>NC_037091.1:44493611-45743611 GCF_002994745.2 Rosa chinensis
CTCTATTTCACTCAAGCTTTGATTTAATTTTTTATTAAAACTTTGGGTTGTTGTATTCATCTTCAATTTCTGAAAGTTAATGGTATGTAGGAAATTTGCTCTTTGTTGATATCAAAACCAAGCTTGAAGCTTTGTTAAAAGTAATTTTGTTTTGACAAAGGAAGCTTTATTAAAAGTATAACACCAGTCAATTATATCAACTCTGACGTAAAATTATACTCTGCTGCATTTGTAGCAGCCCTTGCCTAATAATATATATATCATCCTATTTCTGAATAAAGTGAAGTGATTGGTAATTTGGTATAGCGCCAAGAAAAAGACACAAGTCCAATTCCGAACTGAGAATGGAGTTGGATAGAATTAGCAACTTGCCAGGTGATGTTATAGAACTAGTTTTAACATGTTTGTCAATTAAAGAGCTAGTAAGGCAAGCGTTTTATCGTGCTAGTGGAGGTACAAAGCAGCTTTGCTTCCACATCTTCTGTTTGATTATAAATGTGTGTTTTTGTTTGTATAGTGATCAATTAAAACTGAATCTTTTGTAGTAGCTTTAGATCAAAGGAACAAAATTGAGTCTTTTTGTTTGTATGGTAATCAATAAAGGGCGTGTTTTCCTTCTAACTCATGCTTCTGTTTTGTTTTTTTTCTTATTCATGCTTGTGCTCTTATACATGATCTGTGGTCTGTTGCGACTTGCAAGAGTTCTTTGTAGACATGGTGTTAATCAATTAATCAATTTCTATCGCCAATATTTTTTTTTTATTAAGAAGTTCTAGCCCCACTAGGTTTTCCTTCCTAGATCTGCCCCTGTTTAGGAAGGTATGCAAGGGTGACTGGAAGAGAGTTGAAGATAAAAATCTAAGTAGAAGATTATGAGGGATTTCTTACTAAGATATAGAATCCTAGTAAAACTCTTAGTAACAAAATCATGTGAAATAAGGATTATTTGCTTGGATGCTGCGAAATCAGCTTCTATGTAAAGAGGGCTAGGGCAAACACACACAATCACCATACAAAACTTGCACTTGCAAGCACACTGCTAAACTCAAATCTCCCTCGGAGTACTTTGTTGAGTCTAAAGTCTAAATCTCTCCCCGAACTCACTACAAAGATGTTCAGCTCTTGGATGCTCAGAGCAAGGAGCCATCAACCACATCTTCGTTGCACGGATTAGGGAGTTACACACCTTGGAGACTCAGGTTAACGAGTCACTTCGCCCTACATATAAAACTATGCTATATCTCCTAGATATAGTATCGATTTGTCAACCGCCTCATGTTGACGTGAGAAACAAGTCAGTCGCTTCTGAGGTTGATGGCTAGGAAGACCTCTGTTTATATTCTTGACGGCTGAGAGTGAGGCTAAGCTTGTGGAGAGGTTGGTGGATAGGAAGATCGAGACGAAGGAGTCTTTGCTTGTGAGGATTGCTACGGCGAGGGAGGAGGTGAAGCATGTCAAGAGTTTTGATTATGTGGTGGTGAATGCCGAGGGGAGGCTGCACAATGCGGTGCAGTTGGTGGAATCAATTATTTGTGCTGAGAAGGCGAAGGTGCACCAAAGGATACGTGTGATTGAGCTGTGGAGGTAATTGTGAATTTTGCTTGGTAAAGCAATTTGAAATGCATTGGTTAGTTAGAGCTCTGTAGCTAATTTGAATATGAAGTGGATAACCTTGGAAAATAGACTGCTTTAAGTTGTAGTTCACAATGTCTTGCATCTCTTTTTGAAGTGAGCGAGATCAATTTATTACGTTTGCTTCATTGTCATTTTTAACTCCATAAATGAGATATCTTCTTTGAATAGATTGGAATCGTGCTATTACATTTGTTGAAGTTATCGTTTACTTGTAAATGAAGAGGACTAAATGGCCTTTCATGGGTAGAGACTAGAGAGTGTTAGATATATATGGTTGGACTTGATCTACTAATTAATGCAAAGTATCCTGATGATGAAAAATATTAGGTGAACTCTGAGTCGTTTATGGGATGGCATTTTAGCAAGTTGAGTTTGCAATTAGATTAGTACAAAGGTGGCTCTCGCACTTAGATATTTGACATTCTTATTTCGATTCAATAATCAATGACTTGCCCTTGTTGCCTTAAAATACATTTTCAACATCTGACTTTCAACATCTGACTTTCCTGTTAGTCATTGAAGATCCTAGAAGGAGCCTAGAGGGGGGGGGGGGGGTGAATAGGCTCACAGCCAATTTTTCGTTCAAAAACTTTCTCAGAGATTGCAACAGGGTGATCATTCCTAAGAATTGATATTGAACAGAAAGTATTGTAAATTCAACAAACCAACTAAAGCAATAAAGAACACATGTTTTGTTGACGCAGTAAAACCCTATCAAGGGAAAACATATGCGTGGCCTTTACACTTGAAAGACCAAAACCAAATTACTAAAGAAAAACATATTACAAGTTTCCACCACAGGGATTGAACTGACCGCGGCAATCCTTCCTAGACTGACTCACTAGGTTGTGTGTAATCACTACTTGCTAATTGTTTATACAAGTGATACAACTCAGAAATCTTACTAAGACACAAGCTATGAACGCAGCTAGTTCTTCTTGAAGATTTTACCTTTGAAGCTTGCAATTCCCAACTGAACTCATGGGGTGGTGCAAGAGATGAATATGCATGAATGGTTTTGTGTTTTTCAAATTGTTTTCAACATGGAACAAGACACTTTGAAAAGCAGAAAACCAAAGAGATAAACTCTTGATAAACAAAGGGACTAAAAAGCACAAGTGTTTTCAATACCCGAATAGGAACAGAGAACCAATATATATAGAGGAGGAAGAGAAAGAACAGTTCACTCAAAGAACCCTTAAACTCAATTGGAGAAGGTAAACCCATACCCTTAATTTCATATTGCACGTGTAAACCCATGCTCCTAATTTCAATTGGGATCGGAACACCAATTCTAGAAGCCAAACACTCCAACTCCTTAATCAAAACTGACACCCAAATGGAACCCATGAAAAACCATTGACTTTTGTGACAGAGATGACATGCATGAGCTTACCTATGCCATGAGGAAGAGGGGACTTCTTCTGATCTGCAAGGTTGAAGCTTGATCTTGGACAAGACAACAAGGTGAGATGGGTTGGGGAAGCACGACAATAAGCTGATCTTATCTTCCAATCTTCACATGGGTTTTGACAGCAAGACAACCACAATTGCAGCAAAACAAAGCAATTATGGTCTTGGGCTGCAAAACGTGGGCTTCTAACTCTTGGGCTTAGTGGGTAGAGTGTTTGGTTAAAGTGAGGAATGCCAATACATGTTATACTAACAGTCATTCTATGCGGAAGTGCTGTCTTTGCTTGTGTATTAGCCAAAAATATATACCAGAGAATTAGGTCTTTTTATTAGCCTGAACTGGAGAAGCCAATCTTAACTAGCTTCGTGTACAGTCTAAAGGAAATCTGGTTTGAACTTTTTGAAATCATCAAATTTCAGTCATGGTCTAAAGATTAGATCATATCAGTTTCTGTCAGCCTGCCTATGATCCAACCTTGATTTCTTAGGTCTCTAGCTAAATGGTCATTTGATTTGCTTGTCACTTGGAGGATGTGAAAAGCTACTGCAGTGATTAGGTGAAGTCTGTTAGCTAACCTAGTGATGGGAGCTTGTAATTGTAAAAGAGCTCTTCTAGGAATTTAGCAAATGGTTTTGCTTACTATATATAGAGATGCTCAAGAACTTTGTCTAATGAATTGGTACATCAAATTGTATGTGCTGCATTTGTACGCTTAGAAATGTTATCAACCAGTGTATATTTGAAACTATTACATCTCTTCTACATGACAACAGTTAATTGGTAAGAGGTAGAAATCGTAATCCAGCTGCATATGTAACTCGTCGCGTGATTAAAGTGTGTTGGGGAAAGCAAGGACACCGGCAGTGATGGAAGCATGATCAACAGTTTACGCAGAAATTCGATTCCCAAACTTAAGGCAGCTTCCTATATATCTCTTAATCATATATACTTGTTCTGAACCAATATATAATTAACTAAAAGACACTGGCTCTAGTTGCAGTTTTACATAATCTTTAACATAGATTGGGTCAAATCAGACTAAACAGTAATCGTGCACTCAAACTCTCTCAGGGAAAGCTCAAGTCTTTAAAGGGATAGAAGTAGGAAGGGATCGAGATGAGCCTTTAGCTTGACACAAATGAACACCGCACAAAATGGATTCTTCTTATAATCCCATTTTCTGCAAGCTACAACCAACTAATATGTCAAAATCACAAAGAATATGCTAATTTGAAAGCATGGATATTATTCAAGGCTTATTATACAAGAGTTTTGAACTGACATGACTTGGATTTTGGTTAATCAATTAAGTAATATAATTAGCAATGGACAAGTTTATTAATGTATTATACAAGAGTTTTGAATTGACATGACTTGGATTTTGATTAATCAATTAAGTAACATAATTAGCAATGGACAAGTGGCTTAATTTGATAATATAATGAAATCCAATCATAATCATTCATATCTGTTCTTATGCAGATGCCAAGTCGGCAAAATGGGTTCCAAGTTCCAACTCGATCCTATTAGGAGAAGGACCAGGAGGACATAATTGAAAACACCAACTCAGGGCACAAGTCAAAGTCTTCCAAGGAATAACTGGACAGAAGTCAAGGTCACCAAGCTACAATACATGGTAAACCAGTTGATTTTATGAGGACAAAAACCTTCTACATTGTTTTTTTCATATAAAGTGAAAAGCAAGATATAGTCGGAGATAACAATATGAACAACAAAACAAAAGATTTTTCACTTTGGTTAGAAATAGATGCAGGCTTTTATGTCTTTCGCGGATTCATCAAGAAACTTCTTAGTAGAAGCAAGACAGAAGAATCAAAATCATTTCCAAACAAAATACATAACAAACCTAAAACGAAGTGAGCCAAAAACAAAAGCAATATGACGTTTACTCTTTCTTTCCTCCTCATTTCCTCACAAAAACCGTGCTGCCCAAGCTACTTCTCCTCCTAGTATATAAGGCAAATTCCCCATTCATTTTCTGCATCGTCCAAAACACCAACTACTACAAACACAGAGAACCAAATCTTACTTCTATTTCCACCATTCAACTTAAATTTGAGAGAGAGAGAGAGAGAGAGAGAGAGAGAAATTTAGCACCATGGTTCTGCATAATTCTGCAGAAGGCGAAGAAGGAAGCATTCGGCTGCAGATTTCTGACCTTCAGAGGCTGAGTGAGACCGACAGTGTAGGCAACACAATGTTTCAGCCACAAACTAGTATCGAGAAGAAAGACAGCAACACTTCAGCTTCTGTTGGTCCATTAACAAAGCCAACAGTCAGTGCACCTGAAAAGAAGCTGACCCTTTTCGCTCTCCGCCTAGCAGTGCTCGAAAAAGCAGCTACTGGCCTTGGAACTCTTGGTTTCATCTGGGCCACGGTTGTTCTTCTTGGCGGTTTTGCTATTACTTTAGAAAATTCAGACTTCTGGTTCATCACCATCATTTTGTTGATTGAAGGGACTCGGATTTTCAGCAGGAGCCATGAGCTTGAGTGGCAGCATCAAGCCACATGGTCCATCACTGAGGCTGGGATCAACAGCTTTCGAGCAATGAGAATGAGTTCGAGCTTCATATTTGGGAGCATCAAGGCTTTTTTCAATCCTGTTCTTCCAGTCAGGAAACAAAGTCAAACCAGTAGACAGACTGCAGGGATTAATGATGAAAGAAACTTGAGAGGTTTCAACGTTCAAGGAAAGACTATTCGGACTTGGAGAAGCTCAGAAGTCCCTCTCCTTCCATATGCTCAATGGGTTTTTCGGGCGAGACACATCAGCAAATTGCTCTATTGGCTTCAGCTTTTATCAGCTTCAGCTTGTATTGCTCTCTCATTGATGAAGCTCATAAAGCACAACTATGGTGATGTGGAGAAAGGAGACACTGACAAGAGGAACCGGAAAGCTGCTCTGAGTGTTTTCTATTCCTTGGCCTTGGCAGAAGCTTTGCTGTTTCTGATGGAGAAGACTTACTATGAGTACAAGGTGAGCTACTGTAAACTTTTGGAAGAGGTGAACAAGGAGTGTGAGTTGGACCGTTCAGGTTTGGTTTCGATTAGAAGGTTTTTCTATGATGCCTATTCAAAATGTGTCAATGGAAGCATTTTTGATGGCTTGAAGATGGATATGGTCTCTTATGGCATGGACCTATTGGGTTCAAATTCCACAGATGAGCAGCTTATTGGAGCTAAAATTCTTCACCAATTCGCTATGAGCCCCCGGTATTCAGATGACACATTACAGAAGATGGGGATAAATTTATCAGTTATAGAAAGATTGGTCGAGATACTGAATTGGACTGATCCAGATGAAGAAGCGATTAGAAAATGGGCTGCAGAAATACTGTCAAAACTGGCTGGGAAGAAACAAAACTCTATCCGAGTAGCTGGAATTCCTGGTGCAATGGAATCAATTTCATCTCTGCTCCAAACCAGCAGAAGCTCAAGTGGTGCATGTGATGAAATCAGTGAAAAGAAAACTCATTCTGATCATGGTAACTATGATTTGTGGACGTTCAACCATTTAGGCCTGCTTATTTTGAAGAAACTTGCACGTGATCTTGATAACTGTGGCAAGATTGGAAACACAAGAGGCCTCCTGCCAAAGATCATAGACTTCACACATGCTGAGGAGGTGTTGCTCAAGGCAGTAGATGTTACACCAGCTCAGCTACTGACGCTGAAGCGATCGTTGCAATTGGTGAAGAGGCTTGTAAGCACAACAGGCAACACAGGAAATATTCTCCGCAGAGAGATTTCGGAGATAGTTTTCACAATCAGCAATATCAGAGTTATCTTGAGGCATGGTGAGAAGCATCCAAAGCTGCAATTATTGGGCATTGAAATCTTATCTAGTCTAGCACTGGAAGAGGAAGCAACAGAGAGAATAGGAGGAACAGGTGGAGTGCTCAAGGGGTTGTTCAACATTTTCCTTCAAAAGGAAAGGGAAAGGGAGGAAATTGTGGTCACTAATAGAGAGGTAATAACTAGTGCTGGGGAAGCTCTAGCAATGCTGGTATTGGAAAGCAGGAACAACTGTCATCGTATCTTGAAGTTTTGTGTAGTGGATAGCCTTGTTGTAGCTCTTGATTCTCCATTGGTTCGCATCAATGCTGCTAGAGTTTTGAGGAACTTGTGCACATACAGTGGCAAAAACTGTTTCAACCAGCTCAAGGGAATTGCAAATGCAGCGCCTACTGTAAGTATTTTCTTTCTACATTATCTACTTGTATTGGTTACCAGACAGTTTGATATATTATGATGTTGAGTTGTTCTACGCCAATCTGAATTGAATCGATCAGAAACAAGTGAACAATGATTCAGATTGTTAGTCTTATAACATGTCATACTTGTTCTAGGTAATGATCGTTAATTGTTATGCAAGACAAATGTTGATTCATTAATTTATTATTCATTTGGTTCACAATGCAGGTGCTTAAGGAAATCATGTCAGAAGAGCACAAACTAAAGGAAGTAATGGTTGGACTAGCTCCACATGTTCTATCACTCTTGTCTCCAGAAGAGTCAAGCCTCATGTTTGAGAGAGCTGGAGTTACAGAGGCAGAAGTCGCTTACGAATTAGTCGAGATTCTGAGGACGTACAGACACCCACGAATTAAAGTTCCAAGAATAAGGAGGTTTTCCATAGAGCTAGCAATTTGGATGATGAAACACAAACCTACAAATATTCAAAAATTCAAGGAATTGGGGATGGAAAAGGAGCTCGAGCATGTGCTAGAGACCACAGCCGAGTTGGAAAGCTTCAACATTTTCTCTGGTACAGTGGGAATGAGCAGGCACAATACTACAATTTACTCATTGGTAGAAACTGCTTTAGAGTTGTTAACTGATGAATGATGGGAAAGCCGATGCTTCATGGATTTATTGCAAATGTGCATTTATCTCCCTGTATGTATGTTTGCCCTAAAAGTTAAGCAAATTCTTTTTCTTTAGGTTATAAACTAGTAAATTGACCTGCGCGATACTGCGGGTTTTTTTTCTTTCCAAACTTCATATGTAATAAATAAATACTCATAATCTAAAAAATATAGGCGCTACTTAGAAGATGATTTGTTTTATTGTTAATAATAGATTAACAATAAATGAGAACAAATTTTTTTCATGATTTATAGAAATTTACAAATACATAATAGAATTGTTCTGCCTTAATATATATATATATATATGTAGGAAAAATTTCAGTTTAGTACCCTGACACTACTACAAAAAGTTCATCAGACAACGGTGGATTTCTGTTGTCTGATGAAGAAGTCCACCGTTATCTAAGTCAGTGTTGTGTGATTGAAAAATCACACAACGGTAATTCCACCGTTGTCTGATAGTAGTTAGCTCAACAGAATAGTTATTTTTCTGTTGTGTGAATTCTGCGCAGCAGGTGCCTGCCATGGCATGAGCGGGGATGTGTCGAGCCATTCAGACAACAAAAGATAATTTCTGCTGTCGTCTGAGATTCATAACACACAACAGCTATAATTCTTTCTTTGTTGTGTGAGATTCATAAGACACAACAATTATGATTCATTCTTTGTTGTTTGAGATCAATAACATGCACACAACAGCTATAATTCTCTCTTTGTTGTCTGAGACACATAACACACAACAACTATAACTCATTAATTGTTGTCTGAGATTCATAACACACAACAGCTATAACTCTTTCTTTGTTGTCTGAGACTCAAAAAACACAACAGATATAACTCATTCTTTGTTGTCTGAGATAAGTAACAGACAAACTAAAGTGAAATTATCTCCCTTGTTTGTTATTGCATTCAGACAATAGAGACAATTTTATTTCTGTTGTGTATTATCAATCTCACACGACAGAATTTTGTTTCTTTTGTTGTTGGTTGTTAGTTCACACAACAGCTACATTTGGTTAGCTGTGGTGTGAATATTCTAATCAAATTAGCTAACAGCCAATGACTGTTGTAGGAGAAGCCTTAATTTTGAACTCTTTTGCAGTCATACAACATATTGTTTTGTATTGTGTTGTATGACTAAATATTGGATAGTAGTTACTGCAAAAACAATACTCTAATCCATATCATTCAATTACCATTTTTCAAACATCCATACATTCAAGTAACTACCAAACAAGAAATCATTCCTAGCTGGCTACACTTGAATCAAAAGCTAATATAAAACCATATTCCTAGATATCATTCCAACTGCTGTTCCATTGACAATTACTTTGCCACCTGATCTGCAACTGCTTTGATGAGCTCCTCAATATCAGCCTCTTCATTTTTTGCATCATTTTCTGCTATAAGATGCCAAAATAACATGGAATAAGCCACTTTGATACATCAAACAAATTTCAATTGATTCACCATATACAATTTTATAAACATTGAAACAAACTTCAAGTGATTCATTGTATTCTTGTTACAAAATCGAAATCACAAATCAAGACATAAAAAAAAGTGAGGAAACCAGCAAGCAATTCCATCCATGCCAATGATCATGATGGTATTCTTCCGCTTGCCAAAGGCAACAATATGCTGCAGACCTTCCTGCAAGTGAAATTTGGCCACTGACCATTCTGAGCTGAAATACCTTGGGAGCACCCCTGCAAAAGATAAAACCCAGAAAAAGGATAAGAAACCAGAATTGTGATCCACAACTAATATTATTCACTTACAAACTGTGAACAAGTTTCCATGCCACCAATGCAGTAGACATCAAATAGGCATACTAATTAACTATAAGTTGAAAGGTGTATAGCAAGCTTTGGCTAAGTAAATAGACATATGAAACTAAAGTTTCTCTTACCATACTACAAGTTTGTTATTTGAGAGATGCTAAATATCTTCAAGACCAGTTGATGTACGAGCAGTAGTATAAAGTACAATGTAGATTCCATACCTCACAAATTTCTCTTTCTGACCTCCAATAAACTGCGACTTGTACATTTTGTACAATCGGTCACATAGATACCAGACTAGGATGGGAGAACCAGCAGGCAAGTCCCAAATCGCATCATCCGCCGAGTGACATAACAAAGAAAGTTCAATCAATACAAATTAATCCATCAAAATACAAAAAATGAAAATGCTGCAATGGCAGACATTAAATAGCAGAAAATTAAAAACTGTATTTTCAAGTCTCAGAACTTGTATTGCAGAGTTGGTCGATGTTAATTTGTATTTTAGACAGGAAACTAAAAGAAAGTAGGAGAATTGATGTTGTTGCTTATGTATAACCTAATACAAGAACATGATTACTTATATATCTCCAGAAAAGCCATAGTGTTTAGGATGTTTGAGTTAATTTGATCGCAATAGAAATTTGAAATGGATTCTCAAAGCATCCCGTTATATAAGTTTATGGTAACACATTCTTCATTCCAGAAGATGAAAGTTTGAATTGTGTTCTTCTTCTCTTCTGTTTTCTATATATGACCCAAGTAGTTGGCATTGCTATTGATTGTATATACTGTTAAGAATTTAATTGTATGAAACAAAATAGCACAAACATTAATCAATAACCTCTCCTAAGAACTTAATTCCTTGTTAGGAGAAATAATATAGTATCAATGACATGGTAAAGTGAAGATCACATATGTAAGTCATTTACCTTTGGATAAATCCCATGAGGGTTCTTAGGACAGTCCTTGCTCAGGTGACCAGTCTCGTTATAGATGAATCACTTGGCAAATTTAGTTCCGCCTGCATCACCAGATGAACAAATATGAGAAGGAACATATTTTGTTTGAATATAGTGACTACATTGATATAGAAAAGACAGAGAGATAGATAAAGAGGCTAACTTGCTTTTTCGCTCTCTTCAGCAACTCTATTGGATCTCCTGTAAACCTAAATGAGAAGGAACATAAGTGAGTCCAATAGATTATCAAACTCAGCATAATAAATGCATAGCAAGAACTACAGCTAAACCCTCCCAATTTTCATTGATTTGGGACTTACGAGGCAACCGCAACATTGAAGAAACACCATGTAACTGAAGCATTTTCCGATTGCTTTATACTTTCTGCAGATTTAGGATCATGAGGAATGAGATCAACTTCCTTCATTGCACACAAGGCCCCAGTTTCTCTGCAATATATTTAGAAGAAGTAATCAGCAGAAGAAAATAACAACAAAATTGCAAGCAACAAATACCAAACAGAATTGCAAGCAACAAAATCAAAACTGAGAATTGCCTTAATTACTAACCAAAAACTTAGAACTTGTTCTGGATACTGTGCAAGTGAATTAACCCCATTACATATTAGGCAAAAAGAGAAATTACCCGAATCCGAGACTGAGAGGGTTGAGAGTCAAGTACTATGGAGCTCTAAACTCATAGCTCATATGTTGAAAGCAGAGCCTCAAGGCAACCTGAAGCGAAAGCAAGGCAGAGAAGTTCATGAAAACAATGATAAAAGATATGAGACACCAAAGTAAAGAAATTTGCTGTGGACACCCAATTAATGAGAAATAATTCCCAAAAAAAAAAAACTAGGCTAACTTGTTGAACTTATAAATTAACTCACAATAATTAAGAACACAATGACTCGACATTCTCCAAGGAACCAAAAAATAATAATAATAATAATAACAGTAAGATAATGGTAGGAGTCAAGATAGAGTTTGAAGCAAATGCAGCATCAGTTTACCATCCAATATAATTACCACCAAAAGATAAACAGGTCATTGATAATGACGAAATTTGGATGATAAAAATAAGCTTGAAAATAGTAATGTCGTCCAAAACTACATACATACAGCTACTAATTGCCATACTGGTGTATATCTAACCAAAAAGATACACGCTAGATGTGATCTAACTACTAGTTTTGTGAGATATCTACCACAAGGTTAATAAAAAGTAATCTAAATATAACATCACATTCATCAAGTCATGTGATTGTTTAAAAAAACAAAATAATGGAACGATTTATGAATTTTGCCTACGACCTAAATAAATGAGCACCAGCCCCACTACTTCATAGTAAACCATGAAAGTGAGCATCATTAACAAAAACTTCTGGCAAGTTAGGAGAAAGCATAATTCATGGAAAACAAATGTACCTCGGAAACACAAAAATATGGTCACGACCACCAGATCGCCTGAAATATGGCATTTGACTCAACACCATATCGCATAACATAACAACCTATTGCTTTCTAAGCAAAACACTGGATGCAAAGGAAGATCAACAAACACCCAAGACCTATAGTTCAAACAAAACCGCAACGACTTTACCTTCACATATATATATATGTCTGGTTAATCTCTTTATCATTAAGACCACCCAACATTCGAACACATTTTGTATACGTCGGCACAAAAAATAGGTCTGCTTCTTCTCCACTGAGCTTGCCATTTCCACTTTCACCAACCAAATTCCAATAAAATCAAACACAAAAAAAACAATGAAAAACTTCATAACAAAATAAAAAACAATAAGAAACTCAACATATTCATAAGCATCAATGGGAGAGATTGGGGACCTGCTGAAGAAATCAAGCCAGGCCGTGCCCTTGTCTTTGGAGTTGGCTCCTCCATGGATACAAAGCTTCCATTAAAGCTTCTCGGAGAGCAAGGTGGACATAATCGGGATCTTGGAGCTTTTGTCGAGGAGTTCTTCGGCAAGGGCACCATGCAGGGAGGTCGGAGTCTTGTTCCTGGTCGAGAACTTGGAGTAGTAATTGGGGAAGATGCCGGAGTGGTCGAGATTGGCCTTCTGGTTGGTCAAGACCTAACCTAGCATTCATGGACGCCACAGCTATTACTAACGCGAATATTGGCGGAGGAGGCTAGGTTTTGGGCCAAGTAGCCGAAAAACTATCGGGAGACGCAGATCGCCATGAGAGCAAATTGAAATAGGAAGGTGAAGATTTTGGTACAATGCGGTCTCAGAGATGAAGAAAGACGACCTAGAAAAGGGTAACAACAGCCAGGGAATGCCATTTTGGTAGCAAAAAAGGGTGAACTGGAGATGGTAGAGTTGAATCGAAGATTGAGATTCAAATTGGGGAAGCAATTGGATGAGATGAAGATTATGGGAATTGAATTTTGAGGGTTTTGGATGAGAGGATTAAGGGAAAGCTTTGAGCTTTTGGCTCAGAGGACTAAGAGAGAGGGTTCGAGAGAGAGGGCTTGGTGTCGAGAGGGTCAAGAGGACTGCTGGATTTTGTTTTTTTTTTTTTTTTTCTTCTTTTGGACACTATGTGGCAATTAAACCTTGTAAAAAACTCTCAAAGTTACTCCCACAACAGAAACTTAAACAAACTGTCTTATGAGTGCACTACATAAAATCAAAATACCAAAACATGGAGGGAAATCTGCCGCCTGCTGCATTTTCACTCAAAATGCTGCCGCCTATATTCCCACTTCACACAACAGAAAAGTATAACTTATGTTGTCCAATTTCTACAGCTTGCACTAGTTTTATCTAGTGGAAGACATTCAAGCAAGCTTCCTTAAAATTTGGCATCTAGTTTTCAATCACACAACGGAAAATATCAAGCACCGTTGTACTAAGTACCCCAAATTTCAGATTTCAAGAGGCAACCAAGACTCGAGAGTGGAGAGAAATCTGCTGCTAAATTTATAAGACTCATACAACGGACAATACTTAATTATGTTGTACAATGTAGTCCTGAAAAAAAAGTTATCACTTTGTTGACATTCACACAACAGAACATTACTAATACCGTTGTACAATAGATTTTACTTAAACACACAACAGAAGATTTCAGTTCTGTTGTGTGATTAGTGTTGTGTGATTAATTTTTTGTAGTAGTGTGAGGTTTGGGGGTAACATCATGTCAGTCCTTGCTGTTTCAATTTGATCAGCAACACCCCTGTGCTTTCAATTTCAATCAGCCGTGTCCAAATTTTACAGTTCCGTCCAATTTGAACATTAACTTTGATGGAGGGGCCCACTTAAAGGGCTAAATTTGTCATTTCACACAAATTTTCTTCTTTTCTCCATCTCTCTCTCATCTTCGATGGTTTTTCTATCTTTCTCTTTTTCTCTCCTCCCTCTCTCTCTAGGCTGCACAACCCTATCTTTTTCTCTCTCTCACCCACGCACTGCCACCATCGGAAATCATGGCGTCCGGCTACTGATTCTTAACACTGCCACCACTACTCGAACCACAGTACAAATCCGACCCAAACTCAAAGAGAATCAATGATTGGCACTAACCCAGCCACCAGTCCTTGTCATCTTGCTTCCTCCAATTCCGGCAACTCCTCTATCTCCACCCACCTCCTCTCCAGTTACCCTCAGATCAACCCAATACTCAATCCCAACCCATCTCCTATTCGGTCATCAAAAGAAACTCATCTCCGATTCCACTCTCTCCGACCTCCAAACCCTCTTCTTCTCCAAGCTCGGCAAGCTCATCAAATCCGGTGAGTCCCGATGTCAAAACGAACCGAGGACCAAGCTAGGAGCCTCGGCATCCCTATCTCGATCCTCGACGACCACCCAAAAATCGATCTGGCCATCGACGGCGCCGATGAGGTCAACCCCAATCTGGATTTGGTCAAGGGCCACGGCGGTGGGTTGTTAAAGGAGAAGATGGTGGAGGCTGCATTGGAGAAATTCGTGGTGGTGGCCGACGAGACAAAACTGGTGATGGGGCTGGGAGGAAGCGGGCTGGCAATGGGTTGTTCTTGAATATGGCGACCGCGGTGATCATTGCAGGGAAGGATGGAGTGGATGTGCAGACCAAGTGATTGGCTTTTTTTGGGATTTTGGTGGTGGTGTGGAGGTGAGTGCTGGAACCTCTAATTTGTACTTGTTATGTGTTGTGCAAAATGTTTATTGGTGTATTGTTAGAATGGTGAAATGGATAATTGATAGAGGTTTGGAAGTCGGAGAGAGTGGAATCGGAGATGGGAGGTGGGTGGAGATGGAGGAATAGGGTCCTCTGATTAGAATTTTTTTTTAAGGAAAATTGTGTGAAATGACAAATTTAGCCTTTTAAGTGAGCCCTTTCATCAAAGTTAACGTTCAAATTGGACGAAACAGTAAAATTTGGACACAACTGATTGAAATTGAAAGCACAGGGGTTTTGCTGATCAAATTGAAACAGCATGGACTGACATGATGTTACCCCCAAACCTCAGGGTACTAAACTAAAATTTTTCCATATATATTAAAAAAAGGGAAAAATTCACCAACGGTGTCTGGACACTTAAGGGACTTTCAGAATGATACCTGAACTTACAAAGTTATCAATGTGATACCTTGACTCATTTTTTCGTATCAATGTCGTACCTATGACCAATTTCCGTAACGGCTCCGTGACGGAAATTGGCCGTAGGTATCACATTGATACGAAAAAATGATTCCAGGTATCACATTGATAACTTTGTAAGTTCAGGTATCATTCTGAAAGTCCTTTAAGTGTCCAGACACCGTTGGTGAATTTTTCCCAATTTTGCACGTGAGTCACTTAATGAAGACAAAATGACCGATTTACCCTCAAATTCTTTCTTTCTTTTCTTTTCTTTTTTTCTTTATTCTTCTTTCTTTCTTTCTTCTTCTTCTTTTCTGGTTTCTTCTTCCCCTGATTTGAATCATCAAGATTCAAATCATCTTGCTCGTCCGATTCCCACCGCTGCTGCGTCTCAATCCATCTTCATGCACCACAGATGTTTCTGTTTCCCCCAACTTCAAATCCTATAGCAAATTGAAATTGTGCATTGAGGCTTCACCGCACACTCTGAGTTCATCCCCTCCGCCGTTGCCAATGACTTGACCACAACAACCTCCACCACTGCACAACAACGTCATCCTCCGCTGCTTCTCGATTGGGTTTGGGGATAAGGACTGCTTCTTCCTCCACCGCTAGCGAAATCGTGGAGGCTCAAGCCCACATTCTAAGGGCCACCGGCCGGAAGGACAGCCACAACAAGGTTTGCACCACCAAAGGCCCCAGGGATCGCAGTATCAGGCTCGTCGCCCACACCGCCATTCAATTCTACGACATGGAGGACCGGCTTGGATACGACCAGCCTAGCAAGGTCGTCGATTGGCCGCGCAGGACAAGCAGAACGTGAGCCTCAATTTCTCGATGGTGGAGGCTCCGAGTCCTTTGTTTACTAATCGGCGAGGCACAATGGTGGGTAGCAGCGGAGTGGCGAAGCTGGTGAATAAGAACAGCTCGAATTTTCTGCAGGTGAGGATGGTGTTGAGGCCGAAGTTGTTAATCTTTGTCTGCCTAAAATTGCCTCTGATCGAAGTTGGGCTAGAGGCCGAAGTTGTCGGCTAAACCGATGAAGTTGCAGGTGAGGATGGTGTGGAGGTGGTGTTGCATGTCGGGAAGAAGGAGAGGATGGAGGGGTGTGATTGGAGCTGTGATTTGAGAGTGCAGGGCTAGCGGGGTCTGAGTTTCTGATCAATGGTGTATAAAAGGGGGTCGGAGGAGAGAACGAGAGTGGTGGTGGTCAAGTCATTGGCGGCGGCGGCGGGGATGAACTCGGAGTGAACGGTGAAGCCTCAATCCACAATTTCAATTTGCTATAGGATTTGAAGTTGGGGGAACCAGAAACATCTGTGGTGCATGAAGGTGGATTGAGACGCAGCGGCGGTGTTTGATTGGCGATCGGCGGTGGGAATCGGACGAGCAAGATGATTTGAATCTTGATGATTCAAATCAGGGGAAGAAGAAACCAGAAAAGAAGAAGAAGAAGAAAGAAAGAAAGAAAGAAAGAAGAATAAAGAAAAAAAGAAAAGAAAAGAAAGAAAGAATTTGAGGGTAAATCGGTCATTTTGTCTTCATTAAGTGACTCACGTGCAAAATTGGGAAAAATTCACCAACGGTGTCTGGACACTTAGGGACTTTCAGAATAATACCTGAACTTACAAAGTTATCAATGTGATACCTGGACTCATTTTTTTGTATCAATGTGATACCTACGGCCAATTTCCGTCACGGAGCCGTTACGGAAATTGGTCATAGGTACGATGTTGATACGAAAAAATGAGTTCAGGTATCACATTGATAACTTTGTAAGTTCAGGTATCATTCTGAAAGTCCCCTAAGTGTCCAGACACCGTTGGTGAATTTTTCCCTTAAAAAAAATATGGCAAAATTGTAATTTGAATCAAAAGATGGGGGAAAACCGTCACTTCATTTTGTGAACAATGATATTGTGCTAGGAGCTTTAGTATATTTAGAATGTAACTAGCTAAATTCTTTATTAATCATGAAGAATGATTCTTCTTCACTTTAAGTTAATCAGTACAAATGAATTTTAGCCATATGAGCTATTGAATTGAAGTTCTAGATATTGAGAATTTTGTTGTGTTTAATTTGGTCACAACTCACAACTTAGATTTTAATTACTTTTTAGATGAATGTGGAAGAGACTAAGAAAAGCATCATCTTTTATGGATTTTTTCCACAATTGATCAATGAGTTGAAAACTAAAATTAGGAAGGTGGAACTTATATATCGTCTCTCGGGATAAGTATACAATGTGGCTTGATGTAGGACGAAAACGGACCCGATTTAGCCAGAAAACCATAAAAACAAAGAAGCGGCGTAGAATCAATAAAAGAGATTGGAAAATAGGTAACTCACGCGTAATGAGGTTACTAGCCGCTGGAATATTCAAGAAGATTTGGTTTTTGAACTTTTCGGATTACTCGTGCAAAAAGTCAAGTTTTGATTGTGAATCAGATTTGATCAACTTTTAGCCAGAATGTCCATTTGAGACGCATGATACCTTTCCAGAATGGGAACGACAAGATCTTCAAGACTCACTTTTGTGAGCCCTATCAAATTTAGGCCAAAATATATCGTCTTAATTATCCAATTCGGCATTTAATATTTTTAGGCTAGTTTTACATTTGTTTTAGAATTCTTTTATTTTAGGTTTTTAGTTTCCTCTTAAATTTGGATTCTTTAGGATTTCTTGTTAGATTATGATTTTAGGTCTTGGATGCCTTAAGCACCATCATGTTTTGTACTAGAATCAGTTTATCATATCAAATTTAATAAAATGAGATATTTTTCTCAAATTCTCTAGTGAACTCCAAATTTATCTTTTTAGGATTTATTGCTTGTAAACCGAGGTTACTTCCAACTGCGTCATGGCTCTTATCAAAAGTATTCCGATAATGAATAACTTTATCAAAAAACACTTTTCTTTACTTAGAAATTTGTTTGAGAAGTACAATTTTTATAAAATATGATTAGGTCATGTATAGAGAGAAAAAGATGCTACAACTACTAATAATTAACCATTATATGACTATTTTATATGTCTTGCTATATTGTGCTGTAGAGGCTCGTTCTAGAGAGAATCTCCTTACTTTAAGAATTTTAAAGATTTTTACTATTTTACACTAATATATGACCTAACTCAATGATTTCAACGTACTGTTGTTTTTTGGATTTATATGCAAGAATTGTGTCTATAAAAAAATCAACCAATCCATAATCATTTTGTCATTCAAAATTGTGTAAACAAATGTAATCCGTTAGATAAAATTAAAATAAGCATTGTGTTGATCAAATGATTAAATGTTTTCCAATTTGTCTAATTTTTTGTAGGATTCATATGTTTATGTAATTAGAGAATGAATGGTTTAGATTATTAAATTACATGCTAAAAATAAAAACATCCTCACATTTCTAGTTTAAGGAGGTTCTCTTTAGATCCTCCCTCTTGTGCTGTATAGAATCATTTGGCAACAAGAGGAACTCTAGTTTTATTATTCCATTGGATATCAAAGTTGAGATATGTACTTAGTACTTAAATTTGTGCAATGAATTAGCAAATTACATCTCATCTTTCCTGCTTAGACCTAAATGACCATTATTTTTGTGTTACATCTCATATCAAATATGACCATACTTCACCAAAGGTGTTGCAGTTCATACTTACTAATCAATTTTATTCATTTAGAATCTCATATGCTCATTATTTTAACTCGTTTCTAACTTCGACTCGTTTATTCTACGTCCTTCTCTCTCTTTCCAAGGCAAGAAAAACTAATCGAAAATTAGTAGAAAATTGATTGCAGAGGGATGAAAGAAGACCAAATCCGTTGGAGGTAGCCTTTCCCTTATGGGAATGACTGCCAGGAAAAAGACTAAATCCGTTGGAGTTATCGTCTCCGATGTTAGACAAACGACATTCAAAAAGATTAGATCTACTTATGTTATCCTAATCTCTAAGTCCAACTATTGCATGTTGTAAAAGCTTTAAGTTGCTTTAGTTCTATTAGTAATCTTGTTTATTGTTTGTGTTGTAGTAGGTTCACTATCTCATTAGTGTCTTTTTTACATAAATAAAAAAACCATATTTTCTTACTCTAAAAAGAATGAAAGATTTGAAATTGATATTTCTGTGAACGAATAAGTTTTTGATAGAAAATTTAATGTTGGTCTTTGATTGAGAAAAATATATGTTGGTTTTGGAATTGTAGATGGATGTATTTTATTGGTAGTATTAGAAGCCAAAGAAAAGTCTTAAATACACACCTTTGACTACTTAATACACAATATTTCTTAATCAATACACCTACAATTTAATTTAAATTCATGTATTGTGAGTTACTTATTTATTATTTTTAACATGAATTTGATTTTAAAAATAAAAAAATAAAACCAGTTCACCTCACAATACATCTGGGATGAAAAGCTCATCCATGTGGACCTATCCATTACCGTTGGATGTACCCATTTGAGAAGTAAGTTATAATAAAAAAAACCAGTTCAACTCACAATACATCTGGGATGAAAAGCTCATCCATGTGGACCTATCCATTACCGTTGGATGTACCTATTTGAGAGGTAAGTTATAATTTACTTATTTTCACTTATAATTTATTTACATTCGCTTCTAAGTTATTTATTGTTATAATACTTTTTTTTTGTATACTATTACTTGCACTCATCATTTTTCATGTCTCTTAAAATTATGTTTTCCCTAATCTCAGGAAAAGTAGAATAACCCTTCATTTTGTTATTAATATTCAGCTTAGTCTATATGTCATAGGTATATGAAAGTATTAAAAGGATATGTTATGAATCATTCACATCCTGAACAATGCATAGTTCAACAGTACCTTGTTGAAGAATGCCCAATATTGTGTAGCAAATATATAAAACAAGTTGATGAAAATATACCATAAATATGGATGCAATGAAGAGTTTGATAATGGCTTGTTAATACAAGAGAATGCACTTTCAAAGAAAAAGAAAGTAACTCTTTCACCAGAGATGTTATGTGCTGCTCATCACTATGTGTTGATAAATTTTGATGAAAGTCGACCATACAGCAAGTAAGTGTTTACTTTTACTTTTTCAAATTTTACCATTGACAAGAATAAACTCATAACACAAGTTTGTACCATATTACATTTGGAGGAACTTCAGCGTTTGGATAAACATCTATCAATTAATGAAACATTGTTACACAATAAGCACAAACAGTCATTCGTTGAACGGTTTGAGAAAAAGGTTGGAAGTGTATCATGTTTTAACTTGTCATATCTGGTGATTAGTTTTTATATTTTTGTATATCTAACAATTGCCTCCCACTTTGAGCAGATCAAATATGAGTCAATGGTTCACGATGTGTCACCTACATTAACATGGCTTGCTGGTGGACCCATTGACCATTGTCTTTCATATATTGGTTTTATTATCAATGGTATTTAATATGATACTATAGAAGTTAATAAATCTCGAGAAACATGTGGTCTTTCAATTGAAGCAGATACTCTTGTAGATATAGTGCAAAAGACAATTTAATGAAGGAATCACTAGTTTCTTATGATAGGGTGTTAAGAGATGTGATAGTCTTAAAATATCATGCATTCCATATTGCACTATTCAAGTGTGATTGGGCAAACATTGCCAATGGTGTCAAATTTGATGATGAATTTACTTTAGTCAACCTCCATGAAGGACCAAGTCAGTGCAAGAGAGACCCATTCATCATAGCATCGCAAGCTAAGCAAGATTTTTTATTATAGGGAGGATGAGTCATCTAGTTGTGTTGTTATGCAACTACTGATAAAGTAATCTGGGGTTCACATCCAAAACCAATTGGCAATGGATGGAGTGGCCCAAACCCTTATAAACTCATAGGCAAGGTCCCATTTTTCCCATGTGGGATATATATATATTCTCAACACGCCCCCGCACGTGTGGCGAATTTTCAAGCCATACACGTGGACAACTTTTGGATGACGTGGAGCCCGTGTGGCAGTTAGGCATGCACACGTGGGTTACCCGCTCTGATACTATGATAAAGTAATCTGGGGTTCACATCCAAAACTAATTGGCAATGGATGGAGTGGCCCAAACCCTTATAAACTCATAGCCAAGGTCTCATTTTTCCCATGTGAGATATATATATTCTCAACAACCACCACCAAAAGGATTTAACGAGATGAAAATATGCAATGAGACTGACTCATTTACACCATTCTAGACACCAAGACTGGATTACAATGAAGATCATGATGAACCTTATCCATATGGATTGGTGTAGAATGCATGCTATAAAAATCAAGGAATGACTAACAAAGGAAAAAGTCAAGGAAACACCACAAGGGTAAAGAAAAATCTGTAATCCAAGACATTGATAGAATTGGCAAAGTTATATCAAGCAATAAAATGGTGAATGGTACATCAACTGAAGTGGAGAGTAATGTAGAAGGGTCACATTCGAATGGATCACAATCTGCACAACTAAGCAAAAGGTGTGGTCCAACCACAATTGGAATTATTGTTGAAGGCCAAATCATGAGGATAATATTAGTTTCAATGCCAACTGACAACCCTATGGTATAAATTCAAACAAATTTGCAATAATTTTTGGGGTCTTGATAAGAGCACATATGCTAGTTACCTATCCAAAATGGAAGGATCTCGACCCCACAAAAAAGGAACACATTTGAAAATTAATTCAGGTTTGATCATCCCTTTTTGTGTATCTCATTTTGTTATGGCAATTTGATTTTTATTGAAGAAATTTAACATGAAAATATTGGGAAAATGTAGCAATACTTCATTGTGGATCCAATGCATAAAGACATGATTTGTAGAATTCTTGGAAATATTGAAGGCAATACAAGTGTGCAATTACAAAAAAAGATTATGAAAGCAAGTAGGAAAAGGCGTAAGCAACATGCAGTTGCCCTTGTCAAGCCAGCAAATGTGAAATCCATCAAACCTAAGGGCCTCCTGCACTTCCTTGCGGTAGCCATTCCCTTAATTTCTGCCACATCGCCATCACTAGCGGTAGAACGATGTCTCCTTATAGGGACGTCTATCCTTGCAGGCACATTTGCAGCAAGTATATATGATCTTATCACTTTAGTGATGTCAGGAAATGTATCAGGCAATGAATCTGGAATGCTTTGAAATAGATAATTCGCCGTAATTCAGTTTTGAACTGTGCGATTCAAGAATCCTGTCGTTCCTATTGAATGTTGACATTCTTATCGTCCCTTAAAGATGGGAAGACTGTCTCATCAAAGTGATAATCTGCAATTCTAGTGATAAAGAGATCGCCTGTCAAGGGTTCTAAATAGCGAATGATGGATGGAAATTCATATCCAACATATATACCTATTCGTCATTGGGGACTCATTTTGGTACATTATCGTGGCAAAATTGGCACATAAATTGGGAACCCAAACATGTGTAAGCCACAGGCACCTAGCTCGTATCCATTCACCAAATATGATGTAGAAAATGGCTGAGTGGTGGTGGGTCGTAGACGAATAAGTACAGCTGCAAATACAATTGCATAACCCCATGCAGAAATCGGAAGGATAGTGCACATTACCAACGTTCGAATGACCTTTGCCATATTTTAATGGTGACTTCTGCGAGACCATTTTGGATGTGAACATGAGGAATCGGGTGTTCAATATCAACCCCAATGGATATGCAACAATCATCTGAAGTTTTCAATGTAAACTCTCCATCATTATCAAGTTGAAGTGACTTAATCGGATAATCTCGATGGTGAGCCCATAGCCAAATAATTTGCGCTAGGAGTTCAGCATCACGTGTGGACAAGAGCGCAACATGTGATCAGCATGTGGACGCATCAACCAACACCATAAAGTATCTAAATGATCTGCAAGTTGATTGAATAGTTCCACAAATATCGCCATGGATTCTTTGTAAAATTAGAATGAGTTCTTTCAAATCTTTTGCATAGAACGGTCTTGATCTAATTTTCTGAAGGAACATGCTTTACATAATGCGCTATGGGTCGTGCAAGGTTACAGACAAGGCTAACCTAGTGAGACTAACAGGGGCAAGGGGTTGCAAAGGCTAGAGAGGCTAACGGCATATAGGCTTTTTGGGATTTTTAGGGTTTTTTACTTTTTGAAGCTGGGATTAGGGTTCGTGCTGATAACGTGTTGGAGAGAATATGAATTGGCGAGAAAGTTGAAATATATTTCATTAATAAAAGACCTCTGTATATTGAGAATTACATGTACAATCGTCTTGCTTAGCAAGGAATCCTATACATAAATAGAAGATCAATACAATATACTTTCCCATTACATTTAGGGTAAATAACCATGTTTGTCTATGCACCTTCTACAACATAAACATCATTTTTAAATCAATCAAAGGCATACAAAAATAAAGATGTAGCAAGATGTTGAATAACACATGACTTTTGTCTTATTTATATGTTTTTCCTCAAACTTCAGTCTAGGCAATTACAAGTTAAAAAGAAATATATGGATAATATCACAAATGGTCACTCAACTTTCACATGTTCGACACTTTGGTCACTCACTTTTTAAATATATCACTTTGGTCACTCAACTTTAACTCTGTTATTCACCCTAGTCACTCCGTTAATTTTTTTCATTAAAAGAAAATTTTAATTGCTACAATATCAAAGATATTTTCTTCCAACCAATCGTGGAAAATTGTTAAGTCTAAATTGGAATGATCAGGAGAAGTGACTAAAGTGAGACAAAATGTCATTTTAGTAACTAAAGTGATTGGCAAAGTAATAGTTGAGTGACCAAAGTGATATACTAGTGACTAAATTGTCAAATGAGTTATACTTAAGTGACCACTTATAAAATTCTCCCACAAAATTCATTGTCCTGTAGCTATAAGAGAAGTTACATAGCAGCAGTAGGTTCCGCACAACATCCATACCTGAACCGGAGCAGTTCAATGGCAGTGAAAAACAGTCCTTGCGGACCTGTCTTGATTTCTCGCATCTCTCCCTTCGACAAATTTTCTGCCCCTCTCGAAAAAAAGATGGCGAGTCATAGATGCGGAGGGTGTCATTATTACATGAGCACAACATCAGTGCCTTCGCTTCCGAGTCATGCATCCCAAAGAGCGCAAAAAAAACCATGTTGTTCACAATGAGTAATTCACTTCTACCTTTTTGCTTCCACTTTGATCAGTAGCCGCCATATCTTCAATGTTTTATCCAACGAACATAAGAAAAGATATTGATCTGAGCAGGATAGAAGGAACATCACAACAAATATACTAGTTATTGTCTGCATACACTGCAGTTTCAGAGCTATACAGACCTGTCAACAGAACCAGAGTAAACCACTGCTGATCTGGATTTGAGCAATAGAGGCGTAATTGACATTCAAAACAATCAGGAGTACTTGATCTGGATGATGGCATTCGGTAATGGAGATGGGAAAAGATTGACAGTGGAAAAACCTATATCCTCATCTCATCACGCACCTACTACACATTGTTAACAAATTGGGATGGTATTGAAATATAATTTCTCACACCAGAGGCATGAGAAATAAAAAATATATATTCATTCTCCGATATGAACACTGAATATAGAGCTTCTGTAACTAAGAAATCACCTTCACAGCACCCTCTCTACTCTTTTCCTTTTTTCTCTTTCGGTTTTTGCTTTCAAGTCGAGCATTTCACAAATCATGAACCCTGACACTAGTTACAACTTACAGCTTACAAAACAATACACCAATGAAGTCTAATTGAAAACGGAAAAAGAAAAAAATAATAGAAAAATAAAGCCCTCATCCTATCGACTGTGGTTGTTTCTAAAGAAGTTGAAATCCCATCGACGCATTAAACCATCCATGACATGGCTTGCAGGGTTTTTTACCACCGTTACCGTGGCTGTTGTGTTAGCTGACATGTCGGTGTCCGATGAGCTTTGGATTTTATCTGGTGCATCCCTTTGAGTAGACGGCCCAGCACTTCCCAAGTCCCTTGTGGACATAGAAGCTTGGGATGCAGGTTTTATAGATGGTACAGCTGCGTCAGGAATTTGCTGCTCAGGTCTCGAATCATCGACCTTAACAGCTGAACTGGAAATAGATTCTGTTTTCGAGGACCCAGATTGTGCACTTGATGCGGAAGTTGATGCTGTCTCTACAGGTTCTCGCTGTTCTACCGGAGACACGGCATCATGATAGTCATCTTTTTCTGATATCTTTGAAGAATCGGGGGTATTCCCTGGTGGTTGCTCTTCTGCCTGTGGGTTTGGGTGTCTCATTTCTAAGTCCTTTAGTGACAATATCACTGCTTCCATGAACATCTGATAATGGGGACGAGTTAAATGGTAATGCATATGTCAGAAATTCAAAAAGAAAGAAATAATAATAATAATAATCCTGAATCTAGAACTCAGCTAGGCCAATCATATGACCCACCCTTTCTTCCTCCTCCACATCACTAGGAAAGCCTGCCAAGTCCTCAAGTTGGTATTCCACATACTGATCATTGTCCATTGGCGCCGGAACATGGGGGTGTCCATTTGAGAATTCAAAGCTAATCATGTCAGAAGATGATGGACAAGGATCATGATCGACTTTTCCATCCTGCACCACCATGCAGAGTTATTACTTTGAATTCTGTTAACTTCCTAGTTAAAATTCACAGATAGAGGAACTAGAACTATCAGGCACTAATGCAACAACAACAAAAATTGAGATCCACCAAGCTCGTCATAAGTCACAAGATTCACCCTTTTTATTTTCATTTAAGCAAAATATCACAGGACACTAATCAAGCATGTGCCATGATACAACTCATCTTATTAGGGGGGCAAAACTGGATTTGGAAAACAATCGAACAAGAGAAAAATGGCAAGATATACCTTAGAATGAGATTCGTCATCTTTAGATGATACACCAGAAGGAACCTAAGGGGAAAAAACATAGAATAGAGAAAAGGCAAAACAAAATTAGTTAATACATCTGAGACTTCAAAGTCCAACCCCAAAAGGCAAATACAAAGATTAAATCAACCCCTTAATTTCACATGGTATGTGTGAATTTGCCAGCAGGAGGGGATGAGATTAGCTTTTTCATACATTTACACATCCTTCTACAGATAATTTTCCCCTCCAACAAAGTTCGTGTGGGTGGCAGCACAAATTTTTTTTTTTTTTTTTGTATCAAGTAACATTTGAGCAGCCAAAATAAAAAGCAACCAGTTTTAAACACATCTAACAGAATTGTTGAAGTGACAACCTACTTTCACACTGTGTACCAACACCTCTAACAAAATTGTTTAAGTGGCAGTCTACTTTCGTATTGTGTACTATTTGACATGTGAGCAACCAATATAAGAAGCAACCAGTTACTCACATCTGTTCGACTCATGGGTCTTCTTGAGCGCAGTTGGCTAATGGCATCCTGTGTGCTGCCACTTGTTGCTGGTTCTGCAGGTAAGTAATCAATTAAAGATTGAATAAGAAAGGTTGTGTTGAAATCAGCATTTGAGAAAGAAACAATAAGGACTTTAGTCATGCCTTTAGAAGAAGCAGTTACACTTCCGTGGTCATAATCAACCTCACGCACGGTTCTCCAACTACCCTGCACGTACACCAGTCAACAATTTGGAAGTGCTCCAAACATAAAATCCCGTAGTTTAACTACAATAGAAACTTATAAACAGACAGTTTGATTTACCTTGCCGAAGTTATCATGCATGGTGTCGAAAAACGTACCCCCAACCTCATCCTCTGGGGGTTGCAAAACATTGTGGAAAAAGATATTTATAGAATCAAAGTAGAACTGAGGTCGTGGAGAGTTGTGATCTCCCTCAAACTTGATGATATTTTTATCTCCCTGAAAAAGTTCACATTACATGACAAGCCAAATATAACATTAGACTCCTGTAAAGCCAGACAACAGACGAAGAAAAACGGAAAGAGAGCTTAATTAACAAGCTCAATCTCAAATGTGTGCAAGGTTCACATACTAGATCCCTTGCTCATCATAGAGAATTGAGATTTTTAGTTTGTTTAGATCCATTTAAAAATTACATCAAACACAACAGGCAGCCATAAGATGACTGCCAACAAGCATATTATTCCAATTACTGTTGGATATATACCATATAAGCCTCAAATATACGATCTGAATGGTGGGGTTGTATAAAATCGTCCTCAATGGCATGTCCAAACAAAGCTGGAACAAAGCAGGAGCTTGCCACCTACATGAAAAGGAAAAAGAATTAAAAATTAAATTAGTGGTACTGTCCATGTGAAAATAGAGTTTAGAAAGTCCTACATCAAACTAATTAAGCTGCCTTTGACTGCAGATGATGGATTTAAGAAGCACAACTGTATTAACCTTAGGCAACTACTGTGAATGCTGAGCTATCTACTTTTAAAGGGTTTGTATATTTCAATATACTAAAATGAACTGGTATCAGAGTGAACATTTCAACATCAATTCTCTTGCATCTTTCATCACTATAACCAGTGCAAAAATGATGACAAATAGATGTCAGCCAGAAACTTTAATTGTATGAGATGAGTTTCCATTGTATGAGAAAAAATAAATATGATTAGAAACAGTCAAAAATTTTTGTTTCCAGTCCAATTTAATTAGTGACAGATTCAACAGAATAAGAAAGAAAGGATTCATCAATAAAACACCTTAATTGTGTTCAGGTTCGTTATGTCAAATTTTGCCTTTTTCTGGATAGCTCTTCGCATGTATTGGATAGCAAACTTCACCTGAAAAACAAAAACGCAAAAAGAAAGGGTCAATGTTTTATAACAGTCATGACTGTAGGGTCCTTGCAATCTATTGTTTAGTATGTCTTTTTCTTTTCTTTTTTAATACAAAAAATTGTTTTGTATGTCTGCACAACTGGTTAACAACAATTTCCAGCATCGCTTTATGCCACAGTAAGCACAATATCCTCCTATTAGTATCTACTTACAGTGAACTTCGGTAAACGAATTTTGTAGGTGTCCACAAGTTCCATCATTAAATCAACCAAATCAGAGAATGGACTGTCAAGAACAACTCCTGCGATTGAAGGGTCCTCAGCTCCATACAAGAGACTGCCAAATTGTATACAGTTAATAGCAGATTAACCAGGCCTAACAAGTACAGGATGCTAAGTTATAAGAAAAGGCAGAGTGACCAAGATGCAGAATAATAAAATTATACTAACCAAATCTGCCAAGAAAATATTCCACAAATTTCTACAGCATACCAGATAGCGACTAAACACACTCACTAGTCGCACCAAACATGAGCATATGTCTGCTTGAAAGATATGTTGGCATTGAGCATATCTCTACTACTTTTAATCCTTGAGTAATAACTTGGTCACCACGATCCAATTATTCAAGCAGAGCCTGAATTGTGTTATATTGTTCATGTCAATATCTTCTACCCACCATATAATCTCTTCAACAGTGTTTGTTATGATTTCCAAATAACACCTTTACTATGGAAGTCATGCATACCATGATATTATGGATGGCACATCAGATTTTCATGTTAAATAACATGTTGCATAAGACATGGTATTAAGCATGCATGTGTAGTTAGACAATTAGTTGCCTCCTTCCTCAGGATCAAGACAATGTCTGCAGGTGAGAATATACATTCTCAAAATCAAACTTCTCAGACTCTCAGTCAAAGAAATGAGAAACATAAAATTTCAGATTTGCTGTCTTATCTAAGCCTTCAACCAAAAGCTTCAAAACCCACTATTCTAAATGGCTAGCTCTGAAATGGGGTATTGAATTTTAAGTCATAAACTTGGGTTATAAAAAGGTCAGTGTAAAACTATAGCTAGTGCACCAAATTTTCTCTCCTCACAGAACTAAAGAAAAATAGGGTAGTTCCCAGATAACAAAACTAAGAACTGTAGGACTAGACCAATATGAACCTGGGACTAAAGAATAAGACAACAATTTGCAGTTGCCAAAAAAAAATGATAAATAAATAACAAATACTTCAAATTAATTTTATGGCACTTTCAGTTATATAGTAATTGTTGGGTACGAGTGTACAACATCCTCACAATCAAACACTTCCCCGTCCTACTTGGCAGCAACTACCAAGAGTTGAGTTCATTTGGCTCCATGGTACTTGCAATCATGCTTATCCAAGGCCTCTTAATCATCAAATCTTCTTATGAACTTGAACGCAAATGCTTTCACAAAGAAACAAACACACATAAAAACAGAGGATCTTTCTGTTATATAACTGGAAGTACCAATTATACTCCAATTTCAGAATTGCACTTATTCTTTCTTCTTCTTCTTCTTTTTTTTTTTTTTTTTTTTGGAGAAGAAATATAGATTTGATTACTGAAAAGAGGCAACAATTATACTTGTTGCATGAGGCTTGCAACCATCAAATCCTGTCTTTATGATTCAGTCATAATTTTAGCAGCGATTCAGATTTTAGAACCAAGATCTAGAAGAAATGATGAACTCAATTAATCATAACCAATTACAATCCTCTAGAAGCATCGATAAACAATTTCAGCGCAAGTAGTTCTGAAAGATCTATATAGATTCATTTAACGTATGCAAGAATAGTATAAACAATGAATACATGAATAATAATACCTCGTGACAGCACCCATTGAACGGCCCCACAGGCCAATTAAAGAGACATTTCCATCTGCTCGCAAATAATCAACTACAGTCTTCAAGTCATCCTTCTGAAAAAGTAGTTAAGAATAAGAATGTCAGATACCAATTCCATGATCAAGCATAGAAACTATATGTGTTTCATTGACAAACAACTTCAGGCCTTTATCTTCACATAAATGGCTTACTCAAGGTCTTTATATAACATACTTAAAAATAAATAAATAAAATATAAAATAAAAAGAGCTACTAAACACTTACTTCATTCCACCCCAATGTGACGTGGTCTCCACCAGAGAGCCCAGATCCTGAGAAATCAAGAGCAAAAACTGTAATATTTGAGGGCAGCAAAATAATGGCCGCTTCACTTGCATCAGCCCTGCACCCACTGTCAAAAAGAATACGTCGCAGTCGGTTATTTAAATTCATTATAAACAATCAAGCACAGTTTAACCAGCATGGACAGAAAACTATATTATACATACGTAAGACTGTAGCTATGAACTATGAGTGCCCTTTGAAGTTTAAATACTGGTTTGCAATGGATACAGGTTGTAAACAACAAAACAAAACCTGTTATGGTTGTCTGATAGGTCATGCTTTCAACTAGCAGTAGAAATGAACATTTAAGCTTTAACAGTTTATGTAGCTAATGTCAATACGGATATGTTTGGTCGATTCCCTATATAGACAACTGGCTTGTGTATGCAACAACTTTAAGACCAGCCACGAATTTTTTTAAATTATTTTTCCATAGTACATCATTCCAGAAGTAAACCTGTGGTTGGATGATTCATTCAGACCCTATATAATATGACATTTCGAGCCACTGAAAAGCACAAGGTTGCTACAATTGCCGTTAAGGATAAACGTTACTCCTATATCATAGGGTCAAAAGGAAGCAAACGCAACCCCATGTTATTGATCTACAACTAACAGTCAATCAGCCTGCTTTCGTAGTGAAGATTAAGGCCATTATTAGTTACCTAAATTCAATCCATTGAAGCAGTTGTGAATTTGACTACTGAATTGTAATAATAAATCTCACTCCTTCCAGTTCTTAAGTCAGAAAGAATGTAAGTTATGCATAAAATATCTTTCAAATAAACATAGGAAGTATCGAGTATAATTTTCAAATATAGTCACCTGTTTCCATGACAATATATGACACAGGGCAAAGGCTTTCCTTCAGGACTAACAATGGGGATGTAATGACTACACTTGAGGACATCTCCCCGACTGTTTTTAACCTGCAAGATTTTTTTTGAAGTATGATAACCACATGGCATTATCGAGTTATAAGCAGGACAGAAACTGGAGAGAAACTAATGTGCAAGATAAAAGTTTCCAAGACAAATAGTCAGCATAGTTGCACTGAACTAATTGCATAGTAAACAAACTTCCTCATTTATATAATACACAGAAGCTTACCTCCACATCCTTCCTTTGATACCATTTCCCCTTGAGTATGAACTCCTCGTCCAATAAATCATTTTTTGGGTCGTATTCAGCCCTGAAAACAAGAAATTCACTTACATTTCTAATCCTAAACAGCAAAGCAATCGCAAAAATTTGAACAGCTTAAAATTCAATAAATCTTCTGCCAAGAATCCAATACATCAATTAGAAATTGAAGTTTCAAACTTTCATTTATATAGAGTATGACGCATAGGATTGTTACTTGACATCAATATGAAGTACCAATCACATGCTTCATACTACCAAAAACAACAAAAACAGTACGAACAAATAGTTGAATTCTACTCAAGCGAACAGCTGAATTAGGCTCAGAGCCAAATAAAGGGTTTCATTTCCAATAAACCCAGAGGTGAAAGCAACTAAGATTCAAAAAACTCCAAATCCCAATTCAATCTTTTCATCATAATCTAATCCGCCAAACAAAAAAACCCATCAAGAATTCCAATCCCAGAAACAGAAAGGGTATATCTCATGATTCACCTAGGAGGCCGAATGATGAAGTTGACAAGCTGCTCCATATGGATTCAAAAATGATCTCCCTCTGAACTGGTCTGCAACAAATTCAACTCCTTTAAGCAAAATTCCAAACAAGAAAGCATCAAAAAAAAACACATGTGATTCTGAAAACAAAAAACCCAGAAAGAAAAACAAGAACCCACCTGGTGGGTGATTACGGATTGGTCAGAACAACAAGAAACAAAGAAGAAGAAAGAAAGAAAGAACCGGGCTTTGTTGTTGGGTGGGGGTGGTAAAATAACGGTGGGAGGTACACAAAAGTCTGTATGTTTCGTCGAAAACCAAAAAAGAAAGCAAAAGCTGTGAGTTTTAAAATATTGAATTTCTGCCTTCCCTGACCCGACGGATGTCTCTCTGTCTTTGCCTCTCTGGCCCTTTTCCCCTCTCGCCTTTTGGCCAACCTGTTCGCACGTGTTGGTCACGAATCGTTCGCTTGGAATACAGGGAACTATAATGGAGCCGGCTCGGGTTTGGAGGACCGGTAATTAAGTCTTCGAGAAGAAGAGATTGGAACTCTAATCTTGAAATTATAAAGATTTGTTATTGACACACATAGACCATGACAATTAGAGTTAAAAGCAAATAAAGATTGACTACATTCTCATCTTTCACATACCGTAAGTTTTACTTAAATGTTGCATGATATTTGGGTGATTAGCGTGAACAGAAGGAGCTCGAATAAGATGTATTGTGAGAGTTTCTCAATTATGTATGTATTTTCACATAAATAATTGAAACTATTATTGAGGGTTGCAATTTAGCTTGTCATTTAGAAGTTTTATCAATTTCCTAAAAAAAAAAAAAATTAGAGCAAATATTTATCAGCAGTGCAAATAGTGCCTTTTGGAATTCTGTCAACTACCTTAAAAAAAAAACAAAGACAAGATAATCTTTAGAAGATTTTATGTTCTGAAATTGGTGTGATTTGGACCTCTATTTCTTTCATCTTGAAAGGAGTAAACCAAACAAAGGCAAATAGCAAAGGCGTATAGACGAAATGGTAAAAGATCCAAGTGAGTGGGGATTCAATGGTAGCCTCCCACTTTGTATCAAAGGATGATGAATAAAGTAAACTATGTTATGATAATGACCATTTGGAAGTTGGAACGCTCATGATGTGAGGCATCACCCACCATCCCAATTTGTTCCACCAAAATATTATGTTTGTGTCAGCAAGCAACACAATTATAGTTTATTTGCCATGAAGTAATAATAGACCACCACCCTAATTCAATGGCATTTCCATTTCCATGCGAAAACGACCTTTGCCCATATTCACAAGTAAACAATGACTTAACTCCCTTAAGAAGTTTAAAAGCATCACCCAGAAGAGGGGGTTTAAAAGCATTTCCAAATTCCAATACATGTTCAAAAATAAAAAACATAAAAAGCATTTCCAATAATGTGTCAATCATATAGGCTAGGTGTAAATTTAGTAATACATATATGTGTGCGTGTGTGGCAAAATGTCTTCTTTGGCTATACACCACTTCATGCTAAGGCCGGGGTTAGGAATTCATCTAAGGATTGCTAAAAATTTGTTCTCTATTAGACTAAAGAACAACTCTAAAATCATCTAAATCATGATGGACGATTTTTTTTTTTTTTTGTGTGGCTAAAATCTTCACTAGTTTGAATTATTTATACCAAACATACACAATTTTTTTAGGAGCGAGCTATAACCTAGGGAAGCCACAATAAGCTCTGCCATCAATTGTTGCCGAGTAAAAGAAAGCAGACAAAGTAGATCGGTTGTTTTATCTTTTACCATTACGGTTGTTGTAAATGTCAAATGTTAAGAAGTTCAGCTGGTCAAAAGTCATTTGGCCGAAAAATACAACAAATGAAGAACATGCCGGTTTGGATCTCTATATTTCCTTTTGATAAATTCTACAATATCTCATATTTTTTACTTTTTTTTTTGTTTTTTTTTTAAACAATTACAGTATATCATTTTGGATGGTTCTAGTTGGACCTTCAAATTTGATATTTGGATCTCCAATTTTTTTCAGTTATTAATTGACTTTGTCAACTTATATGAAAAGATAAATAAGGACAACGAGAGAAAAATAAAAATTAAGTAAGTAAGTAAATAAATACTCTTCTTACCTCCTCCAACCAAATATAACATTCAATTTAATTTTTTTTCCCGATATTTCCTTATATTGCCTATATAGTTTTATAATTTACTTAATACAATTAAGTAAAAATAATAATTTCTATACATAGCCTATCATTTATTACAAGGGTAAATTCAAAACAATCTATTTGAAATTTTCTTAAACTAAATTAATTGAATATTATGATATAGCTATTACTCAATCTTCCAACACAATACCCTTGAAATTATTCTTTTAGCAAATTCAAAGAGGTTTCAACACATGTCAAGATCGAGAACCAACAATCTGATTAATTTTGGTGGAGGAGAGATCTACTCATAAGAGAGCAATTAATGTCATGTAATTTTGATTCATTTTTCTTTTCGTGGTTGAAGATAGAGATAAAAAGTAGAATAATAGATTATTGTATTTCATGTTCAAGGGCATTTTGATAAAAATAAGGAGGTCTACTTAGCTTTTCAAGTATTCTAAAAAGTAAATTAGAGGTGTACTATGTATGGGATGTCCAAATAGCAAATTTGGAAGTCCAACTAGAACCACTCTATCATTTTACATGTCCTTTGTTTATTTGCTATTTCAAAGAAAATTAGTGAGACCAATGTTCTTATTACTAAAGCTACTACACTTAGAGATGGTTTGAATGCTGCATATTTTTACAACTTCTCTAAAGTGTGGGTGGAGTGAGATTCTAATTCTTTATTGATTGCATTTTGGAAAAAGCTGTTATTCCTTAGCGTATCAAGACTCTGGCGGAAGACATCAAAAAGCTTGCAACTTTCTTCTATTTTATCGTATTTCAAGATATATTTCTTGAGGCTAATTTTGTAGCTGATAAACTAGCTTATTTTTTTTTAGAGATAAGGATTTTGCTGTTTGGCATAATTGTCTTCCCCTTTATGTGTTCTCAGTGTTCCATCTGAATAAGTTGGGAGAGGGTATTTGTAAAGACTTTATGTTGTAATTTGCTTACCTGTTTTCTTTCAATTAATAAAAAAAAAAAATTGTTCATGTCGGTTTGACACTGTTAATTCTGGACCAAATACTAAAACCAACCCCGTTGAAATACTGTGGAACACCATAGAAGTTTGTTCTACTTTTGTTTATTTTTGAGGTATGAGTATGACGTGACAAAAGGTACCTCTTACTACCTAGAGTGAATGAGAGCTCATTAACTCAGCTTTACTTATTAATAATTGAAAGAGGGAGCTGGGAGCAGATTAATAATTGTCACTTGCCTTCAAATCAATCATGCTCCATTGAAATCCATGATGTCATGTGTACAGAGCAATCACTGTGGCTTAGCCAACACCCCATTTGACCTGGTTGATATTAATTTGTTTCATTCTAGAACCTCTGGGTTCTGTACTATACGCAGCAGCAGCAGATGTAGAAGAACGAACATTTGGACATAAAATGAGGTACACAAGGTTGCAGAGAGGTTGGTACGTTGGAGATAAAGTCACTATTCTTTTCCAAGGAGCTGTCTATGTAATGAGGTCATGGAAACTAGACAAAGCATCGTAACCACCAAGAAAACAACAGAGGGATGGTCTAAATTTGCAACTCTTCTTTTTTCGTGAGAAAAATTTCACAAATGGTCATTTAACTATAACTCATTTGAGACTTTGGTCACTGAAGTTTCAAATATATCATTTTGGTCACTCAACTATTACATTGTCAATCATTTAAGTTACTTTGTTAATTTTTTTTTCATTAAAAAAAGGGTTAATTCCTGCTTACCCAGAAATCACATATATTGTGCCCACTTGCACCAACAAGTTTGTATTGTGCCCATTTACACAAATTTTAGAGGAAAAGACCTATAGGGATAGTCTTTTCTAAACTTAGTGTCTAATATATCATATACTGACGTTTGAGTTTAACCTTTGATTTTTCTTAGAAAAACTGTTCACACTTTTGAGAAAAACAAAACTAACCTTCAACATGCCCAAGTTTTTCACCTAATGGCTCCCTGCCTGATGGTTACTTTAACAGGCGGAATCACTGCTGCTTGTTTCTATCTTAAGCTGAGTCAATTTTTTCTAAAAAGAGAAAGTCTAAGCCTAAAAATAGTACAGGAATAAGGCAGAAACAGATTAATACTAAAACATCGTTCTTAAAATAATGACAACGTGGATGAGCGATCTGAAAATATTTATTCAAACATAATTACTGACTAAAACTTTAGAGCCTCATTCTCAGGTAAACAGCTAAGAAGTTGTTTTAGCTATTCATAAGAATGAATACAGATACTTACTTGTAATGAAAACACACTTCTTCACACTAGACAGGAAGGAAAGAGCACACTGCTACTATGGTTTTCTTACTTTTGAGAGAATATGATTCTTCTCAATTTTCGAATGCCTTATAACTGAAGCTAAAGCTCCTTATATAGGGAGCGGAACTCAAATTGAAATTCAAAACATCAAAATGTACAGAACAACACCGTGATTATCTGCTTTCGTGAGTGCTCCTGATGATGGAGGTCGGTTGGCAAAAGCAGATTCCTTTAGGTGAAATGTTTTTCACCTGCTTTCTTTTTGAAAAGCAAAAAGCAGCCTTTGGGAAAAGTCCAAAGTTACTTTCGGTGCTTTCTACACCTGCTGCTTCACATGTTCTAGTCCGTTTCTGAGTTGTGGCCAAGGACAAAGGAGTTGCTATCCATCCTGGCCATTCTGGCAGTAGTTGCATTTTCCTCGACATCTGCATCTACATACATCTTGTAGTGGTTGTCATTTTCAAACTTTTCAACCCACTATAAGCATGCCAGTGTCGAGTCTATCTCTTTTCTTGTGAGAGATATGAAAAGAACACTGCTGATTGCTTCAGGATGATCATAAGCAGTGATAATTATTTTTTCTCCTGCTGCCAGGAAAGTATTTGTTGTATCTTCTTGGATGATCTTCTTGATGTATTCGAGAGACATGGCCTTCCTCCATGGAATAATTGAATTTGGCTGGCCATTGTATCCAACACAGGCGGGCTGAAGATTTCTTTTTTGAATAATTCTCACATAATGATAAGGAAAAATGTATTCAACTTCACCATTTGTTCTATGAATCCATTCTGGTGGAGTAGATCTAAACTTCAGTCTAAGAGTACAGTAATTTTTTCTGACATTTTGACTGTGTTGATGATGATAGGGGGTAGGCCTTTGAGATCATCATTTGTTTTGGTCCATAGATTATGGACAAAACCATTTTCAACAAGCCAAAACTTGTGTTCTTGAGGATGTTCACTCTGAACATTAACTCCGTATCTTCCAACATAAGGTCCTACAACAATGAAGAGGGTTGGAGGAATACAGTCTTCTGAATTATGGCTTCCAATCTGATTATGGAATTCAAACCAATCTGATTCTTTTAGTGCTATGATAGGAACTCTAGCACTTTCTGGATCTTCAAGATAGTGATTTTTTTTCACTTCTAACAGCATTCTGCTGTACATGAACTTCTTCATTTTGTGGTCTAGCATTTTCATGGAGTTCTTCAGATAATGCGAACAGAGCTGGGAGCATAATACCACTGTTTCTTTCTTGAAAGGCAAATAAGAGGTTATCCAAGATTGCCTTCTGGTGGTAATCTAGCCTCCTGCCAGTTCTGAACACAGGATCAGCAAAGGTTCTTAATTCATAATTAAAAACATTTATAACTCCAGTTGGAGTTGGTTTGCTTTTTGGCAAAGCAGTAGCTGTCAACGGTCTTGATGAGCCTTTACCGTCTGCCGTTTGAGACGGGCTAGCCAATCCTTTACCCTGGGATTGATCAGTTGTGGTTAGTCCTTTTGGACTTAGCAGGAATCTTTTGAGGATTTTTTATTTAGGATCCTCAGCAGTTTCATGTTCTTTCCCAATTCTTCTACTTCTGGGGTTGCGACCTTCGTCGTCATCTTTTCGGCTGAACATTGTCATTTCTCTGGTTAGGGCGTCTGGAAGATAGTTCTTGTTTCCTGCAATTAATTCAACATTATAATCATATTGGTTAAGAAATAATTGCCATTTTGTTAATCTTCCTCTATCAGCAGCTTTATCAAGTTTAAAATTTTTGAAATTCTTTACTCTAGTACAATCGGTGCGGACAGTAAAGGGTTTTCCAAGAAAAGCTGGAGAATTTAAAATTATTTTCTTGACAGCCAAAATTTCTTTTTCCCCTATGGGATAATTTAGTTCTGCAGGGCTAAACTTGCCACTACAAAATTTACATATTTTTTCAACGTTAGTTCTAGGCTTTTTTGCCAGAACAACACCGGACTAGTAATTATCACTCGCATATGTTTGGAGGATAATTTCATCATTTTTCTCTGGTTGTGTAGAGGAGGTAGATTCTTGCAAAGAGCTTTTATCTGCTTCACTATTTTTTCATCATCTTCAGTGAAGTTCCATTTTCTTTTGGAACTCGTTTTAGTAGATAACATTGCTGTTAGTCTTGAGATTTTGAGAATGAAATCTCTCCCATAGATTATGACTCCTAAGAATCTCTCTAGACTCTTAGCATCAGGAATTCTATCTGGGAACTTCCAGATTTTCTCAAGGATGTGAGGTTGGAGTTTTATTCCATTCTTGATATTTATTCCTAGGAAATCGACTTCATCGAGGATAAAGAAGATTTTCTTTTCTCCTAGGATAATTCCATGCTGCACTATCAGCTTTACAACCTCGAGGTGTTTCATGTGTTCTGCTCTATTTTTGGAGAAGACAAGGATGTCATCAATATAAACGACGCAGAATTCAGCCACATGCTTGAAGATGTTGTCTATCTTTCTTTGAAAGATTGAGGAGGCTTGTTTCAGACCAAAAGACATTACTAACCATTCGTAATGTCCCTGTGGTGTTCGGAATGCAATGAGAGGAACACTCTTAAGATGCATCTTGACTTGCCAAAAACCCGACTTTGTATCGAATTTTGAAAAAACATTAGCTCCTCTGAGCTGGTTGATCAGTACTCTTACTTGAGCAATTTGATATCCGTCTTTAATGGTCTTCTTATTGACATCTCTGTAGTCAATTACCATTCTAGCTTTTCCTCGGACATTTTCTGCATGATTTCTCACGTAGAAAGCTAGAGCATGATGAGGGCTAGTGGATGGTTGAATTAATCTCTTGTTCAGGAGATCTTCAATATCTTTTCTGAATCCTTTCTGGTCTTCCTCTTTGTACTGAGGAATGGCTTTGACATGACAGATGACATTCATATCATGTAATCTTAATTCACAGACCACTGGGTGTTTTTCCCAGAATTTCTGAGGGTCTACATCAATATTTTGTTCGAATAGTTTCTTGATTTTATCAAGGGTAGGAGTTTTCTGAGACTCAAGCTTATTCTGAACGTGCTTGAGGTTATGCTCATGGATGAAACTAGCTTCTTCATCTAAACAAGCTTCTTCATCTTCTTCTTCTTCAGAAGATTCTTCAACAAGTAATTCTTGTTGTTGTTTGATTTAGAGTATCGGTTCGAATTTGGGCTTGTAGGGGGTAATATCACCACTATTCTGTTGCAATTTCTGATATTGGGTAGTAAAGTTTAGACCTACCACACTTTTTGCTTGTGTAAGCCTGTCTGCCCAGAACACACTTTCTCCTTTTCTGAAGCCTATCGCTTCTTCATCTTGGATGAATCTTTGTTGAAGAATAAAATCATTTCCCAACAAGAAATCTGATTCTTGACCTTCAGATTGCCAAAAAGTGTTGATAACAAATGTTCCTCCACCAATGGTGATATGAACATTTCTAGCTACCTTGCTCATGGTTAGGTGGCTTCCATCGAACTGGACACCAGTAGCTCCTCTTCTTATCTTCTTTCCAGAGTTCTTCTAGAATTACAAATCTCTTTGCAACTGTAAATCCTGATCCATTATCTACAAATGCATGTAGATGATATTTTTTGTGATCAAGGAATTTGAGTCCAATCTCTATGTAGTTGCTATATCTGCTAGTAGAGACGACTTTCAATTGTTAAAGCTCATTTTCTTGAGGTTGTTCCTGAGGTATGAATGGTTTACATTCTTCTAGAATATTTTCTGGTATTTCGACCAGTTCTATAGTTGTATTGAGTTTTTCTTCCTCGATTTTTGTTTCAACTAGTCCAATAATTGTATTGAGTTCTTCTTCCTCAATTTTTTCTTCCTTTTTTTAAGAGGAGGGTTCCACAGTTTTTTGGAACATAGTTTCTAATTCTTTCTCTTTTTGTTCAGAGAAATATTCTTCATATTCTTGTTCTATTAATTGGCTGACAAGGCCATTCTTGGTCTTTCTTCTTGCTTCAGCTATGAAGCATTCTTTGTGATAAGTCTTTTTTGACTTTTCATAGAACATAGGAAGTCTTTTCTTCTTGTGACATAAGCAGTAGTCACAAACGAATGTACCAAGGTTCACCTGATAAGACGACGTTATTGCTTCCGTCTTACTTTCTTCCCAGTTTTTGACATGTAGAACATTCATCTGTCTAGATTCTAAGTACTCTATTTCAGAATCTATTTCAGAATCAGAGGATTCTTCTTCTTCAGACCAGACAGAGAACTGACCTGTCGTCATCCTCTTCATCAGAATAGGCTATTTCGTAGCCCTTCATATTTGTTGTTTCTACTATAGGCTCATATGATTCAAATAGAGATTTAGCAGATCTTTTACCCTTTTCTGGGCATTCATTGGCATAGTGCCTTTCAGCTTTGCATAACCAGCATCTACAAGCTTTTTTGCCTAATTGAGTATTCTGATGGTTAGCTTGGTGATTCTTCTTTTTCTTGAAAAATTTCTTTTTTGGATCTTCATCCTATTGTTTTTTGAAATTGGAACTTTTCTTAAATTTCCAATCGTTTTTCTTATTACTCTTTTTGAAATTTTTAGAGTAATATTTTTCTTTTCTTTTTCTGTGGAATTTGGAGTCATGACATCCCCAGTTGGTTGGCATATCCAATATTCCATAACAGAAATTTTCAACTCCTTTGAGTTGTTTCTTGGCCATTTTAGCTCTAAGATTGGCTTTGCATTGCTCTTATAGTAATTGTCTGATTCTGTCGGCAATTCCTCCAACTGAAAATCTTTCAATTGGTTTTTCAGCTATGCTTTCTCTCACAGCTGTTCTCCATGGTTCAGGGAGTTTTCTATGCAACAGGTTGACTAGATCAATATTCTCTAGTTCGCTGATTGTACAGTAATATTCTTGAAATTCATTCAAGTATTCTTCAAAATATCTCATGTCACAAATTTTGAGAGCATAGATATTTGATTTGGCCGTTTCTTTAGCCTTCTTACTCAGATTTGAGAGATCTCCACAGAATTGATCGTAAAGGGGTACTGCAAAATCATATGGAGATTTTAAATTTTTTATCTCTTCTAGCCAGTCTCTTCCTCTGGCAGTTTCTTTGAAAGATAGATAGTACTTTTTAGCTACCCCAGTAAAAGTAGTTTCATAGTACACCTGCAAATCTGGTGCTTCAAATTTTCCAAGGGTAAGAGCAGAGACCATCATCAGGCTATCTACCCATTAGTCAATGCCTTTTCTTTTATCTAGCGCCTTGTCTAGATTTAGCCAGATGTTGTAGTTCGTGATTGAAACTCTAGGCATGTTGTCCTTTGGGACAAATCTTTGAGAGTTTCTCTATTCTTTTTTGCCCGTGGGGGCTTTCTGCACAGGGAGTTTTATTTTTCCCTTTTCTCTAATGATGAAAGTTTTGGAGCTATCTCCTTCTTCCATTTCAATATCTTGATAAGGAAGGATTTTTTTTACCTTTCTTGTATTGAAAATTTTCATTTCTTTGATTAGTTTTTCTAATTGTTTAGGATTCTCGCAGGATTCTACTTCATCATAGAGATCATAGAGCTTTTGTGCTCTAAGCATATTTACTGGTCTGTTCAGATCAGATTCTAATTCTTCTTCAGTGATGGGCTCTGTTGGTTCTTCAACAGAGAATTTGGTACCACTAACACTAGCTTCTCTAATGCTGTAGCTTCTTCTAAGAAGATTTTTGTTTATCATGATATTTTCAGGACAAACTTCACTTTTTCTGTGATCGTCAAATTTTAGACTGATATCTCCAGTATTTCTGCTTTCATATATTGCCGCTTTGGCATTTTCTGCTGTTTTTTCTGACCAGACAATTTCCATTCAATAGGAAAAGTTACTTCATTCCAAGTAACCTTGTGAATCTGTTGAGAATGGTTCTTCTGGCTGGTGAGGAATCCAGTAGTAAGACCTCGGATATTGGATATTCTTGTCTTGGGTTCTACTGTGGTACTCATTAATTTATAATATATTCTGTATACCATAGCCAGTTCTTGCATATCTTTTTTCATAGATATGTCATTTGTCTTGACTCTTACTCTTAGTCTTAGACAGTGAGCTGCATCTTTCAAGCTAGTTGAGAAGTTTGGAAAGCGGTTGAAGTATGGCACTTGATTGCATAAAAATGCTTCAAGTGTTCCTAACAGACTAGGTTGAAAATCTGTTAGTCTATTGTCTTGTAAAGTTGTAAGACACATAGAACTGAACAGTTTATGCCTTCTCGGGCAAGAAGTTTTATGCCTACTTGGACTGCTCCAATATGCATAAATTGATAATCTTTTGTTCTTGCTCTGGAAACTTCTTCAGGAGTGATCATCAAGAGATCTGTTTCTTCTGTTGTAGAAGGGGTTGTAAATTCCAATACTTTGAAATGATGGCTGTCCATCAATTCAAACTTTCCCCTTTTGTAGATTTGTTTAAAATCTAGTTTAGGAATTGAGGAGTTTTTCACCTCATGTTTGATTTCATTGTATTCAAACTCTTCAGCATTTAGGAGTTGTACTCCTTTCTTTTTCCTTAAGATGCTCATCATTTTGATATTCCTTGTTTCTTTCGGGCTTTCGTACCGAATACTAGTATGACTAGTAGATGGTTCTAGAAAAATCATGTTAGGAACATGATTCTTATCTGGTCTTTCTAATGGTTTAAATCCATTAGCTTTCTTTGGTTTTACTGTAGACACTTTCTTGTCCTTCAATATATTTTTCATAGAATCCAGGGTTTTTGCTGTTCATTGATTTTTCTACTAACACTTGTTAGCTTTTCTTCTTCCATTTTTGGAAGTTCTTTGATATAATCTATTTTGTTTTTCAATTTTTCTAATTGGTAGATTATACCTGGTAGTTTTTTTAGATGATCTTGACATCTAGATAATTCTTTTAGTAGGTTCTGATGTTTCTCATCAGAGGATATAAGTAGAGAATTCAACTTCTCTAATATTAATTCAGACATTGTCCCCATTGGGGATTCCCCTTTTGAGCTATTTTACAAGCTTTGATACCAGTGATTTGCGGATCTAACCAATGCTCAAATAATCAAGAGGTTTTTGTTCCTCTTTAAGAGTATATAAGATATTTTCAATATCCTGCTCAACTTTATAGATTCTTGTTTGAATTCTAAAGATGATATCCCAGTAATCGGGAGTTTCACTGTTAAGACTTTCTCTAAAGTTTTTCAACTTTCTCAACTTTTCTTTTTCTTTTTTCAATTCTTTGCTCGTAATATTACAGTTGACAATCAACTCAAGTTTATCAACGATCGAAATTATAAATAGTAAAATTTAACTGCTTACTTTTGAATATAGAGGATGAAGTATAGCTGCAATTATAGTGTAGACAAATAAATTTAAGATGGGCCCACCACGTTTTATAAAAAAATATAAGTATGTAAGATAAAAGAAAATGATGATGGAGAGGGGTATTAGTGGGATGAATAGTTAGTGGTTTTGAAAAGTAGGGAAAAAAAGTGGAAAGTTTTGTGTGAGTGGGAATAAAAATAAGTTGGTGGGGTGTATGAGAAGTATATTGGTGGATTTGGGGTGTATGACAATTTCCCCTTAAAAAAAAATATAAAAAATACTCTTTGGGTGACTTAAGTGATTGACAGTGTAATAGTTGAGTGACCAAAGTGATATATTTGAAACTTCAGTGACCAAAGTATCGAACGAGTCATAGTTGAGTGACCATTTGTGAAATTCTCTATTTTCTGTATTTCGGGTCTTTAATGTTGTTCAGCCCCAAAGACACAGTACCATTAAGGCAATAAGGACCCAAAACAGGAAACCCAAAGAAACATAGGAGAAAGGACACACACAGCTAGCCCAAAATAGATGATCTATTATAGCTTGGACTTTGGGCATGCTTTTAAGTGCTTTTCTTCAACTTATCTTATTATCGTTTTTTGGTTCTTTTATTTGAAACACATAAGATTTATGTCAGTATGACACATATTTAAGAAATCACTAGAAAGTATTTCTTACCGCACAAATATTTGAAAGCACTTAAATAGTTGTCTAAAAGAAATGCCTTAGTTTTAGAAGAATGTCCAGCTCCGACTTTTCCAAGATTGGTTGTGTAAATTTTTTGGGTTTGGAGGTGTATCGAGGCAAAAACAAATTGGATAGTTTGAGTAAGAATGCGAGTTGTATTAAGGATCTAAATTAAGTATGTGCACATATATTTTTTTTCAGAAAAATATGGCTAGGAAGTTTTGTTGAGGAACGAGGATTTTGGTACAATATCAACTATATCACATCTCAAAGCAATGAACAAAAATCATGTATTTTACACTAAGACCATAAACGTTGCAAGAAAGTATTTGTATCCCTATCATATATGCAGAAGAGACAAGTGTTCAAGAAATGAGATATGTTACAATTTTCAAACGATATTTATTGACAACATAAATCATTCCGGCCTGGATTCATTATAGTTTTACATTTCTGTTGACAATGAAACTAGCTACTTTGTTGCACAAGCGGGGTTGGAAACAAATCTTGAGGGTACCACTTCAGGGCAAAAGCTTCTTCATATCCTCCACAATCACACCATCTAGTTGGAGTTAGCAAGCCTTGCAACCTCAATACTATCCACCTCAATCTCCGATGGAAGTATACTCGCATCAAGAGCAAATCTTATAACCGTTTTTAGTGCCATCAATTCAGTCGCCAACTCATACTAATCTTTTGTATCTTTTGAAAACTAATGATTAGACATTTAAGTTTAAAAGTGGAATACATAAAACTAGAAATGCATTTCAAGTCATTTGGGATTCGGTTAATACTATAGTACTAGACTGCTTAAATTAGAGTCTCAACTATTTTGGTATTGTGGAAGAGTTCTAATTAAGCAAGATGCTCTCTTTTGAGTTGATTTGTATAGTAGGAGATGCTCCAATTTAGAAGAGTTCTCTGTGCGCAGTGCCAGTTCATGTGATGATTTATATTCTGAGCTAGCCAGCCACCAGATAGAGAAGTAGTGACTCTAGTGGATGATCAAATATTTTTTTTTTTTTTGAGAATATGGATGATCAAATATTTCAATATATGACATTTGATGAAATGTGCATCTCTGGTCTTCTGTACATGTGACACCTTGTCTCTAGTGGTCCCAAAAGCACAACAAATATGTCATTTTCTCCAACAACCATTCCCAACCATTCAATGGAGGATTGGAAAAGGATTCAAAGGGAAGAAAAAAGACGGCTTTAGAATCAAACAGGCATCATCCAACCCAATTTAAGTCCATGCAACTGGAATACCAGCTTAACATCTATGTCACCCACAAGTTTACCTTAATTTGCTTGAATAAAATTTGGATTTTGAGTGGTATCTAGGGCACAATAGTGCATTAGTCAACCTCATTATGTATCTTGCAAAGCAACAACTAAAGATGGCTTTCTTTGAACCTTCTTCTATCAATCACAAGAAGTGAAGACACTATCAATTTAATAAGGTTTAAATTACGGTCTTAGACTCTTAGTGTTTGTTTTTTCTTTTCTATTTGAGTATTTTTCTTGTCCGGTAGTTAAGATCTTTTAGTCTCTGACATGGTAAAAAACAATCAACCCGAGCTAGTTAGTAATAAAGAAAATGGAGAGGAGGCCTTAAGTTTGATACTATGTTATGCAGGTTCCGAATGTAGAATAGAACATGAATATATGAATAAAGCGAAACACTTGTGAGTTGTGACCAATTTATATATTCAGAATTCATCGAACTAAAATGCTCGAATAGTCTGGACAACTAACGCATCTAACACAAACTGTTAGCGTGAGTCAATGTATCATATTTAGAATATTCTTATTCTATTAGGAATGTACTTATTGTATGCAATTAGGAATGTAATTATCCCTTTAATTGTAATTAGCACTTACCTAGTTAGTATATGTAACCCTAATATATAAATACCTCCTTGTGAGAAGAATAAAATTATCTCATCATTCTCTCAAATACATTCTTATTCTCAAGTCAAACTTCAATTAATTTGCTGTACTATTCCAGATTTAGAACTTTGGTGTAAGATTCTACATTTATAAGTTGTCATAATATTAGTTAGCAATAACATCATTCTTAAATGACAACTAATAAATAAGTGACTTTCCTTGCATGGAGCTGGGGGAGAAAGAATAAAAGAATTTGCCGACCTTATCTTTAACATACTGATCCAAGCTTCTCTTGGGGCCTCTTAAGGGTCCAAAAACTATTTTCCTCCACTCATCGACACCCCTATCTGCTAAGGAAAAGGCAACAAATCTGTAGCCCATCAACCACTATTTTATATAGAACATTAGAACCCCACACAAAATACCCCATCTATTTTCTCTCATTCTAAAAAGCAGCTCCAAGTCTCCGACTGAAGTTGCAGAACCCAGTTCCAGCCTTCCTGAACCAGCCATTTTGCAGCATTCCTCAGGTCAGTTTTTTGTTTTTGTTCCAACTCTCCATGAATTGCATCTGTTTCCTTGTATGAGAGAAGCAAGAGAAATATCTACTAGACTGTAAAATAAACAGTGAATGAATGGTGGGTTAGTCAAGACTTCAGTTAACAGTAACAATGTCTGACTCAATTAGTCACATTCTTGCCTGAACCTGATACTGTTGCTAAAAGTTTGAGTCTTGGAGACGTGGTAGATTGATAATTACTGTATTTTTTTTTTTTTTGAAAGGAAGTACTGTATTTTCTTTTTCTGTGTTTGTTTGTTCCTTCTTTGAAATGCTAAAACTGGTGACTTTAATTACCTCCGTTTTTTTTTTGGGAGAAATAATAAGCTTGTTTTTCTCATTTGGTGGGCTATAGTTTGTCTGATTTAAAGAAAACCATATCATTTCCCTTCTTTGGTATAAAACTATAATTTGCTTAGTTGGATTGGATCACTCATTTTTATGAACAGTGGAGTCTTTTACGTCATTTCCCTCTCGAAGGTCCCTAGCTTTTTAAAGTTTTTTATTTTTATTTTTATTTTTGTTATAATTTTTTATTTATTTATTGCTAGCAATAAAATTTATGACCTACCAATTATTAGGTACCATGTCAACTTTCCCCTTTCCACTCGTCCTAAACAATTTTGATAGCCAAAATATGCTGCTAGCCTGCTCCTAAGCAATGCATACCAAAATGTACACTATATATGTATATGTATATGTACATGTACATGTATATGTATTTCCTAAACCATGATTCATTCAATCACAAAGAGAATATTGTCTAAAGCTTAATAAAGCCAAACTGATTTGGTAATTAGGATAAGAAGCCATTACAAAGAACAGCTAAACATTGAGTTGAGAGTAGCAAGAATAGGTGATGAAGTAGTCATGCCCAAATAAAACAAAAAATGATCTCCATTAAGCGATGAAATCAATTTCAAACAATTGTATATAAGTAGAAAATTTTGGTATGTTAAATTAATGAAACAGTAGTGTATAAGGCAGGGATTGAAAAACCGATCACTCCTGGTGTAAGCTGTAGCAAAAGTTTTAGCAGGTGACCATGTCCTTCAATTTTAAGTTTATAATTTAACTGTTGTTGCAGAACCAAATGATAGTTTCAGGTTTCTTAGTTTTGCCTAATTAAATGTGATGTTCGATGTTGGAGTTGGTGTGGATCTGGATGATAAGATTCCTTCCACTTTCGAAGTCTTTGGTAGTGGTTGTAAAACGGAGTGACTTATTCTACACCAGATTAGATCAAAGTGTCTGACAGACACTTGAAATATGGCTGATTTCTAACCCCTATACTATATGTTTTCCAGTGAGGAGTAGGCCAAAATGGCACAGATTTTGGCTCCGACTTCACAATGGCAGATGAGAATTACAAAGAGCTCAATCCCTTCTAGTCCTATGACAGGAAAGATGTGGAGTTCTCTAGTGTTGAAACAGAACAAGAAAGGAGCTGTTAAAAGCTCTAAGTTCAAAGTTTTTGCCTCCAAGTATGAAGACTATACCATAAACAGGGTTGAGGGTTTACTAAATTTGGACCTTACTCCATACACGGACAAGATTATTGCCGAGTACATTTGGTATGTCTCATCTTCTCTGCTAACATCTGATACCATCAATAAAGTTTTCAGCTTTTTTTCTCACTGGATTGAAACTGGAATCCAAATTTTCAAAATGGAAGTTAGCTAATTTGGGCACTCATTTTTTATAAGTTGGACATCATGGTAATAAGAGAAGCTCTTGCATTGATTCCTGTAAGTTTACCACCAAAAAGCTATCTTGATGTTATACCATGTTGGAACAGGATCGGAGGGTCTGGTATCGATGTGCGTAGCAAGTCAAGGGTATGATGAATGTTAATACCTTCTATAACATTTTGAAAAGGGTTCTGTTTACTCTTATTCTGATGTATGTTTTTGTTTACAAATTTTCAGACGATATCAAAGCCTGTTGAACATCCGTCTGAGCTTCCAAAGTGGAACTATGATGGATCAAGTACCGGACAGGCACCTGGTGAAGACAGTGAAGTGATCTTATAGTAAGATCTTGATTACATATTTACATGTTTGGTTGTATCTCTTCATTCTTTCACGAACATGATTTTTACTTTCTATTTCCCAGCCCTCAAGCGATATTCAAGGACCCCTTTCGTGGTGGCAACAATATATTGGTAGGCATCATACTAATACTTAAATACAAAAATATTACATTATATGAAGAAAGCTTAAGATATATAGGCACACTATTACAACCATCGACCAAAACTTTAATATCATCCTATGTGTTTTACATAGGTAATTTGTGACGCATACACGCCCCAAGGCGAGCCTATCCCAACAAACAAACGGCACAAGGCTGCTCAGGTTTTTAGCAACCAGAAGGTTATAGATGAAGTTCCATGGTAATTCCTTCAAAGATTTTGTCTTACTTCCAAGTTCCATAAACATGAACTGAAAATAGCCTCTATGTATTGACCGTATCTGCAAATTTCATATTTGAACTGAGAAAATACTGATTTTGACTACTCTCTCAGGTATGGGATAGAGCAAGAGTACACATTACTTCAATCCAACGTGAAATGGCCTTTAGGTTGGCCAGTCGGAGGTTATCCTGGTCCTCAGGTTGTTATTCTTTTCGACATCATGCCAGTTCAGCCCACATATTCACGTTTATAGTAATTGCTAGTGTCCAATAAAATAATTAACATGCATTTTTACTGACTAACAATGCAATTTTTATTTATCTTAGGGTCCCTATTACTGTGGTGCTGGTGCAGACAAGTCGTTTGGCCGTGACATTTCAGATGCTCATTACAAGGCTTGTCTATATGCTGGAATCAACATCAGTGGAACCAATGGGGAAGTTATGCCTGGCCAGGTTTTCCTCTTGATATCTCTCTCTTGGTTTCTAAATTCAACTACAGTAGCCTGGTTCATCAATAATACTTGATATTATCATGCAGTGGGAATTTCAAGTTGGTCCTAGTGTGGGAATTGAAGCTGGAGATCATATCTGGGCTGCAAGATACATTCTTGAGGTAACTCATCATTCCCATCTATTATTGGGCATGTAAAAGACTGTAAAGGTCACTTCAATGAAGAAAGACAACAATGGTCAAGAATGATCTCCACCAGATTCAGTCTGGTGATTTCATTTTACTCGTCCTTAAACTTGATGGCAGTATTGCATAAGGTATCATTCAACTGGTGTTTCTTGGGTGCTTTCTATGATTTACTCAACTACTGTGTGTGTGTGTTTTTTTTTTCCTTCCCTTACCATCACAGAGGATCACTGAACAAGCAGGTGTTGTTCTCACTCTTGATCCAAAACCAATTATGGTAATATAGTTTTGAGTTCTCCTATGTACCTAGGTTTCTGTAGATATGCGTGGATGAATGAACCTAACCTCCATTTTGCATTGACAGGGTGACTGGAATGGTGCTGGATGCCACACCAATTACAGGTATTTGGACGATACAACATTCATGGAATGAAAGTATGTAAAATACAAAAATATGCTACAGAATGTTTAATTATAATTGCTTTTACAGTACAAAGAGCATGAGGGAAGAAGGAGGCTTCGAAATTATTAAGAAGGCAATTTTGAATCTGTCACTTCGCCACACAGAGCATATTAGTGCCTATGGAGAAGGAAATGAGAGAAGGTTGACAGGAAAGCATGAAACAGCCAGCATTAATCAATTTTCTTGGGTATGCATTAAAATTGGTGGCTTTTTGTATTGATCTTTTGATTAAGGAGCCGAAATGTTTTCCTTTGTTAGCTTGCTAATAAATGCCTCAACTTAAACTGGTAGGGAGTGGCTAATCGCGGTGCCTCAATCCGTGTTGGTCGTGACACTGAGAAGCAAGGAAAAGGTACCAATTTCAGCAATATTTTTTATACATTTTCAAAGAGCTCTGACTTACCATGTTAGTATTCTTAAAACTTTCTGGAATTATCTCTCTGTGTTTGCTTCCAAGACAACCAGTACGTTATTGCACCAAATTTATGATTTTCCATAAGGGAGGAAAAAGTTTCCAATTCTTTCATCAATGCCACATGTATCATACTGAAGTATGATGTTGGATTCTCTGCATGGATTTTTGGTACTTGAATGTGCTTGCTTGGATCAATCCCTAGCACTTCATTACAAATCCAATGGAGGTGGTACATGTTTGTGCATCCCTCAGAACAACTAGTAAGTGTATGAATGCACGTTCCATTTGCCCTCACACCCTTGGATTTGTAATGAAGGACTGTGAGTAAATCCAACCACATCCAAGCTTCATGAAAATCAAAGCATATATCATACCTATATATATGTGTGTGTGTGTGTGAAAGTTGAGGTCAACATATGGAATTCACAGGCTCTAAAGATATACAAATTAAACTGGACTTTGTACATGACTGGATCGCTGAATCTTTTGATATTGCTCTACTGTTCTCTTAGGTTATCTGGAGGACCGTCGTCCAGCTTCAAACATGGACCCTTACACTGTGACCGCACTGCTGGCAGAAACTACAATCTTGTGGGAGCCAACACTTGAGGCTGAAGCTCTTGCTGCTCAAAAACTAGCATTGAATGTCTGAGAGACCAAAGTTCAATAATCCGCTGGGGCATAAGATGCTGTTTCAATTGGAATAATGCTGGGTGTTGTGAAGTGTTTCTTCTCTACTTTTAAATGCTTCGAGAAGATTCTTTGTAAATAAAGGTCTTATGTGAATGATCCTTTCATGCTTAGTATGGTTTTCTCATATTGAGGAAACCTAGTAGATTGATCGGATGGTCATAATGAAATTCATGTGACAGTTCATTGGAAATTTCACTTGGCATGTGAACTCTGTATTGCATTGTTGACAGGCTAATTTTGACATGTTGGCTAGCTGTTCTTTCCTTATGAGCTTTGACTTTGATCTATCATCTTTTTCTTCAATAAGACTAGGGAGAAATGGGGAAGAAACTAGAATCAAGTTATTCTAATGCACAGGAGGAATGGGAAAAGAGAATTCAATACTCATATGGTTTGTGCATAGCCAGGAATTTAAAAAAAAATAAAGGGAAACTTTATTCTTTGCTTTGTGTGCTTAGCAGGGAAACTTTATTCCAGTAAAGTGCTTGCCTTGCAGAACTGATATGGAGAAAGAAGTCAAAATTCTTGAATGAATTATAAACAAAAAGGATTCTTTGCCCCTCTATGAAGCAATCCCAATGATGGAAAGGCTTTAAAAATAAGCAAGAAAACATTCAGTAAACTGCTTGATTGTATATATTTCTCTCCTCTGGAAGGCTGACAGTATTCAGTTGTCTTCTACCTATCTCCAATCTTAATCTAAAGCCATGGTTGCTGGAGGAGGGGCAAAATCAGCAGCCTATATTCTCTTATTTGTTAATCTCGTTATCTTCTTCATTGTGACTGTCATAGCTGCATGGGCAATGAACCATGGGATCCAAAGGTCTCGTGAAGCAGGTAACCTTTTTTGGGTACATTTGACAAGATAACCGATTGAATATCATGGTTCTAACCCTTTTGGCATATTTATTGCATAATGCAGCATCTGTTTTGTCCATACCATTGCGCATTTTTCCAATATACTTCCCAATGGGGAATATGGCAACCGGTTTCTTTGTGATCTTCTCCCTCATTGCCGGTGTTGTTGGAATTGCCACCTCCCTTACCGGACTTCATAACGTTTTTCAATGGGATGGCCCCAGTTTACACACAGCTGCTGCCTCTTCTCTTGTATCATGGTCCCTCACTCTTCTTGCCATGGGGTAATGAAACTCTCTACTTTTTCTTTATTTTCTTTGCTCTTTTTTCTCTGATTGTTTGAAAACCTTGACTACACCATAATTCAATATACTACTTCTCCAATGTTCTTGTTTCAGACTGGCTTGTAAAGAGATTGAACTTGGTTGGACAACTGGGAACTTGGTAAGATGCTGCTCTTTTTTTCTTTTCTTTTTTAATATTTATTTTAATCTGAAACTCTGAATGAGAACTACTTCAGATTTCCAACCTACAACCACTTGCAAATTAACCAGGGTTATACTAACATCAAACAAAGGCAAGGAAAAAAAAAATACAAAAATGTTTAGAAAAACATATAAGCCAACAAAATATATCAAGTTAATTCATTAGCTGTTAAAGTTCGTGATAATAGGCGAATGCTTTGCTTTTATATGACATGTAAAACTTCATTGGCTATATGCGGAAAACTATTGAAGTTTCAACTCACTGATTCTTAAAACAAACTACACATTATTTGCATGTAGTGATCAACTAATTATGGTCTTATTGTATTGATACACAGCGTACTTTGGAGACCATGACCATGATTGTGAGTGCAACTCAATTGTTTTCTACTTGTGCCATCCAAGCTGGAGTTGAAGTGGCTATTGCAGAACAAAGGGATCGGACTGCAGCAAGACGTTAATCCCCATGCATATTGTTGATCTACACACTACTTGATTAATGTATTGTTGTTATATCTATGCACACTAAGGGAATGCATAACATTTTCTCATCGATATTATTAGCTTTACATTTTTCTAATGCGGGACTTTAGCAATACAATCCCAATAATCTCAATTTTGGGGCCCTTTCAAATTCAAGATCAGTTTATCTGGGGCCCTTTAAGTACTGAAAACTTCTCTATTAAAACTGCATCTGCTATACAAACTAATAAAACTAGAGAACACTTGAGAGCAAAACTTAATTCTAACCAAAATGTGGAAACTTAATATTCCTCATAAAAGAAAAGTTTTCTCTTGGCAACTGATTAGAGGAAGACTGAGAACCAGAGATATGATCTTTACAAATCTTGCTATTGATCGAGTTTTTCCTTTCTATTACAATCAGCCTGAATCTTTGGATCATCTTTTCTACCAATGTTCTTACTCTCAAGAAATTTAGAGACTATCGGGTATCAGTTTTCGGTCCTCTTCTCTGTATATACCTCGGGCTCAGGTATGCTAGAAATCAATTGATTTTTAAAAAGGAAAAAATATAGTTTTAGTCACTCAACTTTCACTTGATTGACACTTTGGTCATTCATGTTTATAAAATCTCACTTTAGTCACTCAAATTTAACTTCGACTATCACTTTAGTCCACCGGTGAATTTTTCCAATAAAAAAAGTCACATGATGCCTCTCATGCCATTTTTCAAGGGTTATTTTAAGATGTTGAAGAGATGTGAGACCTTTGATTTGAATATAGGTTGAAATTTTCTGAAATTATAGGACGAAAATAAACCTTAAAAAATGGCATGTTATGTGACTTTTTTTATCGAAAAAATTCACTGGCAGACTAAAGTGATAGTTGGAGTTAAAGTGACGTTTATTGACCTTTCATATAGGTACATGATATGTTTACATAGATTTAAATGCCCTATTATTTATTATAATTACCTTGAGTAGATTTAAGGAATTTGAAATTCAAAATTTGAATATTTAAATTGAAAACTAAAGTCCCAAAATTATGAGATTTTGATTAGTTTCCTTTATTTACCTTGAAGGACAAAATGGAAAACGAAAAAAGTGGTTGGACTACAATTAAAAATAAAAAAGTGGTCGGACTACAATGAAAATTGATGTAGCAAATTGGACCTTGATTTAAATACCTCTATAATCAAATTCCAAGACAGTATGCCTAATGCATTCCTAATGTCTAATTCTATGACTACTATTTTCAGAATACTTTAAGCCATTATGTTTTTCTAACTAGATAATAATTATTTTTTTAGTTAGTTTCTCATTTATAGGAATTATTTAGTTAGGAGAGGATGACGGCAATAAACTAATGTTGTGCTTCCGAATATGTGTAGAATGACGTCATGCACTTCTTTTATACGAGTGTTCGTCCTTATGTTTTGTTTTTTCTACAAACATAGTGAAGTTCTTCTCTTATCAATTGTATCAAAGAGATGGAGATTTAGATCAATATCTCAATAAGTACAACTCTGAAGTTGTATAATTCACTATCACTATCATAAACTTTTCTAAACATAAGAACACCTACGATGATGGAGACAAGAGCAGATGGAGCACCTTGTCGAGGAAGCCAAAATTCAATCCATGTCAAGGGCTTTGTGACCTCAAATAGCACACTCTTAAACTTCTCTTGTGATCCAGTGTTATCAATCACTATGTTTGCCTTAGCCCTCTTTAAATTGAGTGACATCTGAGCATTTATCTGATTTCGAGCATCATCCCCACTTGTTCTGTCCCTCAACATGAGTCTTTGGAGCTATGTTTCAGGATCGACCCATACAACAATAATGGGCTCCATCCATCTGTCCATCTTGACCTTGAACAATAGAGGGATATCAAGAACAATAACTTTAAAACCCACAATAGCTTCAAAATTTCCCAAAAGATTCCAAACGATATGTAAGAAGCCAGTAGTCGATTCAAAAGTTGACGTTTTTCAGGATTAGAGAATGCAATTTGCCCTAGCTTAGGCCTATCAACTTCTCCATCAGTTTCCAAAATGCCCCGTCCAAATGCTGAAACAACCTTTTTCCATCCACCAATTCCGTTCTTCAATACTTCATGAGCCACAAGATCAGCGTCAACAACAGGAATGTCATGGGTCTTGAAGGCATTTGAGACGGTACTCTTCCTAGACGAAATCCCCCCTGTTAGTCCCACTATTCTTAGGTTATTTGTTTAAGAGAAACCAGTAACCAGTAATTATACTCAGTCTTCATCCAAGTCTAAAACAAGTAGGAATTCTATTCCTAGTAAAAAAAGGAATCTCATACCAAATTTCTGATTGGTCCACGTATGCGATTCTTTACACGTGGTCTAGTGCCTTCGGACACGGTGTTGAAGAGGACGCTGCCTTCTTTGCGGTTGATTATATGGTTTTACTAGAAATGAGCGTTTGGTAGTTTGAGTTTGGGCATTTTGGTCTGATGGTCTTTGTAACCGCGGTTTCTTGGGGTTTAGATTTATGTCCTCCAGTGTAAACTTTATTGATTAATGTATATTTTCTGTTCTAAAAAAAAAGACGGTGAGCAAATCTGTAACGAAGTATATGGTTACATTCCCGCCAGTTTGGGAAGTAACAAAGTGCAGAGAAAGTTGGGTCATCTCCTACTGGTGAGGTATGAGCTTCACACATCGCTCCATCGCAACGGTAACATTTCCCTATTTCCCACTAAACCCTCCTACTCCCAAAACCCCAAACTTCACTCCCCTTCGTTCATTCAACAACAACAACAACAAAACCCTTATTTCTGTAAACCCTAAATCAAGCTTCCGAATTAGAGCTTCCGCCGCCAGCGATAATAGCCAACCGCCGTGGTGGGCGAACCTGTTGCCCGCCCAAGCTTTGGGATCCGATAAAGTTCTCAGATTGATCTCCGGTGCCACCGCTAGCCCCATTGGCCAGTACGTGTCGGAACCCGTCACTTTTCTTCATTCTCTCGACCCCAGAGTCAAATTGGTATGCTCTATTTTGATGGGTAATGCTTGGTTTTTTATTCTATTTGGTGGGTTTGGTCTAATTTTGGTTTTGCAGGTTTTGGACTGTTTAAGTTTTGGTGATAGAATTTGGTTTGTGGGTTTTGGGTATTGTCGGTTTGTTCTTCACGGTAGAGTTTCACATTTTATGAGTTTGATCTGCTTATGATAAGAAAGTACTGTTCCTTTTGATTTTCTAAGTGTAGAAAGATATCAGAAATAGTAAGGTAACTCTTGTAATAGGGTACAACTTGGGTCTCCTGAACTTTACATGTTTTTAGAAAGAAATTAAATGAAAGAATGTGTTCTTTTCATGTTCTGGTGAAGCAAATAGAGAGTTACTGAATATATAAAGGCTTCCTTAGTATCCTAGTTGTAGTTTAAGTGGTGAACTTGGAGAAGTTTAGTGACATCTTATTAGCATGTTGCAAGTGCCCCCTAAAATTTGAGAAGATAGAGTGGAACCGGTTCCGTCTTATACACTTCAGATCACCAAAGATAAGTTATTTATTGAATTTGCTGACTCGCAGACCTTGTGGTCCTTCTCTGTTTAACTATAAAGTAACTTATTTCAAGGTAAAAACATCATTCTAAAGTAATTGTCAGTCGAGCAAAAAATAGTTATTGAAAATGGACTATCAATATATTGATAATGATAAGGTTATGCATGCTGGAGAATTATCTGTTCTTAAATGCCTATTTGTTGTGACATCTCCCTTTTGGTAAACTTGCTTGACAAGCATTGTATTGAAACTGTACACATCTTTACTTCCTGTATATTCTGTTTTATAACAGTTTTAGATACAATATTGATATACTGTCATCTTGATCATGAAGGTTTGGCTTTTGGCTCTAGTTGTTTTACCAGCGAGGTCACACATAATACTTCGTTTTGGATTAGTTGTTTACTTGGCCATTTTGTCAATATGGGTTCTGCCGAGACATGCGTGGATGGTAAGTAACTAATCACAATCGTTTTTCTAGTTCTGATTTGGTCTAAATTTCATTTGAATTATATTAATAGGGCCTTAGTGATGCATCCTGCATCTCTTTCTATTTTTTGCTTTTTAAATTTATTTATGAATAAATAGTCCTGTTCTAATGCAGGAAGTTTTTCTTGGTTGCAGGATCAATTGGGAAGAGTGTCTTTAATTTCTGGACTTTTGTTCATTATGCTAGGGCTGGGTGCAGATGGCGCACCAGCCCTTGTTCAGTTGAGAACTCCTCCTCCTGCAATCACAGGATTATCAAATCTTCCTGCATCTCTGGCAGGCTACTCATATTTAATTTTTAAGCTAGGACCAATACAGTTTACAAGGAAGGGCTTGTCTGTAGCAAGCACAGCTGCTTGTTTAACCTTTACGGTAAGTTGTTTCTATCTGTCACACCTTTTTCCTTTCATATAGTAAGGACATGCTTAGTTGCTGATTGATATAATAGAATATAGGGAAACAAATCAAGTGGAGTGGTAAAACTTAAAACAAGAGCGGGCATATATATAGTTATTTCAATTATACAATTCATAAGAAGCAAAGTTGTTTACCAGATACATATGTAAGTATTCAAATTGAATACAAGCTTTTGATTATTCTGAAAACTAGGGCTCATTTTTTGTGAAAGGTTTTCCAAAGTGCGAGCCTTTGCCTAACAACCACAACCCCCGAAGAACTTGCATTTGCCTTGCGGTGGTTTATGCTCCCTTTGACAAATCTTGGAGTTCCAGTGGCTGAAGTTATTCTTACACTCATGCTTTCGTTGAGGTTCATCAGTCTTGTGTTTGATGAGGTATGATAGTTGGTCAACGGTCTTTATTTTAATTTTAAAGATGATTTGAATTTTTTTTTTTTGATTGAACACTGATGTTGATTTAGTTCTAAAATACACTCAAATTGATATGTACCCTGTTTGCAATATACTTATAACAATTTGTTGGTAGGTTCGTAATGTTGCATTGGGGATTGTATCTCGTAGGATAGACTGGCAACAGTTAACAATGGTGGAGACAATTGATGGTAAAGCCTCTATTGCATTTGTATGGGAAGATTTCATTGTTCATTTTTTTTTTCCTACTAGTTCTCTTCTTCTCAATTTTAGCAATAAAAATCAAATCTGAGTTAGGTTTTTCAAAACAGGAATAGCTTCCGCCGGCTAAATTTCATCATTAAATTTGTATGCTATTTGGATGGTACATCTTACAAGTGCTTTCTCTTCTTGTTTTCGGATTTCAACAAGCAAATTCTGGCATATATCAAATGTCATTTTAGCTCCCCAGTCTGACACCTTGTATTTCATGAACTATGTGCTATGTTAAAGATGTGTCATTTGTGTTAAAGTCAGTAGTTATGGTATGCTTAGAGTATGGATGCATGCTTGTCAAAAATAACTTCATGGCTACACTCAAAATGTTTGAATGGCTCTTTCTTCTTTTGGTCAACCATCATCAGTAGTAGGTAATATATCTTACCTTTCTGTGGCCAGTGCTAAGTATTAACCAACTTCAGCTAGAGCCACGTTGGAAGTTGTAGACGGTTTCTATCTTCCTTTCTTTAAATAGCAGTTACACCATCTGAGGCAGGAATGAAATGAATGGAGGCTTTATTTCTTTACATTTTCTTTCATTTTCAGTTTTCTTTGTATGTGCTTTGTTCAAATCAGAGCCCTAGTTCTCACTTGGGCAACCCTCAACTTGACTTCCAGACCTACCCTAACTACATGGATGATTTCTGAAAACCACCCTTGAAAATATATTGGTTCAGAGTAGAGCGTCAATTGTGATTTTGTACCGGATGAGGGACCCTTTACTACTCCATCATTATTAACTCCACCCAAACCCAGTAACTACCACCAGTACTAATTATAGTTCACTGCAACTGCCAATTCCTCATCTCCCCCCCCCCCCCCCCCCCCCCCCCACACTCAGCCATGTTATTGCGCCCCCTCACACAACCAACCTTCTCTCCTCCCCCCCCCCCCCCAAAAAAAAAAAAATCCCACCATATTCTTACGCCTCTGGATGACCTGTGACCATGTTAGTCTCTTTATTTGCAATCTTGTCCACTAACCGAGCTCGTTCCACCATAATTTCTTCTTATACTTATTCCACCAAAAATGTTCCACCTACGAGATCCCGTTGACTGTGACTCCTATGGCTCATGAAGAACAATGCGCAATACTCATCAGTTCCTAGTTATGATCCACCATCCAAATTTCCTGATCCATATTCACCTACTCCTTTTATGTCCTTCGCTGATTATGTCCCCATGTTCTGGAGGACCCAACCTGGATCACGAATAGGAAACCCGACCAATTACTGCCACACCATCCCCAAATCTTCGCTGGATAGTTCCATAGTTGCTAGTGTAGCCAAACTTGGATCTCAAATCATGAGTTGTGGGGTAATTTTGGGCAATCAAGTTTGCCTCCTGATGAGACACTTGAGAAGATGGTATGGTATGCAAAAAAGTTGTTTAAGGATATGTGCAAGAGAGAACCTATCTCACTTTTCTTTGAGCCGTTTTTCACGCATGGATGACAGCCAGGTGCTTAATGTGGAGTTATTGATGACCTTGGTGGAAAATTCACTGGAATGGATTTCTTAGTTACCCAATATTGGGGTTTCACTCACCACCAGGCTCAAGGAGAAGGATGCTATGACTGCCTCATTTAAGGAGCCCTGCAGATTTGTTTTGAGTGACACTGAGTAGACAACTGTGCATGCAAATCAGATGCTTGAAGAAAATTGGAAGAGCAGGTGATTTGGGATGGTCCAGCTTGACACAGGGTAATATAGCTGCAATAATTATGGTTATTGGTCAATGATTCTCATTGCAATTCCAGATGGGGCAACAGTATGTAAAGAATAGACAAAAAGCCCCTGTCAGTAACAGTTTTGGATTCCTCACTGGGAGATGCACCATTGATCTTGAGGGTTGATGTGCCTTCTGTGACTTTGGAATTGCTAATGGCTGACTCCTATAAGAGTGGAAGCATATCTCAGGAGCTGGCTATTAAGGTCTTGGAAGTCCACTCATCCACTGTTAGAATCAAAATATTTGTTTGTAGGAAGATTAAAAAAAGAAATTATTGGAAAGCTTCACCAATGAGAAAGTGAGGAGTTTGAACACAGCATGCTTGTGCGGAATGTATTTGAGAAAATGTGTAAGCTGCAGGAAGAATGTTATGCAGGTAAACAGTTGCAACTTTGGAGACTGAGTGGTATACTGGTAACTTACAAATCCACTTTTGTTTTCTGTCGTAGCTTGTGCACGACTAGTTATTCTTTCTCTGTTAAGTGGTTCCATCATTATATTTTAGGAATGAATTAGCAGATTGGGATATCATTTTTAGTGTCATGCTTGACATGAGTGACAAGTGTGGCAAACATGAGACAGTCTGCATAATATTGGTTGGTATTTTGAATAGTGTAGTGTCATGGATTCCTTAATCACAAATTTTCTTGGAGTTTGTATTGTGAAGTCAACTTGGATTTAAAGAGCTTTCAGGGAGTGGTCCTCTGTTGGAACTATGGTTGGTACTTTGCTCCAAGAGAGCATGTTTGATGAAGCAATTGATTTTTTCTTGGATACTGCAGGCTGAGGGAAATAAAAGGGGACAGAATGACCATGGCTGCAGTGGTATCTGCTTACTGATGTTTAGGAGATCTTGGCTCTTGTACATTCTCTTGTTTCCTGCAAGCATCTGTTGCACCTAATAATCTTTGATCATTGGAAAGACTTCATGCTCTAGCTTTAAAATATGGGTATTTCATGGGCTGTACTTTTTGACAAGATGCCAGAGAAAGACTTCATATCTTGGACAATCATTAGTGCTAAAAAAAATTGTCCTATAAAGTCTTTACCTTTGTACCATAATGTTCAGAACTTCAGATGGTAAAGATTCCTGTTGCTCTACCAATTGCTGAACACAAGCAAGTTGTAAATGAAAGATGTGTTGTAAATATTGATTTCTGCTGTCGTATCCTGTATCAGAACTGCTCAATCTAAACGATGCTGCTCAGTAGTTTCCGATTCTGGAAATTTGGGAGGCAATACTTCCAGGAGTATGAAGACGAGTCATTTGGAAAGCAATTATGTTGTCAACTGGTTTATCTTTTCTGGACCACTAACGAATTATTTCCAAATCCTTTCAGTGTCACTTTCTTCGAGGTATTTCTCAGGCCCAAAACTTTCAGCAGATACTGCCTTTATGAGGCTTGAGGTGGACACACTTTTATTGATTGGATTCTGCATATTCATAATCAAGATTCAACACTGGAAGGTCTGTTTTGATTCTTCCATTAGGTGCATTAAAACCAGTGAATATCCCCAGGTTGCTCGCACTTATTGAAATCTTTGTGGAAAATATTACGGTTCTGTTGGTAACATGTTCATTCAAAAAAGTATCTGAATCTTTGCTGCTTATCCATGCCACTATTGGATCCTGTATTGAAGGTTTTATGTAAATTTGGCATGAAAGTCTTGCTGCAAGTTCATTGTGAAGGTGGGGGGGTTGGTGGTATGGATGGGTTGTGGGTTGGGGTTGGAGTTAGGATTATTGAGCTTATGGACCTTTTAGTATCAGGCCAGTGCAAGTGCTTACCATCTTGAGCTTTGGCCACGTCAGACGATCCACACAGTTTCGATCTTCCTTTGCTTAAGTAGCAGAGGACAGCCATTATAAAGGCAGGATTTGAATTGTCTTTATTTCCTTTCATTTTCAGTATCATTTCCTTCATCTGTTCTTTGATCCTATGATTCATATCCTTTCTACTTCATACGCTAAAGCAGTTGAACTTAGGTGATGAGTTATCGATAGAGATATCTAATCTTTATATATATGAAATGAAATGAATCGAGTCATTATTTCCTTAATTTCCTTTAATATTTCAGTGTTGTTTCTTTTATGTGTGCTTTAATCCTATCATAATTACATCTAGTCATAATGGATGGAAAACTAGTTCATATGCTAAAGCACTTCAACTTAGTTGATGAGTGATGGAAAGATATCAAATATTTATCTGTACGAATTCCTATCATATCAACCTTTTTATTTGATAAAAATTTTCTGTATGATAGTCTCCTGTTCTTATTTTGCAGTTTTCTTTGCCTACTTCCGTAGGATCTTCAAAAATATTTTTAGCCACGCAGAGCAGATTTCACAGGTTTGTACATCAATTTAATCTGTAAATACTTTTTCTATCTTCCCAATAATCTGATGTTGCGTATTGTATATTTTGTTTGAAGTCTCCCCACCCACCCACCAAATAAAAGCAGTAAGTTTGATATGTATGCTTATCTAATATGCAAATTTTTTGGGAATAGCTGTTGGTACTGTGAGTCATTGTGTATAATGACAAGGGTTGAAGTTTGTTGCTTTGACTAGTGTCATACTAATTAACTTGCAAAGACAAAGTGATTCCAGCTCAACACGTTTACCAAATTTTATGGCTTTTATAGGCGATGATTGCAAGAGGTTTCAGAGGGGACTGCAACACACATAAAATGTACCTGTTATCAGATCCATCCATTGGTATAGCAGATGTTGTTTCTTTGTTATGCCTGGCTGGTATTATAGGTGCTGCGGTTTGGTCGGACTTTCTTATTTGATGCACAGTGCAATTCCTTGGTAATACTTCTTTTCTTCCCTTTTATTTGTATGCTGACAGTTTTCAAAGAGAATATTGCTTGGCACTTAGCTGCCTAAGGTGCCAGAAATCCAAACTGAATGAACTGATACTCGGATCTTCTTGTTTAGGCTTCAATCCTGTTACTCTGTCTCTGGCTGATCAAGTTTATTGACAGGGATCAAAAAAAAAAAAAAAACTGTTCATAACATGGTACCATAAACATGTTCAGGTCATCTGTTAGCTGTGGAAGCTCTGTATTAAAGGCGATCAATCTTTGCGATGTATGGAAAGATGATTCATCACTCATGCATCAGCAATTCCTGCAGAGAAGTATGAGAGGTGCTGCCTTGCTTGTAGTAAAAGCCAAGAATGCTGCACGGAAAAGATCGGTGATATAGCTGTATTCTTGAACTCTAGCGTTCAGGCTATGCTGGCTAAACCAAAACAGGCATCCAACTACTTACAGTGGGGTGGATAGTTGAAGTAATTATTGAACTTGTTGTAGTCGGAAACTAAACATTTCTTATGGTTACGTTTATTGTACTGTAATACTGGGAAGTTCATCTTCCTTAAAACCCAATAAGATAAATTCATCAGGGAGTTGGTTCCATTACCGATGTACAGACATCTCAAATTGACTGAAGTAGTTAGGATTAAACGCATTGGTTTTAGGTTTTGTGTAGCAAAGAAAGAAAAGGAGCAGAATGTTGAATAAATGGTGGAGTCATAATCAAGGTAGGAGATATTTCCAAAATGGAGAAGTCTAAAACGAGTAGGAAAATTCAAGAAAAGAAATCTCTTTCGATCTCGAATATTAGATTTCAACATCTTCCTAGGTATTATGTGGCGTTTTCTTATTCGCTTTCAAACGTGGACCAATCAGAAATTCTCATGAGTTTTTTTTGGTTCCTTCCCTAATTGGAATATAATTTCTATTTCTATTAGAATTGGATGAAGACATGTGACTAACTCAATTTTATTTTGAGTTGTGTTCAGATGCATGACTAACTAAATTTTTTAGCCTGCAGTTATCCGTCTGCAGATTGTGTGCGACTGGTGTGATTCTTTTCTCTTCTCTGCACTTTCGTATTCATATTCTCTCACACTTTTTTTGGTATTTTATAATATTAGCCCTCTTTGATGTCTTCTATTTTAGTTGAACTGTATCTCTATTACGGGCAATTTTACTTGAATTGTATCTCTATTACAGGCTAAATCGAAAGTTCAATTTTTTGGTGAAGCTTTTGACACCAAAGCCTAGGTCTCCCTTCATAGGAGTAGAGATATGACATTTGTTTAATATTTAAATTAGGTAAAAACGTGAAAGTTTTACAATAAATGAATATATCGATACATTAGACTATTTGATACACAGATAAACTGACTCCATACATTTGTAGACTAGCTTGGCTTAATTATGACTTCACCTTTTATGCCACATAATAGAATTCTAACAGAAGTAGGAATATAATTATATTCCAAACAGAAATTACATGAGTTTCTTCTTTGGGGAAATGATCATTTATCCAATTTTAGCTTAAAAATTGCCCACTTGCTCCATTAACAGTTTTTAACCTCATTTACCCAAAACACTCTAAGGGATTATTTCCCTAATACCCAATTAATTTTTTTTTTATTCTTTTTATTTTTATTTTTTTGGATTTTTTTGCCCTCTCCTTCTTTCTCACTTAGAGAGAGAAGTCATCCTCCACCTTGCTGTGCTCCGGTGACCAGTGGCTGGCCGCGGTCTCTGGCGATCGGTGACCAGAATCCAGAGACCGGTGACCGGAATCCGGCGACCAGACTGCCGGACTGGTGACGGGATTCCGGCGTCTGATTTTATTATCCCCCAATAATCATATTATTGCCCCCCAGTAACAAATTCATTGGGGATCAATAGTGAAAAATGAAGATGTTTTTAATTTTGAATGTTTTAGTAGGTTTATCCAAATAAATAATCTTATTATTGCCCTAATAAACATTTAATTGTCCCCCCCCCCCCCCCCCCCTCCAATAATATTATTATTGCCTCCCAATAATCTTAATATTACCCTCCAATAATCATATTATTGCCCTCAAGTGAATTGCATAAACACCCAAAACCAAAATGAACACGCTACAAATGCATTTGATCAATTTATATGTTCAATTGTACACGTTACTTTTTCTTTTTTTTCCTTCCCCATTCTCGGAGCTCACAGTATACCAAAAAAAAAAAAAAATTCTGGGCACCCACGGAGTGTAATGCCGATGCAGGAGCGGTAGGGAGGTGGTTGTGTAAGGGGAGCGGAGTCGAATCGGGCTGGGATCGGAATCGGATTGGCGTTGGGGCTGAGTTGTGGCAGTGGGCCTTGGATCGGTGGATCTATGGTTTGGGTGATGGCGACGCCGGAGGTGGATCGATCGAGGTGTTGGCCCGAAGCCGAAAGTGGGGCGCCGGAGCAACCATGGCAGAGAGAGAGAGAGAGAGAGAGAGAGAGAGTCTTACAGGATAGAGTTAAATAATAGGGGGCAAAACTGTCACTAGATGTTAGATTGGGTAAATGGAGTTAAAAAACTGTTAGTAGAGTAAGTGGGCAATGTTTATGCTGAAATTAGATAAGTGGTCACAACCCTTCTTCTTTTAATTAGAACAGAATTCCTACTTCTATTAGAATTAGATGGTCATCCTACACACCTTCAGACGCACAACATCAATGCCGCCATCCTCTCTTATTGCAGGATTCACGACGGTTAAGAAAATTTGGCATCTCTTGAATAAATCATGGCTTGCTCTATCGCAGGGAGAAGAGAGGGAACCAACACAAGCCAATGCTGCTCCGAGGAAGCCACGGATTCTACTTGGTGCTAGTGGAAGTGTTGCTGCCATAAAGTTTGGTAGACTGCCATTCTTTTTCTGAATGGGCTGAAGTAAGAGCAATTGCCTCAAAAGCATCTTTGCATTTCATTGATAGAGCAGCACTTCCCAAGGATGTAATTCTTTACATGGATGAAGATGAATGGTCTAGTTGGAACAAAATAGGTGATATCGTGCTTCATATTGAGCTACCTCGTTGGGCTGATATCATGGTTATTGCCCCATTATCAGCAAACACCCTAGCCAAGATTGCTGGCGGTTTTTGTGACAACCTACTCACCTGTGCTGTGCCAGCATGGGACTATAACAAGCCTTTGTTTATTGCACCAGCCATGAACACCTTGATGTGGAAGAATCCCTTCACAGATCGACATGTCATGTCCATTGATGAACTTGGAGTTTCACTCATCCCACCTGTCTCGAAGAGGCTGGCTTGTGGGGATTACGGGAATGGTGCAATGGCTGAGCCTTCTGTGATCTCTTCTACCGTAAGACTATTCTATGAGTCACAAGTACAACAAGGTGGCAATATTGTTCAGTCAGCATGTGATATCCCGCACCCGAATATGAAGCTTATAATTATCAGGATTATTTGTTTGTTTTAGACTTCCTAAAAAGTTGTCTCTTGATTGTTTTTTTTTTTTTTAGCTTGAGTCTCTCTTTTTGGCGTTAGAAATCTATATATAGTTTGGCTATTACGCTTTCACTGGTTTTGTTCCAGGAATGAATGGAATTCTCTTTCAGACTAGGGGAGAAACTTTCGCAGTCTTTTTTACACACACGTTCTGGGCACTTGAAGCCCTCACTTTCTTGAAAACTCACACAACTACTACAAAAAACCAAGAACCATTCCAACGCTCTGACAGAATATAGTTGAAGTAAGAGAAGACGCAGACATCAAGGAATTGGATGAGCTGTTCATTTGTGCACCTCCAGCCCCAGCTGCCACTCCACCACCTCTTGCACGTCGTCCACCACCGCCACGTCCGCTAATGCTTCCACCGCCACGTCCGCTAATGCTTCCTCCTTTGGCAGCCGCTGAAGTGACAATCATGATCAACAAAAACAGAACTTTCCAAAGCATCGTTTCGAAAGTGGAGGGCTGAAACATTTGAAACAGTAGTTCAACTATACTGCCTGATTAAAATGAAAAACTATAATGAAATAGCTCGGGATTGTTGAACCTAAGTTACACACACACATACACTACCGAGAGATTTCTAATTCTTAACACAGCTAAAGTTAACAGAAAAATTAAACTAAGAAAAGCTTACAACTTAGATTTGTACAATTCAGTCCCTTCCAACTAAACATTTTTCTTTTCTGTTTTCATCATTCTGAAAACTTGCAAAGTCTCCTTCACCTATTCTGTACCTATGAGCCTTAATTTTTAGGAACTACATCTTCTTGAGCTATTTCACCACATACAAGAGCCCGAAACTTCTAGGTTGATTATATCTAAATATACTAAAGGTAAATCAATCACAGTCTCAAATGGGTTTTCAAATTTGCAGATGAGTATCTGCCATTGTTATCACTAGAGAAATTAGATCTTCTATGAGCACGTTACTCTGGTGGACCCAAATTCGAGATATCGATCTGTATGCTTAGCATTCAATTATGAGGGAAAGAATGATTGGATCATGTATATGATGCTAGCTCTAAATTCTTCAATCAACATGCAGCAGCTTAGATAGAAAATATTGTCAACAAAAACAAATAATTCTAGAAATGACTGCATGTGCTGAATCATATATAAAAATACCATAGAGTGGTATCACATATCAGCTTAAAAATTCTGGTCAATCTATGATAGGTAATTTGGTTTCTTTCAATTCTTGAGTGTTCTACTGTAGTCTGTATGTTATAAATAATTTCATCTTTCATGTTCACTTTAATTCCCTCAGTCCCGGTGTGCTTAGGGTCATAGGGTAAGTGTCCAATTGAGCTAATCAATCATTTCGGTGGCGATTAATGAGATTTTCTTTCAACTGATTACAATAAAATGCAATTGCATGTAATTCGAGAACATAATCAAACTGAACAGAAAATCCAACAAATCCAAAGACTGAAGCATGGTCAGAAAATGAAAGCACCCAAAATCCAGACGCAATAAAAAAAAATGTAAAGAACAAAAATCTCAGATCTAATTAAAAATTGCCAGAGAACTAAATCAGGAGGGGGAGAGAAGTGAACCTTAAATAAGGTTTGATTTTCTTTCAATGCCTTTCATGTCTTGATTAAATGCATGAAGGTGCCAAGCAACAACATTTTATTTGCCTTGCAATGGATGGATTTGGTTGAGGAAGGGCTTAGAGAGAGATTTGGCATCACAAAAACTTATTAGGTTCTTTTCTTTTCATTTGTTAGATTTATATATGCTGAGATGAGAAGGAATTGAAAGGTGATTTCCATTCCGGAAAAACAGCATAAAAGTAAAATTGTAAATATAATAAAGAGTATTTCGTTCGTAGTTATTTGGCAAGCCCCAGCTAGATAGGTTCCACGAAATAAAACAATTAATCTAGCTACCAAATATTAATGGGGATTCGACCACAGCGCGTAGGTAATGCAAGGTCAAGCAAACTACAACTCACCCAAGAGGGTGTGAAGACATCATCAAGGTATTGGAGGATGAAATGCTTTTGTGTCCATAAAGAGGATGATCAGCACTTGCACAGCCACGTCCACCACCGCCACCATGTCCACCACCTCATCTTGAATGTCCTCCGCCACTTGCATGCATGTCCGCAACAAAAACCAGCCATTGAGGTGATGACGATCCTGATCAACACAAAGAGAACATTACCGCATCATAAGGAAATAGTTGAGGGCTGAAATTAAAAGAGTGAAATTTTACAAATTGAAAGCCAAATTAAAGAAAATTTGCCGCACCTTTTAGATTGATTTTATTATTATTCTCTCAAATGATCGAGGTATTTATAAGTTACATACTTTTTTTTTTTTTTTTGAGAATAAATAATTCCATTAATAACCAAACAGATTACATAACATTAGATCCATAGTTACGGGACCGTCAACATGAGTGACTTCCATGAGCCAAAAAGGCTCAACCCCTAACCAAATTTTACACTCATACCCTAGAGCTACAATGAGTAACCACCAAATATATACTGATACAACCCAGTCGCCAACATTACGATGAACTGTTTCCACCTGTTCGGACACCGCGATCCAAAACTGCCAGACCACGTGTAAGGGTGATCCACCATCACGTTGATAACCAAAAAGCACCGACAAAAGTCCAGACCACGACACACCCATGAACCCAAAACAAACTAACCCTCGCTCAATTGAGGAGGGACTTATTATACCTAAACAAAAACTAAAACGGAAAAAACCTAACCAAAAACCACCAACTATAAGTAAATAACAAGCCCAGGCCCAGAGCTAAGGCAGCCAAGCCCCACCTCGTTAGCCCAGTCCAGGAAGGCACCTGAACCAACACGCCACCATACGCGTCGCTCCACCACCGATGTCGGACCTCAACCATCTGCGAGCCATCTCCGCCGTGGAACCACCGGCCAAGACTACCCACCCACTCCACCACCCCAGCCCCACACAGCCTCACTCCGGATATCAGAACCAAACTGAACCGACCTCCGATCCCAACTGGTCCCAGCCAGCCTGTCCTTCCGCCTCCCATCTCTGATCTCCCACCTATCCATGGTAGCGTCGCCGTCAGTCCCACTGCAGCGCCATAGAGCCAAACAACATCGATCCCACCTAGCAGCCACCAACCCGATCCACGGTCAGTCGCCTCCTGCACATGAGCACGACGAGAAAAGCAGCTTCCCAACCCCAGCCACTGAGCCACAAGCATGCCAACGGACCAGACCACCCGTCCGGCCGCACGCACCGTGCACCAGCGAGGCCAGAGGCCATCGCCAGCTCCGAGGCACAGTCGGACAGGCAAGAAGGACCACGCGGCTCCCAAGATTTTTTTTTTCTCTCTAGGGTTTTTTCTCTCAAAGGTAAAAAATAAGTTACATACTTTGTGCATAAGGAAACTACATAAATATTTGATCAAAGAATATTCAATAACCTACATAAGTTGAGACTCTTGTTATTATCTCAAGAAGTTCTCTTGATGCATATTATAATCTGGAGTTTAGAAACCATGTCCCCCCATGTATTCTGCAGTTTCATTAATCAAGGTTTAAGAGCAGCCGCACTAATACCTCTTAAATATATATATATATATATATATATATTCAATAACCTATATATATTTTGGTGGATATATAAATGTCTCGCATGCACAACTTGTCATGTGATGAATTTAGATGTTAGTCTGCTTTTAACCAATACATTCTCTTGAAGTTGTACCTGTAGACACAAGAAATTTAATGAAAATAAAATTCATTAAATAAATCGGTCAATCTTTGAAATTTTGACTAAACAAGCTTAGGCACATGGATCTTACAAAAGGTACACATGGCTCATATATCACCAAAATTATGTGAGATTCAAGGATGACACATGTCGATCAAAACATGAGTGATCCATCGATTGAATGACACGGAAACATCAATTGTGGAAGCGTCGATTTATTGTTGATTGATCATTGCTAGAGTTAAGCATTTAAAGCGGATCAATCGTATTAAACTGATTGATCTCGATGAAAATCAAGCATCAAATACAAATACCAATCAGATTAAATTGTTTAATTCTGATTGAAATCAAGTAGTAAACTAAATTCAAATATCAATCAAATTAAATTCTTTAATTCTAATTGAAATCAAGTACTAAATTAAAACATCAATCAAATTATATTGTTTAATATCAAGTACTAAATTCAAATATCAATCAGAATAAATTGTTTAATTCTGATTGAAGTCAAGTACTAAATTCAAATATCATTAAATTGTTTAATTCTGATTGAAATCAAGTATTAAATCAAATCATATTTGATTGGCATATTCCTTAAATAAAATGTAATTAATTAAATCAACGAATTTAAACTGATTGATTTAATTACATATTTACGGAATGTGATTAATGCTATGTCATCAATGCATTCCAAATTGAGGGTGGTGACAACACTATAAATACCCCCTCTCAAATCAAGATGAGGGGAGGGGACGACAGACAGAGAGACGCAAGCAGACGGAAGAAACCTCTCCAAAGATCAGAAGTCTCCCAAGCTCCTGAAGAACCATCAAGCTGCCAAATAGCCGGTCTCTTCACCTCACCAACTTCAGACAAGCAAGGGAAATCACCTGCAAGCTCAGAAGTTGTCAAACTCGCGGAAAATCAACAAGCACCACCAAGCAAACGTGCCGATTCATCGGCCATCAAAGCCATACTCGCCACGTGACACCTCTCGTAGTTCAAGTTTGATCAAGATCAAGTCTCTTAAGCCCTTGATCATCCGTCGTCTTCAAGTCGTAAACAAAGCAAAGCTTCTGCCAAGTTCTTCATCAAGCTCGTGGAGAATCAACAAGCACCAAACACACGTGCCGGTTCATCCCCTACCAAAGCCGAAGAACGCTCATCACGTGACACCACCCGTGGCCTAAATCCGATCAAGATCAAGGTTCTACAGCCCTTGCTCAATCATCTTCCTCAAATAGTCAACATAGCAAGAAGTTCACACTACAACCGTTTGATTCAAGATCAAGTGCTCGCTACCCTTGCATCAAATCAACGTCGGAGATCGAATCAGAGGAGATTCTTGTGAAAGAGCATTTACAGAGATTGTAACCCTCAAATTCATTAATAAAAATATATTATTTTGTACACGTGTCCTTTTTTCATTCGTTGCAGGATTTTCGTGTTTACAGTACCAATATCAAGTGATGACAAAATCCATATAAATTCACAAATACTAGTTACCCATTCTTAGGATTTTGAAAACAACGGTTCTGCTATGGATTATCAGACCTAATTAGTTCATATGTACCTACATATTTACTATACATATACATTAAGAGATTTTGAACTTTAATTAACAGAATGAAGAGCAAAGAACTCGGAGTTCTTTTTAATATCGCATTCCCTAATTTCTCAAATAATTATTTTCCTTTTGAATATCAGGGACGTAGCTAGGATTCAAAAATGGGGTGGGCTAAATTTTTTGGGCGAAGCCCAAATTTTTTTTTTTGATGTCTCTCATGCATAATATCAATGCCTCCAATTTGGAGTCAAAATCAGTGCATATAAGTACCACAAAACAAGAACACTCAAATCCATATACACAACATAGCCATAAAAAATTCATCTAAACACCCAAAAACTAAGAAGTATAAAAAGAACCATCATTTGATATAAACGATACTGAGAAAATGAAAACACAAAGTATTAAGAAAGAAATAAAGAATAGTAGAACATGGGGGACTACAATTGGCGAGTAATACTTGACATTTGTAAGTAGTAAAATATCTTAGAAAAGGAGAAGGACGAATGGTGCCCAGAAATTGAACCATTTCATGAGAGCTATATTGATCTACTAAATACTTCATTAAGCCAAAAGGGAAGAGGGGAAGAGCCAAAATAAAGGGCAAAAAAGGAAAAAGCTACATGGAAAGTACTTGCACATTGTCTACAACATCTCCAAGCAAATATATATATATTTTTTTTGCTAGGCTGTTACATATCTATTCCTACTTGAAGGTATTTTGGACTAAATAAGGGTTGGGCTGTAGCCCATACAGCCTTTGCTGTAGCTACGTTGATGATATTATCGTGCAAAATCTTGGGGATGAACTAACCGACCAGTCTTTAATTTTAAGGAACAACCTACATCAAATTTCTTCAGATATATCGATTTATATTAGAAATTATCTAGATAGATGATCTATCATCATAAAATCAGCATGAAAACCAGAGTTAAACAAAGGCTTATTGATCGATAGTCCGAACTAAACGTGAAGAGTCTGGTGCACTTGTTAGTTCCAAAATTTAATCAATCAATCTGAGACAAACTCGATCTCTGCTGGTTTGAGAACTAATTTCTTAGTTTTATGAAAATTAATGACCTCCCATATATATATATATATATATATGTATGTATGTATGTATATGGAAATGTATGTATATTTGTGTATATATATATATATATATATATATATATATATATATCTGTATATTTGATATTGTTTGAGCTGCGTTAAACCTTACAACATAAAAACATTATGTATGCATGTCATGATCACAGTTCTCTGCTTAGCTACTACCTACTGCTCAGTACCTTTTCCATTTTAAGGAAACATCTCCACCTAATTAACTTTGTTTCTTATTCAAAAGAATCGAATTAATTTTCTTATGTTTTTTAATGGTTAGGGGTATTTACATAAAAAACTTCCGTTATGGTTGGGCCGGGTCAGTAATTATATAGAATTATTGTGTTCATAGTCAAACTGATTAGATGATTTAGGTCGACGTACTATAGTATAATAGTGGTAATTTAAAATAGCAAAAAATAAATTTAAAACTATTTAACCAATCATTTAGTGCCCACCCTCCTACACCTATTGGCTATGTAGAGTGATACGCTTAAAAGCAAGCGTATAATTTAATCCTATAAATATCATTAGTAGTATAAGCAAGTAGGGATCGTTCTATTCCGGGTATTGAGGGTACACCTGTCATTGTATGACAAATAAAGAATTAAAATAAGTACAAAGTAAATTATTTACAAAAATAAAACAAAGTATGAACATATTTACGAAATAATTAAGGGGGGTTTTAAAGATTTGGTTTCCGAAAATTAAAAGAATTAAAACAAATAAAACTATACAAACACAAGTACAAGAATGAAACATAAGAAACAAAGATCAAAACCAATTTCATAATCAAATTCGATTCAACCCTACAATTGTTCTTCCAAGTCATGAGAAAGAAGTTGATCATGTGAAACATTTGAAGCAAACGATTTCCCATATTTTACTTTCCTTTACTAATTAACCTACGTGAAAGCACCTAGATCAATCCTATCAAACATGCAATCAAAGTCTAGAAAGCTAGTTAATCAAAACATGTTCAACGCAATAAACAAAGAGAAAGGTTATCAACTTAAGTGCACAACCTAGTATGAAAAAGTTCATCTATTTGCAATCCTCTTCAATTAAATTCGATCTTTGTCCAAAGTCTTGACTACTTTTGATTCAAGTTCATAAAACTATTAGGTGAATCATAAACTTAAATCTAGCACCAATTATATGTAAATCCTATAAGTGTCGACCCAAATAAGATAAACATATAAAAGATATCAATCAAGTAAATTTAATTGAACAATCTCACAAAAGCAACTTAGAATCACAATTATAGGAATCGAAAATTCATTCAATCATAAGAAATTCAGAATTAAACTTTGTTCAAATATTATTGTCAACTAGAAACAATTCCAACGAAATCAAACAAGGTTACAAAGAAAGAGGTTGAATTACACCATGAGATGGAGATGAGGATGGAGGGTTGACGTTTGGATGCTTGAATCTTGGAAGCAAGTCTTCAAGGTGGAGGATGGATGATGATACTCACGGCTCTTTCTTCTTCTTCTTCTTCCTTGCTTGAAACAGTGGATTGCACTAGAGGGTGGAGAGAGAGCTTGACGTTATGGAGAGAATTTTCTGAATTATGGGGTGTGTGGAGTGTGGAACTCTTAACGTCAAGAATAGGGGAGTATATATAGAGGACGGCCAAGGCTCTCCAAGCATTCAGAAAATTCCACATAGCTTCGACCAATCATAGAGTGCCATGTCACCTTTGGTGTGTCATCCATCTAATCAAAACTCTCCAAAATAAGTTTATAATCCCTTAATATATATTTGCCGAAATATCTATGAATTAAATATGATTTATTTCCTTATTTTCGGCCAAAATTCCTTTAGGGAATGTAGGGATGAACCTAGACTTATTTTGAGCATTCACCCTTCCTTAAAACTCTCCAAACCTTATCTCCAACGTCAACCTTAATTTTCTCTTGAGAATTTCACGTTAACTTCCTTATTTCCACGGCAAAATCAGTTTTAATTCTCCAAGAATATCTTTTATTTGTTGCACACACTCCTCATTTCCTTAAAACTCTCCCTTGATTTCCTCCAAGGCATATCATTCCTTGTGTGGCGTCAATCTCCTTGATTTTTCACATTACTTCCTTCTTTTCCTCTTGGTATTTTATGGCAACAACACAATTAACTCCTCCAAGAATATTTCCTCCCTTAAAACTCTCCCTAGAAAATCTCCAAGGCATATCTTCAATTATATTTCTGATTTTCAACGTTGTCTCCTTCTTTTCCTCTTTGTATTTCACGGCAAACACATATAAATCCTCCAAAAATATCTCTCATGAGTCACAAACCCAAAATCCAATGGGCTTTCTTCATTTGCCGAAAATCCACATTAATCTAGAAGATTCTTGGGCCTCCATGTCATCTTCAAGCCATGATATCTCCTAGTGCCTCCAGGAATCTTCCTCCAACGTCAATTTCCTTTATTTTTCCGCTCATGCTTCCTTGTTTGCTCAGGAGTCTTGCTTTGACAAAGTTTCCTTTTCTGAATAGGGTTTCCTGGTTGGACCAGGAAAACTTCATTTCTTCGTTTCAGCTCATTTATGCAGTCCTTGAGCTCCCCCATACTTCTCCAGCTTTTCTTTCCCTTTTTGAGCTTATTTCAGCTTGTTTGCTCCAAGGACCTGAAAATAGAAAGTATTTAGTAACTTTCCTAAACAAGAAAGATTTATTTAAGGAAATAACTAAGTAAATATGAGGAAATAACACTTAAAACGTCGCATTAAAATGCTCATATCATAGAGATTGTTTAAAAGAAGACAGCTTTGCCCACCATAATCATATATATGTTATAAAATATTGACTTACGTCGTAGAGAGTAAGGAATGTATAAAGAGAGATGAGGGGAAAATAGAGAAGTGTATTATTCAGTCTTAGAGGCCTCCCTTATATAGAGGTAGGGTTTACATGATAAGTGATTAAATTATTGAGATATTACATGTAGTTCCCTAAATAATAACGTGGACAGCCACATAAGAAATAATATTTACAACACTCCCCCTTGGATGTCCACCAACTGATGATGGCATTGGACGCGCTTATTGTTGCCTCGTTAAAAACCTTGCCAGGTAACAAAAACCCAGTGGGATAAAAATAACCCTGGTCGAATGACAAAAAGAGAACAACGCGCATATGTCCTAGGTATCATGTTTCTTGATGCTCCCACTGATTGAAATCTCCCCCTGATCTTTGCATGCGTCGCTTGATAGCTTTGAGAATCGTCTCAATCCGATCCCTTCCACAAACTTCTGGAAAGTACACTTAGGTAGAGATTTGGTGAATAAATCAGCCAAGTTTTCATCAGATCGAATTTGCTTCACTGCAATTTCTTGATTCTTTTGAAGCTCATGAGTGTGAAAGAACTTTGGTGCGATATGCTTAGTCTTGTCACCTTTGATGAATCCTTCTTTAATATGAGCAATACAAGCAGTATTGTCTTCATACATGACTGTTGGTTTGTCAGTTGCTGAAGGTAAATCACAGGTGCTTCGAATGTGGCGAATCATGGATCTTAACCATAAACATTCTCGGCCAGCCTCATATAATGCAATTATTTCTGAATGATTAGAGGAAGTTACCACGAGTGTTTGCTTAGATGATCGCCATGAAATTGCTGTGTCTCCACAAGTAAAAACATATCCTGTTTGAGAGCGACCTCTATGCGGATCAGAGAGATATCCTGCGTCAGCATATCCAACAATCGTGGGATTATCAACAGATTTATTTGTATAGAATAAACCCATATCTGTTGTACCACGAAGGTAGCGTAAAATGTCTTTTACGCCTTTCCAATGGCGTGATGTTGGAGCAGAGCTATATCTTGCCAACACACTAACTGCAAATGTAATGTCTGGTCTTGTACATTGTGCCAAATAAAGTAGGGCACCAATAGCACTAAGATATGGTACTTGTGGACCAAGGATAATTTTGTCATCTTGTCTTGGACGAAATGGATCTTTCATAGTGTCAAGACTCCGAACAACCATTGGGGTACTCAGTGGGTGAGCCTTTTCCATACCAAATCTCTTCAGAATTTTTTCGGTATAAGCAGATTGATGGACAAGAATCCCATTATCCAAATGCTCAATCTGCAGCCCAAGGCAATACCTTGTTTTTCCAAGGTCTTTCATTTCAAATTCTTTCTTTAAATATTCAGCAGTTTTTCCAAGTTCTGAAGAACTTCCAATCAGATTCATGTCATCAACACAAACTGCGACTATTGCAAAACCAGAATTTGATTTCTTAATGAACACGCAAGGACATATAGGATCATTGACATTTCCTTCCTTAAGTAGATACTCACTGAGGCGGTTGTACCACATTCATCCAGATTGCTTCAATCCATATAAGGATCGTCTCAGTTTGATTGAGTACATATTGCGTGGTTTTGTAGTTGCTTCAGGCAACCTAAGTCCTTCTGGGACTTTCATGTAGATATCAGTATCTAACTCACCGTATAGGTATGCAGTAACAACATCCATAAGTCGCATATCAAGTTTTTCCGAAACTACTAAACTTATTAGATAGCGGAATGTGATAGCATCCATTACAGGAGAATATATTTCCTCATAATCTATCCCAGGCCTTTGTGAAAAACCTTGCGCAACAAGTCGCGCCTTATATCTTGCAATCTCATTTTTCTCATTACGCTTTCTCACAAATACCCATTTATATCCAACCGATTTGACATTGGGTGGTGTTTAGACAAAAGGTCCGAAAACACTGCGTTTTTCTAGAGAATCTAATTCAGTTTGGATTGCATCTTTCCATTTGAGCCAGTCATGTCTCTGCTGTCTACATTCATTAACAGAGCGAAGTTCAGTGTCATCGCCTTTTATTATTTCAGTAGCTACTGCGAATGAGAATATATTGTCTATGATCATATCTCTACGATCCCACAACTCATTGGTGTACACATAGTTTACGGAAATTTCCTTATTTTCAGGTACCTGAGCCTCTTCATGGGCTAGTGTCTCACCGATGTCATTTTCCTCTTTTGTAGTCATAGAATCATGAATTGTGGATCGGACATTAATGTCTTGCCCAATATTCTCTTCAGGGGCGATTTCATTTGGATTCAGATGTGACTTTGATTTCCTCTTTCTGGGAACTGAATCTTTTGATCCTATAGGTCTGCCACGCTTCAGGCGTGCAACAGATGGCTCATTGGCTGCCACATTAGTTTGTCCAATTTGGACATTAATTCTTGCCAGTGCATTTATTGCTGGGATATGTGATCTTGTCACTTTTGCTGTGTCAGTGAATGCATCAGGCATTGTGTTAGCAATATTTTGAAGGTGCAGAATCCTTCGTACTTCAATTTCACTTTCTTTAGTACGAGGATCAAGATGAGATATAGTGGGTACAGTCCACATTAATTCACGACGTTCATTTGGAACAGTCTTATCTCCCCCTAACGGCGGGAATATTGTCTCATCAAAATGGCAATCTGCAAACCGTGCAGTGAAGGTATTACCCGTCATGGGTTCTAAATATCGAATAATGGATGGTGAATCAAAACCAATGTAGATTCTCAATCGACGTTGAGGGCCCATTTTTATACGTTGTGGCGGTGCAATAGGCACATAAACAGCACAACCAAATGTTCGAAGATGGGAGATATTGGGCTGGCTCCCAGAAACAAGTTGTAATGGGGAATATTGATGGTTAGCTATGGACCTCAACCGAATTAAAGCTGCTGCATGCAAAATTGCATGTCCCCATGCAGAAACTGGCATCTTTGTTTTCATTAGCAAAGTGCGAGCTATTATTTGAAGTCTCTTAATAAGAGCTTCTGCCAAACCATTTTGTGTATGAATATGAGGAACCGAATGTTCAATTTCAATTCCCATAGACATGCAATAATCATCAAACGTTTGAGATGTAAATTCACCAGCATTGTCTAAACGAATGGACTTGATAGAGTAGTCCGGGAATTGAGCTTGTAATTTAATTATCTGAGCAAGTAGTTTGGCAAATGCCACATTACGGGTAGACAAGAGGGAAACATGTGACCATCTTGTAGAGGCATCAACTAGGACCATAAAATATCGAAATGATCCACAAGATGGGTCAATAGGTCCACAAATGTCCCCTTGAATTCTTTGTAGAAAAGATGGGGATTCGATATCTATCTTTGCATAAGATGGTTTAACCACCAATTTCCCTTGTGAGCAGGCTTTGCAAGGGTTGCTTTGCAAAACAATATGTTTAGTCATCAATGGATGTCCATTGGAATTTGTAATGATCCTACGCATCATGGTGGATCCAGGGTGACCCAAACGGTCATGCCAAAGCATAAATGTATGTTGATTTTTGAACTGCTGGTTCACAACATGGTATGCCTCAATTGGTTGAATGGTTGTGTAATACAACCCAGATGATAGGGCAACCAATGTTTCCAATATCTGCTTTTGGCACTTTTTATTGGATGTAATGCAAAGATATTCCACATGATTATCATTTGTGGTCTCAATGTGGTATCCATTTAAACGGATATCTCTAAAACTGAGGAGATTTCTTCTAGATCTCGAAGAGTATAAAGCCTCTTGAATGGACAATTGAGTTCCATTGGGCAGCCTAATGTGGGCTCTTCCGGAGCCTTCAATTAGGTCTGCAGAACCTGAGATAGTAGTCACATTGGCTTTAGAAAGTGTTAAAGTGGAGAAATAAACCCGATCGCGAAGGATCGTATGTGTGGTGGCAGTGTCAGCAAGACATATATCTTCTCCATCCTTCATAACTTGAGAGCATTCGAAATCTCTTTCCATGCCTTCATAAAAGGAAATAATAACAATTAATCAATATGACTAAGGCATAATATTGTATTTAAATATATTTGTTTATATTCTTATTGATGAAACAATTTAGCCATTGAGTCGGGCACCAAACTTTTTCTCTTTTTTTAAACAGAAGTATTAAAATATTGACTTACGTGTTGATAAGGACTCATGGATCATCATAGAGTATTAAAGAAAAGAATAGAGCGTGCTGATAACGTGTTATAAAATATTGACTTACGTTGTAGAGAGTAAGGAATGTATAAAGAGAGATGAGGGGAAAATAGAGAAGTGTATTATTCAATCTTAGAGGCCTCCCTTATATAGAGGTAGGGTTTACATGATAAGTGATTAAACTATTGAGATATTACAAGTAGGTCCCTAACTAATAATGTGGACAGCCACATAAGAAATAATATTTACAACAATATATATATATATATATATATATTTAGTTATAGCCTTCAAATATTAAAGAAATTAAAAAACCTTTAAAACCGAATTCAAGAAAAAAAAAAAAAGCCAGTTCACAACCCAAAATAAAATGGAAAAAGAAAAAAGAAAAAAGGTTAATGTTCAAGGAAAACCTAATTTGTGTTTAGCCCAAACTCTAGGTTACTTGACCTAGTGGTAATAGGATTTAATTAGAATGATCTAGAATCCTAATCAATGTAGAATTACTTTCCTTGTATGTTGAGATTCTATGCATTGTAATCCTCTATATAAAGAGGCCCCTATTATCAATGAGAATACACAGCGATTATCTCTCAATTTCTGATTCCCTAAAACACGTTATCAGCACGAGCCCTAACCCTAGCCCTAAAAACAAAAAACCCGAAAACTCTTCTCACCAAAACTGCCGCAAGCTCCTAGCCCTTGTTAGCTATGCCCCATGCTGCCCCTGCAGCCCTTGCGCACCCGTGTGCCGCCTACTGCCCCTGCAGCATTGCCGCACGCCTGCTGCCCCCTGCAACACAGCAGCACGCTCGTTTCTGTGCAGATTAGTCTGCTTTCACGTACCAAAACGTCTTGTTCGGAACCTCTGATGAAAATACTTTCTTCATAAAAGTTGTTCATCTATGTCTCCTCTATCTGAACTCAAAATTTCAACCCTATTGGACTCGTTTTGAGACATGTACACCATTCGAGGTGGGAGCTGTTCAGCATGCTCGTTCCTGTGCATATCAGTCAGTTTGTAAGCCCCTAAACGCCTAGTTCAGAACTTCAGATCAAAATTCTTCCTTCATCAAAGATGTTCAAGTCTGTCTCTTATATCTAACCTCCAAATTTAAGCCCTATTGAAGTCGTTTTGAGACCTGTACACCAATCGGAGTGGGAGCTGTTCAGAAGCAAATTTGCTCCGAATTTCAACAAGTTTGATTCGCCTAGGACTGAGGCTCGTCTGCAATCCTACAATAAGGATCGAATACGCTCTGCAATCCTAAGAGGTATGGTTTACTAAAATTTTCCCTTTTTGAAGTTTTTTTTTATTCTTTTTCGCTTCTTTTTCTCGGGGACTTGCAACCTCCCTTCTTCTACCCCCCTTTCTTCATTATAGGGGAGACCAAATTAAGCCGAACTGTGGGGATTCGTGCTCACTCCAAGCTTAGAGCTTGTTGAGATCTCCAAACTTAGAGTTTGTAGAGAATTTATAATCGACCACTTACATCATTGTTTCGATCTAATCCAATATCTCTTGGAATCGAATTTCTTGGAAGCGATTACGCTCGGAAATTCCTAATTTCTTGGAAGCAATTACGCTCAGAAATTTCATATGTTTTCGTGGTAGCCTATTTCGCTCCAAAACTAACCCTAATTTCTTGTTCTCTTTCAGGATGAGTAACCTGAACAAATTGGACTTTGCTCCATTGGTAACAACTGGCTCTGGATATCACAGGTGGGTTCGTGATATCCGCCAGCATCTCAAGGCTGATGGAATCCTGGATATGATTCTCGAGCCTAGCCAGGACGTGATAACTGTTGAGCAAGCTCAAGCTTTGGAAGCAAATAGAGCAGCCTTAGAGGCAAATAAGGCGAAAGACATCATCCTAATGACTCGTCATATGGATGATTCGCTCCAGTACGAGTGTATGAATGAAGAAGACCCCAGAAGGCTGTGGGTCTCACTCGAAGAAAGATTTGGCAACGTCCGTGACTCCTTGCTTCTTGACCTAGAAGTGAGATGGCATAGCCTCCACTTCTGTGATTTCAAGTCAGTTCTTGACTATAACTCGGAAGCACTTCGCATTAAATCCTTAATGGAATTCTGTGGTAAAGAGATCACAGATGCGAAGTTGATTGAGAAGACTCTCTCTACCTTCCCCGTCTCTGTATTGATGGTTGCTAAGAACTATCGAATCGATGTTAATGCAAGACGGATCACAAGGTTTCATGAGCTCATTGTAGCTATGAATGTCGCTGAAAAGCATGACAATATCCTTGTGAAGAACTATAATTCGAGATTCGTCGAAACAGAGCATATTCCGGAATCGAATTATAGTTGCACCTCTAAGAGAGGGCGCCAAGAGCGAAACCCTAATATTAGATATACTTCTGGACATTCTGATCCATATAATCGCTCTACTTGGGAAGGTAACCGCCAAAATAGGCGAACACGGAACCGAAGAGGTAAACGTGGAAAGAGAGAGGGAGGCAACGCCTCTGGCCATGTTGGTGGCGCCACCAACACTAAGAGCCATCTAAATGACGCTTTCAAAGCGCCTCAATCAATGGAGTTCGAGCAAAGAGATGTATGTTCTCGATGTGGAGTGTCTGATCATTGGGCACACATTTGTAGAGCTCGTGAAGAACTTGTCACCGCCTACAAAGCATATTGTGAAGCAAGAGAAGCTCACTATGTGGAACAAGAAGATCAAGAAGATGATCTAAAGTGAAGGGTTGGAGACTACAAATCTGGCTGGGATCAATAGATCGCCAATTCTGTTTAAGTCTTTATTTTTCCAAGAGATGTAATAGGCAATTGCCATATACTTTGTAGTAAATGCCAATGGTTTAGTCTTTCTTCAAAGTAGGCTCACCCACAGTAAGTGTGATGTCTAGGAAGGTTTTGAGATTAGTGGTACTTAAGTGAGCTTTGCTCCACCGACATCTCTCTACTCACCTGGTCACATTTATTTTGGAATTATCGAAAGAAGTTAGACGACTACCATTGTTTTGCATTAGCTAGCATTTGGATTAGATTCTCCTAATGGTTAAGAGACAATGATGTACTCTGTTGGCTTATGAATAAAATTTCGAGTTCTTTTCATTATGACTCCATTTTGATTCTGAGCAAATGACTTTGTGACTACGATGGCTGGGCCATCAGTATTAATTCAAGGACATGGAATAGCCTAAGTTCCACTTGCCAAATGGCACCTTGATTACAGCTGTCACAGAAACTCTCTACGCTCTTAGGGCAAATCGTACCCTATGAATAGCCAACGAATTCCATGCGAAAATGCATGTAGAGAACGGAAATGAATTCCTTTGCAATACCTCTAATGATTGCGAACAAAGACGCATCTTAGAGAAGTTTATGTGTCTCTCTAGTGGACTCTATGTCACTATTCGAGCTATTAATCCAATAAAAGTTATGAGAGAAGATCTCTTGGATTTAGACACATATTGGCTTTGTCACGACAGGATAGGTCATCCTGGTCATGATATGATGATCCGTCTACTAAAGACTTCACATGGACATCTTTTCTCTCGAGCAAAATGAAGCATGAATCAAAAGTTGATTCCTGGACTAAGTGTGACCGACGCTGCAGCCTAGGGCATCGCCTCCATCCACCACCAGCCTAGGGCTGGCGTAGTCCCTATCCATGATGCCATGGATGGCGTTCCATGGCGTCCATCATGGTGATGGCGCCGCAGGTGATGCTGCAATCACCAACTTGCTTCAAATAGCGTTTTAGACGCTCAGGCCCAACCAAAATCCTCATTGGTTGCTTCTAAAGCCTCTCGCTCGTTTTTACAAATCTCGTTCCTTAGGGAAAGTAGGACTAAGACTGTCCTCTGCAAAGGTTATGAAAATACTCATTATGTTCTTACATAGAATCCTTAGGGATTCTGTGGACTAGTTCAACCAACTTGCGGAAGTTTAAATATCTCATGATGTTGGTTGACACGCAAACACGCTGGTCACGTGTTGTGCCATTGTCCACTTGAAATGCTGCTTATGCTACACTCCTAGCACATATCATATGACAACGGGCTCACTCCCCAGATCATCCTATTCAGTCAATTGGATTTGACTATGCTAGAGAGTTTACATCGAAAGACTTTCGATGGATATTGCAATGGGCATGATGTTGGACATCACATTCCCATGTACACACCCAATTGGTCTCGCAGAAACGACTACGATGGTAGTTCGAACATTGGTAATGCACACCAATCTTCTTACATCCGCTTGGGGTGATTCGATATCGCATGCAGCTATGCTAATTCGTCTATGACCTACCGCCACTCAATGTACCTCTGCGTTACAGCTAGTGACTGGGTACACGTCTTTTGTACTTACGCACATTTGAGTGAGCCATTTTTGTGCCAATTGCGCCGCCACAGCGCTCTATGATGGGTCCTTACAGACGAATGGGCAACTACGTTGGATTTGAGATTCCAACAATCGTCCGCCACTTACTGCCCTTGCAAGGCAATCTCTTTACCGCTAGATTTGTGGGTTGTCACTTTGATGAGACAGTCTTCCCATCGTTCGGGGGAGATAAGAACACAGATGTTCAACAGGAACGACAAGAATTGCCGTGGTCTGTCCCCACTATGTCTCATCTTGATCCCTATTAAAGTGACGAGATCACACAAATATGCTGCAAACATGCCTGCAAGGAAGGACGTCCCTACGAGAGGACGTAGCGCCACCCTACATGGAGGTAGGCATGGCGCCAATGCCAAAGAGAGTGGCACTCTGGCGTTACAGGCCATGGCCCCAACTAGGATGTGTGGGAGGCCCGTGGGTTCGAAGGATACATTGGCACAAACCAATCCTTGAATCATCGACACTCAAAATCCGCCTCATGAGAATCTTCCAGGTTATGGTTATCGTTGGGGGACGCCTCAATGTCAGAACCTATTCCTGAGAATATAGAGCTCTATGAAACTTACACTAGTGTACATGAGACGTGGGATAGAAACTCCATCATAATTGATGATATAGTTGCGTATTTCGTTGCGCATGAGTTCGTTGAGTCAGATGATATCGAACCACGCTCCGTTGATGAATGAATGCCAACGTAGAGAGTTTTGGCCTAAATGGAAAGATGCGATCCAGGTTAAGATGAATTCTCTAACGAAGAGGAAGGTTTTCGAGCTAGAGATGCCAACACCTCCTAACATAGAACATGTTGACTAATGGGTCTTCGTTAGAAAGCGTAGTGAGAAAAAGAGATGGTAATCTCGCCTTATGGCGCAAGGCTTCTCACAAAACGCCCTGGAATCAACTACGATGAGACATATTCTCTCGTAATGGATGTCATTGCACTCTACTACCTTGTCAGTTTGGTAGTTTCCAAATAACTGAACATGCAGCTTACAAATGTGGTCACTACGTATCTCTATAGGGATCTAGATACAGAATATACATGAAGGTTCATGGCGAACTTCATTTACCCAAGTCAAGAGGTTCTAGACCACGGAGCGCGTTTACAATAAGGTTGAAACGCTCACTAATGTGACTACTTGATTGGGAAGGGATATGCCCACGCGTTTCTATGACAAGTTTTGGATTCTATCGCGGTTCATGTTGGACATGATCTCCATTAGAAGCCCTTAAAGAGTTAAGGGAAACCGCTGAACACTTGAAATCCGTAGTTTGAGATGAAGGATTTTGGGAGAACACGATTATGTCTCGGTTTAGAACTTGAGCATCGTGTCGATAGATGCTTAGGCATTTTGACAAGGTCAAGCCTTTAAGCACCCCCATGATCGTCCATAGTCTTGATCCTGAAAAGAATCCTCTTCGTCGAAAGGATGATGACGAAGATGTGCTAGAGGCAGAAGTGCCTTACTTAGTACAATAGGCGCATTATTGTACTTATCCCAATGCACAAGACTGGACATCTCATATGTTGTGAACTTGTTAGCTAGATATAGCTCTGCGCCAACGCGACGCCATTGGATTGGTGTAAAAGATATCTTTCGATACTTGAGATGTATGAGTGATATGGGCTTGTTCTATCCCTACAAAGAGATGATGGATTAGGACCCATCACACACCAGGTACGCCGCCAACACTGGCCTGCGTCCACTATCCCCATCCCAAAACGACATGTGTTTTGGAAGGTTTTGCTGATGTTAGTTATCTCTTTGACCCACACAAAGGTCATTCCCAATCCGGTTAAGTGTTCACCATGGGAAAAGACCGTGACATCTTGGAGGTCTACAGAATAGACCCTAGTCGCTATATCTTCGAACAATGCAGAGATCATTGCTCTTCACGAAGTGGTTCGTGAATGTATATGGATTGGATCCATCATTAAGTATGTTCGAAGCAATTGTGGTTTGAAGTCTACCACAGATGAGCCTACGAGCATTTAGGATAATGTTGCTTGTTTTGAACAAATGAGGCAAGGCTACATCAAAAGCTATAAAACCAAGCTTAATCAGCAACAACAGGCTCTCCTCGAGATCAAAGTGAATTAGGTTCGATCTGAGGACAGTGAGGCAGACTTGTTTACTAAGTCATTGCTCAAATCCACGTTCGAGAAACATGTGGCAAGAATTGACTTGCGGAAATTATCTGAACTCCCATGATCGTAGTCATCAGGGGGAGGCGCAGACATTAGGGGGAGATGTCTACATGTTCGTCTCGAATCGTGAAGGGTGTGTTGTGCTCTTTTTCCCCTTCGACCGAGGTTATTTTTGTCCCACTGGGTTTTTGTTACTCAGCAAGGTTTTTAACGAGGCAACGAGAGAAGCACCGCGTTTGGGCAACACAAGGGGGAGTGTTCAAGGAAAACCTAATTTGTGTTTAGCCCAAACTCTAGGTTACTTGACCTAGTGGTAATAGGATTTAATTAGAAGGATCTAGAATCCTAATCAATGTAGAATTACTTTCCTTGTATGTTGAGATTCTATGCATTGTAATCCTCTATATAAAGAGGCCCCTATTATCAATGAGAATACACAGCGATTATCTCTCAATTTCTGATTCCCTAAAACAGTTAACACGTTCTTTACAAAAACTACCCCCTATTTTTTCTTTTTTATTTTCTTTTCTCTCACACATATAAAATGTGGGCTGCCTAGCTGCACTACTAGAAGTCTAGAATAAAGCTCATATACATAAGTTCCTAACCGATGTAAAATAAAAAAAATTCTGATGTCTTAGTGGATGATGTCAAAGATCATGAAAACCCAGATATTGGTTGTTATCCAATGTTAAAAACACCTCTACACATCGTTTCGTTTTAAAGAACCGATGTAGAAATTGGGTCTAAACATCAGTTTTCTATTAAAAATTCTATTTGTTTTTCTTCTTATGACATCGCTTCATCATTTTAATCGATTTACAATCTCCTATTTGACATCGCTTTCTTTTAAGGAATCGATGTATTTTTTTCTTTTCTAACATCAGTTTACAAATGTATTTTTTCTTTTCTAACATCAGTTTACAATCTCCTATTATAGAACTGATGTTCTTAGTCATTTATAACATCAGTTTGTTATTTCATATTGTTGTCCTTTCGTTCTTTTTGCTTCAATTTCTAGTTTAAAAGTGATTTGCTTCCTATGTGCATAAATTAGTTTCTTCGCTAGAAAAATATCACAATGAGAATACCAGTGGTAACAAAAAAAAAATCTCATTAATATCATTTTTGATAAAACGAGTACAAAGAGTAGGGAGAAGGGGACATATGGCCTAAACTTCTCCATATACAACAATAAAAGATCGAAAAGAAAAGAACAAGATTGAAGTCTCCTAAATAAGGTAAAAATACTTGTAACGTGAGTTTCCAATTCTTGGTGTAGTTGCCAATGGACCTAGCAAAAACATGTGCCAATGAGTTGAGAACTAGTTTTACATATATCCACTTAAACTGCAACTTCAGATCACAAAAAGTAATTAAAGTAGTGGTTGTCTAAAATAAGATTCGGCAAAACTTAAAGTGATTTACCAAATTTTTTGGGTAGTGAACAAGTGTACCTTTGGAGAGCTAGTTCCTCAGGGTCAAAACAACTCTGACGAAAATTTTTAACTTAGCTTTTTGCATTTTTAAAAATTAAAGTATAGACATCGGTCAACAATAACAAACTATGTTAAATATATAAATAAAAATCAAATTTTTAGAAACCGATGTTAGAATATTTTTTTACATCGCGTTGAATTTAGACCGATATAAATAATGTGATGTCCATTGGCGTTATTCTAGTAGTGCTACTAATAAATTATAAATACAACTTGTTACGGGTATGGCATATACATCTTTCTACATATTGGAACTAAGAAATAAAAAGGGGTGTGTGTATATATATACGAGTTTTAATTTCGTCTGAGACCGAAACTGGGGTTTTGGTGAGAAGAATTGGCAGCAAAAAGATTGTTTCCCACCGAAAGAGACGCTTCCGGCATCGGGTCTAGTGAGGTATTGATTTCCTAAGAAAATACTAGAAGTAAGTACGCTGAACTTTTTTTTTTGAGATGAAAGTACGCTGAACTTAATATATAAAGAAAAATAATTACATAGAAAGCTAGGATAAGAAATTTAATTAATCCTCTGTAACAAGTTCTTAACAAAATAAAACAAAAATTCTGAGAGCACAGCGACTACTGAACCAAGAGGATTTAATCACAGCAAGTATTGCAAGGTCATGTAACAAAGCACAGCTACTGCTGAACCAAGAGTGCCTGAAGACGTCAAGGTTTTGGATGCACTACTAGTTTGTCCATGGTGATGGTGGTGGTGAGGGTGAGGGTGCCAGTGGTGCCCATGGGCGTAGCCTCTGGCATCAGCTGCTTTGACCATCATGATCAACACGAACAACCCGAACAAAACTTTTGCCAGCGTTAACGAAACCTGACGAGTCATGGATGAGATTTTGATATAGTGGAATCGAAGACGAAGCTCTTGATTAGGACTTGAAAGTCGAAGCAGGAGAGGTAGTAGTCTTGTAATTCGTTGAGAATGAATGAATGAAGACGTGGGGAGGGAAAGGCTAGGTAATGTTTTTATAAGATTTGCTCACTGACTACAAATCCTATTTGGATATGGAAATCCAGCCAAGTTTCTAATTTCTCTATTCTAAAAGGTTTTAAAATAAAGAATTTAGAAACTCATTTGATTGTATCAATATGATTGAGTACGTACGATGATACAGAAATTTCCATGTTTACCCTTCGTGTGTGACATAACATCACTGATTGGATTGTACCAATTAAATTGAGTTTGTTTGTACAAATTCACATAATTGGAATAATGTTTTACCATTAGAAAAATTATCAAAAACTCTATTAATTCTCATAAATATGTGCATTGAAAGAAGGTGAAAAAAAAAAAGGGAGACAAAAATATAAAAATATAGGTGCCAATTTCACTCCTTAAAAAGCAAGGTCTCGAGTTCGAGCTTTGTGAATGGAGCAGCCAGCATTGGGAGAGCTTCCCCCTTAAATGGGGTCCGACCCGGCTCGAGAGGAATTAGTCCTTGCCTACGGGTGGGGGATACCTTGGTTTAACCAAAAAAAATTTCACCCCTTTAACTTAAATTATAAACACAAGTGGATTAATCACTGTAGTTGAAATACTAATATCTTTTGAATTAAAGATTCATATCTACATTCTACATAAGGATGTGAGGAAGGAGAAATTTTAAACACAATCACACTTTTCCTATTTATTGTCTTTTGAATCACTAGCCCCACTATCATCAAGAAATAATACCAGCTAAAGAAAACCCAAAGCATATATAATAATAAATATGATCTTAAAATTTTAATAAAATGCATCAGACCATAAGCTATTCTCAAATATCTTGCCACACAAACATTATTAAGAGGTATTAATTGATTGTTTGGGTCCTCGCTATCTAGGCTTTCAGAGAAATCAAGGAGCTTTGATCAGCAAGTAATGCAAGGTCATGTAACCAACCACAGTTGAAGCCAGAGTAGATGTAGACATCATGATATTGGATGAGCTGCTCTTGCATCCACCTCCACCTCGACCTCCACCTCTTGCCAAGCCACCTCCACGCCCTCCACCACCTCCACGTCCTCCTCCACCACCTCCACGTCCTCCACCTTTAGCAGCTGCTGAGGTAATGATCAAGAACAACACGAACACAACTTTCCCGAGCATCCTTACCAAAGTTTCAGGACTGAAATATATAAAAGATCGCAGTGCAATTTGTACAAATCAATTACAAATATCATTGAGGGGGAATTGAACAACAAAAGAAATTTGGAATGAAAAGAAAAATATTGCCTGAGAATTAAATTTTTTTTATGAAAACAAGGATTCAGCACCATGGATTATCGAATCAAATTAAGCTGATAGTGTGTGTGTGTGTGTACACACACACACACACACACCTAGGGATTTGTTCTTAACATATCTAAAATTACAGAAAAAAATAAACTAAGAAAGGCTTACAACCTGAAGTGGTACACCTTTGTACGTGCCTCCAACTAATTATTATTACTCCTTCACCTTGCTATTCACCTATGAATCACAATCTCTTAGGAACAAAATCTTCTCGAGTAGCTACTTCACCTCGTACAAGAAGACTTGATTACTTTTGTTTTGGGATATCTCGGTAATATATATGCCAACATAATTTTGATCTTAATTAGTCTCAGTTGGGTGTTCAAGTGGACAGTAGCTGTTTGCCAAAAAAAAAAAAATGTGGACAGTAGCTAGCTAGTACTAGAAAAATAAATTAGGTACGGGTACTTGTTTGAGATCCTGATCTTCACATATGTTTGCAGAAAAGTACTTAGCATGGAAATTTATGTTATGTACTTACTCTGAGAAACTTTAACCTTTTTATAAGACTAGCTAGCTTAAAATTACTCTCAGCAACTTAAAATGAGAATTCCCCACAAAAGAAATTGTAAACAGCTAGGATTTTGCTCATAGATAGGAAAATAAAAGTAAAGATGTATAACTGTATCAAATTAGCATGAAAATACCGAAGATAATTCGCTGTGCTTTAGTACTTACCGATTCAAAATGTGATGAGCCTGAGAGTACTGGTGGGCAGTGAGAATAGTTATCAGAGAGCTAAAGCTGTGAGAGAAAGAGAGGTGTGTGTGTACAAATGCAGCTAGCGGAGCTGGTGTGAGAGATTTAACCATTTATTTGGTCTTGTGATAGGTGGAAGGTAAATAAAGCCACACTAAATTACATAGATGCTTCTCTCAGCTGTTCACGTGTAGTTCTCTAATTATAGCTAGCATCCTTTACTTTTCCTTTCCTATAATGAAATAATGGATTGCTGTTTTTGCGAAAGTCTGAAATCAAACTAGAAGTTTTAGCTCTGCAATTAAATAAAGGTGGCATTTCCAAGTTTGTGCAGTTGTGCAGTCCAGCTAGCTAGGACATTGACTATCGTGTACGTAGTATTACTGTTTGGAACTTCTGATCATTACAGGGCTTGTAGCTTTTTGGGTATTCTACATTAATCAATATGTTAGTTGATATATCATTTTCTATGCAATGGTAATAAATTTGTTCAGAAAAAAAATAATGCAATGGCAATTTCATAGAATCATTCTTTTATTTATTTATATATTTTTATGAAAGAATACATAAAATCATTTAGTCATAAAATTAGCATAATTAAAATAATTCTGGCCAGTTTATAATAGAAACATTTATTTCATGTTTGAATGTTTCGTATTCACATTTTTTTTAATTCATGGGGTTTGGATTTGGGAACTCAGTCAAGTTGGGAGGCTCATCCCTACTGTCATGTTAGAGATGGCAAACGGGCCGGCCAGGCCTAGCCCGGCCCATTTTAAGAGGGCATAGTCGTGCTTGGGCCGGCCCCCATTTATTATCGTCCCGGGCTCATGTTAGCCCATTTACTTAAACATTAAGTCCGGTCCGGCCCATGGCCCGAGCCCATATCGTGCCGGGCCGTGTTCGTGCCTATCCACTATAAAACACGATTTTAAAATCTTAATTTGAATAAATAAAAAATAATTTTATTTAACTATTTAGAAAATTCAAATAAATTAAGTTCTACAATGTTTTTCTCAATCTTAGCTTTTTAAGATTAGTTTTCTAATAATTTTTTATATTCCACTACAAGAAAGAAGGAAAGAAAAAAAAATAACTCAAAATATATTGCTTTTAAATTGTGACATTAATCTTTATTAATATAATGAAGATTTAGTATCATATTATTCTTTCCTTCATTCTATAGTTGTATTATTATGAGATTAGTCTTTATTCATAAACATATATTTAATATTTAGAAAAAATGTTTTATGTCAAAACAAGGATATAATGTTTTTTTTTTCATTATTTTGACAACATAAAAGAAATAGCATTTGGTGGAATTGTCATGAGATTTTAAATAAGGAGGTCTAATATTCAAATCTCATCATTGTGGTTTTTAATATTTTTAAAAACAAAATGAAATTTTGTGTTTGAAACGGGCCGGCCCAAATATGTCGTGCTCGGACCGTGCCGGGCCGGCCACTAACGGGCTTGGGCCGTGCTGTGCTCGTGCTTAGCGGCCCGTTTGCCACCTCTAGGTCATGTTATTATATATTATATTTGGCCGCATCGAGGAGGCGTATTCTCGTAGAGCACATACTATAAGAAGTCAGGAATCTCATCTAAAGACATATCAAAAGCATGTTAAAACTAGCAAAGTGAGGTAATCTATTCGCTACACTATTTGCTTCATGATAGATATGTCAAAATCTAAAAAAGTCAGAAGCTTGCAAATAATCATTACAGTTATCAAGAATTCGACTAACCTTTGATTTATTCTCAACTTGGTGGTTCAGGACCAAAATTGATGAATCACTTTCAAGCTAAAACTTCTTCCATTATTGGTGAATAGCCAAGAGAAGCTCTGCTCTACATGCCTTGGGATTAATGGTGATATTTCACACTACACTACAAATCAAAAATTTGTTCTAATGTCATCAGTGATCGACTAGTTTCACCGATTGTCACGGAAAATTGTGTTTATTATCCTCAGTCACGATTTATGTTTATAGGTAAGTGCCTAGTTTTATCAACTGATATCACTAAAATTCGCCAGAATCGAACCTGAAAACTTATTGCCGCAACTGAGTCGAAGGAAGAAAAAGAAACTGGTATCACTAAAATGGAATTGCATGTAATTTGAGAACATATCAAGTTAACTATCCGGAAACACAAAAGCTTAACGGAGTACCATAAATTCTACATGCAGTCAAACAAATTATATTACCAGTTAATATCCATCTACCATCACGGGGCTTCGACCACAGCACGCAAGTAGTGCAAGGTCAAGCAAAGCACAACTGAACCAAGAGAGTATGAAGACATCAAGCTATCAGATGAACTGCTTTTCTCTGTACGATTATGGTGAGCAGTTCTTCCACCAATATGAGGAAAACCATGTCCGCCATTGCCGCCACGTTCACCATCGCCACCATGTCCTCTACCACCTCTGCTCGAACGTCCTCCTCCACTAGCATGTCCTCTACCACCTCTGCTCGAATGTCCTCCGCCACTAGCATGTCCTCGTCCACCAACGCCAGCCGCTAAGGTGAGGATCATGATCATTATCATTACAAATACAACTTTCCGAAGCATCATATCTAGTTGAGGCCTAAACTGAAAGACAAAAAAATTGCCAAAAATGGATATAAAAAAAATTCAGTTTAGAAAACTATGGATATCAAAAAAATCAAAGAAATAGATGGAATAACCTGGTTTACAAGCTATAAATCTTAAAACAGATTTCCACCACCAGAGAATATGAGAAAAGCTCCCAATTTAATTGATAATAATATGAAGAATGGTGTCTCCAGCCATTTAAGCAGGTTTCTTAAATACTGGTAAACAAACCCTAGAGCAACTAACAATCAAGTCTAAATCCATGGATTAAATTAAAACAAATTCAAAACTAACTAGAAAACCTAAAATTCGGTAGAAATAATAAAATGCAGTTTTAAGACCTGAAATGACCTCAGAAGCCCAAAAAATCCCATAGTTTGTGGCAAAGCTACAAGTTTGACCTCTGGTGTTGTTCCCTTCTCGAAAAGGTATAATGATTTAGCATTCTGACACCAAACGCCAATTTGCAGTATTTATGTTTTACCCTTTGCACGATCAATTTGCTCTTCAATACTTTCACTCATACATTCTACATCAAAAATACTAAGAAAGACCTAAATTGAATACTCCTCTTTTTATTTATTTTTGTCAGGAAATAGAATACTACTCTGCTTTCAACCAAGTCCATGCAAATTAACCACTAGTAGTGATCAAGTCAAAGTAAGTCTTTTCATATTTCTACAATGGAATTTCTTTAAAAAATTGCAACAATTGGACAGTAATATAATATCGATCACATTGTTCAACAAAACTGAAACTAAAAATTGAAATTAATCATATTGCCAAAAAATGAAACTTATAATGAAAACATACATACATAACATACCAAGAGTTTTTCCCAAACCTAATGTAGTTGATATGTACACAATAAATTTTGTTAAGGGATGTTTAACAGAAAAATGGAACCAAGAAAAAGCTTACGAACTTGGAGTGGTATATTTCAGTCCTTAATCTCTCTAGTAACTATTTCTTGTTTCCATCATGCATATCCTCCTTTACTTGTGGACTGACAAATCTTAATTTTAAGGAACAACGTACTACGTCGATCTTCTTCATCAGCTAAATCTTAATTTATTGTCAACAATTAAAACAAACTTGAACAGTATCAGGACTCTAAGGATTCAAATCCATATATACAGATAGATGACCTTATCATGAAAGAATCAACACCAAACCACAGATTGATAGATAAACACTTACTAATCGATAGTCCAAAATGTGAATGATCTGTTGTAGAATCGATTGTTACTTTTGGAATGCAATGAATCGATCTGAGAAAAACTCTGCTGGTTTGAGAACTAATTTCTTGGTTTATAGGGAAAAAATATATATATACATATATATATATATATATATATATATCTCGGAAAAATTAAAATTTTCAAGCTAAATCATATACAATCATGCGCGTCTTTTTTGAAATGATAGTTTTGACATTTTCTTGCTTCAATTCCTACTCTTCGGTCATGAGGTTTTTCAATAACTCTCAGATGTTTTTGAGTTTTTGCCATAGGAGAGACGAAGAAGAGGCTAGGAGAACCGAAAATTCCGCCAAGCCCACCATAGTTACCACCACCTGCACCTCTGCTGCTGCATCTGGCACTCAGCTAGTGTTAACTACATTTTACGGCAACATGTACTTTTCCTCTATCACTGGAGAGCCTGCAGATGCAAATGATTCTGGGATACCATTAACAGAGGATCTTCCAAAAAATTTCCTAACAATTTGAGTTGAGCCGGACAAGATGTGATTGTTAGAAGACTTGACGATTGGAACAGAAATACCAGATGCAGGAGAAGAATTTCTTCTCCAGCCATTGGAACTCATGGACTCGCTTCTGAAACTATCTGGGACCGTCTCCCTAGAATATCCTTTACATGAGTTTCTTATCGGTGCTTCCAACTGCTGTGGTTTTCCTCTTAAAAAAGCAAACCTTCCTCTCAAATGAGTTGCCATCCATCATTGATTTTGAGGAATTCCAATTCAAAGAAACGAGTGAAAAGTGGTGGTTCATGCTGTTTGCTAACAACATATATATATAGGAGTTTACAAAGACATCCCTTCAACAAGTACACCTGTCACAAGAAATTTCTGCCGGAACCAATCAGCGTTATGAATGAATACAAGTAAAGATGAAAAGCATCAAGTAGGAAAAGGCACTAAGATATAAACAAACTTAGCATCCCTTAAAATGGTGAGCATGAGACCAAGAAATTGATTGATGAACTCCTATGTCGTAAAATTTCTTAGCCTTTAGGTCACTTCACGATCACATTATATGATGCTTTCAGTTATTAGAGTACTTCTGTGAAAATTAGGGAACTCAAAAATTGTGAAGTGTATAACTTACCAGGAACTCTTGTCGCTTTGACAGTTTGACCTGACATTAATTCAATGGTAAATATCCTAAATAGCATCCAATGGTGCAAGAGAAATTAGAATGAACGATGGAATCTACAGCATATTGCAGAAAGTGAATCACCTCTGTTAACTTCAGGATCTCATCTGCAGATGAAAAAAATGTCATCACAATGTTGTGATTCACCTAATGCATTAGGTGTTTTATATATTAGTTCGACTTTGGTATTTCCAGCTGCAGAACATTAGAAAAATGGCGTAATTGAGTGGCATGATCATGAAGTAGCACAGTAGTATGAACATTGCCGACTTTTGGCTAGTCCTTTAATAATGAGAAGCCAAAATAAAAAACAGTTTGACCAAGGAGTTTCTGGTTTTATCACAAGTCCATGACGATAAATGATTCCAGAATTAGGAAACAGCTTAAGCATGATTGACTTTATAAAATGTGAAAAACTAGAAAGAAATTAACAGATCGATACAAGATAAAATGATATCCTTTCAAAATGAGTTATAACTGGGAAATCATACACAAAAAGGATAGCCAATTCCGATAAGCACAAGTAGTGTAGATAACCTATATATATTCTCCCACTCATTGCTTCAACAGTCTCGATCAGAAGTCTAACCCAACAAGTATCATGAACTCAAAACCCATAAATCTACACCGAATCAACCAAATTCACTTCAAGTATTTCCAAGTGAAATCACTACTATAACTACTGTTTTCAGTTTCCACCATTCAAGACAACAAAGCTTAGTTTAATACCCACGCTGCCACCAACCTAATCAATAAAAACCTACAATAAAAGAAAAGTGAAATAATTGAAACTTGTCCTTATCAAGATAACACGTTAAAATAAGATCCAGTTTAAACAACAAACAAAAGAAAAACATCCCATAACTTAAACAAAGTCTTCTCAGCAAATAAGAAAAAAAAGAAAAAGCAAAGATCTTTCTCAGTTACTCGCATTGATTTCACAGGATTCAACCTTTACACATGACACAATAGAGACACGAACAGAAAAATGCTGTACAGTGATATAAAGCCACAGAACAATTGAAAAGCTAAAAATCCTTTTCGCACTGCTCACCATTATTAACTTACAGAAGTTGCAAGCAGTCAAGCAGCATGCATGAACACCTTCAAACATCACTTTCCTTTTTAGATATAACCCATAATATGTTTAAACAAAAAGGGTATTTTCCAAGCAAAGCTTATTGATCAAATCATAACGTACATATGCCCTTTCTGCAGTTATAGACCAAGTCCAAAACAAGTAATGAATCTCCAAGAATGGTGATTTTTCAACTGGTGGCTATCCTTCTGCAATTCTTCTGGACTTTTCAAGAACTTGCTAGCAACAAAGAAACACATTTCTTATAAGATACCTACTTGGCCACTCACACAAACAGCAAAACAGAAGGAATTCCCGAAGTCTTACTATTCTCTTAAGCAAAACAAGCACAAATCCTCTTATATATGACACCATTCACAATCTGAAACAGTCACTTCGATTCATTTTTTGCTTAAGATTTGCAATTCCCCTTTCCAATTCAACTTTTTCATGAAATAATATACATAATATTTTCAAGAAAATTTATCTCTCTTCTAGTCTTCTCTGCAAGGTCACTCACCAAAATGCATACAAAATCTCTCACCAAAATGCATACAAAATCTCTTAACCAATAACAGAAAGAAACATAGTGATAGCAAATAATCTGACTTGGAACAACTAATATTTACTTGTAAGATTGCGGTAGCATTTGTTTAGACTGAGTGAAGTACAAGCAGAATGCAGTCATATCTTTTTCAAATGAGTTCTTTTGTTTCTCATGTCTCCTTTCATGTATGTAGAAATTTATATGCATCTTCTTCACCCCTAGGAGCTCCTACATATTTCTTTCAATGTAGCAATTGCTATGTTTCTTCTTCATCCTTATAAGCTCTTATACCTCTGCTTCATCCAGAGTTTAACAATTGCTTTCTATCTTCTTTCCACCTAACAAATGAATTAAGAGACAACATATTATATCATTAATACCAGTATGAGCTACAATTCATGTTTGGTATTGTATATTTAAGCAAGGTTACCACAGTCACTTCCCATAATCTGTCTCTCTATCATTTTTATCCATATGATACCAAATACATGATTTTACTGATAATAACAAAGAAAAAATTTAAGTCCACTGTTTTATTTTCTGTATACCCTAAGCATAACAAGCACAGAACAATTAACAAAATTCAATATTCAAACCAGCACCAAAAAGTAGCAAGTGAAAGACCAAACAGAACTAAATTTATTGGTAAATACAATCATTCATAACAAAAATTGAAAGCAACATATCAATATTCAACTAGAAAGGATTCTTTTAATTCATATAAAACACGCACCATATCAATGACCATTTTGAAATTGGTAAGATCACACTTATATGGTACTAAATAGTACCAGAAATTTTGATTAGATTATAGAAAAATGATAATAAATACAGCCACTGTTAATTGTTGTTATTCCATTTCGACATGTGTTAACATGAGTTTGTAGGGAAAATATTGAAAAACCACAGAAACCGGTAAAGATTTTAAACAGAGGGTTCATACATGCATCTCAAAATTTGATATTGTAACAATGGGGAAAAGAAACAATCGTAAGTATAGCACAATAGTAGTACAGCAAGCAATAACAACAACATCAGTCATCATAAACTGATGTATCATTTTAATAATGACTTGGTACCTGCAATTAATGTATCACAAGTCATAACTACAAATTGAGACCTAAAAGGTAAAGTTGAATTAGAGGAACCTGATATATGATCTATCAGCACATTTCCCAAATATGTCAGCCGGAGTGTGTGTAGCTGGCTGCCCCATACTTGGAGGCATGTCCCTCCAATCCACTCTGCTGCCATTAAGCTTGATGTTGCTCTCCAAATAACTTTCAAGACGGCAGTTATCCTATAGATGCTTTATATATGCCCATTCGAAATGTGAATCATAGTATTCATTCTTATGTGAATGGAAATGAAAAACAAGAGATACTCTTCCACTTTGTAGCTGATCTCTGTAAAAAAATAAAATACAATTGGCTACTGAGTATACATCCAACAGAACTTGTTCAAGCAAAGTTATGAAACACTGCACTTAGAATCTAGGTGACATAATAAAACTCTGGGAGGAGAAAGAAAACAAAGGCATAGGACTACTTTTGACTTTATGAGAAATAGATTTGTAAGCAAGTGATCGATATAGCCTGTTTCATCATTAGCTCGTTCTATTCGATCTATTTTTCATTTTACATGCTTCAAAAAGAAAATTCTGATCTATATTTTAAACTATTAATGTTAAATTTTATAACTTAAAGATAAAGAAAATAAAGTTTAAGATATGCATGATTCGTGTATATAAATGAACGTGTATACTGAAAAGTAAAAGATAGAAACAAAAAATGCAAGTTTAATTAAGAAAATTCAATAGTTATCAGATCTCTATTGTCCTGTCCATTTAATGCCCAATGTGGAATGATTAACTGAATAATGACATGCTATGAGTCAAATTATGCTCTATCAGGAAATAAGTTGCACCATAGCAAACATGGATGATCATGGGTCACATTTTTAATAGTATTTTCGCTAATATATTTTCTATTGATATATTTACAAATTCATGAATTTTATTACTAAACCCAGCTATGTTTACCAGAAGCACTTCGGTAGACATTACATACAACTGAAGCAAAAGGGGAAAGTTCGACAGTCTTGAGTATATATGCAACTGTAACAATACACCCATCGCAAAAGCATATTAGGTTATAAGAATGAGACTATTTGAATCAGATATACTAATCACCAAATCTCTCACATAGGTAGGGTTTGCTTTCGAGAAGTTGTCAGCACCATGGTTAGATAATGATAAATATATATACACACACACACATATCTATATATGCAGCAATACTCTAATTTAAATGGTTTATATAAGCATATTGTTCGGGCAATTCTTATTAACCAATAATTGTCAATTCCTAGACCTTAATTTAAGGAACTCAAATAACTAGAAGCATAAGGGCAAAAAAGAAAACAGAAACAGAATAGATGTTAAAGAAATCGCTGTTATAGATGTCAAGCTTGTCTTGTCACAAATATGCAATAATGAATACCAACTCACTGTTGAATCCTATATTGATATTATCATGCAATATTCATACATTTGTTATTCAAGAAGGCAAAGTGGCACACAATGCCACATACCTATTAATAGAGGCTAGCATAACTTTGGTCTTATTTAATAGCAATTTGATGATTCTAAAGCAAATGAGAAGGAGTGCGTTATGAGCTTGAGAGATCATCCACTTGGGATTAAGAATTTAAGATAACAATCCATTGGTAGATATCACAATGGGTAGATTATAATACTTTTCATAATAGTTAAATAGCAGTAACCAAAAGCAAGAGATACTACTTACAAGAAAGGAGGCCGTCTGTGAATGTGAAGTGCACACGAGAGTCAACATCATCAAGTTTGTCCAAGTTCATCCTCTGTTCCAGCAGAAACTAATACAAAAGAGTTGTCTGGTGCTTGAAGGACTAATGGCACACAGAGATACACTTAGGAGAGGGAAAATGGTGTGTGAACAATGCTAGTGAAGAAATAAATATTATGATTCATTGAGTGGTATCAGATATTCAGATTACAATCATAAACTTACATACAACCAAATGAGCCGTCAAAAACAACAGGTCTATACCTCAGCGGTCAGCACTAAGTCATTAACTAACCCAGCACTCAACTATAACTAAATCTAAATTAATTTCATTTTCCTCCGGTAAGATGTTCGCTTCTGGTAAATCGTTGATCCGTCACATGGATGGCAGCACCCGTCCAGTGCTTCTATTGTCCTTCCAACTCTTCCAATTGGACTTCAACTCTTTGGCATAGATTTGCCTCTTTCTTTAAAAGCTGAATAGTTTCACAACAGAAATGCTCTAGAATTATTTAAGGTTAGATCTTCTGCTCTTCTGCTTAGATTTGCCTCTACCTTTCAACTCTTCTGCTCCTGCTTCTTCTTCTCATGACTGCTTAGGCTCTCCGCTTGAACTTTGGGAAACAGTTCTGCTGATCTAAATATATGTACCTGCAGTTGCACAAACTTTATTATTCAATATCTGGCCTTCCAAAGCACAGAAGTAAGCATATAATCTCAATCAAGCATAAAAAAATACAATGTAAAGGTGTGCATGTTTGATGACTTCAAATGGGTGTCAATGGAAAATAATTCACTAAATGGTAATCCAATTTCTACACATGATGCTATAACATTGATGCATGAAGTAATGTATTTGAACAATGGACAACAAAGAATTTGATGAAAATTGCAACATAAACCCTAAGAGTTTCACAAAATTATTCACCGGAATTTGTCATATCCCTAGGGGTCATCATGCAAGTTTGAGAAGAGGCATTGTAAGATCACTTAAATTTGTGTTCGAGGCGGGTTACCATGAGTCTTGTTTGTTCAATATGTTCAAGCACTGATGCTGTAGCCCCCAAACTCCCAAAGTCAAAAGACTCGTCCCATGGTGTCCAGGGGGTCATATGAGCGTCGACCTTCCGAGCAGGAAAAGAGCTGAAGTAGCAGATCGATCGATCTTTCCCATGCCAATCCACTTGCCAGCATCATCTCTTTCGACTTGTCAGAATAATGACCATTGGATGCCGGTCTATATTGCAGACGTAAAGGAAAAAGAGATGAAAAAAAAAATCAATAATCATGAAAACCTATCGACACAGTTCAGATATTGTAAAGTATTCGGAAAGAGATGTACCTTTGGTAAATCATTGATTCGATAATTTGAGGCCTTTGTGAGACTCTCTACTATCACCACCATCTTCATCTTGAACTGCGAAGGAAGGTGAAGAAGCTGATGGTTCTGAACCTTCACCATTTTGGATCGATGCATGACGGCTCTCTGATAAGAGGTTTGGCTCGCGAACTCTAGTGTTGGCCGAGAGAGCTTTTATAGGGAATTTGGAGTCAAGACGGGAGGTTCTGGAAGCACCACAGGGGCATAGTTGTCTAATCATGTATGTGATGATAAATTTCCCCCTCGTTTGAGAAATCCAAAAAGGGAATTGTATCTTGGCCAAAAAAGGAATGGGCCAAAATATGGATTTGATTTTCTTGGCCAGATAAAAAAGGAATTGCTATTGTTGGGAAAAGAATAGATTGAATTGTTTGAATTGGCTAAAAAGGAGTGTGTATCATTTGTTTGGCTAACAAAAAAAAAAATCAGTAGGTGATAGGACAAGAGCAGAAATGGTGATTTGCAATCTCCCCTCATAATGACATAGGGCCCAAGTTTTAACCTAGGATTAGCTGCTTGCGAATAAACTGTGGCTAGTTTGTTAGTTATTTGAAATTATTAACACTATCAAGGTTGTGTTATCAACTCTTAGTGTCAGGGAGTGACTACGTACGGTGGGTATATGTTCGTGATATCCTAAAGGCTTTCTAGGCCCAAATATTAATATGTTCACTAGCGTCATGGAGCGGATACGGTGGGTATATGTTCATGATATCCTAAAGGCTTCCTAGGTTTAGAGATTCATCTGTTGGGGGCCTGAATGGCCAACATGGCATGACAGCTCCTTCTCTGACCATGTTTATAATTTAATAAATATTAAAACTAAACCAAACTAGCGTTTGAACGCAGGACGTGGGTATTCAACATTTTAAACATACGGAGCCGGTGCATCCAAATCACTTGTCAGTGTTATTATTACAGAGGTTTTACTTGCTTAAATCAATAGATCATAGTCATTAGACCCACAAGGTTTTGTGTAGACCAACTTGATCTAATAACAGGCTCATGATCCAATACCCTGTTCAACTAGTTGATCATTACATAAAGTTAATGTGCATTTATGCATCGACACGTTAAAGGCCGAGGGCATGGTAGAGTTGGCCGGGTTGCCATGGTGAATTTTTTTCTCTTTTATCTGCATATTTCTACATGGATATGGCATAAACCCAGCAAAAACCAAATGTTACATTATAGCTAGGTAGTGAACCAAATTAAAAACTTATCAAGTGCATACAACAATCTGACAATTGCATTACAGGAGTTCCAAAATAACACAACTCCCTTTGAACCCAACCCGTAGCTTCTGAAAATTGATATCCATTCAAAAAATGATGCATTTGAAATCACATCATATATCCACATAGTTTGGCTGGAAACATCCCTGGCAGTTCCAAGCTAGACACTTCATATTCCAGCATTACAAAAAAATGGCTTTCAATCCGTGGCCGCAATTAACTGTACAATTATCACTTCAATGATAACAAGAAGTTGCTTACCAGTAAATATATATAGGCGCAACAGCGTACAACTTGCCTTCAAATGATGCTTATTTGATATCATTACCATTGCCTTCAACCCAGGATGGATCAAGTTCATTTATCAATGAGTTAAACTTCCTTTGGTATCCAATACTCGTAATTAAGGAACAGCATAACCAACATTCTTTGATATAAAACACTTCAGTCATATTAAAAGTCAAAACTGCAATCAAACTAGTGAAGAAAAAAAAATCCTGCCTACACAAGTAATGGTGCAAATTAAATTCACTAGCATCTAATTAGGAAGTCTACCATGAATTAAACTTGAGGTGCTGACCAAGCATATTAAATTACTTGCATATGATTTCATCACCATATAATCTATCATGCACAAAACTATAGTTACATAAAATATAGCTCGATCTTGGAGACAGAAGATTTGGAGGGATATCAATGGCACTAGATTCACCATTCTCTAAACATCTTTGAGCATTTGCTTGCACCTCCCAAGCTTAGAGCTAAGGTTCCAAATTCAGGAGCAAGCAAGTCTTTGATTCTATTAATTTGTTCCATTAAAGGCTTCAGCTGTACGTACCTGCAATCCACCATTCTATCAACTCAGAGAGAACGGCAACAGTATAAAACTAGAGAAGACAATAACAAACAACAACTTGTCTGACACATTAACTTGAATGAAAACAGCAATAGCAACAAATTACAAAAATGCTGTTAGCCCATCTTGGAAAATACCTTCACTGCAAATAAACACCAGTGTAGTCTAAATGAAAGTGATTGTCTATATATTAGGGGAGGAACCATATGAACAAACCAACGACTGCAAATTGAAAATAGAAAAAATCCCATTCAAAAACAATCAAGGAAACACTGACATCTAAATTACAAATTGATGAAATAATTACAGAAGATACATAATAAAGAGGACCCTTACAAACTCTTAATCCGTGCACAGTAGTTAAAAAATAAAAAAGCCAGATTATAGCTACTGAAATTCATGAAACCCAGCTTGTAATAACTTGTGATCCCTAACACGAGAAATCAGATCAAAGTCTCAAAAACACAAAAGGGTAGTCTTTTGCAGCATCTCTAAGCTTCTAGACCATAATTAAAAGATTACCAATATTCTTGAAACTCGATCTTATATACAATACGACATAGATGGAACATTAATTGGCAATCAATGAAAGAATACAGAAATAAGCTAAATGGAAAAACAAGTACCATTACTTACTCTTTCTTCCCTCCCTGCAGTAGGGCTTACTGAAAAAAGCTGGATATAGCTGCATAAAAGCTACGAACTCAGGCTTGCAATCATTCTTCAACCCTAACACAGACAACCAAAGGTTGAAAGTTGCACTTTGGATGCATGGTTCTCTTCAACCCTAAATCCTTGGTCTCTCCAGGCCTGGTTCTCTCACCCTTTCTCTTATCATGTCAACCAACAATCAATCACTACATTGGATGCATGGATTCTGGCCCTCTTTGGCAACGCCAGTGACTTTGTCTCTGAGGAAACTTCATTTCCCACTCATGTAGCTTTTATGCTTTGGTATATCTGGAAACAAAGGTGTGATTGTCTTTTTAATCATACTATGCCGAACCCTGTGGCTGTGTCCACCAAAGCCTTTACTTCTTCCATGGAGTATCTACGAATTCCACCATGCCTCCAGCTCCCAAAGCACTCGCTTCCTGCTCTTTACACAAGGGCGTCTCAGCCTTGGGTGCCTCCTCCTGTTGGGAGTGTAAAGATAAATACTGATGCAGCGTGGGACTCCTCCTCTCTGTTTTGTGGTCTTGCGGCAATTGCTCGGGACTCTTCTGGTAAAGTAATAGGAGGCTCTGATAAGAGTACTTTTGCTTCTTCTTCTCTGGCTGCCGAAGCTCAGGCGATTGCCCTCGGGCTTAAGCTGGCCACCTCCCTCTCCCTTTCTTCTTTTCAGCTTGAATCAGACTCCCTTGTCCTGATTTCGGCGCTTTTGAATCCCCTTTCAACGGTGGATTGGTCAGCTTCTCACATCATTGCACAAATTCGTGTCCGAAGCGGGCTGTTTCATCGTGTTAACTGGCTCTGGTCCAGTAGAGTTGCTAATGCAGCAGCTGATCTAGTTGCAGTGCTGGCAAAACGCAGGGTGTGCCCGGAAGATTGGTCCTCCAACCCTCTGCTGGAATTTCAGGAAGAAGAAGAAGAAGAAGAAGAAGAAGAAGAAGAAGAAGGAAAAGAGGGGAAAGAATCGCGAAAAGAAACGAGAAGCTGTATTGTGATTGGATTTTCTTGTTACACTCATTTTTGCAGTATACTCTTCATATACTAGAAGAAAATATAACTAATGCTTTTTACTATACTACCCTTAACATCCCCCTCAACCATATGCTCGGGTACCAAGCATAATGGTTGGAATGGGTCATGTAATCAACACCAACATTCGTAAAGTATGACTCTGCTTTCTCTACAACATCCTTGAGCCAATCTTCACCAGAAATTTTCACACCATCAGGTGCATGTTTACTAGTAAGTTGCTTTTTGACTCGCTCCAATTCAGCTTCACTATTACAAGAGGAAATAATGAGCTTGGCTCCCAAATTTGCAAGTTGCTTAGCAAGAATCTCCCCAATTCCACGGCTAGCACCAGTTATCCAAATAACTTTGTCTTCAATTTTGTTGCGGTTGGCATGGTGTTTGGACATCAAAGTGAAATCATCATCAGCTGTGGCAAATTTGATTAATGCAAACAAGAGAAGAAGAAAGAGAGAAACGAAGAAAAGCACCACCATGCTGAATGATAAACCCCCAAGCTGGTCTTCTGAATATCCTTTGGTTACTGTGGTTTTTCTGTTTTTACTTTTCATGGTATCTGGTGCAATCATGTCCTGTAACTTAGTTGGTTCTTCATCATTATGATTCTCTTCTCCATATGAACAAACAAGTTCTTGAGGTTTCTTGGCCCCACAGAGAACACCAAGTCCGCCCAGGGATTCTTCTTGCGAAAATGTAACAACTTTCAGATTTTCCATGTCAGCTTCTAAGTTTCTTAGACAATGCTCTTCTCTTGTAATCTGAAAACTTTGAATTTCTGGTTGCACCAAGTCTATTTCCATCATCTCCTCTTGAGCACTTTGATGATTCTCACTAGTAATCACATGGCAGGAAGGTTCTCTAGTATTCCCATAAAAGATCTTGTCTCTGTCTTCTGCTAGTTCACTAGATGAAGTTCCAAAACCAAAATTACTTGTCGGTTCCAATGTCTTGCTCACATCTTCAGGATTATGGCTTTGTTCAACATAGTATTCATCTTTGACCACTTTTGATTCCGTCTCATAATATTCTGATAGGTTGAAGAACTTCAGGTTGTCAAGAGATTCCGAAGTTATATAATCAACTTTAACTGACTTTGTATCCATCTCATAATGCTCTGGTATGTCAAAGTACTTCTGTTCTTCGCAATATAGTGGCTCAGTTTCACCCGTAACAGACTTCTGCTCAACCAGAGGTTCACTAGGAACAATATTTTCATTCCCCAGCATTCCACAAGAATCAAAATCAATGTACTGAGAGATGTCATCATCCGCATCGAAGTATGTAAGGTACTCATCAAGCATATCAAAACCTGCATAATTTGGCTCAACTGGATTGGCTGGATTTGAAAGATCATTAGTTTCTAAGAATTGCCCTTCACCGAATGGTGGGTTTTCAGTAGCATTTGAATATGGATCATTAAGAGAACATGTGTTCACATTTTCACAAAATGACTGAAAATGCTGCTGACTGAAAACAGAATTTTGAGGGGAACAACCATCGTGTAGCTGTGATATTGCACCACCATAAGGAACCTGCATACTTCCACTATTTTGAGTGATTCCTCTGCCATTTTGAGCAATGAAGCCAGTTGGTTGAGAGAAACAACCATAAACATTTTGCTGTGTGGTACTACTGTATGGTGCAGATTGATACCCAATAGATCCACATTCAGAGACATAAGTACCATTGCTCAAGATACCATTATTCATCATTGCATTAGTGTTGAATGCAGATTGACATCCAATAGAGGGAGCATTTGGACTAGTTATCCCAATAGACACTAAACAATTATAAGGTGAAGCAACACCACGAGACCCATTCCATTGAATTTCTTCTAGTAATCTCATACTATTTTGAGCAGCCATAACAGTAAAAGAGGATAAAGGCAATGCCTTGTGCACCAACTCAATCTCAAATTCAGCAGAGAGTAATAAAGACCTGACTTTATCCATGGTTATATCATGTTTCCCTCTAATAATTTGTCGTGTGTGACCATATTCTCCAGGTAGACCAGCAAGAATTAGAAACTTAGCATCTTGATCAGACATAGAAACACCAGCTGCTGTCAATCGATCTCTTATAGATTTAAAACGCAATAAGTACTTTTCTATAGATTCTGAGCCTTTTTCAATATTTTGCAGAGTTGCCTTCAATTGCATAATATGTACTTCAGACACAATAGCATATCTTTGCTTCAAAGTAAGCCATACCTCCATTGATGTTTTGCATCCAATGACCAGGGTAAGTGCTTCTGCTGAAAGAGTGTTTGTGATCATTAAAATCAAGGAACTATCCTGCTCAAGCCAACGCTCATAAGCCTTTGAATTTTCAGAAGTAGGTGAACCATAATTTGCAATGTGGAACTGAGATGGACAAGGGTGAGATCCATCAACGAATTTGAGTAGACCATGGCCTCTAAGATAATGAAACATCTGAAAGAACCAAGTGGGATAGTTGGTTTCATCGAGCCTCACAGAGACAGCATTACAGCTTTGAGTGTTGAAATACGCCATTATTGATGAAGCTTGAAACTTTGAAGATTCTTGATGAGTAACAGATCGAAATCTTGAAGAACTAAACAAGAAACGAAGAGATTTTGATGTTTTGAGAGGTAATTTTACAGAAAATCAAGAACAGACTGAGGGATTTGGTGTCACTACAAAAAAAAATTGCAATAGCCACGGCGCTCTACCGTAGCTAAAAGCTGTTTTGCCGTGGCAAAAAAGCATTTGCGACGGCTCTGCGACGGCAAAGCTTCTGACGCCGTTGGTGGCGTCGCCAAAACCTTTAGCCACGGCAAAATGCCGTCGCAAACCACTTTTGCGACGGCAAAGTGATTTGCGACACTTACTCTGCTACGGTTTCATGCTACCCTTAATGCCGTTGGCATTACAAAATTTACTACGGCAAATTCCCGTCACAGCATAATTAATAGTGTGATAAATATATTACTTGCCGCCAAAAAATTTTCCTGCCAAATTTGTTTCCCGCCTAAAATTTTTCCTGCCAAATTTGCTTCCCGCTAATTTTTCAATAGCAAATTTTGCTACGGTCTCGTTGCCGTAGCTTCGTGTTATATAAAAATATATTCTTGGCTACAGCAATTCACCGATGCTAGTAGCCAACCAACAATTTTTTTTTTTTAACAAAACCTGTATTTTTGCAACATCCAAAAATGAGATAAAAATATCAATACACAACACATATTGTTGATTAACTCATCTATTTCATAGCAATGTAATTAAGTTGCTGCATTCATCCAACTACGTAATTAGAAGAAATACAAAGTTATGCCCAAAACCAAGCACCTAATGAAGACAACCAAGAGTAACACTTAACAAAAATTCCAATATTGCACTATCAGAATATGAACATATTGAAACTCAGTCCATTGCTCTATCACAGCTTGAATCTGGATTCCCTTCTTCTCCTATAGATTCCCTCCGAATTTCATGGTCACTAGTTGCATCCGGAACCTAAGACATCAAAAAAAGAAAATTGATATATCATGTATGGCTTTGCATATCACCCTTTTTCAATGTCACACCATAACCCAATTTCAATAATGAACATCGCAGGTTGCAATGATTGACTTATGGCAAAAGGGAGATTTCAGATATTGCTTATATAAACTTGAATCTCCGAACAGGTAGACTACCATTCGCGGCAGTATCCTGAGCATAGTTTTCTATTTAGTTGATATTACTGATTTCAGTACTTTATATAATCAGTAATTTATATATTCAAGACCTCAAACATATATAAATTCCTCATCCAACACATCCAGCACTAAATCAATTATCCATGGCATCTACCCCAAGTAAATAAGCACTAAGCAGAATCCGTAACAACTGATATTATAACTAATGACATACTTCAAAAGTATAAACAGAAAGGCTAGTAAAAACAGAAACAAAATGAAGAAATTATACCATGAAATTAGATTGCAAGCAAGGTAAATATGCAGTAACCCAACTTTAGATAACAGAATTCTCGTACAAGTCAAGCTTTAGATAACCATTGTCTTTTCCTTGTTTTCTTCCACACCAGAATTGTTTACCACTACCCTGTTCAGGAACCCCCCCAAAAAAAAAAAGAGGAAAGAAGAAATGCTTAATCACCACACAGAAAACAGAAAAAGTACAATTATAATAGAATCAACCACTAAACCTGAACCAAAGTATTACAATTAGGTGGTGTTTGTTACGTGGGACTATTATCCCCCACCTTATTTCCTATAATAATCTAGGACTCTTCTAACCTGGGATATGTTATGTTAATATCTGACCCGTGTTTGGTACTGCTTAGGACTAAAGAGTATAATAGTCAAAATAGTCTTATCCCATGTTTGTTTGTGTATTGGACTAAAAGTTGGTAATTTGTAGAGACATGAACGATTTTATGAGTTTGTGAGAAGAAAAGAAAATTGAAATGAGAAAGCTGAAGACAAATCCAGAAATTGTATCCCTTACGTGACCAGTTACAGTTACTTGGTCAGTGACATGGTCAGTTACTTGACCAGCTACAGTTATTTGGTCAGTTACTTGACCAGTGACATGGTCAGTTACTTGACCAGTTACAGATACTTGGTCAGTGACATGGTCAGCTACGTGACCAGTTACATGACTAGTTATAGTTACTTGATCAGTTACTTGACCAGTGACATGGTCAGTTACGTGACCAGTTACATGACTAGTTATAGTTACTTGATCAGTTACTTGACCAGTGACATGGTCAGTTACTTGACCAGTTACAGATACTTGGTCAGTGACATGGTCAGTTACTTGGTCAGTGACATGGTCAGTTACGTGACCAGTTACATGACCAGTTACAGTTACTTGGTCAGTGACATGGTCAGTTACATGGTCAGTTACATGACCAGTTACATGAATAGTTACAGTTACTTGACCCAGAATTGATCAACATCCAAAATCAATGAAAACAAACAACCAAATAAGAAGATAAAAACACAGACGTTGTTAAAAGAAAGAAAAACAAGAACATAATATCAGATACCTCACTTGTAAGTGCCAGATCTGACCCAGCCTCATGATAGTCAGATAGTCATATCCAAAACAACTTCAGAGAATCTATTGTTGCAGCAGATAGTCTGGACTGGGTTTTTCATGTGAATCTAAATTCTTCAGTTACATAATCTCTGAAATGCCGCTTAGTGTCTTCTTTGGCAACATGGTTCTTGACAGCTTTGAGAAGGTGGCGGTATGCCTTAGCAACTTGCAAAGCTTCAGCACTCATTAATTTCAGCACTCATTAATTGGCGGTATGACTCCCAATGCTGCTGAACAATTTACACAAACTCTTCCATTGACTGCTGTTACTTCTCCCTTGCATCAAATTGTTCACATAACCTTGTAAAAACAATTTCTCTGTATTAGAAGAATAACATGTTCAGAAACAATCACAAGTTCCCTATATTGAGCAGTCAACAATAGAAGAAAATGCAGAATAACATATCCAAGTACTTACATATATTACCAGCACAAGATATTTCACCAGAGGGAATTTATCAATGTTCTGCACATTAAATAAAAATCAGGTTAGGGACACATACACAGGCTTCAATATTATCTAGATAAAGTAATTTGATAATACTCATCAGCTAAAGGACATCACCATGTGGATATCAAACCAACAACTGCACTTCACAGAATACATAGAGGATAATCGAGCTGGTGACCGAGTCACTTTACCTGAAATATCAAATATTTATAACGTAAGCATTAAATCAGAAAAGGATTTGACTCTAAAGCTAGATACTCAACCATTAGAATGATGGTTCCCAACAATTTAGAAGAAAAAATTGTGACCACTTGTACCTGTCGAATTGTAAAAAAGTTCCATAGTGATTTGAACATTTTTTCAGAGTCTATAGTGACAAAACCATTGTGTATCCAGTAGCTTATATAACTTTGTTTACAAGCAGCACAACTCTGAGCAATTTCATTCTCATGTGGGGGAAACAGAAGGTCCATCCCTCCACCATGTATGTCAAAAGAGTAACCCAGATAAGCAGTACTCATGGCACTGCACTCGATATGCCAACCAGGTCTTCCAGTGCCCATGGACTGTCCCAGAAGGGTTCACCTTCCTTTGCAGATCGACTGTAACATAACTTCTGCAGTTGAACTAATAAACAAAAATAAGAGAGCATAACCAATAGCTACCATCAGTTACTTGAGTTCAAGACATTACCTTCCATAAAGCAAAATCAGCAGGATTTTTCTTCCTTGTATCAACAATGACTCGCTCACCAGCTCGATTATCTTCTAATATCAGACTATGCAGCACAATTGCTCTTAGTCGAGGCAAACGGGCAGCAAAATCAACAGTACGGCCACTTCCGATAGATTGACCATAGAGGATTATGTCCTCCTACTTGGTCTCATATCTCTCTTTGAGACACTTATATGCAGCTTCACTATCTGCATAAGTAGTACGTTCACTTGGCTGTAGAAAGGCATACAAACTAGCGTCACAGAGATGCCTATGGAGCACTGTATATATGAACCAAATCCAAAACCGACTGGAAAGCAGAAATTAATTTTCTAACACATCATCAGATACCTGATTTTGTATGTTTATCTCAATCCATGATGCAAAACCAAGATACCCACTTTCAAAGCCATATAATCAAATGGCCCAGGAGAGAAAATTAGAGCAGGAAGAATTAATTGTCGAGATTTTGTTCATCTTCCTCCGTTGAAAACTGCGAATTGCAAATCAAACATATCAATTAAAGTTTGAAAGGGTTGAAATTTCATACCAACGAAGAGCGATTTAGGGCTAGATGTGAGAGAGGCTGAGAGAGAAGGCTTTGGGGGTTTTCTTTTGGTTCGGAAAGATATGGTTTCAGTCTTCAGAGCAGCCGCCCGCGCAGAGAGAAAGAGAGAGCAAGAGCTACTGAGCGATGAAGAAGCTGAAGCCGCCGGTTCCGATCTGGTTCTGAGCCGCTGAGACAAAGTGATATATAAGAGAGAGAGAGCGCGACAACAACTGAGCCGCTGAGCGAGAGAGAGAGAGGACTGAGCGGAGAGACTGAGCACGGAGGACCAGCGACGGGAAGTTCCTATCCGATCTGCTTCAGAGAGATCGACAACAGAGAGAAAGAGAAAGAGAAAGAGGGATGCGGTAGAGAAATAGGCTAGGGTTTTTTTATGAGAAAATAGATTTAATAAGAGAATGGGCTCGTAGTTGTTCTCTAGTTGCGACGGCATTTTAGACGCAGTCGCCAATTATTAGAAGTCTGCGACTGCAAACGTTCGCCGAAGATAAATATTAAAGTTTGGCTACCCCATTGCTACGGCGTAGCAACTCAGTCGCAAGTTTTACGACGGCGTAATTTTGCCGAAGCAAAAAGTCAATTTTTTGCGACGGCAAAAGGGTGCCGACGCAAAACGGGGTAGCCGTTGCAATTATTTTTTGTAGTGTGTTTTAACCGGTAATTGTACAATTTCTAGGGTTTTGTTTAGAGCTTTCTATTATCTTTGCAGATTTCTATCACAGAACAACTAAAATTGCAGTGGAAAGAAGAAGGATGAGCAATGGTCAGGCCGCCATGGGCTCTGATACCATGCTGGAATTTCAGGAAGAAGAAGAAGAAGAAGAAGAAGAAGGAAAAGAGGGGAAAGAATCGCGAAAAGAAACGAGAAGCTGTATTGTTATTGGATTTTCTTGTTACACTCATTTTTGCAGTATACTCTTCATATACTAGAAGAAAATATAACTAATGCTTTTTACTATACTACCCTTAACACCCTCCTCCCTCCCTAATGCGAATCCTCTTGTTTGATGCTGTTTCAGATCCCCTTAGTTTCTTTGTTTGTTTCTTTTTCTTCTGTTGTTTGTTGTCGCCTTTTTGGCTGTGCAATGGAAGTCCTCATTACCCAAAAAAAAAAAAAAAAAAAAAGGGTTGAAAGTTGCACAAATCCTTTCCATAGCTCTGACTAGTGTAGAGAATACACACAGAAAAATACCCAATGCCAACTGGTGAGAAAAGAGAGTATCGATGGTCTTACAGCAACCCAATAATACAATCTGTAAACATAAAAACCCAAAACAGAATTAAGTGTACAATTTTCCACTGGCATATAATTTTGGAGCTGTATTAAAATTAAGTGCAGCCTTGGTCATTTGTGTTTTTGTTTTTTTGGTGTGGGGGGGGGTGGAGTTGTGGCCTTTAAGACATTTTTTAAGTATTGCAGAATTTAACTCAGGGGGCTGTTGAAAGTATCTCCTTGAACTTTCTGAATAATAGCAGCAGCATAAAGAGTGTGACTTCCTTGAAAAGCCCAACAGCATATTGTGCCTTGTTAGCTAATCCATTAAAAAGTTCTCCTCTAGTTGTCATTAATTGAGAATCAACTGTAAAGAGAACAGAGATCAGAAAATCTTAATGCTTCGAAAGTTACGGAAAGTATATCAAGGTACCCCAGAAGCAGAAAAAAGGTCGCAATATTAAATTTTTGGAAATTGAGTGAACATATTGGATATCAATCCTAGGTAAAAGAAAGAAGCTATTAGAAGGAACAAGTAGAAGGTAGTCATTTCAGAAAAATACCAACAGGCATTTCAGATGTGGCAAGGTTAGGATACTGAGAAATTGTAGTGGGCCATCGTAATGCTGTAATGGGTGACCAACTGTACAGCATCCTTAACACAACAAGATCTATAGTAGTCCTTTAGCAATTTGCACAGGACTTCTGAGAAATTGCATTTTTCTGTCTTAACCAGAATCACAGCATCTCTACATGCTTGCATAGGATTACGATTCGGATATTCCTATCAACCAATAAATTGTCAAGTACCTAGACCTTAATTTAAGGGAGTATATTAAATAACTAAAAGCATAAGCACAAAAAGGAAACAAAGCTTCGCCTATATGGAGAGAGTGGGACCATATACGGAAACACAAGAACGGAAAAGGAAATTGAATTACTACTGACAACAGATATGTTAATGAAATCGTTGATATAGATGTCACGCTTGACTTGTCACTATGTCTATAATGAAAAATTCTTATATGAAGAGTACCTTTGCATACTCTTGCTCCTTGCAGTGGTTACATATTATAGATACTGAAAACCCATAAAATTATCCTAAATTATAAACTGATTACAGAAGATAAACATCAGTTAAACAAAGAAAACCCATACTCTTGCTCCCTCTGCAGTACTTTACTCAACAAAAAAAAAAAAGGAACAGATTATAGCAACTGAAGATGCATGAAACCGGGGCTGTAGTAACTTATTATCCCTAACGTAAGAGAACATCAGGCCAAAGTCTTTTGCACTATACTTAAGCTTCTAACCATAATTATAAGATTACCAATATTCTTGAAACTCTTATATATACAATATGACATAGATGGAACGTACATTGCCAATCAATGAAAGCTTCCAGAAATAAGCTAAATACAAATACAAGTACAGTTACTAGCTCTTTCTTCCCTGCAGTAGGGCATACTGAAGAAAGATAGATATAGCTGCTGAAAAGCCACAAACTCAGGCTTCCAAAAGTTACAGGAAGTATAGTCGATCAAGGTAACCCAGAAGCTGCAAAAAGGTGGCAATATTAAATTTTTGAACTTTTTCTCAGGTCCCTTAATTGAGTGCAAATATTGGATATCAATGCCAGATAAAAGAAGGAAGCATTTAGAAGTAAACAAGTAGAAGGTAGTCATTTTGGAAGCCGGTTGGTATATATTTCAGATGTCGCATGGTATCTTCTATCGATACCATGTTGAGATCGAGTTTGAAAGATCATACCTAGAAGAAGAAAACTGAAGTGTGGGAGTATATAAATTTGAAGCTCAACCCTCAAGCAATTAACGATTTAATACAAGATCTACAATTGTAGTCGTAGTCCACATGGGAAAATGAGTGAGAGAGAGAGAGAGAGAGAGAGAGAGAGAGAGGTTTGCTTCGATAAATAGATAAATTCACTTAGAGAACTATTTGAAATGAAAATATCTAACTGTCTGACACAGATTAACATTAAGCTATACTACTACAGCATCTATAACTGTAACAAAGGTCAAAGTGGTCCACTAGCCCACTGATCGACATCACTTTGTACTTCTGTGAAATTGCAGTGTTCTTCCCTAAAAATAACAAAAGCATCTATGACAAATGCTTGGACATAGAGAAGCAAATTTTGTATAGGAATTATCAACTAATAAATTTCAATACCTAGACCTGAGTTTAATGGAGGATTTACATGAATGGTATTATAAGCATGACATTAAGGACAATGCACTACAAAGAAGAGAATAGATGTATCTTTATAGAGGGTGTCTATTGAAACACTAAAACCGAATAGGGAATTAAATTACCACCCAGAGGATTAGTAAGCTACAGTGGTTAAGTCACATTATTTTGACAGTCTCGACAATCCATTAAATGCAAAGGTGTAGGTTAGAATTCGAGTTAATATAATACTTACAAGAAAGGAGGCCGTCTGTGAATGCATGTGAAGTGCAGAGGAGAGTCAAGATCATCAAGTTTATAAATGCTCGTCCACTGTTCTGGCAAAAACTAATACAAAAGATTTTTATGTTGCTTGAAGATATAATGGCACACAGAGATACTTAAGAGAAGGAAAATGCCGTGTGAACAATGCCAGTGAAGAAAGAAACATTATAAATCATTGATTGGTATCACATTACAGTCACAAACTTAAATACACCAAATGAGCCTTCAACAACATATTTATAGCTTAGCAGTCAGCATTGAGTCACTAGGTAACCACTCAACTATAACTAAAATCTAAATTAAATTCATTTTCCTCCGGTAATATTTTTGCTTCTGGTAAATTGTTGATTCGTTGCATGGAAGGCAGCGTCCAGTTTCTTTCTTGTTCTTCCAACTCTTAGCAGTCAGCGTCCAGTTTTCTGTTTTGGGAGACTCTGTTTGCAGTCCTCTTGACAGCAGAAAACTGAGAGAAGTGGAGGATAGACTCGAGGAAGTGTGGATGGGAGTTCAAAAGAACAGATCGAGGTCGGGGCTGAGGAGTTACTTAGTTACTTACACTGATTTGTGGATAAAGGAATTCATGATCAGTGGGAGTTATTTGGAGCATGAGCCATTTTTTGTGTTCTGGTTGTCTAGGTATGTTTTTCATGATGCTCGAGATTCAGTAAACAAGGCTGTGTTTTCCATTGCAATTCGTTTAGCTAGAGGGATTCGGATTGCGTTTGCGCGGCTGTTCTTGCCAATATCTACAGAGATTTGAGTTTGCTGGAAAGGAGTATTGTAGCTTCGAATGAGTTGAACGTGAAGCTCCTGATTTCCCATGCCAATCCACTTGTCAGCATCATCTACTTTAATTGGATGCCGGTCTATATTGCAGACGTAAAGCAAGAAACAAAATAATCAACAATCATGAAAACCTACCAATGCAGTTCATATATTAATTGTAAGGTATTCAGAAAGAGATGTACCTTTGGTAAATCATTGATTCGATAATTTGAGGCTTTTTTGAGCCTCTCCGCTACTATCACCACCCTCTTCATCTTGATCTTCGAAGGAAGCTGATGGTTCTGAATCTTCACCATTTTGGAACGATGGCGGCTCTCTGCTGGTTCTTAGGGTTTTGCTTCCGAAATCTAGTGTTGGCCGAGAGAGCATTTTATAGGGAATTGAGAGCGAAGACGGGAGGTTCTGGAAGCATCACAAGGGCATAGTTGTCTAATCGTGTGTGTGAAGATAAAATTTCCCCTCCTTTGAGAAACCCAAAAGGAACGGTATCTTGGCCAAAATAGGAATAGGAATGGGTCAAAAATGGAATTGAGGGCACGTTTACTTATTTGGAATGAGAGGGAATGATTACGGGATAAAAACATTCTTGTGTTTAATTATAAAATTCATAGGAATTTAGAAAAGGTCATATTAGATTGTGAAATGATAAAAAGATCACCTAGTTTCCCACTTGATAAAATGGTCCATTACGAATTGTTAATAATATTAATTTAGTCCTTATGAATAATGAGGTAATGTTTTTTTTTTTTTTTGAAAGGGAATAATGAGGTAATGTTAAGAAAGGTTAGTTTTCCATTTTTTTGATTTCAATTCTACCCTTAAAGCCTGATACACATTTATAACTTTATATTGAAGAATCTCATAGCCCAAATCTTCTTCGTTTTGATTAGAAATCCCAAATAGAGCTCCGATTAGAAATCCAAAAGATAGAAGACGATTATCTGATCAAAACCTAAAACCTTGATTCGATTTTGATCGGAGCTTCTTTTTTTTTTTATCCCAACTCTCTCTGTCTCTCTCTCTCTCTCTCCAATGGCGTGATTCTTCTTCTTCTCTGTTTCTCTGCCCTCACTTCGCATCTGTAGCAGGACAACGTTGTTTGGATTTGAAATCGATTTCGAGCTTGGAAAATGTTGAAAATGGAGCACGCGGTCGTTCCCCTGAGGAGGTGCGGGAGCATGTGTTCTCGTTCCTGCAGTCGGACGGCGACCGAAACTTGACCTCACTTGTGTGCAAGTCGTGGTAGATGATCGAGCGGCGAGCTGAAAATTTAGTGCTTTGGTTTTTGCATTATCGGTAATCTATGAGTGCTTCTTATCCTTTCTTCAATCGCATCGAAAATTTTCGTTTTCGTTTTTACTATTCTCACTGTTCCTTTGTGTTTTGTATGATTATTGGTAACTTCTCTGTAAAATTGTGAAAGAGGAAAATGACGCAACATGTTTGATCTGGAAGAATTTGTCTAGATGATTGAGCGTGATGCGATTTTCTTTGGTTTGAGTAGTTTTGAATCATGAACACTTCAATGAAGCAATCCAATGAAGAATATGGCCGGAGGTTGCAGGAATTTCAGGCCGAATTAATTAGGCATAGATTTTTGTGCAGATAAGGTGTTTGATGAGATGCTTGTGAGAAATAGTAGTGACCGTGATTGTAGATTGAATCTATTTTTCGGTTTCTGATTGTGTTTGTTTTGGTTTGGTGAAGGTTAGTTACCTTCAGAATGATAATACTATGCTAGAGAACAAGCAAAAAGAGGTGAAGGGATACATAGCTTACTTCAGTCTATGGAAACTTTCGTGAATGCTTATGAGGTTTGTGTTTTTGTTTGCGTGCCGATTATTAATGCCTGTCAGTTTATGTATGTAGTTCAGGAACTGAATGTGAAGTGTTTGTAAACCCTAGGCTATTGTAGACATAATGTAGGAGCCATATATTTTTGCAAGGAATAAAGTTCAAACAAATGCTCAATGGCCATGAATGTGGGAGCCAATCACAAAGCTGTGCATCTTGAAGATAGCAAAAACATAACCAGGTTTGGATATGATATTATACGTTGAGATCTCTCTTTTGCATTCCTAACAAACCCAGTCTTTCACATTTATTTGTAATGCTTCTAACTGATGCACTATTTTAAAAGAGGGACTGACCTGGAGAGTATGACCATAGTTCAACATGATGCTTTACTGGTTTTCCGAACCCTGTGGTTTGTGTTTTTGTACACTGTCTTCTAATTGTTGAGTCATTTAAGCAACTTGAAGCCTCCTATATGAATTTCGAAACTTGGTCTGCAGATGGGCATGAAGGAAGATAACAATGAAGTCTCTTTGAAGACGAGAATTTTATCTCTTGATCTTCTGCAGGTTATATTAAAGATTTTAAGTGCATGCTTTTATGGGTAGATGCTTACATACAAAGCAGCTGATACTATTAAATAACTTGAAAGTTTTATTTAAAAGTAATTTCTTGAACTTATTAAGTATGAGCTTCCTCTTTCTAAGACTATGGATGGAGAAAGGAAGATATGTATAATCCATGAAGATGACTTCCTATTCAGTGACTTATCTAAGGAGCTTTCCTTTTACTTATTTTCAGTGTTTTTTGAATAATATGATTTATTATTTGGTCTTTCAGGGTTTGTTGGAAGGAGTTGGTCATCCATTTACTAGGAACTTCCAGTTTATTGATTCAATGAAAGCATACCTATCATATGCTTTGTTGCTAGCTTCAGTTTCGTCGTCCCCTATCATATTACAGGTTTACATATATTCTTCATCGGATTTAGGTAGAGTATTCTATGAGATTTTTGCTTTTGATCATTAGTTTCCTTCCTGCAGTGTGCAACTGAAAATTTTTTTTAGTGCTTTTGTTGCGGTTTAGAGAAAGTCTCAAGGTGCGTCTATGATCTTCACAAATAGTTACAGAAATGACCTTGACATATTATGTTCTTTACTCCAACAATTTTTATTCAGGGTGAAATATGCATCTTCTTTCCTTAATTTGATAGTTCTCGGGTCCTTGGATGGCTTGGATTTACCCATGAACCAAAAAATGAGTGTTCTTAGGTATTTCCTTTTCTGGTTATCACATTGCTAGTATCTTGAGCATGTTTCTCTCAATTTTCACATGGCTAATGTGATCACTATGATTTTGAATTTCTTTTTCTGGTTGTCTAATGACTTGCGGGTTTGCAAGATGGTTGAAAAGGTTTGCAAGGATCTTCAGATGCTTGTTGACATATTTGTGAACTATGACTGTGATCTTGAGGCACCGAACTTGTTTGAGCAGATGGTATAATTTACCTACTGTTTCCCAATGATGTTCTTTATACTTTCTAAATATGGTATTCTTGTACATCTAATACTGCAAGGTATTCTGACTCTTAATTTGGTTACAACTCTATCCAGAATATCTCAAGGGATGCAAAATGCAGATCCAATATGGCTGCTGCGTCCCAGACTACTTCAATAAAGGGTTCATCTCTTCAGGTAAGTTTAACAATTTACTCCTTTCTCAGTTTTGGCTAGTTCATCATATGCTTTCTTGCTGCTCTATATTCATTGATGGTAGCACAGGTTGCTGGATGACCTCTTTTTCCTTGACCTTGCCAGTGTCTTGGGAAAAGTCATGTGGAGAATCAGATAGAATAAAAACACTCAGTCTTTGGAAGGAGATGCCTCAGCTAAAGAGTATGTTGATGTGAAAAGCAGGCAAGATGCAACCACTAACTTTGAGAAGGCAAAAGCTCATAAGTCTACAGTGGAAGCTGCCATATCTGAGAATAATGTGATGCTGTATTACTAATACTTTTGTATCATCTCAAGTGCATTTTTATAAATGGAATAAAGAGAGAAAACACCATAATTTTGTTGGTGGTTATATACTTTTTTGTTTGACGTATAATGAATGTAATGCAGCTGTTAGAACATATGCCTTACATTATTTGTCCAACTTTAGGTGAGAAATTCTTATAAGAGGTTCATAGTCTGATGGTTAGACAATACAACAAGGTTCTTAGAAGATCATCAGTGACTTTGACAGTTACATGATCAGTGACAAGTTCGCGACTGTGACATGGCCAGTGATATAGCCAGTGACTTGAGGTTAACAATGACTTAACTAACTAGGGACCTAGCCTGACTAATAACTTCACTGGCTAGTGAATTGGTCGATGACATGTGTATAACAGTGACATGGTCAGTGACGTACAATGTGACATAACTAATGTGACATGGATATAACAATGACTTGGTAAGTGACAGTGATTTTGAGAGTTACATGACATGGCCAGTGACATAACCATGTCACATTACATGTCACTAACTAAGTAACTAACCATGTCATTGATCAAGTAACTGTCAGTACCCAAGTCACAAGTTAATAGCCAAGTCATTGTTAATCACATATCACTAACTAAGTAACTGACAATGTCACATCACATGTCACTGACAATGTCACTAACCAAGTTACTGTCAGTAGCCAAGTCACAAGTTAATAGCCAAATCACTGTTAATCACGTCACTAACCAAGTAACTGACCATGTCACTAACCAAGTAACTGTCAGTAGCCAAGTCACAAGTTAATAGCCAAGTCACTGTTAATCACATGTCACTAACCAAGTAACTGACCATGTCACTAACCAAGTAACTGTCAGTAGCCGAGTCACAAGTTAATAGCCAAGTCACTGTTAATTACATGTCACTAACTAAGTAACTGACCATTTCACTAACTAAGTAACTGACCATATCACCAACGAAGTAACTGTCAGTAGCCAAGTCACTGTTAATCACATGTCACTAACTAAGTAATTGACCATGTCACTAACCAAGTAACTGACCATATCACTAACCAAGTAACTGTCAGTAGCCATGTCACTATTAATCACATGTCACTAACCAAGTAACTGACCATGTCACATGTCACTTTTCATGTCAATGACCATGTCACCAATGACCCAAGTAGTTAGTGAGGTCACTGGCCAAATCACTGTTAACCTCAAGTCACTTTTTTTTTTTTTTCAACCACATAACATGAACACAAAGACATGATATTGGTTTATGCTTAAGAAAGACTATAACATAATAATTAGCAACTCTGTTTACAGCTTTAGTATAGCTAAAGTAGCAAATACAGAACACAAAATCAGAAGACAAAGTCTTGCCAAAACGTTCTCCTATAACAACATTCATTGGAAACAAAGAAAACTATCCTCCCCCGAAATCTCCAAGGCAAACCGAACTCCTTGGCCTTCATTATCTTAAGCCTGTAAAGAAACCATGGAGGTTCTCAGAAACACAGTATTAAAAGAATCATGCAAAAACAGCAAATACTGATTGTATCAAGGAGAAATAACTTATTTTTTATGTCTACCATAGAATAGTTGCAAATGTTGAAGACATTTCGAAGAAAAAGAAAGGAAATTGTTTTAGCATAAACTAACACCATGAGCTAAAATTACTGTAAAAGATTGATTTTATTGAACTTGCCTTGCTAGCAATGTTGTTGGAAAGCCAATCCAATCCCTCGTACATTCCCTCGCCCAAGGTTGCACATGTGCTCTGAATGTACCTGAGAGATAACATCACAACACCAACAATAGTTCAGGCCACAATGTGCACCAAACGATAAGCATACCCTTGAAGCAACATAAGGATAAAGCTTCACTGAAAACTCTTGATCAGCAACAGAATCAACATTAGTGAAACTCTTGTATTTATTAACTTTAGTCATCAACAACCTAAAATGAAAATAAGGAAGTGAAGGGGAAAAGAAAGTCATAGGAATTGGGAGGTCTACGAACCTATAAATTGTTGTTCTTGATGCTGTGGGGGCAATGTTTGTTGTTGTGACCCGGAGTCATGGGGTAGCACGGATGGTAAGCCAGTAGAACTTTGAATTCCAGCAGGTGGAATGTTATTCTGAATGTTCTCTGATAGGAGTTGTATACCAGAAGACCCTACTCAATACACAAGTATAAAACTTACAAACACATAATAGAAAAAGGTATAAAAACAAATATATATATATAAGGAAAACAATAAGATGCATGGGATTGCATGAATTACTAGCATATGTTTCATAGGTATTACCAGCATAGTTGGATTGTAAAGAATTCGCCATTGTGTTCTGAGACTTGGTGTCCATAGTGAGCATCTTTAGAGAAATTTTCCGTAGATAATCTGATTAGAAACCGAGAGATCGAAACAAAAGTTAGATCACATTGGTACATGCACAGTGCACACCAACAAACAATAGATATCTAAGTCACTGCATACAGAATATGTACCTGACTTGTGGCAGCCACATAAATCTTTTCCTCAAACCTAACAGCAATTTTCTTGAGTTCATCTTCACTGGAGTAAGGAATATGCCTCTTCAATGTATCCATTCTTCACATACAACAAATTAAAAAGCCATTATTAATATACAACAAAAGCGAATTCAAGATGAAGCCATCAATGAACTCGAAATTTCAGCGTACTAACATCTTAATGACAATTCTTTGCCGTGAATCCACCTGCAATTGGCACCTCCAATCTCCTGCATCCATTGCAGGCTCTCCACCTTGAGGAGGACTCCCATTCTTGTTATCCATCAACCTAACCAACCCAAAAAATGTCAAAGAAAACAATAGAATATCGAATACCAAGTTCAAAGAAATCCTGCCAAAAGAGCTAAAATATTCTACACAAGTTGCTAAGTTTGGTTGATAAAAGTGATTCTTCATTCAAAAAACATATCTATTTAAGCTAGAATCCATTCCATGAATTCAATTATCCAAAGAAAAAGCCTGCAATTCACATGGAATCGAAAACCCAACAAAGTTCAAGAACAATCAGAGCAACAAAATTCAAAAGTTGCTAAATTTGATGGATGAAAATGACTCTTATTTATACAGTTCCTAGCCTGAATTCAACTCTGCAAAACCAACGCTGGGAAACAACATAGAATCGAAAACTCCACAAAGTTTGAGGATGATCAGAGCAAGAAAATTAACGATGATGACGGAAATGTTTACAGAAAACCAAAATTATTCAGAAGCTTACAAACAGTGACGAGAAGACGATCAGCAAAGAGATTGAAAATAACAATACCGTTTTCTTGGAGGGATTTGAAGATAGAAAATGGTTGAGATAGTGATTAGCAAGCTTTCTGATTAAAAGAGAGAGAAAATTTGAGCTCAAAAATGAAAAGCTCAAAAAAGAAACTGAACCTGAGGAACTCCCGAAGCAACTCCCGGAAATACGCGCCGCCGCTACCAAATCTCTCCAAATCCACAGAGTCGATTCAAAGCTCCCGCTCCGGCGAAGAACGCAGAAACGACGTCGTAGGGGACCGGACATACTGGACGCCATGAGAGAGAGAGAGAGAGATTTTGGTAAGGGTCGAGTCCGAATGGATTCAGACGGGCTTGGGTAACAACAAGGGAAAAGAAAGAGAGAGAGAGAGAGAGAGAGAGAGAGAGAGAGAGAGAGAGAGAGAGAGAGAGAGCTGCCAGTGGCAGCTTTGGTTATTAAACTTAACTTTAGTGGTAGGTTGTTAATAGAAGACCTTAATTATCATGGGGACATTTGTGGTGATTGGATTATTATAAGATACTTTAAAATGACCTCTTTAACTCTATCAATCTAAATTCCATTAATCACAATTTATATTGTTTGGTTGCATCTATTTAGGATTTGAAATTTGTAATAAATTAAGAAAGTTTAAAACAAATAAAAAGATAAAATAGAAAAAAGTCTCATTTTAGAAATAAAAATTGAATACTACAAAGGAATTCGTAAATGACACCTATTTTAGTGGAAATTGAAGTTAGAAATTTAAATAACTAATTCCTTCGTTTTTTTCCACAGAGAAATTTAAAATTTCCAATCTGATAATGCCAAATGAGAGAATTGGCTTTTAGGAATTATGAAACCCTCACTTTCAATTAAATTCCATTATTTTTTCCCTCATCCAAACACACTCTAAAGGAATCGGAATGATTCTGGATAAAAGAATTCTTACGTTTACTAACATATGAAGGAGTCAGAATAGATGTAGGTCTCACCTCCTTATCAGGAATCGATTCCTGAATACTCAGGAATTTGATTGCGAAGGGGGGAGATGAGTTTAGACCTGGGCGTCGGGACCCGAAGGACCGAGAACCCGACTCAGACCGACTCAAAAAGCCTGAATCGGGTCGGTTTCAAGAAGAAATATTTCAGTTCGGTGCAAAGCCCGACCCGATTACAAACTATCAATCTCGGTCTCGGTCTTAGGATTTCCCAAGTTCGGTCCACCCGAACCGACCCGATCTCAAGCTCTCAGCCCCTCTCTGAGCTCTCTCTCCCCCTCTCTCTCTTCCCAAAGTTTCTTAATCCAATTCTGATTCCGATTCCAATTCGAGGACAAGACCCAATACGAGGAAGACGAAAAGGATGAAGAAGATGAAGTCTTCTCTTTGAGACTCGACCCTTATGAGAGTACAATCACCGAAACCAGTCAAGATCCCTGCAAAAACTGTAAAAACTCCTTAAGCTTAGGATCATCAATCTCATCCTCATCCTCTCTCCTCTTCTCTCCCATGCCGCCCCTACTTTTCTTGATGGCCTTCTGAGCTTGAAGCTCGGAGCGGAGTAGATCGAAGTCGCCGAAGAAGAAGAAGAAGAAGAAATGGTAAATAGAGGACTGCATAATGGGGATTGGGGAGGAAGAAAAAAGAAAGAAAAAAGAAGAAGAAGAAGAAGATATGGAGTAGAATTGAAGAAGAAGATGACGACTGGAAAAGAAAGAGAGAGTAGAAAGTAAAAGAGGGTTCTGGGTTCTGTTTTGTTTTGTTTTATTTCTACCGCCTGGGATGAATAAATATAAACTTTGCACAAATTATTCCAAGAGCGTCTCATGCTCTAGCGGTTGGGAGCGAGGCTTTCGTATAAGAGGTTGGGGGTTCAAACCTCGCCTCTTACCGAATTTTGTGTATATTTTGCATAAAGCCGGGGAAACTGGATTTGGGCCCGAAAAGCCTGAAGACTGAACCGGCCTGTTTGGGGTCGGTTTCTGTTGGTTTCCATTTATGAAAAAGTCAGAACCGACCCGGACCGATTGTTTTAGGCTCGGTCTCGGTTTTACCAAATTTCGGGCCCAGCCTGACCCGAGCCCAGGCATAGATGGGTTTAGGAATCAATACCGATTCCTTTCTTCTCCAATTCCACTTGTCTCCGATTCATAATTATTTTTCATTCCAATTAAGTAAACGTGCCATGATTTTTTTGGCCAGAAAACAATTTATGGAATTGATTTTCTTGGCCAGAGGAAATGGATTATAAAAAGAATAGAATGAATTGTTTGCATTGGTTCTAAATTGGCCCCAAAAAAAAAAACCTATCTGTGTCGGTCAAATCCACAGGATTCTCTACATCATCAAGTTTGTCTTCTTCTCTGGGTGAAACTAAGAGAAAAGAGTACGTTCATGATACTTGAAGAACTAGCGAGTGTCATTGAAAGATAGGGAGAATGTTGTGTGAACAGTGCCAGTGAAGAGAAAAGCAGTACTCCATTGATTAAAATCGAATTACGTACAATCACATACTTACATGCAACAAACTGAGACTCATACTTGCATACACTATCATCCCTAAGACCCTAACTAACCCTAAAATCTACAGTTATGGTAGATCATTGATTCATTGCATGGGCCCTGGTGTTGGAGTTTTCTCTGTTGTCCTTACATAGCTCAAGACTTCCTTGGACCCTTTTGTACCAATCCCCTCCACCATCCCATTTCTTTTTTGACTACAGAACCCCGAGTATAAAGCCCATTGCCGAGCTCAAATATCAGGACACTCATCCCACGGTGTCCCAGGGGGGCGGGGCATACGAATGTCGAACCCTTTTGAGGAAGTGGCCCATTCTGCCCAGGCGGATACAGATCTCAAGAGGCCGAGTGGCCCCTTTTGAGAAGGAGGATAAAGATCCGAAGCAGCTAAGCTGCAGCGCATGACGCTGACGCTGCTCCTGATCCACCAGATTTCCGGCGAATGATATTGCACCTGATCGTCCTGCTACACCAGCTGCATCTCCTAGAAATCCCTGCTGGCTTCCTGAACTTCCTGGTCACTACATACTCCTCCGAGGACCACCCCCCTCTAGGATACACACTTACAACTGAACAAGCAAAAAAAAGGATAAAGTTAATATTGGATGCGGAACGATTTGTATTTGGTTATGCAATCTTGATCTCTCTGAAGACGTTGACAACAAAGTACTATATTACATACATCAACAAAGAACAACAATCAATAATAACAATGAATCATGAAAACCACCCTATCAAGTATCAACACAGTTCATATCTATATTCAAAAAGATTGTTGGCGAGAGATTATTTCAGAAAGAGATCTACCTCTGGTAAATCATAGATTCGATGAATTGAGGCTCTCCTCTATCGGCACCATCTTCTTCTTCTTCTTCTTCATCTCCGCATTTGGCTTCGGATATCTCATGACCGACTTTCACCATATTCGAACCAGTGAGAAGAGACGGGGCTCTGAAAGATAGAGCTATAGCCGAAGAAGGTTTGATCTTCTTGGTGTCTTCAGTGGTGCTTTTATAGGGCAATTTCAAGGGTAAATTTGTCTGCTTAAGTCTGTGAATACTGTGGGCGACTGTGGTTTTTGGCTCTTGGTTACATTTTTCAAATTTTAGTGGTTCTCAAATTTTAGTGGTTTTCAGAGATGCATGCACTAATTATAATGATAGACCGTTAGTTTATGGTAGGTTTGCAGTACTGTAAAATTACAATAACAAAGAGATATGCTACCACTACACTGATCTAGTCTAATGTTAATGTATTGGTGTAGCTATATATGTGAATCGAAATATTGAGATGCCATGCAATATGCCGTAATTTTAATTTACGTACGACTAAAAAGTTAAGGTTTTCATACGAAATTAGATACACAAAAGATAGTTTAAAACTAAGATACTAATATTAAGGTGTATATTAACGACTTGAGCAATAATTAGACAATAACGGTCACAGTGGTGTTCACCTGGTCAGTTGTTGACCAAAGAATTTATGCACAAGAACCCTTAGATTTACATCCAATGGTGGAAAATAAAACACCTCAACTTAATAATAATTCTCTCTGTCATTGGATTTACATCCAATGATGGTTAAGCATTATTTTCTTGGTCAATAACTGATCAGGTGAACATTTTCGATAACCGTCAAGATTGAAAAGGATTCCTATTATTAAATTCCAAAATATTTCTAAGTATACCCAACACATTTCCATAATTAAAACCTAAACTAACGGACTAACGAACACATTAGTTTTCTTGCCCGCTACTTGCGACAATTTATCAACACCTACATTTTGCAACCACTGACAGCGAAGTCCATCATTTACTAGCAGCGACATCCTTCAGAATCTCGACGTTTTGTCTATATATTGTTGGCTTTTTTGCCAGAAGTATAGTGAATTAATTGCATCGAATGTTTTGTGGTCTCTTACCATATTCGAACCAGTGAGAAGAGACGGGGCTCTGAAAAAGAAAGGAGAAGAGACGAGGAGGGTGTGATCTTCTCGGCGGCGTCTTCAGTGGTGCTTTTATAGGGCAATTTAAAGGGTAAATTTGTCTGCTTAACTCTGTGCATACTGCTTTGGTTTTTGGCGCTTGGATACATTTTTCAATTTGAGTGGTTTTCATAGATGCATGCACTAATATTAATAGACAGTCAGGTTATGGCAGGTTTGCAGTAGAGTGCTGATTTACAATTACAATAATACGCTACCACTGGAATGATCTAGTCTAATGTTAATGTATCGGTGTAACTAATGTGAATTAAAAGATTGTGATGCCATGTAATATGCTATGATGCTTTGTTATTTCAATTGTTAATGTTTAAAATTTCAGCGGTAGCTAAACCTTTGTTAATGCTGATCTGGTGGGCGGATCGATACTTGTGATGCTCTCAAACCTTCCGCTGCCTGTCAAGTAAAATACAAAGGGGGTCAGAGGGAGACCGCGCTGGGCGGTCTTCAACTCTCCGATGCCTAAGTTAGTCAATGCATTTATGTTGACAAAGTAACAGTAGGTAAGTATTGAATGCGTAATTAATGAGGAGAGAGGAGAGAACCTTTTATAGGTGAGGAAGATGAGGTTCTTCTCTTTGTTTTCGATGTGGGACTGAAATGTTTCAGTTCCCAGCTCTGGGAGCTATTGATGCCATTTTGGCACGGCGCGTCGGCGGTGATCCGATGCTGAGGTTGTAGCCCGCCTGGCGGTGTACCTGTATGTCATTCCTTTGGTTGGAATTAGTACCTTTAGCGGCACAATGAGGGTGGTCCATTATAGCTAATTATGCTTGCAAATGTACATGTATGTACAAGTCCCCCAAGTCTCCAGTCAAGGAGGGCAATCTTGGTTGGGGAGTTGTTCGGCGGTTTGAAGCGTTTTCTTCCGCTAGACTTGCAAGAGCATAATTAGCGTCAGTGCGTTGTCAACCATGGATTTGAAACGCTTTATACCCTTTCGGGTGGGCCCTGCTAAGCCCCCCAAGGAGTCCCCCACTCCCCGGCCAAGGTAGACCTCTGGATGGTCGGCGGATTGTTCTTTGAGGGGGAGCTGCACGGAGCAGAGGGTGTTGGGTAGCGAGCCCAATCTTTAGTACTCCAGTGACGGGGGTCAACGTGCCTGATCAGGGCCGTCGTAGACTGTTAACAAGTCCCCGTGTCCCTTAAGGACGATCTGACTGTAACGCCGCGTGGCGGTCGTTGTCAGAGTGAGGCGTGGCATCGGGATCCGCCGCTGGCGGATATCCCCCCGCTGACTGCAGCAGGAAGCAGCGTCAAGTAGACGTGCCTGGCGGTATTTTATTGAGCGATATTGCGCTGAACAAAGAACGCAGCTTGCAAGATGAAAAGAGGATTCCGCTAGAGGTGTGTAGCGGAAGACGCCCAGCTTGCAGGAAGGCAAGGGAGAAGTTCCGCTGGCGGGGTTTCGCTCAGCGGAGATTTCGTCATTTGGAAGATGACAAGGGAGAAGTTCTGCTGGCGGAGTTTCGCTCAGCGGAGACTTCGTCACTTGGGGGATGACAAGGGAGAAGTTCCGCTGGCGGGGTTTCGCTCAGCGGAGACTTCGTCACTTGGAAGATGACAAGGGAGAAGTTCCGCTGGCGGGGCTTCGCTCAGCGGAGACTTCGGACGGTTGGTGAATTCGTCCCAAGTGGTTACTTCCACCAGACGCTTCGTCTGGTGGTGGTTGACACGTGTCCAACCCGTAGAGGGTTAGCGTGCGGAGGCTTGTCTCCTAAGCCTGGCCGTCTTCTCGCCATTAATGATAGTAATTATGGATTTCGTAACCGAGGCGACGCCTCAGTTAATCCGGAGAGTAAGTGGAGACCTGCGACACATGTACGGCTGGTGTGTGATGTCGTTTTTGAGTGGACGGCTTAGAACGCGTTGATGTTGACATAAAAGGGGGGGAACTTTAGCGAGATTTGACACTTTGTGAAAACTTCAAACCTGAGCCGTCGTCTTCAACCTCTGTGCGATTTGCGAAGAGAGTTCCGGGGGACGAAATCTGTTGAGTTATCGGATCTTGAGGACAAGGCCTTCACCGGTGAAGACAAGCGCCTGCAATTACACCAAAGATTTCACTTTTGAGGTTGGTGCTCTGACTCCCATCCCTGCTCCACTGCAGTTCTATGTGTTTGCTTCTGTCAATTTTTTTTTTTTTTTGGTTTCTTGATTTTGGGGTGTTCTGCTCTTGTTTGGCATGCCCTGAGTGGAAAGTGGGTTTTGGGGATGGTTTTTTTTTTTTTTTTTTTTTTTTGCTGTTTGTTGACACGGTTGGGATTTCGGGATTTACTAGATGGTTGAATCTGGGTTATGTGTTTGGGGGTTGTTTGTTCTTGGCTATAACTGATGTAAGAATAGGCTAGATCTGTGTTTGTGCTAACTGGTGTGGGTTTTAGGGTTTGGGATGGCTAACGTCATAGAGATTTCGAGCAGTGAGGATTTCGGGTCTGACGTGTCGTTCAGGGCGGCGGATAAAATATTTATTGACTCGTTGCGTCCGTCTGCCCATGCAGGAACCTCACTGCCAGAACCGCTAGAGGTTGAGCCGCTACAGACCATACCTTGGGAAGTAGTTATGGGTCGTGCTTCACGTCTAGAGAGCTCTAGGGCGGGTGAGGCCGCTGCTGCGAAAACTAGGCGCGACGAGCGGTTGGCAAGCAACAGCGCCGCTAGCGACTCCGCTAAAGGAGAAGAAATGGCGGGGGAGGACACTGAGTCAGCGTGGTTCCTCCAGGATGGCACCGCCGTTGACGAGGCAGGAGGGCGGATGAATGTTGCCGCTGTCAACAGGGTGAAGCGGATGTTCCGATTGCCGGGTTCGGTGAAGCTGCGCCCACCGGCGGTGAATGAGAAGGCGTCTATTCTTCCGGAGGGGTTTGCCGCGGTGCACGAGTCTATATTCCGCCAAGGAGTGACATTTCCGTTGGTGCCGAACCTTCAAATCCTGGTGTGCGAATTTGGCCTTGCCTTCGGTTAAATTTTCCCCAACATGTGGCGGTTGATGCTTGCGCTAAACTCTCTGTGGCGGTTGTCCGGATGTGAGGGGCCTACTGTGGCGGAGGTGCTTCATTTCTACAAGCTGGTCTATGTGAAGCGCCGGGGTTGCAGAGGGCAAGTGAACTTGAGCCGCCGCCAGGGAGCGCCCAAGCTGATCGAGAATCTAAGGGATTCCATGTCCTACTGGCGGGGGACCTTCTGCGTCGCCACAGAGGGGTGGAAGTATAAGGCTGGGTCGAACGAGGGACCCAATCTTTGACCCCCGTCACTGGGGTACTAAAGATTGGGCTCTCTACCCAACACCCTCTGCTCCGTGCAGCTCCCCCTCAAAGAACAATCCGCCGACCATCCGGAGGTCTACCTTGGCCGGGGAGTGGGGGACTCCCTGGGGGGCCTAGCAGGGGCTCACCCGAAAGGGTATAAGGCGTTTCAAATCCATGGTTGACAACGCACTGACGCTAATTATGCTCTTGCAAGTCTAGCAGAAGAAAACGCTTCAAACCGCTGAACAACTCCCCAACCAAGATTGCCCTCCTTGACTGGGGACTTGGGGGACTTGTACATACATGTACATTTTCCCCAGATCACCGCCGACGCGCCGCCACGCGCCGTGCCAAAATGGCATCAGTAGCTCCCAGAGCTGGGAACTGAAACATTTCAGTCCCACATCGAAAACAAAGAGAAGAACCTCCTCTTCCTCACCTATAAAAGGTTCTCTCCTCTCTCCTCATTAATTACGCATTCAATACTTACCTACTGTTACTTTGTCAACATAAATGCATTGACTAACTTAGGCATCGGAGAGTTGAAGACCGCCCAGCGCGGTCTCCCTCTGACCCCCTTTGTATTTTACTTGACAGGCAGCGGAAGCTTTGAGAGCATCACAAGTATCGATCCGCCCACCGGATCAGCGTTAACAAAGGTTCAGCTACCACTGAACTTTTAAACATTAACATCAATTTACGTTAAATTTAAATTAAAAAGTTAAGGTTTTCATACAAAAGTAAATGCACAAAAAATAATTTATAATTAAGATGCTATATATTAAGGGTTTATATTAATGGTGTATATAGTTCATGGAAGCACGGAATTGAGGCGATACGGACCGTAGCGGGGCGGCACAGGTCATGAGCAACGTGGATTGGGGCGGCGCAGATCGTGCTGGAGTGGGGCGGTGATGCCAGCGGCCCGATTCTCAGCATGTGAGTGCGATCAGTGGGTGAAGAGATGGACTTTTGGCCTGGACTTGGGCCACTTGGACTTGGACATCTTCTTTTGGAGCTCTTTCGGCTTCTAATTAGTTAGATTTTCTTTCTAAATAATTTCCTACTTTGTTAGGGAGCTATGCTTCTAGGTTTTTTAGTGAGCGTCATCGAGTCTAGTTTACTCTGTAGTAGTTAATAGTCTATAGGCTCCTTATATGAGTATAGAACCGTTAAATGATTGGACATAATCTATGTATCACTGTGCTACTACCACAAAGGCACAGACTCTTTATCTACCCTATGAAGGTAGAGGGAGGATGTGTAATGGCCCTTTCTAGCTTGAGTTATTAATATATCGACATGATATTCATTCAAAAAGAGTGTATATTACTAAGGCATTCTGCCATAATTTCGACCTCGTCCGATCATGTCAGCCATTGACGACGTCACCGCCAGCTTTGCTACGTCTCTAGCCATTGCCAGCAGCAACGTGGTAGACCTTTCTCACATGGCAGGAGCTGGGGTGCGAAGAGGATCCCAGGTATATCTGTTAGCGTGACCCCTGATGGCAAAACTATTCGGTGGTGCCAACTTGCAAAGACATTTTCGACACGTTTGGATGTTGGAAAAAGGTTTTAAGATCCAGGACAGACCTCTAAATCGTTTTGTGATCTCCTTCGATCTCAGAAAGGATAAGAACAAGGTGCTCAAAGGAGGACCGTGGTATTTCAATAAAGCACTGGTGATTTTGCAAGATTATGACGAATTGTCATCAATCCAGGCCGTCAAGATGGAAACCCTATTCTTCTGGGTGAAGATCACGAACATTCCACCGGCTTTGGAGGTTAGGGAAACGATTATCAATGTGGCGTCCATTGCAGGTCGTTTTCTGGAACTCGATCAGAAACTGTTTGACACTTCTGGAAAAATTCGAGTGCATGTCACCCATGAGATCACAAAACCATTCATTCTCAAGAAGACCCTCAAGTTGGCACCTGGTGTGGTTGAAGAAATAGCCTTCTTCTTTGAAAACCTAATTGGAAGATGTCGCAAATGCAATCTGATCTTCCATGCAAATGGGAGTTGCTTGGTCGCTACTCTACCAAAAACTTATCCCTCCACGCTTGGTGAGCCCTTTTACTGGCTTCAATGAGCCTTTTTCTACTCATGGAATGTTTAAGTTTCAGGGATCCCAACTGCATATACCTCCGGTTGCCAGAAACCTATTTGGTAACATGGATACCCCTAGAGGTCGTCGGCCTCTTGTCATCAAGCATGCACAACTGAGGCAGAATAGGACACAAGAGGATGAGGATGTGAATCAGACATTGGCAGTGGTACTAGTGGACAGTGAGCATACTGTGAAGAGGAGAAGACCTGGCTCCCCATTCACATCTCCAAAAAAGCTAAAGTTCTTCTTTGAGGAGCTACAAAGCAACAGAGAACGGGAGGCAGCAATCAAGAAAGTCAAGGTACCTGAGTTTTCTTCCAAGATTACTGCCAAATCTCTGGGACTCATTGAGACTCCGGGAGGCATGCTGGTTCTAAAAGAGGCGATGATGCCTATTGCAATAATATCAAGTGAAGCTGCCAAGATGGAGAACAGTAGGCACAAGAAGAAAAGGGGTCGACCTCTTGGCTCAAAAAACAAAAAACCATCTAATAAAAAGGTCCCTGCTGAGGAAGTATTGAGTCTCTTGTACTCGTAGAAATCTCCTAGCCCGAGCAATAAGGGCAAGGAGAAAATTTAGTTTTGTTATGAGTTTTGCCTATTACTATGTCCTAGTTTTATCGTAGTTAATAGGCTTACTTTAATAAGTGAGCACCGAATGTCTAATGAATGGTCTAGCACTATGTACCATGTGTTACCTCTACAACCTCTTGCCTATCTGTGAATGGTAGCGGAGGGGTATGTAATGGTCATTCTGGCTTGAATTTTGAGTAATACAATCATTGATGGATTGATTCAAAAAAAAAAGTGTATATTAACGACTTGAGCAACAACTAGCTAGACAATGACAATTGATATTGAAAACAACTCTGATAAATTTATTCCATAAAAACTATTCTATTTAAAAAGTGCTTCTAATAGAGTATATACTTGTAATGACATAATTTTCTAACGAGAATTTCCAACACTAGAGGTACTTAATATAACAACTTTAGTTAATTTCTAAAAAAAATTCTAAAGTATATATATACACACGTTCCTAACGAACACATTAGTTTTCTTGGCAGCCACCTGCGACAATTTATCAACAAATTGACGACAGAGTCCTTCTCGGGGTCTTAAAAAAAGAAGTTTAGATCAGGAATTGTATCTCGGCCGAAAAAAGATTGGGCTAGAAAAGGAATTGTCGTTTCAGAACCCAAAAAAGGAATTGTGCATTGGCCGAAAAGTTATGGGCCAAAAAAAAGAAATCGATTTTCTTGGCCAGAGAAAAGTGGAATGAGACTTTTCAAACCTCCTAATTTAGAATTATGTGATAAAATTTAATCCCTCTTTTACCTTTAAAAAAGTGAGAAATATTGAAGGGCAAGATACAATGATTTAGGTTGCATAATTTTTGTAAAAATTTAATCCCTCTTTTACCCCACAAGAGTTCTTAGAATCTCAGAACAGTTTGCAAAATTTAAGTTCCTAAACAATGATTCGGCCTCAATTATTGAACCATCACCATAATTATTATGCATAAATTATGATTACAATTGGAGGAGAATAAGAATAAACCATGAGTTCTTCCAGGATTTTTTTTTAGAATGGATAATGATTTTATTCAAAAGAAATTAACTACAAAATATGGGAATGACCGGCGGGGTACAATGAATCCTCACTCTCCTCCCGACTAACCGAACCAGTTAGGAATCGGTCACCTAAGATGACATCCATGAGCCAAGAGGTCCCAACTCCTAACCAAACATGTCGCCCAAAATCACGAGCTACAAATCCTGCTACTTCATGAGCCGCCTTATTAGCACTCCTTGGAACATAATGAATGTCTCGAACACCAACAGAACCCAGCAAGAATCTAATTCTGTCAACCAACAAACCTTCCTCAGCAAGGCATTCATCATTCCCATTTACCAAAAGCACTGCCTCCATACAGTCCGTCTTAACAACTAGGCGTCTCCATCCTTGTTCAATGTACCATTCCAGGCCTCTTAAAATAGCAAGTAATTAATTTTTTTAAAAAAAATAGCAAGTAATTCAGCCGCACAAGGCTCAAGTCTACTTGCAAATTGCAATTAAAATTAAAATTCACCCACTCACCCAGCACAGAATTAAAATTAAAACATGCCGTGGTACTACTGTGCAGTGTACAACAACAAGCAATAAGGGCACATAAAACCATAATAAACAAATTTAATCATGTTCAAATCACTGTAATTTTGTCTCTCAGTCATAAAATGAGTAGTCTACATCTATTTCATTCTTGAAACTCAAGATTGAACTTACAGAATAGCCAATTAAAAGAAGCAAAAAGAGAACAGAGTAACTAAGAGGCATTTCATCAAACCGTTAGTGCCCAAGGTTCTAATTGAAGAGTCAGAACATCAGTCAGCTACAGAAAAGAAGAGTTATTTGAAATTATTTCTTTAAACGCAAGAATGTACAATCTAAGGAATGCCCAATTTAAAGAATCATGACGAAGTAACACTCTCCCAGATGCATTCATAAAACAGTTCACAACAACTCTTTCATTAAAAATAAAAGAAGATCAAATCTCAGTTTAACAAAGCAATAACAAAAAGACAACTCAGAAATATTCAAAGTTCATGATTAAATTCAAGAAAGAATAGTGTGCAAATCACTATGAATTTGACTCTCAGTAAGTTGCATATAACCATAATAGTCATATTTCGATGTGGAACGGCCAGAGTAATGAAGGAAGAACATGTCGAGCACACATGCAAGGTGCAATGCAACGCACTTCACATGATTGAGTATAAATCTATTGACAGTAATTGCAGAGTTCATATTCAGAGCTTCAAATCTCATAATATATATGGAAATTAGTTGATAATGTCCTCAGAGAGGAGATGGAAATGAACAAATTTAATGTGCTCCATGGAATCAACTTCTGTTGATATGGATTTTGCCTCAAAGAGAATTGGTCATATCATACACCTGACACAATTTTCTTAAGACTTCTCAGTGCATTAAAACAACAGAATCAAGTAAAATTTTGCACAAGACACCAGATAGAATGATAGATAAATCTCTCTGTATGTAAAGAAAATTTCATAAGCAAATAAATTCAGTTGTGTTTAGGAGTCTAAACAGTCCTATAAGAGGACATAAAGTCATAGGGATGTTTATGACTCAGAGTCATAGGCATGACATGTGACAAGCATATAGGAAATGCTAGCGAAATTTACAATAGTGCAAAGTGTGTTCTTGACAATTTTTAAGTGGAGACAGCAAGACAAAAGTGATAAATTTGAAGATTTCCTTATCAAAACAACATGTTAGAATGTGTATGATGCTTAAAGAACAGACAAAAGAAAAGAATCTGATAATTAAGTCTTCTTGGAAAAAGACAGGACAGTCTTATTCAGCAGCTCATCAATTTCTCATGATTCAACCATTTCACAGGACATGATATATAAACATGGAATGCAATGCAGTAAAATGATTAATTATAGTCGTAGAGATATTGAGAGAAAGCTAAAAATCCCTTTTGCATTTCTCACTATTAATAAGTTATATGAGTTGCATGGAACATATCACAAACAGGTTGAAATATCACTTCCTTCCAAGATCTTCCCTAGACATGTTTCAACAAAATGGGCATTCTTTGGGCAAAGATTATTGACCAAACTATAACATATATCTTTCCTGAGTCCATAACCTAACATAAACAAAAAGTCCAAAACAAGTAAAGAATCATCCAACCTATCTCTTTGTGAGAGACAACAAAGCAAGTTCGAAAAGGTTCTCTGCTTTGGTTTTAGCTTATCTGTTAGCATTGCAACCAACCGATCCATTCCCTCAGCAACATTCCCTTGATCACACAATCCATTAATGATATAATCATGAGTGCTGGAAATTGGTTGAAGACCTTTATTCTTCATATCACTCCACAAACTTTTTACTTCTTCTACTCTTCCCACCTGACAAAGTGCTTCAATAAGTGGGGCGTACGATTGAGCTGATGGCCGTAAGCCTTGAGTGAGGAACTCTCTGAATATGTTCATACTATCAACTATCTTACCTTCCTTGCAGAAACCTTGTATGGATGTTGTATGTTATCACATCAGGACCAATATCCAGTTGGGGCTATTTTCTAAACAGCTTATATGCCTGACCGGTCCTTCCATGTAAACAAAGCCCTGTCATCATTGCGTTTCGATTGATTGTGGTTTCCATATAACCTTTATCACACATCTCCTTGCAAATGATCCTGGCCTGTTCGAAATTTCCACTCTTACAAAACCCATGAATCATGATATCGTAAATGTACTTGCTTGGACGAAATCCCTTATCACCCATCTCCTTGCACAAGATCCAGGCCTGTTCTAAATTTCCACTCTTACAAAACCCATGAATCATGGTATTGTTAGTGTACTTGCTAGGACGAAATCCCTTATCACACATCTCCCTGCACATCTGGGCCTGTTTTAAAATTCCACTCTTACAAAACCCATGAATTAGGGTGTTGCAAGTGTACTTGCTTGGATGAAATCCCTTATCAATCATCTCAAACCATAGCTTCCTAGCTTCTCCAAGCCAACCCATCGTACAAAGACCATGAATCATGGTTGTGTACATGACAATATCAGGAGCATAGCCTCTATACTTAAGATCATTGAAAATCCGAAAACCCTCATATGGCCTTCCTTTCTTGCACAACCAATTGATTACCTCCTGATAAGTAAAATTATCGGGAGCACAGTTCATCACTATCATTGTATGGAGGAGTTCAGACACTTTAGCATATTCCTTCTCCTTACAAAACTCAGATATCAACCGATTGAAAGCAGCTTTTCCAGGGACTACTCCATCTTCCAAAACCTGACTAAGAAGTCCATAACCTTTGAATACCTCATTATCATCACAAAATCCTCGAATGAGACACCCAACAGTCTCAACATCAGCTACAACACCATATTCCATCATTTCTTGATACAACTTCCAAACCATATCTGTCCTCTTAGCCTTCAGGCACCCTGACAAAGCCGCATTCCAAGTCCCAATCGACGGGCACACTCCAGCCCCTTTCAACCTCTCAAACACATCACAGGCTTCCTTAATCCTCCCAGCCTCCCAAAGACACCGAGCATAACTTTCCAATGAAACCGGCTCGGGGCTAAAACCCGTAGACTTAAGAAAAGATTGTGCTGCACTGCAGGCCTTAGCCTCCACAAGAGCATTGAAAACCGCATTACACGAAATGGGGTCTGGCGAAAACCCTTTTCGAGAGCTCAACCACAAGAAGAACCGAACCGAAAGGAGCACACTGGTCTGCTTCAAAACCTCACGGATAAACCGAGGATCAGAGAAATTTAAAGAAGGGTACTCAGAGGACAGAGTGTTCTCCCATCTGGGTTTTGTTCTAATGATCTTACAAATCTGTTGGGCAACTTCTGTAAAGTCGCAATCTTTGGTTTCTACGGTAAGGTATCGGATTTGGGTATTGGGTTTTTTGAGAGCACGAGGGTTTTGGCGGAGGAATATTAAGATTGAAGATGAGGCTCTGGCCATTGAACTATGGTTAAATCTATAGATTGAAATGGTGGAAACAAAAGAGGTTCAAGTCTGAAGATTTACTCACAGTTAGATGGGCTTTGAGCTCAGGCCGTCGAGCATCGAATCCAAAAGTGAGTTCTGAATCAAGCTTCTATGCTCCTCCTCCGACACTAACATTTTCGATTGAGACTTTTGGTGTTTTGAGTCGTTTCGGCGATTTGTAGTATGACACTTTACAGTGAGCTGGTATATTCGTTATTTTGAAGGGTAAGCCATGGATACTTCTGTTATTTCATGGGTCTTTTCTATTTTCTTTTCATTCAACTTATAATAAGTGAGAAATTTTAAATATACACTCCTAATTATTTAATACACATGCCTAATATTTTAAATTTCAATCACATTTTATAGGTTGGTTAAATGACCACAACAGCCATCTATGTATTAGAAAGAAGAAAAAATAGTCATATTTTTCTTATAGTATTCTATAATTATGTATAAATAGTTAGATAAACAAAATAAATTTATATAATGTCATTTTAAGAAAACTAATCATTGAGTCAAAACTAGACCTCTGCTAAGGTTTTGAGAGAGTCTTTCCTTTGGGTTGCTTTCTCTTGTACTTTCTCCGTTGATTTGTCAATGGTGGCCATTGCAGGCTTAGGCCTGTTCATCTTGTGTGCATATGGAGCGATTAGTGGTGGCGGCGGTCTGGGTCATTCAGTCTCAAATGAAGGCATGGCCTATTTGGTGGCTGTGGGGGAGGGAAGTGCTTTGGGGCTTTGTATGGGATAAGTGGTTTGGGGTGGTGGTTTCTGGATTCGCTTCTGCTGGATCAGAAGCCTGAAAGCACGGCCGGCGAAGGTTATTAGAGGACTGGTGGTGCGACTAGAGTCCTTGGCGGTGCCAGGGATGAGTCACGTAGGCGTTCAGAGGATTTCAGGCTAGGTTCTCCTCTCGCTGTTGTTGGTGGCGTTGAGCACGAGTTCAATTTCTTGTTCTAGGCTCGAGTTCAGGGTGTTAGGGATGGTACCGACGCTACTCGTGGTGGTGGTGACGCATATTGCAGCAGTGGCCGGAAGTTGGTGATGGAGAAGGATTGAGGGAGACCTAGTCAGGGTGCTTTTAGCTCCATATGGTGCCAGATTTCTTCAGTGGCAGCAGGAGTCAGTGACTTCAGTGATCTGCAGTCTGCTGGCTGTAGTGGCATGGGGTGCCCTTAGTAATCTTTGGGGTACCCTTCGTAATTACCATTTGGGCTGGAGCTTGGTGGGCTAGTACTGGTAGGCCTGTTGGGCTTGCCTAACTTTGGAGGGGATTGATGAAAAGTGACTTGTCATTGCTAGCATTTAGTTCTTTTTCATGTCGCAAAAACCAGATGCTCTGAGGGATCATTTTTACTTTACAGATTCGGAGTTTTTAGATTTTTGTTTGGATTAATGGTGCTTGAATTTTCTAAAAGGTGGGTGTACTGGGGGCATCCTGGGTCATATTCTTGTTTTCAGAATAGGTTTTAAGGTTTTCTAAGAAACGATTCTTTCTGTCGACCTCTTAGGGGTGTTTCATTTTTGTACTGCTTACTGAATCTATATAATGGGCTAACCACTTTTGATAAAAAAAAATAAAAAAAAATTTCTATACATGGCCTCCCTATTTAATACAATAATAAAGTTAGAAACCTTCTAATATAAATTTTTCTTAAATAAATTTTAATTAAATGGTGTGAGAAACCATATAATTTAGAATTTTGGAATCAATAGCATTAAATACTTTTAAAACAGGTTGCTTTAATCCCATTTTTTTAGTTAATTTCCTTTCTTTTTCTTTTTTTTTTAAAAAAAGATATGATTATTCAATTTGTTATTTAATATACGACATTAAAACATGACAGGTAGATAACTTTGCAATTGTTAATTTGTTTGGCCCCTCTAATGACAACTTCGTAATTCCGCAACTCTAGAAAAACTATTGATATAGTTCTGTTGAATGTCCAACTCAAAATTTTATACATGATCAACAGAGGTGTTTGATGGATGAGAACTCAAATAATACAAAACCTATTTCGAGGCATCTATTTAAAGTAAACAATAACAAATCTTTATGGATTTTTCAGTAACTAACACAAATAATCAATACAGTCATTTATAAAACATTAATATACTAATACATATTAATCATATAAAATATTAGCCATTTTTTTTTTTTTTGAATCAAGCCCACGGGGTGAAATAGTATATTCATCAAAGCCAGAATAGGCTTTTGCATACCATTCCGCTGTCACTTAAGGACATAGACAGACAAGAAGGTAGTGGTAGTACCCACAATGGTAAGTAGAAATAGACCCACTCATTATACATTTCAAATTGTAGAGATAGCGAAGATCTTCCTTTGGCACTACGCCGGAGGCACTATAGATCTAGGTTCCTAATACAAGAAAATTAATGAATTTAGATTAAACTAAAAACATAGGGTTGGGCCAAGGGCCTAAACCCTAGCCCAAATAGCAATGGACTAGGACAGAACCACAGCCCAACAGTTCACAGCCCAATAGGGTAGTCCACCAAGGGAAATTGCTCCAGGCCCGTCATGCTGGTTCGGGTCAGTCCCCCTTTTCTCTCATCCCCGTCGTACATCACCGTCTAGCCAAGTTTCGTCTGACCCACATCCCCCGACCTGCATCTTCCCGATCCCCCTGGCCGCCGCCGAGACTAAGCCGCTGTTGCGATCTGCATCAGCACAGAACAACCATCCCGGGAATCTAAGCCATCCCAAGTCCACACCAACGCCGCGACCTGCATCAGCATAGAACAACCATCCCTGAGCCAGGCTTCTCAATCGCACTCCACCATCGATCCATGGCACCGTCGATCTAAGAAAACCTAGTAGAGGGGATCGACAAATCAGACCGTAAAGCACGATCCACCATTCGCCACCATCCCAACCGAATGCTCTGACAAAACCTTTCGACAGCCCCATGGACAGTACGTCTCTCGTCCGGCAGCAAACCCTTTGATGGCGGTGAGGCCGGAGACCAGCCTCTACGTCCGCGCGCCGTCGGATGAGAACAAAATTGCAACCGGAGGCGGCCTTAGGGTTTCTCAAGGTGAGAGAGAAACCTTCGAGCAATAGAGCTTGATTATAAAATAGTATCCTTAATATAGTCAAATAATAAGGTATTCCATGATTTTTGACATTAAGGATATTTTAGGTACTTTGGGTTGTGTATTTAGTAAAATATTATAATGAAAAGAGAAATTTTTTTTTGCACATCCCTTTTTACTTGATACACCTCCCATGTTTTTGTAAATTTTTTATATTACTATTTCACCCTCTTCCGACTTTAATGAAAAAAAAATCCATCCCTTTTGGTAAGCTTGACGACAAGGTGGAGAAGGCCTATAATGGTGGCCAAAGCGGAGAGAAAGACGCACAAAAGTGTGGAGAGAGAGAGAGAGAGAGAGATGGGTTAGATATCACATGAAAATGATGAAAACCAAATACAGTATTTACAAAAAATAATAAAACAAAAGATTGAAGATCGAAAAAAAAAGAACTGGGATCGAGATCATGGAAGTTGGAATCAACTTTAATAATCTAGCTATAATAGCAGCACTTCACTATCAATCTCTAATATCAAAATGGCCATACAAGACAAAGAACAACATTGGATTCAAGTTATGGAAGATGAATATGTCCGATTTGCAGAGGAACAATTCAAAAGAAGCCCCTTAAGCATTCACTGATAAGCAGTTAATTCGACGTCGATTCAAAAGTGAGAGAAATAGAAGGAAGAGGGGAGGAAGGGTAAAAAAAGGAAAGACTCAAGGAAAAAATGGACAAAAAAAATTAAGATATGTGTATTAATAAGACTAAAATGTGTGTTTAAAATTCCTTGAATGAAAAATGGAATCGGTGGTGTATTGAGTAGGGAGTGTGTATTAAGTAGCATATTTAAAACTTCTTTTAATTTCCAAACTTACTTTTTTCCTCTAAAGATGGTGAAAATTGAAGGTTAAAATGTAAATATATGGTTATACCAATTATAGTGACTTTCTCTCATTACTTTTTTCTACACCTTTCGGAATAGAGCAGCTTGGAAGGAGAATTTTTTCAAGGGACTGTCAATCCACATTGACTTGCCACTTGGTGTGACGGCCTAATAATAAATAGACACATGGCTAAACAGAAAAATTGTTTAACACTGTCTGGCTACTCTAATTAGCAATTCTTACGGCTAATCCCTAAGACAAAATTATGCTTATAAATTGCAATTCCTCTCTACACCATCCATCATTACCTTCATTGCGAAGTCGGATTCAACTTTTCAAATTGTGTCTTTATCCCACCCCTAATACCACTTGAGCAAGACAGTTTTCTGTAGATTTCCTTTATTACTTATATTATGAGGATCCACAATATTTCATGAAGTTATCTATACTAAACAACCTCATAATCAACCAAATCTGAGTAGATTGAAGGTTTTAGAACATTTGAAGTTAAGATCATCATTTTGCAATCTCTTCTCAACCATTCAAACACCAGCATTCAAGATGCTATCTTTTTCTTTTCTTTTTTTGCAATCAAGTCTGAGTCTTTGGCCTTGGTCATGGGCTATCATGAACTTCTCCCTTATTCTAATAATTTTCATAACAATGAATTGGGAAGAGAAAGTTAAATAGACTTAGGTTCTTGTTGATTCATATCCTTAAAAAAAAAAAAAATTATTAGCCCACCCCACCCTTACATATGCCAGTGAGAATCGAACTCATGGCCTTTACAATGTTGGAATTATAACTTACCAACAGGTCAGCATTCATATCAGAGCAAAAGGCAAATCATTAAAGAAATGAAGAATTTGTGACGTCAAAACAAAGTAGGTAAAACAAACAGAAGGACAGTGATGTTTTAGCCAGTTTGTGCTATACTTCTTGCAACTTATATAGTTTAATAATAGTTAGAAATGCAAAATGGACTTTTAGACTTCTTTAATTCTTTCAAATTTTCTGTACTTCTGTAGATATTAAATAGTCTTATTTAAATATTTTCTTTGTTTTGCGTATTACTGTGTCATGTGTAATATATCAGTACGTTGCAAATTTGCAACATCATGACCTTTTCTTTTAGGTGGATCTTTTAAGATTTACAACTTCATATATTAAAACATGAAAGTCAACTTACATTACCAAAAAAGTTGTTAATTTATTTTACACATACTGATAATTAAAATATGTTTTTTAGAAATAGCAACTTGCACAAGGTGTCATTTGTAAGTTGCAATGTTGCATTAATGACTGCAGCATTGGCCAGAAAACTTTGCAGGCTTCAAACTCGCTTAAATTATTCCATTATGTCTATTTTTCATGTGATACTCTTCTTTTTGGTTAGTACATCAGCAAAATGGTTTTCCATAAGAATAGACAAGGCCCCAAAAGAGTAAAAATCATTTGAGTTGCTCTTCTGGCTTTAAAACACTCCTAAGGATGGTTCGGATTTCGGAAGGAGCAAAAAGTTCTTCTATCCATGTCACCCTAGCTAAATTATATATCATACAAAGAGAAAATCCTAACCCTAAGAGACATGGGGTTTTAATTTATCGTGCAATTAAATGTCAACGTACATAACAGTTATATAACGAGTGTTATTTATTTGTCTTCACGAGTATGTAATTATTTATTTTAAGATCATAGCTACATGTATTAATTTCTAAAACGCAGTTGCCTTACAATTTCATAAACTAAATTTCCATAATCTTTACGAGCTTTCTTCTAAAAGAGATTCTTTCATTATGATTTTTAGCCTTACTAATTATATTTAAATTAATCTTTAATGTATGTTCATGAACATATCCAAATTACTTATAAGAACTTTCCAAAAAGAATAGTTTCCCATTGTATTTAAAATTGTGTTTGGCACAAAAAATGTACCAGGTACACAGTATTTCTTTCCTAATATATGCAAACATAGAATTTGAATGCATTTACTCAACAGATCTCGAGGAAGATTGAAAATCCTAAAGCAGTATGATGATTGCTCATTGTTTCTTCTAAAATAGCCTTTCTAGAAACTCATCCACACGTTATAAAAACATAACCTAACAACTTCATATTGGCATAAAATTATCTATCATCTCCTTTTGATCAAATTTTAGTTCTGTAGATAAGCAAAATGGTGAAGGATTCTGATGATTCTCTGGCCAAAGAAGAAGATGATGAAGATGCTAGGCTGACGTATGATTCTTTCATCGAATCAATAATTTACCAAACTGGGTATACACACTTATCAACACTTATTTCCCTACTCAATTTATTTAAAATTTATGTTTACAAATACTTTCTTCATTTATTTTCTTTCTGAACTATTTTCTAGGTTTTATTTTTCCTAACTTTAATTATTTATTTCATATTATCTGTGGTCACCAACTTCAGAAGATCGATGGGTTCGCTTGACTTCACACTTAAACTCGGTTTTCCTTCTGCCTAGGATGATCATCCTCAAGTTCTTCAGCACTTCAATGCACATGGTGCCTCCAACATTACGTAGGTATTGATCTCTGATCTTTAGCTAGTGAAGTATATGACATTTTGAAGTAGCATAAATAAATATTTTATCAGCAGCATAGATAAAGATGCATGTTAAACACATACAATGCTGGCCTTTAGCTCTTTCTTATATGCCAAGTTAGGCTTGTTTAAGGATCCAGAGTATTGGGATATTAGGATTTGTATCATCAACATAGAAAAGGCAGACCAACGATGTTCATTGGTGTACACAAAGCAGAGTTAGATATGTTTCTGAAATAATCTCTTGCCAACAATCTCATAGAATATATGAAATGTGTTGATAGAGTTTTCATGATTCATTGTTATTGATTACTGTTCTTTGTTGAAGTCTGCAATTTGTTGTCAACATCTTGAGAGAGATTGAGAGATTTCATAACCGAATACATGCGTATATACATCCAATATCAATTTTGTATCTATTTTTTTTCTTTTCGATTTGATATCAAATTACATTTATTTATTTATTCAATTTTGTAATGGCTCGGTAGGATTGAAAGATGAGGAAAAGGATTGGAAAGCCACCAGAAATGAGGAGGTCCTCGCCTAGTTCAGATTTGTATCCTCCATATTAGAATGAAGATACAAAGAACTTTGATAGGATTCTGTCACTCATAAGGCCATCCCTTTAGAACACTATGGGAATGTCTTCATGATATTTAAGGCCTTGCAATGGGCTATACAAGATTGTACAGTCAAAGAGGAACCAGAGTGGTGGAGGGGATCATTAGTACAAAAGGGTCGAAGTCAACGCCCAATTATTTCGGATGCATCATCTAATACAGTGGAGGAAACTCAATTCTAGGCCCCATGCAACGAATCAACGATTTACCAAGAGTAAAATCTGAATTGATGGAAAATAATTTAACTATAGGTTTTAGGGTTAGTTAGTCATGAGTCTTAAATCTCTTGTTGTTGAAGGCTCACTTTGTATTATATAAGTATTTTTTGTAGTCTTATAATTAATTAATGAAGTTCAGTTTTTCTTTCTATTATTGTTCTCACAACACTTTCCCTATCTCTGTTTGCCACTAGTTTTTCAAGTATCATTCAACTCTTTTGTGTTACTTTTACATAAAATAGGTATGGGTATTTAAATATATTGGTAGCTAGGAATTACTGAATGTGCTTATCTTCGAATTGGACGAGATATCTTCATATTTCTTTTTTCATTCATTCTTATAATACCAGTTATATTAACCATTAAGGTTTGTGTATTGAACAACATTGGTTGCTAGGAATTACTAAATATGTTTTTCCAAGTCCAAGTATACGCTATAGATGATCAGTCGTGGTCAGGGCAGAGTATTGCAATCCGATGTCCTAGGCAACATCCGTGGGATATAGGTACTGTCACTACTTTCAGGTTGCAAAGGGACATAAAATTCACTTCTTTGGGCTTATAAACTTCAACCAAAATGTATAAAGTCAAATATGATTATAATAATCGATTACAATGTCACAAATATAATTAAGTGATATTATGAACAAATGATGATTATCACTATTGTTGGTTAACATAAATGTGAGATAAGTAGTGTGCTACTTCATTGGCTTGCTTTGCTTACATGTATAACGAAAATATATCATTTATCCGGAATTAAAGTGCCATGATATTCCCAACAAGGAGAAGTTCTCATAATAGACTTAATATCTTGGACAACTTAGAAGACGGTCTAATTCAATGATCACATACTCATGCCCTAAGTTTGAGAGATGGAGAGAGTGTAAGTGCCTCTTTGAGTGTCTTGCTTTCAACTTTCTTAAGAGAAAAAACATTTGGTTTTAACTTGGACAATCTAATCACATTATGACCATCTTTTTTTTTTGAGGGCAACGGAAGACTAATCCATTGATCGAAATCATGACGACCTCACTCGGTCAAGCATGAAGGGAACAAGCACCCCTCATATTACAATGCAAGCTCACGAAGAGTACTAAATCCAAAAGAAATCCATGCTTCAAAACTAAAATCCTAAAGGAACTGCAGAAAAAGAAAATGCAGAATTTAAAAAACTCCCTAATCCTACACTGCCCTAAAATGGAACCAATGTCCTGAACATCTTGATGCCTAAGACCCTTTTGGTGTACGTCGCAACATTCAGCACACCCACAGCAACATTCAAGGAATAGATGCAGGACAAGGAGCATGACCGACCACCCCAAGAAGGCCCAAATCCAAACGAAGGTGAGAAAATAGGGGAATTGGACTAAGAGGCCCAATTCGCTAGACTGCATCGCTATAGCCCATGAAGGCAGAGGCCCAAAGACCCACTGCCCAAACCCTATGTTCCCAACCTGCTGACCGAATTTAGAGCCTCTAAGAAGTCGTCTGCCACTGCCTTGTCAATCCGGTGGCCTCCCCTGGCAGGGGGCCATAGCAACCATCTCGCCGCCGACCAAACCTACTCGCTGCAATAGTCTGGCTCCGCAAACACAAAACCAAAAGCGTTATCCGGCAACCTGAAAACGAATCTCTAGCAGACGTCTTCGACTGCCCTCCTCCTCTAGACCCCAAGAGCCTGTCGTCTACCGCCTCCTCGTCGACCCTGAAGCAGCCCCAAAACAAAACCGGGTGCATTTACAAACCCGAAGCAAGATCTGAACCTTCAACTTTCTCTTCCGGCCAAACCACCTCTGCAAGCACGAAGGAGGTGAACCTTATCCTACTAACACTGGCAACACCGGAGCGCCCTGCTGCAGATGGGATTGGAGCACCACTGCACTGCTACGCGAAACCTAGAGGGTTTCGGTATCGCTCCGGAGAAACAGGAGCCCCCCATAATGGTGATTCATTCTTGTTTTGACCACAATATGACCATCTTAGTAGTTTGTTTTTGCCTTTTAACCATTTTGGTTGAGAACTCACACATTTGTAATTCACAAAATCAAGTTAAGAAGGCAATCTTAACTACCTTTTGCACTTCTCTCAAAGCATAAACAGAAGAGCGATATAGTCAGATTCTACTACAACCTACCTATAACCTTTGACTCAAACTATGAGAAGACCATCGAAATTCGGAACCATCTCGTAGTTATGCTGCAAGCTCAAATAATCAATACCCACTGTTGTAGAGATTGAAATGACTTCTTAATTTTCACACATAATAGGAGAATTTTTTTTTTTGGAATAAAAGACATCTGTAAGATTGTCTAATTTTTTGAAAATAGAAACATAACAAACGTTAGTTGTAGAGATCAGATTTTATACTCTTCATTTCTTAGTGCATCAGCAAAATTGTTTTCCACAAGAATAGATAAGACCCCAAAAGAGCAAAAATCGTCTGAGTTGCCCTTATGGCTCTACAAGCACTCCTAAGGATGGCTAGGAAGAAGGAGCAAAAAGTCATTCTATCTATGTCGCCATAGCTAAATTATATATCATACAAAGAGAAAAACATAACCCTAAGGGACATGGATTTTAATTTATAGCGTAGTATAGCGTGGGTTGTACATTGGGATTAGAGTGAGTGAGTTAGCATTTGTAAGCAAAGTCTTAAATCTCTACAAGAGAGAGTTGCTTCACCGATTTTCATGGACTTTGTCTTTCCCTATCCTTTATTTCTTATTGCCACTTGTCCTTAGTCCCATTACAACCAAATAAAAGACCTCTTAATCTTGAATGTTGTGGGCTACCTAGCGGAGATGAGATCGAAGAGCAAGCATATGGCGGCGCGTGTTATGAAATTGCTTTTGAGTGAAATACAGATAGCCCCTAAACACTTGAGCGGTAATATTTAGTGAACCTATGTGAGTTTAACGGGTTATATTGGGTCTTCCATATGTCTATTTGATTGTGGTGGATTGATTTGACACATGGTCAACACATGCATATACTTGAGCATTTCTCACATGTGCATCTTAATTGCCTTACAAATTCATAATTCCTATGTTATGCTTTGTCGACCTCATGATCATTTACATAATTAGTTCTCCGAGGGTTATGGTTGGAAAGGCAAATACCACATTTTACATATGTTTTTGAGTTATTAATTTTTCGGATTATATTTCATTTAGTTTGCTTGAGGACAAGCAAAGTTCAAGTGTGGGGGTGTGATTACACGCATTTTTATGCATGTAATTATATCTAAAATACTATAATTAAGTTAATCCTCAAGTCAATTATTATGTAACTAATCCACTTTTATTTATTTTGTAGGAAATAAGCGGAATTATGGAAATAGAGAGAAAATTGCACGAAAATGAAGCAAAATTGAATTTCCGAGAAAGAAATGAAATTACTGATGTGGTCAACCACAGTCAAAGTTAGAAAAGGAGCGGAATGCAATTATTCGTAGTTGTGGGCATGTACTTAAAATTACAAGGAGAGAAATATATATATATATATATATATATATATATATATATATATATAAAGGTTGTTGTTTAATCAATCAATCATTTGATTGATTAATTAAGCCCAAGGAAATGGTGCTGCACATTTGGCCTATTTAATTGATATTAGGTGGCTGACTTTTCTCTCACTTGCAGACCACGTGCCACTCTTTCTCTCACAACCCACAGAAACCATGACCTAATTATCCCTATATATATACAACCCATCAGACCACATTAAATCCCTCCAACAGAGCCGCACCACCTCAAAACAGAGGCAGCCCTTTGGGCTGCTCTCTTCCCCATCTTTCTTCACCTTTTTTCCATCTTTTCTTTAGTTTATTTTGAGATTTGAAGGATTTCTCACAAAAAAGCTTCAAGGATCCATCAAGGAGACTTCTCCTCTACAAGATGCAATATTTGGGTATTTTGTGAGAGTTGTAATTCAAGACTAGTCATGCTAGCTTTTTAGCTATTTGTGACTATACTTGTTTTCTCCTACATTTCTCTACTCTTTACTATTTGAATTTTGTAATCTTGATGTCTATGATTATGGGTTGTGAGTAATTTCCTTGTTAGGGGTTAGGGTTGTGTCCCTAACCCAAATTTTGTGTAAAAGATGTTTAATTTAATGTAATGATGCAATTTTCATATGATGGATGTTTATATCTATTTTTGTTGGGTTAAAATACATGTCTAGGAGCCTAGTCAACTCTAGGGTGTGTATTTTGAGCATGTCTAGGATGGAGTTAGAGGCTTGACCCCCTCTAATTCCTAAGCTAGAAACCTTCAATTTCGTATTCGAGGGGTTATAAGCATGGTGATTTACACCCGTTGCGTGATTGCGCGGGCGGGTCGCTTAGTAGTCTAATTCCTCGATCTCTACGCCTCTTGATGTGAATTAGTGACCCTTGAACCGGCTCTAATTCATGCCAAGTGAGTCCCTACGGCCCTTGAACCGGAGTAGGAATACCATGAAAGGGAATTTCGGTCCTTGAGCCTTGAACCGCCTTGGATACGACTACCGCCAAAATAGGAAATATGCATCTATATTAGATTAGCTTCCGACACATGAGATTTGGGTGAAGGAACTTCCCTAACACCCGGCATTCTCATTTTATTGTTTACATTTCATTTTTATTTTTTATTGCTTTACATTTCATTATTATTTGTTAAGTTAGAATCAACCCCCAAACATTAAACTCTTCCACTCATTTGTGCATATCCACCACTAGGCTCTTAGTTTTGATTAGGCTTTGGTGAAAATCAAAGCCGAGCATTGCTAAGGCTTGGTGCCTTAGATTAGGGGTGGGTTCGTCAAACCGAAAACCGAAAAAAACCGAGCCGAAAGCCGAACCGAAGCCGAAAAAAACCGAACCGACAAAAAACCGAACCGAAACAAAAAAACCGAACTGAACCGAACCGGTTCGGTTCGGTTTTCGGTTTTATTAGGTTAAAAACCGAACCGAACCGAGAAAACCGAACCTGCAGAAAACGACGTCATTTTTCCTTGGTTTGACTTAAGTCAAAAACCCTAAAGGGGTTCCAACTCCCACGACCTTTTGTCATTTCATTTCGCCTCTCACCTCTCGCCTCTCGCCTCTCTCTCTCTCTGGAAAGAGGGCTTTCTTCTCTGTCTCTTTTCTCTATCTTCTCTTCTCTAGTCGCCTCTCTTCTCTTATCTGTCCATTTCTCTTCATCAAGAAGGACCAGATCGGGTTGATTTATCAATCCTCTTCTCTGGGTCATCAGGTTTCGTTTGAAATCTCAGTAAGGAGGATCAGATCTGAGCGCGACCTCTGTCACTGTAAGGAGGATCAGATCTGAAAAATTTATCTGAGACTTTGGGTATGATTATGCATGAAGACTCACGCTTGATCAGGTTCTCAGATGGGGTGAGCTTTACACACTGCTATTAATACTTTAGCTTATACAAGAATCTTTAATTGTTTTTTTTAAGAATCGTTGCTTATAAGAATCTCTGCTTATGTGGTTTTGATGCAATTTTTTTTTTGTTTGGTGTTCTTAGATAGTTTCACTGCTTGAGTCTGAAATTGATATTAATCTCAGGAACTATCAAAAGCAAAGCAAAGCTCTGTCCCAAGCTCTTAACCAATTCTCAGGTAATCAATATTTCCAAAACCTTTTCTTTTTCTCTCAATTCCCTATAACCTAAATTCTACAACTCTGAATCGATGTACTGATTTATGATGATGTAATATGGATGAAATTATGAAGCTTGGTGACTAAAGTTTGATCTTTTTGGTGAATAAATTGGTTCATATGATTTTTTGTTCAGATCTGAAATTTTTTGGAATTACTTTGTTCAGAAAGCATTGATGATTGCTGGTTCAAGAGTATGCGTCTATTATTTTTTTTACATATTAGATTTGAACTGGTGTTTAACCTGCGATTAGTTATCATCTGATGATTTCCTTTTCTGCTTGTATGATCAGTTTTCGGTTCCAATCATGTTAATAGTTGTACACATGATTATTGTTCAATAGAGACTTGAGTTATTTATAACTATACTAGCAAATTGGTTTTGCTTATATGATCAGTATGTAAACAAAAGATGACAATGATATACTTTATAGCTCTCTTTCTAATTTTTGTTATAGAAATGCTACTCACGCAGTGTCTTTGCCTGCAAGTTATCAATGCTTGTTTGTGAAATCTGTTGATCTGTGTAGTCGTATTTATGGGTTTGGATCAAGTAGCTTGAACTGGCTACTTGGAAAGAAATATTGTGATGGCCTACAGTAGAAGAAAAACTTGGGTACCAGATTTGAATACATCGATCGTCCCTATATCTGTTGTAATGTAATATACAGCAATGGGAGACATCCTCAGGTCAATTAATTGATTGTCTGTTATGCTTTGTGCAGTCTCCATTTGAAGCTTCTTTTTCCCATGAAAGACAGTAGAGAAAAGACAGTAGAGAAAGAGGGGGTTTATTTACTGGGAAACTCAGTCAAATGCCCCTGATGTGGAAGAGGGATTTGCTCTATTTATATATTTTGTGGATGGTTAATGGTTTGCTCTTATTTTTTTACATATATTCTTTTTATATTGATAAGGCTCCAATGGCCTTGATTCTTCCAGAGTAGTTCGTTGTAAATAGATGGAGTTGATTAGTGGCTCAAATGGACTAAATATATACGTACATAATTAAAAAGGCAAAAAAAAAAAAAAAAAAAAAAAAAAAAAAAAAAAAACCGAAACTGGGCCGAACTGAACCGAACCGCTCAGTTCGGTTCGGTTTTCGGTGTCAATTTCTCAAAATGCAAAAACCGAACCGAACCGCACCGAACCTAAATTCGGTTCGGTTTTCGGTTTAGGCTCGGAACCGAACCGATCGGAACCGAACCCACCCCTACCTTAGATTAGTGTTATTTTATTTTATTTTATTTGTTTTATTTTCTTTATTTGCTTAGTGACTTTAGTTCCGACCACCCAAGGATTGTGGGTTAGCCACTAATCCCCGTGGTACGATAACTTTGGGCATTATACTTCCCTATCTTGACAACGATACGTACGCTTGCGTAAATGTGTATTCAAGTCAAAATGCTATTTATTTGTCTTCACGAGTAGGTAATTATTTATTCTGAGATCAGAGCTACATGTATTAATTTCTAATACGCAGTTGCCTTACAATTTCATAAACTAAATTTCCATAATCATTACGAGCTTTCTTCTAAAAGAGATTCTTTCATTATGATTTTTAGCCTTACTAATTATGTTGAAATTAATCTTTGGTGTATGTTCATGAACACATCCTAATTATTGATATGAACTTTCCAAAAAGAATATGAACTTTCCAAAAATAATAGTTTTCCTTTGGATTTAAAATTGTATTTGGTACAAAAAAATGTACCAGGTACATGGTATTTCTTTCCTAATATATGCAAACATAGAATTTGAATGTATTTACTCAACAGATCTCGAGGAAGACTGAAAATCCTAAAGCAGTATGATGACTGCCCATTGTTTCTTCTAAAATTGTCTTTCTAGAAACTCATCCACACCTATAAAAACATGACCTAACAACTTCATATAGGCATAAAACTATCTATCATCTCCTTTTGATCAAATTTTGGTTCTATAGAGAGGTAAATTAATGGTGAAGGATTCAGATGATTCTCGGGCCAAAGATGAAGATGATGAATATGCTAGCCTGACGTATGATTCTTTAATCGAATCAATGATTTACCAGACTGGGTATACACCCTTATCAACCATTTCCCTACTCAATTTATTTAAAATTTTTGTTCACAAATACTTTGTTCATTTATTTTCCTCTTGAACTATTGGCAATGTTTTACTTTTCTTAACTTTAATTATTTATTTCATATTATCTGCGCTTGACTTGATACTCAGACTTAGATTTCCTTCCGCCCATGATGATCACAACAAGGATCATCATCAAGTTCCTCAACAGTTCAATGAACCTGGTGCCACCAACATTACTCAGGTATTGATCTCTAATCTTTAGCTAGTGAACTATATGATATTTTTGAGTAGCAAAAACAAAGATTGATTTGCAAGTAGCATAGATAAAGATGCATGTTAACTATGTTATTCATCGTGTTTGCTATATGAAATGAATTGGTTTGAAGTGTTTCATATTCATGAAGGTTTGGGTGGTGCTATTTAGACAATAATTTTGTAACTATCTATTCTTATTTGACGAGAAAACAAATAATTATGCAGGCGCTTTTTATATAAGAATGAATGAGTCTAGCTGTGAGAAAGAAAAGTCTTGATGCAGTGCCTATGGGATTGTTGGAGGGTCCTCTTGGTAATAATGAACAACCAAAGAGAAAATGAGATCGCCCAGTAGGCAGTGTGAACAAGCTACCTTATGGAATGGTAGGGAAAGCAAAAATGCCAAGAAGGATGGAGAATCTGACAATATTCAAAGCAAGAAGACCAACCTAATGCCGAGGTTGTTGGCTACTGATGAATCTGAGGCAAGTACTAGCTCTAACTCTAAGGGGAAAGAGAAAGTACTTGCTTAGGATTTTCTTATACTTTCTTGGCTCAAGCCTTTAAAAGTAGGAGTGATTTCTATAAATTTTTCTAAGATGTTTCTAGTTGATATTTGTATCATAAATGCGTGCTGGCAGATTAGACTAGATGAATTATTTCATATGCATCATCTAATACAATGGAGGAAACTTAATTCTAGGCCCCATGCAATGAATCAACAATTTATTACCTGGAGCAAAATCTGAACTGAAGGAAAATAATTTAACTATAGGTTTTAGGTTTAGTTAGTCATGAGTCTTAAATCTCCTGTTGTTGAAGGTTTACTTTGTTTATGGAAGTATGTGATTGTAGTTCTATAATTAATTAATGAAGTTCAGTGTTTTTTTTTCTTATATTGTTCGCACAACACTTTTCCTATCTTTGTTTTCCACTAGTTTTTCAAGTATCATTCAACTCTTCTGTCTTACTTTCACCTAGAATAGAAGACTTGCGAACTTGATGATACTGAGTCTCCTGTGGACTTTACCTACATAGACAACCTTCTTTTAAGTATCATTCAACTCTTCTATAACTATTGTTCTTTATGCCAATCAATTGGATTATTATCTTAGTCTGACCAAGTAGAGGATCTCAAGATCTTAGTGCATCCATTTCTATTTGATTCAGAATCATCAAATATAAGATCAGAGTTAAGCTCAGTGCCTGCTTTGGTACTTGGCCCTCTGTGCATGACTGGGCATTTTCTTGTATAGCAAATGAATTTATATTTCAGCTGATTATGTAGGGAAGTCTTACTGTTTTATTGAATAATAAGCTACTTTTCGTTTATGTGTATTGGTGACGAGACAAGTTTGGCATCTATTGCGCATGCATTTGAGCGTGAAGCTAAGCAAAAAATGTGTTAACAACGGTTGCTTCAACAACTGTCGCTAGTCTTAATTAAGTTTCCTTTCTTGTTATAGTAGTGTTTAGATATTCCCTCACTAAAATACATTAAAGCCCAATTTGAGATTGATTCGCTTAAAAAAAAACAGTTTTTGTCTAAAATTTTAGATTATATTGTGTTTGGTAAATAAATAAAAAGCTGCATTGATTGAAAATTATAGATCAATGGCAGCAGATTTTAAAAGTAACCCAAATGTTACTTTTAGAAGTTGCTTTGGAATAAAACATGATATTAAGTTCTTTAATGTACGGGAAATTTTATCCACACATACTGAGCTATTAGATACACATACTCAAATTCTTTTTGTTCATCTTTTTCCTTAAACTTCCTTGAATGCCCCTCTTCTTAAAAGAGAAAAAAGAAAAGAAAAAAAAAAGGACAGAAACAAAGATTCAAAACAGAGTAACTCAACTGGTTACGAAGTCGCTGCCGGCCTCCTTGCAAAATGCAACCCAAACACTCCCTTCATATACTGTATCTTTCTTAGCCTATAATCATGAGATGAGCCTAACATTAAAACAAATTAAAAATCTCATGAATAATGAACAAGATGTATAAGTATGAAAATATCATTCGCCAACACTCCATCAATTACATATGTGTCTTTCCAAAACAAGTTCATTCTCACCACAAATACTTGATTCGAAATCTAAAACTAGCAACCTTATCAAATTCATTTAGTTAAATTCATTAAAGTATCGAAACTAATCAAAGTTTGGTCTGGTTGCATTTTGCTCCTAAATCATGTTCTACTGAATTCATTCAATTACCCAAAAACAAAAAGTATTAAGCAATAGGCACATATGCAATAAGACGGCTTTTAATTAATCACAATCACAAGACCTTGAATAACATCTATGGAGAAAGTGAGAAACCCACTTGACCAATTTCGTTCAACTCAAATTTGGCTCTGCCTCATAGAGTAGTCTACTGGAAATAGAGAAGCTTGGGTGTGGTGAGCAGTGGGGGAGTTTCATAAGTCGCCTGAAGTAGAACATCCGTGAAGGAGTTGGCGTTGTTAGTTTATAGGGTAAAAATGTATTACAGAAATATTCAAAAACAAGGGGTGTGTATTAAGAAATTAGATATGTGTAAATAAAATTTCTCTTAATGTACTGACAACACTTTTAAAAGTATTTAAATTTTTTTTATAATTCATAATTGATTATTTTCACAACACAGCAGCAACAGTTTTTTTTCTTCAAAATCTCAAACTAGCCCTACTTATCTTCTTATTGGCAAAAATTGGTATTTCTTTTTTCATTTATTCTTATAACACCAATTTATAATACTCCCTAAATTTCACTCAAAAAAAAAAAAAAAAAACTCCCATTAAATTTATGTCTGGGTATTAAAATATATTGGTAGCTAGGAAATTGGACAAGCATCTTTGAATTTCTTTTTTCATTTATTCTTATGGTACCAGTTTTATTAATGTTCCCATTGAATTAAGGTCTAGATATTGAACTTTATTGGTTGTTAGGAATTATTGAATATGCTTCCCCAAGTCCAAGCACTCGCTAGATGATCTGTTGTGGTCAGGGCAGAGTATTGCAATTAGATATCCTGAGCAACATTTGTGGGCTATAGGTATTGTCACTATTGTGACTTGTTGAATTCAATGATCACATGCTCATGCCCTAAGTTTGAGAGATGGAGAGAGTGCAAGTGCCTCTTTGGGTGTCAAGCTTTCAACTTGCTTAAGAGAAAATATTTGGTTGTAACTGGACTAATCACAATATGACCATCTTAGTAGTTCGTTGTTGTCTTTTAACCATTTTTGTTGAGAACTCACACATTTGTAATTCACAAAATCAAGTTAAGAAGGCAATCTTAACTGCCTTTTGCACTTCTCTTAAAGTATAAACAGGAGAGCAATAAAGTCAGATTCCACTACAACCTACCCATAACCTTTGACCCAAATTATGTGAAGACCATCGAAATTCGGAACCATCTCGTTGTTATGCTACAAGCCTGAATAATCAATACCCACTGTTGTGGAGATTAAAATGACTTCTTAATTTTCACACATAATAGAAGAAAAAATGACTAACAAATATCGAAGATCATGGAAATATCGATAGTTAAAAAAAATAAAAAATTTCGAAGGAAATATCGAGAAAATATTGAATATCGATGGAAATTTTACCAAAATTTTGGATAAAAGTTGCATGATCAGCTAAAAATATATTAAAAGTAACATATCAGAAAGATATTAAAATTAATATCGATACTTGTAAAAAAAAGAAATTTCAAGGAAATCTTGGATATTTTAGACCTTGGTTCAGATACTATCCCCGAAGTGCCTAAATATCTTCCAGAGGTACAAATGTAATTTTCATACGACAATTTTACTCAAACATTTTCTAAGATGTAAAAAATAGAAACAGATAGATCCACATTCATCCACAATTTAATTTTAACATATAGTAAATTGAATTGAAATAATAATATCTAAAATGAGATCCTGGATTACAAAAAAAAAAAAAAAAAAAAAAAAAGATAAAAAAATTGACGATGATGTCAGAGTGTACCCTAATGGGATCCAAATTACAATCAATAGGGGGTCAAACCTCAAATTTAACAGCTAAAAAGAAGAGAGCAGAGCAGAGCCCAATAGGAAACACAAAGTACGAAACAAGAAGATAGCAGCATCCAAATCACAACCTCTTGATCATTAGTCAGATCAGATCCCCCAAATTCTATCCCCAAATGATTTCCCGCCAAAAATGTAATCGAAATCCCCCAAATAGGCCCGTATAGGCTTCTAAATCATCGCCGGCAACCGCAGTGTGTTCTTTGTTCTTCAGCTGCGGCCATGGAATCCAGCTCCACCCACTTTACAGATATAAGAAGGTGAATTAAGAATACCCACTAAGTTAAATTAATAGTTAAGTTGTTCACTTTTCACATATCGTTCATATTCGTTTTCAATCAATTATCAATCTTTGTTAGTTTTGGTTAAGCATTTTGTGTCTCCAAATTATGTGTTTTTGCTTTTCTGTTTTCTGGGTTTTGTTCCTTCTGTAATACTATGCTGCTATGCCATGGTGTTTGGGTGCTGAAAAAATGGAGGAAAAGTACGACAGATTGATATGGAAATTATGTTTTAGATTCATTGTCTTCCTAGCAAGTGTTGTTGGTTGTTAAGTTTGCTTTACATGAGTTGTAAATGTTGTTTTCGGATTGTTAATTAGACGGTTGGTATGGTTGAACCGTTGAAGTGATTTCATGTCATTTTTATGTTGTGTGGACACAGCTCAGATACTGATTCTAAGATTGAAGAATGCGTTAACAATGCATACCCTCTAAGAATGTTGATGCCTGCGATGAACATTGGTAGCACAGATGATGAAGGAGAGTCGATTCTTGAACCGTATGTGGGGTTAGCCTTTGATTCAGCAGATGGTGCGCGTGAATTCTATACTCTTTATGCAGCAAGAACGGGATTTAAAGTTCGAATTGGTCAGTTGTATCGGTCAAGAACTGATGGTACAGTATCTGCTCGGAGATTTGTTTGCTCCAAGGAGGGATTTCAGACTAGTACACGGACGGGCTGTGCAGCACTGATAAGGGTGCAAAGACGCGATTCTGGGAAGTGGGTTATAGACCTTTTCCTGAAGAATCACAATCATGATCTTGGACCTACAGAGGGAAACCATTCTCTAATTTTGCAGCAGAAGATTCTAACAGCTAAACCTGTTGAAGTATTCCATAGGCCAAAAAATAAGTTGATTGAGGAAGTTGAGGATGGACGACCTTGCCCATCTGGCGTTATTACTGCCAAGCGTTCTAAACCGAATGGGGATGAAATGCAGTGTGAAGTTCAACCATCTGCAGGTCTAGGGTTCAATTCAGCCAACGAAGCATACCAATTTTATCATGCATATGCAGAAAACGCAGGATTTAGGATCCGGATTGGTCAATTGTTTCGTTCAAAGCTTGATGGATCAATTACTTCCCGACGTTTTGTATGCTCAAGGGAAGGTTTTCAGCACCCTTCAAGAGTTGGATGTGGAGCTTTTATGAGGATTAAGAGACAAGAATCTGGAAGGTGGGTAGTGGATCGTCTTGAAAAACATCATAACCATGAGCTTGAGTCTCGACATGAGGTTCAAAAGAAAAATCTTTCTGCTTCAAAAAAGTTCATAGAGGAGGAGAACGGCGGGCTGGATGATGAAGATATTGTTGACATAAACAATGGGAATCTTGTCAAAAGACGTCGAGAAAACCACATTGGAAGTGATTGGTACACTGTGCTTTTTGACTATTTTCAAACTAAACAGGCTGAAGATACAGGATTCTTTTATGCAGTGGAAGTTGATAGTGGTAGTTGCATGAGTATTTTCTGGGCTGATGGGAGGTCTAGATTTTCATGCTCTCAGTTTGGTGATGCCATAATTTTTGACACCTCATATCGTAAAGGTATATATCTGGTTCCATTTGCCACTTTCATTGGAATCAACCACAACAGGCAACCGGTGCTTCTTGGCTGTGCCCTAATTGCTGATGAATCTGAAATGTCTTTTACTTGGTTGTTTCAAACATGGCTTAGGGCAATGTCAGGGCGTCGTCCTGTGTCAATAATAGCTGATCAAGATAATGCTATCCAGGAAGCCATCATTCAAGTGTTTCCAGGAACCCATCATCGTTTCTCCATGTGGCAGATAAAGGCAAAAGAATGTGAGCATCTGAGTTCGGTGCACAGTTCTTTTCATTTTGAATACGGAAAATGCATCAATCAGTCTCAAACATCTGATGAATTTGATACGGCATGGAATTCTCTCCTCTGCAGGTATGGGTTGAAGGATAATACTTGGCTGAAAGCCATGTACGAAAAGCGCCAATGTTGGGTCCCGCTATTCTTAAGAGCTACATTCTTTGCTGGCATCCCCTTGAATGGAAATATCGAATCATTCTTTGGTACACATGTGAATGCCCAAACACCACTTACAGAGTTTGTTCCACGATATGAAAAAGGTCTTGAACGGCGTCGTGAAGAAGAACTGAAAGAGAACTTTAACTGTTCCATCTTGAATGCATACTTGCAAACAAAAGAACCAGTAGAAGAACAATGCAGAAGGCTGTATACACTGAACATCTTCAGGATATTTCAGAAAGAACTTCTACAATCCTATAGTTATCTAGGATTTAAGATTGATGAAGAAGTGGATATTGTAAGGTATTTAGTCCGCAAATGTGGGAATGGTGATGATGACAAATCCACAGTCACCATTAGAGTATCCAATCACAATGTGGGGTGTAGCTGTCAAATGTTTGAATTCGAAGGTGTACTCTGTCGGCATGTGTTGAGAGTTTTCCAGATATTGGAAATAAAGGAAGTTCCATCTCGCTATATCTTACGCCGCTGGAGGAAAAATGCTGAATATGGTCTGCCTCCTTATTCCGAATCAGGTGGCAGACCTCAAGAAGTTAATGCCTCGATGGTATGGAGTTTGAGGGAAGAAGCCTGGAAATATATAGAGGCTGGGGCAACATCTCTTGAGAAGCACAGACTTGCCTATGAAATTTTGCATGAAGGCAGATTAAGACTTGGTTGCCCCCCAAGATAAGTGGTCTAAAAACAAAGGTCAGTCAGTCCTATTGATAAATTTTGCAAGGCTTCTTTGATACCTTTTTTTTTTTTTTTTCAGTTGGTCTCCGTTGTGTAATCCAAGATTGTTGAGCCTTTGATAATCTTACAGTTTTCTGTTGATATCAGAAATATGTAAATATTGTACTATGAAGATTACCATTTTTTTTTTTTTTTTTGTGAAGTAATCTAATCCTATAACACTCATTGTGACCGGGCTGATACTTTAATTTTGCAATATTACAAAGTTGGATTCTGTATCTTGTTTTGGTGCTTAGTTTTTATTTTTGTCCCAAACAAATGATGGCATTGTATGATCTTCTTTATCAACAAGAGAGTGAGGAACGGAAGGAAAAAAATAGAGGATAGGAGATATAGAAAGAAAGGAGATGACACTTTGGCTTATTGCTACAAGTTTGACCAATTGAAGATAAAAGACAGACAAAAAGATCTGGCAGTTGTTTCTAAGTGGGAATCAAGAAGCTTGGGAAGATAGGGCTTTGAAGAAAGTAATAGTTTACATGAGAATAGAGAAGAAGAGGCTTGCATTTGAGGAGTGAAGATGGTGACAAGTAATGCTCGGGAGGGACAAGTGATATAAATGCAAGGGTAACTTCCAGGTGATACTCTATAACACAACTCCAGACATAAGTGCGCACTTCTATATTGATTTGATAAAACTCTGATACTATTTTGCTTCTCTTTATTTGGTTTCATATCTGTGCTTAATTAGGATTGTACTGGTTGTGCTTTATTTGGAATTGCTAATACTGATCAAAACTTTGAGATTTCCTTACATAGTAACTATCTTATATATTAAGAAGTGGGTTATCAAAAAACAAAAGAAGAAAGATTATGTGTGCCGAGATGCATATGAGTACCTTGCACACGAGTGTGAATTTATGATAAAATGGGTAACAGAATCTCTTTTTCTCTTTATCTGTTATCTTTCTCTTATGCTTGTTTGAACCGATTCTTTATATTCAGTTTAATTCTGGGTTTCATGAACAAAATTTACATAACCCTTCCTTTATGCAACCCTTTATGCAGCTGACTTATGTACCAAGTCTTATGAGGATTGATATGTCCTGCTTTTCTACCCGAGTTACTTTCTTGGGGTTGTCTACTGTATTCAATGACTTTTGGTCTATTGTACTACTATGAATTTAATAATGGAAAAATGGAAACAAGGCATTATCAAACTCCACATCTTGAACTGTCATCTTCGTATTCTCCGGAGGAATTGATAATGCAAAGCAGCGAAAGAAAAAAGTTATATATGATCTTCCTCAACTTAGAAATCAAATTTACCTTGGGGCATACTAGACAGACTTTGATTTGCTTATTTGCATCATCCATACTGACAAGACAATGAGAAACCTGAAATTCAAAGATGTGGGCAGCTTATTTTGGTTTTCTGTAACAGAAGTTCACGCTATTGCGGTTCAGTTTCCTAGAGTTTTACTTGATTCTCTGTTCATGACCATAGACTAGCCAAACAGTTGAAGCTACCAGCCAAAACCTTAAAATTGTTATCAAACATATGTTGCTTTCTCAGTAACTAGTACTGCAAAACAGCGGAGGACAAAACTTTCGAGTACAGATCTCAGACAAAAGCAAGGGGTTTGTACAAGTTGTAATTCTATATCTGGCAAAGAATGTTATATTTTGTTATAGAAGTAAGTCAAGCAACAAAGAATGTTGGCAACTTTGAAGCTTGGGGCCCGGCCGTGTGTTGCCCAAATCGGATCCTCCAAGTTCTGCGCCATTGGAGGAGGTCGGAGAGTCTGGATTTCATGACGGCGCGGGGTGGAGAGGAGCTTAAATCGGATTTGGAATGGGATCATGAAGGGCTGGCCAAGCAACTAATTAATGATTTACCAAAAGCAAAAATTAGGAAAATGAATATAATTGTAAATATTAGTTCATAGTTATATTTAAGAGTTGTAGCAAAAAATAGTTATATTTAAGAGGGTTTGTAGGTGCTGAGCTATTATGTAGTTGAAGGATCTTTTTGTATACGAGTACGTGATTGTAATATGTAATTAATCAATGAAGTGCATTTTTTCTTTCTTCGTAGGCATCGGTGCATAGTATTTTCCTTGTTGATTCATATCACAGCTGAAGGCAAATCAATGGAGAAATGAAAAAAATTGTAATGTTGAAACAAAGTAGGTAGGGAACAAAAAACAGAAAGAAAATGATGTTTCGGCCAGTTTGTGCTGTGCTCCTTGCAACTTCTGTAGTCTACTGATAGTGAAAAATGCAATATGGATTATGGAGTTTTAGCCTTCTTTAATTCTTTCAAATTTTCTATATTTCCATGGCTATTAGATAATAAACAATCTTAATTAATGTTATTTTTTCTTATTCCTCATGGATCCGCAATACTTTAATCATAAAGTTATCCATACTAAACAACCTCGTAATCAATCAAATTTGAGTACATGGAAGGTTTTAGAACCTTTGAACTCATGGGCTATCAACTTCTCCCCTTGTTGGGGATTCCAAGAATTTTTATAACGATGAATTGGGAAGCGAAAGTTAAATAGACTTGGGTTCTTGTTGATTCATATTAGAGTTGAAGGCAAATCATTTTACAGAAATGAAAAAATTGTAATGTTAAAAAAAGTAGGTAGGGAACAGAAAATAGAAGGAAAGTGATGATTAGGCCAGTTTGTGCTATGCTCCTTGTAACTTCTGTAGTTTAATAATAGTGAGAAATGCAGAATGGACTTTTAACCTTTTTTTTCTTTCAACTTTTTTTTTTTTGAAAGGTTTCAACTTTTCTATACTTCCATGGATATTAGATAATAAGAAAGTCTTAATTAATGTTTCCTTTGGTTCTTGTATTACTGTGTCAAGTGTAACATATTAGTTGCAAATTTACATGCAACATCATGACCTTTTCTTTTTAGGTGGATTTTTAGGATTTACAACTTCATATATTAAAACATGGAAATTATTAGAGTTGCTAATTAATTATACATATACTAATATTTAAAATATGATTCTTAGAAATAGTGGTAGTGGGCATGCTAATTCAAACTCCATTAATATTTGGAGTCTCATGTGGAATCTTTCGATTCCGAACAAGGTCAAGCTTTTCTTGTGGAGGGCTTGCCATGCTTTTCTACCTTGTGCTGAGCGTTTGTTTAAACGCAAGATTAGCCCTCATAGAGGTTGTCGGCGGTGTGGAGGAATCCATTATTCATTGTCTGTGGGATTGTCCTGTAGTTAGGAAGGTATGGAAGGTTAGTTGGTTAAAGGGGGTTGTTAAAACCTGGAGAGTGGCATGCTTTACAGACTTGTTTTCCCTTGTGGCTGATTGTGGAGAGCCACGAGAACTGGAGTTGTTTACTTTAATTTGTTGGTGGATATGGAGGGATAGGAATGAGGTGTTTCATGGTAAAAAGGGATATATTAGAACCGCAGCAGATTGTGGATAGAAGTGTAGAGTGGCTGCAGCGTGAATTTGTTAGTGTAGCCTTGAAGAAAAATGGAGGACTGGCAGGTCGCAGCATAGGTTTGGATGCTCAGGATGAGTCTATTGGAGAGGGGACTAATGCGCAGGGCGTAAAATTGTATTTTGATGGGGCTTCTGACATGGATGCAGGACGTGTGGGGTTGGGAGCAGTAGTGATTGATGAAGGAAAGTGGTTGAAGGGGGCAATTGCAGTACCCATGATTGCTTTTTACAAACCTCATGCTAGCTATTGAGGCTTTAGCGTTATGGCATGGCCTTAAATAGTGTAAGCATTTAGGTGTAAGCAGGTTGGCAATTTTTGGTGATGCTGCAAATGTGATTAATGCACTACGGAACAAGGGACTTGATTTAAGTGACATTGGAGGAGTACTTGATGCAGTTCGACGATTGATGCTAGAGTTTGAGGTAGTTACCTGGAAGCATGTACGTAAGAGGAACAATGCAATTGCTCATGCCATTGCTCGAAGAAGTCTGAAGATGGTGCACACTATGTTTTGCCAAGAAGTTGGGCCTCCTTGGCTTCATGAATTAATTGTTTGATGAAAGCTATTGTTTTAGTTTCTGGGCGTTCTCTTTGAGAACAACCTTTCCTCATTGAAGTATTATCAGTTGATTTAATAAAAGTTCCTTTTCAATCAAAAAAAGCAGCTTTCACGAGGTGCCCTTTGCAAGTTACATTAATGTCTTAGGCATGGGAGAGGATCCTCTCCTGAGCTCATTCCCCTCCTGAGCTGCCTGAGCTTTTCATTATATTTCAACACGTGGATATAATAAATCTAACGGTTTACAAACTATTCTAGTTTGTCTTTTTTCATCTGTTCATTCACGCCTGCCTAAGTGCCTCTATCTCTCTCAATCTCTCCTTCCAGTTTTTCTTCTTCTTCACTTAGCACCAAAACAAACAATGACAAATCAAGTGGGTTTCAATTAATTTCATACGGAAAGAGATTCGATTTTCTGAAAAGAAAAAAGAAAAAGAACAAGCAGTGTTTAAAGGGCATATCCAGAACTGTGGAAGTTGGATTCCTCACACTGTTAAGTCCCTAAATTTCGACAAGGTTGGCCAATATCTGAAATGTCCCAAATGGCGAATTTGGGTAGTTGAAAGTGTATCCCGTATTGCTTGAAGAGATAAGACTGAAACTTTACAGGGAAGAACATCAATGGAACACCCAGCCCCAAATCAAACCAATTGCAATCCGAAATTCAGCCCCAAAACAATAAAAGGTGCAAAAACACAAATCTCAAGTTGCTATCCCAGATTATTACATACCCTTTTTTGAAGAATTAAGAACAATATTGATTTGAGATGAGTCATGTCGACGTCAGGCTCAGGGGAAGTGATTGAATTATAACGTACCAAATCTGAATTTACCGATTTATTAGTCATTTGGACGGTAAACGGCCTTTACTTTCATTTTTACTGTCGTTTCGGTACTTTTAGGGGGGGGGGGGGCCTAAAAGATGACTTTTTGTTTGGGTCAGAATTTGAGGAAACTTTCTACATGAATATCGTAGAGGATATTAAACCGAGAGCGTGCATATGTGGTGCGTAAAAATCGGAGTTTGTATGCAAAAGTTATGGCCAAAAATAATAATGTTACTGTTCACGGTAACTTTCTATATATATATATATAGAGAGTTACCAGGGTAAGTTTCCATTTCGGGAAACATACCCACTACCCCGACTTTCTCTCTCTTCCTCTCCTTCTCTCCCCCGCGTCTATCTCTCACCTTTTTTCTCTCGATTCCCCGCCTTCCAGCCACCTGGGGACGAGTCACAGGTCATCATCGGCGTGCCTCATCCTCCTCCACATGCTAGCAGCAGTGGGTCACGGCGATTTGGCCAGAAAAGTGGGAATCGACAGCTTGAAGAAAACTGTAGCAGATTAGGGTTTTCCGGCAATTCTTCCGATTCCGGCAATCTTCGACAATAAAACCAAGTGCAATACGAGCGGCTCGAGCCATGGAACATTCCCCCTCAAGTTTCCAGCTCCAATTCTCAGTGTGGAGATCGAATCGAAGAATTTTCGATCCTAGGGTTTGAGGAATTTTCTGGGTTTTCTTCACCGGCCGATTTCAAGTGGTTTAAGGTAAAATTGAAACTTGTTGTAGTTTAGAAAAGTGTTGGGCTTGTTGAGATGTTGTTGTACATGGAATTTGGTGGCCGGAGGTGAGGTGGCAGCCGGCGTGTGGGGCCCACGCGCTGCCACTGTTGGTGGCGCGTGGAGGTGAGTAGGGTAGGTTTTTTAGCCCAATTAAATCCTATAAATGTTGTGGAGCTTGTATGTGAAGTTTGGTGGAAATTGAAGGAGTTTTGTATCGATTGTGTAATTCCGAAGTTTGGGATGTCGATAATTGAATTACGAGAATCCGACCATCGGATTTCTCTCGGTTCTGCCCTAGAACCTTTAAACTAATGAGTTGGTATTAGGGGTGAAGTTGGATTAAATTGGAAAAGAAATTGGAAGTTTGATTTAGGAGGATATTAGAATCGTATTTAATTGCCGAATCGTTATTCACGAATTATATTTATATACAGGGCGGCGTACAGAGCTATTGCTCGACGAAGGAACTCGTACGCTTGATCACCTAAATAGTACCGTGAGTGGACTTTTGATTTTAATTGATGCATGCAAATTAATTTCCGCAAATTTTGAGTTTATTGATTTATCAATTTAATTATCGAGCATTTTATTTTGGTTTGGATTATTAATTGATTTTTTGGTTTGAACTTTTGAATTAAGATTCATCATGCTCGATTTGAAAATTTTGATTTATATGATATTTACCTTATTATTATTCCGTGGTAATTTCCAGAAAATTTTATTATAATTAATTATCAATTCTTGAGATTTCAAGAGAGATTCGGAATTGGTTTATGATTTACGTGATTTTTTGATGATTTATTTTACCGAGATGATTTCCGGATTACATATTATATTTAGTAGTCAATTTTGAGATATTCTAGAATATTTTTGGAAATGAGATTTTCCGAAGGAATTTGTGCTCGTACTAATTTCCAGGTTTGGTTTTGAATTTGAGAATATTTTGGCGTGCGGGTCCACGTCACTAGAATATACTTAATTGTTTTCTCGTGAGATATTGGGGAAGCTTTATTGATTTACTGGTTTTCGATTGTTTTTCCTCACCATATATACTCAGATCATTCGATTAGTGTCTCCTCCTCACTTACTTTGTGTTTGTGAGTGGCAGTCAAGGATTCTCCTCCTCACGTGAGTGGTAGTCGAGGTTATTAGTTATTCTCCTCACACAATCTATGTGTGAGTGGCAGTAGAGGGTAGGTAGAACCTAAGGGGCTCCTTTACCCGTATGGTGATATCTCTTCCCCATATCCTATTATTACTTGACTAGTGGGGCCTAGTCCGATGTATCTTAACCAGCGGAACTGGTATGTTTTCACGAGATTTTGAGTTTAAAGAAATATGTTTTATAAACGATGCATGCATCGAGGTTTAATAAATTTAAATAAGTGGGAAAGTATTCAAGTTTGCTACTTTTAAATCATCTTAATTATTTATTTTTGTCCACTCACACTAACGTGTTTTTCAATACTTTTCCCCCGAGCCCTTCGGTTTCAAATGCCCAGTTTGCAGGCTAGATTAGTTGAGGTCAGGCGTACATGGAGCTGAGTCATAGTTGTCACTGCTTCCGCATTGTAGGATATAGTGATCATTTACCCTCTTTACTTTTTATTCTATTATACCTTTTGTTTTAGAATTGCTCTGATAACTGTGGAATTAATGTTATTAAGTTGGGAATTGTGTAATGTGAATTGGACAATGTTGTGATTTGGGGAGCATGGTGGCTCTAGGAGAATAAGGATGAATGATTTAGAGAGAGATTATTCAGAGCACCGCCGTGCACTTGCACCAACATAAATGAATGGTTAGATTGCATTAAATACACTTTTTATTTATTAAAAATAAAGTTGATAATAAATATCAAGGGTTGAGATTATTTTATAAGGGTTGGGTCACTTACACCGTCGGTGCATAGAATAATTTTCATGATTGAGAAGTGTAAAAGTCTTTCTACAGGTTTTGGGTAGTCCATTTTTGGGGGAAGTTCTGCCAAATTTTTGGTAGAATTTCTTCTAAGGTGGGTCCCGCAGGGCCACTTCGGATTTCAGGGTGAAATCTGGGGCAGGTCCTGTCATGAATGATCTCTTGTTCTTATTAAGAGAATCCAATTGAGATAATAGCACCTGCACTAGAGAGTCATTGAATAAAAAAACCCTTGAGCCCAACAAGATATGTATGATCCCTTCGGTTCTTTCAACCAATTGCATCTGGGGTTAAGCCATGGATATGTATGGTAGAGAAGAACGCTGACAGGAAGAGAGAAGAACAAGGAAAGAAGAGAGAAGAGATTGATCTGGAAAGGGTATTATTGTAAAATTAGTAACCAGAGAATATTTGGACCATTGGTTGTGATATGAGCCATGTGTCTTCATCTCCCTGAAAGCTTAGGCAGCTCAGGTGAGAACTGAGCTCAGGAGAGGATCCTCTCCCCTTAGGCATTGGCTGCAAAACTCTGTAGGCTTCAAAATTGCTTATAATATTTATTTCATTACGCCTATTTTTCATGTCAAACTCTTCCTTTTGCATTAGTACATCAGCAAAATGGTTTTTCACAAGAATAGACAAGAACCCAAAAGAGCATAAATCGTTTGAGTTGCCCTTGCGGCTCTAAAAGCACTCCTAAGGATGCCCAAGAAGAAGGAGCAAAAATTCCTTCTATCTATGTCGCCTTAGCTAAATTATATATTATATAAAGAGCAAATCCCAACCCTAAGGGATGTCGCTTTCAATTTATCATGCAATTAAATGTCAACATAACAGCTGTACAACGAGTACTATTTCTTTGTCTTCATGAGTAGGTAATAAATAATTCTCATATCAGAGGTACATGTATTAATTTCTAGTACGTAGTTGCCTTACAATTTTAAAACTTCAATTTTCATAACCTTTACTAGCTTTCTTGTAAAGTAGATTATGTTCTAATGATTTTAAGCCTTTTTAGTTATTTAAAAATTAATCTTTAGTGTATGTTCATGAATATATCCAAATTATTGATGTGAACCTTCCAAAAAGAATAATTTCCCTTTGTATTTAAAATTGTATTTGGTACAAAAAATGTACCATGTACACAATATGCTTCTTTCCTACTTTTTGCAAAAATAGAATTTGAATGCACTTGCTCAACAGATCCTAAGGAAGACCGAAAACACTAGAGCAGTATGATAACTGCCCATTGTTTCTTCTAAAATACTCTTTCTAGAAACTCATCCATTTCACCTATAAAAACACAAGGCTGGCCCTGAAGGCAGCCGCCTCAGGCCACTGGACTCCGGCTGGCCTCTGTCATTTTTTTTAATATTTTTTTTATATAAATATAGATTTAACAATCGGTTATATATTTTTCTTCGCGCTACTTGTTTGATGGACTGTTGTAGTTCAGTTGGTGGGGAATGTGGTGGCCTGCATTTAAGAGCCACCCCACCCAGGTTCCATTTTTGAGCTTGTTCAATTCACTTTGCTTTTTTTTTTTTTTAAAAAAAAATTTCTTTTTTCTGGTTTACTTTACAACTCTTTTATTTTATTTTTTTGGTTTCTTTTGGAATAATCACGTTTAATTCCTTTTCTTTATTGCAAACGTATATGAGTTTAATTTATTTTGCCCATTATAATTTAAGAAAATAATATATACGTAACAAAATACTATATGAAAATCAAATTTTATTATTGAATAAAACAAATTTGGTTGATCGAACACTATTCATGAGGCCTCATTTTAATTATTCGCCTCAGACCTCTACAATGTCAGGACCGGCCCTGTAAAAACATAACCTAACAACTCTATATCAGCATAAAGCTAGCCATCATCTCCTTTTGATCAAATTTTGGTTTTCTAGAGAGGTAGAATGGTGAAGGATTCTGACGAGTCACAGGCCAAAGATGAAGATGATGAAGATGCTATAGCTTGATGTATGATTCTTTCATCGAATCAATGATTTACCAGATTGGTATACACCCTCACAAAAAATCATTTTTGTACTCAATTTATTTAAAATTTTGGTTTACCAATACTTTCTTCCATTTATTTTCCTAGCCTTCTGAACTGTTGGCTAGGTTTTACTTTTCCTAGCTTTAATTATTTAATTTATATTGTATGTGCTTACCAACTGCAGAAGATCGATGTTTTCTCTCGACTTGACTCTCAGACTTGATTTACCTTCTTCCCAGGATGATCACAACAACGAGCATCCTCAATTTCCTCAGCTCTTCAATGCACCCGCTGCATATTCTTTATAGCCCTGAAGGAAGATGCCCATTTGTGAAAATTTCTAGAGCAATGCACAAGATCAATAAGATGAAGCGGATCAACAATTTACCAAAAACAAATACACAACAAATGAGATCATTGTTTTTAATTGGTAGCTATAGACATGTTTGAAGTTGTACGATGCTCACTTGATTGATTGTGTATAAGCTTTAATTTTAAATCATAATTAATCAAATAAATGCAATTTTCCTTCAGTAGCATAGTAAATATATTGTATTTCCAATTATGGTGACTCTCTCATTACCTTTTTCTACGTCTTTCAGAATAGAGCAAATGGGAAGGAGAATTTTTTCAAGGGACTGTCTGTCCACGTGGACTTATCACTTGGTCTAATAGCCTAATAATAAATAGACGCCTGGCTAAATTGAAAATTGTTTAACACTGTCCCGCTGCTCTAGTAAGTGATTCTTGTGGCAAATCCCTAGGACAAAATTATGCTTATAAACTGGGACAAAACCATACATGGTTAGCCAAAGGTGACCAGATCCACTGGTAAGTGGATTATGTCCATTTAACTGACGGAGAAGAGTTTAGGAAGACCTTATCCAAGCATCCTCTTCTCTTCCAAATAGTAGTAGGCTAGTAGCTGTAAAGAAAAATTTTTCAATCAGAAATTCTCCTCCTTTTGATTTGATTTCAGATCATAAGCCACCAGAATCGTCGTCCTAGTCCTTCATCTCCATTCATGCACAATCCACTCCCTTCGTTCTTCCAACTGGCTGGTGAAGGACCCTTCTTTCTTCTTCTTTTTTTCTTTCTAAGCAATGTATATGGTTTCCTGCTTTTTTCTGGCTTTTATCTTTATGTGGGTGTATCTAAATCTTGGTCTATTTGCTCTGTGGCTTGATGGGTTGCTTTCTTCTGATTTAAGATTCGATCTGTGTTCTTAGTTGGTGAGCTTCTCTAGGTTGATTTTTGATGGGTCGACTATGTTTGTTTCCAGGGAAAATGAAAAGGGTAATCTTGTGTTTGCGTAATGAGGAAACTAGGGAAAACTAAAAGGGTCTTTTTTGGGTGAATTGAAAATCTAAATTTGGATAAGGTCTGCAAGAAAAAGCGCTCATTTTTTTTTATCCCAACCAGTTCACCGGAAAAAAAACTTCTTTACGGGGGTCACGGCCACCGAGCAAGCTGGTCCCGACCAGTCTGAGCTATTCTGGTTCGACCTTTCTGAGCCTGCCACATGAATTAGTGTCTCCGTTGCTTCTCTTTCCATATTCGTGGAGTTTGGATTCGAATCGGAAGGGAAAGGGGAGGCTTGGATTTGCAAGTAAAGGGGATGCTTGAATTTGAATGAAGTCCTCGACGTTAGTTAATTTCTCCGTCAGCAATTAAATAAAAAGATATTGTAAATGGACACTATTTGTGGGTATGGTCAGTTTTGGCTAATTATACGTGGAGCTGCGACGAATCAAGCGTCGTAGGCCTCATACCCATTCCTCGAACTAATAGTGTCTACAACACCATAGTTCATCTCTGGTGAGAGACTGCAAACAGATTCCGTCAGCAAAACTCATAAACTTGGGATCAAACCTAGGCCGATCCAAACAAATATTGGTCTCGAAAGGCCAACCTGCTTCTAACAATGGAATAAAGAAGAAACAGAGGAGAAAACATGAAAGATCTGATGCCATGAAGTAACTACACTACTGGCGACCAAGGCAACAATATATGGACAAACCGTCAAGGTCTCAAAGGACGTCGTTGTTTTTGCTAGATGATGGAATCATGACCTTGATGGGTCGTTGTAGGTAGCGGCCAAGAAAATTATTGTGCTGTCATTACAGTTCCATATTCATATGTCCCATGAAAACAATATTATCCGTACTGAGAATGGTTTAGGATTGTGCATGCTTTCATTACCATATTCATGCGTCTTAATCACTACATTATCCTTAATGATAGTATGCTTCAGCTAGCTCTGCAGTAACCACTTTTTCTTGAAGAGATGATGAATGTTTTATATTATTGAAGAGATTACAGCCATCAGGTTTCTCTTACGCCCAACTTATTGAAGTGCTTAGCCAGGTGACATTGGAAGAGTAGAAGAAGCAAAAATTTGGGGATTGAAAATATAGGTTTGCAACCAATTTTGAGCACTTATAATTATATCATTATTGATTATGTGATCAAGCTAGGAGATGTTGCAGAAGGAGCAAAAAGGCATTCTATCTATGTCGCCCTAGCTAAATTATATATTATAGAAAGAGAAAATCTAAACACTAAGGGATCGTGAAATATAATGTCAATATAACAGTTGTACAACGAGTGCTATTTATTTATCTTCACGAGTAGGTAATTATTTATTTTGAGATCAGAGTTACATGTATTAATTTCTACTATGCAGTTGCCTTACAATTTAAAAAATTAAATTTCCATAATCTTTACGAGCTTTCTTGCATAAGAGATTCTTTCATTATGATTTTAACCCTTACTAATTATGTTAAAATTAATCTTTGGTGTACGTTCATGAACATATCCAAATTACTAATATAACTTTCCAAAAAGAATAGTTTCCCTTTGTACATTAAAACCTTCGTATTTGGTACAAAAAATATCCCACATACATAATATTTCTTTCCTAATTTATGCAAACACAGAATATGAATATTTCTTTCCTAATTTATGCAAACACAGAATATGAGTGCATTTGCTCAACAGATTCTGAGGAAGACCGAAAATCCTAAAGCAGTAATATGACTGCCCATTGTTTCTTCTAAACCAGCCTTTCTAGAAACTCATCCACACCCATAAAAGCATAACCTAACAACTTCATATAGGCATAAAACTATCCCTCATCATCTCCTTTTGATCAAATTTTGGTTATGTAGAGAGGCAAAATGGTGAAAGATTCTGATGATTCTCAGGCCAAGGATGAAGATGATGAATATGCTAGTCTGATGCATGATTCTTTCATCGAATCAATGATTTACCAAACTGGGTATATACCCTTATCAACAATCCTTTCCCTACACAATTTATTTAAAATTTTTGTTTACAAATACTTTCTTCATTTATTTCCCTCTCGAGCTGTTGGTTAAGTTTTACTTTTGCTAGCTTTAATTATTCATTTCATATTATTTGTGCTGACCAACTTCAGAAGATTGATGGACTTAACACTCAAACTTAGTTTACCGTCTACCCAGGATGATCACAACATCGATCATCCTTAAGTTCCTCAGCTCATCAATGCACCTGGTTCTTCCAATATTACTTAGGTATTGATCTCTGATCTTTAGCTAGTGAGTTATTTATTTATTTATTTATTTTTCTTATTAAATTAAAGAGGATCAAATGATTTCACTCCTACCCCCATGGTGACTCGAACCTATGACATGGATCTTAGGTAGTGGGTGCTCTAACCACTGAGTTAACACATAAGATCCTTTAGCTAGTGAGTTCATATGATATTTACTATGTACAATAATTTGTAACTATCTATTTTTATTTGATGAGATAATAAATATTTATGTAGGCTCTTTTTATATAAGAATGAGAGATCAATGATCTAATTCCAAGTTGGGCTTGTTTAAGGATCCAAATTATTAGGGTATACCGATATGTATCATCGACATAGGAGAGGTCGACCAACGATGTTCATTGGTGTACACAAACCAAAGTAGCAAACTACTGACTTCTTCCTCTTCTCTTTTCCCTTTTATAGCCGGCATCTTCTCCCATGGTGGAGGTTGGTCATGAGATCTCTAGAAGTCGAATGCGGAGATCAAGAGATATTGACGATGCCAGAGAGGCTTATTCATCGATTCATCGATTTACCAGAGGTAGATCTCTTTCTAAAATAATCTCTCGCCAACAATCTCGTAAAATATATGTGTTGACAGGGTTTTTGATGATTCATTTTTATTGATTACTACTCTTTGTTGAAGTTTGCAGTATAGAACTTTGTTGTCAACGTCTTGAGAAAGATCGAGAGATTGCATAACCGAATACATATCTGCATCCAATATCAATTTTGTGTCCATTATTTTTCTTTTCGATTTGATATCAAATTACATTTATTTATTTATTTATATTTTCAATTTTCGTGATGGATCCTATAAGGGGTGGAGATTGGAGTAGTATGTATTGGCTCGGTAGGATTGGAAGATGAGGAAAATGATTTTAAAGCTACCAGAAACGAGGAGGTCCTCGGCCAGTTCAGATCTGCATCCTCCTGATTAGAAGGAGGATACAAAGAATTTTAATAGGGTTCTGTCGCTTATAATCTTATATGCCTCTAGAACACCATAGGAGTGTCTTGATATTTGAAGCGTCGCAATGGGCTATACAAGGTTGTACATACAAAGAGGAACCGAAATGGTGGAGTGGATCATTACAAAAGGGTCGAAGTCAAGGTCCAATCATTTCAGATGCATCATCTAATACAATGGAAGAAACTCAATTCTAGGCCCTATGCAACGAATCAACGATTTACCAGAGGCAAATCTGAACTAAAGGAAAATAATTTAACTATAGATTTTAGGTTGGTTAGTGCTGAGTCTTAAATCTCCTGTTGTTGAAGGCTCACTTTGTTTTATATAAGTATGTGATTGTAGTCTGATAACTAATTAATGAAGTTAAGTTTTCTTTCTGCTATTGTTCGCACAACACTTTCCCTATCTCTGTTTGCACTAGTTTTTCAAGTATCATTCAACTCTTTACTTTCGCCAAGAATAGAAGACGAACTTGATATTGAGTCTCATGTAGGCTTTACCTACATAGACAGCCTTATTTCTAGTGAGTATTATATCTCTCCTGCTTTAGTTACTATTATTTATGCCAAGTATATTTGAAGTTTTGGCATTTATCATTTGGATAATTATCCTAGTCTGACCAAGTAGAGGATCTCTCAAGATCTTAGTGCATCCCTTCCTATTTGATTTAAATCATCAAATATAAGACCAACGGAAATTTACAACCCAAAAATCAGGTTTATGGACATAAAACCCTAAACCGAAAGAACGCACCTCACGTGCCAAAGAACAAGAAAACCAGATCTCGTGGGTTGGCTCTCCCGGCCGACCGTAGCGGGCGAATCTGCTACTGCATCTCGGTCCGGGAGGGGTCTTTGCTTTCTTAGTTTTTCTTAGTTTTATAGTGTTTCGCCAATCTGGACGGAGCGTAGTCAGAGCATGCTGGCTTATGCTGTGTCTGTGGTGGCGAGGCTTGGTGGTCGTGCAGTTCCATGGCAAGGGGCACGTCGTGGTCATAGGGGTGCTGATCTGTTCTGTCCAGGATTGGGTCTCTTCGACCTGACCTGGGAATGGGTTTTGGTTGGCTGGGCTGGTGTGGATCTGCGGTGCGAAAGGGAGGATGGCATGATGTTGGTGGCGGTCAGTCTCCGGTGGCGAGTGTCTAAGATTGCGCAGCAGAGGTGGCGGCGAGTGCTTCGGCGCTGGTTTGTTGGGCTTGCGAGGATAGAGGTGGAGGTGGTGGGCTGGGTGATGTGTTCTGTCGGGGCTTGGCCGGCGATGCTTGGTTGACGGTAGTCGGGGTCTGAAGGTGGTGGCGGTCTGGGCCTTAAGCAAGTGTGGGCCAGGCCTGGGCCTGGTGGTATTTGGGAGTCGGGTACTTTTCTAGGTCCATTAGGTGCTGCTATTTTTTTTTTTTAAAAAAGCTTTTAGTTTTTGTTTGGCAAGTAGTGTGTTGTTGGTAATAAGACGCTACTAAGTGTGTGCCAGAGACAATCTTCTCTTTCGCCGTCTAGAGGGTCGTTCCTATTCTGGAGTTGGGTCAGCAGCGGTGGCAAAAATGTCTGGCAATTGCATAGACAATCATCCTTGGCCTTCTAGTGGGACGTTCCTGTTTGGGTTGGGTTGGAGGTGATGGCGATTTGGAGCAGTGGTGGATTAATGGTGTTGACAATAGGGTGGTGATGGTGTTGGGTTTTCTTTAGTCTCAGGTCTGAATGTCCGGCAATCCTTTTGGTCGAGGTTAGGTCACAACGAGTGTTGGCTTGGTCGATCAAAAACTGGTCAGGCGGACTCTGGTTGGTGAGTTAGCGTCGACACAAGTGAGTTGTCTAGTCTTAGAGTTCTTACTGGCTGGATGAGAGGTAAGATGTCAGGGATTCACTGCTCTTGCGCTTATTGTCTTTGCCATACAGTTGTAGTGCAAGTTTAGAGTCAGTCATTATAGAGTTCCAGTGTGAAGTCTAGTGGCCATTTCTGAGTAAGAGATGTCACCTAAAACTCGTTGTAAGCAGTTCATTATTAATGAAGTTCTTATTTGATAAAAAAAAATATATAAGACCAATGTTAAGCTTAATGCCTACATCTTTGGTACTTAGCTCTTTGTGCCTGATTGGGCATTTTGTTGTATAGCAAATGAATTTATATTTTAGGATTTTCAGCTGAGGACTGTGTAGGGAAGTCTTAATTTGTTATTGAATGATAATAAGCTACTTTTTGGTTTTGTGTATTTGTGACGAGACAAGTTTGGCATCTGTTGCGCATTTGCACAAAGCTGAATGAAAAATGTCTTAACAACGGTTGCTTCAACAACTGTCGTGGGTCAATTAAGTTTCCTTTCCTATTATAGTAGTGTGTCGATTATTCCCTCACGAAAGTACAGTAATTATCTTCTTATTGGCAAAGCTTGGTATTTCTTTCTTCATTTATTCTTATAATACCAGTTTATATTAATACTCCCAATAAATTTAGGTCTGGGTATTAAAATATAGGGATATTGACCATTTACACAATTTGAACCTAAAAATTGTCCACTTACTCCACTAAGAAGTTTTTAATCTCATTTATCTAATTTAAACATCAATGACAGTTTTGTCCTCACTTTAATTAACAAATTACACTCTCAGACTCTCTCTCTCTCTCTCTCACACACACACACACACACACACACACACACACACACACACACACACACACACACACACACACACACACACACACTCAGTTCATTGCAGGAACTTCGCCGAGGCCCTCTGGTTGAACTACTCGGCCACCAAGTCCGGTTACATCCTCTGCCACCTCCAAGTCCAATTACTTCCTCTTCTTTTATCTTTCTCCATTGTCCCTCTGCCCCTCAATCTCAGATCGGTGACGTGCTGGATCGGTTGCTGTCGCCGTCGACCTCGACTGCATCTCCAATTCCAAGACCACCGCCACGCGAAGAAGATTCAAGAAGAAGAGGATCGTCACAATTGCAGCCTCTGCAAGTCCTGGAGTTCGGAATCGGGTTTTGTTCCGGGTCAGGGCTGTCACCGGATTCGTCTGTCTAAGACCTCAGGCCGGCCACTTTAGTGTCGATCTGGCCAGTCCATCAACCTCATCGCCAAAGTTGTCCTTTCCGACCTCAATTCCCGATTTCCGTCGCCGATCAATTCAACATCTACACTTCCTGATTTCTGTTGCCAAGCATCATCGCAGATAATTCCGACCTCTCTTGGTTGTTGCCAATCAATTCAACAATTTTTTTTTTTGTCTGAGGGGTTCTGGCGGAGGTGGAGGTGTTGGGGATCGTGAGGCATAGGAATATAGTGAGATTGTTAGGGTTTTGTGAATGGTTATGATGATTAATTAATGATTATAGTGTTCGCTATAGTTGTGACTGTTATGAAAGTGCATAGGTGTTTGATTGCGTTAGATTTTTGATGATTGATACGGGAATTGAAGGAACTTGTTTCAGGGAAGCCGAGGCTGGAGCCGGAGGAGCAGAAGCTGTTGTTCAAGGGAAATAATGATATTAATGGGAGGCAATAATAATATTATTGAGGGGCAATAATGTTTTTATTAGGGATACTGTTTTTCTTAGGGGGCAATAATATTCTTCCGTGACTTATGAGATATCCGACTAGTGTTTTGAGGAATTTTGGTGACCAGACTCCCGCGAGCATTGACAGGACTCCGATCAAGTCTTCTTTGACTTCTCTCTAAGTGACAATGGCAGGGAGGGCAAAATTGTCTCAATAATATACAAAAAATAATAAAAGAATACTTAATTAGGCATTAGGGCAAAAAATATATAATTTGTTGGGTAAGTGGGAATCTTATAAGATGCTTGGGTAAATGGGGTTAATGTAGCTCAATTTAGGGTAAATGGCCATTTTCCCTAAAATATATTGGGAGCTAGGAGTTACTGAATATGCTTATCTTTCATTCTTATAAATTTATAATGGGGACGGATCCGTGACATCATAAATTATAGTTAAAATTATACTTCAATTACAAACCATTAGATTAAAAGATTATCAATGGATGAGATTAGTCATAAAGAATATATCATTACCTATTATTTTTCTTTTCTTTTCTTTTCTTTTTAATTAATTAATCAAATCTATTTATTATGATTTAATAAAATCAATAATTGCTATTCTGATTTGGAATACAATTAAGGAATCAAATCTTTCAATTGTTTTCCTATTGAAACTCATCTACTCCTCAAAAAAGAAAAAGAAATCGATCAGATGAGGCCTTTGATGAACTAAATGAAAACTTTAACAAATAAATGAACATGAAAGAATTTTACACAACGTCAACTACTCAACTAGATATCATGAGACCTGATGTTTATCATCAACAAATGGCATGAACTGTACAATATTTAGAGCAAACAGAAAGAAAAAGAAAAGAATTAAGGGTAACCTATTGGAGATATGCAATGAAAATATGATGAATCTTGATTTTGCTCTGTCATCTTGATGAGGAAACGGTGAGAAAGAACCAATCAGTTTTCATCATGCTTCGTCAAAGGCCTCATCTGATCGATTTCTTTTTCTTTTCAGTAGATGAGTTTCAATAGGAAAACAATTGAAAGATTTGATTCCTTAATTGTATTCCAAATCAGAATAGCAATTATTGATTTTTATTAAGTCATAATAAATAGATTTGATTAATTAATTAAAGAGAAAAGAAAAGAAAAGAAAAATAATAGGTAATGATATATTCTTTATGACTAATCTCATCCATTGATAACCTTTTAATCTAATGGTTGGTAATTGAAGTATAATTTTAACTATAATTTGTAATGCCACGGATCCGCCCCCATTTATAATACCAGTTATATTAATATTCTCATTGAATTAAGGTCTAACTATTCAACTCGGATCCGGCTCCTCTAAAGTGAGGAGTTTGTAAATTTACTTTTGAATTACAGAATATGTTTCAGACTTTCACCAAGTTCAAGTACACGCTATAGATGATATGTTGTGGTCAAGGCAGAGTACTGTAATCAGATGCCCTAAGCAACATCCGTGGAATATAGGCACTATCACTACTGTGACTTGTTGCATTTATAGATGATATAGAGTTAGTTACAAGTGACTTGTTGCATTTATAGATGATATAGAGTTGGTTACAATAAGCTGGACAACCGGACAACTCACTGTTTACCCGTGTCTATTCAGATTGCCTATTCAAATATTGATGCAAGCTTGTGGAGGGCAAGCCACTCTCTCTCTCTCATTCTCTCTCCCCCAATATATATATATATATATATATATATATATATTTCAAAGTCAACGATTTACCAGATGTGAACATCTTTTTGGAGAAATTTGAATTTAATTGAGATTTTAGTTATAGTTTTTTTGTTTGTTTGTTGTTGTTGAGGGCAACAGAAGACTAATCCGTTGATAGAAATTATGATGATCCTCACTCGGTGAATCATGAAGGGTACATATACCCCTCATATAACAATGCAAGCTCATAGAGTACTAATGACCAAAGGGAAATCCAAAAAAAAATTAAAGTTCGAAAGAGAAAACTACTAGCCAAAAGCAATAAAATAAAATATGAAACCTTACGTCTCCTAACATGAGACACTTCCTTGATCACTTTGATGCCTAAGACCTTCCTGGTGTATGTCGCCATCATCAAGCAAGACACATCGCACCCTACATGATGTAGGGGTTCATCTCCTACCCGGAATGGGAGACGGTCTCCAAAGATGTCAACCCATCATGCACACCAACAAACCCTCCATCAAGGGACCCCGACACCATGGACTCAGAGCCGCCACAGGTGGACGCCACCGGTGAACCTTTTGCTTTGAATCTCTGATCACGAGGCTTGCCCTTCTTCTTGTAAACTTTGGGAGCCTAAGTCACCTTCACATTGACCAGACCTTCGGAAGAAAACTTGAGGCCAAGGTTTTCTAACTGCAAGTTGACCGGAACAAGAGCAGTTTGGCACGCTTACCATCCTCATGATCATCCTCTTCCCTGGGACGACGCACCCCCACCACTGGTGCTTGAGCAAAGGTTCCTTCAATTTCGGAAGATGTCACAAGCTTCGGAAGCGATCGGATCTGCACTGATTTCTTCTTCAACAAGTTGGGAACCTTGAAAGCAGAAAGCAGTGAGGAAGAAATAGAAGGCTGGATGTTTGCCCTAAAAACCAGGGCTAGAATGATTGGCCCCATCGCCGGCTGTGACCCCGCCTCAGCCACGGTGTCAGTCTTCGATTCTTCCTCCCTAAGGCATCTCTGGTTGCCATGATTTAGCATAGCATAGGAGCGACAGCGCCCTAGGAGCCTTTCATACCTGAATTGAAGGGTTAGGACATCAACAGGAGAAACCCTAACCCTACAATAAAGACGCACCAGATCATTGATGGAAAGAACCAGCCTTACTCGAGCTTTTCCCCTGCGTAGCGCCGTATGTCCACCTCCAGGACCTCTTTGATTGTCCCACCAACAACTGGATAGTAGGTTCCATCAAGATGCTCGGAGGAATACCCTGCAGCGTAACCCAGATCCAAACAAAGTCTAGCTTCACGGTAGAGATGTTCGAGAAGCCATCATAATCATTCAAAAGGATCATAGCTCGTTGAAAACCCCACGGCCCACCTTTCTTCACACGAGAGACATCCCTCTCATGAGTGAACGTGAAAATGAAACGTTCACCCCGTGGTTGGACCTCCACGGTCCCAGACAACCTCCACATCAATCTCACAGCACCTCGGAATGAGTCCATCACCACCGCTCCGCAAGTATTCAGCCTCCCCACCAAATAGAAATTGCGTGCTGTGAATGAGTATCATTTACGTCGTGTATTCGATGCACACAGTAAATCTTGCAAAATTTTCAAGAAAATTACGGCATGCTTGTAAAGAACGCTATAAAATCACACTTTTATTAAAATTTACAGAGTTTTCCCGTTCCACGCTGTGAATTCAGCCCACAAAAAATTATCACATTTATAAAATTGGCCCGTTACAAAACTCAGACTTCTCCCTCGTCTCTCTCTCACTCTCCTCAGAACGTACATTGCTCCGGCCTCGTCTCTCAAAACGCAGTGAGCTCCTCCTAACTCCCATTTCTCCAGCCTCCTCCGCTCTCCCATTGCTCAGGCACTTCACAGTAGGTACTTTCTTCTCTCCCATCCACAACTCTTATGTGTTCGATTGTGGTTTTCTACAAGTAATTGCGGTTGATTCTTGAAGTTTTGTTATAGTCATTTCGTCGAACACTTGGTGTGCGTTCTTGATTTTCGCTCAGCTAGCTCGACTATTTCTCTTTTGATTTTGTTCGTCGAGTGTAAGGGTTCACTTCTTCTATGCATTTCTGGATTTCGTTCTTCTATGATTTTGTTTGATAGGTCATGCTGTTTTCCTCTCAATTTGTTTCAGTTCTTGGTACATTCGTATTTGTGCTTCTGCAAATAATAGCTAGTCTCCTTGTGTGTATATATAGGATTGATTGTTTGAACCTTTTGAAATGCACAAAATCCAAATCAGATCAGCTCATCTTCGCACTTTCAGTATAGCTAATTTATTAGGAGGACTGGAGGATATCATAATACTGAACCTTTCTTCATTGTGGCCAGCCTTGTGAACACTTCCTAGTTCAAATTTTCATATTTATTAACTGAATCAACTCATGAATAGCTAAAAGAAGAAAATTGAAACTTTGCTATAAGTTTGGAACTTTGTATTGAGTTGAAATTGTCATCACATTGGATATAATGTAATGTTAAGCATGGTTAGGAGTTAGGACTAAGAGCTGAGCAATGTTCATTAAGCTTCATCCCTTTTGAGTTTTCTGGACAATTTAGTGAGTTTTCTGGACAATTTTATATGCTTGATGGTATTTGGGTTTGAAGCATGATATACTTGGGATACATGGACTCGAAAGTGTTTTAGAATTTGGTATCTGCTTTTGATAGGAGGGCGTTGAATATATGGATATAGAGTATATATAGAGTGAATTAGTTTAACTGACATAATTCCTTAGCCTTCTTACATGATTTGCTATCACTTTTCAGTATTTCTCATGGAGCTATATGGTGGCAGGTACTTTTTGTTTCCTCCCACGAGTACCAAAGAGTATGATGATCGCGTGATGGTGCTACTGTATACGCTGTAAAGTGTGAACCACAGGTACGATATATTCCTTAGTTGTAGTATGCTAATGATTGTGTCAACTAGGCAATATCATGATTCCCTAGTTGGTGACTAGCTATTTAATTCATGACAACACAAATTCTCATTGAGACTCTGTTTTCATCTTTTTTATATTTTCCTTTTTTTTTTTTGACAAAAAATAGCTCAGTTTTAGTTTGGCTATATGTCAGCGTATTGTATGCTAACAAATACATTGTAGCTCAGTTATAATGGTATGCAGTAAGATGTTCATAACCTTCCAACTGTATTGCCCAAAACATATATATAATGATTCAGGGCAGGCTAGTGCACCCAATGAAATATAAATGCTTTGTTTTTAGTACAGGTAGTCGTGCTTGTATGCCTTTTTCCTTAGTGAGAAAAATTGCATGGCTAGTTGTCGTGACAAAAATTCACTTGTTTCATTTCATTTTTTATGAGAGAAAAAACAAGCATACTTATTAAGTAATCCAATTGAGTTTCATTTTCATAAGGGTCAGATCTTGCTGGCCACTTTTTCACACTTTCAGTAAAGCTAATTTATTAGGAGGATTAGAGGAGTTTTAAACGTTGGTTGATATTATGTAACTATAGATGAGTTTGTTTTTGTGCTATTGTAGAGGTAGAAGTGATTCTAGAATGATATTGCATTGGACAGTCCTACATGTTCACTAGTTAGTTTACTGTATTGGTTGCAATCATTCTCAATTGAAATACCTAGTTTTTGGTTCAATGCCAGTTCACATATCATGATGTTATTGAAACATAAAGTTTGCATATCCTTATTTATACCTTTCTTTTTGGCTAGCCATTGCTCTGTGGACTATAATTTCAAATTAATTGGATCTTTAACGTTTGTAAATATAAAAAGAATCTGGAACATGACCGGCTACACTGAGTGAATGAGATATGCAATCTGGAACAGTATACTTTATAGTGAGGATGCTACCAAAACACTTCTGTTTAATATTGCTGAACCAGACTTCTCTCTTTTCCTAATACCATGTATGTATATTAACCAGTTTCAAATATCTTGAATTACTATGGTGCAGTAACTGAGCTCTCTGAGAGGATCTGTGTGATGTGCATATCCATGTATTTAGTGGCTTACTTGGTTGGCAATTTACATTTAACTTCGGCAAAGTCTGAAACCATAGTCACCAATTTCATGGGCACTTTGAATCTCCTTGGCCTTCTTGGTGGTTTCGTTGCAGATGCCAAACTTGGACGCTACCTGACTGTTCTACTCTCTGCAACCTTAACTGCTCTGGTAAGTTTTTCGGATTACAACTCCAAAGAAACGATCTCTTGTCAATGATCTGGCATGTTACATGTTGCTAAGCTGTGATTCAAGACTGTTCTTTCTGACATGATTTCACACAATCAACAAGATACATTTTCATGGTAAGTCCAATAATACCGGTTTTTCTTGCTTCAGGGGATAACTTTGTTAACAATAGCCACATCCGTTCTGAGAATGAGACCCCCTGCGTGTGAAGGCAACCAAGAATGCATTGAGGCCACAGGCAGCCAATTAGCCCTGCTCTATGCTGCCTTATACCTTACAGCACTAGGTGGCGGTGGAATAAAATCCAACGTCTCAGGTTTTGGCTCTGATCAATTTGATTCCTCAGACCCAAAGGAAGAGAAGTCCTTGATCTTTTTCTTCAACAGGTTCTATTTTGGCATCAGCATTGGTTCTCTGTTTGCGGTACTCGTCCTGGTGTATATACAAGACAATATTGGCCGATGACTCGGTTATGGAATATCAGCAGGGACAGTGGTGATTGCTCTCATCGTGTTACTCTTGGGAACACCATTCATCGATTCAAAAAGCCTTGAGGCAGCCCTTTGACTATGATGTGGAGGGTGATATTTTTGGCATGGAAGAAGAGGGTTCATCCTTATCCTTCTCATCCAAGCCTTTTGAATCAATACCAAGAAGCCAAGATTCCACACACAGAGAAACTCAAGTAAGTTTACATATAAAGCCATTGCATTCAGGAAGAGGGTATCTCCTTTATCCATTCACTAATATTCTTCCTATGTTAGGTGTCTCGACAAAGCTGCAATACTAGATGAATATGCCGCTAGTGAAGAAAAAAGAAGCAACCCTTGGATAGTAGCCACAGTGACTCAAGTTGAAGAGGTGAAACTGGTTTTCAAGCTCTTGCCAATCTGGTCAACATGTATTCTCTTTTGGACGGTCTACCCTCAAATGACTAGCTTCACCATTGAACAAGCGACCTTCATGAACCGGAAAGTCGGTTCCTTTGAAATCCCTTCTGGTTCCTTCTCGGCCTTTCTCTTCATCACCATTCTCCTCTTCACCTCCCTAAATGAGAAACTTTTCGTCCCCCTTGCTCGAAAACTCACCAAGAGTCCCCAAGGACTCACAAGCCTTCAGAGAGTAGGAATTGGACTAATGTTTTCAGTGGCTGCTATGATCGCTTCCGCAATAGTAGAGAAACAGAGAAGGGAGATAGGTGTTGACCAAAATACAAAAATACGTGCCTTTTGGCTTGTTCCACAATACTTCCTAGTGGGTGCTGGGGAAGCTTTTGCCTATGTAGGACAACTTGAATTTTTCATCAGAGAGGCACCAGAGAGGATGAAGTCTATGAGCACAGGGCTTTTCTTAAGCACCATCTCAATGGGGTTCTATGTAAGCAGTCAGTTGGTGACCGTGGTGGATAAAGTAACTCATAAAAGCTGGCTGAGAAGTGATCTGAACAATGCAAGGCTAGATAACTTCTATTTGCTGCTTGCAGCTCTAAGAACTTTAAATTTCCTATTTTTCCTTGCCTTTGCGATGAGACACCAGTACAAAGGCCAGCAGCACAATAACACTGATGACAGTAGCAAAGAGCTGAAGAACTCTAATGACATGATAGTTGAGGATATGGAGAAGATAAGAATCGAGGCAAAAGAGGGACCCTAGTAGGTATAGAGACTATTCTGTAATATTGGTCCTCAGCAATTAAAAAGAACAGAAAGCAGTGTGTTCCATGCTTTAGACATTTCATTATTATTTTTGTCTATAATCTGTCCCATGATAAATTAAATACTGTTTGTATTTAGAATGCAATGGAATAATAGATCTTTATTCAACCAAAAATAACTTTACAACACAACAGATGCATGAATTGCTCATTTGCTCGTCTGAAAATCAGGCATTTCACCAAATCAAACCTTCTAATAATGCATATGCAAACAAAAGGCCTATTTAATTGCAAGATTACTCGTTTCGATCAGTGTTCTCCACCTAGTTCAGAACCAGTGCAAAATTTCAGACAAAAGACCAAAGATAAAAGTTGATGAACAACTGGATCCAGATTTGGTAGCTTATAACAAAATACACTACTAGAGAAATTCGTCTCCTCACTCAGGAGACCCACGTCTAAGAAACCGAGAGCTGACCTCTAGTCAATTACATAGGCTATGAAGAAGAACCATTTGCAGAAGCAGGGAGGTGATTTATAATCAATGGGGGACGAGGAGCTCGGTGGTCTGCCTCCTTTTGTTTTCGGGCCTTATGCATCTCTTCTGTCTCAACCACAACCAATCTCTTGACCTGTATAGAAAATTTACATGCTCAAATTATCACCTATAGACAGACCAGGTGACCTAATCTAGAAATGCCTGCACTCTGAGCTTATATCAAACCTGTTGGATCATTTTCCCTAACAGTAGGAGTGTTCCATCGCATGACAGTTCGGTTGCATTTTCAAAGACGTAATGCCTCTAAAGTACGCCTGTGAAGCCTCCTAGTTCCTGGGATTCCCCTCACCAGAGTTATATACAGATTAGGGCTCCATGCAATTGGAACATTGGTTTTAAAAGCCTTGAAAGCATTCATGTTCAAACCTACACATCCACAAATGATACGTAAGCAATAGATTTCACATATGTAAACTTATTTGATATATGAGTGCAATAGACATAAGACACCAACAGAAAGAGGATAATCATAAGAAATTGGGATCACATAAAGCATATGCTAAGGCAGCCAAAGCTCTAAAGTCCTTCGGTAAGACATAGCCTACTATTTATGGATCGAACATCTTTTCTTTCCAATAAAATGGAAATATACGTACATTGCATAATATAAGAATGTTGAGCACTAGTTAAACAGAAAGCAAAGACGAACATTAAATTCTTTTTGGCTAGCCATTGCTCTGTGGACTGTAATTTCAAATTAATTGGATCTTTAACGTTTGTAAATATAAAAAGAATCTGGAACATGACCGGCTACACTGAGTGAATGAGATATGCAATCTGGAACAGTATACTTTATAGTGAGGATGCTACCAAAACACTTCTGTTTAATATTGCTGAACCAGACTTCTCTCCTTTCCTAATACCATGATTGTCCTCTCTCTGTTGGTGTCTTATGTTGCAATCAGACTTCTTGTATAGGCTCGCTTAAATGTGAGTGTCTCAGAGATTTTAATGATCTGCTCTAGCTTAGGTAGGTAGTTCGGATTTTCTTGCCTGATTTCTTATGTAAGTTCTTGTAGACTCTAGCCTTTGGCTGTTAATCTAATGCATTCAACTTCTATTTCAAAAAAAATCATTGAAGGGACAAAATTCACACATCATAATTGGAAAAAGTAGAACTGTTACCGGTTGTACATGCATGGCGTATGTGTTTGAGTAAGTGAAGAACCATCTCTTGGTAAATGAAGAGTTAAAAACATTATTTAAATTAAAAGAATGAACAGCTTTTAAAGTTTATAACCCAAACGAGTAACTAATAAAGGACCTGACCCTGACTTGGCGGATCCGCAATGCTTTGCATAACGAACTCTCCGCTTCAAAAGCCAAAACCGCCACTCCACACACATTCTACCTCTTCTCTCTTCTCTCTCTCTCTCCCTCTCCCACACAACTTTGACGGCGACCATGTCCTCCTCCACAGCCAATGCCAAGGCCGTGCCTGGCCGCTCCGCCTCCGTCTACAGCGAAGTCCAAACCAGCCGCCTCGACGTTCTCCTTCCCCTCCCCTCCGTCCTCAAAGCCCCCTTCTCCGTCGTCGATGGCCCGAAAAGCTCCTCCGCCGGAAATCCAGGTCACCACCACTTCATATCATAAAACACTTGATCAACAATCACGTACTTAATATGATTCATGATTGTTTCTCTGAAATATATTACTGTGGTTATTCAACTGTGAAATATGTGGTTGCAGATGAGATTGCCAAGTTGTTCCCTAACCTATTCGGCCAGCCCTCGGCTTCGCTAAACGCCGGTGATGCTTCATCGGCTCTGTCCAAGGATAAGAGTTTGAAGATCGGAGTTGTTCTCTCCGGTGGACAAGCACCCGGTGGACACAATGTGATTTCTGGGATTTTCGGTGAGGGTGACCCTGTGGCTTCTTACGTCAGTTTCAAATATTGGCATTGAAGAGTTTGTATAATAATTTTTTTTTCTTTTCCAATTATGTGTGTGTTAGATTACTTGCAGCAGCGTACTACTGGAAGCACAATGTATGGATTTAGGGGCGGTCCGGCCGGAGTGATGAAGGGAAAGTATGTCGAATTGTCAACCGAGTATGTGTATCCATACAGAAATCAGGTATCTCTGTTACGATTTTTCAATCAATTTTGTGTTTAGTTTGTTTCTTGTGTGGCAAGAAATGTTTGCTGGCCCTGTGGATTGCTCTTGTATACTTTATTAATTTGTTGAAAAATAAAATTTAGAGATATAATTGTTCTCCGTAGCCAATTAAGGTAGACTCTCTTGACATGCAGGGCGGCTTTGACATGATTGCTAGCGGCAGAGACAAGATTGAAACTCCAGAACAGGTTTACTTAATTTCACCAGCATATATATCTTTCACAAGTTTAGAAAATTCATGAGATTTTTTGTTTATTTGATGTCATACCATAGTTATATGGAAACTGAATTTTGAGCATGTGCATTCCAGTTTCAGCAAGCTGCAGATACAGCGAACAAGCTTGATTTAGATGGGCTTGTGGTCATTGGTGGGGATGACTCAAATACTAATGCTTGCCTTCTTGCTGAGAACTTCAGGTATGAAATATGTTTCTGTGACATCAAAAGTGCTGCTGTCTGTGTGCAATGCCTTAGGTTTCAAGAGATTATGCTCCTATTCTTAAGCTTAAGCAATCATGTAGAAATCATTTTTATCCTTTTATAACAGGGGTAAAAATTTGAAGACACGGGTTATTGGATGTCCAAAAACCATTGATGGTGATCTGAAATGCAAAGAGGTGCCTACAAGTTTTGGATTTGACACAGCATGCAGGGTAATTCCTATGATCTCTTTAGTCATATTTTGATTATTTTCACTGTTTGTAACGAAGTTCTGACACTGGGAATTGTACAACAAAACCAAATTTACGCTTTGTCGAGCATTCTTTAGTTTATCTCAATGCCATGCATGTCTTCCACACTTGTCCTTGTGGAATGTGTCTTAGCATGGTAGTGATTGCAGTCATGTGCGAAATATTGGCATTGTATCTTGGTGATTCTAATGGGATCTCATCAGTCCTTCCTCAAATATTTGTAGCCTTATTATAGGAGTCCACATTTCGTCTTTTTTATTTTTTTTATTTCCTCTTTCTCATATTTTTCTTTTTACTCGGAAGGCAGAAGCAGAGTATAGTGTATTCATGTACTTTGAGCTCTTGTTTTCTATGTTTTAAAAGTCTCCAAATATAGCCAATACAGTGTGGATTGATCTATATTCTTTATTAATCTAGCATGAGCAAATATCTGTTCAACATTATGAGAAGAACTGTTCTTTACTTATGAATTTGGATTACTCAGTGATGATCTTCCCTTTCTCTAAACATGCAGCTATATTCAGAAATGATCGGTAATCTAATGACAGATGCTCGTTCAACTGGGAAGTACTACCATTGTAAGTGCTCTGGTTGTAAAACCTTACAGTCTACATGTATGTTTTGATAGATTAAGGGTGTGTATCAGGAAAAGATAATTGATAGTCAACATTTAAGTAACCGACTTTTGAGTTCATTGCACGAAATTGCAAGTATGCTTCCTCTTCTCCCAGCCAATCCTGAAAGTTGTGACCTTCAAGTTCTACTTTCATCAGTAAACCATTGCTAATAATTGAGGAAAATGATAACGAAAAGTATCGTTCTTTAATTAAACTATCTATCTCGAGTACCATAGAATCTTGGTTTATAGAAGCATGGACTCTATCAACTACCTGATGTCTGTAACTTAAAGTGCCCCACTGATATGAAGTGAGTCTTTGATTAATGTCTATTCTTGATCGTCCTCCTACTTGTCTATTTGCACAGTTGTAAGGCTTATGGGGCGTGCAGCTTCTCATATCACATTGGAGTGTGCTCTGGAGACTCGCCCAAACATTACGATTATTGGGGAGGAGGTATTTTCTTTTATCCTTTTCTTCCACCAAGGGGACTTCAACACCTTACTGGAAGAGCCCTCTAGACACATGTATGTATATATATAATGCATGTATTTACTTCTGTGGCTTGACAATGTTTCTTTTGGCTGCAGGTTGCTGCCAAGAAGCAGACTCTCAAGAATGTCACAGATTACATAACAGATATTGTCTGCAAACGTGCAGAACAGGGTTATAATTATGGTATTGTACTTATACCGGAAGGCCTGATTGATTTCATTCCAGAGGTATGATTTTGAACAGCTATCCAACTTTCTCCATTCTCATTATTTTTTTGGGTGCTCTGCATTTCTTAAAAGTTTATGTTTTTTGTTTTCTTGCAGGTACAGCAACTAATTGCAGAGCTTAATGAAATCTTAGCTCATGGTGCTGTTGATGAAGCGGGGGAATGGAAAAAGAAACTTCAGCCTCAATCTCATGAGCTTTTTGAGTTTCTACCTCGAGCAATTCAAGAGCAACTATTGCTTGAAAGAGATCCACATGGCAATGTGCAGGTAAATTATATTTTTTCTTATGTAGTTCGACTTTTTGATGGTATTAATTTGTTAACCCTTACACTATGTTAAACATTCAGGTTGCCAAAATCGAGACAGAAAAAATGCTCCTTCAAATGGTAGACACTGAATTGACCAAACGGAAGCAGGAGGGTAAATATAAGCGGAACTTCTCAGGACAGTGCCATTTCTTTGGGTACCAACATCTTTGTTCATCTGGTTTATTATGACTATGATCATTTATAATAAAAGAGACAATGTGTGTCCTATACTCCTATTGATGCATGTTTAAGTCCTGGTATTAGACATTATATGGTACTTGATTTTCACTTTGCAGTTATGAAGGTAGATGCGGTTTGCCCACGAACTTTGATGCAAACTACTGCTATGCATTGGGTTATGGTGCTGGAGCTCTCCTTCATTCTGGAAAGACAGGGTTGATTTCCTCTGTAAGATGTTATTTTAATACAATTCTTGTACTAAATCCTTATTCATTATTTCTCTTAGTTCATCAAATTTGATTCTTTGTTTGAACTTGCAAGTGTTTTACTAACGTGAGTTTTATATCCAGGTGGGAAATTTGGGTGCTCCAGTTGAACAATGGACAGTTGGTGGAACCGCATTGACTTCTTTAATGGATGTGGAGCGGAGACATGGTAACACCACCACTTACCTCTTCAATTGTTACTTATAGCCAGCTACTCCTCCAAGAACTTGTTATCTTCTTTATAACACTTGTTACAAGAATCTTTACCCCAATATTCATGCGACAGAACGAACCCAACATGCTGAGTGAAAAAACATGATACTAGAGCTCACATAAGATTGTAGAAACATAGTTCAGCTGAATAGCTGATCATTCTCTATTGAGTTATTCCTTACTATTCTTAATTAACCCAGTTATCTCTTTCTAAATTTTGGCAGGGAAGTTCAAGCCTGTAATTAAGAAGGCAATGGTGGAACTCGAAGGTAATATTTGTCCTAACTTTTTAGTATCTTATTGCCATTACAATAAAATGATAAATTGAAGAGGTCTCCTGCTAGAGTTGTCTGTCTGGTCTGCAATAGTAAAACGGTGCTGTGCTTGACTCCTCTTTCTTTCTTTCTTTCATGGTGGAATATCAGGTGCACCATTCAAAAAGTTTGCATCTTTGAGGGATGAGTGGGCTCTTAAGAATCATTATGTTAACCCAGGTATGTTAACTATAATCTTTATTTCCTTGCCTTGGCCATGGAGGTCTATTTTTCTGACATTGATGGAGGTTGATGGATTCTACCAGTTCTTTTTCTAATGGCCATGTTCACTTTTGATCAGGTCCTGTTCAATTCCTTGGACCAAGATCAACTGCTATCAACAATACTCTGCTGCTGGAACTCGGAGCATAAGCGCAGGAAGTAAAGCATCGACAAGTCATGGTCAAGATGTAAATTTCGATAGTGCTCATCCGGCAGATTTGGAAGACTCCATTGATATAAACGTGCAATTTTCTTTTTGGCCAGCAATCAAATAATAAGGATCAATATGACTTATAGTTACTGAATAGATTTAGTTTCCTTCTTGCAATGTAGTTTTAGCTGTTTCTGTTGGCTTCTTTATTCATCCTCGTTGTACCCGACTATTTCCGAAACCTCATTAGTAGGAAGAGTAATTAATAAATTTCTATTCAAGCTGTTGTATGATTTGCAAAGCTTTGATCTTTAGTACAAACTGTGACCATATCGGCGACATAAACTCGGAAAAAGTAGCAGACACTCTGAAAATGACAAAATGTTTAAGCTGTGCTGGAGAAATATTTGCGCGCCCAAATTTGGGGGGTTTAGGTTTAAGTTAAATGGTTGACCAAAACTTTGGGTCAAAACATTGGGTTTACGCTTACTGGTCAAAACTTCGCGTTTAAATAGCGGAAGCGCGCAAAAGAGTCGCAATGCTGAACAACACTCTGTTAACGCTCCTTGCTAGAAGAGCATCAACAGGAGTAAATCAAAACCCAATTTTACTTCAGCGATGCTTCTGTTCACCACTGTCTTCTTCTTCAAACAATAAGCTCTTCGTCGGAGGTCTGCCTCAGTTTTCAAACAAGTTGAAGGACCTCAACTTTTCTTCAGTAAAGCGTGTTTCTAATGTGACATGGGTTTTGCATCTTGCAGGCTTGTCATGGTCCTTGGACGAGAAGTCCCTGAAAGACGCTTTCTCTTCCTATGGGGAGGTCACTGAAGGTAAAGTCTCTCACTTTATCGAACCAACTTTGGTGGTTTGGTCGCTCATTTACTTCTTATTCGTTTTGCCATCTATGTGTTTGACAAAATGCCTGCTGAGCTTACTTGCTGCACAGTAATATTTAATCTCTTATATAATCTCAATCGTGCATGTTTGTATTGTAGTGACTATAGTGTATGACAAGGACTCAGGCAGGTCTAGAGGCTTTGGATTTGTTAATTTCTCCAAGGACGATGATGCCAAGTCTGCAAAAGATGCTATGGATGGAAAGGTGAGTGGGACTTGAAGTTTCTTTTCACATACCAAAGTTTGCTGTTTGGAAATGTCTTCTGAATGAGGTAGCTTTGCTCGTAGGCGTTGATGGGTCGGCCACTGAGGATTAGTTTTGCTCTCGAAAGACTTCGGGGAGGGACTGTAGTTGTTCCTCGCCTTCCAGCCATTGGAGATGGTGTTAATCGCTCATAGCTGAGATCATATGGTAATGTGTTACCAGTTACCTGTAACAGATTACAGAGAACTATCCTTAGTTGTGAGAGCTACAAAATGTGTCATTATAGAGTTTCTTCAAAGGAAGTCATCTTATAGTCTTAGCATCGCTATGAGTTGAGCTTGAATTTGCAATGTTTTATTGTAAACTCAAAGTCAGGTTAACTTAGATCTTTGAAGGGAGAAACGGCTTCCAACTTTTGTGCAAGTTGGAGGAAGATGGATTAGTTCATGAGGAAACTTCTCCTTTTTGGTGTTGTATGAACGCCTTCGACTTAGAAAAGTTGGAATTTGGCTTCCATTTCTTTCTTCAATACATCTTGAATTTAATGAGTTTTACCTATCCATAATCCAATCCTATACAACAAAGGCGGCCTTATCATTCACCCACAAGCACAAGCCTCAGTCCTCGGATAAACAAGTATATACTCCTTATGTCTAGTTTTCTTTTTACAGGAATGACATGTAGCTGGAATGAAATTCGTTTGGTTCAGTGCTTGAAGTTTGCCAATGTCAATTCATCTTACCAAGTTGGCGAGCTAATTCTCACAAAGATTTCAACCTACTTATTCCAATTTTTTCACTGTTAATGATTTATGTCTTGCGGCTAGAGTAGGACAACGAACACTAGAGAGCGAAGATCTCAGCGAAAACAAGCAAGAACAAAGAGATATCCGCAGTAGGATTAAAGCAGGAACAAGTCTATTTGAGTTCTAAGGCTGAGTATCCCAAAGAAGCTCTATATTTTCTGTTATAGGGGCGGACGTCCGCACTGTCGCTAAAGTGCTGACGTCGACGCTGCAGCAACGTTCAGGCGGCGACAACAGCGCAAATCGTGGCAGACGGAGGCCAGAGGCATTCCAAACTGCTTCTGGACAGCGATTGAGGTCGAAGGTTCTGGGCAGCGACCTCACCTGCAACTTCAAGGTTATGGGCAGCACTACAAATTAGTCGCTGGCGACTCCACCCGACTGCGAACTGGTCCGGGATGCCCCTGGCCTCTGTCCAGCAAGAGACGCTGCGCCATCGACTCTTGATAGAGTAGAAATCCCGGACGTCCGCACTATCGCTAAAGTGCGGACGTCCTCTTTAGAACGTCTGTGTGTGTGTGTAGTTTTAGACAAGCTCGATCAACTCAAGTATTAGTTTTAGACTAAACAACTTGATCTTTAAAGAAAGACTATACGGACTTCCCCTCTCTAATTAAAGCCTTGAAGTCTTAAACTTTTTATGCCTTCATACCAAATCAGCAACTTAGTCTTTCATACTAGTAACTCAAGTATTAGCTTTAAACAAAACAACTTGGTCTTTCAAAAAGATTGTAAGTATATCGACTTTTCCTCTTCGATTAAAGCTAGCATTAAAATCTAAACTTTTCATGCATCCATACTAACTCAGCAACTTGGTCTTTCAAAAGACCAAGTATATGGACTTTCCTTTCTCCAATTAAAGCCTAAAGTATAAATTTTTCATGCATTTATACAAACTCGGCAAGTATTGCTATAGTACATATATAATTTCAGTTTTGATATCGTTGTTAATACTTAATAGCTTGAGTTCGATATGCAATCTTTCTCTTTTTATTCTATTTTTGAATTGTGTTTGGTGAATTTAAGGTTTTCCAAATATTTTGTTTAGATAATTTTGTTACGCTTTATAATCTTTAATTATTCTTATAATGAGTCTTAGAAAAATAATTAAATATCCCCGAAAAAATACAAACATGTATATTTTTTTTTTTTTGAGCGGCTCATGCAAATATTCGAGAATGTGTATATCAATTATGTATCCATAAATTTTATCCTCACTTTTGTCACAATTATGCATCTCTCTTAAACAAATAAAACAGAAAATAACAAAGGTATCATTTGCTCTATCAAAAGATATTGTTATATCTGATCAAGAAAGAAAGAAAAAAATATTGTTATAAAAGTGTGTATAATAGGGAGGGTGTGTGACTAGTCGCCCATTTGCTAGTTGTGTTAGTTGGGTAAATCAAACTACAAATCGTGTCATTGTACACTACTACACTTTCTTCAAAGGAAGTCATCTTATAGTCTCAACATCGCTATGAGTTGAGCTTAAAGTTGCAATGTTTAATTGGAAACTCAAAGTCAGGTAGCTTAGAAGTTTGAAGGGATAAACGAAGGTCAACTTCCAACTTTTGTGCAAGTTGGATGAAGATGGGTTAATTCATGAGGAGACAAAAAACCCCACAACTTAAAAAAAGTTGGAATTTGGCCTTCATTTCTTCCTTCAATACATCTCCAATGTAGTGAGTTTTACCTATCGAAATCCTATATAGGTAATCCAATCCTAGACAACAGAGGGAGTTTTTAATGTACATCCATTCATCCACAAGGCCACAAGCACTATGGTATTTACTCCTTACATCTAGTTTTTGTTAGAAAACATAAACAAATATATGTCTTATAAATGAAGAAATCTATCTCAGAAAATAAATCAAATGTAGATATGAACTGAAATGGATTAAGTGAACTGACTTGTTGGCTGGTGTTGGAATCCATTTGATTTTCTCATAGATCCACACTATATATATCTTCTCGGATTTGTTTGATGGGACAAATCAGTATGAGAATGGTGATGTGTTCTAGCAGGGATCAAAATTGGTGAAGGCCTCAGTTTTATAAACTGATATTTTGCAGTTACATGACAGTTCCTTCCATCAGGGCACTGTCAAAATTGATAAAGTAATCTGAGGTTCACATCCAAAATCAATTGGCAATGGATGGAGTGGCCCAAACCCTTATAAACTCATAGGCAAGGTCCCATTTTTCCCATGTGGGATGTATATATTCTCAACACGCCCCCGCATGTGTGACGAATTTTCAAGCCATGCACGTAGACAACTTTGAGTGACGTGGAGCCCCTGTGGCCGCGAGGCATGCACTTCCTGTCTTAATCCAATTTGTCTGAATTATCATTACTTTGAATATGAATTCTAGACAGATAATGTCACACATATTATGGAGCAGCAAAGTTGACAGAAGCTTGGCCGATGGTCAAATCGTCCTTAGAATAACTCGGGTATTCATGCACAATGATTACGGTATGTTTAAGTATGTGCATGTGAATTACCTACTTATCTTTCAAATTATGGAATTGAAATTGACGCACCTATAGCTATATGCATGAAAAATTGAAATTTTTGAGTGTTAAATTGTACTCAGGTTGATTCCACAGTCTTAGTGGCACTAGAGCCAGAAATCATGCTTAAGGCTGATTATCTTTTCAAACTTTTGTTCAAGACTCCTGTTCCGGCACCTCTGGTACACATCGCAGACCATTGTTATTTTTTTTTTACGAAATGAATGATTTGAGCTTGGCTGCTACAATGTACCAAGTTAAAATTTGTTTTGCGATGGTCCATCAGTTTTTGCTTCTCCTAAATGATATCCTTTATTTCCAATTCAGATGTATGATGTGTGTGTCCGATATCTATTATTTGTTTTCTCACTGGCATTTTTTCAATACAACTGGTTTCTTTTATCGTAAATATTTTGTTCATATACTTATATCGGTGATGAACATGTGATTCCAGGCAATAGAGTCGGCACTCCATGGCAGGCAACATGATCATATCAAGCTCTTGGCACTCAAAAGGGTGGGCTATGCAAAAAATATGGGATCAAGAAGGTGTGTACGTATTCATATATTTAGTTCCTTGTATCTCCTAACTTTTGTCAGAAAAGGAGGAGGGAGGGTGGGGAGTTGGGGGGGGGGGGGGGGGGGGGGGGGGGGGGGGGGGGGGGGGGGGGGGGGGGGGGGGGTGGGGTTGGAACATATACAAAAATTTGCATTCTTTATGCCTTCAGGAGCATTCTAAATTTTGCATTCTTTATGCCTTCTGGAGCATTCTATGTAATTGTCATGTGTGAGCCTCTGGTTTAAGCTTCATCTTTCAAACACAGTGTCTATTTGAACTTAATTAAAAGAGTTAGCTGTTAGGCCGGGAAACAAGAATTAGTTAATCTGGGGTAATCATGCTAGGAATATGAACTGTAGTGTAGGTGTTCTGCAGCCTGCAACACAGCTAGCTGCTAGATGGACAGCTAGGGTGTTGGACTTAACATCCATTGATCTGATATGCTACAGGTTGATACAAAATGTTTCAGCCTTTTCTGATATTCTAATATTGTGTGCAGGAGAAATTTGATAAACTGCGGATACGTCTCAAACGCTCCTTAAAGGTGTGTAACGTGATCTAAATCATGTCCCAGTGCTTGCTTCTTTCTCATAGGTGTTTCTTTAATTCTTTGCAATATAATTGTGGTGCAGGAACTTGGTGATCTGACCCACTGTACTCTTTTCTGAACGTAAGTTTTACTACTTCTGGTTTTGATGGTGATTTTGGCTTTGATAGTCTTCCCGCCTCCAGGTGAAGCGACAATGAATCTAATGGTTTCTTTTAATAAACAGAAGAGCACTCTTACAGCTGTGGTCCATCTCCTAGATTACCCTGGGTCAGGAAGGTTTTGAAATTCTGCACTACTGAAAAGTTGACTCCTGCACATGTTATTAGGGTTTTTAACCGGAAGCTGAAACGAACAACTGCGAGCCTCCATACGATGAAAAAGTAGGTTATAACGAGCAAGAAGCCTAACAGAGAAAAAGAGAAAAGAGAACCAGATAGAAGAAGGGGTACCTCGGTTTTTATTAGTGATCGGACGGAAAGAGCGGCTGTTTCGGTGGTAACCATTTGATCGCTGTTCTCCATCATCGTTGCATTGCTGTTCTCCGTCATCATAATTGTTCGTTGTATTTTTAATTTTATAGAGGATGGAATGGGCCGATCTAAATGAAATACTTGCTATTGATTTTAGGCCTCTAAACTGTAATGTAGGCCGACCTGATTATATTTCTTTTACCCGAGTGGGCCGGCCTCATAAGCACTCGAGGTATATTCTTTTGTTGCTCAATGATTTAAGAAATTGTTTTTAAAATAATGTATAGATGAATTTTGAGAGTTCATGGAAATTTCGGAGGATTTCTCCAAGCAGGTATATTTGGAGGGAATGGGATTTTTTTTTTTTTTTTTCAAATGAAGAGTTTGAATGGTTATAGAATGAAAATAATCAAAATATCAACATATATACAAACGCCTACAATAACGACTGAACTCTTGAGCAACCCTCAATGACATGTTCATATTGTTGGTTAATTAAGCAAGTCTTAACCATATTCTCTGCTAGTTTAGGGATACACTCTTTTGGATGACATTTATTGCTACCGGTACGTATAAGGAGATTCAAATCCCTTTACTAAGACTTTCACACCGACATTGGATAAGATAGAGGGGTATCACTATTAATGATGATGACAACAAGACCACTCAAGATATTCTTGTTAATATTCCTATTGCTCGAGGATTCACATCTAACTATGTCTAACCCTAGACAATTTGACAAAGATGCAACATACACGAAAACTGTCTCACATTTAACTCTTCCTCTTCCTCTTCAGCATCCTTTTGCCTCTTGGAGTGGAACTCCTCACCCAATCTCTCTTTCCTTTTCAACTTCTTGCCCTCCACTTTTTCCTCCTCTTCCTTCGATCAATAATTAAAATTTATAAATATGCAAATAATTTTTCACTAAAAATAAATAAAAATGCAAATTACCTGCTCTATCTCACAGAAAACCCTCCGAGTTCCTCATTTATTTTCTCACTCAGAGTGAGATTTTCAATGTCGATATCCTCATAAACCTTGTGTGGATATACTAAAACAAAACAAAATTTTTTTTTTGTTAAATCCTAAACTTAACAAACTATTGTATAATAGAGAAACCAAATTAGGATGAAAGAACTTCACCGGCGACTGTAGAGGTGTTATGGAATAGGTTTTCGGATAGTAGAGTCTCTACTACGTACACTAAGAATGTCATTCCTTTAATGGTTGTCCTCTTCCTCTTCCTCTTCAGCAACCTTTTCATCTTCAGCAACCTTTTGCCTCTTGTTCTCCACTCCTTCCAACTCCTCACCCAATCTCTCTTTCTTATTCAGCTTCTTGCCGTCTGCTTTTTCCTCCTCTTCCTTCGATCAATAATTAAAATCCATAAATATGCAAATGATTTTTCACCGAAAATAAATAAAAATGCAAATTACCTGCTCCATTTCGCGTAAAACCCTCTGAGTTTCCTCATTCATTTCCTCACTCAGAGTGAGATTCTCAATGTCGATCTCCTCAGAAACCTCGTGTGGATCTACTAAACCAAAAAAATTTGTTAAACTCTAAATCCTAAATTTAACAAACTACTGGTATAATAGAGAAACCAAATTAGGATGAAAGAACTTCACCGGCGACTATAAAGGTTTTATGGAATAGGTTTTCGGACAGTAGAGTCTCTTCTACACTGAGAACGTCATTCTAATAATGGTTGTCCTCTTCCTCTCCAGCAACCTTTTCCTCTTCCACTTCCTCTTTAGCAGCCTTTTGCCTCTTGTTCTCCACTCCGTCGAATTCCTCACCCAATCTTTTTCCTTTTCAGCTTCTTGCCCTCCGTTTTTTCCTCCTCTTCCTTCGATCAATCATTAAAATCCATAAATATGCAAATAATTTTTCACCAAAAATAAGTAAAAATGCAAATTACCTGCTCCATCTTGCGGAAAGCCCTCAGAGTTTCCTCTTTCATTTCCTCACACAGAGTGGAATTCTTAATGTCGATCTTCTTAGAATCCTAGTGTGGATCTACTAAACCAAAAATGGTTGTCCTCTTCCTCTTCAGCAACCTTTTCTTCTTCCCTCAATGATATTTTTATCTTGCACAAAGGAAAAAAGGAAATGACACTGCAGAGGGCAAGAAAAGAAAAGAAAAAGATCGTAGAGTTGGAGGTTCTGAACAAAAAGGAAGCAAACAAAGCAAGCAGATGACACATGCAAGTATTCGGCCAACAACCAAAGAAAAGGAATGTGGGAATGAAGTAAAGATGAAGAAATTACACTTGTTAAGTTGGTTGGATAAAGAGGAAAAGATTGTTGCAACTGCTGACCTTCACTCAGAGGATCGAAACGAGAAAGTACATTGTGTTCCTCTTGGTCTTGGTTGTTGGAAAGTTTGGGTGCGTGAAGTCTCTCATGACATACCTTTGTTTCAGCCAACCCAAGAGTTCAGTACACTTGGTGCAGCTAAAGGAAGCATAGTGGCTTGGCCCATCAACTTCATCAAGCTACTTTAATATGCGCTATTTGAGGTAAACTTTTAGACTTTGAGTGCATTACGGTTCAATATAAGGCAAAGATATATAGTAGCATTTTGAGAACATAGAACTTATCTCTAAGGGAATAGATCGATGTTCTAGTTTATGGACTGTTATGAAATTAAAATGCAACAGTATGGTCACTCAATGCAGCACTGCGGCGGTGTAAAATCTTTTGAGATGTTTTCATTATCTGGTTGAAACCAATTTATATGTTGATACCAATATGAAGTTTTAGTTTTCCAGTCATGAATATCTATTATATTTTATATTATACTTGTCTAGGTTTTGAACTTGGATGCTCTCGACACTGGAATATTGCTGGCTAGCATTCTTTATCTATTTGTATACTTTGTGAAGTGTAAGTTATATGATTGTTCCCTCCTTGCAGGTAAGCAATTGAGCCGAAGACAAATCAAGAACATCACCGATAAGATGTTTGATAATTTCAAAAACAAGATAGGAAGAGCATATATGAAATTCGAGGATTGGCAAGTTTTAGACCTCTCTTTCGTTATTGCCTCTTATTTCATCTTGAAGGCCTCTTTTGTTATGGCTTGAAGAATAGTTTCTCAACATTGGATTAATTTGAGTTGTTGAATATAATGGATAATTTTATAAAATGCACATTTTCTTAATTTGTCTACTTTACTTTTGGGTGCTTGAGTTAATGTACTGTGAAAATGTAAAGAAAAGCTAACATAATAGCTCATTGAAATGGGGAAAATATCCAGGAAAAACGAACAAATTTACGGCACGCATTTGTCCATGTACGGCGTGCATAAATGTTTATTTACGACGTGCAAAATGTAAACTTATGATGTGCATTTGTTGATTTACGGCGTGCACTGATGTCATGAGTTTAACATTTTCTAATTGGCGGGAAGAGATTCACAACGTTCTTTTGGGTTCATTTATGACGTGCTTTTTGCGCGCCGTAAAATTCAAAAATTGAACCCAATTTCACGACGCTGTCTATAAAGGCGCACTTTTGCACGACTTTGCGCGTCGTAAATTGTAATTTACGGTGCGCTTTGCACGTCGTGAAAGACATATTTTCCGGTAGTGTTCTCCTTCCTTGAGCGACAATTTGGTCACTAGTCTAGCAGTCATGGATGCAATAGTAGCAGCCATGAAATTGGGACGCCGCACAACTCGAAAAAACTCAAAACCCTAACCCTAGCAGAGCGAGAGAGAGGGGGGAGTAAAAGTCGCGGTATATATATTAGTATATATTCTTTTGATTTTAGTTATAGTTGAGTGGTTACTTAGTGTCTTAACGCTGACTGCTAAGCTAAAAATCTGTTGTTGAAGGCTCGTTTGGTTGTATGTAAGTTTGTGATTGTAATGTGATACCAATCAATGAATTATAATGTTTCTTTCTTCACTGGCATTGTTCACACAGTATTTTCCTTCTCGGGATTGTAATTTGAAATATTCATCCAAGTCATTTAACGGAAGACAAGTATATTAATTATGTATGTGTATATACCACTCAATTGTACATCACAATCTACATAGGGCATATATATGTAGTCAAAATCGGTCTTTTATTAATGCATGTGTTGGGTTTCTAATTGGATGTTTCTTCTGTAAACATTTGCTGTCTACTTCGAGGTTTTTAAAGTGACATGTTTAGTTCTTTCTGCAGGTCTTCATACATTAATTTAAAACTTGCTGTGTGTACTTGGATTTTTTAATTACTATTCTATATACTTTCTAAATTAAACTTGCATTTTATCTCTCTATCGTTTACTTTTCAGTGTACACGTTTATAAACCTTTGCACATGCATCATGCATATCTTAAACTGTAACTTCTTTATCTTCTTCAAGTTTTCAGAATTTGACATTAATAAAATATGGATCAGATTTTTCTGTTCCAAGCTTGTACTTTTTGGTATGTTAGTATATGATGGCTGATGTTGTCATTATTGCTTGTTGGTTTCGTCCTATACTACTATTGTTTCCTTTTCCATCGTTACAACCTCAAATTTTGAGATGTATGAACCCTCTGTTCACATTCTGTTACTTTGTTATTTTGACTGAAACATACCAGTTGCTCTAGTTTTTCAATATTTTCCCCTTAAACTCTTGTTAATACATGTCGAAATGGAATAATAACAATCACCAGTCAACAGTTTTCTAAAGTAGTTCTTATTGTGTTGTATGTAGTATCTTTTTGCCAGTTTCTATAATCTAAAGAAAATTTCTGGTACTGATTAGTACCATATAACTGTGATATTACCAATTTCAAAATTCTCATTGATCTGGTGCATGTTTTATGTGAATTAAAAGAATCCTGTTTGTACCCATATTTGCATGGCCACTCGGACATAGCTAATGTGCATATAGTTATTGAGTGATTTATAATTACAATGAGCCACTCTACAAGTAATTTGGGCCGGTAGCTAGAAAAATAGTGGCCGGTGAATAAATGGATACTTCAGTTGGTCCAAGATGAGTCAAACGAAGCTAGGCCATTGGTTATCGGCCGGCCCATAGTCATTGGTTTATTGTCTAAAAGCCCATTGGCCAATACTCTAATTGGTTTCCAATCCGAACTCAACTTAGAAAGATAATGGCTGATTGTCAGAGAGGCCGATAAGCGATAAAGATGAAATTTGATCAAGTAGTATTTCAATCGACTTGAAGTTCATGTCAGCCGATGAGGAGAGTTCAGTCCAAGATAGCCTACTTCAAGATTAATTGCAGCCGTTGATGACGTCCATCAAAGCCAATCCGGATAGAGTCCAGCGTCAAGTCAGCCGACGATAAGTATTGAAGCCAAATCAAGATAGAGTCACTGAGCCAAGAGGAGGCCGAATTCCACTCAACTTCAAAGAGTCAAGAGATCAGTCAAGTCACAAAGCAGCCGATATAAATAGAAGCATCGACAGAAGACAACACACACAACTCCAGAAACTCAAGCCATCAAGCTTTTCTAAAAGATGTTGCCTCTGAAAATCACCTCGGCCTATAAAGCCGAGGGATCAAGGAACAAATGTCCTTCTTGATGAATAGATGCGGAGCGTGCCAGCACACGGCCAGAAAGCCAAGTGTGCAACTGTAGGTGTAGTGGATGTAGATCTGACTTATCAAGCAATCGTTAGCCGAGGAAGGAACTTATTCTCGGCTGCGGTTCGATGCCTCTAGATTAAGGACTTGGTGGCTGAAGGTCGGGTGAGTTAGGTGTGGTTGTGAGAGTATGAGTAAATATAAGATTAATAGCTACTATGAATAACACGATTAAACAAGTAAAGCATAAAGACAATAAGGAGCAAATAAAAGATAATAGCAACGAAACTGAAAACTAGAATGACTGCAAATTATTAACTGTTGTTTGAAAGAAAACAAAGAGAACAATTCAAAATCGATACTAGGCTACAAGAAAGATAAAGTAACTGAGATTGTAACTAGCAGAGCAAATAAACTAAAGTAACAGACGGAAATTCTACCTAAGCAAAAGGTAAAACGAAATAAGAAAAGCTTGATGGCTTGAGTTTCTGGAGTTGTGTGTGTTGTCTTCTGTCGATGCTTCTATTTATATCGGCTGCTTTGTGACTTGACTGATCTCTTGACTCTTTGAAGTTGAGTGGAATTCGGCCTCCTCTTGGCTCAGTGACTCTATCTTGATTCGGCTTCAATACTTATCGTCGGCTGACTTGACGCTGGACTCTATCCGGATTGGCTTTGATGGACGTCATCAACGGCTGCAATTAATCTTGAAGTAGGCTATCTTGGACTGAACTCTCCTCATCGGCTGACATGAACTTCAAGTCGATTGAAATACTACTTGATCAAATTTCATCTTTATCGCTTATCGGCCTCTCTGACAATCAGCCATTATCTTTCTAAGTTGAGTTCGGATTGGAAACCAATTAGAGTATTGGCCAATGGGCTTTTAGACAATAAACCAATGACTATGGGCCGGCCGATAACCAATGGCCTAGCTTCGTTTGACTCATCTTGGACCAACTGAAGTGTCCATTTATTCACCGGCCACTATTTTTCTAGCTACCGGCCCAAATTACTTGTAGAGTGGCTCATTGTAATTATAAATCACTCAATAACTATATGCACATTAGCTATGTCCGAGTGGCCATGCAAATATGGGTACAAACATTGCCCCCCCAAGTTTCTTAAGCATCAGTGAATGTCGCTGAGTGGTTGAGAAATTTGAGCCAGCTTGGCCCCCCGATCGACTTCCAAAAAACGCAAGTATATACATTCTCCATGACCCACATCAACTTGATAATTTACGCCCTCTCTCAATAATTTAACGAACCAAACGTATTGGCCGAATGAGATTTCGGAAAATCGGCTAAATTGGCGAACCAAATTTAATGGCCGAAATCCAAGTTGAGAAGTTGGCCGCTATACCTATGCTCTAGTAAGTAAGAAACCAGACAACTTGAGAAAATGATATTTGAGTAGGGAAGGGAGTTGCTCGCTAGTAAGCCAAACCACGTTAAGTAGGACAACACGGGAATATAACTTTTGGTGGCCAACAATTTAATAGAGACATGGAAGCCAATGACTATTAATTTTTAAATCGGCCAACAGAAGAGCGAGTAGGCAAATCGGCCAACGAATGCCATCAATTAATTTACTCGAGTTTAGCCGATTGATAGAACTAGAGTTGGCCAACAAGTGAGAGTGGCTTAGGGAAGCCAACAAGTGAAAAATGCTAAGTATCAACCAACAAACAAAAAATATCGCAAGGAATCCAATGTGCAGCTCATATTGGCCAACACATGGAAAACTTTAAGTTGGCCATTAAATTCAAGTGAGGGAGAGTAGGTCAACAAATGACTTCAAATTTTAAGTTGGCCAAAGGCATGAGGAAATTCAAGTCAGCCAACACAAGTGAGAATGGCAACCAACCCAAATTGAAAGTGGCAGCCAACTCAAGAGTTCAAATTTTAAGTTGGCCAACTAAAAGAAAGCAAGCCAACAAAAACAAATTTTGAGTTGGCCATCAAAGAGAGAGGGTCAGCCAACACAAGTGAGAAAATTGCAAGTTGGCCAACATGAGAAAGAGGGCCAACACAAGTGAGAAAATTGCAAGTTGACCAACATGAGAAAGAGGCAGCCAACACAAGAAAACTGCAAGTTGGAAAGAAAAGTTGGCAAGCCAACTTAGAGAAAAGTTGTCAGCCAATTAAAAGAAAAGATGGTCCCATTCCCTTTATTTATTTATTTATTTTTTTTTTAAATGCCTTTGCATCATTCATCATGTGCTGACCCATCTTCTTCTTATATTAATCATTTTATCCCTTCTCAGCTTCCTACGACCACACATGAAGCTCCTCTCCTCCTCTCAAAACCATGAAACAGCCTCTGTGAACTAAAGACTTCGAATTTGCACTTCCTATTTCCCTCAAACTCAGCAATTCCTTCATTATGTGAACTGGGTAAGGAGGCAAACAGATCATCATCACCACGGAATGTATGAAAATTTTGAATTTCATTTTCTGCGTTCTTTTTTTTTTTTGTCATTGGAAACAGAAAACGCAGATCTGACAGATCTGACGAATCTCCCTATGCAGATTTCGAACTTTGCTTTGTGTAGTTATCTCTTCCGTTATTTCAGAGCTGAAATCATAGCTGGGTACCTCTTGATTTTGAGCAAATCCAATTCTATCAGGGCTAAATAGTGACTGGGTAATCTTGAATTGCAGGTATATTTCTTGCTTTTGAAATGAAGTTTCATATTTTGGAGCTAGCTAGTTGCTCAATTATTGCATTCTGCACTTGAGTTCTTAAGTTCCCAGAAATTTAAAGTACATGCCATGAATTAAAATTGCTGCAATAAAACACTAGATGGCAGATGTCTTTAAAACCCCTCTTAAAAGCTTGTTCTCTGCTTGTAAGTTGTAATTTCGTCAGCGTAGTTCAAACCAAAATCCAATTACATATTGAAATTATATGAAGCCCATTTATGCCATTAAATGCGCTGCACATTCCCCAGATTTGATCTGATGCAATTAACCAAACACCAATTTTTTATTATTTTGTTTTCTAACCCCTTTCCTTTTTAAAGGTCTGCAGCCATCAATCATGAATGGCATTAATTGATAATTGTGGTCTCATGTCCACTACAAACACCATTTCGTGTGTTGTGCAGCCAAACACCATTTCGTGTGTTGTGCAGCCATCAACTTTTTTTTTTTTTTAATCTGCAGCCATCAATCATGAATGACATTAATTGATAATTGTGGTCTCATGTCCACTACAAATACCATTTCGTGTGTTGTGCAGCCATCAACCCCTTTTTTTTTTTTTTTTTTTTTTTTTTTTTTTTTTTGCAGCCATCAAGTTATTTAATGTCAACAATGAATCTTTTGACCAACTTAATTCAATGCATGATCAATTCAATATTTCAATTCATCAACCCATTTCGTGTCAGCCATTTCTCTTTTCCATGTATGATGTTGCAATTTGTACATATATACACATATATTAATTCCCAATGGGACCGATTCGCGGCACATATTTTAGCAATGTATGAAGCTGAAATTGCACTTTAATTGACCTTGTCATCCTGGTATAAATCGTTTGAAAAGTCAAACAAAATGGACTTTGCGCTGATGTTCTTATTTCGGCATAAATATTTATCTAAAGGCATATGCTATTATATTGCCGAATAGGTGTGTTGACTTTTTTTTTTTTTTTTTTTAAAGTCGGCATCACGTGATGGTTCTCGTGCCGTTCATATTGCTTATAATAGTATATGATCAGCTTCATTTTCCCTATCAATTTATTGCTTGTTTCATTCTGCATTTGTACTACACATCATCTTTTTATCAATAATATCTTAGCTCATATGCATGTAATTATATGCCTTTGCCCCTCCCCAAGTTTCGTGGTTTTCGGCGAGTAGCACCGAATAACTAGAAACTTGGTGTACTTTGAGAAACATGGTGTGCTAACCAATTATGCTCTATATCATGCAGGACTTGGTTGTCCAAGCAATGGCTTCGAAAGGGACCGGAGAAGACAATTATGAAGGCAAGCAAAAAAGTATCACCAAACGCTCATTTGCATTGGCGGAAGCACTAAGTCAAGCCACTGAAAAGAATGCCTCGGCCTTCATGAATAGAATAACACAACGAGTCCAGAATGAAGGTGGGGTACGTCAACTTGGCCCAAGTTTCCAGAGTGATATACCGGCTGATGTGGAAAAAATTTTGAGCCAGCATGAAGTGGATGATTCTAGCTATTTCAGTGAAGGAAAAGCATGGGGAGCATGGGGAACAAAACCAGGAAAATGGCCTGGTGAAACGGCCAACTGGATTCCATGGGTAGAACGAGTCGAGAAGCGATTTGGGGAAATATGGAAACGGCTTGGGATCTATGACGCCATCAAGCTGTCCACCATTACTATTCCTTGTGACCGCTCCTTGCTGGCTGCCGCTATGTGTTTTTGGAGTTCACAAACAAACTCTCTGGAGCTTCAGTTTGGTGCACTTAGTCCGACCTTGATTGATATAGCGGCCATTATAGGCCTGCCGCCACATGGGCAAGTGGTGGACATTGTATTTGCAGAAGGAAAGTTTGACATTGATCTTGGTGGTGAGCTAAGAGATCGAAGTAAGGGCAGACCAGCCGTTGCCAATTATAATACATGGATTGAGGTGTTTAACAGCGGCTTGGGAAATAAATCACTTGATAGTATTGGCAGTCCAGAAGAGAAAGAGGAAAACCAGCAGGAGACAATGGAAGTAACTCATGTAGAGCATGCTGCGTTTCTTGCCTTTTGGATATGTAAGTACTTAGTGTGCACAACTTCTAAAAAAGTGAATGTGGAGTACTACAAGTTGGCTGAAGCATTAGCAAGTAAAGAAGTACAAGAGAGCGATCAGCCATTAGCTCTTGGTCCATTTGTGCTTGCCCACTTATACAGATGTCTTCACCATTGTGTGACCGAAGGACTGAACCCAAATTGGTCTGGGCCATTGTGGATTTTTCAGTTGTGGCTGCACACTTACTTTCCCACTTTCAGACAGCCGGGTTTAGCATTGGCCGTAGACACCACTCTTGGACAACAATTGGCTCCTCTTGATTTACTTCCTCATTTGGCAGAAGAGTGTTTTGAGGTGTTGTTCAAGTGTCCAGAGTTTTCTGCAGAACAGTTTGCCGTTTGTTTCAGTAGGAAGTATCCATCCTACCTTGCAATGGATATCAGCCAACACGCTTCAGAAAGTGAGACGAGATGGGAGACTGCGTGTTCAGCTTGGAAGAGTGCAATAGGTATGAGGGATCTCTTCTGGGGTGCCTTGTCTGGTAAAACACTCAAGTGTGGAGTGGAGTTATATTCACCATCTTATGTCAGTCGTCAGTTGGGATATTATCAAGCTATACCGGCTCCGGTGCCAGAATCGTCAAACCGATATAGTTCATCGCGAGCTGTTTTCTCCAATAAGGACGACATTGAGCAGAATAACAAGGCGTTTGTGTACAACATGAGCTTTCCCATGAAGACAAGAGTAGCAACTAGCAAGAGTTCCTCCCAATTCAGAGAGTGGTGGGCGAAACGAGTAGGTAGCCGCTTTAAAGATGGGTTGGTGTCGGCTAGACAATCGGCCTTTGCAGGAAATCCATGGGCACAAGAGAAGCCGAAAGCTGTAAGGCGTGGTAAAATAACAAGTAAAGTTGCTAGAGCAATCCCAACTATAAGTAAGTTGTTGCCCCCCCCCCCCCCCCCCCCCCCCAAGTGTACTTTCATTTATGCACATGTTAATTTGCAGATGAATCGACCACGAAGAAAGCCGTCATGTTTGTCTTTTCCCCCACTGTGACATCGAGGGGGAGGATACCTCTTGGCCTACTCTTACCTCCAGAGAAGTTGCTCACTGTAATGTCTGAAGGGAGCAAATCGGATTCAGTCCTGCGTAATTTCTTCATGACGGCTGTAGGTAACACATTAACTGCTGCACCATTGTCCACCAAAACTTTCGTTATTGGATATCCCTCTATGTAAGCCGTGATGTATAACGGCTTCAAATGTTGAGCCATTTTGGCCGTTGGTTTTGTGAGTACCACACGGCCTTCTTCATCCTTCAATTGGGCATCGACTTCATCAATCTCAAATCGAGGTTGTCGATCGGCAACAAAGTCACCGATCAGTTCATTTGACTGACCTGGTTGAGCTTTGAGTTCTGAAGGTAGGACATAAACCATGTTGATGTCCATTGTGTTACCTTCTCCTTTTCCAAAGGCGGCCTCGCCCTTATAAAATGGAGATAAGGTTTCTATGTCAAAAGCTGTGTCATCCCCAATGTCGTAATCAAGTCCATTCTCATTGTCATAGTCACCTTGTTCCTCTTCTTCCCCATAATCGACTTCCTCATCACCCTCGTCTCCATAATCGTCTTGCTTACCATTGTTCGTGGCAGCACCTTCTACCATTTCTTCATCCTTCAACTGCTGATTGAGACTGGCTTGCTCCTTCTTCAATTCTTCAATGGCCCCAGTTGTCAGCTTGGTGGATGCCTTCTCTGTCTCTGCTTGCCACTCGATTGCACGAGCCCGCAGGTATTTAGACAAATTATCTAGTAATTTGCTCTCGGCAGACGTGAATCCATAAATCTCAACAGCTGGATGTTGTTTATGGTAGGTGCGGAGGTAAGTCAGGTCAGCGTCAGAAATAGGTAAGTTATCAGTATTGGCTTCCAGTTTATAATTCTCCATCATTGCCTGATAACTGATTTTTAAGCCGATGCTAGAATCCTCAGTGATGAGGTATGACTCTGAAGACATATCCTTTTCTAACATTTTCATCATTGCGCTTTCCTCCTCAGTTAAGCCATAAGTGGCCAATGCTGAATACATCCTATGATATTTTTTCATCATCCCTAGATCTTGATTTGAGAACGGCGGATCCTGTCCTCTCAGTACTCTTATGGTAGGGACTTTTCCATTTGGCGTCTTATCCATAGCCGCCTTTTGCACTTCCTTCTGTTGTTCAATATCCTTAGCTTTGGTATCGGCTTTCGCTTGCTCTTCAATTGCGAAGTCTTTCTTTTCTAAATAATTATCAAGTTCCCTTGCGAGCTGGACCTCTTCTGGCGTTATGCCATAAGTTTCCTCAGCCGAGTGGCTTCTATGAAAACATCTAAGGAAATGAAGGTCGGCTTCTGAAACTGGAATTTGAGCGACTATATCCTTCTTTTGGATTCCTTTGCGATGTGCTTGATACAAAGCTTTTAAACCAGGTGTAATGAATCGGCTATGGAAACCCTGCCGAATCAGAGCATGATCGGCATCAGAATTTGCTACTATTGTATTGAGAATATAGTCTTGACTCCTTGGAAGCCCATAAATTGCAAGGGCTGAATGTTTCTGGTGAAACTTTCTCATTGTTTCTAATTCAGCCAACTTAAATGGAGGATTGAGATGTTTGAAGACCTTAACCCCTCCTTCAGTAAATCGCAGATGGGGTAGCTTTGGGAAGCTAAGGACATTTTCAAAATGGTCACCGATGGTCTCAAGTTCCATAGGTTCTCCTGAATCCTTATGAAAGTCCTCTCTTATTATAGGGGCTTCTTTGTTATCTGCTTCAGTAGAGCGTCTGACTTCCTGCCCTTCTGACCCTTGCTGCCTTGCAGCAGCCACTTCCCTTTGCATACGCCTCTTTTGAGTTTTTGTCAAAGGGGAAAATGGCTGATCTCTGGCCGCTCGGCCATACCACCTATTATCATGAGTAACTGGTGGCCGATATGTCCTATAAGGTCTTCGGCCTCTATTTCTAGCAAAGTAATCTTGGTCATAAAATCGATCATCTTGGTCAAAACCTGATCGTCGTCGGCCATTGAAACCATCAGCAAAATTTCCCTCAAGATCATCATCTTCAAAAGTCAACCTTCTCCTCACCGAAAGTCGTCCGCTTTCGGCGTTTTCAGATTCCTTTATTCTCTTAAACACACTTTGGGAAGTTTGTTGTCCCTGATAATATCCCTTGGGACTGTGAGGGCCAAAGAGCTTAAGTACTTCATCCTCGGCCAAATTGGCCGTGGGAGTCCCCAATTCATTGCCAGCATGTTTCCCTCCTGAGTCTTTCTTCTTACTTTCTTCACAATTAGTTGAGGCTTTTAACCCAGGCTTTACCTGTTGATTCTTGATTTGCAGAAGATTATTGAGAGTTACCTCACAGTTGCAACGGCTGCACAGAATCACAGCACTGGCCGGCGGTACTTTTGAAGTAGATGACGATGAGGTCTTCAAAGCCGGTGGCATTGTCATATCGTATGCATCCTCATCCTGACTATCATAAACTGGCTCCCTCCTCTGGTCACGAAACATATACCTCATTCGGGCCCTAGGATCAGACAAGTTCATATTTGGCCAATTCCTCCTGTGGCCTCTTGGGAAGTTGACGTACACCATGTTGACTGGAAAAGGGTCGGTATCGACAAGCTGAGCTGGTTTGCTCGTCTCTGGAAACTTCAGCTTTCCTTTTTCGATGAGATCCTGCAAAGCATCACGGTAAACCACACAATTGTTAGTAGAATGCTTCCAAGAATTGTGAAATTTACAATAAGACTTATTTCTAGTTTCATCGGCCTTAGGTATAACATGGCCGTTTGGCAATTTAATTACTTTCTCAGCAAGAAGTTGATCAAAAATTATGTCAGCCTTTGTGATATCAAAAGTGTAAGTGCGGGTAGGTGTCAATCTTAAAGGTGTGCCATCTTTGGTATGGTAGGTTATCGGCTGAGGTTTATCCTTGATTGGGTTTGTTGGCTTTGCAAGGGCTTTACAAACCACTGGCTTGTTTACAAATAGTTCGGCAGCATTGATCTCGGCCGAATCTTCTTCCTCGACCTTCAAACCTTGGAAATTGGCCTCCACAGCATGAACAGTAGGGTTCTTATAATAAGTTCCCTTTGAGGCTGATCTGGCTTGAGTCTCTTCTCTAATGATTGCCTCATATCTAGCCACACTAGTGGTTAATTCAAAGATGTCTCTAATATCAACTCCCTCATATTTCTTGCGCAACTCGTAATTTAGACCTTGTTGAGCTATTCGGACAAATTCTAGCTCCCCCAAGTTAACTCTGCACTTGTTTCTTGCGGCCTTAAATCTATCCAAGAAATCTTGGGCCGACTCATGTGCTGCTTGATACATTTTTGCTAAATCAGCGATTGTGACTTCTGGTTCGGCTCTATAGAATTGCTCATGGAAAGCTCTTTCCATGTCGGCCCAGTTTTGAATAGAATTAGGAGCCAAGTTGACATACCAAGCATGAGCAGGGCCGGTCAGTGAGTTCTCAAACCACTTCAACTTCAAATCGTCATCTCTAGAATGCTCAGCACATCGCGCGGTGAACCGAGAAATATGTGCTATAGTTGATTGGTAATCATCTCCACTGAATAAAGGAAAGTCGGGAAATTTGAATCCCCTCGGATAGTCTCTGTTTTCAACCCTTTCCGGATATGGTTTGGTGTATCTTGGCCTGGCCGTTCTTCTAGGAGCCGGCCCTACAGTTTCTTCACAGATTCTCCTTATTTCTTCGACTGTTAACCCATTCCTAGGTGGATTTTTTCCTCCTAAACCGTTGTTGTTATTTATCGGCTGTTGCACGTAATTATTGGCCATTCCAAATTGGGGTTGAGCTTGAAACGGCTGTCCACCAATAGGAAACTGGGCTAGTGGCTGTGGAACATAAGCATGAGCTTGCTGCCATGGAGGTTGAAGTGCTTGGTTGAGTTGGCCTTGTTGATTTTGTATCAGCAAGGTTTGCAAAGTGTTCTGACCATTCACCATAGCCGCCATTGTTTGGTTCAGTTGCTCAAGAGATGTTTGCAATCCTCCGATTGATCGGTTAGTATTCTCTCCCAAAACAGTAGCTAACTGATCTACCAACGTTCTATTGTTGATTTCTCCTCGAGTAGCGAGTTCATTCGTCTGCAATTTAAAAACTTCATTCAATGCTTTGTACATATACTCGGCTGACACTCCGGCCGGACCTAAATAATCATCTTCCACAGTATCTCTAACTCTACCATCTCGTGCTGCATGGATGATAGCACCGGGAGTGGTTACACTATTCGAGGCACTCTGAAAAGCATTAAGTGGCAAGCCTCTAGACGGACTTTCAGTAGATTGCCTGGCCAAGGCTGCGTCAGCGGCTGCTCGTCTCATGTCTTCTTGCCTTGCAGCGGCGTCGGCTGCCGCTGCTTGTGTAGCCTCCTGTCTTGCGGCTAGTTCGGCTGCTGCAGTCTTTGCTGCTTCTTGAGCTCTACGTTCATCGGCTGATTGCTCTACCGACGAAGCGTCTGAGGTCCCATTCCCACTTGACTCAAGTGACATTCTGATTGGAGTAAGATCGAGCTTCGGCCGTGATGGACAAAAAGTTGAATTATGTCCTGACTCTCCACACCGAAGACACTTCTTTCCCCTGTTTACACTGTACGGGTTGTCTTGTTTTTGTTGACTAACCTCCTTCCCTTGCATTCAACCTTACTAAGAAAATAGTAATCTTGTGTCCCACTGGGCGTGCCAAAAGATGTTGCCTCTGAAAATCACCTCGGCCTATAAAGCCGAGGGATCAAGGAACAAATGTCCTTCTTGATGAATAGATGCGGAGCGTGCCAGCACACGGCCAGAAAGCCAAGTGTGCAACTGTAGGTGTAGTGGATGTAGATCTGACTTATCAAGCAATCGTTAGCCGAGGAAGGAACTTATTCTCGGCTGCGGTTCGATGCCTCTAGATTAAGGACTTGGTGGCTGAAGGTCGGGTGAGTTAGGTGTGGTTGTGAGAGTATGAGTAAATATAAGATTAATAGCTACTATGAATAACACGATTAAACAAGTAAAGCATAAAGACAATAAGGAGCAAATAAAAGATAATAGCAACGAAACTGAAAACTAGAATGACTGCAAATTATTAACTGTTGTTTGAAAGAAAACAAAGAGAACAATTCAAAATCGATACTAGGCTACAAGAAAGATAAAGTAACTGAGATTGTAACTAGCAGAGCAAATAAACTAAAGTAACAGACGGAAATTCTACCTAAGCAAAAGGTAAAACGAAATAAGAAAAGCTTGATGGCTTGAGTTTCTGGAGTTGTGTGTGTTGTCTTCTGTCGATGCTTCTATTTATATCGGCTGCTTTGTGACTTGACTGATCTCTTGACTCTTTGAAGTTGAGAGGAATTCGGCCTCCTCTTGGCTCAGTGACTCTATCTTGATTCAGCTTCAATACTTATCGTCGGCTGACTTGACGCTGGACTCTATCCGGATTGGCTTTGATGGACGTCATCAACGGCTGCAATTAATCTTGAAGTAGGCTATCTTGGACTGAACTCTCCTCATCGGCTGACATGAACTTCAAGTCGATTGAAATACTACTTGATCAAATTTCATCTTTATCGCTTATCGGCCTCTCTGACAATCAGCCATTATCTTTCTAAGTTGAGTTCGGATTGGAAACCAATTAGAGTATTGGCCAATGGGCTTTTAGACAATAAACCAATGACTATGGGCCGGCCGATAACCAATGGCCTAGCTTCGTTTGACTCATCTTGGACCAACTGAAGTGTCCATTTATTCACCGGCCACTATTTTTCTAGCTACCGGCCCAAATTACTTGTAGAGTGGCTCATTGTAATTATAAATCACTCAATAACTATATGCACATTAGCTATGTCCGAGTGGCCATGCAAATATGGGTACAAACAAATCCTTGCTCGTTGAATTTTGATATCACTTTCAAATTGTTGATAGGAATGATTGTAGTAACATGGTTCACTGTAGTAATATGGATTCATTTACCAATAAATTTAGTTCTGGTTGTCTTTCACTTTCTACTTTCTGGTGCTGATTTCTATTTGAATTTTGTTAAATTATTCTGTGCTCGTTATGCTTAGTTGTCCGTATGCTTGTATATGCATACCAAAATGCTCACATGTACTTAATAATAAAAACAGTGGACTTAGCTTTTTTATTTGTTATTTTCAATACAATCTGTCTCTGGTATCATAAGGATCAAAATGGCGGAGAAGCAGATTATTTGATGTGACGTTGTTATGGAGTGGAAACTATGGTACCCTTGCTTAAATCTACAAGTACCAAACATGAATTGTACTTCGATTCATAATGGTGTTAATGAAAGAATATGTTGTCTCTTAATTCATCTGTTGGATGGAAATAGAAAACAATTGTTAAACCCTGGATGAAGCAGAGGTATAGGAGCTTATAGGGATGAAGAAGAAATATAGCAATTGCTACATTGAAAGAAATATGTAGCAGCTCCTAGGAGTGAAGAAGACTCATAACAACTTCTACATACATGAAAGGAGACGCAAGAAACAAAAGAACTTATTTGAAAAAGATATGATTGCATTCTGCTTATACTTCACTTAGTCTAAACAAAATGCAACCACAGCCTTACAAGTAAGAGTTAGTTGTTCCAAGTGATTATTAGCTATTCGTATATTTCTTTCTGTTATTGTTAAAGACATTTTTGTATGCTCAGACCGAAAAAAAAAAAAGAAGAAGAAGACATTTTTGCATGCAGTTTGGTGCTTGACCTTGTGGAGAAGAGCCATAAATTTTCTTGAAGATATGATGAATGCTTATATTCATCAAAATGTTGAATTGGAAAGTGGAAATCAAATCTTACTCAGAAAATAATAGAAGCGACTGTTTCACATTCTGAATAGTATCGATTATAAGAGGAAACTGTGCTTGTTTTGCATGGTAAGACTTTGGGAATTCTTTAGATCTGCTGTTTGGTTGAGTGACCAAGTAGCTAGGTACATTATAAGAAATGTGTTTCTTTGTTGCTAGCACGCAGGTCCTTGAAAAATCCAGATAAATTGCATAAGCATATCCTATTGATAGTGACCAGTTGAAAAATCACCATTCTTGGACGATTCATTACTTATTTTGGACTTGGTCTATTACTGCAGAAATGGAACATATTATTCTTTGATCAATATGCTTTGCTTGGAGAATACCCTTTTCTGTTTAATCATGTTATGGGGTTTATCTTAGAAGGAAAGTGATGTTTCAGTCTGTTCATGATATGCTCCTTGCAACTTCTGTAAGTTAATAATGGTGAGAAGTGCACAAAGGATTTTTAGCTTTCTTTCAATTGTTCTATGGCTTTTGATCATTTTACAGCATTGTTTTGTTTGTGTCTCCATTGTGTCATGTGTAAAGGTTGAATCCTGTGAAATTGATACAAGTAACCGAGTAAGATGTTTGCTAGCTTCTTTTTTTTTTGTTTCTTCTTTAAACTTAATCTTATTTACATTGTTATCTTGATAAGGACAAGTTTAAATTCTTTCACTTTTCTATTATTGCAGGGTTTTATTGATTAGGTTGGTGGCAGCGTGGATGTTAAACACAGCTTTGTTGTCTTGAATGCTGAAAACAGTAGTGATTTACGCTTGGAAATGGAAGTTAATTTGGTCGATTTGGTGTAGATTTATACATGTTGGGTTAGACTTTACTTTTGATGAGATGTGTATAAGACTGTTGATGCAATGAGTGGAAGAATCTCTATAGGTTATCTACACTACTGTCTACTTGTGCTTATGGGAATTGGCCATCCTTTTTGGGTATAATTCCCAGTTATGAGTCATTTTGAAAGGAGTTCATATTTTCTTGTACCTGTTGTGTTTCCTTCTACTTCGATTATCTCATTTTAACTTGAGCGAAGTTTTATGATAGTTTTTACCACCATGTAATTGTGATCTTACCAATCATTTCAAAATCTTCATTGCTCTGGTTTTCGTGTTTTATGCGAATTAACAGGTTTGTATTTTAATCTTTTTGCCAGTTGAACATGTATATACCACCTTCAAATTGTCAAATACAATGATTGTGGAATATAGTTTCACTGTTCAAATATCGAGTACTGAGTTGTTACAATTATGTTTAGTTTGGTTGGTCTTTCACTTAATTTTTTTTGTTCATTGGCTTTGAATCTTAAATTGATATATTATATATAGAACAATTAATTCTGTGCTTGCGATGCAAGTTGTTGTATGTTTGTTCATGTATATGGAGATTTGCACCTGTATACTTTCGTTCTCTACAGTAGGAACTAGGTTTGTCCTTCTTAATCGTCCCTAATAAAAATCGACCTTTTATTTTTATGATCCTCTGACATCTAGCTAATATGGAGAGAAGAGAACCAGATCGAAAGTACTGACCATATGAAGAAGATAACTTACTTTCTGCTTAGACTTCGCTGCGTTTAAACAAAATGCAACCATAGTCTTACAAGTAAGAATCAGTTGTTCTAAGAGACTATTGTTGTTAGCTTATGGGACTGTCCTGATATCATTTTCTGTTCTGTACGTTATGGTTCAAGTTTGCTGCTTGAGCAGATAGAATTGGAAAGTGTAAACGAGTCTTAATTACTCCAGCAACTATTTCACATGGTGGACACTGCTGCTAGTCTAGGGAGGTTCAGGTATCAAATATTAGTGGAAAGAGTGCTGCTTGTATTGCATAGTGGAATAGAAAATAGAATTGGTTTGGACTGTATTCCTTTTTGGCTTTGCTATTTGTGTGTGGACCTAGTAGGCGGATTGGAATTGAATCAATTTTTGTTGGTGAGTCTTATTATGGTGGTTAGTGAGTCCTTGAAAAATCCAGAAGAATGGTACATGTATAGTGACCACTTGATGATACATATGATATAATAGGCAATGCATACCTATTCACTTATTTCTTTTGTACCTTAGGCTAGCATGTGGAAGCTTGTGGAGTGAGCATGTTGTCTTTAGTTCTTGACAAGAGAAGATCTTATTAGCTTTTGTGTTTAACATGGACACTTCATTATCAAGACTACTTAAATCACAATTACTCAAATAGCAAACCGGGTAATTTTGAGTAAATGTTGCCAAATTATATGTAATGAGAACATTTTTACATTTCCAAAATTATAAACTCTGTTGGGGGTGGGGAAGAGGTTCATTATTTTCTCATGGGTGAGTGAGGTAAAGATTGAAGGTAGAATAATTTTCTTTCTATGACGAATGTGATTGGTTCTCTAATTTTTCCTAAGCAACAATAAATCATTCTATTTATCATTCATTTCATCGAGAATAAAAAAAATTACACTAGAAGTCAAGTTTTTTGTTTATTAGATCAGAATATTTATCGTCTCTCTGATCGATGGTATTGGTTAAAAGACTTTGTTTCTTACGCTAATTTAGCCACCTATTATCCGGTCCGGATCGAGTCAAATTCTTCCCCCTCAAAACAAAGAAAACAAAAATCCATTATACCATTGAGAAGATTTCAGTAATAAAGAAGGGGGCAAAAAAAAAAAAAACCCTATAGTAAGTTGACTTTACACGTGGGTATTCAGATCCAACGGCCGTAAAGCTGTGACGTGACAGTCGTACCCAGAAATACCCGTCATTCTAGCACTACCGCCATAAAAGGCCAATTCCCAATTACACCCTCCAACCACAACAAAACCAAACCCGCATTTGCTCTCTTAGAAAATTTTCATTCTCCCCCAAATTCCGCTCTGAAAATTCTCCAGAGAGAAAAAGAGAGAGAAACCATGAGCACGATGCACTACGCGGAGGTGAGCACCACCGGCGCCGGCGGCAAGCTCGACGAGGTCGACATCGAGTCCGGCGAGCTCTTGTACCCGGGCCTCAGCAAAGGCGAGAACCAGCTCCGTTGGGGTTTCATTCGCAAGGTCTACGGAATCTTATCCGCTCAGATTCTTCTCACCACCGCCATCTCCTTCGTCACCGTCCTCTACACTCCCGTCAACGATCTCCTCAAGGGCAGCCCCGGCCTTCTCATGTTCTTCGCCTTCCTTCCTTTCGTCTGTACGTGCCCTCCAAACCCTAATTTTATTTCCGATTTGTGGTGTCTAATTGGTGATTTAACGATTCTCTGTGTAAATATTGGTTCTGGATTGTTCGAATTTGAGATTGGAGGTTGTGGATCGAAATATTGTTTGGTTGAAGAAAGAAATCCAGATCTGGATGTCTAGGTTTTTAGGATTTGCGATTTCAATTGGTGTCTACAAGTCTTTTGATTTGGTCTGATTAGATTATACTGCAAGATCGATGGTATTGGTTTCTTTTATAAAGAATTTAATTCTTTGAAGGGATTGATACTTTGCTTGTTTGGTTCTGTAGGATAAAATTTTGTGGTTAAGGTATAGTATTCTGAAAAAGCATGATAGTTATATGCCTGGGAAAACGCTTGGTTTGATAGGAATATGAAACTTAAGAATGGCTACTTCAGGATGGATTTATGTTATTGCAGTGAATTGAAGTGAAATGGATTTGCATTGTTTTCTGGCTTTGATATTTTTGCACTATCTTACTACTGTGTTTGGATTCTTTGCAGTGTTGTGGCCCCTGCATGTTTACCAGCAAAGGCATCCCCTGAACTTTGTCTTCCTTGGACTTTTCACTGTGAGTCTCAGTGTCACTGTTGGTGTAGCGGTGGCGAATACTGATGGTGAGTCTCATTACTCTACATTTGGAATGTTTTTGGGTTATGTTACAATTTGCTTAAAGTTGTAGGCTTTATTTTTATTTCAACGCTGTAGGCTATCTATTGATTTCTATGTTTTGGTGAATTTCTTATTCTTGACATATTTGTCATCTGATTATATTATGTGCATTGGTTGCTTGCAGGAGCAATAGTGCTTGAAGCATTGATTCTAACCTCTGGTGTGGTTGCATCCTTGACCGCTTACACCTTCTGGGCTTCAAAGAAGGGCAAGGACTTCAGCTTCCTTGGACCAGTCTTGTTCACTGGCCTCATGGTTCTCCTCTTAACCAGCTTCATGCAGGTCAGATTTCTTGCCATAAATTAGTCCTGTTTATTAGTTTGTTCAACTTAAACATTTACCATACTCTAAATACTTGGAACTATTTATCTGACTTGGTGATCTTCTGCTCTTATGTAGATGTTCTTCCCTCTTGGTCCTACATCTAATGCCGTTATTGGTGGCGTGGGTGCTATTCTCTTCTCTGGGTACATAGTCTATGATACCGAGAACCTCATCAAGCGCTTCACCTATGATGAGTACATCTGGGCCTCCATCACGCTTTATCTGGACATTCTGAACCTGTTCCTTACGATCCTGAGGATGCTGAGGTCGAGCAACAATTAGTCTGGGCCAACCCAAACTCGCTGCAGTCTGGTTTTGGCAAAAAAAACTCATTGTGGACATAGTATATGTTGTCCAAGGCTGAACATACCATTGTGGATGTAGTATATGATTTCTTTTCCACCCTTCTACCGCTTAATAGTTGTTTCGGCTGAGTTTGCTGTGGGATGTCTTGGAATTTCTTAGTATTACAGTACTTGCCCGACTTAAATGTGCTTGCAGCAAGGCAATTATGTTAACCGTTTTCTAATTTGTTTTTGTTCCTACATTTCCTTTTAGGACTGCAATGTTAAGGCTATATTGTTTAAGAATCTAAAGTGATATATTGGTCTTGAAAGAGAAACTATGAAAATAAAGCTGGTAATATTAATATTTCAGCCAAATTGGTTGTCATTCGCAGTATAAATATTTGATGACAAGTTGTCATGTAACAGTATGTCCCTGTTAATAACGTGGTAGGCTTCCTCCAATTTACTGCCTAGTATGAGCCTGTTAATTACCACACGTGGTAGGCTTCAGACGTCCACATTTGGGGTGCGTTTAGGGGGTTTTTTCGCTCCCCTGCTCATAAGCACCCGACCTGTGTGGGTTTGGTAAGAGCACCTGACCTGTGTGCGTTTGGTAAACCTGCTTTTGCCTAGCTTTTGGCAGAAGCCACTGCTTCTTTTGGTCGAAAAGCTGAAGCCAGCAACCCCATGCTTTTAGAAGCAGGCACTGGCTTTTCCACTGTAGCGGGAGTTACTGTAGTTTAATGAACATTTCGAAATACCGGGTTGTGTCCTCTCTTCCTTTGAGCAATTACACCACACTGCCATCAAACCCTTCTCTTCCTCTAAACCAAACCAGAACAAGACGGAAGAGAAACTGGAGAAGGCAGTTTCAGAAGTCAAAGTTGCATCAATCTTCATATACCCAGTAAAATCATGCCGTGGAATTTCAGTTTCTGAAGCTCCTGTTACTCCTACTGGTATAACCAACCTCACCATTTCTCCCCTTATTTGTTTTACTTTCCATTCATATTGCTTTAGACCCAGTTGAGTTCTTTAGCTTTAACTACTGGCAAGTTTGTTCCTTCTTGTTGAGTTCAGATTATTGAACCATATTGTTTGCATGATTAATTTAAATCAAGGATCAATATTTTCTTTTGACTCCGTTCAGTATGATCACTATTTTGTTAGTTTTGCATCATATTCATCTTTTAATGTTCTTTTGATATATTATTTTGTGTGGTTATTTTACTGGCATGATCAGAACTTTGTCTATACAGATTGATTTTCCAGGAGGGATTAATATCTACAATATTGGGTAGTTTTTTTAAATGAGGATTTTTCCTGTCTGTTTTGGATGTACAGGTTTTCGTTGGGATTGACAATGGTTAGTAGTAAACTACAAAGGGAGGGTATATACTCAAAGAGTTGGGCCAAAGCTTGCTTTGGTTGAGGTACAACTGCCAAATGAGGCATTCCTAGAGAATTGGGAACCTACTAAAAGCTCTTATCTAGGTGAGAACATCAATCCTCTTTTCTTCCTGCTATGAAGTTTGTTTTCCTTTTAGACACCAAAGACCAAAAATATGCTTTCTGCAGCAGAAATTTATAACGAAGCTGGAGATGTTGTGGTTCACTCGTACTTTTTTCTGGTTTACTGATTATCACTTTGCCCTGTCATGCTTATTTGGTTCTGGAGTTTAGTGCCATGTTTTAATGGATTTGTACTCTTTCTTGCTTTTCACATCCTTCATGTACTTAGAAGTAGTCACGTTTGTAGTCAATGCCTTCAACACATGGAGTGTACTTAGAACCACCTAGCATTCACTTTGCAGTATTAAAAGCACCTGGGATGGATGTGCTGAAGGTTTCCTTGAGTACACCACAAGAAATAGCAGATGGGGTTTCAGTATGGGAATGGTCTGGTGCTGCCTTAGATGAGGGAGCTGATGCATCGAAATGGTTTTCAGAGTATCTAGGGAAACCTAGTCGACTTGTCTGCTTTAATGCAGGTAGAGTTTATCGTGGTGCTTTCAAAGAATCAGGCACTGAGTGCACCACCTAGGGAAATTAATTAGAAGTTGATAGTATTTCAGACAAACTTCAATTCAAAGATGCAATGGCATTTTATGCTGTTATTTATGTGGTTAGATACTTAGATATCATCACATTTTCACACTTGAACTAGGGGATGGATAAATAAATTGGCCGTGTTCCATTATAATGCAGCTTCAGAAACTAGGCCTGTAGATACTGAATATGCTCTTGGACACCAAATAATGTTCTCCGATATGTATCCATACATGCTATTGTCTCAGGTTAGTCAAAGTCAAAACAGAAACGTAAGTTGTTTTTAAGATGGGAACTCTGACCTGGATCTTGTCATTGTAACTTAGGGATCACTGGATGCGCTAAATGAGCTTCTGAAGGAACCCATACAAGTTAACCGATTTAGACCCAAGTAATTTTTCTTTTTTTTATATCATATTCCTTCTGTAATAATTAAATTTGTACTTCACTTCTTTTGGTAATAAAAATTTGTTAATCTAAAGAGATTAACTATAGACAAAGTCTTGTCAGTTTTATGATCAATATGACTATGCATAATTCTAAATCTTGGAACTTTTACTTTGATGTCACAGCATTCTTGTTAACGGATGTGAACCATTTTCCGAAGACCTATGGACAGATATCAGGATAGACAAGCTAACATTTCAAGGTGTCAAGCTATGCTCCCGCTGTAAGGTGAGGCTATATCCCTTATGCAATTTTTGCCCGTCTGATGACTTTTCTATTTTCAAAAAACAATCAATAGATGCGTGTCTCAAACTCATATGTGGTAGTAGTTACAGTTGAGTCTAAATGCTTTTACTAAATGGTGTTGTGTATTGTAAACATTGAGCCACTTGGTAAAAAAATCGGTCATTTAACAGGCAGGGGAGCTAACAAGGCCTACCATTTCTAACAATTTTAACAGTTTTCTTTTTCACTTTTTCTCTTGAAGGTCTGATTTGAAAAGTTGACGGTGTAAAATCTCACCTCGTCAATTTTTCTAACTTAGAGTCATGGCTGGGAGTCATTAAACATTTGTGTGGATATCTTATTTGCAACCATGTGTATTAGAACTTGTTGAGAATATACACATCCCACATGGGAAAAATGGGACATTGCCTATGGGTTTATAAGGGTTTGGGCCACTCCATCCATTGCCAATTGGTTTTGGATGTAAACTCCAGATTACTTTATCATGGTATCAGAGCGGGTTACCCACGTGTGCATGTCTCATGGCCACACGGGCTCCACGTAACCCAAAGTTGTCCACGTGTATGGCTTGAAAATTCGTCACACGTGCGGGGGCGTGTTGAGAATATACACATCCCACATGGGGAAAATGGGACCTTGCCTATGGGTTTATAAGGGTTTGGGCCACTCCATCCATTACCAATTGGTTTTGGATGTGAACCCCTGATTACTTTATCATAACTTAGAAGTCCTTAGAAGTCTAGTTGTTATATGATGGAGTTTATTTCCACAGCTAAAATTGCAAGGATTAAGGAAAGTCTTGCATGTAAGGGTTGTATGTTTCTGTAGTCATATAACAATTTTGGCTATAGAAATTACACTTCCTATTTAACCCCATGTTGTTGCTAGGCTGCCATAGTGCCCGACATCTTGGGAGAACTCTTCTAGACTTCAGACACTCATGTTTTATGGAAGTTTATGAAATCTGCTTCTAAAAGACTAAAACAGACTTGCCATAACTTTTAAATCATGTGAACATTTTCAAGACATCTATGGTGAATCCTGATATCGTTACTAAGACACTTTCATGTATGTCAGGTACCTACAATCAATCAAGCTACTGGCATTGCAGGAACTGAGCCAACCGACACTCTTAAGAAAATCCGGTCTGATGTAATTTTACGTCCAACAGGAAAACAGCAGGGAAGGGTGAGTAACTAGTTCAAGACTTTCCACCATAATCCTTCATATATACAGATGATTACATTTAAGATGTGAGTGATTTTTCAGGTCTACTTTGGGCAGCATCTTGTTTGGAGAGACTCTGTTGCAGGAGGTGTGAAGGGAAATGTCGTGAAGGTTGGAGATCTTGTTTATGTCCTCAAGATGGTCTCTTCTGCTGCTTCAGCAGCAGCTTGAATTTTGTGAATTACTTTATCCATGCTGTTAGATGATACTAAGAACTGCTGTCTATATTAGGAATAACAAAAGCAGTTAGTTGTTAATGATAGCTTCATACACAGTTGAGAGTTCCAGGTACTTCAATAAAAGAAGAGAATGCAAACACATTCAAGTATGACTGTATGAGACATTTGAAGGGATATGTAATGCTTGGATATTACTTATGCTTGCTTCATAGTTTACTTAGTTGTGCTTGTAATGAAAAGTCATTTATGAACCTAAAAGTCCTGTAAATGCCTCTAGAGCAAGTTCCCAATCCTCAAACCGACACGATGCAGCAACCTGTGAATTCCAAGAAACTCTGTCTCTCTCAATCTTTCCATCAAAACACTATCTCCACATTTGCCACACACATTGTCAAAGGTGTTAGCCAGAGTCACCGAAGGTGATTCAGACCCAAGTTTGACAACATGGGCATGAATCTGTTTTCCCCAAATTCAAGTTGTCTGGTGCTATATATACCTGTATTGAGTCATTTCAATGCAAGTTGCAATGGCTCCTCAGAAGAGAGTGAACCGGGTTTGGGAGCAAAGGGTTTTTATGCCAATGAGGCTGGCCTGAGGGTGAGAATGGGATGAGTTGTGGAAGTGAGTGGTTGACAAAAATGAATAAGGACATAATGAAGATTAAAAATAATAACAAAAGCATTTGATCAACATTGTATTACCAAATAATCAAGGTAAAATAATCTCTCATGTCCAATTTGGTCATTCCACAAAAAAAAAAGCACAAGCCAATTTGAGTTTACCAAACACTTTGCCACTGACAGCACTTTAAAAAAGCCAGTTTACCAAACACTCAGTTACTTTGCTTTTCAGCTACTTTTTCTCAGAAATAAGCAGAAGCCAGCTTTTCTGAAAAGCACAGCCATATCAAACACAACCTTGATATGTGAAGCACAACTTTAAAACTTTAGCTTCAAATTTTTTATTTTTGAGGACTTCCTACAAATCACTACCTCCATTTCGACACCATCCAGCAACGTCAACCTGGTCACCACAGGCAGCGGTATGTGCACTCCAACGTTATCCTCCGATCATGCCGGCCATGGGCATCATAGTCTCCAAAACCAACTCCTTTGTGTGTAGTTTTGTACATCAAGATCAAATCAACCTTACAATTTCATAGGGGGGATTGAGATATGTTCATGAAATTAGATTTAGAAAGAGAAAGAGATAGAGAACTGTAGCTGATTGTACAAGCAATAACTGTCTTTGATGTTGAATGAATGAATGCAAATAATAATGTAAAGCAATTCACATCTGACCCTCACGGTAACACAAAGGAAATTGATAAAGCAATTCACATATATACACCAAAAGTTTGGCCAATTGTTTCAATTGTAAAATTTCCAGCAGGTCTGATAATATCATGTCAAAAAAACGTAGATGCATTCTTATTTTAATGAGATCGGAAGGAGAAGAATAAGTAATTTAAGAACATTGATTACAGCGCAACATCTTTCTTTTCGAATCACGTCTACATGAAAGCTGAACCATTCCACGCGAACCGGTCGGCAAAAAAACCAGGAGCTGGGGGTGGTGCTCCATAATCGCCTCTAGCAGTGTACATTCCAGCACCCGGCCAAGAAAGATAGATTCTTCCAGTACCACCAGGCTCCGTTGTTGTACTTGTTATTGAACTTGAGGCCTTGTTGCTATTACTTGAGGAACAAGTATCTAATTTACACAGAACCTGAGTGTCCAGGCTCTTCACCAATGTCTCCAAATTCTTTAAATTGCTGCTGCCATTATTATTACTCTCTCCAACATAGTCATCAACGTTGATTTGGAGATGAACCGTTTCGGAACTACTGCCTTGAGCTAAAGCATCAACCAACAGTTTATGGTTTATTACAAGGCACTTGACCAGCACCAACTTCTTGTTTTCTGGGATGGCGTAAAGGAACGCGTACTCCTCGTCCAGCTCGTTCCATTGGTCGGTTCCTACTTCTTCATCGCAAGTGGAGAACGACGACAAGAGGGCAGAGTCGGAGAAAGCAGGAGGCCCGGTAGCGATAAGCACGTAGCCAGAGGCAAGGAAGAAGGCGTGAACGGCAAAAGCTACCTTGTCGTTTTTGTTGCGGAAGGATGGCCTCGCCACTCTGATCACCGCCATCACCGACTTTTCGTTCGCCATTGCTGCTTGTTTTTCTTGACCTTTCTTCTATAATCCGAGAGAGGGATGTTCAAACTCAATGAATTGTATGACACGTACGGAAGTTTCTTTATTTAATTAATGATATTAGGTTTCCTTTTCCTAGTTTGATTATGCTTTCATGTTGATCAGGATTTTCCTAGTACTAGTTTGAGCTCTTTGAGCTTTCTTTCTAATATTGGTTGGAGGGAAAAGGAAAATTAAAATTGAACGGATTGTTGAAGGATATCGACATAATGTGTGCCTCTACAAACTAGGGTTTAGAGTTGTAATAGGAAAGTACCCTAGGTATACTAATTGTATTCCGATTCTGTTACCTTTTGTGTACTTTGTAAACTCCCTATATAAAGGGCTCCTATTATCAATAATAAACACAATTCTATTCTCCTACAACACGTTATCAGCACGACCCTCCTAGGGAACAACCCTCCTAGGGAACGCCCGCAACGTGCACAACGTGCACCTCAATTAAAGGGAGGCAACCACAATGATGAGTGTCATCGATGTGGATCAATTGAGCATTGGTTCAAGCAATGCAAGGCAAGCGAGGAACTAGCTGCAAGCTACAGGGCATATAGGGACCTGAGAGAGCAAGAAGTGTACCTTGCAGAAGAAGAAGAAGATGGTGGAGATGTCAATCTCACCATAGAGGACTTCAAAGCTGAAGATGAAATGCACATGGATGCAACAGACTTTGATTAGATTAGTCCTTTTTATTTTTCCAAGAACTTTTGTAATGGCAATTTGCCTTAGTCAATAAATGACAATTGTCTTAAACTCTTTCTTATGTGGCGGACCCAATAAAATGTGATGTCTAGGAAAGTCATTGAGATTATTGGTACTTAAGAGAGTCTTGCTCCACCAACATCTCTCTCTACTTTCCTGGTCATATTTGATTGGAGTTACCAAATGGATAGAGTGACTACAATGTGTCTTACTTTGATTTTATTTTGGATTAGACTCTGGAAACTTTGATGTAATCATTGGCTATTAATAAAGTGTCAATTCTTTTACTTAATGTCTTGGACATACCTTAATTCGAACTTTATAGAGCCAATGGCTTTCATGTGGAAACACATTATAAGAATGGACAGAGTTCCTTTGCATCACATCTAATGACTACGGACATAAACGAGTATTAGAGAAACTTATGTGTCGCTCTAGTGGGTTGTATGCAACCACTATTTGAGTTATTGAATCCAACTATGTCATGAGAGACGACTTATGGGATTTTGACACATATAGGCTTTGACATGATGATCCGTGTATTAAAGACTTTACACGGACATCCATTTTCAGAACGAAGAAAAGTAAGAACCAAGAATTGGTTCGAGGAGCTGCACATGTGCCTCATGGCGCCATGATTGTGCAAAGACAGGCCATACATGGCCAGTGCCGCCTACCCCCTGCGGCAAATACATGGCATTGACGCCATAAACTCCTCTATCTACTTCTCAAGTCTATTGTGACACTATGGCTTCACCAAAACCTTTATTGGTTGATTATAAAGCCCATGTTTCGTTCTATAAAGCCTGTTATTTAGGATTGAGACCATCCTATGCAAAGGAGATTGAGGAAATAATTCCATTCTCACAAAGAATCTAAGGGAATTCTATGGATTTGATCAACCAACTTGCGGACCATATAGATGTTTTATGGTGTTGGTTGATACGCAAACACGCTGGTCACGTGTTGTGCCATTATCCACTCGTAATGCTGCTTATACTATACTCCTAGCACATAACATATGGCTACGGGCTCACTACCCAGATCATCCCATTCAGTCAATTTGACTTGATAATGCTAGAGAGTTTACATCGACAGTTTTCGATGACTATTGCATATCATTGGGTATTGATATCAAGTATCATATTCCCATGTACACACCCAATTGGTCTTGCGGAAAAGCCACCATTAAACGACTACAATGGTAGCCCGGACATTGGTAATGTGCACCAATATTTCCGCTTGGGTTATGCAATAACACATGCAGCTATGCTAATTCGTCTACGACTCATAGCAGCCACTCAACTTTCATTTGCGTTACAGCTAGTGACTGGGTTCGAGTTTAATATCTCGTATTTATGCATATTTGAGTGTGCGGTTCATGTGCCAATTGCGTCGCCACAGCGCATCAACATGAGTCATTGCAACGAATGCATATATATATTTGTTGGACATGAGTCTCCAACTATAAGTCCGCTATGTAGAACCCTTGACAGGCGATCTCTATTTCGCTGGATTTGCGAATTGTCACTCTGATGAGACAGTCTTCCCGTCGTTATGGGGAGATTAGAACGTCAATGTTCAACAGGAACGACAGGAATTGTCGTGGTCTGTCCCCACTATGTCTCATCTTGATCCCCTAAAAGTGACGAGATCACATATACCTGCTGCAAACATGCCTGCAAGGATTGATGTCCCCACAAGAGGACATGGTGCCACCCAGAGAAGATGGGTACTGCACCACTACCATGGATGGTAGTATGGTGACGCCACAAAGGTGGCATAATGGTGTCATAGGCCATGGGTTCCGCTAGAGAGAGTAGGAGACCCATAGGTTCGATGGTTTCTCGGCCTAAGAAGAGAGCGAGTTTGGCACAACTTGATCCATTGATCATTGATACTCATAATCTGTCTCATGAGAATATTTTGGATTGTGGTTATGTCCAAGAGACATCGTTGGGGGACGCCTCAATGTTAGAACCAATTCCTGAAAATATAGAGATCTTTGCGAACTACACTAGTGTACATGAGGACGTGGAATTATTGAGACCAATGACATCGAACCTTACTCCGTTGAAGAATGTCAACGTAGAGAAAATTGGCCTAAATGGAAAGATGCGATCCAGGTTGAATTGGATTCACTAACGAAGAGGAAGGATTAGGGCCTGAGATGCCAACACCTCCTAATATAAAACCTATTGACATTAATAGGTCTTCGTTAGATAGCGTGATGAGAAAAAGAGATGGTAATCTCGCCTTATGGCGCAAGGTTTCTCACAACACCCTGGAATCGACTACGAGAAGACATATTCTTTCGTAATGGATGTCATTGCACTCCACTACCTTGTCAGTTTGGTAGCTTCCAAATAACTGAACATGCAGCTTACGAATGTGGTCACTACGTATCTCTATGGGGATCTAGATACGGAATATAATGAAGGTTCTTGTGGACTTTATTTACCCAAGTCAAGTGGCTCTAGACCACGGAGCGCATTTGCAACGAGGTTGAAATGCTCACTAAAATGACTACTTGATTGGGAAGGGATATGATGAACTATGCCCACGCGTTTCCATGACAAGTTCCTGATTTGCAATTGTCGCGGTTTATGTTGATAAACATAATTGGAACCCTTGAGAGTTAAGGGAAACCGCTGAACACCTGAAATCCGAGTTTGAGAGGAAGGACCTTGGGAGAACACGGTTTTGTCTAGATCCAGAACTTGTATACCGTGTCAATAGACATTTTTGATAAAGTCAAAGATGCACCATGGTCGTCCGTAGTCTTAGCCTTAAAAGGGATCCGCTTCGTCCCAGGGATGATGACGAAGACGTGTTAATAGCGAAAGTGCTTACTTATGTACAATAGGCGCATTATTGTACTTAGCACAATACAAGACCGGACACCTCAATTATTATGAACTTGTTGGCTAGATATAGCCCCGCGCCAACGCAACACCATTTAGATTGGTATAAAGACAATCTTTCGATACTTGAGAGGTACGATTGATATGGGCTTGTTCTATCCCTACATAGAAAAGAGACGACGGAAGTATGGGATCGGACTCCACAAGGCAAAATGCCACCTTCCGTGCTCCTCCTCTTCTCTATCAAAATGACAACAAGCACTTCTAAATACTGAAGTGAACCAAATCCGATCAGAGGATAATGTAGCGGACTTATTTACTAAGTCGTTACCAAAATCCACTTTCGAGAAACATGTGAAGAGCATCGGATTGAGAAAGTTATCCGAACTCCCATGATTGTAGCAATCAGGGTGAGATATTGACATCAGGGGGAGGCATGATGTCTACATGTTCGATCTCGAAGAGTGAAGGACGTGTTGTGCTCTTTTTGTCCTTCGACCAGGGTTATTTTTGTCCCACAGGGTTTTTGTTACCTGGCAAGGTTTTTAACGAGGCAACAATCAAAGCGTCATCACCAAGTTTGAGCGGCACAAGGGGGAGTGTTGAAGGATATCGACATAATGTGTGCCTCTACAAACTAGGGTTTAGAGTTGTAATAGGAAAGTACCCTAGGTATACTAATTGTATTCCGATTCTGTTACCTTTTGTGTACTTTGTAAACTCCCTATATAAAGGGCTCCTATTATCAATAATAAACACAATTCTATTCTCCTACAACACGGATGACTGCCTTGCAAAGGATGCAATTGTTGGGACAAGTTATGGTACTGTGATTTTTATCATACACTCATTTTACATCTATTTAAACAAAAATTATAATTTATATGAATTAAAATTACAACATTGAGAAGAAAGTTACCATATTCATTCACACTATTTACATATAATTAAACCAAAATTACAACATTGACAACAAATTTGTTCAAAAACTTATAATAACGTCGTAGGTGGTGTAATTACACAACATAAGACTCACGTTACTACTTTGATGTGTATATGACATACGGGTACGTATTATAGAATTTTCCGCAATTGTTGGCTTCGACTATAAAATATATTTTTAGTTTTAGCAGGAATGTCACTGGTAGAACGTGCCTTCATGATGTTTTATGCTTTAAAAGTATCGGTAAACATTTGAGACTGATCGTGTGATTGGTAGGTGTTCTGGCTCAAGAGCAAGTTCTTCTAAAATGCAAATGCTGTTTCTCCAGCTCCAGCTTTAGATTTTTCCCCAGCTGTACAAATTTGTTTCCTGCACAACTTTGTAGTCCAAGTTTTTCGCACCCTCAGATGTATCCAAAAAAAAAAAGTAACTAAGATGACATATTATTCAGAGTTATATGCCATCAGCTTATGCAAGGTCACATACCATTCGGACCCCTTCTGTAATGTCATTATCTTGATGTTCAGATAATGTTGTTTTATCTTCTTCTGCTTTTCACAAATCAGTGCGTACGTACAAAACACAGTACTTATGCAAACTTTGCATAAGTATTGTGTTTTTATTTTTGTAACAAAGGCAACCAATTCAAAGGAAAGATGGAAGGGCAGGGTAAGGCTCAAAGTACTCTAGCCTTAAGTATGACTGAAGAGTAGTTAATGTTCGAGAAATGCAAGAGATAGGCCACATTTGCCTACAAATCATCCACTACCAGAGGTAGAAAGAAAACTAAAGTTGCGACACAGAAATGTAGCTAAACTTATGCATATGCATATCCCAAAGTAAATTTAGTACCTTACCACCTCCTCTCCTTTTAGATCCTCTTCAGAAGCGAACGGCTATGTCCTGAGCTATGTTTGTGGTCTTCTGGGTATGTCATATAGAGGACATGAAGCACATGGGAAACTCGATCAGTTTGTTGCTGCTCTTTTGCAATTTGCTTTTGAGGGCTTGAGGTACTTTTGCAGTTAATATTTACAGAGCATGGAAATGTACATTGCACGTTTATTGTACTAGTACTCCAATAAGATTAAGAATTCTTCTGTTGGATTATGCAATGGAAAGGGTCATCTTCATATGACTTCCACGTACTTGATCTGGTACACAGGTCCACAAGTGATATCGAAATTATCACTTGTAAAGCAGTTATGGTATTAGATCAAGGTCCTCCCTCCTAGTAGATGCTTCGTCTCTCTCCAAAATTTCATGCTCATTGCCCGTTGAGAAAATTCAGTCACACATCAGAGAACCAAAACTCTTGTCCTACTATGTGTTAATGGATTCACTTTTCTTTATAAAACTATGGAGGAACGGAGGTCTGATCATTGCTTTGGAGCTCGACCAACGAATATACCAACAGTTGGATTCAACCTTACTCCCGAATACCATCTAATTCTACAAAACTCCTGCATTAGTGCATTACTTCCTCTCTAAATGGCCACAGGGATATAATAAAAGGAGCTTGCAGCGCATAGTTGAAATCTCATCATCCAAAACCCCTTTATATCCATTTCATTTCCCAAGTCAAAATCCTGGTAAAGGCAGCATAATGCATGCTTATCTTCAGCACTCTCTGAGTCTCTGAGGAGGGAGCATCAACATGTTCATGAGCTTTTCAACTTGATGTTCAAAGAGAAAAACACTGTTTAGGGTGTTAGATTTCTGCAAGTAGTAGTTATCAAGAGAAGCAAATGAAGATGCTGATTTAAATGACTTTCCTATATTATGGAAGGTGTTCTTCATGTGGTTTATGCCGATAAACAGCTGGAGCTAGGGGGTGACTCTTCTTCTTGTGTGGTCTGATTCACCTAATTTCCTACGCCGGAATCATGACAGGTCTTCATATGCACATTGTCTCTGTTCCGAAAACCAAAGATCGATATCGTCGATAAACTGTGGTTCTCTGTAGTCCAATTTACCTGGGGAGTCCATACACGAAAGAGCATTCTTTGTGCAAGTTGATGTGTCAATCAGTCTAAAGAGAGAGGTTGCTTTTCATTATAATCCTATCATGGATACCACTAACTGTACCAAGACCTACATATTCCGATGTCTCAGGGCACCAGATCTCAGTTGATTTACTTCCTGCAGCAAATTATTCATGGACCTGGCAACATGCCAATTGATTTCTTGATTTAAATAGAATGTTTCCCTCTTGATGCATTGAGTGAGGAAGATTACAGGTAGTGGGTTTCCTAGAGAGGAATGCGAGAGAACGAAACCGGCGAGGATAGTTTCAAGAGTAACTTTATTTGAAAGTTTCTTGTCATTCACTTGGCCTGAATTTTTTTGTTTTTAAATAGATTAGTTTTCTTCCCAGAAAGCTGTTACCAAACTTGTTGTGTTCTGAAAACTAGAGATTGAAAATGGCAAAACTTTCTCGTTTTAAGCATGACCCACTTGCGACATTTCTACAACAAAAAATAGTTTTGAGTAATTCATTTACTACGCTCATCATAATTCATTATCGAAGGATCCCAGGAAAATTAAATGAGCTTAGCTGAATATGGCAGAAATACTCATCCACAAACTAGAAGTATTTTTAACATATATCAACGAGCAAAGAATCAATCGACATGGTCTTTTTCCTTTGCTCTCTGTTAATCACAGTGGAACAAAGGCAAACCATCTAAATTTAGATTGAGAATCATAAAACCAACATGTTAGAGAAGAAATTCAAAAGGGTGCAAGGAATGCATTAAGGTGAATTGACACGAAACCAAATTTTCTATATTGAACTATAAAATGTGGCATTGATGTGAATGCAATCACTTATGTACTGTAAAGAACATATGTTGAGAACAATTATGTACGTGATAAACTATATGAGCCAAATGAACAATTATCATAGAGAACATGGTCTTATCATGATTTAACAGCATCATCTTCATCATCATCTTCAATATCCCAGCTCAAATCCTCCTCTTCCTCTGCAGCACTAAGCCTCTTATTCAAATCTACTCTACTTGTGCTCCCAACAGCCTCCCCTTTCTTCTCATCACTGCTTCCAATATCTTCAATCTCATCCCACCCTAGATCTTCTTCCCCTGGCATTGACGGCTGGCTCGAAACAATCGAAATATCACTCTCTTTGCAAGAATCGCCACTATCCGTCTTCCCCTCCGATTTCGCCTCCGACTTGTCACTGCTAACAGATTGCCTCGGCACACTTTCAACACCCACAGCATCATCAGAACTCTGGTTTCCCTTCTCCAACTCCACACTCCCACTAGGACCAGCCTTCGAGTCCAACCCATCTCCCTCTTCCTTCTTCTCCTCCTCATCTTCATCGTCATCGAAATCCCAACTCAAATCCTCTTCTTCACCGGAAATCGCTCGCTTCACAAGCTTAGCTCTAGCATCCTCCACTTCCTTCAACTTATGCACCTTATAAAAGTACCTACTCCAGAAACTCCCATTGTCAACCTCACCAGGCACAATTTCCTCATGAATCTCACCAATCACTCCATTTTCCTTCATCAAATTCTCAATTTCCTCTGCTTTCTCCTCCAACACAAACCCTAATTTCCACTCTCCATAGCTCTCCAAATCCTCCGGTTCCTCCAAGTAAGTATTCACATTACTCTGAATTGCCTTAACCTGAACTTCAAACCTACTATACCTCCTCAAATCACTACCACTGCTACTCAATCTCCTCTCACTAGCATTATTTTCAGAATTATAATCAGATTCAATATCATCAGCCATAGCTTCCCTACCGTGAGAGATGATCTCCGCCGTCGACTTCCACACGCTGCTTCCGATGTCGTCGATCGCCTGCCCGACCGACTCCAGCGACACCTGCGCCACAGACGCGCCGACATCCAGCTTAGCAGGGAGCTCCTTCACGGCGCGTGACGCCACCTCCCGGATCACCGCCGTCTCCTTCTTCAGCCCCGACCCGAGCTCCGCCAGATCGCGGCGGTAGGTCTGCAGCACCGACTCGGACCTCGTCGCCAGGGTCGTCATCAGACCCCCGAAGCTCCACGCGCCGGTACCGGAGTTCGGTTGCGGACTTTGCTCCGGTTCGGGGCTCGCGGCGACGGCGTCGTTTTGGGTGAGTGAGTTTGAGTCGTCGTCGGAGGGATCGGGATCGTCGGAGAAGACGGACTTGAAGAAATCCATGGGAGGGGGGTTTTTGATATTTGGTGAAACCTGAATATATCAGAATAAGGCCGGCGGTGGGAAGTGAGGGAGAGAATTGAGATTTTTATATATTAGAGTCCAAGATGAGTCGGGAGTCCTCGCTCTCCTTATCAAATATAAATAGGGAGTTATTTTTTGGTGGCGTAACCAGAATAAATATTTCTTTTTATTTCTTATTTCTTATTTTTATTTACCAATATTAGATTGATGACTTTTCATAATAAATATCCTAAATTGCGATTTAAGTTAAGAACACATTTAATGCATAGAGTCGAAAGAATTAAGGTAATTGCACCCATCTTTGTCATACATGTTTAATACATGTAGTCCATATTCGTGTCAATACGACCTTTCCTTTCCTTGGGGCTAAGAATTTAATACATATGTAAATGTAGGAATATTTCTTTGATAAAAAACTAGTTGTAATCTCAGTTCAATGAAATAAAGTTCTTAATTTCTAAAAAGTAAAGGATCGAGCACTACAGTTTGTCATCGATTTAATTAGTGTCATTTAGGCAAATGAATAAGCGTTCTGTTAGTCGATGTGATTGTCAGTGATCAAGAGGAACATTGGATAAGCAATGAGTTGTTACATTGTTAAAAGAGTCACCTATGGTCTATGGGGTTTGTTATTACCATTATTCCGACGACCGGTACGGATGTCCTGTTTCGAGCAGTCCCACTCATTTACCAATGCCCAAACCAACCCAACTCAATAATCATGAACACAACCCTACCAACAACCATGGTAGGAGAAAAGGACCTTGCGGAACCCATGGCACCAAACCATCACAGGAAGGTACCCACCAGGCGTCTAGGCCAATTGTACCGACTAACGACATTAACTCTGCCCACCTGCTGGGGTCGATATCAAGGTTCTTTAGTCAACGACTCGTACAAACCGTGTCTCTGAGAGGCAATCAAGATTATTTTCACATAAGAACCGCAATGCGTTAAATTCTCAATTTTTGTATGATTTAATGACTTCTCATATTATTATTTTTTTTGGTAATGACTTCTCATAATACTTCAAACTAAGTTGGAATTGCTACTCATAAATTTCCAAATACTTAAGTTATTGACATCCAAGTTTTTGTGTCAGGGAGTAATATTTAGATCTACAACCGAACCTTAGAACGTTGCGTTGAGGCTCCAAAGTTTTTTTTTTTTTTTTGGCTATTCACATCGAAGTTACTGTCACATGGAATAGTATCTTGTGATCAATGCAAAAAAATATTTGTTAGCCGATAAGGGTTGTTATGTTAGAGCAAAGTTACTACATCAAACAAAACAAAACAAAAAGAAAATTCATAACATCTCCATTGTAAGCTGAATCTGGCAAACCAGTCGCCTTTTAGCGGCGGACAATCGTCGCTTCAGGCGTTCAATGGCATTTTGAAAAAGCCATCAACTTTTGATGACATTTTTAAACGCTATTAAGCACTTTTAGAGACCAATTCACCGAAAAAAATGGCGCATTCTACCAATGAACCTTTCATCCGAAGAGTACCTTTGCTGATAAACCTTCCATCTTCAGTCAGTAAATCTGATTTTTTGCAGGTTTCTGAGAATCATACTCGGATAGATTGTGGCCAACTGCAGTAACCAACCTTTGGTGTAGTCCGTCTCACATCAAGTGGAAATTCTCCGATCTGATGGATGTGTTTGATTAATCAAGTAATGACAAATCTTCAAAACGGAAACCTGTAGAACAAATAACTATTGAGTATGACTCATACAGTGCTCAAAATCACTGGATAACAACCACTTTTACAATAATGTGTGTATCGAAAAGAATTTCCTTCTTTTCTTTTTTAATTCAACAAGATCACAAGGGGATACAGTTCTTGATACATCCACTCCTGCTAGTGCATTGAAACCAACCTGTTCTATGAATTCCTTTTTATCTCCTTTTTTGTTGGCAAACAGCGTTTGTCAGAAGATCATCACAATAAAAGCATTAAAATTCGAATATAGGACTTGGGAAGAAAGGCAACTATCAGACACAAACTAGTATCCAAGATTAGGTTGTTGGGTTACTAATTCAATTTCCTTGATGATTAGCTCCTTTTCCTCTTCAAATTGGTCATCTTCATCACCTGCTAGAAAACCATAAATCAGAAACAATAACAAGAACATGAGATTTACTGACCCAAAAAGAAAAATACAGAGATGAGATTTTCATAATTGGAGCTCAACCACATTCAACTACATTTGATTTACATGGCCAAGAAAAGCATCACCTTTTCCAGCAGAAAGATTCTGGAGCAACTCCGTCAATTTTGCATGGTTCTTAGCCAGAATAACCTTGACTTCTCGAGGCTTATTAGGATTAGCAACAAAGACCTGCAAAAACAAGTAAATAAAAAAAAATGAGAAATATGAAGAACTAAGAGACGGTATGAATCTTGACATTCAACTCAAACATGCCATTCTCATGGTGGTTCAACTGATAGCCTCCACAAAGAACTCCATATTCTAACCACACCCATTCAGACATACAAAATACACCAAAAGAGTGGCAAGAAAGTTAGAATGAGAGGGGCCAGCACCTTGAAAATGTGGAAGGCAGCAATCTGGATGTTTTTGCTTGAATCCTGCTCGTATTGAATAGCAACAATGATAACAAAATGTGAGAGCACAAAAAAGAAGCAATATCAAAAACTTCATTGTCCAAGCACACATCACACGTTAAAAGCTGGTTAAATTTATGGGGTGTAAACAAAACCCCAACTAGCAACAACTGATTGTATAGTATCACCCAGTGGTTGGAAATGTAAATAGCACAGTGATAAGGACTAAAAGAAAGTCAATACCTTCAGCAGCATCATCATGACTTTCAAGAACCGAACTTCTAAAATGTAGCGTTTCATTATATGAGAATTTGGAGGTTCCAATAGGAAATCCGTAAGAAGCTAAATCAACAACCAATTTCTATCATTAGCAAATGTAATAGATTAAAAGAATAACAAACCAAACTCAAAAAGTTGCATGACCATAACTGACCTTTAAAGATTGCCTCCTAGTCACGTAGTTAGGAGATGTTAACAGTTTTTCATACAGATCGAAGAACTGGAACAAGAAGTTCCTATCAGACAAGCTGAAAATTAAAAGCACTACATATTTACCTACACAATAGTGAAGAAAGCTATCTTCACTGCCTACGCCATGCAGGTGTAAAAATCAGGGTCTTAGATTTAGTTTGTCCCCAGAATAACACATTCAGATTATCAAACTGTCCTCCAAGATGCATATTGGCCAAGGAAAATCCTAGGTTTAGAATATTCAATCAAGATAATCATATTAAAAACCATGCAGCAATACTTGCCACTGGCTAGACTATTACAGAAAAATATATTAAGACAAAGTTCGAGCAAACCTCATCATAGTGTGCAGTCAAAAATTCAGATACCACCATTCCATGTTTAGTAAGTAAGTCCTGCCAAGAACTAGCTCAGGGACGTATGAAAGAAAGATTGGGACCTAAAAGTGAGTGACATTCAGATAGGTGCAACATCAAAGAAGCTCAAAATTCTTACCTTAAAGGTAGAAAATGCATCAGAAGCTACATCAAAGTTAGGCAACTCCACAAATTTGAAGAACAAAACAAAGCTTGCAGACTCCAATATGTATCTGAAAAATACTACAAAAATCAAAAAGTGTGAATAAAAGAAACTTGCTCACCATCTGGAACAAGCGTAAACTAAAAAAGAGCAGAGGACAGTATCAGCTATTGTTATATCTGTTTAGTGACAGAAACGCAAATTCAAAACGGGAGTTGGGTGGCTGGTCAGATTTGAATGAACCCCCATCCAAATGCTGTGTTTAGGTTGACTTGGATGATTTCAACATCTTTGCAAAACAAAACATGTACTCGGCAATCATTCAAAATTTTCTTCTCTTACGAGGAGTAACAGAATGGGTTCTTTACAAAGTAGAATGAACTGACATCCAACAAGCAACAACCAATATGGGTGAGGGGAGGAAAAATGATGAATTGTCTTACTTTGCAAGAATAGGGAATCTGATGCAATCCCTCAACATAGCTCCACAATTTAAGGCAATTTCCTTGTTATCATAGCTGTTTGAAAAAGAATCAATAAGTGCGCGCAAAGTTAAACCAAATGAAAAGGGATGATGACAAGTATACAGCACTAAATCAATTTTCTGTTTGTCATAGCTGCTGGTCACTATAATAAGCTGCATGCATCAGTCCATCATTTTTACTTAAAACTAATGAAAGCATCAAACTTCTAGTAAAAAAAAAAAAAAAGCAATGAAGTTAATAGGGACAAGATTCTAGAATTTGGACAAGATCACTCTAGTTGTGCCGATAGAACTGTGTGTTGCTTAGTATTGTAATATGTACTTTCAGTATTCTATACTTGAGAACTCCTATTCCATCAGCTTTCTTGCAAGGACATCATCATCATTATCCCTTCTTTCTTATACAAACAACAATATAATTGCTACACAGCTCACACAGTGGCATTCTGATCACCTTCCCTCAGGACAACTCTAAATTAAACATAGCCACACCAATTCTCCACATATTTGAGAGAGATAGAGAGAGAGAGAGAGAGAGAGAGAGAGAGAAATCAACCTAATATATACAGCTCAAACCTGAACAAACACATGGAAGGAAAGAAAAAGCTTTATACTTTTTACAGTAGTACTGACAAAAACATTACAAAACTCACCTCACGACCAGAAAGTCTAGCAACTCAGTATGGTCCTCAATGTATTGTTCGCAGCAATAAGTATCCTCAACCTTTTGCTTCAATAACACGGACCAACAATGGACCAAATCTTTTCTTGCCTGTATTGAAGAGACTATGTCATCTTGTGCAATAAATGTTTCATATGCCAGATACTATGAGACAAATGACCATAACTTACTTCCCATCCCAGTATAGGTAACTTGTGAACTAGAAGAGCAAGAACATCCTCCTTACATATCTCGAGCACAAGCTGCGAAACTTGTTCCATATTAGGTTCCGTCTCCGCATCCCCGACAAGCATACATCTCATAATCCCGAAATTCTTTTCAACCTCTTCCAACGCCTGTCACAAAAAGTAAATCATCTTCGTAAACGAACCAACCTTCGAAATTCTTAGAGAACAACCAGGCATTAGCTCTCTTTATCGAGCTTCGTAACATGTCATTAGTAATCCCACAATGTGTGCACAACTCTGGACTTGCAAAAGCACTCACTAAGCATAAATGTCAACACTCAAGACTAAACTAACTTGCTTGACAATCCCAACTGATAAATGCTAAACCACATTACCGCACAAACCAAGCAAGCACGCACTTCCCCACACAGTAGAATACATCAATTATATACAATGGAAGAAGCAAATTCACAGCAAGAACATAACTTTAGGCATCAGAAACGTAAATTGAGATGAAAGAATTGAAATTGGGAAGGAAAACAGCGAGAGGGAAAGAGGGTGAGAAATAAAGGAAGACCTTTTCGAGGGCTTTAACTTCGGCGACGGTCTGGGTGTCGAGGGCAGTGAGGCTGTCGTGAATGGCCTTGGAGACCTCCTGAGGGGTTTTGGGCCTCGACGGCTTGAAGAACGAGAACGACATGATCGATGGGGAATCAAATTCCCTCTCTCTAGCTCTTTGTCTCTCTGTGGAAGAAATTTACAGCTGCTAGCTGTGAGTTTGGTGAAGAAGGACGATTGTGAAAAGAGCCCCGGTCTTTTTCGTGCCAGTGCGGATCCGTTAACAGCATGCAGCTTCTCACTTTTTACACACCTGTGTTGTAAAAATGTGGAGGTGACGGATATGGTAAATTTTGTTTTCGGTGTTTCCTTGAATATATATTCATTTTCTTTCGAACAAAAAGGAAACTAGAAATACAAAGAATGTTTTTATCAAAATGAACTTGGGATAATAATAAAGTAATGAAGAACAGGTGGATTTTTTTACTAATATAATCATCCATGGTTACAAGGGGATGAACCCGGTCGAAATGAAGAAGAGGGTCTTTGTTTTTGTTTTTTTGTTTTTTGGTCAAATAGAGAAATTCATTAAAGAGGACAAAGTCCAAAAGTACAACCAGACTAAAAAACAAGACAAGGGACAGAAACAAAGAAAGCAAAACAAAAGCAAGCAGTATAAGCTGCAGAAACTTCAACTCAGTCCGGGGGTCTTTGTTTTGTTAAGACCTTTTTCAGGCACAAGAAAGAAAATATTACATTAGGTTAGAAGTAGTAGTGTTCTAAAACGAAAAAGATGGATTAGTTTGTCAACCGCTTTGGCTGTCCGGCTGTCCGGCTGTCCCTATCAATGCGTTATGGACTCCATTCGCAGCCAAAGGGAAGGCTTGATCACATGGTTTTTTATATTGCAAATATTATTTATAATCTTGATAACTTCTAAACTTTAGAAGAAAAAAAACTTATAAATAAATTATAACAAAAATGAGATTCTTTTTTTGAATTAGACCGATTCACATTATTTAGTCTATTGTTTGATTATTTATTTGTCACAAAAAAAAAAAAATTTGAGCTACCGCTAGAAAGAGATTTTGCTAACGAAAAAGCTTTTGTTAATGTCTAAGATTTAGCGATGGCTAAACCTTGGTTAACGCTGATCCGATGGATGGATCGCTACTTGTGATATTCTCAGAGCTTCCGCTACCTGTCAAGTAAAATACACAGGGCGAGACCGCGTTGGGAATGAGGAGAGAGGAGAACACCTTTTATGGGTGAGGAGGGAGCTGATCTTCTCCATGTTTTCGATGCGGGACTGACATGCTTCAGTTCCCAGCTTCTAGAGCTTCTAATGCTATCTTAGTGCGGCGGGTGGCGACGCGTCAACTGTGATCTGGGGGTAAGTCGGGACTCAGGCGGTAGCCTGCTTGGCTGTGTTCCCGTAGGTCACTCATTTGGCGGGTTTTGGTAGAGCTGGCGGTAGCATGAGCGTGGCTCATTATAGCTAATTATGCTTGCAAATGCCTATGTAAGTACAGTTTTCAATGCTGCCCAATATCCTTTCCTTTTCCAAATATTTTTACGAATACGTTTTTTTTAACTAGAGGTGCGCTCTTTTGACACTGCCATTTTTAAATTATAATCAGTTCATCGGTTGGATGTGAAAGACATCTATTGTTCAAAATCAATTGTTATTTACTATATCTCTAGCTAGCTATTCTCTAAATTACATTCCCCTCAGGTACTTATTCGATGGTCCCCGTCCGCCCGGCCTGCCGGCCCGATCTGAAGAATTAATGGGGCTTCAACGTTCCCCAAGACAACAGAGCCATCATTTGTGGGGAGGGTAAAGAGCATCCAACGGATAGATATGCCCCTATGAGCGAGCCAATCTTTATATGTTTTGGCCATGTCCGTTTCCGCTCCGAAGAGGAAGGTTTAGATCTTTCAATCTTATGTCGTGAGGGAAATATAATATTTTACATAAAAACATCTAAAATGTCAAATTACATATTAAAATATAATATTTTACATAAAAACATCTAAAATTTCAACCAATCAGCGACTATTTCCAAAAGCTGAGAAGGGTCATTTGACCCTTCTGGCCCTAATGTGCCTACGCCCTTGACAACAAGTCTTTCTTTTGTAAGTCGAACTCACAACCTCCAACTTACAAAGGAGAGACTATGCCATTAAACCAACTAGTATTGGGCATCAAATGACTTTTTATATTGCAAGCAATTGGGGGATTAAATTTTATATAGATTAAAGGTCGTATGTTTTCTTTTCTTCTTTGTAGTTGTTACATGTTAGAGCACGCTTGTACAGTTGTATTAGATGCATAGCAAGACACAATCATGTGAAAAAAAAAAAAAAAAATTATGTCAATATGTTATCTTCTTATTTTTTAGTTACGTTGGAGGAGAATCGAAGTATCGAACCCCTAATCTAGCATAATACTAACAATTTTTGCCCGCGCTATGCTGCGGGTTTTGTAGTTGATTAATTTAGCTGTAGTGGTATACAACAGTTGGATTGTTCTTAATATAAAAAATAGAACACATTGCTCATAATGACTAAATCTCCACATGATCTTCAATAAATCTCGTGTAAGCAAACATTCAAGTTGCTTTTGTTACCCCCAGCAATTAGAAGTAAATCATAAAATCAATCATGTATTCAGGTGATCAGATTTGAAAATTTTTAATGTTTGAAAGGGATGCTGCTACAGAAGCAAAATACAAAAGGAAAGAATGGTATTGAGGCTGTTGAAAAGTAATTACAACCTCTTAGATGAGTTTATAATTATGTTCTTTTTGTTAGCATCCACCTTAGCTGCTGCAACTTCTCTATCTTTAGCTACGGCTTCTTTCTTTCTTTATTTTCATAGACTCCACTCCATGGCTTTCATCAATGCATCAACTTTTTTCATCAGCATCTGGAAAAGTTATAATATGTATTAGTACATTTAGGTTACAGAGATATTGCATTGAGGTTACTTAATGGCACATATTATTATCTCTGACTTGGTGTGTTCACGAACATATTTTAATTTGATCTGTAATCCTGTATACAACCCTGGAATGATGTACTCTGTAGAATAAGGAAAGCAGATATGATGGAAAAGGCTTGCAGATAAAATCCCAACATTCTATATGACCATGCACTAAATCCTTGCTAACACGGGGTTTCAGTGCTCCATTTAACTCAACCTAAATAAAAGGAACAAATGTAGTTTTATTTATACTTTCAATTCACCTGTTGACATATAATAGGCTTAATATTCCTTCAGCATAAGTTTGTCATCAGCAGTGTTTTGATTTGGAAATGCCTTTTAGTAATAATGCTAAACAAAACAACCTACAGGTTCTTGTTCTATGTAATAAACTAACAATTATGAAGCAGAAATAATATGCACTGTACAATCTAAAACATCAGAAAGCAATTGTACTACAGGACTGTTTAAATTTTAAGATATCAAGAAGATCAAGTGTGCTTATTATGGCATGTGGAACTGAATAGGAGCATGCTTTCTGAGGACTTACCATCAAATAACAAATTCATGACAGTAACATGTGTAGCTACTTCATATATAGCATGACTTTTCAAGGGAGCATCGTATCCATGCAAAAGGATTAGTATGTGATGCTTATTGTGTAAAAAAAAAAAACTATAAAAAAAATTTGTCCACTTCAACTTTACCTGAATTGGTTCTTTCTCAAACGGCTCTGTAGTTCAAAGATTGTCCAAATTGTAGGAAGCTCTAGCATTTTCTTCAAGAGCACGAACTATCACTTTCCCTGAAAAAGTGAAGATGACTATTACAAACCTAAAAACCCACAAAAAGAAAATCTATCGTCCCACATCAATGAAGGGCTTGATCACTGTGCACACACTGTGAACATTGTAACATATGAAAGATTTCAAAGTAGTTTCAAAAATTTACAACAGGAAATACAAAAATAGAATTCATTATCCCTAAAAGCTGAACTAACAAAAAAAATATCAAACAAATTTGAACTGGCCAAACACTAGCTCACTTACCATAAGATACCATTCAAAACAATTTATAGCATAATTCAAAGGTGATCACAAACTTGAGCAAAAATATCCTAACTGACCATAAAGCAAAGGGTCCTGCAATCCAAAATGCAACAATGGTAAGAATACAGCTCTCTTTTCTGCCACCTAGTTTGAGAAATATTGCCTTTTGAGGCAGAAAGCCAGTTAAACAATAGACTAACTGACCAGCCATCTCATAGGCTACCACCAAGTTACGTAGAAAACAGCTAATTTCAATTCAGTTAATCAAGAAATGAACTTCAATATTCTAAACTTTCCAACAGACAATTTCTGGAATTGTCACCATATTAGCTCATCGGACTGACGAATTAATCTTCATTTCTGCTAACTAACCACAGAATGAAAAAAAATAATGGACCTGGAAGTATCAAGAAATCATAGATATACATAAATCTATTGCTAGTAGCAGCAGTATAAATCTTTTCCTCAAACCTAACAGTAATTTATCCACTCAGCAGTGTAATCATAAGCTTCATACTAACTGTTCTGAGCCTCTAATTGCTTTTTACCATTTGTGTACAGATCACATTCATGACTTGTATGCAATAGCAAAACATCGTATAACTTTTGATAGTTCAAACATAGTCGGAGAAGGAAAAAAAAGCTACCTTACATAAGCATACAACGTCCAAGAGCTGAGCAATTTTTACAATCCAGCAGTTCTAGGAGCTTTGTATCGCAACTTCCTATTATGAACTTCCTGCAAAGCACACAATTGACAATATCAAGCATTCAAAATGGAAAACACTGCTTTAACCAAATCCGACTCAATTTGGTCAATAATTGAATCAATCGTTATCAAGGTAACGAAGCCTGCAACAACAATCACAACGTTTGTGATCAGTGATAGGGTGATGGGGAGCACAATCTTCATTACTACGAAGTAATTTAGGTACACGTACATATAGTTCAATACGTAAGAGATATTTCACTAATGCACAACATGGTTATCAGCCAAAAAGGAAGCATAAGAAATAAGGCCAGTCCCTAAGACAATGAGTGATGCTACATGGTGCTTTAACTAATTAAAAGTATGCCAGCCTCACTACACTGAAGATGTGAATTACTGAAGGGTGTCTCTGTCTTACTTATGATCATGGATGTAGACACATAAGCAAGGGAAGCCAAACACATACAAACACACACCTCTTTTCCTGCTAAAAGTTATCCCCCAAACTCGATCTAAATTTTCGAATCCACCTCTCCTGAAACAAACCCAAACTCTTCCCCCGAAGTCCACCACAATCTTGAATCCCTCCTCTTCTTTTTCCCACCCCCCAGCAACCTACGACGACATCAAATCAAAAATTGAAAATCTCAAATCTGGCAAATAAGCATAGAAAACCAACCTCTCCTACGTATCTCAGATCCTGATTGATGCAGTCGATACTCACTTCTATCGGACAGCTTGATGGCCGCCACACCTGTATCTTAGAGCCTCTCTCTCTCTCTCTCGCTACATTCTTCGGGGGCAAAACCGTCATTCCACTGCTGATATGTAATGTTCCTAAGAACAGTACAGTTACAGGAGCTCTAGTATATAGTAAATAAATTCAGAGTGTCTGGTGTTGAGGCTGCTGATTCAATGCTTGTCTCTCTATCACTGTGAAAGCAAGAAGTTATAAAAGGTGTGAAAGAATTTATGAGTGGAAAAATGGAGTTGAAATGTATGTAGCCTATCTACATTAAATAGCAAGGCTAGAATTCATTTAAACTGAAAATACAGAAGCAAATCAACACAGACAGTTAATATGTTGGCAGAAAGTTAAATGGTTTTTCATGATAATTAAGCAAAGCTGTATAATACATGCTGCCCCAAATATTTAGATATGAATTAACAGTGATTCTTTTGATCTTATCTTTATTAGGCTAAAAAAAAAAAACGGAATTTAGATGGGTAATAGCATCTAATATGTTGATGCAAATATATATAATTTTCATACATCGAGGCTTTGGTATCTCTGTTAGGATGACGGAGCCATCTTGAATATTCTCATCAACCCAAACCACTCTTTGATACTATGATAAACATGTTTTCCATGATAATTAATATGAAAAACATAGGTTCTAATGTTCACGTAGAGTTACTTACAATTATTTATATATGAGATATATGTATGATGCAGCATATATATATGTGTGTGTGTAGTGAATGTATACACAGGAATCATATGGCATATGAACTTGAGCTTCAAGTAGTACTGGTTCGATGATTATTGTTAAGCTAGTCATGAGTAATGTGTATAACTATATGGTGATAGCAATAATCTGATCACATGCAATTTTTGGCAGACTCAATCATAATGATCATAGTGATAGCTGTAGAGTTAATTGGACAAATTGACCATAATATAATTGGATCATGCACAGATTTACTGAATCAAATTCACATGCTTTTTCTTTTGAACAGTCCAGTATTCTAGCTTTGTGGTAGGAAACTGCATAATTATATGTTCGATCAAGAGGATGATCGATCTGAATGACATATATGCCCCACCCAATTCTACCTGATTTCTCCATAATTCTACTCAAATATGTAGAGCTAATTACTGTTCTAAAAATATGCGTCTTAATTCTCAAGGCATATATATATATATATATATATATATATATATATATATATATATATATACCTAGCTAACTTATCTCTAAATTATAACCTTTAATTTCCAACAAAAGTACAGCACACAGACACACACACATATCACTATCTTTGAAAACAAATTCTCAACATAGACCTTGTTTCAACACATTAATCTATAATGGTTTCAACACATTAACTTATTCTCAGGGTAGTCCTAGTCCTTGTACCAGAGTAGCTTAATCTGAAGACACCTATAAACTAATCTGATCTGCTACACCTTGCACTTCAGAAATTCCACAAAACAAAAAGTAAGACAAAAGAAATAGCAAAACAAAACAAATTCAGACCCTCAATGAAGCTCTAAGCTCTCAATTATATGGCATAAAAATGTAATCTTTCCCTTTCTATAAACCGAATTTTCAAACTTTCTCTTACCAAAACACCCAATTCAGATCCTGAAGTATTGTGACAATCAATCCACTCACACACAACAATCAAACCCAAAACAGACCAATTGAATCAAATGCCAACAAACTGTTTCCACAACCAAATGAAAATATGAGAGATAAAGAATCAAACTTTGGGAAGTTTTGCTCACCTAGGTTTTGGTCAAACCCCAGAAGTCTACAGCCTCATGGGGATTTCCACTTTCCCAACTCCTTCCCACTTGAGGAGGCAAAGAATACTACAAACAAATCAAAACAAAAATTGAAGCTTTAAACAATTAATCTAAAGTGAAAAACGAATCAACTAAAAACAGAGGAAAAGGGAAAAAAATTGCCTCGGTGTTTCGCACCTATTACCACGAAGAAGACATGTCACTTATTGTGCATGGACTCATCAACCTTTGAAGAACATCTGCAACCATCATGGATGAATTTAATCAAGAAACCCAGATATCTACATAACTTGAAAATGTAGACAGAAATTGAACACAACAGCACATGTAAATCCAAAAACCACCTAACAAAGAAACCGTAAATCAAAGGAACACAGACACAATCATGACATGCAACATCAGAAATGGAATTAGCCGCAAATCGGTTGCAAGTAATGTTGCCGAAAATCCTCAAATGCAAATAAAAACCCACTCTTGCAATTGGTGAATGATAAGCACTTATCCTCTCATAAACAAAAATAACCTGCTAGATTAAACATCATGTTACCAATATATCAAAATCCACATCATAACCGCACTAAATACACAGATCAGTACATCAAATAGCTCAAAAAGACACATGAACAAAACTCACCAGTGATCAAAGGTATGGCAGAAGAAAACCGCTTCAAAAAGACAACCTCGTAACTTTAAATTGGACCAGCATATATCAAGGGGTCACTTTCTCTTCTTTGATGACGTATAATTATAGATCCACCCAGCCAAGACCATGAACATGTAATGCTCTGTGCTTATAACACAATTGCAAGTGTAAGCATACGCGTCAGTAAGTACATATTTGTGCTGATTGTATCAAGTTAAAATCTTACCAAGTTTTGATCAGTGCTGATGTTGATGGGTAATCCTGATGTCGGCGAAGAGAAAAGGGTGATGTTGGCTTCCGGAAACGATAAAGCAGTGGACATGTTGCTTATCCAGCTTCCTGACCAACAAAACAAAACTGAATAATCCAGCACTTTCTGCAAATCAGTTCAATTAAACACCATAAACCAAAATTCATTTAGAGAAATCAAATAGTCAGAAACCCTCTCACTCTTTTTCAAACTATAACGAACTGATCATAAAGAAACTTATCTAAAAGATGCAACAAAAATTACATCAAAAAGCAATCACAAAATCAAAATGACAAAAGATGCTGATAAGAAAACAATAAATCAAACCCAAATTCACAGATCAAAAGTGAACAATCAAAAGCAAACAAACTACAAAAACTTAACTTTTCCTTGTTTGAAACACACTACAATCAAATCCAGAAACAATTTCAATCAGAAAATTTAAGATTAAAAAAATATTTTCCACTTGTTTTCTCTCAAGCAAGCAAGCTAAAGTTTCTGGTCTCTCTCTTCTGCTTCTTTTCCTTCTTCCCCCGTCCTCTTCTCCCTCTCTTTTTCTGTGTGCTCAACGAACAACAAAATCCCAAAAGAAAAAAAAATTCATCAGGTCTAATATGAAATAGAAACCCAAACTCTATCAAAAGAAACTGTAACTCTATCAAGCTTTGATCGATAACCAAACCTGATAATCTGGAAGGCTGAACGTTATCAAGAAGAACCCAAACTCTATCTAGCTTTGATCGATCAGTAAACCCAATAATCTGGCTCAGCAAATATTACTGTAGATAGACACCTCTCTCCGTGTAGATAGAGACTTCCAGATTTACACAGGGAAGATCGAATCCGAATTGTAGATGCCAACAAACAGTACCATCTCCTTCGCTATCTCAGGTGTCGAGAAGAAAGACGCGGGAGTTTTGAGACGGTAAACAGGTGTCGGGCAACAGAGATGAAGCAGGGACAAAATCGGCTTTTCATCCATGACCGGCTCGGCTAGAGCCGTCACTTCAACAATGCTTAGGAATAGTGCCTATGAACAGTAACCCACCTTTAGTATATAGTAAATTTCTTTGTTAATTTACCAGATTTACTTTTCCTTTTTATATAAAATCGATGAAAACCCAGCAAGAAAAAATGTCGCAACGTATGCATTTTCATCTATTCAATCAAAAAAAAAATATGCATTTGCATCATCACATTAGAAATGACATTTTGCACATGTGAACTGCTTCTGTTTGTCCTAAAAAGTTATTAGGTTAAAATAGTAATTTTCAAATTATTTATGAGAAAAAATTTAGCAATTGTCCATAAACTATTGTTTCAAGACCAATTTGATATCAGAGAGCACATAAAGTTCAAATGATTCATGCGCATAATTATTTTTCAAAGATTTATTAATGATAAGTCTTAACCCTAGCAAGAACAATGAGAGCTCTCGCTCTCTCTTCTCTACGGCGGCTGCCAACCCTAGGGTTGCGTCTTCCGATCAATGATGGTGCTCATGGTACCTGGCTGTCGAGTTCTCCGAACTCGTGGATCTCCTCTGTCCAACCTCTTGGTTGTTGCACCCAGATCTCGTCGATTCGTCGATGGGATTTCATCACTACTGTTTGGCGTGTTGTGGTTTGTACTCCGGCAGGTCGCAGAAGGAGGCTGCTACTCCATGTATTGGTGGATCCAAATCGACTTTGGGATCCCGGATCCGTGGGGTGGACTCCACAACAATCTTTGGGTCGGCAGGGAGAACTGGGTTGCAGCGAGATTGCCTCTGAGTTGTTCCGGCGATTTATGGAATGGTCAAACCCTTCCCGATCTGGAATATGCCATGCTACGTCGATGATGCGGGATTGTTGTTCAGCGGAGTGGGGACGCGGCTCCGGTGTGACTGCATTGGGTAATGTTCCAGTTTTCAAGCCTATCTCGATGGTTCTCTTCTGTTCCCAACATTGGGACTTCCAGTCAGCGGGGTGGCGACACCCTACAGAGGTGGAATGGCGGTTCCGAGTGGTTGGATGCTGGAGGAGGCAGCAGCGCGGAGTAATGGGTGGCGGCAAGTTGCAGCCTGTTTGGGTGCCCAGAGCAGATTATGCCTGGCTTGGATCATTGTGTTGTCTTTAATGGTCCTGCTGCGAGCTGTGATTATTAGGCCTATTCACCATTGGGCTCGCATTTGGGATCCTGGGGGAGTCCCCTCTCCACAGAGGGGTTCTGGTTACTCTCTAGATATGTTAGGATGGGTTTCTTCTTTACTCCTAACATTGTCTTGGTTACTTGGGTTACTAGCGCGTTTTCCTAGGGTATTCACATTTAGGTTGTTGTATGGTAACCATGGCTTGATTTTGGCGTGGCCCTTACGGGCAAGTCATGAATTGTAATTACCTACTTTTGATTATTAAAAGGCTTGACGTCCTTCAAAAAAAAAAAAGACCAATTTGATATCCAAACTCTCAAACATACCAATGTAATACCTAAAGTCTTATATTGACAACGATGTGATATTTCCATATAAATTCCGTGACGGCTCCATCTATTTGCTGACGTGGCAAGCACGTAAGCCCCCAAAAAAGGATAAAATGACCAATTTACCCTTTTCTTTTGTTAATTCATTTTTTCTTTCTTTTCTTCCTTCTTCCTCTTATACTTTTCTTTTGTATTAAATACTAGTTACTCCCTATACTTATAGAGTTTTGTCGTTTCAATCCCTGACGTTCGAATTTCACCTAAAAACTCCTCAAACTCTCAATTTTCTCACAATTAGTCCCTGTTGTCAAGCTTCGTCCAAATTAACCGTTAAATTGCTGACGTGGCATCTATTTCACTTCAAAATGTCTATTTTACCCTCAATTGTTTTTTTTTTTTTTAAACTCTATCTCTCTCTCTCTCTCTCTCTCTTTCCTTTTTACCTCTTCTTCTTCCTCCAGGCTGTCTTTCCTCCTCTGTTTATCTCCATCTTCTTCTTCTAAAAGCAAACCCAAACTCAGCTATGTCTTTCTCTCTCTATCTCTTCTTCTTTGGAGATGAATATGCCTGACAAACATTGCCGGATTTCACTATGTTTTTCTCGCATTAATTTATTCAATTTCATGGCAACAACCATATCTACTACTACTACTCTCAAAGCTCACCCCCATCAACAGCCAACCACCAAACCCAGACGCTGCAACAACAACAACAACAATAACAACCTGACCCGAAAGTTCGACCCGCCAACGATTGTCTCTCTCGAGAACTCCTGGTGTTGTCCTGCCTCAAAACCAATCCCGACCCATTCTTGTCTCGGCGGACTACCCATTCCAGAAACGATCAGAGCTCTTGACCAGTTTCTGCACCTCGAATACCCGAAGCCACGACCCAGACAAAACTCCTTCGTCCGGCCACCTCTCCACGCCGGACCACTGGCATTCTTCTCGGCTCGTCATCGCCGACGTGCCTATGGTGATGGATCATCCATGCACGATTCGTGAAGGGAGTTTCAAAGCTCAGAAGGTGCGAAGCTCTTCCGGCAATTTCTGACTTTCCGGCGACTCCGGCCACCTTCTTCTAGGTTGTCTGAGGTACGAAACGAAATCCTCTCGACGATTTCTGCATCTGTGTATAATTAGTTTTCGATTTTGGTTGGGTTTGATGGACTGATGTTTTGGGTGTCTTCGGCCTCGTTGGCGTTGCCGTGCACGACAACGAATTCTGGAACGTCTGGGCTTTGTTTTTGATGATGGTTCTCGTCCTAAAACACTAATCGGTGCTTGGTCCAATTAATCTCACGATTTGGGTAGTGGAAGAGTAGCCGAGCTTTTGATTTCTGGTTATGATGCTTTTGCTATGAGTTTGTGTTTGAAATTGAAGGTAAATTGAAGTACTGCTTGGCTTTCATTTAGTATTAAGGTCAGTTGGGTTATGTTTGGAAATTTTGAGGATCATGAGAGTGTTTGAAATTCTGGTTGTTCATGTTGATGCTTACTGTAATTCGTGTTATGAGATTGAGGAATTGGACTTGGTTTCAATCTTGGATAACTAGTTATAACATGCAAAATTGAGTTGTTATGATTTTGAGAAGCATAGTTTATGTACTGTTGTACTGATTGGAATGGAACCAAGTACTTCAGAAGCACTTCAGATCCACCAAAATAGCGTCACGCCGCCGAGGACTACCCACATGGGACGTTAACATTAGTTTAGGGAAGAGAGAGAGAGAGAGAGAGAGAGAGCCTGGAAGAAGAAGAGGTAAAAAGGAAAAAGGGCAAAAAAAAAAAAGGTAATTGAGGGTAAAATAGACATTTTGGCGTGAAATGGATGCTAAATCAGCAATTTAACGGTTAATTTGGATGGAGTTTGATGGCAGGGACGAAATGGGAGGAAATTGAGAGTTCAGGGACTTTTTAGGTGAAATTCAAAGATTAGAGACTGAAACGACAAAATTCTATAAGTATAGGGAGTAACCAGTAATTAACTCTTTTCTTTTCTAAATCAAGCCATATAAGGCCAAATTTCAGGGTTTATTAAATCTAAAACCATGAAATATATCTCTCAATAAAGAACGCGCTTGCACGCGCCTGAAGAAAACAAAGAGATCTTCATCCTTGTCCGGCGGCGAGCCTTTTTGCCTTCGTTGGACGGGTCTTTGTCGTCCCTGCTTGGGTTTGAGGCCGGCCTCCTCGATTGATCATCTAAATTGAGGAGATTGCGGCGGTGTGTGAGTTGAGGAATGGGAGAGATCACAGCGGCTATCGGGGGTGGTGGCGTGGCGTGGCGTAACTAGGTTTGGACCGGCGACCGTGGCTGATCCGATCTCTTTGGTGTCTGATCTGGAGTGCTCCTGGTGGCTCAATCTGGGTTGGAATCGGTTTCAATCTAGGAAAGATTCTGATATGGGGAAGGATCTGGCGTGATCTGGATTTGATTTGGCTGAGGTGGTCGTGTGGCGGAGAAGATGGCAGGTCGGGGGTGGCCGTGCTGGGTTGGAGACAGGCTTCGATGGTGGGCTGTGGTCTTCTCACTTTCTTGGCAGAATGGCTGGTGCTCGGGTTTGGGCCTAAGTTTAGAATTTGGGCCCAATCAGGGCTGGTCTGTGGGTTTGGGCTCATCTCTTGGGCTTTGACCTGGCAGTTTTTTTATTTTTACTTAAATGCTGTTATTTCTTTTAGGGAAAATTCCACAAATGGTCACTCAACTATGACTCATTCGACACTTTGGTCACTCAAGTTTCAAATATATCACTTTGGTCACTCAACTATTACACTGTCAATCACTTTAGTCACCCAAGGAGTTTTTTTCCTCATTTTAATCACTTCTCCCAATCATTCTAATACATATTTCTCAATTTTTCACAATTGGTTGGATGAAAATATCATTAATATTGTGGCAAATAATTTTTTTTTCTTAAAAAAAATTAACAAAGTGACTAAAGTAATTGACAGTGTAATAGTTGAGTGGCCAAAGTGATATATTTAAAACTTGAGTGATCAAAGTGTCGAATGAGTCATAGTTGAGTAACTATTTATGGAATTTTCCCTTTCTTTTATGTTGTTTAATTTGGTGGCGCTTTTTGCGAGCAATAAGTCCTTACTGTTTTCATGTAGGGCAAGTTGGGCTATATGTCTATGTATGCACTCAATGTGCCTTGTCTGCTCTAAGTAGGTGGCGAGTACCTTGCTTTGTCAAATGGTCGCTGCCTCCTAGTGGCAGGGTGAGACTAAGTGTCGTCGGATTTATCCTCCGGCGGCAACATAGTAGGAAAGTTGTGCGTACGGTAATTATGCTATGTTGTAATTGAGTTACATTCGAGTTATCTTTCCGTTATGTCACCGCTATGTCAAAGAAAATAAAGCAGCCAGTAGTGCGCTCTTTGCTAGTTGGTGTCTAGTTGAATACAATTGTTTGGTACGTAGAGACGCATGACATTATTTCAGAATTATGCTTATTGTAATAAGGGGTTTAGAGACTGATAGCCGCAAAAACCAAACAAGCAAACAGATGGAGATTGAATACAAACACAGCCCTGAATCAGGCGGTATGTGAAAACCATAAGAGGAGGGATTTGGGGATTTGGCTCTTTCTATTGTTTTTTTTTTTTTTTGCTTTTTTGGGTTTTGTTGTTCATTTGTAAACGGAAGCTATAATTGTCCATCTACTACATAGTTGGGACGGGCGCTAGGGATTGGGATTCGTCATCCTTAACGAAGCTAAGGATCTTCTGATCACTTTGACTTGGTGAGCTCATCTAAAACCTCCAAAACCCAGAAACCCAAAACCCAAAAACCAGAACCAACCAAAAAGACACAAACTTTAGCAGAATTCCACAAAGCCAAGCAAGACCCTTGATTGATCAAGTGCACACATACCTTACAACCCAAAGATCCCTTGTCACATTACAGATATAGATGATGATTCAATACATGTGAACATTAACTACGATATCATGTTTGCTACAGATTCTTTACTTGGTGAAAGGAATATATACATTCTTGATAGACAGCAAATGAATATTCACTAACAAGTAAAAACATACTTGCAGACCATGCAACAAACATGTAAACTTTCGAAAAATACATGTAAGGAGGGGTTCTGAAATATAGATCACAGCCTACTGACTAGCAATAGTTGCTGCTATGCACAAGATCTACACTGAACTTGAGATTCCGGGACAACTCGTGCAACTTGAATGGCTACTAAAGAAAAGCTGATCGATTAGTTTGTTTGAACTCTGATTATCGGAAACGGGTCAAGTCCGATGACTGAAAGAGCAGTGACCTAGTTCAAGAAAGAAACTGTAAAACTAGAAAAGAGAAACTGCAAAGCAAACCAAGAATGAGTTGGACCCATCAATTTCAACCCTCCCAATATCAAACACATCATCCTCATCGTAATCCAATCCATCGCCGCCGCTCGACTTCTCCACAAGAATCGGGCAATTGAAGATTTGTTCACAATCTGTAGCAGTTTCTTTTCAAGATTCAAGTTTTGTTCATACCAGTTTTTCGTAGCAATTCTTTCTCAAGATTCAATCTTCAAGCTTTTCATCAATGGCGTCTCCAAATCAAAGCCTATACTGCTGTTTCCGTTCGACTCGATGAAACCAATTATCACATTTGGGTTTTTCAGATGCATCACGACCTTCGTGGCCATGGTTTTTTGAAATATGTTGATGGGTCTCACCGAGAGAGAGAGAGAGAGAGAGAGAGAGATTATGCGCTTCGTCTTTTTTTTTTTTAATTAGTCAGTAGTGAAAGACTATTCTGCCTTTGATAAAAATATCACATACGTGACACGTACTTGCTACGTCAGAAAATAGTTGGAGCCGTTACAGAATTTGGACGGAGATATCATGTTGATGTCAATATAAATCTTTGGGTATCACATTGATACATTTGAGAGTTTGAGTATCAAATTGGTCTTGACACAATAATTTGGAGACGGTTGCTAAATTTTTCTCATTATTTATTTAGGAAAATTTTTTTTTTTTTTTGAAATGTTAGTTAGTCAACTTTTGAGTTCTTGAATATTTACAAAAATTGAAACTTTTATATCCATCTGACACGTGCACTTTCTTCTTTCATAACTTCATTCAAATAGCTTTCCTAGATAAGAAATCTGCCACCAAGATAATAGGAAAGGAAACCCGACCCGTTTCCACAGCTGCCTTAAATCCGGAGAGTAACAAAAGTACCTTGCCAATTAATGGTGCCAAAGCAAAGAAGGTCAAAAGTGAAAAGGTCGTTGGCTTCACAGAAAATGGCAGTTTACTCCGAAACCGCAAGGGCATTCCCGACAATTCACTCCCCCAGCTTAACCGCCGACTCCGCCGAATACCCCCTCGACCCATCAATATATAAAGCGCATTTTTCACTTTCTTCATTCCAAAATCAATCAAAATCAAAATCGGAAACCCGGAAAATAATTCCGATCAAATGCGACCGATGCGAGGCCGAGGCCGTGATCGGATCAACACGTATCTTCCCGACGAGCTCGTCGTCGAGATCTTCCGGCGCCTTGACTCCAAGCCCAGCCGCGACTCCTGCTCTCTCGTCTGCAAGCGCTGGCTGGGACTCGAGCGGCTGAGCCGCACCACCCTCCGAATCGGCGCCACCGGCAACCCCGACCTCTTCGTCAACCTCCTCTCCCGCCGCTTCGTCAACGTCCGCCACGTCCACATTGACGAGCGCCTCAACATTTCTCTCCCCGTTCACCTCGTAATTATTGGCTCTTACCCAATCGAATCCCTAATTTCGAGTTTCAATCTGGAAATCGTTTCTTTCTGACGAAACGTTTTGGTTTTGGTTTTGTTTCTGAAGGGGAGCCTGGCGAGGAGGCGCGGGAGTTCTTCGAGTTATAGTAAGAGTGAGGACGATGGGATTGAGACTCATAGCTTATCCGACGCCGGGATGGTTGCTCTCGGTGAAGGCTTTCCGAAGCTCGAAAAGTTGAGCCTTATCTGGTGCTCTAATGTTTCCAGCGTCGGATTGACCTCGCTGGCTGATAAGTGTAGGCTGTTGAAATCATTGGATTTGCAGGTAAATATTTCTTGGCATTGTTCTGTATTTAGTTTTAGAGTTCAATTCCAATGCTTTCGGCTTCTCATTGTATTAAGGATCAATTCTTGCTTGACGCTTTGTATTTGATGTACATTTAGAGAACTAAATGCGGCAGAAGCTGAGTTTTTTATGTACTTTTTATCGGGCAGGGTTGCTATGTGGGAAATCAGGGTGTGGCTGCTGTTGGGCAGTGTTGCAAGCAGCTTGAAGATTTGAATTTGCGGTTTTGTGAGGGATTGACTGACGTTTGTTTGGTAGAGTTAGCCAGTGGTGTTGGGAAGTCATTGAAGTCACTTGGCATTGCAGCTTGTGTAAAGATAACTGATACTGCATTGGAAGCAGTGGGGTTGCACTGCAAGTCTCTCGAGAGCATGTCGTTGGATGCAGAGTCCATTCACAACAAAGGGGTGCTTGCTGTGGTCCGAGGATGTCCTGCTTTGAAAGTTTTGAAGCTACAATGTATAAATGTCACGGATGAGGTTTTGATAGCTGTGGGAAATTGTTGTTCGTCTTTGGAGTTTTTGGCTCTGTATACCTTCCAGCGGTTTACCGATAAGTTAGTACTTATTATTCCTCGTGATGATGTTTTCAAATTTAGTCGTTCATTTGGATAGAAATGGAACTTACTTTGAAAATCAGACATGAGTTTGTTATTTTCTTTCTGTTCTGAGTTTAAAATAAGTTGTTTTTCAAAAGAGTGCTGAACCCCTGCTTAGGTTTACACTAATTCCACCTAAATGCATGCGATAAGAACCAACATGAACGGAACATGATGGAGTTCTTATGTCTTTTTCATTTTATCAGTTCAGCTGATACAGTTAAGTAACTCTATTTCTTTTTTATTTATTTTGCATATGCTACAATGCAGAGGGTTACGTGCTATTGGGAATGGATGTAAGAAGCTAAAAAATCTTACTCTAAGTGACTGCTACTTCCTGAGTGACAAGGCTTTGGAATCAATTGCAATTGGCTGCAAGGAACTTACACATCTTGAAGTGAACGGTTGCCACAATATCGGCACTTTGGGTCTAGAATCCATAGGGAAATCTTGCCCGTATGTTCCCCTCACAACTGAACTCAAATTGGTATTTTAGGTGGTAATACATAGATGCTTTGAGTAGTTTTCATTGATGATGTCGTATGGATATGTTTTGCGTGAACATTCAACAGTTGGTAATCCTCGTGCTGGAAAATTATCTACGTCCAGCAGTTATATCCTGCAAAGTTAATACTATATGTTCATTTCGGTTGGGGGATTTAATGGTTATGTTTTTAAGTACAATGAGGTAAACATGGTTTCAACTATGCCGAGTAAATTGCCATACCACGTCTTCCATTAGCAAGGGTTTCATAAACTCAGTCATATGTTCTTGAATTTTCCGTTAGATTCTGCAATATTCTGCTTCATCATCAGAGTAATTTCATGCAATCCAATGGTCATACTTAGTTACACTTTTGTTGGTTCCTTCTGAAATGACTGGTTAATCCACAACTCTTTAATGTGTGCAGGCGTCTTACTGAATTAGCATTGTTGTACTGCCAGAGGATAGGCAACTTTGCGCTTAGTGAGATTGGACGTGGCTGTAAGTTCTTGCAAGTTCTTCACTTGGTAGATTGCTCAAGTATCGGAGATGAAGCCATTTGCAGTATTGCTAAAGGCTGCAGGAATTTGAAGAAACTTCATATTCGTCGATGTTATGAGGTACTCTCCCCCATTCACTTTCTGTATGTTCATATCCATACAGAAGCTATTAACCATTCATTTACCACATATGCTATTAACCATCTTGCCAAGATTTCCTGGTTACTCAATGTAGATTTAGTTAATTTTCTTGCACTTTAGGTTGAGGGTGTGCTAAAAAATTTGAAAGTTTAGAACATAAGTTTGGTTCTGTTTTCGAATAATATTTCCTTTTCAAAAATGTAATAATTTTCTGAGAAGGGTTTGTGTAATCAATTCTTTTTAAAGATATTGTATGGAAACTTTTGAGTTATTTACTTCTGATATATTTTCTTCGGGACTTCTTTGACTGATCGGTCACATTTGACATTTTTTTTTTCTGGTCTAGATTGGAAACAAGGGAGTTGTAGCAATTGGAGAGCATTGTAGGTCTCTAACCGACCTTAGCCTCCGATTTTGTGACAGGTAAAATTTTCTTCGCAACGTTTGTATATTCTTTCTTTAGTTCTTGTTAACATACTATTTCTTTAACCTCAAGTTGATGCTTGTTTAGTCTGTTAATTGGGAATTCGCTGTTTCAAAGTCTCTGTGTATCCATTTATTGAATATTAGTGTCTCTAACATATCATATTCTTTCTTTCTACTACTAGAGTGGGGGATGAGGCCCTCATTGCTGTTAGTCAGTGTAGCTCCCTACAATACCTAAATGTCAGTGGCTGCCACCAAATTGGTGATGCTGGATTGATAGCTATTGCAAGAGGTTGTGCAGAACTCACTTACCTAGATGTAAGTGTCCTGCAGGTGTGTTCCCTTTCTTTCTCTCTCTCTTCACCCTGCTCATTTTCTGCATGCGCCACATGCACACACGGCAACTATATTATTCTCTTTCATACATTCTATTTTGGCTAGTAGTCTTTTTGCTCTTTGTGCTACTAGTGGTTTGAAATTCCCAATGATATGCTCCTTACCATTTCTTGTGGAGGAGAAGTATTATTTAATTTACTTGTTTGTGAAGCCCTGGAGGCATCTTTAGTTTGATAGTAACAGTAGAAGTCTTGCATTTATGTATTGATGCACGTAGTATCTATGCAAGATATGTATTTTGGGCATTTATTTCATCCTGTTGTATTATTTCTTTATTTGCAAGAATTTGGGGGATATGTCATTGGCTGAATTAGGTGAAGGCTGTCCAAACCTCAAGGAGATTGTGCTGTCACATTGTCGTCAAATAACAGATGTTGGTTTAAACCATCTTGTCAAAAACTGCACAATGCTTGCATCCTGTCACATGGTTTATTGCCAAGGTATAACTTCTGCTGGAGTAGCCACCGTGGTTTCAAGCTGTCCCAACATAAAGAAAGTCCTGGTTGAGAAGTGGAAGGTTAGCCAGAGGACCAAAAGGAGGGCCGGCTCTATAATTTCTTATCTTTGTGTGGACCTGTAAAGTCCATGTAAAGTCCACTTACAGTTATCTACATTCACTGAAGCTGGCTTGCTGAATCCAGAACATGGAACAGGAAGACGTGTATAAGACATCTGGAGCCAAATCCTCGTTTCCCAAGTATAAGAGTAACCTTGCTTGGGTGTTCTGTATAAATTATATTTCTTTTCTTTTTTCCTTTTTGTTAATTTCTTTCGATTACATATGTTCCTTGTTTGTAAATCGAAATAAATGTTTGCAAGTATAAGAGAATTTTGTCAGTTGGCATGAATAACATTATATCTTCTTCAGCTATGAAAGTCAAACACCTTGTTCAAAAACACAATTTTTTCTTTCTTTTGTTTTTCTTTTCGTTTCTTTTTGAAATGCTGTAGTTGTACTGTCCATTCCTCAATGTGGAGACTTAATATCTCTATGGAATGGGAAGAACTTGAATACATCGGTTTTTACATTGTTTTCGTTAGAACTTGGTTTATGCTGATGAATGGTTCAGAATTTTTCTTTACATGATTCGGCAAAAAGAAGTGCAACTTGCTATGTAAAGTCAACTTTTAAAATTCAAGCCTGTTAATGACCAATCTTGGGTCATGATGGGATCTTGTATTTGCATTCTACTTTTTAAACAGAAATTGGGAGGGATTACAAAGTACCATGTGAGACCCAGCTAATTCCTATTACCCTAAATGAATCAAGAACATGTTTGGCTATCTTCTAATATTAGCATTGACCCCCCATCTTGATCTATACTTTTTGGGTGGAACTAGTGCTGCAATAAAATAAAAAGATCTGGCTAACAATTTTTCTTTCTTTAGATATAATCACAATACTAGTTTCCATTTCGTTAATGAACAGGAGGAGATCTGTAATATGCTGGTACTGTGGCAGGAAAGAACATCTGTCTAACTCCTTCACCTTTAATAATGGGGAATATGATGCCAGCTGCACTCTGAAAGTAGAAGACCAGAAAGATTTGTATAAGCAGCCAGTTATGTGTACATGAAAATGTGTAATTGACAAACATGTTTATAAGAAAGTGGTGGAAATTATTTTCATTGCCATACCAAGATCAATCGAATCCCAAGCCACATGCGTTTAGGTGAAGGGAATGGAAGCATTAAGCGGCCGACACCATAGATGGCAACAGCAAAGAAATGGAGAAACAAGTGCAGTGGCTGAGGGTTAAGACCAGAGAGGAGATACTGGTCCGTATGAACAGATGCCTCCAAAGCTCAAATAGCCAAAACATGCTTCACGCATTTCCTGTCTTGCTGGATCCGGTGATGCACAAAACACTTTGTACAGAGCACCTGCCAATGTGTTTATGGTAGATGATACAGGCTGCAAAACCAAGCACACTATCAGCAAAGAAGAAATCAAAAACAATGTCACATTGTAACAAACAATGGCATAAAAAAAGACACTTTAGTTACCTTGCGCAGTGTGTAGAATGATTCAAGGTAATTGCACAAAGCAGGTGCATCATTGAGATCATGTAGGGGTCTAAGAAGATCATGGAGAAGAACAATGTCTGAAAGAGCAACGGTCATTCCTCCTCCTGTTAAAGGGTGCCTCATGTTGAATGCATCCCCTAATAAAATTGCACCAGGAGTAGGGACAGGATTAGCAGCCATGCTTTTGTTTTGCATTGTTCTGATGTTTCTCTTCTCTACTGCGGCCATAAAAGCATTGTGCAGCTGTGGGGGAATCTAAAATACAAGTAGTCCTCAGATTAGTTCAGTCCAGGTGGGTATGTGTATCAACTATCAAGTGTAAACTAATCAAGTCAAGAAAGTTATTGAAAGATACCTGAGGAGCCACCACGGTTTTCAAATAGTTAGCCATTTCACCACTAGCTACTGAAGGTACTTTTGTTCCAGGTACATCCACCAAACAACGAACCTCGGTGCTACTGATAGGGTAAAAGAGGATGGGTGAAGGGTCGCCCAAAATCACATGTCCATGATTTGCGTGTGGAAGGTCACAGTTCTCCAAGATCAAACCAACAAAACAAGAGGGACTTTCAACCTGCAACAGTAACAAATAAATCTGTTGGTCTCACGAAAGAACAAACACTCCTGTGCGTGATAAATCTGAGTTCAAAATTATTGATTTTCCCAAGGTTGGTACCCCATTGTTACCTTTGGTGCACTGAGAGACTTGCGCAAATTTGAAAAGCAACCATCACACACGATTGTTAGTGGAGCATATGTTCTCATCTCCTCTCCAGCCTTGTTCTTGTAAATCACCCCTTTGACAATGCCCTTTTCGTCGATTAATGTTGTCACTGATCCTTGTGCAGCACGTCCTCTTCTTTATCTTTTTCTTTCTTTTCCTTTTCTTCCTCTCTTCCTCTGTCTTGCTGCCACGTGTCGCGCTTATCCTACTCTCCCATTTTGCTCTCTTAGAGACGAACAGTAGCCGACCCATCTATAGATTCCGTTCTTCTTTCTCTTCCTTACAGCCGACCTCCTCCTCTTCTCTCTATCTCTATAACCACAACCCATTTTTTTATCACTAGTTCATCACCATTCCTCAATTAAATTCCAACATTTTTGCAAGGATCCGGGTTTAGGTACAAGAGAGAGTATAAGTCCAAGCTAGTCATGCTCACTCTCTAGTGTAGTTGTGATTAGTCTTGGTCTCTTCCTCTTTTCTAACTCTCTTCTTGCTTTAATTTTTTTATAATTGATGAATTTCTTTGTGGGTATGTTGATGGATTGTGAGTAGTTTCTTATTTGGGTTTAGGGCTTGAAGCCCTAGCAATTTTTACCATGTAATGACATTAATTTTTTGTGCTTAATGAAAGTGTGTTGTGGTTTTTGTTCATGACTTTGCGTAATTTTCGATGGGAATTTATTATAGAAATTAGCCAATTTTATGACTAGTTCTTGTCCTCATCATGAAATTCATTTAATTAGTGGCTTGATTTTATGAATGAGCATGTTGTCTTGAGCAAATTGTTAGTCTCTAAAATTTGACTTAATGCCATTTTATGCATGTTAGGAGCCCTAGTCCGGTCTTAATGTGTGTGTGATGAGAATGTGAATGCCCTAGCCCAGATTTACTTTATTTTTGTACTATGAGAATGTGAATGCCCTAGTCTAGATTTGCATCATCACTCTAAGGCCCTAGTGCGGCTTAGAGTTAGGGATTGCGCCATTTCCCTTTTGTTGTGTGCCAAAATTGTGTTGTTATGGTAAACGTACGATTGCTAGAGTGGATGCCTTAGTACCCAAATTCCTTCCATTGTTTTCCAAACCTTTAAATTTCCAACACTTTACTTTTTGCAAATTTTAACTTCCTAGTTTTTAATTTACATGTCAAAAATCAATTCCCCCAAATATTTGCTCACGTTTTTCATTGTAAGTACCATAAGGCCTCATTGTAAGTACCATAAGGCCTTGAACCCACTAATTTATTTTGGTGAGTTCTTGACTACTTTTTAGCTTCGGGAGACCTAAGCCATGGATGTGTGAGACTTGGTGTCTCACTTAGCCATTTTACAATATTTTTTTTAGTTTAGCAAGTGACTTTTGTGACCCATAAACCATTGGATTTGAGTTAGCCCAAGATCCCCGAGGTACGATATTCCCAGGTTTAAATATTTCCCAATTCTTTGATGACCGTGTTCTTGTTGCGCGTAAGTTGCATTTTAGGCATCAAATCAATGTCCCTAAAATTAGAGGACACGACGCCATCTCAAAGATACCTGAGCATGGCGCCAACGTCCCCTCCCTTGGTGACGTTGTGGCTAGGCCCACGGCTCCTGCCAGGAAGCTCGGGAAGCCCATAAGTTCAATGGATTCTCGCCTAAGAAAGAAAGCGAGTTTGGCTCAAAATAATCCATTAATCATCGATGTAAATAATCCATCTCATGAGAATATTCCGGATTATGGTTATGTCCAAGAGACATCATTGGGGGACGCTCCAATGTTAGAACCAATTCCAGAGAATAGGGAGATCTCCATGAATTACACTAGTGTACATGAGATGATGGATAGAAATTCTATTGCTATTGATGATGCATTTGCATATTATGTTGCAAAAGGAATTATAGAATATGATGATATCGAACCTCACTCTGTCGAAGAATGTCAACGAAGAGAGGATTGGCCTTAATGGAAAGAAGCAATCCAGGCTGAATTAGATTCACTAGCAAAGAGACAAGTATTTGAGCCTATAACACAGGCACCCCCAGATATAAAACCTGTTGGTCATAAATGGGTCTTTGTTAGAAAACGTAATGAGAAAAATGAGGTGGTTAGATATAAAGCCCGCCTCGTGGCGCAAGGTTTCTCACAACGCCCTGGAATCAACTACGAGGAGACATACTCTCCCGTAATGGACGTTATAATGTTCTGCCACCTTATCAGTTTGGTAGTTTCCAAAAAACTTGACATGCAGCTTATGGATGTGGTTACAGCATATCCCTATGGGGATCTTCGGAGATATATATGAAGGTTCCAGATGGACTTCAATTACCCAAATCAAGTGGTTCTAAACCACGGAGAGCGTTTTCAATAAGATTAGAACGCTCACTATATGGATTAAAACAATCCGGACGAATGTGGTATAATCGTCTAAGTGACTACTTGATTGGGAAGGGATATATTAACAATGAAATATGCCCATGCGTGTTCATTAAAAGAACAAGTTCTGGATTTGCAATTGTAGCAGTTTATGTCGATGACATGAACCTAATTGGAACTCTAGATGAGTTAAAGGAAACTACTAAATATTTGAAATCTGAATTTGAGATGAAAGATCTTGGGAAAACACGGTTTTATCTCGGTTTAGAACTCGAGCACCGTAGTGATGGGATTTTGATCCATCAATCTGCATATACCCAGAAAATTCTAAGGTGCTTTAATGAAGATAAAGTAAAGCCTATGAGTACTCCCATGATTGGCCGGAGGTCTTCAACCCAGAAAAGATCCGTTTCATTGAAAGGATGAGGACGAAGAATTATTAGAGGCTGAAGTGCCCTATTTAAGTGCAATAGGCGCATTATTATACTTAATTAGCTCAATGCACAAGAACGGGCATCTCATTCGCAGTGAACTTGTTAGCTCGACATAACTCTGTGCCAACACGCCATCATTGGATTGGTGTAAAGACAATTTTTCGATACTTAAGAGGTACGATTTATATGGGCCTATTTTATCCCTACAGAGAGAAAAAGAATGACTGAAAATTGGGATCGGAACCCATAAGGCAAGTTGCTGCCGTCAATGGAGTAACCGTTGGCCAAGTTGCAGGCGCCGGCTCCGGCGCGGTCTATGGTGGGCGAAGCCCTCCTCCTCCTTCCCTCCATCAAAACGACAATGATGTTTTGATAGGTTTTGCTAATGCAGGGTACCTCTCTGACCCTCACAAAGATTGCTCCCAAACGGGTTATGTCTTTACCATGGGAACCACTGCGATATCTTGGAGGTCTACAAAATAGACCCTTGTTGCTACTTCTTCAAATCATGCAGAATTTTGCTCTATATGAAGCCGTGCGTGAATGTATATGGCTAAGGTTTGTAATTAGACATATTCGAGGAAGTTGTGGTTTGAATTCTACCACGGATGAACCTACAGGCATTTATGAAGATAATTCAGCTTGTATCGAGCAAATGAAGTTAGGTTTCATCAAGGGCGACAACACCAAGAATATATCGCCTAAGTTATTTTATAATCAGCAACAACAATCACTTTTAAAGATTGAAGTTAATCAAATCCGATCAGAGGATAATCTAGTGGACTTATTCACTAAGTCGTTACCTAAATCCACCTTCGAGAAACATGTGAAGAGCATCGGATTGAGAAAGTTATCCGAACTCCCACGATTGTAGCAATCAGGGGGAGATATCGACATCAGGGGGAGTTATGATGTCTACATGTTCTACCTTGAAGAGTGAAGGACATGTTGTACTCTTTTTCTCCTCTTCGAGCTTGTTTTTATCCCACAGGGTTTTTCACTTGAGCAAGGTTTTTAACGAGGTAACAGATGAAGTGTCACCACCAAGTTTGAGCGGCACATGGGGGAGTGTTGAAGGAAATTGACTTATGTGTGCCTAATCAAACTAGGATTAGTTTCATGTTTGTAATATGAGAGAAGGTTCTAGAATTCCTAGTCGCATTCAAAATAGGTTTCCTTGTATCATTAGAACATGTACTTTATAATCCCTATATATAGGGCTCCTATTCTCAATAATGAAATACACAATTCTCTCATCAATTTCTCTCGAATTCTTTATTCTTAAACAATAAGGAAAAGACAAGAAATCAAGCAAATAGAAATTAGATCGTCCATATATGAACACCACATTGGGTGTGCAACCACCACAGAGGGTGTACAAGGGGCTAATTATTATGGGTGAGGGTGAGGGGGCATTTGGAAAGGAGGGAGGCAAAAGACATGGACGTGGGTGGTAGGAGAGGATGTGGGTGGATCGAAAACGTTTATTTCACGATCATAATTCCTAACAAGAATATCTCATAGGGACAAGATTGAGAGGATATTTTAAGGAAATAACTGCCCCATGGGTTGTTTCTTCCATCTTCATATCTTCCTCATTCATTCCATCAGGCACTTTCCAATCAAAGCAGCACAACAATTCGGCAAGTACAAGCTCCATTGTCGTCGTTGCCATATAAATCCCTGGACAGATTCTTCGACCAGCTCCAAACGGCAAGAAGTCAAAGTGTTGCCCTTTAAAATTAACAGAACTATCATCAAATCTTTCCGGAATGAACTTTTCTGGGTCGTTCCAAAATTCTGGATCTCGTGAGATTGCCCAATCATTAACGAGAATTGTTGTTTTGGGGTCAACATCATAGCTAAGGACTTTGAAGTGGGACATGGTTTCTCTTGGAAGAAGTAGGGGACCTGGTGGATGTAGTCGAAGTGTTTCTTTCACTATCATCTTGAGGTACTGCAGCTGCTCTGTATCAATTTCAGTGGCTTTTCCTTTATTTCCAATACAGTTTCTAATTTCTTCCTGTGCTTTCTTCATCACTCTTGTATTCGTAGCTAGCTCTGCCATTGCCCAAACCACGGCAGTTGCAGGGGAATCTACTCCTCCTATAAACAAATCCTGATTCACAAATACCATAGTAATTAACCTTTTTTTTTTTGGTCAATGAAAGATATATGTATTAGATGGTCCAAATGATACATCCAAATACAAGAGGTACAAAAGACCCCAGTAAAAAGAAGCACATAGACCCAGCATAAACAAAATAAAGCCCATACTAATTATTAAAATTTTAAATCTATTAAAGTTGAAATAACATTCAACTCAAAATCAATCGGCAATATAACATGAAGACAACTTTTAACATAGACTCATAGAGTATGGCATGGTTTGGTCGGACTAGAAAAACCATCATGCATATAAGGGAAAATTTCGCAAACAGTACATCAAGTAAAGGACACTAATAATTCTTATACATAAAGTTCCAACCAAACATTTCGGTACGCGAAATCTGAAACTCGACCCACTATCAGTACACGACGTCAATTTTTGACACCAAAATGTCCATTATGCCCTCAGTTCTTTTTTTTTTTAATAAATTTTTTTTTTCTGTTATTTTTTTTCCTTCGTTTTTTCTGTTATTTTTTCTATTATTTTTTTTCTTCTTTCTTTCTTTTCACATGACTAAATATTGGCTGAGTTACAAATATAAGTTGTAGGACCATAAATCTCACAAATTGGAGGGCAAGGGTGGCGTTGGAAGCGAGGGAGTGAGCGTGGAGGTGAGGAAGGCGGCGTTGGAAGTGGGGGAGTGAGTCCGGAAGAAGGAAGAAGAAAGAGATAAAAACGAAGGAAAAAAATAACAGAAAAAAAATTCATTAAAAAAAAAAGAACTGAGGGAAAAATGGACATTTTGGTGTCAAAAATTGACGTCGTGTACTGATAGTGGGTCAAGTTTCAGATTTCGTGTACCGAAATGTTTGGTTTGGAACTTTATGTATAAGAATTATTAGTGGCCTTTACTTGGTGTACTGTTTGCGAAATTTTCCCTGCATATAACTATATATAGATCATTAGTGATAAAATCTCGTTCACATTCTCAGTTAAACTCATTCCAACTTCCTCATTATTCCCTAATTTTGAATTAAAATATAATACCAATTAAGTTCAGCTGAGTAAAATATTTATTGAAAAGTATACATGCTCTTAGTGATCAACATTTAAGGGTTGAGGGTTCATAATCATATTGGTCTAGTGTGATCTTGAGTTCAGTATACTTATGGACAAATAGCTAAGGCAAACAAGTAGATTCGATTTTTATTTTTTAGATAATCAAATAAATTCGATTGGGATGCCCAAGTTTTATATAGTACAAAGTGAGTTATATTGGGCATATTGGTTCAAATTGGATCTAATTATGACGCAAATACTTGTCCGCACTGGTACGATGTTTAAAACAAAATCATTTAGTTTTGGATTACACATGACAACACACAGATGATTCTACATTTTCTACCTAGCTAATCTTATTTCGTCATTAATTAAAAATTAAGAGGCCGTGATTTGAATTAGTTCGTAGCTTACCAAGAGAACTGCCTTGATGTTATTATGACCAAGCTGAGCAGCTCCAATTCCAGTTTTCTTCTTGACCATTTTAAGCAGCACATCAACTATATCTTCATGCTCCTGTTGTGTCCTCCCAGGCCTGAGATGATCATCAATCGCCTGCTGAAAAAAGCGATGAACTTCCCTGGAAACTCTGTCAAACTCTCTATGTTTACCGGAGATCCTGTCTATGATCCACCCTATACATGGAGGAAAGAAATCAGCTGCGCATGATGAGAAGCCTATAACCATATCTCGACTATCATGAAGCACTCGAAGAAATCTTTCATGCTCCAAATTGCTCCCTTGGAAACTTATCCCGAAAACAATCCTGAAAATTATACTGCCCATGAGAGCAAACAACTTCTCAGTAAGGTTAACAGGAGAAGATGAAGCTGATGCGTCAGAGATTGAATCAATCATCTTCACGACTTCTTCTTCTCTAATAGACCTATACGACTGAACCCTTTTGGCACTGAAAATCTCAAGCACACATATCTTTCTTATCTCTCGCCAATATTCATCGTAAGGCGCAAATCCTATGTCTAGATAGTTAAATGTGATTCTGCGAGATCCCGAGGAGGCCGGTCTGCTGCAACAGTGGAGATCATTATCTTTCAAGGTCTGTTTTGCTGCTTCAGCTGATGAGATTATGAGGGTCGGTCTGCGACCCATGTGTAAGAGCATGAGTGGTCCGTATTTTTGTGATAGTCTCCATAGGTTTTGATGAAGTGATGAACCAGATTGAGTAAACTGGTGGAGGTTGCCTATAATGGGAAGCTTAGGAGGGCTTGGTGGGAAGTGCTTTTGTGGCTTATTGATCTGCTTTCTCAGTAAAAGCAGTAGTAAAGGGAGCAAGAGAAGAAATGGAATCCATAAGACTAGTAGGAGGGTCTTGTCAGCCATTAACGGAGCTTTAGTGATTACCTTGATGTCTCTTAATTTCTATGTCGGTCTTGTATATATAAGAGCTGCTGCTCCCAAGTCCTAACTGAGCAAGCACACCATCTGCCTAATTCATAATTGAATTACTATTTTATTTTTGTCCAAGTATGTGACCCACATATAAGACTTGCGAATTTCACTATGGGAAATTGGAAATTATGAGTGGGTGAAAATTATTTGTAGTCACATTATCTTGCAGTATCAAATCTGATTTCTTGTTGTGAAGACTTCTTAAATAACTGAGAAATAACGACTGGTACTGCTTAATACAGGTGAAGAGTTGCGCACGAAGTTTATTGAATTGGTCGATATGGTTGTTGTTATATTCATAATCCATTTTGTTATATTCAAAATTCTTAACCACTTGCAAGAAAACTTGAAGAAAATTAAGAAGACATAGATCTTTGGGAATTGAAAAGATCTAATTATACAACAATAGAGTAAAAACCTATCAACTAAAGAACAAATAAGGGTCTTTGACCCAAAGTACAAAAATGAGCTAAAATTATCTCACTTACTCCAGCAACAGATTTTTATTCTCACCAATCCAATATAATGTAAAAAGATAATTTTATCTTCAACCAAATTAAACAATTACCCATGTGTCTCTCATTCCTCCGATCTGCGCGCGCGCGCACACACACTCTCTCTCTCTCTCTCTCTCTCTCTCTCTCTCTCTCTCTCTCTCTCTCTCTCTCTCTCTCTCTCTCTCTCTCTCTCTCTCTCTCTCTTCGTCGGAATTGAAGCATCGTAGGAAGCCAGAGATTTTCCGACGAAGATCACGATGAGTTCGAATTCAGATTTGGTGCGGAAGCTGGAGTTGGCTCTTGCGGTTTCGGTCGGAGGCTCAATGACGGACACGGCGGTGCTGATTGCGACGACTTCAATTGTGTTGATAATAAGGGTTTTGGTGGTTCTGTGGTGGAGATCTGGGGTTGAGTTCTTCATTGCAGTGGTTTGATTTCTCGCCTCCAGTGATCTGGCTACCATTGAATTATTATGTATTGGCTTTGTTGCAGTTTTGGAGTTGCTTTGTTTCAAGATTGCAGGGCCCATCATGTTGGATACCTGGCACCACTATTGACAATAATCGATTCCCCAGATATGGGAATAATTTTTAAGCATATGATCATGAAGGAGATACAGGGGGAGGGAATAATGGGTTCAGTTTTCAAGTAATAATGGGATATATTGGTCTAATTTTGAGATTGTTATTCTAGTGGCCTCTCACCAACAATTGCTGTTGTTTGGACATTCTTTCTACAATTATGGTTTTTGTTTTTCTAGGGGTGGGCATTTTGTACAGAAAATGCGGTTACCGATCCGAACCGCACCGAAAAACAGTTCGACAACCGCACCGAACTAAAACGGTGTCATTTTATGATCACACCGCACCGAACCGTATAAAAGCGGTTCGGCTGTGGTTTCGAGTCATAAACCGCCTAATTTAAACCGACCCACACCGAATTTATTTTAATTACATTTTATGTATTTATTATTTCTCTATTGGTGGAAATGTTGGTTTTCAATATATAAGAAATCCATTTTTGATTAGGTTTTCAGTTTGTAATAAGTTGCTATGTTTGCTTGATCATTGATATATATATACATATATATATATATATATATATATCTGTGTGTGTAATAAGTTGCTATAGTCTTTCTGCAAGTTGCTTGATATTTGGGTGACATTTACTGATTTGTGTGGACTCTAAATGCATTCAAAATTTATTTATGCCTTATTAAAATTGTTAGGTAAAAATAAGCCTGATTTTGGCCCTCTCGTTATAGTTAAAATTAATAAATCGCTCCAAACCGAAACCGACCCGCACAGCACCGAAAAATGGTGTAACCGAAATAATAGGTTCAGCCCTTTTGTAATGCGGTTGCGGTTTGATATATAGGCCAACCGAAAAAAGTGGTTTGGTTGTGGTTTGAGCCTCAAACAGAACCGAACCGCACCGCGCCCACCCCTAGGTTTTTCATTAGTTGGTACTTGTCATGAGATTGCTGCTGCTGTGCTGCTTCAGAAAGATTTCAGCTTGATCTCTCTAGACTTTCCTTCTTTCAGCAATATGATGGCTAGCCTTAGCTTTAGCTTTTCTATTCGTTGTATCATAGGCAGTGAATGAATAATTTGAGTAAATCTACATGTCTGCAAAGTATGGAAGTCTCATTCTGTGACCTTTATAATTTGCCTACAAGTTGTGTCTTTTTACATATTTGAGAATTCAGAAGGGGCTTGCATGTTGGCCATGATGCAAAGACATGATCATATTCCCAACAACCTTGTTTCTTGTTTACAATTTTGCGATTGAGTATGCATCTGGGTGCCCATTTTTTTTTTCAAAATGGGGGTAGAAGCCCAGAAGAAAAGAAAAAAAAAGTTTTATCGGGGGACAATAAAAAACTATTAGGGAGGCAATAGACGTCTATTGGGGGGTAATAGACGTTTTGAATTGATGTAATCTCCTCATTTTTTTCTTTCATCAAAGTTTTATTTGTCTGAATTTAGGGAGATTAATTCCCATTCCGGCGATCGAAAGTTCTATTGGGGGGGCAATAGATGTTTTGAATTGATGTAATCTCCTTTTTTCTTTAATAAAAATTTTATTTGTCTGATTCAAGGAATATTAGTTCCCATTCCGGGGACCGAAAGTTCTATTGGAGGGCAATAGAGGTCTATTGAGGTGCAATAAATGTCTATTGGGGGCAATAAAGGTCTATTGCGGACAATAAATCTTACTGGTGACCTAAGAGATTTCCGACAACCTCTTTAGGGATCTCCAGCGAGGTTTTCAGATAAATCCAGTGGGCGGCTGCCGGTCATGGGATTCCGACGGCTGGTGACCGGACTCCGGCGAAGTCTCCTATAGTTTCTCTCTCTTCCATTCTCTCTCTCTCTCTCTCTCTCTCTCTATGTAACAAAGGGGTGAGGGTAAAATAGTCTCAAAAAAAAAAAAAAGACTTAATGGGGTATTAAGGAAGACCTCCTTAGAGTGTTTTGGGTAAGGGCAAATTAAAAAAACTTAATGGGGTGGGAAAAATAATCCCACTTACCCCATTTTTTGTGCTTTGAATTTCATTGGTTATTTTTCCAAATGACTAAATACTGTTTATACCCTATACTTTCTATGTCTCGACATTTAAGTCCCTCACTTTCTAGTTTCAATCAAATACTCATCGGACTCTCAGATCTCATGCAATAGGTCATAGCCGTTAATTCTCCGCCCAAATCTCAGTTAAATCGTAGACATGGCATCCCTTCCATGCCAAAATATATATTACACCCTCACTTACTTTTTTTTTTTTTTAATATATTTTTCTCTCTCTTTTTTAATTTTTCTTTTTACCTCTTCTTTTTCCAACTCTCTCCCCTCTTTTTGTTTATCTCCATCTCATTTTCCTTTTATGTATCAGCTGCCAACTTTTTACTTATTTATCTTTTATGCTATCAGTTTCATTTGTTACTTATTCCAAAGGTATGATGTTTAGTGATGTTTATGGATATGAGGTAGGTTGTTTTATGCTATGCGTTTTTTTCCAATACCTTGTAAAGAGGTATATAGTTTATGATATCTCATTGCTATGTGATTTATTGGTTACCTATTCTAGAGGTGTATTATTTAATGTTATAGCTATAAGATATGTTAAAGTCATCATGACTATAAAGTAGTAGGCGTGACTTCCATGTTTTAAAAATTTAATGTCTACTGACTTTCTATTTTATTTTATTTGTTGTGCTTTGAATTTCATTGGTTATTTTTCCAAATGACTAAATACTGTTTATACACTATACTTCCTATGTCTCGACATTTCAGTCCCTCACTTTCTAGTTTCAACCAAATACTCATCGGACTCTCAGATCTCATGCAATAGGTCATAGCCGTTAATTCTCTGCCAAAATCTCTGTTAAATCGCTGACATGGCATCCCTTCCATGCCAAAATATCTATTACACCCTCACTTACTTTTTTTTTCAAATATATTTTTCTCTCTCTTTTTTTATTTTTTCTTTTTGCCTCTTCTTTTTCAAGATCTCTCCCCTCTTTTTGTTTAGCTCCATCTCATTTTCCTTTTATGTCTCACCTGCCAACTTTTTATTTATTTATCTTTTATGCTATCAGTTTCATTTGTTACCTATTCCAAAGGTATGATATTTAGTGATGTTTATGGATATGAGGTAAGTTGTTTTATGCTATGTGTTTTTACCAATACCTTGTAATAAAGAGGTATATAGTTTATGATATCTCATTGCTATGTGATTTATTGGTTAACTATTCTAGAGGTGTATTATTTAATGTTATTGCTATAAGATATGTTTAAGTCATCATGGCTATAAAGTAGTAGGCGTGACTCTCACTTTCTAGTTTCAACCAAATACTCATCGGACTCTCAGATCTCATGCAATAGGTCATAGCCGTTAATTCTCCGCCAAAATCTTTGTTAAATTGCTGACATGACATCCCTTGCATGCCAAAATATCTATTACACCCTCACTTATTATTATTTTTTTTAATATATTTTTCTCTCTCTTTTTTTATTTTTTCTTTTTACCTCTTCTTTTTCCAACTCTCTCCCCTCTTTTTGTTTATCTCCATCTCATTTTCCTTTTATGCCTCACCTGCCAACTTTTTATTTATTTATCTTTTATGCTATCAGTTTCATTTATTACCTATTCCAAAGGTATGATATTTAGTGATGTTTATGGATATGAGGTAGGTTGTTTTATACTATGCGTTTTTACCAATACCTTGTAAAGAGGTATATAGTTTATGATATCTCATTGCTATGTGATTTATTGGTTAACTATTCTAGAGGTGTATTATTTAATGTTATGGCTATAAGATATGTTTTAAGTCATCATGGCTATAAAGTAGTAGGCGTGACTTCCATGTTTTAAAAATTTAATGTCTACTGACTTTCTATTTTTTTTTTTTTTGTGCTTTGAATTTCATTGGTTATTTTTCCAAATGACTAAATACTGTTTATACCCTATACTTCCTATGTCTTGACAATTCAGTCCCTCACTGTACTTACAAAAGCATTCGCAAGAATAATTAGCTACAATGAGCCACGCTTATGCTACAACTAGCGGTACCACCTCCTGCCAAAGGAGTGACCCACAGAAACACAGCCAAACAGGCTATCGTCTGAGCCCTGGCTCGCCTCCAGAACGCAGCTGACGCGCCGCCACGTGCCACGCCAAGTCTGCATCAGTAGCTTCAGAAGCTGGGGAATGAAGCACATCAGTTCCACATCAAAAACATGGAGAAGATCAGTTCCCTCCCTACCTATAAAAGGTTCTCTCCTCTCTCCTCATTGATTACGCAATTAATACTTACCTATTGTTACTTTGTCAACATAAATACATTGACTAACTTAGGCATCGGAGAAGAGAAGACCACCCAACGCGATCTCCCTCTGATGCCCTCTGTATTTTACTTGACAGGTAGCGGGAATTCCAAGTATCGTTGATAGCGGTCCGCCCATCGGACCAGCGTTAGCAAAGGTTTAGCCACCGCTGAACTTTAAATGTTAACACTCACTTTCTAGTTTCAACAAAATACTCATCGGACTCTCAAATCTCATGCAATAGGTCATAGCCGTTAATTCTCCGCCAAAATCTCAGTTAAATCTCTGACATGACATCCCTTCCATGCCAAAATATCTATTATACCCTCACTTTTTTTTTTTTTTGATATTTTTCTCTCTCTCTTTTTTTATTTTTTCTTTTTACCTCTTCTTTTTCCAACTCTCTTCCCTCTTTTTGTTTATCTCCATCTCATTTAATTTCCTTTTATGTCTCACCTACCAACTTTTTATTTATTTATTTATCTTTTTATGTTATTAGTTTCATTTGTTACCTATTCCAAAGGGATTATATTTAGTGTTGTTTATGGATATGAGGTAGGTTGTTTTATGCTATGCGTTTTTTCCACTACCTTGTAAAGAGGTATATAATTTATGATATCTCATTGCTATGTGATTTATTGGTTAACTATTCTAGAGGTGTATTATTTAATGTTATGGCTATAAGATATGTTTAAGTCATCATGGCTATAAAGTAGTTGGCGTGACTTCCATGTTTTAAAAATTTAATGTCTACTAACTTTCTATTTTATTTTATTTTTTGTGCTTTGAATTTCATTGGTTATTTTTCCAAATGACTAAATACTATTTATACTCTATACTTCCTATGTCTCGACATTTTAGTCCCTCACTGTTTATTGCTTAGATTAAATTGAAAAAAGTTCATATGTTTTCTGGGCATATGATTGAGTTATCGCGTTTCTGATTTTGAATTTCTTTATCAAAAATTCAGGGCGTGACAATCACTAAATATCATACATTTAGAGTAAGTAACCAATAAAACTTATAGCATAGAAAACATAAATTTAAATAAAAAAGTCAATACACATTAAATTTTTAGAACTTGAAACTCACTTCTACTACATTTTTTTTTTGAAACACGCCTTGTACCTTATAGCCATGACGTTAAACATGTCTTATAGCTATGACATTAAATAAGATTAACATACCTTATAGCCCTTAAATAACATACATCTAGAATAGTAACTAATAAATCACATAGCAATGTAGGTATCTAAAACTATATACCTCTTGACAAGGTATCGGAAAAAACTCATAGCATATATAAAACAACCTACCTCATAGTCTATTACCTTATAGCCGCAACATTAAACATATCTATTATAGCCATAACATTAAATACTTACATATAGAATAGGTAAATAATAAATTACAAAGCAACAAGGTATCTACTAAATATCTCTTGACAAGGTATCGGAAAAAACTCATAGCATATAACAACCTACATTATACTCATTGACATCACTAAAGGTAATAGACTATGAGGGTATAACTTGAGGGTATAAGTGAGGGTGTAAGTGATGGAGATAAGTGAGGGTATAACTCTTGACAAAACCACAAGTGAGGGTATAACTCTTGACAAGGTATCAAACGGGGATCCGCTGCAGACTGGCCATCACTCGAGTAGTACTGATTATCACCAAATATGTACCTTACGCTCTGATACCAAACTATCACGCCCCTGATTTTATACACAATAAAAATCAATATATAACCCCATAATTATATATGCATGAAACGTTCAGCCATCAATACAAAATACTTAGAAACTTATTCCCTTTTTAACCCAAGTACATATTGATGCCCTGAACCCACAATTTCAATATTGAGTCGCTCCACAGAGTCACATATATATTACACAAGCTTACGAATTAAATTGTCAACAACAAAATAAAACGTAAATGCTCCTCAGAGCTCACCACAAGCAGAAGTCTTTATAACGGTAAAGTCACAAAATTGACTTCTTATCGTTAAGCTGTAAGCACGCTACCTCAGCATCAGCGACGACTAACCTGACTTGCAGAAATAACCCCTACACCGTTGGAATGGTGTACAGGGTTGCCACACAACAAACCCGGTAAGCTTTTGCAAGCCAGTATGAGTAACTCAAAACCACACATGCACAACTCGCCCAACGAGGAAACCCATCAACTCGTAAAAAGGGACACACACCCTGTTTTCCCAAAACAACACATTCTTTTTCCAAAAGAAAACAACTCAAATCACCCCGTGACGGAAATCATATTAATTGAAACTCTGACAATAAAATATGATACACAAGTCCTCCCCGGACATTTAAAAGAAAGAATCCCCGAAACTCTATTTTAAAACACGTACTCATGAGCATCAGATAGCTCCCCGCTACCCCCCATGATGTACCAATAACAAATTAGTCTAATCAAGACACACAACACATATCATCACATAGATAACTACACAGATCATCACAAATCATGACACAGATTACTCCCAGCAACCCCGAATCCTCAGACCTCCCCAGGTCATCAGATCAAAATATTAACCAACCCACACAAATCTTGACACTTCCCAAACAGTAGGAATTCCCAATTCCTAACAATTATCTCCCGAAAGTCAAGCCTCAAGCAATAGAATGAAACCCCTCAATCCCTATTGCATAAATCACCCGTCAACCCACAAGAATATACATATTTCACGTAAATATATATATATATATATACACACACGCATGGTCATTCACTCAGGAATACCACTAATACCAACAATAGTTTGTAGTTAACTAAATAACTCTTAAAACAATATGGTAAACCCGTTCGTGAATGAACATCGTGAGATTACTCACCTCGAAACTCCCACTGCGTCTTCAATACAGAACAAGGCAGCCACACCAGAAAACAACCATCCAAGGATACCTCGTCAAGTACCTAATCACATACAGTTTCAACTTAGCAACAATCTACAAACGATTTAAATCTGAAACCCCTGTTTTGAACTAAAATCCCCAAAGTGATGCCAATTGAGGTGAAACCACATCCGAGACCACCCAATGTCTCCAAATACTTCTACGATCGATATGCTAAAACCACAAGTCGATCGGATAGTCAGATCCTCATGGATCAAAACATCAAACGGTCCGAAACAGTAAAAACCCTAACATGCTCATACGATCTCCAAAAATTACAAACAATATATCGAAATGCTCGTATCGACGAGTAGATCGAACTCAGGAACAGAAACTATCCCTGAGGTGGCCCAAAACCACCGGAAAACACCACCACAGTGGCGGCACCGCCGTCGGACCATAGTCGGAATTTGACAAAACTCCCAACACCAAAGTTCTTCATCTCAACTCCAATTTAAACTTTCATAACTAACACAAATTCTAAATCACAGCCATTTGGCCGGAATTTACCTCACAACATCTGAAATTCGATGAACCGTAGAATTTCAAAGCTTCAATTCCTCCTCCACAAGTGAAATCGTCCCAAGCCGCTTTGGGAGAAGCATCAACATCCTATGGGCTTCAAAAGCCCTCAAGAATCACCGGCAAAGGTGGCCAGAATCGGAAGTTCCTATCTGGGTTCGAAGCATCACTGCCGCCAAACTTTTCGGCCGTACACCGCCCTCCACAGCTTGTTTCATGCTCCAATTCTTCCACAGACCTCAAGAGGGGATTGAGGCAACAAGAACCCATTTTGAATGGCATCCAAAGGTGGCCGGATGAAGGAGAACGACGCCGGTGAAAATGGATGCTACGCACGGGCTCGGGAGGTAGAGACCGAGCTCGGGTTTCCATTTTGGGAAATCTGGCCTCTTTTGCAATTTCTGAAATTTTTGTCATTTTATACCAAAATGGAAAGTTTTTCCGAAGCCCATAACTTCTTCATACAAACTCCGATTCTCGCATTCCGTATGTCCATGAACTCGTATCAACGCGCTCTACAACTTTCGTGAAGGAAGTTTTCAGAGAATCCCAACGAATAAAAAATCAACCTTTGCGCCCCACCCCCCCCCCCCCCCAAATGACGCTTCCTAAATTATTATTCGCCCGAGACACTTCCGCTCCATCCACGAGCGACGAAACCGTCCGATACCCACTATTTAAATTCGAGAAAATCCTCGAAAAATAAATATGAATTTCTGGGGCATCACAATGTCATAGCTATAAGGTTTGTTTAACATCATGGCTACAAGGTAGTAGGCGCATTTCAAAGAAAAAAAAAAAAGGTAGTAGGAGTTAGTTTCAAGTTCTAAATACTTAATGCGTACTAACTTTTTTATTTTACTTTATGTTTTTTTTTACTATGTGTTTCATTAGTTACTTACTTTAAATATTTGATATTTAGTGATGTTCACGGTTATGAGGTAGGTTGTATTATACTATGAGTTTTTTTTTTTTTTTTCTTCTGACAAGAGGTATATAGTTGTAGATATCTCATTGCTATGTGGTTAACTATTCTAGAGGTATATTATTTAATGTTATGGCTATAAGATATGTTTAAGTCATGACTATAAAGTAGTAGGTGTGACTTCCATGTTCTAAAAATTTAATGCCTACTGCCTTTCTATTTAATTTTTAATTTTTTATGCTATGAATTTCATTGGTTACTTGTTCCTAATGTATGATATTTAGTGATGTCAATTGTTTTTCATGTTGTTTACTAATTTTTTATTTTGGCACTTTTGTAGGAGGGATTACTTGGAGCTACTTAATTTTCAATTTCGTTAAGTTCACTTTCTTCTTGTAATTGTCATTTGTTTTCTTTTCCGGTTGCTTTTTCTCGAGGAGTTTGTTTTTATATCACATCCTTTCTCTTGTATTTTTTTCCCTTTCTTTTTCTTCGAAATAAAACTCAATAAGGAACGAGTCGAGTCCAGGCTAGTCCTCTATTTATTAAAAGAAAAAAAAAAAGGTCAAGCACACAAAATTTCTTGTCACTCTACATCATTTCATGTGAGGTGAATGATGGTGTGAGTCTGTGAGAGCTCAAGCAGGCGAGTCATTGTGGCACAATGAGGTCTGTTTTGTTGCTTCAGCTAAAAGATTATGAGGTTTGGACCTGTTAGAAATTGGGGTAGTAATTAACAGATCAATCCTCAAGGAACAAAACATTACACGCACACACACACACACACATATATGGTGGTGTTATTCACACACCATTTTTCTCTATTCACACACCCATCTATTTTTCTATTACTTTAATTTAATTCTTTTCATAAATTACCCTAAATACCCTTCCTTATAAATTTTTTTATCAGATAAACAACTCGAATGCTACAACTACTCTTTCATGAGTCGAACTCACAACCTCCCACTTTCAAAGGGGAGACTATGCCACTAGACCAAATGGTACTAGGCTACCCTTCCTTATAATTATGTTTTTTTTTTTTTTTTTTTTCCTATTTGGCAAGTCAATCATCCACAAATCCTAAACCCTTATTTTCCCACAGACATAGAGGACTTCAAAACTCTTTTTGATCCTCTCTTTTCAATTCTATCAAAAACTCCTCTAGCATAGTTATTCTATCCCTCTAATATGAAGTTTTGAAGTTCAATCATGGTTGATCAATAAAACTTTAGACCCATCTTTGGAGAAAATTTTATATCTGATTTGTCATCGAGACATGGAAGAAAAATATGAGTTCAGTGATCATTTGAGTCCCTTTGAATCCATCATTTCTAGTAAGATTTTAACTGAAATATTTGGTGTATTTGAATCTATAAAACCAGAAAATTAGAACATCTCTTAGAGGAATAAAGACTTAAACAGAATTGACGATCTATTAATCCCAACCAGATTTGAAGTCTTCAACCCTTCATTCTAGATCATTTTCTTGATCTTCTTGTTCCATATAGCGAGCTTCTCTTGCTTCACAATATGCTTTGTAGGCAGTGACAATATCTTCACGAGCTCTACAAATATGTACCTAATGACCGGATACTCCACATCGAGAACATTCATCTCTGTGCTCAGACTCCATTGATTGAGGCGCTTTGAAAATGTCATTTGGATGGCTCTTAGTGTTGGTGGCGCCACCAACATGGCCAGAGGCATTGCCTCTCTCTCTCTCTTTCCACGTTGACCTCTTTGGTTCCATGTCCGCCTGTTTTGGCTGTTACCTTCCTTATTAGAGTGAGAATATGAACCACAACGTCCAAAATTGTCCCTAAATTTAGGGTTTCGCTCTTGGCGCCCCCCCTTATGGGCGCGACCTAGGGCCGCGACTATAATCAGACTCCGGAATATGCTATGTTTCCATGGGCTCGAATTATAATTCTTCACAAGGATGTTGTCATGCTTTTTAGCGACATTCATAGCTCCAATAAGCTCATGAAACCTTGTGATCTGTCCTGTAGTAACATTGATTCGATAGTTCTTAGCAGCCATCAATGTAGAGACGGGGAAGGTAGAGAGAGTCCTCTCAATCAACATCACATTTATGATAACTTTTCCACAAAATTTCATTAAGAATTTAATGCAAAATGCTTCTGAGTTGTAGTCAATAACTGACTTGAAATCACAGAAGCGGAGACTATGCCATCTCACTACTACTTTAGGAAGCAGGGAGTCACAGACGTTGCCAAATCTTTCTTCGAGTGAGACCCACAGCCTTCTGGGGTCTTCTTCATTCATATACTCGATTGGAGTGAATCATCCATATGACGAATCATTAAGATAATGGGTTTCCCTTATTTGCCTCCAAGGCTGCTCTATTTACTTCCAAAGCTTCAGGTTGCTCAACAATTAGCACGTCCTGGCTAGAATCGAAAATTGTATCCAGAATTCCATCGGCCTTGAGATTCTGGCGGACATCACGAACCCAATTGTGATATCCAGAGCCAGTTGTTCCCAATGGTGCGAAGTCCAGTTTGTTCAGGTTACTCATCTTGAAAGAGAACAAGAAAAAAGGTTAGTTTCGGAGTGAAAAAGGCTACCACGAAAACATATAAAATTTCTGAGCGTAATTACTCCCAAGAAATTAGGGATTTCTGAGCATAGTCGCTTCCAAGAAATCCGATTCCAAGAGGTATTGGATTAGATCGAAACAATGATGCTTCTGTGGTCAATCATAACTTCTCAACAAACTCTAAGTTTGGAGGACTCTACAAGATCCAAGCTTGGAGTCAGCACGAACCCCCATAGTTCAGCTTTTGGTCTCCTCTATGAAGAAGAAAGAGGGGTAGAAGAAGGGAGGTTGCAAGTTCCTGAGGAAAAAGAAGAGTAAAACAATAAAAAAAACTATAAAAATGGGAACTAATAGAACCTTTAAAACATACCTTGAAAAGTTTAGAAAATTGCAAGAAAAAGTGGATGGAATTTGGTCATCGGAGGTGGCCGGAGATCGTCACCTGAATTTGGTTGCCGGAGGTGGCCGGAGCTTGGCTGTGTTTGGCCGGAATTGTTTCATTGGTGGACTGCCCTTTTTTTTTTTTTTTGTCTCTTTAGCCCCTTTTTTGTTTGTTTCTCAGCCTAGGCCTGCTTCTCTTTTTTTCTTCTTCTTCTTTTTTCCTGACTTGGGTTGCGCCAGCCCTTTTTATTTTTTTTCTAGGCCAAGCTTTCCTCTTTCTCCTTATGGGCTGTGGGTCTTCCTCCTCCTTCTCTCTCTCTCTCTCTCTCTCTCTCTCTCTCTCTCTCTCTCTCTCTCTCTCTCTCTCTCTCTCTCTTCTGGCTTGGGCCGTGCCTTTTTCTTTCTCTTTTCTGGGCAGCACTCACTTTTAGCGTTGGGCTCGTCTGGATAATGGCTGGGCTTAGTGGCATGCAGGTGCAGGGATCAGTGGAAGGACGAGACCAGCAGTTCAAGGATGTCAACCTCTCTGCTAGCCGGCTCGGGATCTTAAAGGCAGGTTTTGGTAATTATTTTTCCTGTTCCTAGAATCTGGGGTAAAGGCATCGACGAGGATGAAAAATGACTATTGGGGGCGGGCTGGAAGAATGCGAACCAGGTAGGGAACCTTTTGTTTCTTCTAGGGGCCGGTTCTGTATTTTTCTGGCTGGTTCTGGGGGTGGTACCGCCGGTTCTGGACTCCTAGGATTGAGGGCTTCAATTTATGAAGCGGTGGTTGCTAGGGTTTGAAGGCTACGATTTTAGGGTTTTAGAGTTAGGGTTTCATGCTGATAAAGTGTTTTAGGAAAACTGGAATTGGGAGATAATTGAGTCGTGCGTTCATTGATAATAGATGTCTCTTTATATATAGGATTACAAGTATAGATATAGAGTTGTATATGGAAACATAATGGTACAATGATTGGACATCTACGAATATCTCTTAGAATATCTTTAACATAAACCGTATACAATTAGAGCAAGTAACCTAGAGTTGGGCTAGACACATATTCTGGATTTACTTGAACACATAACATATTGTTGATTTGTCTTATTGTATATGTCATTTCCTTTGAATAGATCAGTACTCATTGCATATAAATTGTGGTGGCATGGAAAACAAACCACCATCGGAAGCATCAAGTATGAAGGAGATGAAGCCTCTGGAGATGCAGCAACATTTGTTCAGGCCACATCCAATTGGGGATTTAGTAGCACTGGTGATTTCGTAGATGCTTGGAGTTCTGACAAGGACTATATTGCCAATAATGTTTCCATACTCAAAATGAACAACTCCAAATTGTACAGAACTGCACGACTTTTTCCTCTTTCTCTCACCTACTATGCCCATTGCTTAGTAAATGGAAATTACACTAAAACTACACTTCGCAGAGATAGTTCTCAGAGACAACATGTCTTATTATGGTGTTGGAAGACGAATGTTTGATGTTTATATCCAGTAGGGCTGGGCATGGGCCAGGACGGGCCGGTTATTGATTGATACCAAGCCCGGTATTGAAAATTTTATATGGGACGGGACGGGACGGGACAACGTTTTTTCAAACTTATTAGTACCGAAGGTACTGAAACCGATAGGGATCAGGTCGGGCTCGGGCCCCATTTTTTTTTTTTTTTTCCCCACACTTAAGTACTTTAACAGCTATCCAAAATTTCTAGATTTCAATCATTCTAGGATGCAACTGCCCTCTTAGCACTGCAACTTATAAATCTACACAATCAATTTTGCTTTAAACCAAATCAAACAATGTAAAATACTAAAATGAATTGAAGAATTGTTGAAAAGAAGAAATGAACTAGTGAAGATGGACAATAATACAATATGTGCAAAACTGCAGATTGCAGATTATGAATTCAAAGTGCAGTAATGCATATTATGAGTTTATGATAGGAAAGAGGTGCAGTAATGCAATTTGCAGATTATGACAGGAAACAAATGCAGTAATGCAATTTGTAGATTGCAGTAATGCAAATTGCAGATTGCAGTAATGGCTGTAATGCAGTAATGCAAATTGCATATTATGACAGAAAACAAATGCAATGTGCAACACTGCAACACAACAAATAGCCAATTCAATAGACCGACAATAAGTTCAATAAATGAATAAACACAGAAACCAATTCATGAATTCAACAATAAGTCCAGTAGGTCTTAACCAAGAAATTAAAGTCTGAAATAAGAAATTTAAAGTCTAGAAACCATTACATGATAAAAACTAGTTAACTATAAGTCTTGAAGTATTAAACACATTTGAAAAAACCTTCATTAGTTCATCACACTCAGTCTCACAACGTCATAAACTCATTAGTCAACATTTACCACTGCAGCCTTTCCCTTCCCCTTTGCTTTCGGGATTGTTGAACGCATATTTCTACAAGAGGTAGTGCTCTCATGATCTAAGCAAGCATTTAAAGTCGGTAATAGAGAAACTACATGTAAGAAAACAGAAAACAAAAATTAAAATTGAAACTGATCAAGGTACCTTTCTCAGCCCAACAAGTACTTTTCTCTATATCACAGCAACATGGCCAATCCATTCTCTCATATCAACAATAATATAATTGATAAACATCAAAGTTGATAAATAATATACAGTTCAATCAACAAAGAAAAATATAGGATTAAATACTTGTTACTCCTCAAACTTTTGCCTGAAAAACAGTTTAGTCCCTCGCCTTTTAAATTAAACTGGATAGTCCTTATTCTCTCTAATTCTCACACAACAAGTCCTCAACAGACCTAAATTGACTATTATACCCTCATTCATCTTTTTTTTTCAATTTTTTTAATTGTTCTCTGTCTTTTTTAATTTTCCTTTCTTTTTTATTTCTTCTTCTTCTTATTCTCCTCCTCCTCCTCCTCTTCCTCTCTGTCTCTCTCTACCAAGCCACCCTCCGCGGCCTCTGCACCTCATGCGTCTTCCGCCTCCACCTGGCCAGATTCTCCCCTATCTACTTCCTCTTCCAAGCCCTTCAGCAACAAAATAGCTACAAACCCAAAAAGAACAACCATAATCCATCGAACCCATCAAACAAAACTTCAAACTTTCAAATTCACATGATTACATAAACAATTACGAGACCCTAAAACCCAGATCCTTGAATCGAAACCAAGATCCAATCACGAAAGCAATGCAAATTTCCCAGATTAAAATAATTGATAATTGAAAAATGAAATTGAAGGTTGCATGGCATAGACGAGAAACTTGTCCATCTCCAAAGCCGCTGCCATCTCACTCTGGATCATACCCAATACCCAAGTAATCAAACAAACAATTTGAGCCTTTGCCAATGACAATGAACCGGATTGAATGCTTATCACAGTATCTACATTGTTTTCAAAAACGCAAGAGCATTTTACTGAATTAGTTCATGATTCAAAGCCAAGTCTATGTCTTTATCAATAGCTAATGTCTTGCCCATTTTCAGAAACTGTTTAGGGTCATAGTTCTTGACAAAGCTATGTCTCTAACACTTTTCCAAAACCCAGAAATCAGTTTCCAAAACTTAACATTAACTAGAAATGAAATGCAGAAGAGAACCTAAAAACATAAACAAGTTGGGTCTGATCGAATACTTGGATGAAATTATTACAAGGGCCACTAATGCCCCAAGTACTGAGATGCTTCAACAGCCTCTTGACTCGGAACACATTTCAACTAGTTCCAGTTGATGCCGGCGACTGCTTTGGCGGTCCGTACATCAGCTGTGATGACGCGGCTAGGTGATAGGGCTGGATCTGGGGGCCGTAGGATGAGGTTTTCCGATAATCGTAATTCGTTGATCGAAGATCAGAGACAAAATCACAAAGAAGACGAAGAGGGTTTTTGATTTTTGAAGGAGATTGATTTGGTGAAGAAAATTGAAAAGTCTAAAAGAGAAGAAGAAGGCGGGGATGTGTGTTCATGTCTGATATAGTTTCGTTCTCAGAGAAGAAAAAGAAGAAGAAGAAGAAGAAGGAATACAATTGAAGGAGGGCGACGATGGGATGGGCATCTGGAAAAGCGAGGCTTCTGGAAATCTCCATGAGAATTTGAGAGAGTGAACGAGGCGAGAGCTATGGTTAGGGTTGCCTTCGATCAAGGCGTGATCGAATGTCTTGTCTACTGGTGACGACATCATCGAGGATGATCGGCAGGGATCATGGATCTGGGCTCAGAGAGAGAGACAGAGTCTCGTCAAAATAAGAGAGAGAGAGAGAGAGAGAGAAAAAATAAATAAAAAAGGATTAAAAAAATAGAAAGAGAGAAAAAAAGAGGAAGAAATTAGAAAAAGAGTGAGGAAAAATAAAATAAAAAGGAAGTGAGGGGTATAATAGTCTTTTTGGACCTGTTGTGTGAGAATTCCAGAGAATAATGACTAACTTGTTTAATTTAAAAGGTGAGGGACTGAACTAGAAAAGTACAGGGAGTAACAAGTATTTAACCCAAAAATATAATTGATAAACATCCATCATAACAAAGAGCACTCGAATCAGTCAGTCTTTAAATTTACTAGGCAATTCAACACCATTCAGTAAAATTGTACCCAATATTATTCCATTATCAACAAAGAGATGAGTAGAACACTGTACCAGTGATGCGAACAAGAGTTTCCCTCCCAGACAAATCAGTCACATGCTGCAATTAGAATACACAAAACTCATTTACAACTCCAAACTTTGCAAATTACGAATGACAGTTCAATTCAAGTGGATGCATAACTTACAATGAAGGTATCATTTAATGAGGCAATTATGTGAGCGACACCAAAAACATGCTCTCCATCACGAACAGCAGGTCCAACTGTCCAAGAGTGACATGCTTCTCCTTCGGCTATCTGACCTTCCTCTTCGACTATAAACACAATCCAATCAACGGATACATAAGCAAGGGTAATTTACGCAGCACACAGCAAACTAAATCTGGAAGCAACAACCATCGCTCCTACCAATCTACCATTTATAATTTTATATGATACAATAGCAACAACCATCGCTCCTATCATATGATTCAAAATAAAATTCGATAGAAACAGATGATTAAGAACAGGAAATTTCTGATTTTTTTTGTGAATTTCAATATCCATCAAACCCAACAAGAAACACAACAAAGTATGGTTAAGGCTACTTACTAAGAGAGTTAGAGTCTTGGATGGTGCTTGAACAAGCTTAAGCTGAAAATCAAATCCTCACAATAAAGTAAGTTGAGGGCTTGAGGCTACTTCCACTCTCATCTCATCATGCTTGTTGTATGAAGGGAAATTGGAAAGAAATTTGGGATCGGGGATTTAGAATTTTAGATGAGGAACATGTAGAAGAAGATTTGGAGAGTGGAGAAGAGAGCTTAGAACTAGGGTTAGTGAATTGGGGATCGACTGATCGAGGGGGATCGGGGATTTAGATGAAGAACATAAAAAGATCTGGAGAGTGGAGAAGAGTTCTAAGCTCTCGATCGAGGTCTTCGTTAGTTCGTTTAGCAGGTTAGGACCTTAGGCCATTTAGTTTAGGTCAAAATGTTTTGATCAGGTGTGGTCATTCCTCTGTGTTCTCACATATTTGCCTAAACCACCTAATCAAAATCAACCAAGTAATATAAAATATTAAAGATTTAATTTAATTAATTTAAACGGGACGGGACGGGATCATTCGGGATCCACTGGGCTAGTACCAGTACCGGGCCCGTTTCTACGGGACGGGACGGGCCCAAATAGTAAATTTCAGATTTTGATCCCGGCCCATATCGGTGGATTTCGGGACGGTTTCGGAACTGTACCGGGACTTCAGTTTTGGATGCCCAGCCCTAATATCCAGGTATCCATTTGTAGTATTTTACACTTATGTATATAATATCACATTTCATATGGAATGAGTAACGCATGCATCATTTGAATAAAGTAGAGATGTGAAAAGTAGGATTATTCTATATATATAAAGCCCATTTATCCACCAAAATGTCATAATAGGTAAATCTTATATCTATATTACTTACTGTCTAATCACTTGGATAAATCTAACTGTTCTCCGAAGTTATTATGTCATAACCTAACTTCCTATACATTCTTTAATTTACCTAGTTTTTCATAATCACTGTTGGTCTGTCTTATTATCCGCCAACTTATTGCAGGACAAACTGGTATCGAAGGATTTTGATATTACAAAGGAAGCATTAGGGGTTGATAAGGACGTGATCAAGGTATTTAAAGCAGTTTTTAATGTTAAGACTTTACTGATCCGCTTTCAGTGGGCTGGGAAAGGGACAACTAATGTTCCACTAGGAGGATAATATGGTTCTCTTATATCAGCCATCTCAGTGCAGTCAGGTAAGTACAGGCCTGCTCATCTGCAGGACTACTTTTCAGGGACAAAACAATATCAACCTTATAATTTTGTCACTTTAGATCCAATGGCTCTCAATCATTTACATAGAACTCGGTGTATGTTCATCATTTCAACCTAGTTCTCTACTTCTACTAAAAAAAAACCCAGTTCTCTACTTTTGAAGGGTAAACTCTCGCCTTACTGCTTGTTTTCTTTCTCTTTCTCTCTTAACTCCTGCTTATTTAGTCTCTTGCTCAATTGAAAACTCATTCAGCAAAAGTCATGATTAAACTTCGATATCATTTAGAGAATCAAACTAGAGAATTGAAAATTTTGGATCTTTACTGTTCAAATTGAAGAAACCTCAAAGAATCATACCATAGTTTGCATAAGTTAAAATAAAGGATTAAATTCTGCTTACTACCTTGTACTTTCAAGGGTTCATCAGTTTAGTCTCTGCACTTCTAATTTAATCAAAAAAGTCCTTGCACTCTCTAATTTCATCAAATCGATCGATCCAATCCGTCACTATTTCGTTAATTTTCGCTGTTAAAATGCTGACGTGAGACCTTCTCACAGGGAAAATTCTCAAACTACCCATCGCTAGGCAGCCCGTAGACGCGTAAGTGTTGTGAATACAGAGGGTAGTTTTGGAAATTTTCCCCAAAAATTGACGGAATAGTGACCGATTGGATCAATTTGATGAAATTGGAGAGTGCAAGGACTTTTTTGATTAAATTAGAAATGTAGGGACTGAACTGATGAACCCTTGAAAATACAGGGTAGTAAGCAGAATTTAGTCTTAAAATAAAAAAGCAATAATTTTGGATATTCGTAAATTAGAAAAGAATGAATCCTAGATTTTGGTTCAACTCAAAATACAAAAAGTATTAGAAATCTTGAATTCATAATAGTTTGCACCCTTGACTCAAACTCAAATTCCAATGAATTTTATTATTCATAAATGTTTAATTGTTCATTAGTCTCAAACGAGACCAACCCCAGTGATCGAGTGAGCCAGAAAGAATAGAGGGAGGGAGGGAAATAGAGAGAGAGAGAGAGAGAGAGAGAGAGAGAGAGAGAGAGAGAGAGAGAGAGAGCAGCGAATGAAGATGGGCAACGGATTGGGTGGAATCCATGAAGGTTTGTAAAGTTTCTTTCACCCCTCGGATCTGGTTCATTTAAATCTAATGGCTATAAACCATCTGTCCCTTTTTGTCTCTTAAAAGTAGTCCCGCAGGTGAGCGGGCCTGCTGGTCAGGTGTAATTAGTTATGAGTTTTCTCTTTATACGTACTGCGTTGTATTAGAGCAACTCCAACAGGTTCTCCATATCTTGATTTTTCTCTATTTTAGGGAAAAATTTAGCTATTTTGCTCTAACAGATTCCCTATAATTATCCCTAAAATAGAGATAGTGATGAGAGAGTGATGAAAGAGAAAACAAAATTCCCTATATTTACAGCAATCTGTAAAATTTTAGGGAAGGATTTATGGAAGAATTATGGAATTTGTAAAAGAAAGAATCTGTTGGAGTTGGAGCATAATTTTTTTTAGAGATTTTAATTTTTGCTTCCCTATAATAGAGAAATTATACGGAATCTGTTGGAGATGCTCTAAAATTCTGGGAGAAGCCTTTCAATTAATCATGGCCATGTGATCATAATTACATGTAAACTAAAAAGATTAATAGTGAAAAAACGAGGATTAATTTAACTTGATATATATATACATTATTGGTCAATTTTTTTGGGTTCAGTGGTTGTCCAACTGGAGCAAATTGTTTTCCTTGATTTGCATAGCTGGGATTTTGAAATGCAAAATTGAATCAATTGATATTGCAACTTGTTGGAGTTCTTATTTTAACAATTATATGTTCTTTTTTCCTTGTATCATCATTTTTCTTCTCTTGCAAGGTTTTACCCATGAACACTTTGTTGTGGTGTGAATATTTTACTATAATCTGCAAACTTTGTTTTTTTTTTTTTTTTCAATTGAAAATTAAATTTCTGAAGTTTAAATAAAAGATGACCTCTCTATATATTGGTAAAGAGTCAGTAGGCATATGTTTAATTAGTTTTTCAAACGGCATATCCCATGCCTTTTCGCTTAGAGGAGTTGGGAGACAAACAGATCGACTCCACAACTTCCTTACGTTAACCTTTGCTTTCTTTGTGCCTTATTTGTATCTCAACGACTATCTTAAATTCTTGATCTTAACACTTTTATATCTCATATATTGCCATATAAGAAATGTTCTTAAGTTCTGTGGTACTACCTTTTGTAAACTTTTTTATCTCACCTATTGCCATACAAGAAGTATTCTTAAGCTATATTGCAGTACCTTTTGTGAACTACAATCTTATGATCCCTTATCTTGGCTTCTAGATTTCACTACCCCTGCTGACAGCAAAAGGAAGATTTATATTGTGGTTGGAGTTGTTTCAGCTTTCTGCCTCATCTTCTTAAGTTTTGGCATTCTTTGGTTAAGAGGCTGTTTCGGACACAAGACAACCAGGGAAGAAGGTACAGTAGATAACTGTGCAAACTAATTTTTGGTTTTGAAAAGATAATAGTAATGGATATTGCTCACGCAGTACCGTACAAATTTCTAAAATGGTCCACACACTGTTGGTTGCTTCGATTATAACAAGGTTGTCCAGAATGCTTGAAATTTTGGTTGTTGTTGTTTTACATGTCTTTTGTTGAATGATGACATATATATGTAATTTTGATTATTGTCGGTTGCTTGGATTATGTCAAGAAAGTCCAAAATCCTTGAAATTTTGGTTGCTGGAAATTTTGGTTGCTGTTGTTTTGAATATGTTTTGGTGAATATGTCATATATATAATTTTGGTTGTTGTTGGTTGCTTGAATTATGGTTATTGAAAATTTGATTGTCAATTACTAAGTGGCATATATGTAATGCTCAAATTACAAAACTTTATCAAGGTTGTGCAGAATACATAATGCTCAATGACAACTATAGATTCTTTTCTGCAATTTTGTCCATTACTAACTGCAAACCAATTTATTTCAGTGGGAGAGAAGAGGCAAAGCATCATATACTTAGGAAGATATTGATGTGGTCAGAAATGAGTGGGCAAAGTTTATATATGGTCAAGACACATATGTAAGCATTGTGCTTGGTACTTGTGGAGATGTATTTTTTTCAGTTCAGTTGAAACTTTGTTCTATGGATTTAGTTGGACATGAGTGATGTTTGTACTTTGAATTGATAATATAAGATTTGTGAGAATGATGAAGTAAATGACATTGGAACTTTGAATTTCATATCTGCCTATTTCCAGATCAATTGTGCAAACTCAATTCCAACAACATATATAGGATTAGCTAGTAACTGTTGTAGTGCTAACTATCACACAACACAAAAGGTCAAAATAAAGTGTATTGTCTAAGGAAAATACAGACAACACTTTTATTTAACAACTTGTCATCTTAATGCTATTTAGACAACATGGCATCTATGAACTTGTCATCTTAAAGCTAGTTCAGACAATAATGGCGTCCATCAATTTGTCATCTAAGAGGAACACAGACAACAAGAAGGAAAAAATAAGTGTGGTCTGAGGTTCATTCAAGACAACAAATGCATCAACGTCAATGCTATCGTAAATAACATTTAGACACCATTTATGTTAGATTCAGAAAACAAGAAAAATAAAATGTGTGATATGAAATTTATCCCGCACAACACATGTATCCAAAAGATTGTTATATTAATTCTATTTCAGACAACACCGGAATCCATCTAACTGTTATCTTAGATAAGAGTTAGACAACATAAGGTAACTGAAAGTGTAGTATGGGGTTCATTCAAGACAACACCATTTCGAGCAAATTGATATTTATAATGCATTTAGCAGAACATCTGGTAATGAAAAATGCTTGTTTGAGGTTTACTTCACACATCAAGTTTCTTACATTATTGTCGTTGAAGATATTTGACAGACAACACAGCTTTGGATAGATTGTTCTGTTTGATAAATTTCACTTAACACCTAACCAATAAGCTGTTGTCTGAGTTTATACCCGATAACAGACTACTATCATGAAGAGAAATTTGGTAAATTTAGACAACACATATTTTGGTACATATGTTGTGTGAATGACCAGAGAGACAATTGAAAAAGAATGTTGTCTGATGGGGGAGATCAGATGGCAGGCTACTAGACAACAACTCCATTTTCATTCAAACAATAGACTTTTGACTGTTGTTTAATTCACTTTGTGTAGTAGTGAAAGAAATACGTCCCTACACACTTACTGTAGATCTTTGTGGACGTCTGTCCTATAGGATACAACTCTCCCAAGGTAAGTATTATTGCCTTAGAATCTATTGCATACATCAATCTGTGGTCACTCTCAAATGATTTCACGGAAGATGAGTCTCAAAACAGATGTATTTTGGGTATTGGTCTTTGTGTGCCTTTATAGAGTTCAGATTGAACCGTTGTATGAGAATTTATAACTTTTTTATTTGAATTTTGAACAGAAGTGTTCTTTGTAATTGCTGTCGTATTTATTTGAAACAAAAGAAAATGCTCAAGTGCTTAGAGCCCGAGATCCGAGGCTCAAGGTGCAGTCTTTAATCATAGAGTTCCAACAAACCAAGGCGTGATTGATCCCTAAATTTACAAAAGACACTATAACAAGTCACCAGATTTCGGCAACTAGTGATCCAATTCCGGTGGCCAGTCACCGGATTCCAGCAACCGAAGTCCCGTGAAGTCTCTTTCTCTCTCTCTACGTGACAAATGGAGAGAGGGCAAAATTATCCCAAAAATAAACAAAAATTAATTAAAAAAATAACTTAATTTGGTATTAGGACAAAAAATATGTAATTTGTTGGATAAGTGGACAATCTTATAAGATGTTTGGGTAAATGAGGTTAGTGTAGCTCAAATTTAGGTAAATGGACATTTTCCCTAACCAAAAAGCATGCAAGCATGCATGAGTGTTTTACCTCATATAGAGGTATAATTATTTTCACCTTATAAAGAGATTATATTTTCACCTCAAAGATAAATTACGGTATGTCTAGTATGAACCTAACCAAAAGGCAGAAAGTGAAGAACATTAAATCAACCTAACTACAAGGTACATATAAAGAGAAGTTTTAAATACACACCCCTAATTACTTAATACACTACCCATTTGCTAAATACACAACCTAAAATATCCTTAATCTCAAAAAACCATTAAAATATGACTATATTAAATCTATAATTAATATGATTAGTATATTGACGTTTTGTAAATGACCATATTGATCACTTGTGTTAGTTATTAGAAAATTCATAAAGATTTATTGTTCCGTTCAATAGATGCCAAAATTAGCTATATCAGTAGTTTCTTCACTGTGACGGAACTACAAAGTTGTCTTTGGAAGGGCCAAAAAAATTAACAATTATAAAGTCTTATACTTATGATGTTTTGTATTAGACAACAAAATTGACTAATCATGACTTTTAGAACAAAAAAAAAAAGGAAGTTAACTAAAAAATGAGTGTAAAAAAATATGTTTTAAAAATATTTAATGCTATTGAATTTTAAATTCTAAATTAAATGGTTTCTCACCCCATTTAATTACAATTTATTTAAGGAAAACTTAAACTAGATGGTGTATAATTTTATTCTTGACTTCTTGTATTAAATGGGGAGGCCATGTATAGAAAATTTGTTGTGTTTATCTAACTATTTATACATAATTATGAATAATAAAAGGAAATATGACTTTTTTTCTTCTTCTTCTAATACATAGATGTTTTTTTCGTCATTTAACCTACCATTAAAATCTGATTTGAAATATTATTTTATTTATTTATATTTTTTTAATCAAGGAAAAAGTATATTCATCACAAGCCAGAATAGGCCGTCACATACCCTTCCACTGTCATTTAAGGACATAGACAGGCAAGAAGATAGTGGTAGTATCCACAAGTGGTACATAGAAATAGACCTACTCATTTTACATTCAAATATGTAGAAGTAACGGAAATCCTCATTCGGTACTACTTTAGAGGCGCTAAAGAGACATTGGGTGCACAACAGTGCTTAGGTTGCTAAATACAAGGAAATTATCGTAAAAGACAAACCTAAACACAGTAAAGGCCTAGGGCAACAACCCCGGCCCAAAATAGTAAGCCCAAAAGCATCCAAAGGAGTAGTCCAACTTCAGAGACCATCAAGCCAGCCTGGTCTCAGCCCATCCTCCCCTGATGACATGTCATACGCCACAAGCCCAGTGGCTTCACCCAACCCGCTCTGCTCCTACCCGTGCCCTCTTGATCTGCGCTGCCGCGACCTCCTGCCACTTGGACCCAAACCACTCCACCTCACACGACGGCCTGAAGCACGTCGGTCTACCACCTCACCCTCCGCCCACAGTCAATGTAGAACCCATGTCGTCAGTCTCGATCAACACAACCACATCGCCCGTCGAGATGCGGCCAGAAAACACAATCCAAAGCTTTATGTGATTACTTCGAGCACAACCACCCATGGAATGCCCTCGAATCATATTGGATCAAATACTCGTCCAGCAGCAAGACCCTAAGACGTTGGTGAGGCTGGAGGCCAGCACCAGTCAGGCGCCGCCAGACAAGATCGAATACTCAAAGGGAAAAGAAACCGGTCTTTGGGTTTTTAGGGTTTCTCTCGAGGAAGAGAGAAAACTATAGGGATTATTACTTTCTTATCTGATTTGAAATATAAAATAATATGGATGTGTTTTAATTAGCTAGGGGTGTGTATTTAAAATATCTCATATATAATTATAGAATACGAAATGAACATAAAAAACAAAATACATACTAGAATGTTTAACCTCATATAGAGGTATAACTATTTTCACCTTATAAAGAGGTAAGTTTTTCACCATATATGTCTAAAACAAAGGTAAGAGTTTAACCATGTACTATAACTCATATGAAGATACATAAACATAAATTATATTTACACAACAACAAAGCATCAATCCATTGATAAGATAGAAATGGTTCATCGAATTAAAATGAAAAGACACATGTAGCATTTACCTCTATCATTCCAAATATGGAATAATAATATTTACCTCAATGGTGGTGAAAAGAAAAGTGATGGTGATAAGAAAGATGAGACAAGATTCATAGGAGATGAGAGAAAGAAGAAGATGGAGCAGAAGAAGAAGAGGAAAGAGAAGAAGGAAATATGTAATAGACAAGATCAAGGAAGAATAATGTCTATTTGACATCTTGATAGAAGGTTACCCTCTATTCGACGTCTGAAGAAACTAATAACCCCTATAGTTTTCTCTCTTCCTCGAGAGAAACCCTTAAAACCCAAAGACCGGTTTCTTTTCAGTTTGAGTATTCGATCTCGTCCGGCGGCGCCCGACCTGTGCTGACCTCCGGCCTCACTGACATCTTGGGGTCTTGCTGTAGGACAGGTATTCGATCCAATATGGTTCGAGGGCATTCGATGGGTGGTTGTGCTCGAAGTAGTCGCAGAAAGCTTCGTCTTGTGTTTTCTGGCCGCATCTCGACTGGTAATGTGGTTGTCCTTATCAAGATCGACAACATGGGTTCTACATCGAAGGTGGGCAGAGGGTGAGGCGGTGGACCGACATGCTTCAGACCGACGTGTGCGGTGGCACGGTTTGGGTCCAAGTGGCAGGAGGTCGCGGCGGCGTAGATCGGGGGGGGGGGGGGGGGGGAGGAGGCACGGGTCGGAGCAGAGCGGGTTGGGTGGAGCAGCTAGGTTTGTTGCGTTCGACATGTCATCAGGGGAGGATGGGCTGAGATCAGGCTGGCTTGATGGGCTCTAGAGTTGGACTACTCCTTTGGATGCTCTTAGGCTTACTATTTTAGGCTGGGCTTGTTGCCCTAGGCCTTTAATATGTTTTAGCTTTGTCTTTTACAATAATTTCCTTGTACTTAGGAACCTAAGCACTGATGTGCACCCAATGTCTCTCTAGCGCCTCTAGAGTAGTACCAAAGGAGGATTTCCGCTACTTCTACGTATTTGAATATAAAATGAGTAGGTCTATTTCTATGTATCATTTGTGGGTACTGCCACTATCTTCTTGTTTGTCTATGTCCTTAAATGACAGCAGAAGGGTATGTAACAGCCTATTCTGGCTTGTGATGAATATACTATTTCCTTGATTCAAAAATCAAGAAACTAATAATACAATATAAAGTGACCATATTAAGTTTGTTAATTTTACATTAAAGAAGATCAAAATTTTAAAAAGAAATTTAGATTTCATTAACGCATGCCATGATGCCCACTACATATCCTTCTGCTGTCTTTGACTAGACAGATCAAGAAGTTGTAGTAAGAGAATTACTATGATACATAGAAACATACCACCTATATTCGAACTAACCGCTCACTTATTTAAAGTGAGCCTATAAACTATAGAGAATAGTAAGACATAGTAAATAGGCCCCTACCACACCTATCTATATTTTTTCCTTGCCCATCAAGCTCGGGCTAGGAGTTTTTTCGAACACAAAAGTTGTTTGGTCCGTAGAGAGATTGGACCTAACAACAGGGTGAAGTGGGCCCCACAACTGCCCAAACTCTTAAAGATCCGAATTGAAAGGAAAAGCTTGAGCCCATCACCCTCTTTTTGCATCTTCATTTTCTAGCCCACAACAGCCTTAAGCAAGAGCCCAAAAGTTTACCCTAGCTCATTTGAGCACAAACCCAATCTCACGAAGGTTGTAGCCTCTCTGCTACAGGCCCCGCCATCTTTGTCGCAGGGAGTTACCCAGCCACATGGACCACCACCTGAGACCAACGCAAATTTTAGAGTACACCACCATCATCATAATTAGCAAGAACTGGGCTCGGGTATGAGCCAAAAAACAGTCCTGCCCTATTGATTTGGACTCCTAAATCCATTGGCAAGTCATCGGAAATTCTGACCACGTCCCCAGCGACACCCAAGCCAACCATTCCAGATCTATAACCTCTGCGTTGCAACTTCGTTCAGCGCCCCCTGTCATCTGCGCCTCAGTCACTGACGATGACGCCATTGAAGACATAGAGAGAGATTGGGAAGTCTTTAGCAAACATACTGTTTTGCCGCCGCCCCTACCATAGCCCCGGAGATTAGGCCACCACTTCAGGCTTTCATCAAGAAGAAATCTGCTCTTCCAAGAAGGATTATTACCACCACCTGCAAAGGTAGCATAGATCCGACCCAAAAGTTTTGGGCTTGGGGAGCCGGTTGGAACCACCGTATGCATCGCCGATAGGAGACGGCGTTAGAGTGAGTGCTAGAATAAGTGTAGCGAGAGAGAATAGGGTTGTTTCACCCATCTTCTTTTTCTAAAGAAGATCAAAAGTATTTAGGATTACAATTAATATATTGATTTTTACTAACTCTTGTGTAATAGATATTAAATAAGGGTTTATTAGGAATGAAAAATTTCGGTGTTGAGTCAGCAAGATAGAAAATGAAATAAATTCAATGTGGCAGCTGAGTCATAGGACCGCGATTAACAAAAAAATTCATTCGGACTACATTCAATACAGGTTGTGAGTTGTTGACTTAGATCAAATTAACTCTAAAATTAATATAAAAGTAGCAAAACTAATTGGAAATAATAAAGAGGTCGTAAAGTGATTGACACTGTCATCTAAATAATGGCATGGGCCGGATTTCATCTTTTCGATCAATATAATTAAGGTCTTTTAACATCTAAAATGTGGTGGAACTGATCCAAATTAGTTCCAAAGTCATGGCAATTCTACCAATACTTTCTTTTTTTTTGAGAATGAAAAAGTTTTATTCAACTTGACCAAAACTACAAAACATGGGAATGACCGGTGGTGGACAAGAACTCCCCACTCTCCTCCCTATAAAAAGAACCAGTTACGGGTCCGTCATTACCAATGACATCCATGAGCCAAGAAGGCCCAACCCCTAACCAACTACTCCGCCCATTACCCCGGGCTACAACTCCAGCAACAGCATGAGCCGCCATATTTGCCGCTCTAGGAACATACTGAATATTGTGGATATCCAATGCCCCTAGTATCTCTCTGATTCGCTCCACAATAGTACCCTCACTTGCAAGGCATTCATCACTTCCATTTACCATTCTCACAGCCTCCAAACAATCTGTTTCAACCACGAGTCCAGTCCAGCCTCGTTCCATAGCCCATTCAACACCCCTCATCACAGAGAACAACTCAGCTGCACATGGCTTTAATCTTCCAGTGACCCTCTCTCCCATAGCTGCTACCATATTCCCATCGCTATCGCGGCATACACTGCCGATCCCAACCTGTTCTCCATTTGCAGCCACCGATGCGTCACAATTTAACTTTAGACTTCCACCTGGGGGTGGAGCCCAATGTACATCATTCCCAGCTATGACGCAATCATCCACCTGACCCTCAAGGTTGCGACCCCGAGCATGCTTTATACTCTCCCATATGGAAATACCCATTTCATATATCACCATAGTGGGTTTGACTTGCTCACCATGTTGAACAGCATTTCGTTCTTTCCAATTAAGCCAAAGAAGTACAATTAAGAAACATACCTCATCCACTGTTAACTTCCTTCTAGCATCTTCTAGAAAATCCACAAAACTTCCCCATGCACCATGACCCAACTTAGAGAAAAAACTCACCTTTTCCAACACCGCAACACTTGAAGGACACCAATATGTTGCGTGTAAAGGCGTTTCATTTGCTTGTTGGCATCTAGTACATAGAGGAGTATACACAATACGCCTCGTACACAAAGCACTCATACATGGTATAGTTCCGGTTGAGCACCTCCAAATGAAATGCAGCATCTTCGGAGGGAGTTTGAGCTTCCAGAGATGGCGCCAGTAATCAGAAGCTACTGGTGCCGGGTTTTGATACCCACTACGATCTCGTACATCCTTAAGGGCCAACCAGTACCCACTCTTCACTGAATACTTACCATGCCGATTTTGATTCCAGATAAGCTGAGCTCGGCCTCCCAATCTCACAAGTGGAATACTTAGAATTGCATCAACTTCATGAGCCGTACCAATCTGCTCCAGTTTTGAAATATCCCACACTCCTGAATCCGAGATCAGTTCTGAAACCTTCATAGACATATCCAAACCACTTTTGTAACTTACACTAAAGCCGTCCACATTAGGAACCCACGGATCAAGGAAAACCCTAATGTCTTCACCACTACCTACTCTCCATCTCAATCCTTGCTTCAGTAACTCACCACCCCAAACAATGGCACGCCATATAGAAGAAGGATTCTTACCCACCTCAGCCTCAAGAAAGCTGGTTTTTGGAAAATAACGAGCTTTGAGCATTCTGCCAACTAGAGAATCCCGACTACGCAATAACCTCCATCCTTGCTTTGCCACAAGGGCTTTGTTAAACTGTTGGAACTCCCTGAACCCCAGACCCCCCTCATTCTTATTCAAACACATACGATCCCAACTTCGCCAATGCATTCCTTTACCACCCGGCTTACTCCACCAGAAGCGGGCTAAGTGTTTATTAATTTCCTCACAAGTACCAATTGGTAGCTGAAAAACACTCATAGTATACGTAGGAATCGCCTGAGCGACAGCCTTAATGAGTATTTCCTTACCACCCTTTGACAGGATCTTACCTTCCCAACCCTGTACTCGTTTCCAAACTCTATCTGCTAGGCCACGGAACGTACGTTTCTTATCTCTACCGGTAATCGTAGGCAGACCCAAATATTTTTCATGGCAAGGGACAACCTTCATGTTAAGCACACCACTACATTCCTCCTTCACCCAAGTCGACGTCCTCGGACTAAAGGAAATAGCAGATTTGTCTGTGTTAATCTTTTGCCCCGAGGCTAATTCATACCTCCCAAAGATCTCCTTCAACCTAATACAATCCTCCTTTGAAGCATCACAGAATAATAAACTATCATCTGCGAAGAACAAATGCGAAATGGAAGGAGCCCCTCTAGCAATAGCAACCCCATGAAGATGATTGTCAACCTCCGCTTTACGTATCAAGGAAGAGAAACCCTCTGCCACAATAATAAATAGGTACGGGGAGATTGGATCACCTTGCCTAAGACCACGCCCAGGTGTCACTTTACCAAAAGGTCTACCCTTGAGCAGAATAGAATAGGTAACAGTCTCAATACACTCCATAATCAGACCCACAAATCTACTGGGGAACCCCAATACCTCCATCATCTTCTTAATGAAATTCCATTCCACTCTATCATAGGCCTTGGCCATATCCAACTTCACTGCTACCTTTTGTCGACTCTTTTTACCACGTCTCTTCAAATTATGAATCACCTCAAAAGCTGCGATCACATTGTCATGAATAGACCTATTGGGTATGAACGCACTCTGGTATTCCGAGATGACATCCGGAAGCACCAACTTCAATCTGTTTGCCAAAGTCTTCGACACCAACTTATACATCACATTACATAGACTGATCGGTCTAAACTCCGCCACCTTTTTTGGACCTGCAACTTTCGGAATCAGAGCAATCAAAGTGTGGTTAAGCTCCTTAATAGAGCCCTGCCCATTAAGAAATTCCAAACATCTCGTAACCACATCAATACTTTCTTTTATATTGTCAAAATAATGAAACAAAACATTATATCCTTGTTTTGACATAAGTATTTTTTCTAATATTTATTAATAAAGACTAATCTCATAATAATACAATTATAGAATGAAGGAAAGAATAATAGATACTAAATCTTCATTATATTAATAAAGATTAATCTCACAATAATATACTAAAAACAATATATTTTGAGTTTTTTTTTCTTCTTTCCTTCTTATAGTGAAATATAAAAAATTATTAGAAATCTAATCTTAAAAAACTAAGATTAAGAAAAACGTTGTAGAACTTAATTTATTTTAATTTTCTAAATAGTTAAATAAAATTAATTTCTATTTGTTCAAATTAAGATTTTAAAATCGTGCTTTATAGTGGGTAGGCACGAGCACGGCCCGGTAAGATATGGGCTCAGGCCATGGGCCGGGCCGGGCTTAATGTTTAAGTAAATGGGCCGGCACGATAATAAATGGGCCGGTCCAAGCACGGCACGAAACACGACTAGGCCAGCTTAAAATGGGCCGGGCCGGCCCGTTTGCCACCTCTAGTAGGAAATAAGTAATTACTCGTGGCATTAGGCTAAAATAACTAGCCATTAATGAATAATTTCATCGATGACTAGCAAACCTCAAGGACATTGTGCTGTCACATTGCCGTCAAATAACAGATGTTGGTTTAAACCATCTTGTCAAAAACTGCACAATGCTTGCATCCTGTCACATGGTTTATTGCCAAGGTATAACTTCTGCTGGAGTAGCCACCGTGGTTTCAAGCTGTCCCAACATAAAGAAAGTCCTGGTTGAGAAGTGGAAGCTAGGTTAGCCAGAGGACCAAAAGGAGGGCTGGCTCTATAATTCCTTATCTTTGTGTGGACCTGTAAAGTCCACTTCCAGTTATATAAGTCCACTGAAGCTGGCTTGCTGAATCCAGAACAAGAACAGGACGATATGTAGAAGACATCTGGAGCCAAATCCTTGTCTCCTAAGTATAAGAGTAACCTTGCTTGGTTTTCTGTATAAATTATATTTCTTGTTTTTTATTTTTCCTCTCTCTCTTTCTTTGGATTACATATGTTCCTTGTTTGTAAATCGAAATAAATGTTTACAAGAGTAAGAGAGTTTTGTCATTTCGCATGAATAAAATTACATTCATAGTCGAACGCCTTGTTAAAAGTCACAATTTGTTTTTCGTTTTGTCTCTGGGCACCAGGCTGGTTGAAGAGGCAGCTGCAGCTAATTAATAGAGTATTAAATTGGTTTCCTTATTGAAATGCTGAAGTTGTACTGTGATTGTTCAATGTGGAGGTCTAATATCTAATTATGGAATGGAAAGAACTCCAATATATCTGTTTTTTTTTTTTTTTTTGATTGGGGGAGGTTAGCGTTAGAAAGTTAGCAACACACACCGTTCAATACATTTGTTTTATTTCGATTGATTTTTAGTTTTTTTTTTTTTGAACCAGTAAATTGGTTTTTACGTTGTTCTTCTAGGAACTTGGTTTATGCTGATGAATGGTTCAGAATTTTTCTTTATATAGTTCAGCAAAAAGAAATGCAACTTGCTATTTGGCACTTAATTAACTTTTAAAATTCAGGCCTGTTAATGACCAACCTTGGGTCATAATGGGATATGTATTTGCATTCTCTCCTTTCAAAAGAAATTGGGAGGCATTACAATGTATCATGTGAAACCTAGCTTGTTCCTATCACAGAACAGGAAACAAGTCTTAAAAGAATTAAGAACATGTTTTGGGAATCTTCTACTATCAGCATTGACCCCCCTTTTGATCTTTACTTTTTGGGTGGAATACTGATTTATATTAGTTGCAAATTGGTTTATCAAATCAATAAAACAAAAAAATCTGGCTAACATTTGTTTTTTCTCTACATATATACTAGTTTCCATTTCTTCAATGAACAGGAAGCGATCTGTAATATGCTGGTACTGTGGCAGGAAAGAACATCTGTCTAACTCCTTCACCCTTTATAATGGGGAATATGATGCCTGATGCACTCTGAAAATAGAAAACCAGAAAGATTTGAATAAGCGTCCAGTTATGTGTAAATGCAAATGTGTAATTGACAAAACATGTTGATAAGAAAGTAGTGAAAAGTATTTTTGTTGCCATACCAAGATCAATCGAAACCCGAGCCACATGCGTTTAGGTGAAGGGAACGGAAGCATTAAGCGGCCGACACCATATATAGCAATAGCAAAGAAATGGAGAAACAACACTACAACAAATATGGCCTATAGATACCATTCAATCCCCACAATTACATCAATGGTGACAGCACCCAAAAAATACTCACCATTCCTTTTTTTTCTTTGGTCCGACACTCACCAAAGCCCACAAACTTGTCCTTGCAATTTAAAACAAATATTTGTCTAACTATTCACAACTCACCAAACGCGTCTTTGTGTAGATAAGCTGATAAGGTGAAATCAAGGGCAAAGCCCTCTCCTCAGAAACAAAACGCTAATTCCTCTCTCTCTCTCTCTCTCTCTCTCTCTCTCTCTCTCTCTCTCTCTCTCTCTCTCTCTCTCTCCTTCTCCTTCCTGTATCTCTCGATCTCTCAATCTCTCAATCTCCTTCTCCTTCCTGTATCTCTCGATCTCTCAATCTCTCAATCATGAACAAGGTAGTAGATCCAAAATCCATGCAGATCCCCCACTATCGATTTTGGATCTGCTCCGATGGTGAAGTTTCTGCTGGAGCATCTGGAGAAATCAATTTTCGATCTGCTCCGACGGTGAAGTTTCTGCTGGAGCATCAGTCTTAATCGAGTTTGGATCTGCTCCGATGGTGAAGTTTATGTTGGAGCATCTGGAGAAATCGGTGTGGGATATTAGACGGGTCTTGCTGGGCCGTTCATTGCGAGAAGAAGATTGTCGGAGTATACACCCGCCACGGATGGGTACTATACATTTGACCTTTTCTCTTTGTTTCGACTACTTTGTGTTGAAATTGAAATGATTTTGATTATTACAAATGTGACAAACTTCACTTTGTAGTTGAGGAATGACTAAAAAGTCATTCCTAGGATGAGTGTTTGCGTCATTTGGGTTGCTCTCTAGCTCTTTTAATTTTCTCCTTTTGTGTTTGTAAGGGTGTGTTCTGTGGCGGTTCATAATAGCAAGAAATTTCGGGGATTTGAACAAAATGGCTAATTTCTTTGCTGTGTTTTGTGAATGATCATATTTGTCTACTGTTCTGCTTGAATTATGTGTTTTTCCTTTTTTTTTTTTTCCCTCTCCCATCTTTACTTGAAACTTGGAAGTAGAAGATCAAGGTTTTATCACTTGAGAATTCCTTGCAATTTGCATCGGCATAGGGTTGGAAAGGGTGCAACTTTTACTAGCTTGGCTTATTTTGTGTGATAAGGCTGAAATTTATACAACTTTTGGCCTAGATAAGATTAATGTCCTTTGCTTAAATTTATACACTTTAAGGTGGTGTCATTTGTTGGGGAGCTGTATCTTCTTTGCTTTTAAGGAGGAGTAGTTTGTTAGTTTGCACTCATTGGTCTGCAATTTAGTTAGGGAGGAGCAGTATAGTTTTCATGCAAGGGCTTATCGATTTGCCTATTGTTATTGTTTTCAATTCATTATTTGTTGTAAATTTGTCTGCAATCTCTAGGGAGGAGCAATGTAGTTTTTATGAAAGAGGTTATAAATTTGTTTGCAATCTTTGGGCAGTTTAAATTCAGTTTAATTTTTGTTATTTTACAATGAGTTGTTTTAAAAGGTTTTTTCTGATTCAATGATGTCCAGTTTGTATTTGGATTATATTCACATTATATTCACTTTTAGGTAAGATTTTGGTTTTACATTTGAGGTTTGCGATGATTTTCATGTAAGATCGTTTGAGTATTTTGATTTTATTTAGGTATCACTGAATTTCAATTTAGGAATAGGGGAGGGTCTATCTTAATACATGTGAATTGTTTTTTGGCTTTTGTTTTATCTGTTTTATAATTACTTTCATGATCTCATTATTGTTTTTTTTTTTTTGGGTTTTGTAGATTGTGTTCGACGGAATTTTGTATCGTTTCACTGCCATTGTTCTTCTGTCTGTTGATTAACATTATCTTCATCTCTTATTGTTATTCAGGTAGACCTGTCACAGTTTATTATCTTGATTTTTGGTTTCGTCTGTTTTAGGTGCTTTTCTTTTTCGTATTCAGATCAAGTTTGTGTGATAATGCTGCTCTACAATTGTCTAAATTCAATTGTTTGATTCTGTAGGCACTGGGAACAGTGTGCTATCAGCTTCTGTTACTTTGGATTCAGGTATGAATTTTATAGGAACAATTATTTGCTGCATTGAACATTGAACAGTTATTTGTTTAAATCATAGGTTTTTATGTGAACCATGATTGCTGACATTCAAGAGTTATTTACTTCAGTGAGTAATTTCAGTATTATATGGTTCGGTTCTTAAGATTTGTTCATATCCTGCATTTCTGCTTTATCTAGATCAACGGAAAAAAGAAACAATGAATGGAAGACAAGTAGGTTTGTATTTGTTAATACTAACTACTTCTATTTTCGTTTTCTCTTCTTCATGGTTTTTGTGCTCATTGCGCTCTTCTCTTCTCTTAGCCTGTTGCTCAAAACATAAGGGTAGATCATCATCCTGGTGGTGGGCATTGGTTTGCTGCGGGTCTCTCTCCTAATGTAAGCTCGCTGCTCTAACTGTTTGGTTGTCCACATCTTTAACCTATCTTTTCTATAACAATGCTTGCTCCTCTGCAGATTCCAAGCAGAAACAGGGTCTCCATGCATAGCAGCCCACATTTTCAGGATTGAAGGAGCGGTGAGTCTTCGTTATCCCATCATCATATCAGATTGTAGTTGTTTTGTCCATGGCTTTGTGTAACATAATCCCTTGAGAGTACTCGAGAAAGTTAGATGAAGCTCTTGAGGTATATACTTACAAGTCATGTGCTGCCGTTTTCTATATGACAGTCTTTAGCAATAGTTTTTCTTCTAGACACTGTTTGGTTGTGTAATTATTTGATTAAAAGTACTTCCATGTGAACTCAATAACTTTATATGAATGTTAGGTTGCTGCTCATAATTTTGCTCTTGTGTTCATAATCTACAATGCTGGAACTGATATTCTAGATGGCGATCCTTTGGGCAGGTTGAAATTAACATCTTTCTCTGATCTTTTTCAGTCTTGGAGAATATTACTTGCAGTCATGACTATGATCTATGAATTGTAGATGTGATCTTTGTTTATGTGGCTTGTTTATGTAGTCATCCATGGAGAAGTGGAAGTTGCAGATATCATGCCTAGATTTGTTTATTTTTTCTTTCACAAAAGTGATTTGATAACAACTATTGAGGTTGTATATTAATTTTCATTTTTTTTTTAAATTTGAAATATTGCAGTCACCATTGTTAGATAGTGTGTTTTCTGATGATGGGGCCCACAGTTTGAAAGTCACCAAAAAATGATAGTGCATTTTTGAGTCTTTGTCACGCCAACAATGGCTACCCTTCAAATTTTGGTGTCTAAGATGGTGACTATTGCCATTACACACCAATCATTGTTGTCTTTTACTTCAATCCACACCATTATGAATGGTGTTTATAGCTCAGTTTTGTGGTAGTGCAAGTGCATTGGTTGAGGGTTAAGACCAGAGAGAAGAGACACTGGTCCATATGAACAGACACCTCCAAAGCTCAAATAGCCAAAACATGCTTCACGCATTTCCTGTCTTGCTGGATCCGGTGATGCACAAAACACCTTGTACAAAGCACCTGCCAATGTGTTTATGGTAGATGACACAGGCTGCAAAACCAAGCACACTATCAGCAAAGAAGAAACCAAAAACAATGTCACATTGTAACAGACAATTGCATAAAAAGGACATTTTAGTTACCTTGCGCAGTGTGTAGAATGATTCAAGGTAATTGCACAAAGCAGGTGCATCATGGAGATCACGTATGGGTCTAAGACGATCACGGAGAAGAACAATGTCTGAAAGAGCAACGGTCATTCCTCCTCCTGTTAAAGGATGCCTCATGTTGAATGCATCCCCTAATAAAATTGCACCAGGAGTAGGGACAGGATTAGCAGCCATGCTTTTGTTTTGCATTTTCTGATGTTTCCCTTCTCGACTGCGGCCATAAAAGCATTGTGCAGTTGTGGGGGAATCTGAAATACAAGTAGTCCTCAGATTAGTTCAGTTCAGGTGGGTATGTGTATTAACTATCAAGTGTCAACTAATCAAGTCAAGAAAGTTATTGACAGATACCTGAGGAGCCACCACAATTTTCAAATAGTTGCCATTTCACCACTAGCTATTGAAGGTACTTTTGTTCCAGGTACATCCACCAGACAACTTACCTCGGTGCTACTGATAGGATAAAAGAGTATGGGTGAAGGGTCTCCCAAAATCACATGTCCATGATTTGAGTGTGGAAGGTCACAGTTCTCCAAGATCAAACCAACAAAACAAGAGGGACTTTCAACCTGCAACAGTAACGAATAACTCTATTTGTCTCACAAAAGAATAAACGCTCCTGTGGTAAAATTGAGTTCAAATGTTGGATTTTACCAAGGTTGGTATCCCATTGTTACCTTTGGTGCACTGAGAGACTTGCGCAGATTTGAAAGGCAGCCATCACACACGATTGTTAGTGGAGCATATGTTCTCATCTCCTCTCGAGCCTTGTTCTTGTAAATCACCCCTTTGATAATGCCCTTTTTGTTGAAGGAAAATCGACTTTGTGTGCCTTATCAAACTAGGATTAATTTCATGGTTGTAATAGGAGAGAAGGTTCTAGAATTCGTAGTCCTACTCAGATTAGTTTTCCTTATAACATTAGAACATGTACTTTGTAATCCCTATATATAGAGCTCCTATTCTCAATAATGAAGATACAATTCTCTCATCAATCTCTCTTGAATTCTTTCTTGCTAAAACACGTTATCAGCACGAGCCCTAACCTTGAGATAAAAAATCCAAAGCTAGAAAATTCTGCAAACATCACCTTTTCACCGTTGCACCTAGCCCGTGCTAGACTAGCTGTTGCTGCCCACCTGCATGCTTCCCCTACAGTCCTTATGCACCCTTGTACAACCTACTACCCCTGCAGCATCGCCGCACGCCTACTGCCCCTGCAGCACAGCAGGACTCTAGTTCTTGTGCAGATAAGCCTGCTTGCAAGCCCCAAAACATCCTGATAGGGATCTCATATCAAAATGCTTCCTTCATCAAAGTTGTTTGTCTCTGTCTCTTCTATTTGACCTCCGAATTTCAGCCATATCAGAGTTGTACCTATACACTAATCGAAGTGAAAGCTGTTCAGAGGCAAATCTGCTCATAATTTCAACAAAAAAAAAGTCCTTGAAAACTGCTGCTGCCACCTTCAAGCATCACTGCAGCAGCTCCTAGCCCATGCTAGCCTCATCTGCATGGTTGCCCTTGCAACGCCTATGCGCCCCTGCTCATGCATCCGTCGGCCAGCTCCTCGGCTTACCTCGGCCAGACCTGTATCGGCCACACAGCAGAGATTGAAAGATAGTTTGCAATCCCCAACCCAGAATCGATAGCATGCCTGTAATCCTACACGCCTGCATCAACACGTGCGTGTATTGAGAATTTCAAGTTCCGAAATTCATGAGTAAGTTTTCACAAGTAAGTTGTTCCCGTTTTTGAAATTTAAATTTACTTTTCTTCGAGGACTTACAAAATCTCTTCCTCTACATCCTACCTTTCTATAATGTGGGTTCGATTTGCTAAAAGCAGAATCGTGGGGATTCACGCTATATACGAACTAAGAGCGGTCATGATCTTTGGACTAAGAGCGTCCGTGAGTATCGATTTTTATGAACTAAGAGCGTTCGTAGGCTACGGACTAAGAGCGTTCGTAAACATAAAAATTTGACCGTATAAACGTTATTAGTTTCAATCCAAATCCAAAAAGTTTGGACACTATCAATAAAGACAATGGTTTAACTCTTTCTCACTAGGCATACTCAAGAGTAATTGCGATGTCTAGGATAGGTTTAAACTGAGAGAACGGTTTTAAAAGTGAGCAACGCTCCACCAAAATCTCGCCTTACCTTACCTGGTCACAACCAAATTGGAATTACCAAACGGATTGAATAACTACTACTTTTCTAAGCTTGATTATCCTTTTTGGATTAAATTTAGAAACTTTGACGTAATCATTGGTTTTCATTGAAATAAAGTGTCGATTTTGATTCAAACTTTATTCATTCAAGTATATTTCCCGGAGAGCTAGAATGCCTCGTGGATAGTGCTACTACACACACCATACTTCGAAATAGGCAGTTATTTCTTGAGATGTCCCCTACTCGATCTTCAGTGCCTACGATGGCAGGGTCATCTAATATTGATTCATGGTCTAGGACCAGCTCAATTCTTGTTGCCACATGACACAATCATTAATGTCACTGAAGCTCTCTACACTCCTAGGGCTGAAAGAACCCTTTTGAGCTTCAAAGATATAAGAGCCAATGATTTTCAGTGGAAACACATTGTGAGAATGGACAAGAGTTCCTTTGTATCACCTCTAATGACTACGGACATAAAAGAGTCTTAGAGAAACTTATGTGTCGATTTAGTGGGTTGTATGCAACCACTATTCGACTAATTGAATCCAATGTTATGAGAGATGATTTATGGGATTCTGACACATATAGGCTTTGGCATGACCGTCTGGGACACCCAGGTCGTGATATGATGATCCGTATATTAAAGATTTCACACAGACATCCATTCTTCAGAACGAAGAGAAGTAAAAACCAAAAATTGGTTCGAGGAGATGCACCTGCGCCTCACGGCGCCAAGATTATGCAAGACCGGCCACTTAGGGTCGGCGCCGTCTACCCCCTATGGCAACGGCTTTGACGCCATGGACCATTGTTTGACTCCTCCTTCTACTTCTAAAGTCAATTATGACTTCGTGGCTCAACCAAAATCCTCATTGGTCATTTCTAAAGCCCATCATTCGTTCTGCAAAGCCTGCTCTTTAGCAAAATTATGATCGAGACCATCCTATGCAAAGGACACTAAAGAAAATATATCATTCTTACAAAGAAACCAAGGTGATATTTGTGGACCTATTCAACCACCATGCAGACCATTTCGATATTTTATGGTGTTGGTTGATGCATCGACACGCTGGTCACATGTCATGCTATTGTCCACAAGGAACGTTACGTTTGCTAAACTCCTAGCACAAATTATTAAGTTAAGGGCTCACCACCCTAATCATCATATTAAGTCTATAAGATTAGACAACGCTGGGGAGTTTACATCAAAAACTTTTGATGATTATTGCATGTCCATTGGGATTGATGTTGAACATCTAGTTCCTCATGTTCACACCTAAAATGGTCTTGCAGAAGCCGCCATTAAACGACTACAAATGGTCGCTAGGGCATTGGTAATGCGCACTAATCTCCCTATTTCTGCTTGGGGCTATGCAATATTGCATGTAGCTGTGCTTATCATCTGAGTCCCACTGCCACTCAACCCTTTTCTGCGTCCCAGATGGTGACTGGGTATGAGCCTAATGTCTCACACTTACGCATATTTGAGTGTGCAGTTTATATGCCTATTGCGCCACCACAGCGCACCAAAATGGGTCCTCAAAGATGATTACACATTTATGTTGGATATGATTTTCCAACGATTGTCCGCTACTTAGAACCCTTGACAGACGATCTCTTTACCGCTCGATTCGCGGATTGTCACTTCGGTGAGACAGTCTTCCCGTCGTTAGGGGGAGATAAGAACACAAATGTTCAACAGGAACGACAGGAATTATCGTGGTCTGTCACCACTCTGTCTCATCTTGATCCCCGAACCGCACAGTTCGAAATTAAAGTACGGAGAATTCTCAATCTTCAAAACGTAGCAGAATTGATGCCTGATGATTTTTCTGATATAGCTAAAGTGAAGAGATCACACATACCTGCTGCAAACTTGCCTGCAAGGATTAATGTCCCTAAAACTATAGGGCATGACGCCACCTCAAGAGTACATGAGCATGTGCCAATGTCCCCTATAAGGGTGACGCTGGTCAGGCCCACGGCTCCTGCCAGGAAGCGCGGGAGGCCTATAGGTTCGATGGATTCTCGCCCAAAAAAGAAAGCAAGTTTGGCACAAAATAATCCATTAATCATCGATGTAAATAATCCATCTCATGAGAATATCTTGGATTATGGTTACGTCCAAAAGACATCATTGGGGGACGCTCCAATGTCATAACCAATTCCAGATAATAGAGAGATCTTCATGAATTACATTAGTGTACATGAGATGATGGATAGAAATTCTACGGCTATTGATGATGCATTTGCATATCATGTTGCAAAAGAAATTATAGAATATGATGATATCGAACCTCGCTCTATCAAAGAATGTCAACGAAGAGCGGATTGGCCTAAATGGAAAGATGCGATCCAGGCTGAATTAGATTCACTAGCAAAGAGACAGGTATTTGGGCCTATAACGCAGACACCCCCAAATGTAAAACTTGTTGGCCATAAATGGGTCTTTGTTAGAAAGCGTAATGAGAAAAATGAGGTGGTTAGATATAAAGCCCGCCTCGTGGCGCAAGGTTTCTCACAACGCCCTAGAATCGACTACGAGGAGACATATTCTCTCGTAATGGACGTTATAATGTTCCGCTACCTTGTCAGTTTGGTAGTTTTTGAAAAACTTGACATGCAGCTTATGGATATGGTTACAGCATATATCTATGGGGATCTAGATTCAGAGATATATATGAAGGTTCCAAATGGACTTCAATTACCCAAGTCAAATGGCTCTAAACCACGGAGCGCATTTTCAATAAGATTAAAACGCTCACTATATGGATTAAAACAATCCGAACAGATGTGGTATAGCCGTCTAAGTGACTACTTGATTGGGAAGGGATATATTAACAATGAAATATGCCCATGCACGTTTATTAAAAGAACAAGTTTCGTATTTGCAATCGTAGCAGTTTATGTCGATGACTTGAACCTAATTGGAACTCTAGGGCTATGTTTGTTACGTTGGACTATCATCCCCCACCTTATTTCCTATAATAGTCTAGGACTCTTTTAGCTTGGGATATGTTATGTTAATACAAGACCTATGTTTGGTACTACTTAGGACTAAAGAGCAGAATAGTCAAAATAATCCTATCTCATGTTTGTTTGTGTGCTAGTTGTTACTCCCGCTCATTGTTGTGGGGTTGTTTTTTCCTTATCTCCGCTTTTGCTTGGAACATCATTTACTCAAAGTAAAAATAAAAGAGGGCAAGAAAATTAAATACTCCATTTTTTTTGTATACAAAAGAAACAAACTTCAGTTGGAAGAGTGGGACATTAGCTTTACCTTTTATGAAAGAAAAATTACAATGAACATGAAACTGAAAATGAAATAGCACAAAACAAAGTGCAAATACAACTGAGAAAAATGCTCTGGAAACCAAGTAAAGATCCCAAATGGACGGAAGCACATGAACCTGGGAAAAATAAGCAACAACCATTAGCAGCTTAAATAGCTAAACCAAAACAGGACAAATAAATACATGCAATTGACAAACAGAAAGCAAAGCAACTAAGGACGAACATAATACCAACTATTCTAGAAGCAAAACAATTGACCAAGCTGATTGTAAAATTCTTTCATATACATTCAATCAACTAAGCATGCAACATCCATAAAAATCAAAAGTAAGCCACACCTCTTCTTTTCCAGAAAGATCCCTCCCAAATCTGATCCAAATCTTGCTATGGATCTCCACTTCGCTCTTAGTGTTTCTGTGAATATGCAAATTGGTCATGTTCACATTATTTCAGTTAACACTGTTAATCATGATTACAGTGCATACAGATAGGAATCGCAAGGGATAAACTGAGTGCATTAAAATAGTTAACTGATTATATTTACCTCAGAGCACAATGTTTAACTCTCCAAACATCTGCCCAACTTGTTCAGTATAGACAGACTTCAAGCTCAAACTACATAGAAAATAATGAATGAAATTTTTAATAGATAAAGATGCATAAAAAAATATACATTAGGAATATATGTGATTCCAGGAATCGTGACATTTGAAAACAATATTCAAAACAGAACAAAAAGATTGCTTCTTTGAAAACACATTCCTAATAATTCACAATTTCACAGTAAAAAATATACATGCTGTAAAGTTTGACACACTATAGATTGCAGATAGTGAAAATCTTTGGTTCTTACAGTACTAACAATTAATATGCTACTGCTACTTATAATATCATATTACGATATATATATATATATATATATATAATACACAGTGATAGCAACCCAGCATAGAGATTCTGGGAATAAGATGTAAGAGAAGAAATGTGAGCTGATGGATTCATTGGGTCCAAATGAAGACAGCGATGATCCCACAATTACATCCCCATACTTCGTCATCATGATCATCATATAACACCGAAATTGATCAAAGTTCTTAAGTTACCAAAAGTAATAAAACCATTCCATTCAAATACCTATATCTCTACCCCTAGCACAAACAAAACTAAAAGAAGAAGAACATAACAGCAAAAACACGAATTTCCAAACCTACAATCCCTACTCTCCAAACCAAACTTAGATCTATTGCTCCTCTTCTTTTTCTATTTGAACACAACAGTAATAAGGATGTCCCTTTAAACACTTCCCTTTTTTCACTTAAAGAAGCTAAAACAGAACTAAATGGAAACCAATCTCGCATCAGTCATTTTCAGAAGTAGAATAATGATATACCTAAAATCAAACAAAATGACAACGAAATGAAGCACACTAATCAAATCAACTAAACTACCTTCTAATCCAATAGTCCTTAATCGAATACTCCTAAAAAGCCAAACCTAACAAAGTAACAACACTTACACAGAGCAACTACCTTTTACGCCGACAAACTATCAAGATTCTTGGGCTCCCATATATAATAATAATAATCACACACCTCGGTTTTGCTTGTATCCATTGCAAGAATAACATTGAAATTTCAAAAATCAGGCAGCTTGATTGGCCTGGACAAAGATGTTATCTCAATCCCATGTCTTTTAGCTGCTGCCTTCATTCTTGGGTCCGCTTGATTTCCCGTTTTTTAACACTAACAAACACAACTACCTTAAACAAACTGACTCCAACAAACACTTGCAGCATCAAAAACTAAAACAGCAGTTGTAGTCGAATCTAAAGTCATACCTCATGGTAATTAATGGTGCCAGCAGAGTCAATCTTGAACTTGGAATCCAGACCCCTTTTCTTGACCAAGTCCTTGAAGACTCCTTCAGCAGCTGGAATCCAGACCTCATGGTAAAACACAGATGTTGTTAAAAGAAAAAAAAACCCAGTCTTGAAATTGATCAATTCTTAGTAAATCAAGCTACCCAGACACCAATTGTTACAACCCAAAAACAATTGTTAATAGAAAATCAATCCATAGTCTTTAATTTAACAAATCACAGTAGATACAAGAGAAGAAGAAGCTAGACGGGGTCGAAGGGAAGAGGGAATCAGAATCAAAGAAAAAGGAGCATCAGAGAGACAAGAAATTGAACCTAGAAGAGTAGTTCAAGCAGGATGAAGCGCGATCGAGAGTGGAGACGAGGCTTCGCGCAAAAGAGATGGAGAGATGAGGCTTCACGCGAAAGAGAGGAGAGACTAATGAGCGTTGTTGAAGCCCTGCCTTCCCTAGTCCCATGAGTTTTGGGGGGTTTATGTAAGAAGGTTGGGAGCTGATGCGGGGACTCTCGTATCTCATTTAATTGAGTCCTCATATGTGCCAAACGTGGGATAAGTCTAATTTTCTTACATAAGCTACTCCAATCCAGTCCAGTCCCACCAAACAAACACAGCCTAGATGAGTTAAAGGAAACAACTAAATACTTGAAATCCAAATTTGAGATGAAAGATCTTGGGAAAACACGGTTTAGAACTCGAGTACCGTAGTGATGGGATTTTGATCCATCAGTTTGCATATACTCAGAAAATCCTAAGGTGATTCAATGAAGATAAAGCAAAGACTGTGAGTACTCCCATGATTGGCGGTAGTCTTGAGCCCGTAAAATATCCGTTTCGCCCAAAGGATGAGGACGAAGAATCATTAGAGGCTGAAGTGCCCTATTTAAGTGCAACAGGCGCATTATTGTACTTAGCTCAATGCACAAGACCAGACATCTCCTTCAGAGTGAACTTGTTAGCTCGATATAGCTCTACGTCAACACGCCACCATTGGATTGGTGTAAAGACAATCTTTCGATACCTAAGAGGTACGATTGATATGGGCCTATTCTATCCCTAAAAAGAGAAAAGGAATGACGGAAGGATGAGATTGGACCAAATTGGCTCAAGAGCCATCGTCCAAAATGCCATGGCAGGCAACATTGTCGCCGCCACCACCAAGGGTGGCCGGCATCACCCTCCTCCACTCTATCAAAATGACAATGATGTTTTGATGAGTTTTGCTGATGCAGGGTACCTCTCTGACCCTCATAAAGGTCACTCCCAAACGGGTTATGGCTTTACCATGGGAAGCACTGCAATATCTTGGAGTCTACAAAACAGACCCTTGTTGCTAGTTCCTCAAATCATGCAGAGATTACTACTCTACATGAAGCTATGCATGAATGTATATGGCTAAGGTCTGTAATTAGACATTTTCGAAGAAGTTGTGGTTTGAAGTCTACCACGGATGAACCTACATGCATTTATGAGGATAATGCAGCTTGTATTGAGCAAATAAAGTTAGGTTTCATCAAGGGTGACAACACCAAGCATATATCGTCTAAGTTCTTTTATAATCAGCAACAACAATCACTTCTAAAGATTGAAGTGAATCAAATCCGATCAGAGGATAATGTAGCGGACTTATTCACTAATTCGATCGTTACCTAAATCTACCTTCGAGAAACATGTGAAGTGCATCGAATTGAGAAAGTTATCCGAACTCCCATGATTGTAGTAATCAGGGGGAGATATTAACATCAGGGGGAGTCATGATGTCTACATGTTCGATCTCGAAGAGTAAAGGACATGTTGTACTCTTTTTCTCCTCCTCGAGCTTGTTTTTGTCGCACATGGTTTTTCACTCTAGTAAGGATTTTAACGAGGCAACAGATGAAGCATCACTACCAAGTTTGAGCGGCACAAGGGGGAGTGTTGAAGGAAAATTGACTTTGTGTGCCTTATCAAACTAGGATTAGTTTCATGGTTGTAATAGGAGAGAAGGTTCTAGAATTCCTAGTCCTACTCAGATTAGTTTTCCTTGTAATATTAGAACATGTACTTTGTAATCCCTATATATAGGGCTCCTACTCTCAATAATGAAGATACAATTCTCTCATCAATCTCTCTTGAATTCTTTCTTCCTTAAACACTTTTCCTCTATTAGTGTTGTCACTGATCCTTGTTCCAATTCTACACTGCAATGGAAATTCCATGGGACATGAATAAACTATTGAAACTCTTGAAACAGGTTTCACCAAAGTAATCACATACAACAATCACTACGAATAAAAGACTTGATATAGTCAGAGGGAATGAGGATTCTTTGAAAGAGTCATAGCTTTTTCACTCATTCTTTGGATGAAACGCCCATTGTGGAAACCTCTCCCGGCCACATCTGAATTATATTTCTCTAAGGGATAAGTCAGTTTGATATCCTTGCCATCTTTGTAAAGCGCATAGCCAAACACCTTCTAAGCATCAATGGACTCATTTGCACAATCTGCAGCCACAAACAGATATTGATTAAAACCAAATGTCTCACCACTTCATACTAAACATTCAATAAATAAACAAAGGAGTTCTAAATTGGCTGGGAGAGATTGCTCACCCTCGAGATCCAACTCAATCAACTTGAGATAACCCCCAGGCTGCAACAGGTCACCAACAATTCTGTTTGGCTCAGTCAAGTCTCTTTCGATGACATGTACACGATGACCTTCCTGTAACATGAAGCACATGTATGCTCAACTCAAAATCCCAAATCAAAGATGAAGCTAATGGCTCAGCCACTACATCAATAGATTTAAGGTCCACTTCAGTCAATGCCTATGTAATTCACACATTCTACGCCTTAAGCCTCTCAAATATTACTTATAATCAGGTACGTACAAAGACTTAGCAAAAGCTAAAATACTCTGTTCCTGTCTTACTACTGATTCTGAAGTATGAAACTTCAAGTACATTTTGGACTAGACTACTCAAATTATTACCCAGCAAACACAAATCCAGAGATGAAAAATTATCCCATATCATCTGTACCAAATAAAAAATAAGCCGCTATTGAGAATCAATAATGAACTGACCCTGGCAAGAGTGTAAGCAAGAGCTGCACCGGCAACTCCGACACCGACAATGACTACATCGGTTCTTTTCATCTCTATTTTCGGCTGAAACGCACTGTTCCCAAACCTATCATTACTTTTTACACCTCCCTTTGAAGCCTTGCATGGTTTCTTTCCCCCCCAAAGTAGTGCTGATGATCATGAAGAAAACAGAGCCCAGCAATGAAACCAAGACCCCACCCAAAACATACTCGTAAGACACCATCTTCAACAAAAAATGATGACGTTTTGAAGAATGAAAATGCAGTTTGCTAGGGCTGTACATTGCTTTGTGATTTCAGTTTTCAGATTTTGGGATGTGAAGGACTTGCGGTTGTGGAGAGGTATGAAACTTGAATGGTTTTATATAGATAGAGAGAAACCCAACTTCCACGATGCTGTCGATCACTCCCAAGTCCAAGCCATCCCAGTAGTCATTCTATGATATTGCTTTTGGGATTAAACTATGATTGGGGTCTCGTTGTAATGTTATAAGAGCAAGTTCACCCGTTGAACTTGACCGGTCAAGACTATTCACTACTTTTTTTCCTTGTATTTCCATTATTGAGCTTGACCAGTCAGATGCTGTTCACAAAATGTCACAACTACTCAAGTTTCATTGCTGAGCCCATAATGGGCCCGGCACTGCCCGAGCACGACATATTGTGGGCCGGCCCGTTGTAAACACAAAATTTCATTTTGTTTTTAAAAATATTAAAAAACTACAATGATAAGATTTGAATATGAGACATTTTTATTTAAAATCTCATGACAATTCCACCAATGCTTTCTTTTATATTGTCAAAATAATGAAACGAAACATTATATCCTTGTTTTGACATAAGTATTTTTTTCTAAATATTAAATATATGTTTATTAATAAAGACTAATCTCATAATAATACAACTATAGAATGAAGGAAATAATAATAGATATGTTAAAGGAAAAACATATTGTGTGCCTTCGTCAAAGTGATTGACGGAGAGGGAATCAAGCAATTACCGATTAACATCAATTAGCATGGATTACGAACCAATTAGTAGTTAATGTCATCATTGTAATTGTTTTTTCCATTGTAATTCTCTCCCTATATAAAGGGGTTATGAAATGAAATGAGTAGACCAATTCCAATCTCCATTTTACTTTTACACGTTATTAGCACGCTCAGAGCCAATAGCTAAAGAAATCTAATTTTCTAGTTTCATTCTTCTTCCCGTCGAACAACAAATCAAAACCGTAGAAGAAAAAGAAATTCTTCTTTTTCTGCCGCCACAAACAACAACAATTCTCAACAAAAAAAAAAAAAATTCCGTCCAGCCGGCTAGACCGGCCTCACCACTACACACAGCAGCAGCACCCAGCCCAGATCGGATTCTTCGCCGTTCCCAGCCCCAACACCGGCCCCAGCCACGAAGCCCTGCACGCCGGAGATCTTGCTGCCCAGCTTGCAGCCCATCACACAGCCTACAGACCCTGCCTCAGCCTTGCACAAGCGCTGCACACACGCCGCAACACACGGGACTCCAGCCCAACCCAGCAAACTGCAGCAGCGCCTCCGTCCCTGCCTGCACATCACAGCAGCGCCTCCGCCTTGCAAGTCCGGTGTTTGCAGTCGCAGCCCAGCAGCCCAGCCCCGCTTGCAACAGCCCGCGCGCTCGCTCAGCGCCCCCCTCCCCACGCATCAGCCCCCGCTATTGACCCCTGCGTAGCAGCCTCCGCGTCAGTCCACCGTGAGCAGCAACTGGTAAGCCGGAGGAAGAAGCGAAAAAAGAATAGTAGAAGGAAGAAGCAAAAAAAAAAAAAAAGAAGAAGAACAGAGAATAGAAAGAAGAAGAGGACACGAAGGAAGAAAAAAAAAACAATGAAAAAAAAGAGTAGGGACCCGGTCCAAGAAAAAAAAACAGAAGGTCCAAAGAAAAGGCCCTCAGGCCAGAAAAAAAAAAAAGGGAAACAGGCCCTGTGGCCAAGAAAAAAAGAAAAAAAAAAACAAGGCCCCGTGATCCATTGCTGAAAAGAAGAGGAAGCGGCCCAGTTTTCTCAAACTCAAAAACATCGCTACGGACGCCTGCATCAACACGCGCGTGCGCTAGGATTGTTTTATTTTCTCGAAATCAAGTATGTTTTCTTTATTTTATTTTATGATTTTAACAAAGCATGCTTTATACTTAAGCATGCCTTATTATTTATGTTTTATATCATTATATTTAAGCATGATTTATAATTATGTTTAAGCATGCTTTATATTTTATTGCTTATGTTTTTATTATTCAATTGTGAGCATGTTTTGTGAATTTTATTTACTCTTATATAATTATTCCTAAGCATGCCTTTATATTATGCTATTGTTTACATTTTACTTTACGCATGATATATTATTGCTATTATTATATGCAGCATATATTTTGTTTGTGCAATTTGAGCATGTCATGTAGTTTATTTTTATATATGCTATGTTTTATTTATTATTAAATGTGTTATAGTTATTTTTGTAATACAACATATAAAATTCCATTTTGCCATGATAATGAAAATTCATGTGCATTATACACACACTTACTGTGATAAAGTATTTTCACATAGCATCGAAAAAAAATGTGACCATTACGAATCTTGGTCTTGAAATCTAATTCATATGTTTGGAAAATAATTTACGTGGATGTCTTTATGACTGCGTAATTTATATCTTCTCTCTTGTTTTATGTAGATGGCTGATCCAACTTGACCTGAGTTTGACATCTTGGACTCAGAAGGACTTGAGTACCATCGTTGGGTTTCCGATATGGAAATTGCCTTTGTGGCAAAAGACTACACTGCCACCATTACTGATCCCAAAGATGATGAACTATCTAATAAGGTGAAAGCAGATGCCTTAATTTTTTTGAGGCGACATATTGATCCTAGCCTACACTGGGAGTACCTTCAGTTGAAGACACCCAAAGCAATGTGGGATGCCCTTAAAGGACGTTTTGGGAACATTCACGATACTTTGCTTCCAGGACTGGCTGTTCAGTGGAATGGAATCCACTTGCTTGACTATAAAAATGTCAATGACTTCAACAAGGACATGTTGCGCTTAAAGGCACGTCTCAATTTTTGTGGAAGGGAAATCACAGAAGATGATATGATCTACAAGACTCTTACCACCTTTCCTAATTCAGCTTTTATACTAGCGAACCAGTATCAGTTGGATTATGACAACAAAAGAATCACAACCTTCAATAAGTTGATAAGCCTACTGCAAGTGGCTGAGAGACAAAATAAGATTCTCTTGAATAACAATGCCAGGCCCACTGGGACAAAGAAAATTCCCGAGGCTAATTATGGAAAAATGAAAGGTGGAAATAACTCCAATGCAAGGGGGTTTAGACTTGCTGATCCCTACCCACGTGGAAAGGGACATGGGGATCATAGAAACAAGATGCCAAAGGAAAGAGTTGACAATGAACCATGCTATAGGTGTGGATTCATTGGGCATTGGTACAAGAATTGCCAAGCAAACAACAGAGTAGCAGCCAATTACAAGAGGTATAGAGAGTCTAAAGAACAAGTGGCTCACTATATGGAAGAAGGAGGTCATGACCTAGACGTCAACCTTACAGTTGCAGACTCCAATGGTAAAGAGAAACTTGCTAAGTGAATGGATGATCTCAATCTTGACTGATCTGCTTTATTCATTTTATTTTCCAAAGACAGTTGTGAAGGCATAATGCCTCATTTTTAATTAGACTATTGTTTGGTCTTAAAGTTTATTTTCAATCATGGATTGATGAATAAGATTTCTGAACAAGACCTTGATTTGATTATCGTTGGCTTATTAATAAATTTTGAATTTTATTCTGAAGCACTGAATTTATTCAAATTTATTTACTACACATATTTACATGGTTTGACATAGCACTATAAAGATGTAAAGCAATACATCTAGAGAAAAAAATTATTAGAATGAAAAGAATACCATTCTACGCAAATAGAAATACTCTAAAGAATATGAGTTATATTTTCTAAATACCTCCCATTTATTTGTAGGAATGAATCGAGGAGAACTTGAGTGCTTAGATGATAGTGGGACTACCCACACAATATTAAGAAATAGGCAATTATTCATTGAACTAATAGCCTATAATTCCTCTGTGACTACGATGATTGGATTATCAAAACTAATAAAATGGCGAGGAACTGCCAAATTTTTGCTGCCTAATGGCGCAACATTTCAAGTCACAGACGCTCTATATGCACAAAGAGCTAATCGAACCTTGTTAATGTTTCAAAGCAATTTGTGCCAACGGTCATCATGTAAAAACACACCGTGCGAATGGAACTGAATACCTTGATATTACATCTAATGACTGTGGAAGGAAACACATCTTAGAGAAACTTATGAGTCAATTTAGTGGAATGTACCTCACTACGATTCGGATAATTGAATCCTATACTGTCACCAACAATGAAATGTGGGACATTGACTCATACAGGCTTTTGCATGACCGCCTATGGTACCGAGGTCGTGACATGATGATCCGTATTTTTCAAAAACTCACACGGACATCCCTTCTTTCGAGTGAAAAATGGGAGAAAAATCCGCCACACTGCAAGGTGTCGGTTCTAGAATTGCTCAAATGCAGTCATTGCTTTTCTGAAGTACCAGAAGCACTACCTCCCTCCCATTATGCCTCATTGACTATTTCAAAGGCACATCACTCGTTTTGCAAAGCCTGCTCTTTAGCAAAAACAGGATCGAGACCTTCCTATGCTAAAGATACAAAACAAAACATTCTATTCTTACAAAGGATACAAAGAGATGTCTGTGGATATCCATCCAGAATGCGGACCATTCAAGTACTTTATGGTTCTGGTGGATGCTTCGACAATCTGGTCACATGTCGTTTTATTATCCACAAGAAATGCTGCAATACTCCTAGCACAGATTATACGTTTAGGGGCTCACCACCCCGATCACCCTATCAAGTCTATAAGGCTTGATAATGCTGGAGAGTTTACATCAAAAGCATTTGATAATTATTGCATATCTATTTGGATCAATGTAGAGCATCTTGTATCCCATGTGCATACACAAAATGGTCTCGCAGAAACCACCATCAAAAGGCTACAGATGGTGGCTAGGGCATTGGTTATGCGCACCAACCTGCCTATATCTGCATGGGGTTATGCAATATTGCACGCAGCTTTACTTATTCGTTTCAGACCCACAGCTAGCCAACCATTATCTGTGTACCAGTTGGTAACTAGATATGAGCCTGACACTTCACACTTACGCATATTTGGTTGAGCAGTATATGTGCTTATTGCGCCCCCACAGAGCACCAAAATGGGTCTTCAGAGACGATTAAGTATTTATGTTGGATACAAATCCCCAACAATTATCCACTAACCCTTGACATGCGATCTCTCTATCGCTAGATTTGCGGATTGTCACTTTGATGAGACAGTCTTCCCGTCGTTAGGGGGAGATAGGAAAAAGGATTTGCCAAGGGAATGACAGGAATTGTCGTGGTTTGTCCCCACTCTGTCTCATCTTGATCCCCGCACTTCATAAAGTGAAAGTGAAGTGAAAAGAATAATCGATCTTCAGAACGTAGCAGATTCGATGCCTGATGCGTTTACTGATATCGTAAAAGTGACGAGATCACATATACCAGCTGCAAATATGCCTGCAAGGTTAGAAGTCCCCAACAAGGGGCACAGTGTCGCAGATAGAGGCACTGCAACCGCACTTAGTGGAGGTATGGTTGAGGCCGTGGCTCCCCAAGGAAGAGGGGGAGGTCACTTGGTTCGATTGACACTCACCCAAGGAAGAAGAGGGTGAGTAAGGCACAAACCAATCATTAATGTATAGAATCCCTCTCATGAGATTGTCTCTGATTATAGTTATGTCCATGAATCAATACTGGAGGACGCTCCGATGTTTGAAATGATTCCAGAGAACAAAGAAATCTCAAAGGATTACGAGAGTACGTCTGAGTTGATAGAAAGATCTTCCATACACATTGATGATATATACTGTTGCTCAAGGAATCATAGAGCACGATGATATCAAACCACGCTCTGTAGAAAAATGTCAACAAAGAGCAGATTGGCCTAAATGGAAAGAATCAATCCAGGTAGAATTAGATTCTCTGACAAAGAGACAGGTATTTGGTCAGGTAGTGCTAACCCCACCAAGTGTAAAGCCTGTAGGACATAACTGAGTCTTTGTCAGAAAGGGTAATGAGAATAATGAAGTCCTAAGGTACAAGGCTCGCCTTGTGGCGCAAGGTTTCTCACAACGCCCTGGAATTGACTACGAGGAGACATACTCTCCCGTAATGGACGTTATAACGTTCCGCTACTTAGTTAGCTTAGTAATTTCTGAAGGACTGGAAATGCAGCTCATGGATGTGGTTACTGCGTATCTCTATAGGGATCTAGATTCAGAGATATATATGAAAAGTGCCTAATGGCCTTACATTACCCAAGTCAAGTGACTCTAAACCACAGAGTGCGTTTGCAATTAAGTTGAAACGCTCACTTTACGGATTGAAACAATCCAGACGGATGTGGTATACCCGTCTGAGTGACTACTTGATTGGGAAGGGATATAAGAACGATGAATTATGCCCCTGCGTATTCATAAAGAAAACAAGTTTCGGATTTGCAAATTGTAGTAGTATATGTCATAACTGGTACTCTTGATGAAATAAGAGAAACCGCGAGCTACTTGAAATCTGAATTTGAGACGAAGGATCTTGGGAAAACTCGATTCTATCTAGGTCTTGAACTAGAACACCGAGTTTATAGAATATTAATCCACCAGTCTGCATATGTCCAAAAGTCAGGCGATATAACATGGACAAAGCACATCCTACTAGCACTCCCATGATCGGTCGAAGTTTGGATGCAAGGAAAGATCCATTTCGTCCAAAAGAAGATGACGAACAAGTATTGGGAGCTGAAATTCCCTATCTAAGTGCAATAGGCGCATTATTGTACTTAGTCCAATTTTCTCGACCAGACATTGCATTCTCAGTGAACTTGTTAGCTAGATTTAGCTCAGCGCCAACGTAGCATCACTGGAATGGTATCAAGAACATTTTTGATACCTAAAAGGAACCATTGACTTGGGACTGTTCTTTCCCTACAGAGAGACAAGAGGGACCGCAGATGGAACTACAATCCCTAAAGGAAATGTTGATGGCGAAAATGCCACTCACTACACTAAAACGCCAAATGACGTTTTGGTCGGTTTTGCTGATACTGGATACGTATCTGACCCACATATCATTCCCAAACTGGTTATGTATTTACCAATGGGACCACAGCGATATCTTGGAGATCAACCAAGCAAACCTTTGTGGCTACCTCCTCGAACCACTCAGAGATCATTGTTCTACATGAGGCGGTTCTTGAGTGTGTATGGTTAAGAACTATCATTGCACATATTCGAGGGACTGGTGGTTTGAGTTCTACCACTAAAGAGCCTACTTGCATTTACAAACACAATGCAGCTTGCATCGAACAGATGAAGCTAGGCTATATTAAGGGTGATAACACAAAACACATATCGCCAAAGTTGTCCTACAATCAGCAATAATAGACTCTCCTCAAGATTCAAATGAATCAAGTAAGGTCTGAGGAGAATGTGGCAGATGTGTTCACCAAATCATTGCCTAAGGACACATTTGAGAAACATGTGAAAAGCATAGGAATGCGAAGACTTTCCAAGCTCCCTAGATTAATGTAAGTATCAGGGGGAGGTGTAGACATTAGGGGGAGTCTAACACACACATGTCATACTCAAATGTAAAATGGTGCGTTGTGCTCTTTTCCTTCGACCAAGATGTATTTTTGTCCCACAGGGTTTTTATTGTTACTTGGCAAGGTTTTTAGTGAGGCAACAACTCATGCACCATTTCGTCTTTGACTTGGCACAAGGGGGAGTGTGAAAGGAAAAACATATTGTGTGCCTTCATCAAAGTGATTGACGGAGAGGGAATCAAGCAATTACCGATTAACATCAATCAGCATGGATTACGAACCAATCAGTAGTTAATGTCATCATTGTAATTATTTTTTCCATTGTAATTCTCTCCCTATATAAAGGGTTATGAAATGAAATGAGTAGACCAATTCCAATCTCCATTTTACTTTTACAAGATACTAAATCTTCATTATATTAATAAAGATTAATCTCACAATAATATACTAAAAACAATATATTTTGAGTTTTTTTTTTCTTTCTTTCTTATAGTGGAATATAAAAAATTATTAGAAATCTAATCTTAAAAAGCTAAGATTAAGAAAAACATTGTAGAACTTAATTTATTTTAATTTTCTAAATAGTTAAATAAAATTAATTTTTATTTGTTCAAATTAAGATTTTAAAATTGGGCTTTATAGTGGGTAGGCACGAGCACGGCCCGTTATTGACCCAGCACGAGCACGGCCCTGCACAATATGGGCTCGGGCCATGGGCCGGGCCGGGCTTAATGTTTAAGTAAATGGGCCAGCACGAGCCTGGCATGATAATAAATGGGCCAGCCCAAACACGGCAAGAAGCACGACTAGGCCCGCTTCAAATGGGCCGGGCCGGCCCGTTTGCCACCTCTATGTGATACCATGTTTTATGGCAATTATTTCAATTATATCAATTGCTGGGGGTCCCATACTGCTATGCATGTTGCATTGGAAATCAAACGTACAATTTAATCTTCCATGAAGAATGGACAAACCTTTATGTTGGGGTAGTGTGTCCCCTATATTCACTTGACCGACACAAGGCTCTAATGCCTCTGTACACATTGATATGCTCCATTACTCTTTTATAGTCGAGTGCTCATATAACTCGACAGGCCACCAAGTCGGTCTCCAATGCACATTAGTATGTCGATAACACCACTTATGCTTCCATTCGATTAGTGCACTCAATATTTATTCAAACATTGCAGCAAAGTTATACGATCATATCATGTTTAACTTAGTCAGTTAAATATTTTGAATAAGCTGCTACTCACTTGCTTATTTTTGACAAGGCTCCATCACCTAACGAGGAACCTTTCTTATATGAGCAAAAGCAATAGCACTATCAATACTCGCTAGCCGACATGGAGTCTTATATATGGACAACTCCAATCTTTCTACAATATTTTCACCACCTGCGAATAGCTCCAGATAAGTTCTCATCTACACCCTTTTAATTTAAGCTAATGCTATACTTCACATGCTTCATTGATTACTACAATTTAAGAATGCCTACAAAATGCGATAATTTTAATAGCATATTTACTATGCCTTAATGTTGATGCAATGTTTACATGTCTCCATGATTATCAAGCATGACTAAAATGAACAATGTTATTAGTATCTCCACTGCGATTACATGCCAAGTACATGCTATGCCTTTATCTTGATTACATTACTACGTATACACTTGCAATACTCACTTTACAAATAGTGACATGCATAGATGTCCAAACAATGTCATGCACACAAAATTGTCCATTGAGCAATACTCAATACTCTTATTTACACTTTAATCTTATGTCCACATACTGCTACATACTTAGCACATCTGTTGCTTATATTCACATGAAATTTCACTAGCGAGATCAGTCCTCACTCTCGCCATGATACATGTTCTCGATACTGGGGGGACTTGTATGTCATACTCTCCATACTTAGATGGCATACACTCGCCATGATAGATGTTCCCGATATTGGGGGACTTGTACATCCTACCCTCCATGCCTCAGTGGCACATTCTCGCCATGCTTTAGTGGCATATTCACCATGTTTTAGTGATATACATACTCACCACGTTTCAGCGATATATCACTTATGTTTCAACGCGCGGTATCTTCTTTATGCTTCAGAAACATCTTATCTGTGACTCAGAGGGCTACTGCTCTGAGACCAACGGCGAAGGTATCAACCTCAACAAGGATCTCCTCGAGGAGAAACGCCACAAGGCCCATGTACATAACCTGTAAAACAAGCAGGGGTATCGCATTTCTACAATGCCAGAGTTAAGGCCCGGAACCTCCAACTGGGGGACTGGGTTATGAAGGAAGTCATTCCACCGCCAACGGCACTCCGCCCAACTTGGGAAGGACCATACAAAATTGTGGAAGTCGTCAGCCCCGGCACCTTCTACTTAATGGTCAAGGATAGCGTCACAATGACCCACACTTGGAATACCAAACACCTTCGGTATTATTACAAATAGTCCTACCACTACCCAAGAGCATCTTGACTTAGCTAAATTTTTGTTCAATATTTAGCTAAGGGAAGCTACCCAATGGGTACAACCCCTCTTTTGTAAACGTTGATCTGTCAACTATTAATGAAACGAGAAATCATTCAAACCATTGCTACCAAGTCTAGCACAAAAAAAATTAACTGGCAATGCCAACAATGTTCAGCGGATCACGTCCGCTACACGGTGCACTTAGAACAATCTTAATTCCTTTAATATTTCATTGACTAACAAAAGCACAAGTCAAAACTCTTGCGGCATATCAATATCCAAACAAACAATCATATTATTTGCCAGTCCCATACTTTGGCAACATTTCAGAAAAATAACGATACTTCATATATTTAGGGTCGGGATTCCCTGCCTAAAAATATTGTCAAATTACAAAAAAAAAAAAAATGCCTTAGCCGCAATACTAAACAAAAAGAAAAAAAAAACAAAACATAGAAGCAGCGCCACAAGGCTTCGATGATCTTCAGGGGCCATGGGGAGCAGCAGCGACATCTTAACTATCCACCGACAGCTGTGGCTAGGCCAGGCGGCTAGTTGATTAGACCCGGGAGCGGTGGGGCTCGACGTCACCACTGTGCCATCTGCTCGGGTGTGAGCCACCATGAAGTCATCAAAGGAAATTTTGAACTGAGTGGGAGGTGGACTCCGTTGGGAGTCATTTGTCGGATGCTCACCACTCTCGTCACTGCTTGAGTGGACACCCTCAGGTTAAGCAGGGGCCACACTACTTGCAGAAGGTCCATGCTGACCTGATGGCCCGGTAGGCCCAGACGCTTTCACCCAGTCAATGGCGCCCTTCTTGTTCAGCAGGTCCAAGTTGGCCGCTGCGCCTGTCTTCGTCGCCTCCGTCAAGGCTTGCTTGAATGCCGAAGACTGCTTGTAGGACTCAACGGCGACAACCTCTGCTCTGCTTGACTCTTTTCAGTCCCTAGCCGGGCAACCTCGCCCTCGAACTTCTTCAGCTCCTCGGATTCGGTGGAAAACTCTCGCTGAAGGATATTAGCCCGCTTACCCTTAGCCGCCAACTGTTCCTTAAGCAGAGCTATATCTTGCTCCAGCCGGGATACATGATTATTCTGCTCAAGGTCCCGCTCAATAGAGACGCCCAACTTGCCGTTGGCATTGGCCAGGTAGCACTCTGCCTTAGTCAGGAGATGCACGGTTTCTACCAGCTTGTCATTGGTCTCCCCCAACTCCCTCCGGAGACCTTCAATTTCCTCATTCAGCTGCCGCTGAACATGAGGCTGCTTCGATGCCGCCAGGAATAGTTTTGCAACCCAACGGACAGGTGCCCAAATGCTGAACTGAACGGAGACTGTTGAATGGTCGTGGAGCGGACAGTCCCATCCAACCCGCCGAACCCAAGACGTTTGCACAAGTGAAGAAGAAACTCCCGCTGGGGATCAGTCAGGAACTCCGTGTAAGTTGCGAGGGAATCCAACCTGCTCGACGACACTCCCTCCCGACAGTAGCGGCCATCTCTCGTAGGGCTAGCCTCGCTCTCTTTTGCAGCTGGCGCAGCATCGATCTCCTCTTCGCTTTCATCGACGTCGTTCTGACGCCTCTTCCGAAGGACAGCACAATGATTGGCACCACCTGCTCTCTCTGAGGCCCATGCATAGCGCCAACCTTCTCCCTCACCTTGCCCTGGGTGGCACCAGATTTACTCCAACCCACAGCACCACGCTCGGCCCGAGACTCTTGCACCACAGACTGACTGGTGGCGCCAAGGTCCGATGATGCGGCATGGGGATCACAACTTCGGTCTCCACCTAGGTCAACTCCAGCGTCTGAGGATCAACGGCGGTTTGTTTGGTATTGAGCCCGACGACATACATGCCTTCTAGAAAGTTCTGCAGCTCCGCGCGGTCCATCTCTTTAGCAAAGGCATCACGGCTAGCTTTGTTACCAGGGGTGAATCTAGACAAACATAACGTTAGTTAGCATTGGACAAAATTAAGTAAACCACAAGTTGGCGGGAGACACTTACCAAGGGCGCGCGTCAACTTCAAATCGACCAATAGCTCCCAACCAGTGAGCAGACAAAGGTCAAGGCGGCTGCGATTCTGCTAACACCCTTTGATCCTTGCTACGCGGCACTGCTCCTTGTGCGTCAACGTAAATCGCAAGCCTGCGGCACAAGTACACAAGCAATATTAGGAAAAAAAAAAAACCAGAGGCATGAAGCGCAAACAATAAACCACCAACATTAGTCAGCGGGAACTGGCGACAACCTCAAATAGGCTAAAACTCGGACTTAATCCTAAAACTGGGGACTTTTGTGTTCACCCCCTCGTCGAACTCCAAACCCTCCGTCGCCACACAAAAGGTCGCCCACCAGGGGGACATAGAATCCTTCAGATTCTAGATCAGCTTAGGCGCCCCTTGACGGCGGGTCAAATTCACTTGCCCGCTGCAACCCTGGCACTTCACGTACACAAGTTCATAAAAATGAAGCATCTCGGCCACCGTCAGACTTTCGCATCCAGACAACTGCCAGAGCGAATTCAGCGCCATCAATAGCCTCCACATGTTGGGGCAAATTTGCCCGAAGGCGAGGTCAAACTCTCATAGCATGATCTAAAGGTTAGGCAGTAGCGGAAAGGTGACACCCTAGCGAAGCACTACCTCGTGTACAGTGGCATAGTCTGCCGGCAGCAATTACGCTTTCTCATTTTTCCCCGGTGAAATCAACTTCACCACGCCAGGAAGGCGAAACACCCTTTTCATCTTTGTGATGGAGGAAGGTGACATCGACCCTCTTGCCTCATCAATGGGAGTATCGTCCCTAAGAACCCAAGTGGACTCTATCTCCTCTCCACCAGCATCATCATGAGCGGACCCACTCGTAGCACTATGGCTAGCCAGCCTATCCTCATGCTGCTCACGAGCAGCGGTATCCTCTCCTGCCGCTGACGTTTCTGGGCGTCTAGCACGGGCCATGGCTACGTCCCACGGAATGGTTTGTAAAGGTTGGATATCTAGTGGTTCCAGCAGTGAGGTTCCTGTAGGGGCAGACGGATGCAACGAATCAATAAAAACCCTATCAGAACCGCTAAGCAACACCTCAGACCCGGAATTCTCACTGCTAGAGATCTCTATGACGCTAGCCATCTCAAACACCCTAAAATCTAAGAGTCAGTTCCACAACGATCTAAGCTATCCATATGGTAGATTTTATCCAAGGACAACCATACCCAGAAAACCCAGAAAGTACCAAAACAAGAACATAATGTATATATGCATCCAAAACCCAGATTCGACCATCTAGCAAGTCCATAAACCCCAACTCTCTGCCACAAACACCCAAACCCATTCCCAAAATCCCCCTAGACCCTTCATCCCACCATACAACAACATAAATCACTTCGATTAACACAAGCATCGACAGATAGAAACAAGAAACAACCAAAAATGGGCACGGGACTCAGAGCACCAACCTGATGTATGGGAACCTCGGTATGCTTGAGGAGGCTTGTCGTCACTCCGATGAATCTCTTTTTCCAAGCAACAAAGCTCTCACCCGATTTGTAGAGCATATTCTCAATCCTCAGAAAGCAGAGCTTGAAGACAACGAATTAGGTTTCAAGTCCAGAAAATATCAAAAGCCCCTGAGTTTCCCTCCCTTTTATGTCAACATTAATCAGATCGAGGTCGTTCGCTAAAAAATGACATCGCACTAGCACCAGACACGTGTCCCACGATCGCATTCACTATCCGGATTAACCGAGGCGATGCCTCGGTTACAAAATCAATAATTACTCACATTAATGGCGAAGAAGCGGGCGTGCTTAGGCTACGTACACCCACACTTCAACCCAATGCATGGTGGCCACGTGTCGGGAGATGTTAGATGTAGCGTCTATCCGAAGTCACCACAAAACACAGGTATACCAATCTTGCAAGCGAGACAGTTGTCTCTAAGCCGGACTTCTCCCTTTCAGCTTGCAAGCTGGACAGTCGCCGCTAAGTGCAACACCGCTAGCGGGACTTCTCCCTTTCAGCTTGCAAGCGAGACAGTCGCCACCAAGTGCAACACCTAGCGAGACTTCTCCCTTTCAGCTTACAAGCGAGACAGTCACCGCTAAGTGCAACACCTAGCAAGACTTCTCCCCCCTTTCGTCTTGCAAGTGACAGTCTCCACTGAGCGTAACACCTCTCGCGGAGCTTTAAACAAGAAGGTCCCCGTGACACTTCTTACTGCTTTCTATCAGCGAAGGGACTTTTGCCAACCGCGATTCCCGAGGCAACGCCTCATTTTGACTATGACTGCCACGATGCATCACAATCAAGGCATGTTCCTCCGAAACAGGTAAGGGGACACTTCAACACAGTGTTCGATGGCCCTGATCAGGCACGTTGACCCCCGCCACTAGGGTAGCAAAGATTGCGCTCGCTACCCAACACCCCCTGCTCAGTGCATATCCCCCTCACCAAACAATACGTTGGCCAAACGGAGGCCTATCTTAGCCGAGGAGTGAGGGACTCCCTAGGGGGCCTAGCAGGGGCCCACCCAAAAGAGTATAAAACGTTTACTCATAACAAAGCCATGGTTGACAGCGCATTGACGCTAATTATGCTTTTGCCAGTCTAGCAGAAGTAACGCTTCAAACCGCTAGGCAACCCTTCAACTAAGATTGCCCTCCTTGACTGGGGACTTGGGGGACTTGTACTTACATGAGCATTTGCCAAGCATAATTAGCTATAATGAGCCACGCTCATGTTACCGCCAGCGGTACCTACAACCACCAACAGTGTGACCTACGGAAACACATCCAAGTAGACTATCACCTGAGCCCCACCTCATCTCCAGATCACCGTTGACGCTCCTCCACACGCCACGCCAAGATTGCATCGCTGAAGCATCAGAAGCTGTGAACTGAACCATATCAGTCCCACATCGGAAGCAAGGAAGAGATCAGTCTCTTCCTCACCTATAAAAAGTCCACTCCTCTCTCCTCATTAATTACGCATTTACTACTTACCTACTGATTCTGTCAACATAAATACATTGACTAACTTAGGCATCAGAGAAGAGAAGACTGCCCAACGCGGTCTCCCTCTGACGCCCTCTGTATTTCATTTGACAGATAGCGGAAGACACAAGAACATCGCAAGTTGCGATCCGCCCATCAGACCAGCGTTAACCAAGATTTAGCTACCACTGAATCTTAGACATTAATAGTTCAAATTTATCTTATAAACCCACTTGACCCTAATTTGTTTTGCTCATTCAGGTAGGTCAGTGAGAAACCAGGTTCCATTCTTCTTAATGGACTTGATTTCAGAGTCCATTGCTTGTTTCCAATTATCACTCTCAATAGCCTCTTTAAAACACATAGGATCTGTACTTGCAAATAATGCCAAATTCACATCGATGTCACCTTATGAGAGCCCTTCACCACTCACATAATCGTCCATCCAAACGGGTGGTCTTCTATTTCTTCCTTCTTCTGAACTCGAGCTTAAGGGACTTGAAGACACAACTGCATCTATAGAATTTGGTACATCTTCATTGTTTGCCTCATCACCAACATCAGCTTCATCATCATAATCACTTGAATTATCAACTAGCTCATCATCACTTTCTCCCTACTTTAAGTTAACAAACACTTGCTGCTTATAACTCTTGTCCCAGTCCCATTCTCTATTTTCCTCATAAACAACATCTCGGCTGATGATTATCTTCTTTACCACAGGATTATATAGCCTATAACCCTTCGACTCATCACTCACTCCTAGAAGAACACAACTAATGCTTTTATTATCCAGTTTATTCCTCCTAGCATTAGGTACATGAACATGACAAACACACCTGAAAGCCTTGAAGTGCCCAACTAATGGCTTGACACCACTCCAAACCTCTTCTGGTGTTACATTCTTCAAAGCTGCAGTAGGGCATCAATTTAACACATAGAAAGTCTAATTTACAGCTTCAGGCCAAAAGGTATTTGGAATCCCTTTCTCAGACAGCATACATCTCACCAAGTTCCTCACAATCCAGTTCTTTCTTTCTGCAACTCCATTCTGCTGAGGAGTGTATGCAGTTGTTAGCTGACTCTTGATCCCATTATTCTTGGAAAATTCGTTGAACTCCAGATGTAAACTCTCCCCCTCGATCCGTACGCAAGCATTTAATAACAAGACTAGTTTCTTTCTCCACATAAGTCTTAAAGTATTTGAAAACAACAAATGTCTTTGAATTTTTAGTTAGAAAATATGATTAGGCTTTTCTGCTAAAATCATCGATGAAGCATAACATGTACCTTTTTTTACTATTAGAAATTGGAGAAATCGGTAGTGTTGAAGTAGGTTTCCTCGTTTGACTGGGAAAGAGATGACTGAGACTTTGCCACCAGAATGAACATCTGATTAGCCGTCATTTTAGTATGAATGATTAGTCTTCTCTCTGTGGGTGGTATATCTTGCATTTTTCCGACTGTATAAGAATGGCAAGACCTCTCTCCTGTAATTGTTCTATGCTCAAGAGATTGTTCTTCAACTCGGGTACAATGAACACCTCAATAACAACATAATTGACCCCCTTCACCTCCAGTTTGACATTCCTTTTGCTAGCAATCTTCATTCATGTATTGTTTCCCAGTTTCACTACTTGTTGAAAGCCTTCATTTAACTCAGAGAACAGGGACTTATCACCACACATGTAGTTGCTATAGCCCGAGTTTATGAACCAAATTCTTCTCCCCTTGCTCCAATGTCTTCAACATAAGCCATTAACAGCATTTCCTCCTGCTCATCCAGCTCCGCGTAATTAGCTTGCTTATCCCATGTGGGACATTCATACCAGAAGTAACCGAGTTTGTGGCATCGGTAACACTCCACAGTGGCTTTGTTGAATGCTTGACGTCCTCTTCCTCTTCTCCTGCCTTTGAATGAAACTCTACCTCGGCCTTTTCAACCAGTTCTCTCTTCACATGACACCTTAAGAGTAGTTCTTCACTATTCTGTCTCCGAAGCTTTTGTTGATGAACAATCAGTGAGCTTTGTAGCTCATCAATCAAAAGCACATCAATATTCTTTGATTCTTCGATTGAGCAGACTATGTAATTAAATCTCTCAGTCAAAGTTCTAAGGATCTTTTCCACCACAGTTACATCTTTCATGTCTTCTCCATTTACACGCATCTTGTTTGCCACTGAAAAGTAATCTATAACAGACTCACAGTTTTCATTTTTATGGTTTCAAAGTCTCTCCGCAGGGCTTGAAGCACAGACCGCTCCACTCATGCACTCCCTTCATATTTCTTCATCGAATCCCAGGTTTGTTTCGATGTATCACTATGCCAAAAAACGAATCAGACGACAGTGAAAAACTGTCGTCTGATAGTGAAAATTGTTGTTGTTAATATTCATGCCGTCTGATGCAAGAATCAGACGACAATGCGAACTGTTGTCTGAATCCAATTTGGACAAGCGCTAGCATTAATATGCATGTTGTCTGAATAATATGCATGTCTGAATACCAAAAAGGACGACGTACAACTATGTAGAATCCGTTGTGCAAGTCGTATTAAGTCGACCATAATCTCATGGAAAGTAACTTTTGAAGCAAAGTTTGACAAGATTAGTTGTGTAGAAACTGTTGTCCCTTTAAATGTTCTACATCATTTTTTTGAGATAACGTTGTTGTGTGAATTGAAGCAAAACAACAGAAGTTTGTAGAAAGCATTGTGTGTTTGGGTTTGATACTGTAGAACATAGTACTTTATTGTTGTGTCTTTTTTCGTTAGGCAATTGAAAGTGTTTGAAAAATATTGTAGTTAAATTGTTCATACAACAATTTTTGAATTCTATTTTATGATGTTCCATTGTTAGACAACAATTTCTATTTGGAATGAAATGGCATGAGAGTCACAAGACATATATTACTAAAACCAGTTGACTAACACATTCAAAAACACATCCATTGATTGAACATTCAAAACCAGTTGATTACATCATCATCCCAACATCAGCATACTAATCCTACCTAAACATGAAGGCCAAAAACATCAAGGCTAGAAACATATTGTACTTGTCCATTTCCTTCTCTCCATCAACTTCCTCTATACAGTTCCTTCTTCCTTCTCAGCAACAAGATATGCAGAGTATAACTCAATACCAAACTAACCAATCATGCTAACAATAGCTTTAGCAACCTAGACTTCCATGATTTTTTCCATCACTTCACACATATGTCCCTGCACAACAATAGTGGATGACTGTGCAAACTATAATAGGCCAGACTGAGCAGAAATCTAACCAAAAGCAAGACTATGAAAATCAGTTTACAACTGTTAGTTGCATCCAACATTCTTGGTGAAGGGTTATTCCATTTTTCATTTTCCAAATCAATAACCAAAAGGCATTGTTTTAGATAAATTTATGGTTACACAAATTGAAAACAAAAAATGAAATGAAAGTAAGATTGTAAAAAGCAAAACCTTGAGGCATAAAAGCATTCATTTTGGCATAGGATGTCTGTGTGTAATCAAACACTTTTTACTTTTACATTTTCATTGCAATGCCAATCTACATAACTGTTTAGTTAAATGTACCTCATGCTTCATGCTCAGGGTGCAGCTAAGAGAACTTTTGATGCTACAGTTCTCCACTTCAAAGTTTAATTAATATAAATCCATCAACCAAAAGTCTAGCTTTTAATTTTACAAAGCTTAGTGAATGCCAAATCGCAGAGAATGACAGCAAAGTGGTTCTAAATAAAACTTAGAAGTTAAATCAGCTTTTCCTCCTCAAAGCGAGCCAATAGATCATCGGAAAAGAATATAATACACCTATAATAGTATGATTAGTTCATGATAGATAAAAAATAGAACATAATCAAAACTCATACCAAAATTAGCAATAAAACCTCAACTTTCTCAGCTTCCCCTAAATCCCTTACCTCAATTCCAAACTCCATACCAATGCAGCCAATTCGAATCTAAACGTAGATACATGAGAACAAAATTGTGATGTAAAAGTTCAGCCCATTATACCTCAAATTGAAGTTTCCACACCATAGGGGCAGCCCTTTTCGTTTGCCATCTTTCAAAAAAGAACACACAATCTTCTACTTCTGCCAAAACCACCCAATTAACCAATTAGCAACAGAACTTTCATAAAAAATGAACACCAAACAGAGAGAACTACTAAAGGCCCAAAAATGTCAATCTCGCATCAGAGGAACTATAAAATTATTAAACACATCTAGCAGTAATTGCTGAGTTTTTCTACCGAGTTCAGGGACAGGAGCACAGAAAACCACCCATCTATAAGATTGTGCTTCATGTGGAAATCCTATCAAACTCAAGGTGCAACCAACTAAACCAATTTTTGGTTTCTAGAAAGCAAGTTTCTTAATAGTCAATTAAGCTGGCATTACTTTATTACCACCAAATAGGCTGATGCCATATTTTAACAATTTTTTTATCAACAGAAAACCAACCTGCAATCCAACAGAATCCAATGAACATTTCAACTGCCCAATATCAACATTGAGCCGATTAAAATCTGCAGACACAAAAACAGAACTCATAAGAAACAAAAACATTATCCCATTTTGTGTCATTTACAAGTCAATGTGCAGTAGCATGCCAGACCAAGATAGTACCTTCACCTTCCTCATGGGTTCGAACTAGACCTCAAATTTCATCGGAAACCTTAGCATTCTCGGCCTCCATGGAGCTAAGCTCCTGCTCAAAACGTCCCATATATGCTTCTAAAAATTGAACCAATCACATTAAGCAGCAAGTAAAAGCACCAAATATCACAAACCCACAACCATCCAGTAAAGCAAAAACTAATCTGCTTGTAGTGAACTTACCAAAATCTTGATCCCCTAACAGACCAACGTCAGAGCAATCAGATACTACCTTTTCAACTCTACTCTGCAACATTTACCCGAAGAGAGAAAAATGTAATGAAAATTTCAAAATTCAACCAAAAGAGTAGGGGTAAATTCAAAATTACCCGAAGAAATACAGCTCTGTCGTTAAGTAAATCATGCGAATCTGCAATAGGTGATTCGAAATCATCGTCCCAGCCGCATCGCTCGAGAATCTCTTCTAGGCCAAGCACTCGTCTTCAAATTTTGGAAAGAGGAAAAGCATTAATTGATTGAGAGAATGAAATGAGAATGTGAGGCGGAAATAGAGAGAGGGAGGGAGATTGAAACCTGTGAAAGGTGGTGAGGTCAAGAGGGGCTGATGAAGAAGGAATTGGGTCTTCCATTTCTTCCGTCACTAGAAACTAGCCCTCCCAAATTGAGGTTTCGAAACAGCGCTGATTCGAGGAGCTTGTGGACTTGCTGGTACGGTGGAGATTCCAGTCGGAGAACTTGGAATCCCGGTGTTGCTCGTGAAGAAGAAGAAGGAGAGACAGAGAGAGAGAGAAATTGAGGCTGAAACCCTAACCTTAGTCCCGTCGAAGCTTTGCAATCGAGAACCGCAATTCACTAGATCAAAGTCGCTTTTCTTCTCTCTCGGCTCAAACTGTCATCCGCCATTCGTTCGACCACCGCGACGCTGCCACGGTACGGTAACTCGCTCAATTTACTTTCTTCGATTTCTGATATGTTTCTGTAATTGATGACCGGAGTTGATGGTTTTGTGATTCAGGAGAAGGAGAAGGCGCTGAGGAGAGAGATCGGAGATCTGAAAACGGAGGTTGTGAGGGAGCATCTGCAGAGCAAGAGGATCGGGCTCTGTGGATTGATGGAGCCCTTTCTTGACGCTGTAGTGCTCTTCGTTCTTTGTGGTTTCTTGTTCATGATCAAGAAATGGGCTGTTTCTTGAAGGTCCGGCGTTTGTGTGTATGAGAGAGAGAGAGAGAGAGAGAGAGAGAGAGAGATTCGCTGGGCCTTCGAGCTAGAGAAGAGAGAGAGGTTGAATCTAAACATTTATTTTTTCTTTCCCAAAATAAAACCATGTTTTGTGAAAAGCCGGGAGTTTAAATTTTGGCCAGAAAGTGGGTGCGCAAAGTCGAAAGAGAGAGTAAAAAAATTGAGTTTTGGCTAAGTGTGGAACTCACACAACATAAATTCATAGTCGTTGTCTAAAGTAGAGTCGCACAATAAATTAAAATATCAATAAATAACTGTTGTCGGAAGCTATTGTCTAAAGGAGACTTGTACAACATAATAAAGTAATAAACTAGCACTAAATCATTGTTGTCTGAGTAAAATGAGTCAGACAACATCAAAACTCAACCATCGTCTAAATACAAATTGCACAACAGTAAAGTATCAATAGATAACTGTTGTTTGTTACCATTGTCTGAAAGAGAGTTACACAACATAATAAAACACAAAAAAACAACTATTGTCTAAATTAGATTGGTCAGACAACCTCAAAATACCACAATTGTCTAAATAGTAATTGCACAACGGTCAATGTAATTACTGTTGTCTGAAATAACTCACTCAGACAACATCAAAATATAACCACTGTCTGAATGACAATTGAACAACAGCAATGTAATAACTGTTAACTGAATCGAAAATTTGGACAACAGAATAATTCTTGCTGTCGTCTGATATAATCAGACGACAGTTAAAAATTTCGCTGTTGTTGGAAGTGTATGTCTTCTGATTTGTTTTTTGGCATAGTGTATAATTCATCAATATGGTTTCCATGATTGTCCTATCAATCGCCTGAATCAAGTAGTTCTTCATTTTCAGGTCCTTCAATTTCAATTCATCAAGCCTCTTCTGTTGTACTTTTGTTGCAGCTGCTCCATCTGCTTTGATCTAAGGAAGTTCTCCATTAGTATACTCCAATGGTCATAGTGACCATCGAATCAAGGAATTGCAGGTTGAACATAATTCCCCTCACTTACGATCTTTCTCTGTTTAGAAGTCACTCAAGATAGCTCTCTCTTTTCTCAGGCCCAGTGAGGCCTCTGATACCACTTTGTTATGAATGAATGAACAAGAACACGAATTCTCAGATCAAAGCATAACACAAATTGGGAATGAATGACTTATTTTATTGAAAAACAACCTTGGCTATTTAATAGCCTTTACAAAACAGAAAGAGAAAAACTTGCAGCCCACGTAAGCAGCTAAGTACGTGGTAAACTAAGCTATGAAATGTTCAAACACTAACAGCACTGCCCTCAATAATAGGCAGCTTATCAACAGAAAGCTAAAAAGTTTAAGGACCCTCAACCATGTCAGGGACAAGGTTGAGAGGATTTTTCAAGGAATTAGTTACCCCATGGGTTGTTTCTTCCATCTTGATATCTTCCTCGTTCATTCCATCAGGCACTTTCCAATCAAAGCAGCACAACAAATTGGCAAGTGCAAGCTCCATTATCGTCGTTGCCATATAAATCCCTGGACAAATTCTTCGACCAGCTCCAAATGGCAAGAAGTCAAAGTGTTGCCCTTTAAAATCAACAGACCTATCATCAAATCTTTCCGGAATGAACTTTTCTGGGTCGTTCCAAAATTCTGGATCTCGTGAGATTGCCCAATCATTAACAATGATTGTTGTTCTGGGATCGACATCATAGCTGAGGACTTTGAAGTGGGACATAGTTTCTCTTGTAACAACTAGGGGCCCTGGTGGATGTAGTCGAAGTGTTTCTTTCACTATCATCTTGAGGTATTGCAGCTGCTCTATATCAATTTCAGTGGCTTTTCTTTTATTTCCAATGCAGTTTCTAATTTCTTCCTGGGCTTTCTTCATCACTCTTGTATTCGTAGCTAGCTCTGCCATTGCCCAAATAATGGTAGTTGCACTGTTCTCTACTCCTCCTAGAAACAAATCCTGATTCACAAATACCATAGTAATTATCAAAATATTAAATCTATTAAAGTTGGAATAACATTCAACTCAAAATCAATCGACAATACAACATAAAGATAGCTTTAACATAGCTGATGGCTGGTGATGCACCACGTAAAATTTCTAGGATGGTTTGGTCTGACTAGAAAAATCATCACACATATAACTATATATAAATCATTAGTGATAAAATCTCGTTCCTACTCAGTTAAACTCATCCCAACTTCCTCCTTATTCTCTAATTTTGAATTAAAATCCAATAACAATTAAGCTCAGCTGAGTAAAATATTTATTGAAAAGTGTACATGCTCTTATGATCAACATTAAAGGGTTCATAATCATATTGGTCTAGTGTGATCTTGAGTTCAGTCTACTTATGGACAACTAGCTACTTGTTGTGTAATAGAAAAAAGAGTTATATAATTGAGGCAAACAAATAGATTCGATTTTTTTTTTGAGATAATCAAATAGATTCGATTGGGATGCCCAAGTTTTTTTTTTTTTTAGGGAAATGGAATCAGGTTCCAGATATATTACGACGTCACTGCGTCAAGTTAGAGGGTTTCACGAAACCACTCATAATAAAAGTTCAAGCACAATACAGACTACACAAAGCAGCCAAAAACTAAACAAACTGCCCAAAGCAGCCAGATTATTACTAGCCAACAAAACTAAAACCTAAAGGAACTGCTGAAAAAAACTAAATCCCTAACCCTACCCTATCCAAAGATGGAACCACTGCCTTGAGCATCTTGACGCCTAAGACCCAAATGGTGTACGTCGCAACAAATCAACACAGTTATACGGTAACATCAAAGAGACAGAAATAGGGCTAGAAAAATAAATTGACTACCTCCCAAAAGCCCAGACCAGCCCAAACTAGGTGAAAAGAAAGAGGAGAACTGGGCCCAAATAGACCCAGATCACTAGGTTGCACAATACAACCCAGCAAGGTAGAGGCCCAAGCCCGCAGCCAAAATCCAACTTCCTCACACCATCCGGGCCCGACCAGCCTTCCCGGAAGGCAACCCGGCCATTCACAGTTCTGGCGAGTATATTGGGCATATATATGGGTTCAAATTGGTTCTATAGGACACAAATAGTTGTCCACACTAATACGATGTTAAAAATTAATTAAATAGAGCATTCAATCCAAAATCAATTATAAAATTATAAAATCCGTAGGAATTTATAAATAATGGAATCTTTAACTCCATCAATATAAAATTCCATTAATTGCAATTTCCATTGTTTAGTTGTATCTATTTAGGAATTGAAATGTGTAATAAATTAAGAAAGTCTAAAACAAATAAAAAAATAAAATAGAAAAAAACCTTGTTTTGGAAATAAAAATTGAATACTGCAAAGAAATTCGTAAATGACACATATTTTGGTGGAAATTGAAGTGAGGAATTTAAATAATGAATTCCTTCGTTTTTTTCCACATAGAAATTTAAAATTTCTAATCTGATAATGCCAAACGGGGGAATTGACTTTTATGAATTATGAAATCCTCACTTTCAATTAAATTCCATCATTTCTTCCCTCATTCAAACACACTCTTAGTTTTGGATTACACATGACAACATACAGACGATTCTATCTACCTAGCTTATCTTATTTCGTCATTAATTAAAAGATTAATTAAGACGCCGAGATTTGAATTAGTTCGGAGCTTACCAAGAGAACTGCCTTGATGTTATTATGACCAAGCTGAGCAGCTCCAATCCCAGTTTGTTCCTTGATCATTTTAAGCAGCACATCAACTGTATCTTCATGCTCCTGTTTGTCCTCCCAGGCCTGAGATGATCATCAATCGCCTGCTGGAAAAAGCCATGAACTTCCCTGGAAACTCTATCAAACTCTCTATGTTTACCGGAGATCCTGTCTATGATCCACCCGATACCTGGAGGAAAGAAATCAGCTGCTGAGAAACCTAAAATCATATTTTGACTATCATGAAGCACTCGAAGAAATCTTTCATGCTCCAAATCGTGCCCTTGGAAACTTGTCCCGAAAACAATCCTGAAAATTATACTGCCCATGAGAGCAAACAACTTCTCAGTAAGGTTAACAGGAGAAGATGAAGCTGATGCGTCAGAGATTGAATCAATCATCTTCACGACTTCTTCTTCCCTAATAGACCTATACGACTGAACCCTTTTCGCACTGAAAATCTCAAGCACACATATCTTTCTTATCTCTCGCCAATATTCACCGTAGGGCGAAAATGCTATGTCTAGATAGTTAAATGTGAGTCTGCGAGATCCCCAGATGTACGGTCTACTGCAACAGTGGAGATCATTATCTGTCAAGGTCTGCTTTGCTGCTTCAGCTGATGAGATTATGAGGGTCGGTCTGCGACCCAGCTGTAAGAGCATGAGTGGTCCGTATTTCTCTGATAGTCTCCATAGGTTTTGATGAAGTGATGAACCAGATTGAGTTAACTGGTGGAGGTTGCCTATAATGGGAAGCTTAGGAGGGCTTGGTGGGAAGTGCTTTTGTGGCTTATTGATCTCCTTTCTCAGTAAAAGCAGTAGTAAAGGGAGGAGGAGGAGAAATGGAATCCATAAGATTAGTAGGACGGTGTTGTCAGCCATTAACGGAGCTTTAGTGAATACCTTGGTGTTTCTTACTTTCTAACTCTAAGTGTTGTGAAGACTTCTTAAATAACTGAGAAATAATGACTGGTACTGCTTAATACAGGTGAAGAGTTGCGCACAAAGTTTATTGAATTGGTCGATATGGTTTTGTTATATTCATAATCCATTTTGTTATATTCATAATTCATAACCACTTGCAAGAAAACTTGAAGAAAATTATGAAGACAGATCTTTGGGAATTGAAAAGATCTAATTATACAACAATAGAGTAAAAACCTATCAACTAGAGAATAAATAATATGGGCAATTCATTATAAACCCAATTTTTATAAGAAATATTAGGTAACCATAAATTTTTTTTTTTTTTTTCAATTTTACATCCAAAAACTGCCATGTAAGATAAATAATTCAACATTTTTTTACATGGAATACAATACAATACGTCAGTAAAGTTAACACGAGTTACTACAATTGTTATCCATATCTAAATGTTGGCGCGAGTGACCCTAGGGTTTGAGCACAGAGAATGGCAACGACGGATCTGATCCTCTTCGTCTTCTCTAGTAGGGGCACGATCTCTCGACGTCGAGTGTGGCCCTAGGGTGAAGTAAGGGAAGCATACTTAAGGCTTGGAACAGGTGTTTTCGAGGTTGTCGTTTGCACAGTAGAGGAGGACAGCGTCATCTTCTGCAGCGACGTTTGGAATAGGTGCGAGTTTTGTTAGCGACGGCGGCTGAAAAGGAGGTTTCTGCTGTGTGGTGGTAGGTTGGAGTCGAGATCAAGGAATCGAGGCTTCGAATCGATCATTGTTTTGGCTGACTGTGGTTTCAATTTCCTTTTTTTCATCACTCAATTCCGGCACTAATTGGTTTTCAGGTTCTGTGTTTGGGAGGTGGCGTTGATTCCACGCTAGAAGGGCCGTCCGCCCGAAACTGTGGCGGTGGCGGTGATGATTTGCAAAGGCAGAATAGCTTCTACTATTGCTTTCTTTGGTTGCGGTGGGCTTGGGCCTGAGACTGGGCTCTTGGGCTTGGTTATAGTTATCTAGTTTTGTTACTACTTGTTAGAATAAATGTCTATGTTAGTGAGAGCATCTCTATGAGCCCATGTGGAAGTACTTAGTGTCACTGTACCACAATTGCGTGCTCGACGTGTGAGATAGATAAAATAGATTGCCTGCAGGGTGATATTCTTTTGTTAACATAGACTGCTCTGAGGTACAATTGTTGAAACAGAGTAGTCAATTTTGAAACTGATGTGTACTATTTAATTAAATATATATACATATATACAACATTTTTTCCCTCAAAATTACAAAAATTACCACTGCAGGAAAATTATTAAGCTACGCTGATTTTTTTTTCTTGACAGGAAAGTAACATTAAGTAATCTCATGATTAAAGCACTTTGCATTAATACATTAACTTGTAGGTTTTGTAATCCCTAGCTTCTATATTGTTGTTAACATTGCTAGAATCATACAATATTGGTCCGTTTTCAAATTCAAATGGGTTGATTTTTGCTTTAAATTATGAACCAAATGCTGAGAGATTTTTGTATATCTTTCTTTTGGGTTCACAAACCTTCAATCACAGAGGTAATTAAGTTATTTGATTCTTATAATCGTTAGTATTTGTTGTTGTGATTAAGATTGGGGAGAACAAGGTTCAGGATTTTTGTTTTTTTGTTTTTGTTTGTGTTTTTTACTTTTCATTACGGTGCATTCATTGTATTCAATGACATGTAAGAATTTAGTTCGTATAATGGTTTCTATTAGTTGCATACCTAACATAGAGGTTCATCCGACTTTATCATACTTACTATACACATACTAACTTGGGTAAAACACATGACTTTCAGGTGAAAATTTGAAAAAAAAAAAAAAAAAAAAAGTAGGTAGTAGACGTGACTTTCAAGTTCTAAAAATTTAATGCCTACCAACTTTTTTATTTGTTTTTCTTTTATGCTATTAGTTTCATTTGTTACCTATTCCAAATGTATGATATTTAGGCCCCGTTTGGGATTACTTCGCTTTTAAAAAAATCAGCTTTTGTTCAAAATTTTAGATTTTATCGTGTTTGGTAAATAAATAAAAAACAGATTTAATTGAAAGTTATAGGTCACTGACAGCAGATTTTAGAAGCAGCCCAAATGTTGCTTTTAGAAGCTGCTGTGGATCAAAACACGCTCTGCAGTTGTTTTATGTACTGACAACACTTTTAAAAATATTATTTACCAAACACAAAACTATTTTAATTCACAGCTGATTATTCTCACAACACAGCAGCATCAGTTTTTTTTAAAAGTCACAGCAATCCCAAACTAGCCCTTAGTGATGTTCATGGATATGAGGTATGTTGTTTTACGCTGTGAGTTTTTTCCAATACATTGTCAAGATTCAAGAGGTATATATATAATTTTAGATATCTCATTGCTATGTGATTTATTGGTTAACTATTCTAGAGGTATATTATTTACTATTATGGCTATAAGATATGTTTAAGTCATGGCTATAAAGTAGTAGGCATAACTTCCATGTTCTAAAAATTTAATTTCTACTGGCTTTCTATTTTATTTTTTATGCTATGAATTTCATTGGTTATTTATCCAAATGACTAAATACTGTTTATACCCTATACTTCCTGTGTCTCAACATTTCAGTCCCTCACTTTCTAGTTTCAACCAAATACTCATCGGACTCTCAGAGCTCATGCAATATGTCATAGCCATTAATTCTCCGTCAAAATCTTCGTTAAATCGCTGACATGGCATCCCTTTCAGCCAAAATATCTATTATACCCTCAATTACTGTTTTTTTTTTTACTGTTTCTCTCTCTCTCTCTTTTTTTTTTTTTTTTTCTTTTTACCTCTTCTTCTTCTAGCTCTCTCTTCTCCTTCTGTTTATCTCTATCTCATTTTCCTTTTATGTCTCACCAACCAAACATACCAGATTCAATCGAAAAATATTAGAAGGAAAATTTTAGGTATAACAAAGCAACAATGCACCTCAAGTGTCGGAACAGAGCACCGGCAATAGAGCCTGATTTTTGGAAACTGCCAACCGGACCATAACTCAATTGGGGGATAAACATTAACGAGAAGCACAGCCCTGAGTTGTTCTTCGATGCCGGTTTCAACCCGAATCAATAAAGCATTGATCTTGATGCACTTGTTCATAACCAAAACGTGAAGCTGGTCCACCACGCTTATGCTCCCATTCACCAGCCCTATACTTCTCTTCCTCATCCTCGTCATCTTCTCCAATTCCCTATCGCATTGCTCTGAATCAAAGGACATACCAAGCCACAAACATCAGCGCAGTAATCGTCAGTCTTCTTAAAGCAATAAGGACCTCGCCCTTCACCCATCATCCACCACATTCTTTAGATCGATCATATTACTCAAATGCTCAACGCCTAGAACCAGATTCAAGATTCGATTCAGTTCTCTTGAGATCTCCACAGACTAAGAAAGAAAGCCCCTTTAGTATTAAACGGCTAAACCTAAATCCTTTATCTCTCTTAGACAGATCAGAGAGAGTTTGAAACCTTTTGGAGTTTGGGTTTTTCTTAGGGGAATCAGAAGGGAACCAGAGAAGGAACGTTAAGGAAAGGCAAAGGCTTTGTTGGTGTTGTTGGGGTGTGGCCACTTTGGTATTGGGTGTCGCGAGCGCTCAAGGGCCTGAAGCGAGGTCTGTTGGACAAGCGGCAGCCGTCCATGATGCCTTTTGGTGTTTAGTGGTGTTGGGCTGAGGCTTCTGGCCCCACGACGCCGGTTGGGATTTACAACTCGGCCTCTAAGGATGCTGATGCGGCTGCTTTTTCTTTGGAGGCATTTCTATGTGGTCGATTGTGATCTGAGACAGGTTAAAGGATGGTGAGTGCTTCTTGTATGTTTGGTTGGTGAGGCAAAAAAGGAAAATGAGATGGAGATAAACAAAAAGAGGAGATAGTGCCGGAAGAAGAAGAGGTAAAAAGAAAAAATAAAAAGAGAGAAAATAAATAAATTAAAAAAAAACTAAGGGGGGTGTATTCAATTTAGATTTTAAAAGATTTTGTTTGAGTTTTTATAATTCATGGATTTACTTAATCCACAGATTGTTTAAATTCTACATGGACTCTGATTGATTCTAAATTTCTAATGGATTGATTTACTGGTATTTGTTTAGATTTTACAAGTCCTTATGATGTTTTTGATAGGTCAATTTTTCTTCTTCTTTAAAAGCAATGGATGTATGAATCCAATTATAATGCTATTTCAATGACAAAAAAGTATGCGTATGTGTGTGTGTGGCAATCTACCATTGTTTATGTTGTATATAATTATATATGAATAATAAGAGAAAACTAATCAGCCAAAATGTTACATAAAAAATAAAGTAGTAAACTAATGGGAAACAAAAAAATAAATAGGAAAACCCTAGGGTTTGAGCAGAGAGTGGCGGCGGATTTCTTCTGAGGATCCGCCGGTGGTCTAGAAGCTGCGAGACTCCTTAGCGTGGGGCGTGGACTCGCAGAGTACCAGAGATGTAGTGATGAAGAAGTTGCTTACGTCTTTGGTCTTGTTCTTGTTCTGCATCGGCGGGTGTGGAGCAGATCTGAGTTGGTGTTAGTATCCGATCTTAGGTTATCGTTGCTGCACTTGGTCCAACAGAATGGGTTCGATGCGTTTTGATGCTGATCGTATGCTATGGCGGTGGGGTAGGCCACCAGAAGTTGGCACGGCGAGGTTGACGATGAAGGTTGAGACGTCCGTCCTGGGGAGATTTTTTGGCCTTGGTTGTCGACTTTTGGATATGAGGTTGCTGGTTACGGTGCGAGTTAGGAGGCCAGCACTCCTGGGAGCCATGATTCAGGGAGGCAAGATGGCGAAGGTACAGCCATGGTCGACGTCGGAGGTGATGGTGGCGGTAACTCATGTCTGGGTGCCCAGCGTTTGGGTGTTCAGATCAGAAAACTGGGCGATATGGCTAGGCTGCCTTTGGGCCTATGGTGGACTCCATTTGGGCTTGAGTTTTACAAGGATTTGGGACCCAGGAGGTGTTTTGGGTATCTGTTTGATCAATTGTGTTATCCATATTATTTCGGGTGTACCGTGTTTATGTGCAGATAGGTTGATCATTTCTACATTCTATAAGAATTCTCAGTATAATATTACTGTGAGTACCACAATTGCGTGCCTGGCGAACAGTGATACTTGTGCTGGGACGAATATAGTTTTGATTGGTCTATCGATCTCTTGCATACCCGGATCGCAAATTCTGATGGTTTTGTCTCCAAATCTCAATGTCATGGCAATGGTCTCATTGTTGGTAATTATCTTGAGAAGGCTGGGAATTTACCTTCAATTGTTTGCTAGTTTCTCTATAAGTGATTTAGAGCAGTATTGTATTGTACATGAACAACCTGTTGGTGTAGTACACCTTCTGGTTTGTTCTAGCTTAGCTCTAGCTTCAAGTCATTTATGGCTTGTGTCTGCTCCCAAGATTTTTTGGGATGCCATTCTAAACGATTGTAATCGTTAAAGTTTCAATGAATTAATAACTTTTCAAAAAAAAAGAAAAAGTAGTAAACTAATGACATAATTTATTTCATATTCAAAGAAACATGTGTGTATGTATCATCTTAACAATACCATTGAAAGTGAGCTTAATTAGCTAGAAGGATTAAGGCTTCCAGAGCTATAGTGATAAAAAAAAAAATTATTAGATGAAAGCAAAGGCAAAGGCAGAGGAGGATAGTGGGAAGATATGTTTAAGACAAAATGGATGAGTGTCACCTATTCAAAGTTGCTTTTTTTTTTTGGGTGAGGAGTTTCTTCATTTTTTGAGTGAGAAAGAATCCATCAAAATATCCTGGGAAGTGGTTGGATTGTTTTTGAGTTTTGATATGTGTAAAATGCACTATAAAATTCTCCAAAATCCAGCATTTAATGAAATCCTTAAAAATCCGTATACTTTTAAATATCTGCATATTTGAATGGATAATTCTAAATCTTAATTGAATACATCAATATTTTAAAGGATTGTTTAAAATCTCAATTGAATACCCATAAACTTTCAAAATGCAAAAAAATCTTGTGGACTCTTAAATGAATACACTCCCCTAACTGAGGATCTAATACATATTTTGGCATGGAAGGGATGCCACATCAGCTATTTGACAGAGAGTTAATGGCTAGGACCTATTGCGTGACATTTGAGAGCTCGAGTAGTATTTGGTTGAAATTAGAAAGTGAGAGACTGAAATGTCGAGATATAAGAAGTATAGGGAGTAAACAGTATTTAATCCTATTCCAAATGAATGATATTTAGTGATGTCAATAAGTATGAGGTAGGTTGTTGCTTTATGCTATGAGTTTTTTTCAATACCTTTTCAAGAGGTATATAGTTTTAGATACCTCATTGCTATATGATTTATTATTTACCTATTCTAGAGGTATGCTATTTAATGTCATGGCTATAATTTATGTTTGATGTTGTGGTTATAAGGTAATAGGCTATGAGGTAGGTACGCTGTTTTATGCTATGAGTTTTTTCCGATACCATGTCAAGAAGTATATAGTTTTAGATACCTATATTGCTATGTGATTTATTAGTTACTATTCTAGATATATGTTATTTAATATCATGGCTATAAGTTATGTTAATGTTATTTAATGTCATAGCTATAAGATATGTTTAACATCATGGCGATAAAGTAGTAGGCGCGTTAAAAAAAAAAAGAAAAAAAAAGAAGGGTAGTAGGCGTGAGTTTCAAGTTCTAAAAATTTAATGTGTACTGACTTTTTTTTTAATTTTAATTTATGTTTTCATGCTATGAGTTTCATTGGTCACTTACTCTAAATGTATGATATTTAGTGATGTTCATGCTTATGAGGTTGGTTGTATTATACTATGAGTTTTTTCCGATACCTTATCAAGAGGTATATAGTTTTAGATACATCATTACTATGTGATTAATTATTTACCTATTCTAGAGGTATGTTATTTAATGTCATTGCCCGCTATAAGATATGTTTAATGTTTTGGCTATAAGGTAATAGGCTATGAGGTAGGTTGTTTTATGCTATGAGTTTTTTCCAATACCTTGTCAGAATGTATATAGTTTTAGATACCTACATTGCTATGTGATTTATTAGTTATCATTCTAGATGTATGTTATTTAATATCATGGCCCTATAAGGTATGTTAATGTTATTTAATGTCATATCTATAAGGTATTAGGGGTGGGTTCGCGAAGTCGAAAACTGAAAAAAACTGAGCCGAAAAAAACCGCACCGAAGAAAAGCCGAACCAAAATAAAAAAACTGAAAACTGAACCAAACCGAATTGAACCGAACCGAACTAACCAAAACGACGTCGTTTTATGTTATAAGTCAGAAACCCTAAAAACCGAAGCCATATAAATAGCCTCCTGATTGTCGATCTCCAGTTCCTCCCTTTCTCTTTCGTATACAGCCTCTCTTTAGCGCTCCCGCAGTCCTCTTCAGTAACACACACACACACACACACACACTCTCTCTCTCTCTCTCTCTCCCCTCTCCCTTGCACTCAGCAATCACCGGTGGTGGTCTGATTAGTCGATCGCCGTCGAGTTCCTTGACTAGGAATTCTAGGGTTCTTGAAGATCGCCGTCATCCAAGGTGGTCTGATTCGTCTAAATCTTTTATAATGATTCTCTCAATTTCATGTCTGTAAGATTTGCTATTGCGATTGTTTTTACTGATTGAGGTGGGAGTTTGATAGGAGAAGGTGGTCAACCCACTATTCGAGAAGCACCCGAAGCAGATCAGGATTGGAAGGGGATTACCTCTGAAGAGAGATCCGTCACGATTCGTCAACCTTGGGCCATTTGTTCATATCTAACTCGGTATGTATTCGATCCTTCCTTTTTTTTGTTTTTTGTTTTTTCCCTTATATATCATGCATATTCATCTCAGTATGGTGGATTAGATTGGGTTTTCATTACTGTGGCATTGCAATATGTTACGATCCCCGGGATCGTAGCCATGGTATGCCATAGTAGTGAAATGAAGTAAAGAGAAATTCTAGAGAAAACTAAGAAAATAGAAATGCAGATTTTCATTCATAGATCTGTTCTACAAGAAAGCTAGTAGATATAGAACTGTTTAGGACACGTGTCGACCAACCAGTGATGACCCCTACCTAACATACTCCCAGCACAAGGACTAAACGGTGCACACCAATTAAACAAAACGCTGCGTTTCAATTGTAAATAAAATGACTCATAACATTTCTTCCCCCTTAAACAGAAACTTGACCTCAAGTTTCACTTTTAGAACCAACTTCTAACATGCTGCAGCTTGTCCTCAGCTTTCGAGTCCTCTTTAACACCCTTAATCAAATGCCAAGTAACCAAAACAGTAAATCCAGCTATCTCATTACGTGGCATGCAAGGGAACTCCATTATGTGCTTCAAGAGACATATATAACTTTGGCTTTGGTCTCCACCATAGTATAATGATTGTTGAGCATAATGAATAAGCCAATTAGGAACCTCCTGCTTTGATTCCTTTATCAACTCCACTACCATACCAGTAGGACCAATCTTGTGAACATAATCATCTATGCTTTTTGAAAAGTCAAAATTGATGACATGTGCAACATCAAACATTACGACAGTACCATGATATACTTCTTTGACAGCCAACAAAGCAAACAACCCATTTGTTACATCACCAAGCTGAACAATTGCACTCTTCAGCTTCTCAAACCACCACTGCAGAAGATTCCCCTTTGGATCCTCCCTTGCCATCCTACCAACCATAACAGTATAATGACCATAAGCCTTTGATTGAGCATAAATCGCACCCAAAATAGCGTCCATCAGAGCAGTGCCATCAACACTCTTTGTCTTCTTATGCCTAACAACATCAACACCCGGAGCTTCTGTGGTAGATTTTCTCACACCTTGAACCTTCTTATGGCTACCCAAGAACTGAATTTGCTTCTTCATGAAAACCCTTACCGTATCTGGATAACCAACCAACCACATTTGCAATGCTGAGGAGTTAAGTGCATTACTAATAACCAGATCTTTGTCAAAGCCCTTGCGAATGATGTAACCCATTACAGAATTAGCAAGAGTGAGGCTATTCAGCTGAGCACATGAAGAGACCAAATTCAGAAGGGTCAAATTGTCTGGTTCCAATTTCATCTGGAGCAAGCTATTGAAAAATCCCACTGCATTCTCGCTACTTTTCGCTTGTATTTGCACCGACATAATGGCATTCCACAAAGAAATATCCTCCATTTTTCTCGTTTTAAACAGTAAGATACATGAATCATGGTTGTCAAATCTGGCATACATAAACATGAGTGATGAAAGAAGAGGGGTTTCATGGAGAATACTTGTTCTAACTGCCAGAGCATGAATAGACTTACCCTGTAACTGGGAGTAGCATGTAGGCAATAAATTTAGCAAAGTTACATAATTTGGTCTCTGATCATCCTTTATCATTTGACTGAAGACGGCCATAACCTCATTCTGTAAATTATGATTCTTGAGGCCAGTCATCATAGCATTCCAAGACACCACAGTTCTTTTGGGCATGGTTTCGAAAACCAACCTCCCAGCATCAAGGTCTCCATAGTTAAAGTACATGCTAATAAGTGAGTTAAGCAGAGAAATGTCAGAAGCAAACCCGAGTTTTATAGCGTAACCATGAAAAGCCATTCCTTGCCCTAAGTTTTCCTCGTCACTCCAACTAGGGAGTATACTGGTCAAGGTGACCAAGTCCAACTTGAAACCCTCTTTCTGCATCTGGTAGTATAAGGCAACTGCTCTGTCCATTTCTCCATGGTGCACACAACTGGAAATTAATGTATTCCACGTTATGCCATTCCTTAGAGGCATTTTGTGAAATAAAGTAATAGAATAAGAGAGACGATGACAATCAGAGTAAAATGCCAACAATGCATTGGACAGATTGATGTTTGAGTGGATACCCTTTCTTATACTAAATGCATGGGCAGACCTACCCAACATATCAGCCTCAAGTTTGGAGCAAGCAGAAAGAATACTAATAACAGAGACTGCATCCGCATCAAATCTTGAAACTTGCATTTCACGAAACAAACCCAAACTTAAATCTCATAACCCATTGTACACGTATCCAGAAATCATTGAATTCCACAAAAGAAGGTTTTTACTTTGCATCTGGTTGAAAAGATACCTGGATTCATCAATACTACCAAATTTGGCATACATTGATACCAGGGCAGTTAACACCGGAATCTGATTTTCTGATCCATGTTTAACTACACAAGCATGAAGAGACTCGCCAAAAGAAAGGCTAATGAAATTCTCAAATGAGGGAATAATCGACATGAAAGTGACCAAATTAGGCCTTATGTCAACTAGCAGCATCGACCGGAACAACTCAAAAGCTAACACAGGCTCTTGCCTTTGTGTATATGCAGAAATCATGGCATTCCAAACAGCAACATTCTTTTCCACTACAGAATCAAACAACTTTCTAGCACCACATGTATCCCCATCCCCTGCGTACATTGAAATCAAAGCAGGAACCAGAAAATCATTCGAAAAGTATCCAAACTTGACAGCAAAGCAATGAAGAGACTTACTAGCATGAACACACCCTAAACGAGTGCAAACAGGAACAATGCTAGCTAGAGTGCCTCAGATCACTGAAAACAATCTCCCTAAAAACCTCTAATGCTTCCCAATCGAATCCATTCGACGAATAACCAGCTATCAATGCATTCCAAGGAACCAAGTCTGGTTGGGGAATTCTATCGATCACTTGGCGTGCAGTGTCCACACACCCAGTTCTTGCATAGAAGTCAACCAAACTAGTCTGTATAACAAGGTTCTGCTCAAATAGACACAAAGATGGTTTATCATCGGCTTCCCCTTGCCCAACCAATGAAATCATATCCAACAGAAGATGATCTTCTTCAGTCACAACTAAGCGCAAAACAGTAGCAATGTCAAAGGCCAAATTACAAAGAGGGGGAGCAGTACATCTAGAGAGTTTCACCATAGTTTCAGAAGAAGTCACACAGCTAGTATTAGCACCACTCACAACCTCCTCACTTTTATCACTACAAACCAGAGTAGCAGTAGATATTGTTGAAATAGCAGATGCCAGAGGTTCAGTACCTACTTCATGGTGAGATAAATTCAACCCAGTATTAAGAGAAGTTATTGTCGGATTACCATTAGAAGACGATACGACTGACGAAGAAGCCTTAATAGTAGCCGGAATAATTTCATGTGTTGACGACGGCAGAGAGCCAAACTTCAATGGATTATCAACTTGGCCTGTCGGAGTTTGCTTCGAAGCCCTTAACCGCCGTAGCTCCTCCCTGAATTCAGACATGAAGGCATCCGTCGAACTCTTAAAAGATTTTTGCATCTCACACAGCTTAGCATCTGTGTGATCTTTGTGACCTTGCAATTCAAAATCCTTGTGTGAAAGTTCGCCGGAACCTCGTGGTGGTGACGGTGGTTTCTCAGCCCCCTTAAGCTTGACCGTAGGCTCTGGTGTGAAAGAAGAGTAGCTTGAATCAACAATTGGGACCTCCCAATCACGTACTCGGTCAGGTTCCATTGGAATTGGATGAAGCTGAAGATCAGTTTCCACCTGCTTTAGATCTGAAATAGGACGTGGTTGCTCATGAGTGGAAGGTGGAGGAACAAACTGGTTTGTGGGGATGCAATAAGGCTGGGTAGGTGGGTAATGGTGATAGACCTCACCTGGAGTTAGAGGATGTTGACATGGTGAATGGAAATTTCTCGGATGTTGCAGAGGCAGAGAAGTGGTGTAAAAGAGGTGATTAGGGGTTTGTGGTAGTGAATAAACGGAATGGGTCATATGAGAATGGATTGGGGAAAAGGAGTGGGTGGAATCGACCATACTACTAATCTGAGTGTGAAATTGAGGATTTTGGGTGAACGATTGTGATGGCGGTGATGGTGGGTAGTATTGCTGTGGTGTATACGAATGCGAATAGAGAGAGAAACCAGTGTATGTACCAATAGTTTGAGCAGAACTGCCATCCAACACCGCTGTTCTCGTCAGAGCAAAACCAGGTGAAACCCGATATTGCGCCGCCGCAACAGACAGCTCCGGTGGCCCTTGCCCCATCGGCCCAATCGATGGGCTCTGATACCAATTGTTACGATCCCCGGGATCGTAGCCATGGTATGCCATAGTAGTGAAATGAAGTAAAGAGAAATTCTAGAGAAAACTAAGAAAATAGAAATGCAGATTTTCATTCATAGATCTGTTCTACAAGAAAGCTAGTAGATATAGAACTGTTTAGGACACGTGTCGACCAACCAGTGATGACCCCTACCCAACATACTCCCAGCACAAGGACTAAACGGTGCACACCAATTAAACAAAATGCTGCGTTTCAATTGTAAATAAAATGACTCATAACACAATATCAGGATGGATAAGTCAGAGAAATTGGAGATGGTTTAGCCGAGGCAAAAATACAGTTTTCTTTGTTTATGTTTGAATGGGTGGGATTTGAATTTGTGTTGCAAGAATTGGAAATTGGTTTCTGGGTGTTTTGATTTATGGTTGAAAGTTCAAACTTGAATGACAGGTGTGCTCTTTTGTTAGGCACATGCTATCATTTCAAGCATGCAAACTTGTGAAGTGTGAACTGGATGGAGGTGCTTAACCGAGTGTTCTGAACTGCCACCCGCGCCACACTGCTCAGATTTGTTTGCGTTGGGACAGTGGCAAGATTTCAGGTATTGTGTGTTCTTATTGTTTGGTTTGCATCTGTACTTTTATCCGTATACTTCTGGATTATGTACTGATTTTGATGAGGGGACTTTCCGAGCCATGAGCTCACACAAAGGAGGGTATCTGAACCTCAATTGGGATTGCATGTACATAGTACCAACTGTAACTTGTTTGGGTATTCTTATTTCCCAACTTTGCCTGTATCTTTTTCTTGTTTATTCAGAATATATATATATATATATATATATATATATATATATACAGATTCTATCGAGAGCGAGGCATCGCTTTGAAATTTCAGAGCGAGGTTAGGGTTTAGGGTCACTTTTCGGTCGCATATCCACATCTCAACCGTTCAGTTTTTAGGTACTAATGTATAGATCATCTCTACAAAATTTCAGCCAAATTGATGGTCTTTAAGGTATCTAACTCGCTTAAACCAATGGACGAACTGAATCTGTTCAACCTGAACCGTACTAGCTTTAAGGCCGTTATCAATGCCTTAACGACCATCAATTTGGCTGAAATTTTGTAGAGATGATCTATACATTAGTACCTAGAAACTGAACGGTTGAGATGTGGATATGCGACCGAAAAGTGACCCTAAACCCTAACCTCGCTCTGACATTTCAAAGCGATGCCTCGCTCTAGATAGGATCTGTATATATATATATATATATATTTCCGGGAAACTTCATAGTTATTGTTTCTTCTATGGCCTAATGACTTAATGCGCTTACCATATAAGTTATTCATAATCGGAACTTAATTGGAACTTAATTTGAACTATTGATTACCTCAGACAAAGTATGCCTTTTTTAAGTAATATATATATATATATATATATTCATTTTTCACCTTAATTAAGGTGGGAAGCAGTTCGGATTCTTTGAAATCTCAAGGTGGGATGATGACTTAATTAAATCATATACTTTGTTATAGCTGCTGGGCCTCTAATATGCAGCACTTAGGAATTTGAATACCCATTTATGTAATCTGGTGTGCTTGACATGACATGATCTAATGAGAATCAGTATAATTTGAATACCCACTACATAATCTGGTGTGTTTAATATGTTTGCTGATATGGTTGTCAATTCTTTTGTGTGTTGTAGGCTATTCTGGTGGTCAAGCAGCAGTTATAGAAGATTATTGACAATCTGGTAAGTTTGGATGCATAATTCTTTTGAACATCCTGTGATATCACCCTTTGTAAAAGCAGTGGTTAGCTCTCTTTCTCTCAATTCAGTCCAGGCATAGGACCAGTCATATGCTTAATGCATGTTATGGTCGGTATCTGCATCTTCTCTCTAGATCAATTTCTTTGTTCTTTTTTCATTTTTTATTTTGAAACTCTCTAGATCAATTTCATGTCCAAATAAGTCGACAACCAAACCATGTTTCATACTACCTTTACTACATTTTTCCAGCATGCATCTTTTTGTTTTTAATCACAACTACTGATAGCAAGTGTTTTACACTGCCTATCTAATGCAGGTTATGCGGAACCATCAAGAAGCAGTTAGCGAATATGAACAAAAATAAATATCAAAGAGACCAAGTTGGCCAATCTTAACCTGATTCTAAGTTACTTGGTGTAATAATAAATAGGCAACTAGCAGTTAAGCCTCACTTGACCTGATTCTAGGCCGTAACCATTGTTGTTTTCTCTGTTTTTTTATGGGGCTCCAATGGCCTTCTTTCCTAGTTTCCAGAATAATCCACGGAATTAGAAAGAATGGAGTTGATGTTTGGCTAAATAAACAGACTGTCATATTAAATAATTGATATTTTTATAAAAGAAATAATGATTAAAAAACAATTAAAAAAACTGACTTGAACCGGACTGAACTGAACTGGTCGGTTTGGTTTTCGGTTTTGAAAAGTGAAAAATACCAAACTGAACCGATCTTGACTTCGGTTTGGTTAAAACCGAACTGAATCAAACCGAGCCCACCATGTTTAACGTCATGCTTGTAGGCGCGTTTCAAAAAAAAAAAAAAAATAGTAGGAGTTAGTTTCAAGTTCTAAAAATTCAATGCGTACTAATTTGTTAATGTTAATTTATGTTTTTTATGCTATAAGTTTCATTAGTTACTTACTCTAAATGTATGACATTTAATGATGTTCATGGTTATGAGGTAGGTTGTATTATACTATGAGTTTTTGCTGATATCTTGTCAAGAGGTATATAGTTGTAGATATCTCATTGCTATGTGGTTAAATTCTAGATGTATATTATTTAATGTTATGGCTATAATATGTTTAAATCATGGCTATAAAGTAGTAGGCGTGACTTCCATGTTCTAAAATTTTAAGGGGCCGTGGCCACTTACCCAATTTTAGCTTTAAAAATGTCCGCTTACTCCACTAAGAGTTTTTTAACCATATTTATCCAATTCAGTGTTAAATGACAATTTCAACCTTCAATTAATTAAAAAATCACAGGTTTTGCAGTGGTTGACCGATCTCTCTCTCTCTCTCTCATCTCTTTTCGGCGAGGAACACCCCCATCGATTTTGCCTGCGCAGGTTCAGATCCTGATGGTGACGGAGACGGCGGCAACACGGTGAGGCTGAGTGACGCTGCTCTCAACCTGGATATGACCCGAACTGAAATCAGAATCCGAATCGGATAAATGCAGGTTAGAGTCTTCAACGTTCCCGAAGCTATGCGAGAATGAAATCGAAGACGACGACGAGCTTTTCTCTTGGCGCTTTCCTTTCCCGGACAGAGGTGATCTGGACAGACGACGCCGGTTTTGTTTGTCAGACATCCGGGAAGCTTCGAAGCTCCACGCTCCAAGTTCGAGTCTGGGCTTCGCTCGGACGACGAGCTTTTCCGTTGGGGCTTTTCTTTCCCGGACAGAGGCGATCTGGACAGACGCCGCCGGTTTTGTTTGTCAGACGCCGGTTTTGTTTCGCTTGGACGACTTCACTCTACGGTGACGTCACTCTACGTTGCCGAGAAACTCCATAATTGAAATACCGCAAAAGGCATATCTGAAATAGAGGATGGAGAATTTAAAACCACACCTTAAACCAACTTTGCATCATCCTTGAAGGAGTCGTGGCCATTGAATAAAGACATAAGTTAATAGCAAAGAACTATTAGAATGGAGAATGGTGGTTGTGAAACCCATGTGTGAGCAACCATATTTGCTTAGGTAACTTATTTTTCACTTTTATAAGGTAGCCAGGAGAATTTTCATGGAAGCTGAGGTAGTGGAGAAATGATATGAGGTGTTAGGTCATGGAGGGTAAAGATCTGAAATTTTTTGGATAAATTGATAAGGAAAAGACAAGAAATCAAGCAAGGAGTAATTAGAACGTCTATATATGAACACCACATTGGCTGTGCAACCACCATAGAGTACAAGGGGCTAATAATTATGGGTGAGTGTGAGGGGGCATTTGGAAAGGAGGGAGGCAGAAAACATGGATGTGGGTGGTGAGATTGGAGCTAATGGTGAACTCTCAATGTGAAATAAAGTGTTGAAAACTCTATAGATAAGAGGAAGCTCCTCTCTCAAGATGTTACCCGTTCAATCCAAAACTTCTATTTCATGGTCATAATTTCTAGCAAGAATATCTCATAGGGACAAGGTTGAGAGGATTTTTCAAGGAAATAGCGTTCTTCCATCTTGATATCTTCCTCATTCATTCCATCAGGCACTTTCCAATCAAAGCAGCACAACTGGCAAGTGCAAGCTCCATTGTCGTCGCTGCCATATAAATCCCTGGACAGATTCTTCGACTAGCTCCAAATGGCAAGAAGTCAAAGTGTTGCCTTATAAAATCAATAGACCTATCATCAAATCTTTCCGGAATGAACTTTTCTGGGTCGTTCCAAAATTCTGGATCTCGTGAGATTGGCCAATCATTAACAAGGATTGTTGTTTTTGGGTCAACATCATACCTGAGGACTTTGAAGTGGGACATGGTTTCTCGTGCAACAAGTAAGGGCCCTGGTGGATGTAGTCGAAGTGTTTCTTTCACGATTATCTTGAGGACTGCAGCTGTTAATTTCAATGGCTTTTCTTTTATTTCCATTGCAGTTTCTAATTAATTTCTTCCTGTGCTTTCTTCATCACTCTTGTATTCATACCTAGCTCTGCCATTGTCCAAACCATGGCAATTCCACTGGTGTCTACTCCTGCTGCAAACAATTTCGGATTCACAAATATCATAATAATTATTAAATCTATTTAAGTTGGAATTGTTCAAGTAAATCCAGAATATGTGTCTGGCCCAAACTCTAGGTTACTTGACCTAGTTGTAATAGGGTTTTGAATTAGAGATATTCATAGATATCCGATTAATTGTACTATTATATTTCCTTGTACAACTCTGATTCTATGTCCTATAATCATATATATAAAGAGGCCTCTATTATCAATGAAAGTATGACTCAGTTCTCTCCCAAATTCAGTTTTCCTTAAACACGTTATTAGCATGACGCCCTAACCCTAAAACCTAATAGCCAAAACGCTAAATCCGAATACAAAACCTTGAAACCCTTACGGCCCCCGCCGCACACCTTGAAGCCCTCGACACCAGAAGTCCAGAATCGGTCGGAAACATACCGAACCGGCCATTGGAAGCTCTAAACCACCCGCAGCAAATATTCTATCGGTTCACCACCTTCCAGACATCCAATTGCTACAAAGCTTTACCAGCAACAGCGTCTCCATCCCAGAATACTAGGACCAGAACCTCCGGAACTGGCCAAAAAAAAAAAAGCAGCAGCCCACTGGCCCACTGACACAGCCCAGCTTACAAGTCAACCTCCTCCGGTCAAACCTTTTGGTCAACTCTCCAGTCAACTAACTCCGGCCGCTGGAAACTTTTTAGGCCAGATTTTCGGCAATGTTTCCGGCAATTTTTTCTCCACTTTCTGGACACCTATTTCGAGGTAATTTTTTCAAAAGGTTCTCGTTTTTGAGGTTTTTTTTTTTTTTTTAATTTCTCTTCTTTTTATTGGCAACTTGCAAACTCTCCCTTCTTCTACCCCCCTTTCTTCATCATAATTCATAGGGGAGACCTAATTAAACCAAACTATGGGAGTTCGTGCTCACTCCAAGCTTGGAGCTTGTAGAGTTCTCTAAACTTAGAGTTTGTTGAGAAGAAAGGATTAACCAAAAACATCATTGTTTTGATCTAATACAACCCCTCTTGGAATCGAATTTCTTGGAAGCGACTAAGCTCAGAAATTCCTAATTTCTTGGAAGCGACTACGCTCAGAAATTTTTATTGTTTTCGTGGTAGCTTTTTTCGCTCTGAAACTAACGCTAATTTCTTGTTCTCTTTCAGGATGAGTAACCTGAACAAACTAGATTTCACTCATTGTTCTCTACCATTAGATTTAGATCCACTAACAGTTGAGCAGAATCTCATTATTTATTTTCTAAGTGGGCTGAGAATTTGGTTGTGTTCACTCATATGATCAAACACTCCATATGTATAATTATATAGTATTTGACCGCATAAGATGGATCTCAAGAAATCATTTGGAAGGAGGGTGGGGTTCAGGACCCTTGCAAATACAGGTCCTCTATATATATATAGATTTTATCCAGAGCGGAGGTCCGCTTTGAAATTACGGAGTGAATTTCGAGTTTTTGGTCACTTTTAGGTCGCATATCGACATCTCGACCGTTCAATTTTTAGGTACTAGTGTATAGATCATCTCTGCAAATTTTCAGCCAAATTGATGACCGTTGAGGTATCTAACTCGCTTAAACCAATCGACAAACTGAATCTGTCCAACCTGAACCGTACTTGTTTTAAGGCAGTTATCAATACCTTAACGATCATCAATTTGGCTGAAAATTTGTAGAGATGATCTATACACTAGTACCTAAAAACTGAACGGTCGAGATGTGGATATGCGACCTAAAAGTGACCAAAAACTTATATATATATATATATATATATCGAAATGCTCGTATCGACGAGTAGAACGAACTCGGGAACAGAAACTATCCTTGAGGTGGCCGGAAACTGCTGGAAAATACCACCACAGTAGCGTCGCCGCCGCCGGCCAAAGTCGGAATTTGACAAAACTCCCAACACCAAAGTTCTTCATCTCAATTCCAATTTAAACTTTCATAACTAACACAAAGTCAAAATCATAGCCGTTTGGCCGGAATTTTCCTCGCAATATCTGAAATTCGAAGAACCCTAGAATTTCAAAGCTTCGATTCGTCCTCCACAAGTGAAAACATCCCAACCGCTTTGGGAGAAGCATCAAAGTCCTATGGGCTTCAAAAGCCCTCAAGAAACACCGGCGATGGTGGCCGGAATTGGAAGTTCACATCTAGGTCCGATGCAGCTCCGCCGCCAAACTTCTCGACCTTGCACCGCCCTCCATAGCTCATTTCATGCTCCAATTCTTCCACAGACCTCAAGAGGGGATTGAGGCAAAGAGAACCCACTTTGAATCGCGTCCTATGGTGGCCGGAGGAGGGAGAACGAAGTCGGCAAAGGGGAGAGGGCGAAACCGGGGTCGGGACCGAAGAGAGAGAAAAATCCTTCCCAAAATGGAAATCTGATTTTTCTGAAAATTTTCCGGAAAGATCCCATATATACCAAAATGGAAACTTTTCTCGACGGCCATAACTTCTTCAGACGAACTCCGATTTCTGCGTTCCACATATCCACGAACTCGTATTGACGTGCTCTACAACTTTCGTGAAGAAAGTTTTCGAAGAATCTTAACGTATCAAAAGTCAACCTTTGCGCCACCCCTAAAGTCATATTTTCCGAAGAAAAATTCATCCGAAACACTTCCGCTCCATCCACGAGCCACGAAATCGTCCAATAACCACAAATTAGATTTCGGAAAATCCTCGGAAATAATTACGAATTTCCGGGTATCACACATTTTTATTTTTATTTATGTTTTTTATGCTATGAGTTTTATTGGTTACTTACTCTAAACATTATATTTAGTGATGTTCATAGTTATGAGGTTCGTTGTATTATACTATGAGTTTTTCCTGATACCTTGTCAAGAGGTATATAGTTTTAGATACCTCATTGCTATGTGATTTATTACTTACCTATTCTAGAGGTTTTTTATTTTTTTATTTTTATTTTTTATAAATAATATCATGTCGATATAATAATACTCAGGCCAGAAAGGATCATTACATATCCTCCCTCTACCATCTATGGGTAGATAAAGAGTTTGTGGTAAACCAGAGCGATACATACATTAGATCCGATCATTTGACGGTACCCATGCTCACTTATTCAAGAAAGCCTAGAAAACTATGTAACCTAAGACAAGTTACTAGGCCAAATAAAAGAAAAAAGTTTAAATTTTCTCCTTGCCCTTAACACTAGGGCTAGGAGGTTTTCCCGGACAAAGCACACTTAGCACTTCTTCAGCTGGTACTGTCTTGGTCTTTGGGGGATTCTTCCTATCTTATTGTTCTCTTATTTTGTAAAACCCTAGGAGCGTCGTACTGCCGCTCACAAACCCTAACCATAGAACGACGCCTTCATCGATCTTGTTGCTCCTCCTCCACCATGACAACGTCCTCCGACATCGATGATTTCACAGTGAGCTTTGTCGCTTTGCTGGATTTGGCTAGAGGCGACGTCATCGACGTCTCACTTATGGGAAACGCTGCAGCGCCGCGAAACTCCCAGGATTTTCTGCTTGCTCGACCGCTGACAACCAAATAGGTTGTAGCCACAGATCTGCACAGACACTTTTGAAGGATTTGGGTTCTTCATAGCAGATTCAAAGTCCAGGAATGTACACAAGGGCGTTTTGTGTTTGCATTCAATCTTAAAAGGGATCGAAACAATGTGTTGTGGGGGGGGCATGGTACTTCAATCGAGCCCCAGTGATCATTCAATCATATGAAGGTCTAGCGAACCCTAATACAGTGAACATGGAGTCTCTTTTCTTCTGGGTCAAGATTGACAATATTCCTCCTGCACTGGAAGTCAAGACCTCTGTTGCAGGAAAGTTTCAGGACATGGACACGAAGCTTTTTGACAAAATTGGCAAGATCCAGGTAAGAGTCTCTCATGATATCTCTCAACCCTTTTTTTGAAAAAAAAAAAAATGTGGTGGAAGAAATCTCTTTTTTTTTTTTTCGAGAACCTGCTTGGTAAGTGCAAAGCCTATCACTTGATCTATCATGTGGATGGAACCTGCAAGATGACTGACATACTGGAGTAGCAGCAACCGGCCGTTGACACAAGTTGTAAAAGAATTGGACTGCATAGTCCTTTTCGAAACTTTGCAGATATTTTCAATAATGGAGTTTTTTGCTTTAAGGGAGTGCAGACCCCTATTTTACCCTCTATTGCTAAGGATCTATTTGGCAGCAAAGACATCATGAAGCAGCGCAAACCGGTCCTTATCCGGAATGCACAGATGCAGGATGCAACTGGCACTGGCCAAACCTTGGCATTGATCCCAGTTGGTGAGCAGCCCCTGGAACCTCCGAAGTGAAGCCGTCCTCCCTCACCATTCTCCTCCCCAAAGAAAATCAAGTTTATGATGGATGAGTCTAATGGCAATACTGCACCCATGAAGAAGGTAAAGATTCCTGCTCTTCCATTCACTGCCAAATCACTCGGTTTAGTTGAGACTCCTAGCTGTATGCTAGTGCCAGCGGAGGTCATGATGCCCAGGGATGGAGGGCATGTTGCAAAGACTGATGGTAAGAAGAAGAGGGGTCGTCCTTTGGGGACCTATTCTAGAGGTATGTTATTTAATGTCATGGCTATAAGATATGTTTAATATTGTGGCTATATGGTAATAGACTATGAGGTGGGTTGTTTTACACTATGAGCTTTTCTTATACCTTGTCAAGAGGTATATAGTTTTAGATACCTGCATTGCTATGTGATTTATTAGTTACTATTTTAGATATTGTTATTTGATGGCTATAAGGTATGTTAATGTTATTTAATGTCATAGCTATAAGGTATGTTTAATGTCATGGCTATGAAAGTAGTAGGCGCGTTTCAAAAAAAAAAAATGTAGTAGGAGTGAGTTTCAAGTTCTAAAAATTTAATGTGTACTGACTTTTTTATTTTAATTAATGTTTTTTTATTTTAATTATGTTATTTTAATTTATTGGTTACTTGCTCTAAATGTGTTATATTTAGTGATGTTCATGGTTATGAGGTTGGTTGTATTATACTATGAGTTTTTTCCGATACCTTGTCAATAGGTATATAGTTTTAGATACCTCATTGCTATGTGATTTATTACTTACCTATTCTAGAGATATGTTATTTAATGTCATGGCTATAAGATGTGTTTAATGTTGTGGCTATAAGGTAATAGGCTATGAGGTAGGATGTTTTATGCTATGAGTTTTTTCCAATACCTTGTTAGGAGGTATATATTTTTAGATACCTACATTGCTAAGTGATTTATTAGTTACTATTCTAGATGTATGTTATTTAATATCATGGCTATAAGGTATGTTAATGTTATTTAATGTCATAGCTATAAGGTTTGTTTAACGTCATGGCTACAAGGTAGTAGGCGCATTTCAAAAAAAAAAGAAAAAAAAGGTAGCAGGAGTTAGTTTCAAGTTCTAAAAATTTAATGCGTACTAACTTTTTTATTTTACTTTATGTTTTTTTTGCTATGAGTTTCATTAGTTACTTACTCTAGATGTTTGATATTTAGTGATGTTCACGGTTATGAGGTAGGTTGTATTATACTATGAATTTTTTTTTTCCTTCTTCTGACAAGAGGTATATAGTTGTAGATATCTCATTGCTATGTGGTTAACTATTCTAGAGGTATATTATTTAATGTTAGGGCTATAAGATATGTTTAAGTCATGGCTATAAAGTAGTAGGCGTGACTTCCATGTTCTAAAAATTTAATGCCTACTGCCTTTCTATTTAATTTTTAATTTTTTATGCTATGAATTTCATTGGTTACTTGTTCCTAATGTATGATATTTAGTGATGTCAATTGTTTTTCATGTTGTTTACTAATTTTTTTTTTGGCACTTTTGTAGGTGGGATTACTTGGAGCTACTTAATTTTCAATTTCGTTAAGTTCACTTTCTTCTTGTAATTGTCATTTATTTTCTTTTCCGGTTGCTTTTCTCAAGGAGTTTGTTTTTATATCACATCCTCGCTCTTGTATTTTTTCCCTTTCTTTTTCTTCGAAATAAAACTCAATAAGGAATGAGTGGAGTCCAGGCTAGTCCTCTATTTATTTAAAAAAAAAAAAAAAGGTAGCACACAAAATTTTCTTATCATTCTACATCATTTCATGTGAGGTGAATGATGGTGTGAGTCTGTGAGAGCTCAAGCAGGCGAGTCATTGTGGCACAATGAGGTCTGTTTTGTTGCTTCAGATAAAAGATTATGAGGTTTGGACCTTTAGAAATTGGGATAGTAATTAACGGATCAATCCTCAAGGAACAAAACATTAGACACACACACACACACACATATATATAGTGGTGTTATTCACACACCGTTTTTCTCTATTCACACACCCTCTCTATTTTTCTGTTACTTTGATTTAATTCTTTTCATAAATTACCCTAACTACCCTTCCTTATAATTTTTTTTTATCAGATAAACAACCCAAATGCTACAATTACTCTTTTGTGAGTCGAACTCACAACCTCCCACTTTCAAAGGGGAGACTATGGCACTAGACCAAATGGTACTGGGTTACCCTTCCTTATAATTATGTTTTTTTTTTCTATTTGGCAAGTCAATCATCCACAAATCCTAAACCCTTATTTTCCCACAGACATAGAGGACTTCAAAACTCTTTTTGATCTGCTCTTTTCAATTCTATCAAAAACTCCTCTAACATAGTTATTCTATTCCTCTAATATGATGTTTTGAAGTTCAATCATGGCAGATCAATAAACTTTAGACCCATATTTGGAGAAAATTTTACATCTGATTTGTCATCGAGACATAGAAGAAAAATATGAGTTCAGTAATCATTTGAGTCCCTTTGAATCCATCATTTCTAGTAAGATTTTAACTGAAATTATTTAGTGTATTTGAATCTATAATACCAGAAAATTTGAACATCTCTTAGAAGAATAAAGACTTAAACAGAATTGGCGATCTATTGATCCCAACCAGATTTGAAGTCTTCAACCCTTCATTCTAGATCATCTTCTTGGTCTTCTTGTTCCATATAGTGAGCTTCTCTTGCTTCACAATATGCTTTGTAGGCGGTGACAATATCTTCACGAGCTCTACAAATGTGTACCTAATGGCCGGATACTCCACATCGAGAACATTCATCTCTGTACTCAAACTCCATTGATTGAGGCGCTTTGAAAACATCATTTGGATGGCTCTTAGTGTTGGTGACGCCACCAACATGGCCAGAGGCATTGCTGTGATGCCCTGGAAATTCGTATTTATTTTCCGAGGATTTTTTGGAATCTAAATTATGGTTATTGGACAGTTTCGTGGCTCGTGGATGGAGCGGAAGTGTGTCGGATGAATTTCTATTCGGAAAGTATGACTTTAGAAGGGGGCTCAAGGTTGACTTTTATTACGTTGGGATTCTCAGAAAACTTTCTTCACGAAAGTTGTAGAGCGCATCGATACGAGTTCGTGGACATGTGGTACGCGTCAATTGGAGTTCGTATGGGGAAGTTATGGCTTTCAGAAGAAGTTTCGATTTTGGTATAAATAGGAATTTTCCGAAATTATTTTCATAATTTCCAAGTTTCCATTTCTGGAAACTCTCATTCTCTCTCAGTCGACGCCTTCACTATCAAAGTTATCCGGCTGACCCGACCCAAACCCGGTATTCCGACCCTGTCTGAACTCCATTTTCCGGCGGCCTCTACCGGTGAAACTCTCCAGATCGGTTCGCCACCTTGCTCCAGTCCTCCCTCTGGTGTCCTCTAGCGGTGATCCTCCTCCACGACGGCGCTGCAAGATGACAAAGTTTGAGGATTTTGGACTCGACTGGAAATCCTTGTTCCGGTGACGGCACGGCTTCAAGTTTCCTTCTTTAATTGGGTTCGTGGAAGCTTTCTAGATCGATCTGTGGTGTTGTTTGGATCGATTTACGTGGAAATCAGTTCAACTCAGATTGAGCAAAAATTCAAAGCTTGTGAGGTAGTTTTCGACCCTTTGTGCTTGTTTTCTGACTTCGAGATAGTTATGAAAATTCACAAGCATGTTTAGTTGAATAGCTTTGATGTTAGAAGTTTGATGAAATATTGAGTTTTGGCCGCCGGCAGTGCGCCACAGCCTGTGGTGGCTTTCTGGTGGCATTCCGGCCATGTAAGGGACTGTTTTTGGTATTATATATCTTCTACTCATTGATACGAGCGTTTCGATATATAATATGCAATTTTTGGAGTTCGTATGAAATTGTTATGATATTTACGGTTTCATATCAGTTGATTTATTTGATCCGTGAGGATTTGAGCATTCGATCGACTTGTGGTTTTAGCATATCGATCGTGGAAGTATTCTGGAGACTTTGGGAGGTCTCGGATGTGGTTTCGCCTCGATTGGCATCACTTTGGGACTTTTGGTTCGATTTAGGGTTTCGAACGTTATTCCTTGTGTTTCATTGACTGAATCAAGGTTGTACTTTTCTTAGGTGCTTGACAGAGTGCATTCTGTAAGTAGTCTAGTGGTGTGAAGACGCAGCGGGAATTTCGAGGTGAGTAATATCACAATGTTCATTTACGAACGGGCTTACCTTATCGTTTTGATAGTTATTTAGTTAACTGCAAACTATAGTTGGTACGTATTAGTAGCATTCCTGAGTGAATGTCTAAGTGTGTGTGTGTGTGTGTGTGTGTGTAAATATATATATATATATATATATATTTACGTGAAATATATATGTGTAGGTGGATTTGTGTGATAAAACAATAATTATGGGTGTGTTCATTTTATTGTTTTGAGTGTGACTTTTCGTGAAACAATATTTTGTGAAAGGGTTGATTTCTATTGTTTTGAAAAGTGTTGTGCAATTGTGGAACATTTTAGTTCGCAGTGGGTTATTTAAATATGGGTCTTGTACCGGGAGTAATTGATAGGGGTCAATTACGGGGAATCTTTCATTTTAGATTCGTGTAACATTTTGGGTCCACTGCGACTCCTTTAAATGCTTTGGTATTTATACCGTGGATCCAAAGACTTACTAGTTGAGGATCGTGGATCATGAAATGTGATCGTGGGTGGAAAAATCGGGACTTCACGCCTTTGGCCGGGTTTGTGGATACGATCAGTTAGAGCTTTAGTCTATCCGCCGTGCTTTGTTTCTTGATTGAAACGTGATTTGTTTATTAATTTAAACTTGATTTGTGTGAGTTGTTTCTTGATTGAAACGTGTGAGTTTATCTCGTGATTCATGTGGATTTATCCCGTGATTTGTGTGAGTTGTTTCTTGATTGAAACGTGTGAGTTTATCTCGTGATTCATGTGGGTTTATCCCGTGATTTGTGTGAATTGTTCTTCATTGAAACGTGTGAGTTTATCTCGTGATTCGTGTGGGTTTATCCCGTGATTTGTGTGAGTTGTTCTTCATTGAAACGTGTGAGTTTATCTCGTGATTCGTGTGGGTTTATCCCGTGATTTGTGTGAGTTGTTTCTTGATTGAAAAGTGTGAGTTTATCTCGTGATTCGCGTGGGTTTATTCTGTGTTTTGTGTGAGTTATTTGAGTTACTCATACGGGCTTGCAAAAGCTTATCGGGTTTGTTGTGTGGCAACCCGGTGCACCATTCAAACGGTGTAGGGGTTAATCTTGCAGGTCAGGGTAATCGTGGCTGAAAACTGAGGTAGCGAGCTAGCAGCTTTACTGTAGGAAGTCAGTTTTGTGACTTTACCGTTATTAAGACTTCCGCTTGTAGTGAGCTCTGAGGAGCATTTACGTTTTATTTTGTTGTTGGCAATTTAATTCGTAAGCTTGTGTAATATATAACTCTGTGGAGCGAGTGTATATTAACCTTGTGGGTTCAGGGCATCAGTATGGACTTGGTTTTAAGGTATTTATATTGATGACTGAACAATCACGCATGTATAATTATGGGATTATATATCGATTTTTATTTGTGTTAAAAATCAGGGGCGTGATAATTGCCTTTCTCTCTTTCCACGTTGACCTCTTCGGTTCCATGTCCGCCTGTTTTGGCTGTTACCTTCCTTATTAGAGCGAGAATATGAACCATAACGTCCAAAATTGTCCCTAAATTTAGGGTTTCACTCTTGGCGCCCTCCCTTAGGGGTGCGACTATAATTGGACTCCGGAATATGCTCTGTTCCCAAGGGATAGAATTATAATTCTTCACAAGGATGTTGTCATGCTTTTCAGCGACATTCATTGCTCCAATAAGCTCATGAAACCTTGTGATCTGTCCTGTAGTAACATCGATTCGATAGTTCTTAGCAGCCATCAATGCAGAGACGGGAAAGATAGAGAGAGTCCTCTCAATTAACATCACATCTGTGATATCTTTTCCAAAAAATTCCATTAAGAATTTAATGCGAAATGCTTTTGAGTTGTAGTCAATAACTGACTTGAAATCACAGAAGTGGAGGCTATGTCATCTCATTGCTTCTACTTCAGAAAGTAGGGAGTCACAGACGTTGCTTTCTTCGAGTGAGACCCACAGCCTTCTGGGGTCTTCTTCATTCATATACTCGATTGGAGTGAATCATCCATATGACGAATCATTAAGATAATGGCTTTCCCTTACTTGGCTCCAAGGCTACTCTATTTACTTCCAAAGCTTGAGGTTGCTCAACAGTTAGCACATCCTGGCTAGAATCGAAAATCGTATCCAGGATTCCATCGGCTTTGAGATTCTAGTGGACATCACGAACCCACTTGTGATATCCAGAGCCAGTTGTTCCCAATGGTGCGAAGTCCAGTTTGTTCAAGTTACTCATCCTGAAAGAGAACAAGAAAAAGGGTTAGTTTCGGAGTGAAAAAAGCTACCACGAAAACATATAAAATTTCTGAGCGTAATCGCTCCCATGAAATTAGGGATTTCTGAGCATAGTCGCTTCCAAGAAATCCGATTCCAAGAGGTATTGGATTAGATCGAAACAATGATGCGTCTGTGGTCGATCATAACTTCTCTACAAACTCTAAGTTTGGAGGACTCTACAAGCTCCAAGCTTAGAGTGAGCACGAACCCCCACAGTTCAGCTTTTGGTCTCCTCTATGAAGAAGAAAGAGGAGTAGAAGAAGGGATGTTGCCAGTTCCGAAGGAAAAAGAAGAGAAAAACAATAAAAAAAACTTCAAAAAGGGGAACTAATAGAACCTTTAAAACATACCTTGAAAAGTGTAGAAAATTACAGGAAAAAGTGGCCGGAATTTGGTCGTCGGAGGTGGCCGGAGATCGTCACCTGAATTTGGTTGTCAGAGGTGGCCGGAGCTTGGCGGTGTTTAGCGGGAATTGTTTCGTTGGTAGGCTGCCCTTCTTTTTTTTTTTTGTCTCTTTAGCCCCTTTTTTGTTTCTTTCTTAGCCCAGGCCTACTTCTGTTTTTTTTTTTTTTTTCTGACTTGGGCCGCGTCAGCCCTTTTTTTTTTTTTTTTTTTTCTCTAGGCCAAGCTTTCCTCTTTCTCCTTCTAGGCCAAGCTTTCCTCTTTCTCCTTCTAGGCTGCGGGTCTTCCTCCTTTTTTTTTTTCTCTATCTCTCTCTCTCTCTCTCTCTCTCTCTCTCTCTCTCTCTCTCTCTCTCTCTCTCTCTCTCTCTCTCTCTCTCTCTCTCTCTCTCTTTCTCTCTCTCTCTCCTGGCTTGGGCCGCGCCTTCTTCTTTCTCTTTTCTGGGCAGCACTCGTTTCTAGCGTTGGGCTCGTCTGGATAATGGCTGGGCTTGGTGGCGTGCAGGTGCAGGGATCAGTGGAAGGACGAGACCGGCAGTTCAAGGATGTCAACCTCTCTGCTGGCCGGCTCGGGATCTTAAAGGCCGGTTCCGGGAATTATTTTTCGGTTCCTAGAATCTGGGGTAATGGCACCGTCGGGGACGAAAAATGACTGTTGGGGGTGGGCTGGAAGAATGCGAACCGGGTAGATAACCTTTTGTTTCTTCTAGGGCCGGTTCTGGGAGTGGTACCGCCTGTTCTGGACTCCTAGGATTGAGGGCTTCAATTTATGCGGCGGTGGTTGCTAGGGTTTCAAGGCTACGATTTTAGGGTTTTAGAGTTAGGGCTTCATTCTGATAAAGTGTTTTCGGAAAACTGGAATTGAGAGATAATTGAGTCGTGCGTTCATTGATAATATATGCCTCTTTATATAGAGGATTACAAGCATAGATATAGAGTTGTACATGGAAACATAATGGTACAATGATTGGACATCTACGAATATCTCCGAGAATATCTTTAACATGAACCGTATACAATTAGAGCAAGTAACCTAGAGTTGGGCTAGATACATATTCTGAATTTACTTGAACACAGAACATATTGTTGATTTGTCTTATTATATATGTCATTTCCTTTGAATAGATCAGTACACATTGCATATAAATTGTGGTGGCATGGAAAACAAACCACCATCGGAAGCATCAAGTATGAAGGAGATGAAGCCTCTGGAGGTGCAGCAACATTTGTTCAGGCCACATCCAATTGGGGATTTAGTAGCTCTGGTGATTTCGTAGATGCTTGGAGTTCTGACAAGGACTATATTGCCAATAATGTTTCCATACTCAAAATGAACAACTCCAAATTGTACAGAACTGCACGACTTTTTCCTCTTTCTCTCACCTACTATGCCCATTGCTTACCAAATGGAAATTACACTGAAACTACACTTCGCAGAGATAGTTCTCAGAGACAACATGTCTTATTATGGTGTTGGAAGACAAATGTTTGATGTTTATATCCAGGTATCCATTTGTAGTGTTTTATACTCTATATAATATCACATTTCACAGGGAATGAGTAACGCATGCATCATTTGAATAAAGTAGAGATGTGAAAAGTAGGATTATTCTATATATATAAAGCCCATTTATCCACCAAAATGTCATAATAGGTAAATCTTATATCTATATTACATTATTACTTACTGTCTAATCACTTGGATAAATCTAACTGTTCTCTGAAGTTATTATGTCATAACCTAACTTCCTATACACAACTCTCGATATTCTTTAATTTACCTAGTTTTTCATAATCACTGTTGGTCTGTCTTATTATCCGCCAACTTATTGCAGGACAAACTGGTATTGAAGGATTTTGATATTACAAAGGAAGCATTAGGGGTTGATAAGGACGTGATCAATGTATTTAAGGCAGTTGTTAATGTTAAGACTTTACTGATCCACTTTCAGTGGGCTGGGAAAGGGACAACTAATGTTCCACTAGGAGGATAATATGGTTCTCTTATATCAGCCATCTCAATGCAGTCTCAAACGAGACCAACCCCAGTGATCGAGTGAGCCAGAAAGAATAGAGAGAGGGAGGGAGGGAAATGGAGAGAGAGAGAGAGAGAGAGAGAGCAGCAAATGAAGATGGGCAACGGATTGGGTGGAATCCATGAAGGTTTGTAAAGTTTCTTTCACCCCTCGGATCTGGTTCATTTAAATCTAATGGCTATAAACCATCTGTCCCTTTTTGTCTATGAAAAGTAGTCCCGCAGGTGAGCGGGCCTGCTGGTCAGGTGTAATTAGTTATGATTTTTCTTGTTATATGTACTGCGTTGTATAATCTTGGGAGAAGCCTTTCAATTAATCATATCCATGTGATCATAATTACATATACACTAAAAAGATTAATAGTGAAAAAATGAGGATTAATTTAACTTGTGTTCAAGGAGATCTCTATTCTGTGTTTGGCCCAAACTCTAGGTTATTTGACCTAGTGGTAATAGGGTTACATTAGAAGGATCTAGATTCCTATTCAATGTATGATTACTTTCCTTGTATGGTTTGGATTCTATGCATTGTAATTCTCTATATAAAGAGGCCCCTATTATCAATGAGACGACACATCAAATTTCTCTCAATTCCGTTTCCCTAAAACACGTTATCAGCACGAGCCCTAACCCTAGCTTTAGAAACCAAAACCCCAGAAATTGATCAAGCACCACCGGATTAGCCTTGCCTGCGCTACTACTGCCCCCACAGCTGCCGCATCACAACTCAACGCTAACCCTACCAGGTTAGCCTCGCTGCCCTTGTGGCGCCCGCAAGCCCTGCTTGCCTTCTACCTTCGCGCACGCTCGCCTGCCCTCGCGACCGCTACTCACCAACTACCCCACGGCATCTTCGCACCGTCCTCGCGGCCCCGCGGCATCCCCGCAGCTTCCTCGCGGCCCCGCGACATCTCCGCAGTGGTCTCTTGGCATTCCCGCAGCATACCTGCAGCGACCCCCGCGACTCCGCATTCCCGTGACTCGCCTGCGACCGTGCGACCACAGCAGCTCCTACGCGCCCCTGCGCTTGCTGTCCCCATGAGCGCGCCCTGCATCTGCTGCCCCCGCAGCCCTACGCTCAGCAGCTCCTACAAGCCCCTGCGCTTGCTGTTCCTGCCTGCGCGCACTGTATCTGCTGCCCCCGCGGCTATGCAGCACCAGCAGCCTATCCCCCCAGCCTGTTTTCCAACATGCGCGTGTTCTCTAGCCCCGAATCAACAAGTAAGTTTTGAGATTAAATTTCCCGTTTTTGAGTTTTTCTCCTTTTTTTCTTCTTTTCTAAGGGGACTTGCAAACTCCCTTCTCCCCCCCCCCTTCCCCTTTCTTCTTCATAGGGGAGACCAATAGCCGAACTGTGGGGGTTCGTGCTCACTCCAAGATTGGAGCCTGTAGAATCCTTCAAACTTAGAGTTTGTTGAGATATTATGATCGACCACAAACACATCATTGTTTCGATCTTATCTAATTCCTCTTGGAATCGGATTTCTTGGAAGCGACTACGCTCAGAAATTTCTATTGTTTTCGTGGTAGCCTTTTCGCTCCGAAAATAACCCTAATTTCTTGTTCTCTTTCAGGATGAGTAACCTGAACAAATTGGAATTTGCTCCATTGGGAATAACTGGCTCTGGATATCACAGGTGGGTTCGTGATGTCCACCAGCATCTCAAGGCCGATGGAATCTTGGATATGATTCTCGAGCCTAGCCAGGACGTGCTAACTGTTGAGCAAGCTCAAGCTTTGAAAGCAAATAGAGTAGCCTTAGAGGCAAATAAGGTGAAAACCATCATCCTAATGACTAGTCATATGGATGATTCGCTCCAGTACGAGTGTATGAATGAAGAAGACCCCAGAAGGCTGTGGGTCTCACTCGAAGAAAGATTTGGCAACGTCCGTGACTCCTTGCTTCCTGACCTAGAAATGAGATGGCATAGCCTCCGCTTCTGTGATTTCAAGTCAGTTCTTGATTACAACTCAGAAGCACTTCTCATTAAATCCTTAATGGAATTCTGTGGTAAAGAGATCACAGATGCGATGTTGATTGAGAAAACTCTATCTACCTTCCCCGTCTCTGTAATGATGGTTGCTAAGAACCATCAAATCGACGTTACTGTAAGACGGATCACAAGGTTTCATGAGCTTATTGGAGCTATGAATATCGCTGAAAAGCATGACAACATCCTTGTGAAGAACTATAATTTGAAATCCGTGGAAATAGAGCATATTTCGAAATCCAATTATAGTCGCGCCCCTAAGAGAGGGCGCCAAGAGCAAAACCCTAATCTTAGGGATACTTATGGACATTCTGGTCCATATAGTCGCTCTACTTGGGAAGGTAACTGCCAAAATAGGCGAACACGGAACCGAAGAGGTCAACGTGGAAAGAGAGAGGGAGGCAACGCCTCTGGCCATGTTGGTGGCGCCACCAACACTAAGAGCCATCTAAATGACGCTTTCGAAGCGCCTCAATCAATGGAGTCTGAGCGCAGAGATGTATGTTCTCGATGTGGAGTATCCGATCATTGGGCACACATTTATAGAGCTCGTGAAGAAATTTTCACCGCCTACAAAGCATATTGTGAAGCAAGAGAAGCTCACTATGTGGAACAAGAAGATCAACAAGATGATCTAGAGTGCAGGGTTGAAGACTACAAATCTGGCTGGGATCGATAGATCGCCAATTCTGTTTAAGTCTTTATTTTTCCAAGAGATGTAATGGGCAATTGCCGTTTTGCATTAGCTAGCATTTGGATTAGATTCCCCTAATGGTTAAGAGACAATGGTGTACTCCGTTGGCTTATGAATACAATTTCGAGTTCCTTTCATTATGACTCCATTTTGATTCTGAGCATAATTCTTTGTGACTACGATGGCTTGGCCATTAGTATTAATTCAAGGACATGGAATAGCCCAAGTTCCCCTTGCCAAATGGCACCTTGATTACTGTCACATAAACTCTCTACTCTCCTAGGGAAAATCGCACCTATGAATAGCCAACCGATTCCGTGCGAAACCGCATGTAAAGAACGGAAATGAGTTCCTTTGCAATACCTCTAATGATTGCGAACAAAGGCGCATCTTAGAGAAGTTTATGTGTCTCTCTAATGGACTCTATGTCACTATTTGAGCTATTAAATCCAATGAAGTTATGAGAAAAGATCTCTTGGATTTAGACACATATTGGCTTTGTAACGACAGGATAGATAATCTTAGTCATGATATGATGATCCGTCTACTAAAGACTTCACACGGACATCCATTCTTCAGAGTGAGAAGAAGCAAGAATCGAAAATTGATTCCCGGACTTAGCGTGACTGCCGCTACCGCTGCATCCAGCACTGCCACTGTCCTTAGCTGCCGTAGGGCAACAAAAGTCCTTTGTGACAACGCCATAAACGGCGCCAACCATGGCCATTCCGCCATGAATGTTCCTTCCCATGGCCATGCTGCCATGGATGCCACTTTCCATGGTTCCACCGCCATGATGGGTGATGTAGTCACATATTTTGCTTCTAATAGCGCTATAGACGCTCATGCCTAACCAAACTCCTCATTGGTTGCTTCTAAGGCACCTCGCTCATTTTGCAAAGCCCGTTCCTTAGGGAAATTAGGATTGAGACCGTCCTATGCAAAGGATATAAAAATACTCATTATGTTCTTACGTAGAATCTGTGGGAATTCTGTGGACTGATCCAACCGACTTGCGGACATTTAAATATCTCATGATATTGGTTTACACGTAAACACGCTGGTCACGTGTTGTGCCATTGTCCACTTGTAATGCTGCTTATCCTACACTCTTAGCACATATCATACAACAACGGGCTCACTCCCCGGATCATCCTATTCCGTCAATTGGACTTGACGATGCTAGAGAGTTTACATCGAAGACTTTCGATGGTTATTGCATTGGGACTGATGTTGGACATCATATTCCCATGAACACACCCAAATGGTCTCGCGAAAACGACTACAATGGTAGTCCGGTCATTGATAATGTGCACCAATCTTCTTATATCCGCTTGGGGTGATGCAATATCGCATGCAGCTATGCTAGTTCGTCTACGACCCACCGCCACTCAATTTACCTCTACATTATAGCTAGTGACTGGGTACAAGTATCGTACTTACGCATATTTGAGTGAGCCATTTATGTGCCAATTGCGCCGCCACAGTGCCCTATGATGGGTCCTTACAGACGAATGGGCAACTGGATTTGAGATTCCAACAATCGTCCACCACTTAATGCCCTTGCTAGATGATCTCCTTACTGCTAGATTTGCGAATGTCACTTTGATGAGACAGTCTTCCCATCATTAGGGGGAGATAAGAACACAGATGTTCAACAGGAACGACAGGAATTGTCGTGGTCTGTCCCCACTATGTCTCATCTCGATCCCTGTTAAAGTGATGAGATCACACAAATAAGTTGCAAATATGCCTGCAAGGAAGGACGTCCCTACGAGAGGACGTAGCACCACCCTACACGGAGGTAGGCATGGCGCCAACGCCAAAGAGAGTGGCACTCTGGCGTTATAGGCCATGGCCCCAGCTAGGATGCATAGGAGGCCCGTGGGTTCGAAGGATACTTTAGCACAACCTAATCCTTTGATCATCAAGACTCAAAATCCGTCTCATGAGAATCTTCCGGGTTATGGTTATCGTTGGGGGACGCCTCAACGTCAGAACCTATTCTTGAGAATATAGAGCTCTATGAAACTTACACTAGTGTACATGAGACGTGGGATAGAAACTCCATCATAATTGATGATGTAGTTGCGCATTTTGTTGCACATGAGTTTGTTGAATCAGATGATATCGAACCACACTCCGTTGATGAATGAATGCCAACGTAGAGAAATTTGGCCTAAATGGAAAGATGCGATCCAAGTTAAGATGGATTCTCTAACGAAGAGGAAGGTTTTCAAGCCGGTGATGCCAACACCTCCTATCATAAAACCTGTTGACTTATGGGTCTTCGATAGAAAGCGTGATGAGAAAAAGAGATAGTAATCTCGCCTTATGGCGCAAGACTTCTCACAAAACGCCCTACAATCGACTACGATGAGACATATTCTCTCGTAATGGATGTCATTGCACTCCACAACCTTGTTAGTTTGGTAGTTTCCAAATAACTGAACATGCAGCTTACAAATGTGGTCACTACGTATCTCTATGGGGATCTAGATACAGAATATACATGAAGGTTCACGGTGAACTTCATTTACCCAAGTCAAGTGGCTCTAGACCACGGAGCGCATTTTACAAAGAGGTTGAAACGCTCACTAAAGTGACTACTTGATTGGGAAGGGATATGTCCGCACGTTTCCATAACAAGTTTCGGATTATATCGCGGTTCATGTTGGACATGATCTTCATTGGAAGCCCTTCAAGAGTTAAGGGAAACCGCTGAACACTTGAAATCCGATTTCGAGATGAAAGATTTTGGGAGAACACGATTATGTCTCGGTTTGGAACTTCAGCATCGTGTTGATAGATGCTTAGGCATTTTGACAAGGTCAAGCCTTCAAGCACCCCCATGATCGTCCGTAGTTTTAATCCTGAAAAGGAACCTCTTCGTCCGAAGGATGATGACGAAGATGTGCTAGAGGCAGAAGTGCCCTACATAAGTACAATAGGCGCATTTTTGTACTTAGCTCCATGCACAAGACCGGACATCTCATACGTTGTGAACTTGTTAGCTAGATATAGCTCTGCGCCAATGTGACGCCATTGGATTGGTGTAAAAGATATCTTTCGATACTTGAGATGTATGATTGATATGGGCTTGTTCTATCCCTACAGAGAGACGATAGATTCGGACCTATCACACACCAGGAACGCAGCCAACACTGGAATGCGTCTGCTATCCCCATCCCAAAACGACATGTGTTTTGGAAGGTTTTGCTGATATTGGGTTTCTCTCTGACCCATACAAAGGTCATTCCCAAACTAGTTAAGTGTTCACCATGGAAAAAGACCGTGATATCTTGGAGGTCTACAGAACAGACTTTAGTCGCTATATCTTCGAACCATGCAGAGATTATTGCTCTTCACGAAATGGTTCGTGAATGTTTATGGATTGGATCCATGATTACGCATGTTCGAACAATTGTGGTTTGAAGTCTACCACAGACAAGCCTACAAGCATTTATGAGGATAATACTGCTTGTTTTGAACAAATGAAGCAAGGCTACATCAAAAGCGACAACACCAAGCATAATCAGCAACAACAGACTCTCCTCAAGATCAAAGTGAACTAGGTTCAATCTGAGGACAGTGTGGAAGACTTATTCACTAAGTCATTGCCTAAATTCCACTTTCGAGAAACATGTTGGTAGCATCGTTTGCGGAAGTTATCCGAACTCCCATGATCGTAGTCATCAGGGGGAGATGCAGACACTAGGGGGAGATGTCTACATGTATGGTCTTGAAATGTGAAGGGTGTGTTGTGCTCTTTTTCCCCTTCGACCGAGGTTATTTTTATCCCACTGGGTTTTTGTTACTCGGCAAGGTTTTTAACGAGGCAACGAGAGAAGCACCGCATTTGGGCAACACAAGGGGGAGTGTTCAAGGAAATCTCTATTCTGTTTTTGGCCCAAACTCTAGGTTACTTGACCTAGTGGTAATAGGGTTACATTAGAAGGATCTAGATTCCTATTCAATGTATGATTACTTTCCTTATATGATTTGGATTCTATGCATTGTAATCCTCTATATAAAGAGGCCCTTATTATCAATGAGACGACACATCAAATTTCTCTCAATTCTGTTTCCCTAAAATAACTTGATATATATACATTATTGGTCAATTTTTTTGGGTTCAGTGGTTGTCCAACTGGAGCAAATTGTTTTCCTTGATTTGCATAGCTGGGATTTTGAAATGCAAAATTGAATCAATTGATATTGCAACTTGTAGGAGTTCTTATTTTAACAATTATATGTTCTTTTTTCCTTGTATCATCATTTTTCTTCTCTTGCAAGGTTTTACCCATGAACACTTTGTTGTGGTGTGAATATATTACTATAATCTGCCAACTTTGTTTTTTGTTTTTTCCAATTGAAAATTAAATTTCTGAAGTTTAAATAAAAGATGACCTTTCCATATATTGGTAAAGAGTCAGTAGGCATATGTTTAATTAGTTTTTCAAACGGCATATCCCATGCCTTTTCGCTTAGAGGAGTTGGGAGACAAACAGGTCGACTCCACAACTTCCTTACATTAACCTTTGCTTTCTTTGTGCCTTATTTGTATCTCAACGACTATCTTAAATTCTTGATCTTAACACTGTTATATCTCATATATTGCCATATAAGAAATGTTCTTAAGCTATGTGGTACTACCTTTTGTAAACTTTTTTATCTCACCTATTGCCATATAAGAAGTATTCTTAAGCTATATTGCAGTACCTTTTGTGAACTACAATCTTATGATCCCTCATCTTGGCTTCTAGATTTCAGTCCCCCTGATGACAGCAAAAGGAAGATTTATATTGTGGTTGGAGTTGTTTCAGCTTTATGCCTTATCTTCTTAATTTTTGGCATTCTTTGGTTAAGAGGCTGTTTCGGACACAAGACAACCAGGGAAGAAGGTACAGTAGATAACTGTGCAAACTAATTTTTGGTTTTGAAAAGATAATAGTAATGCATATTGCTCACGCAGTACCGTACAAATTTCTAAAATGGTCCACAAGCTGTTGGTTGCTTTGATTATATCAAGGTTGTCCAGAATGCTTGAAATTTTGGTTATTATTGTTTTACATGTCTTTTGTTGAATGATGACATATATATGTAATTTTGATTATTGTTGGTTGCTTGGATTATGGTTATTGAAAATTTGATTGTCAATTACTAAGTGGCATATATGTAATGCTCAAATTACAAAACTTTGTCAAGGTTGTCCAGAATACATAATGTTCAATGACAACTATAGATTCTTTTCTGCAATTTTGTCCATTACTAACTGCAGACCAATTTATTTCAGTGGGAGAGAAGAGGCAAAGCTTCATATACTCAGGAAGATATTGATGTGGTCAGAAATGAGTGGGCAAAGTTTATGGTCAAGACATATATGTAAGCATTGTGCTTGGTACTTGTGGAGATGTATTTTTTTTTAGTTCAGTTGAAACTTTGTTCTATGGATTTAGTTGGACATGAGTGATGCTTGTACTTTGAATTCATAATATAAGATTTGTGAGAATGATGAAGTAAATGACATTGGAACTTTGAATTTCATATCTGCCTATTTCCAGATCAATTGTGCAAAAAAAGGTCAAAATAAAGCGTATTGTCTGAGTAAAATACAGACAACACTTTTATTTAACAACTTGTCATCTCAAAGCTATTCAGACAACATGGCCATCTATGAACTTGTCATCTTAAAGCTAGTTCAGACAATAATGGCGTCCAACAATTTGTCATCTAAGAGGAACACAGACAACAAGAAGGAAAAAATAAGTGTGGTCTGAGGTTCATTCAAGACAACAAATGCATCAACGTCAATGTTATCGTAAATAACATTTAGACACCATTTATGTTAGATTCAGACAACAAGAAAAATAAAATGTGTGATATGAAATTTGTCCCGCACAACACATGTATCCAAAAGATTGTTATATTAATTCTATTTCAGACAACACTGGAATCCATCTAACTGTTATCTTAGATAAGAGTTAGACAACATAAGGTAACTGAAAGTGTAGTCTGGGGTTCATTCAAGACAACACCATTTCGAGCAAATTGATATTTATAATGCATTTAGCAGAACATCTGGTAATGAAAAATGCTTGTTTGATGTTTACTTCACACATCAAGTTTCTTACATTATTGTCGTTGAAGATATTTGACAGACAACACAGCCTTGGATAGATTGTTGTGCTTGATAAATTTCACTCAACACCCAACTAATAAGCTGTTGTCTGAGTTCATACCCGACAACAGACTACTATCATGAAGAGAAATTTGGTAAATTTAGACAACACATATTTTGGTACATATGTTGTGTGAATGACCAGAGAGACAATTGAAAAAGAATGTTGTCTGATGGGGGAGATCAGACGGCAGACTACTAGACAACAACTCCATTTTCATTCAAACAACAGTCTTTTGACTATTGTCTAATTCACTTTGTGTAGTAGTGAAAGAAATACGTCCCTACACACTTACTGTAGATCTTCATGGACGTGTGTCCTGCAGGATACAACTCTCCCAAGGTTAGTATTGTTGCCTTAGAATCTATTGCATACATCAATATGTGGTCACTCTCAAATGATTTCACGGAAGATGAGTCTCAAAACTGATGTATTTTGGGTATTGATCTTTGTGTGCCTTTATAGAGTTCAGATTGAACCGTTGTATGAGAATTTATAACTTTTCGATTTGAATTTTGAACAGAAGTGTTCTTTGTAATTGTTGTCATATTTATTTGAAACAAAAGAAAATGCTCAAGTGCTTAGAGCCCGAGATCCGAGGCTCAAGGCGCAGTCTTTAATCATAGAGTTCCAACAAACCAAGGCGTGATTGATCCCTAAATTTACGAAAGACACTATAACAAGTCACCGGATTCCGGCAACCGAAGTCCTGTGAAGTCTCTTTCTCTCTCTCTCTAAGTGACAAAGGGAGAGAGGGCAAAATTGTCCCAAAAATAAAAAAAAAATTAATAAAAAAAAAACTTAATTTGGTATTAGGACAAAAAATATGTAATTTGTTGGGTAAGTGGACAATCTTATAAGATGTTTGGGTAAATGAGGTTAGTGTAGCCCAAATTTGGGTAAATGGACATTTTCCCTAACCAAAAAGCATGCAAGCATGCATGAGTGTTTTACCTCATATAGAGGTATAATTATTTTCATCTTATAAAGAGATTATATTTTCACCTCGCAAAGATAAAATACGGTATGTCTAGTATGAACCTAACCAAAAGGCAGAAAGTGAAGAACATTAAATCAACCTAACTACAAGGTACATATAAAGAGAAGTTTTAAATACACACCCCTAAATACTTAATACACTACCTATTTGCTAATAAATACACAACCCAAAATATCCTTAATCTCAAAAACGTAAAATATGACTATATTAAATCTATAATTAATATGATTAGTATATTGACGTTTTGTAAATGACCATATTGATTACTTGTGTTAGTTATTAGAAAATTCATAAAGATTTATTGTTCCCTTCAAATAGATGCCAAAATTAGCTATATCAGTAGTTTCTTCACTGTGGCGGAACTACGAAGTTGTCTTTGGAAGGGCCAAAAAAATTAACAATTATAAAGTCTTATACTTATGATGTTTTGTATTAGACAACAAAATTGACTAATCATGACTTTTAGAACAAAAAAAAAGAGGAATTTAACTAAAAAATGAGTGTAAAAAAATCTGTTTTAAAAATATTTAATGCTATATATTAATTTTGAAATTCTAAATTAAATGGTTGCTCACCCGATTTAATTACAATTTATTTAATAAAAAATTAAATTAGATGGTGTTTAATTTTATTCTTGACTTCTTGTATTAAATGGGGAGGCCATGTATAGAAAATTTGTTGTGTTTATCTAACTATTTATACATAATTATGAATAATAAAAGGAAATATGAGTTTTTTCTTCTTCTTCTAATACATAGATGTTTTTTTCGTCATTTAACCTACCATTTCTATGTAACACTTGTGGGCACTACCACTATCTTCTTGTCTGTCTATGTCCTTAAATGACAGCGGAAGGGTATGTAACGACCTATTCTGGCTTGTGATGAATATACTATTTCCTTGATTCAAAAATCAAGAAACTAATGATACAAATTAAAGTGAACATATTAAATTTGTTAATTTTACATTAAAGAAGATCACAATTTTGAAAAGAAATGTGGATTTCATTAACGCATGCCATGATGGCCATTACATATCCTTCTGCTGCCTTCGACTAGACAGATCAAGAAGTTGTAGTAAGAGAACTACTGTGATACATAGAAACATACCACCTATATTCGAACTAACCGCTCACTTATTTAAAGTGAGCCTATAAACTATGGAGAATAGTAAGACATAGTAAATAGGCCCCTACCACACCTATCTATATTTTTTCCTTGCCCATCAAGCTCGGGCTAGGAGATTTTGTCGAACACAAAAGTTGTCTGGTCCGTAGAGAGATTGGGCCTAACAGTAGGGTGAAGTGGGCCCCACAACTGCCCAAACTCTTAAAGATCCGAATTGAAAGGAAAAACTCAAGCCCATCACCCTCTTTTTGCATCTTCATTTTCTGGCCCACAGCAGCCTTAAGCACGGGCCCAAAAGTTTGCCCTAGCTCATTTGAGCACAAACCCAATCTCACGAAGGTTGTAGCCTCTCTGCTACAGCCCCCGCCATCTCTATCGCAGGGAGTTACCCAGCCACCTGGACCACCACCTGAGACCAATGCAAATTTTAGAGAACACCACCAGGAAATCATCATCATAATTAGCAAGAATTGGGCTCAAGTATGAGCCAAAAAACAGTCCTGCCCTATTGATTTGGACACCCAAATCCAATGGCAAGTCACTGGAAATTCTGACCACGTCCGCAGCGACGCCCAAGCCAACCATTCTAGATCTATAACCTCTGCGTTGCACCTTCGTTCAGCGCCCCCTGTCATCTGCGCCTCAGTCACTGACGATGACACCATTGAAGACATAGAGAGAGATTGGGAAGTCTTTAGCAACCATACTGTTTCGCCACCACCCCTGCCATAGCCCCGGAGATTAGGCTACCACTTCAGGCTTTCATCGAGCAGAAATCTGCTCTTCCAAGAAGGATTATTACCATCACCCGCAAAGGTAACAGAGATTGGACCCAAAAGTTTTGGGCTTGGGAGTCGGTCGGAACCACCGTATGCATTGCCGATAGGAGACGGCGTTAGAGTGAGTGCTAGAATAAGCGTAGAGAGAGAGAGTAGGGTTGTTTCACCCATCTTCTTTTTCTAAAGAAGATCACAATTATTTAGGATTACAGTTAATATATTGATTTTTACTAACTTTTCTGCAATAGATATTAAATAAGGGTTTATTAGGAATGAAAAATTTAGGTGTTGAGTCAGCAAGATAGAAAATGAAATAAATTCAATATGGCAGCTGAGTCATAGGACTGCGATTAACAAAAAAATTCATCCGGACTACATTCAATACAGGTTGTGAGTTTTGGACTTAGATCAAATTAACTCTAAAATTAATATAAAAGTAGCAAAACTAATTGGAAATAATAAAGAGGTCGTCAAGTGATTGACACTTGTCATCTAAATAATGGCATGGGCCGGATTTCATCTTTTCGATCAATATAAGGTCTTTTAACATCTAAAATGTGGTGGAACTGATCCAAATTAGTTCCAAACCTAGGATAAGTGACCCTAGGTGATCGATGTAGAGCGCATACAAACAAATAGGGCCTGAAAATTTATACGTGGATGAATTCCGCTCTTTAATACCATGTCGATGAAAATTAATTTTGCAACCCAAAAGAGGCCAATTGATTTTCAGTAGGAAATAAGTAATTACTCATGGCATTAGGCTAAAATAACTAGCAATTAATGAATAATTTCATCGATGACTAGCAAACCTCAAGGACATTGTGCTGTCACATTGCCGTCAAATAACAGATGTTGGTTTAAACCATCTTGTCAAAAACTGCACAATGCTTGCATCCTGTCACATGGTTTATTGCCAAGGTATAACTTCTGCTGGAGTAGCCACCGTGGTTTCAAGCTGTCCCAACATAAAGAAAGTCCTGGTTGAGAAGTGGAAGCTAGGTTAGCCAGAGGACCAAAAGGAGGGCTGGCTCTATAATTCCTTATCTTTGTGTGGACCTGTAAAGTCCACTTCCAGTTATGTACGTCCACTGAAGCTGGCTTGCTGAAACCAGAACAAGAACAGGACGATATGTAGAAGACATCTGGAGCCAAATCCTTGTCTCCTAAGTATAAGAGTAACCTTGCTTGATTTTCTGTATAAATTATATTCCTTGTTTTTTTTTTCCTCTCTCTCTTTCTTTCGATTACATTTGTTCCTTGTTTGTAAATCGAAATGAATGTTTACAAGTGTAAGAGAGTTTTGTCATTTCGCATGAATAAAATTACATTCATAGTCGAATGCCTTGTTAAAAGTCACAATTTTGTTTTTCGTTTTGTCTCTGGGCACCAGGCTGGTTGAAGAGGCAGCTAATTAATAGAGTATTAAATTGGTTTCCTTATTGAAATGCTGAAGTTGTACAGTCCATTGCTCAATGTGGAGGTCTAATATCTAATTATGGAATGGAAAGAACTTCAATACATCTGTGTTTTTTTTTTTTTGATTGGGGGAGGTTAGCGTTAGAAAGTTAGCAACACACACCCTTCAATACATTTGTTTTATTTCGATCGGTTTTTACTTCTTTTTTTTTTTTGAATCAGTAAATTGGTTTTTAAGTTGTTCTTCTAGGAACTTGGTTTATGCTGATGAATGGTTCAGAATTTTTCTTTATATAGTTCAGCAAAAAGAAATGCAACTTGCTATTTGGTACTTGATTAACTTTTAAAATTCAAGCCTGTTAATGACCAACCTTGGGTCATAATGGGATATGTATTTGCATTCTCTCCTTTCAAAAGAAATTGGGAGGCATTACAAAGTATCATGTGAAACCTAGCTTGTTCCTATCACAGAACAGGAAACAAATCTTAAAATAATTAAGAACATGTTTTGGGAATCTTCTAATATCAGCATTGATCCCCCCTTTGATCTTTACTTTTTGGGTGGAATACTGATTTATATTAGTTGCAAATTGGTTTATCAAATCAATAAAACAAAACAATCTGGCTAACATTTGTTTTTTCTCTAGATATGTACTAGTTTCCATTTCTTCAATGAACAGGAGGAGATCTGTAAAATGCTGGTACTGTGGCAGGAAAGAACATCTGTCTAACTCCTTCACCCTTTATAATGGGGAATATGATGCCTGATGCACTCTGAAAATAGAAAACCAGAAAGATTTGAATAAGCGTCCAGTTATGTGTACATGCAAATGTGTAATTGACAAACATGTTGATAAGAAAGTAGTGAAAAATATTTTCGTTGCCATACCAAGATCAATCGAAACCCGAGCCACATGCGTTTAGGTGAAGGGAACGGAAGCATTAAGCGGCCGACACCATATATAGCAATAGCAAAGAAATGGAGAAACAAGTGTATTGGCTGAGGGTTAAGACCAGAGAGGAGACACTGGTCCATATGAACAGATACCTCCAAAGCTCAAATAGCCAAAACATGCTTCACACATTTCCTGTCTTGCTGGATCCGGTGATGCACAAAACACCTTGTACAAAGCACCTGCCAATGTGTTTATGGTAGATGACACAGGCTGCAAAACCAAGCACACTATCAGCAAAGAAGAAACCAAAAACAATGTCACATTGTAACAGACAATTGCATAAAAAAGACATTTTAGTTACCTTGCGCTGTGTGTACAATGATTCAAGGTAATTGCACAAAGCAGGTGCATCATGGAGATCACGTATGGGTCTAAGAAGATAACGGAGAAGAACAATGTCTGAAAGAGCAACGGTCATTCCTCCTCCTGTTAAAGGATGCCTCATGTTGAATGCATCCCCTAATAAAATTGCACCAGGAGCAGGGACAGGATTAGCAGCCATGCTTTTGTTTTGCATTGTTCTGATGTTTCCCTTCTCTACTGCGGCCATAAAAGCATTGTGCAGTTGTGGGGGAATCTGAAATACAAGTAGTCCTCAGATTAGTTAAGTTCAGGTGGGTATGTGTATTAACTATCAAGTGTCAACTAATCAAGTCAAGAAAGTTATTGAAAGATACCTGAGGAGCCACCACAGTTTTCAAATAGTTTGCCATTTCACCACTAGCTATTGAAGGTACTTTTGTTCCAGGTACATCCACCAGACAACGAACCTCGGTGCTACTGATAGGATACAAGAGTATGGGTGAAGGGTCTCCCAAAATCACATGTCCATGATTTGAGTGTGGAAGGTCACAGTTCTCCAAGATCAAACCAACAAAACAAGAGGGACTTTCAACCTGCAACAGTAACGAATAACTCTGTTTGTCTCACAAAAGAATAAACGCTCCTGTGGTAAAATTGAGTTCAAATGTTTGATTTTACCAAGGTTGGTATCCCATTGTTACCTTTGGTGCACTGAGAGACTTGCGCAGATTTGAAAAGCAGCCATCACACAAGATTGTTAGTGGAGCATATGTTCTCATCTCCTCTCCAGCCTTGTTCTTGTAAATCACCCCTTTGACAATGCCCTTTTCCTCTATTAGTGTTGTCACTGATCCTTGTTCCAATTTTACACTGCAATGGAAATTCCACGGGACATGAGTAAACTATTGAAACTTGAAACAGGTTTCACCAAAGTAATCACATACAACAATCACTACGAATACAAGACTTGATGATATAGTCAGAGGGAATGAGGATTACTTTGAAAGAGTCATAGCTTTTTCACGCATTCTTTGGATGAAACGCCCATTGTGGAAACTTCTCCCGGCCACATCTGAATTATATTTCTCCAAGGGATAAGTCAGTTTGGTATCCTTGCCATCTTTGTAAAGCGCATAGCCAAACACCTTCTGAGCGTCAATGGACTCATTTGCACAATCTGCAGCCACAAACAGATATTGATTAAAACCAAATGTCTCACCACTTCATACTAAACATTCAATAAATAAACAAAGGAGTTCTAAATTGGCTGGGAGAGATTGCTCACCCTCGAAACCCAACTCAATCAACTTGAGATAACCCCCAGGCTGCAACAGCTCACCAACAATTCTGTCTGGCTCAGTCAAGTCTCTTTCGATGACATGTACACGACGACCTTCCTGTAACAAGAAGCACACGTATGCTCAACTCAAAATCCCAAATCAAAGATGAAGCTAATGGCTCAGCCACTACAGCAATAGATTTCAGGTCCACTTCAGTCAATGCCTATGTAATTCACACATTCTACGCCTTAAGCCTCTCAAATATTACTTATAATCAGGTACGTACAAAGACTTAGCAAAAGCTAAAATACTCTGTTCCTGTCTTACTACTGATTCTGAAGTATGAAACTTCAAGTACATTCGCCTTAAGCCTCTCAAATATTACTTATAATCAGGTACGTACAAAGACTTAGCAAAAGCTAAAATACTCTGTTCCTGTCTTACTACTGATTCTGAAGTATGAAACTTCAAGTACATTTTGGACTAGACTACTCAAATTATTACCCAGCAGACACAAATCCAAAGATGAAAAATTATCCCATATCATCTGTACCAAATAAAAAATAAGCCGCTATTGAGAATCAATAATGAACTGACCCTGGCAAGAGTGTAAGCAAAAGCTGCACCGGCAGATCCGGCACCGACAATGACGACATCGGTACTTTTCATCTCCATTTCCGGCTGAAACGCACTGTTCCCAAACCCATCATTACTTTTTACACCTCCCTTTGAAGCCTTGCATGGTTTCTTTCCACCCAAAGTAGTGCTGATGATCATGAAGAAAACAGAGCCCAGCAGTGAAACCAATACCCCCCACCCAAAACATACTCGTAAGACACCATTTTCAACAAAAAATGATGACGTTTGAAGAATGAAAATGCAGTTTGCTGGGTCTGTAAGTTGCTTTGTGATTTCAGTTTTCAGGTTTTGGGATGTGAAGGACTTATGGTTGTGGAGAGGTATGGAACTTGAATTGGTTTATATAGATAGAGAGAAACCCAACTTCCACAGTTCCACGATGCTGTCGATCACTCCCAAGTCCAAGCCATGCCAGTAGTCAGTCTATGATATTGCTCTTGGGATTAAACTATGATTGGGGTCTCGTTGTAATCTTATAACATGATTAATTGACTACGTACGTATACGCATTTGTATGAAGCTCAACAAGAAGAAGACGAAAATATATAAATAAAATGTAGCTGCTTGCTTGGAAATGGAAGCCAGACGTATGCAGTTATGCACCAATGGTTTATTTGACTATATTTGGTCTCAATTGGAGAGCTGAACTTGTAGTGACTAGTGACCACTGTCCTTGACTAAATCGCATGTGTTTTATATTGAACATGTCATCTCGGTATGAAATGAAATAAGAAAAATATATCAAAATGTTTTATTAAAGATAAATAAATTTAATTAGTATAACACTACTAAACCATTCAAACTTCAGTGTTTTATATTTACGTACCCAATATCTACTCATGCTTACCACTGTTGTATCTACGTTTGTAATATTTGCTGCTAACAAGGCATGTCTTCTATTAATATGGCCAATTCTTTTTTGATGTGGGACTATAGTAGAAAAGAATACTTCAATTCAGGGTTAATTCAATAATTCTATTCATCCCATAATGAGGGTATATATACAAGTACAAAGGAGTAGTCTAACTCCAATAGGAAACAATTTTTCCATAATTACAGGATATCCTAATTACATACAGATTTACAGCGATTCTACACTCCCCCTCAAGTTGGTGCATAGATGTCTATCATGCCAAACTTGTCGATTGAGCTGTCAAATACCTTTCTGGACACTCCTTTAGTAAGAACATCAGCTAATTGCTCATCTGAGTTTACAAATGGAAAGCGAATAACCTTTCTGTTAAGATTTTCTTTAATAAAATGACGGTCAACCTCCACATGCATGATCATGTTGAACTGGATTATGTGCAATCTCAATGGCAGCTGTATTATCACAATGCAAATCCATAGGCTTTTTAAGCTTGTAACCTAGGTCTTTCAAGACATTATGAATCCACAACATTTCACAGACTCCGTGTGCCATACCTCGGAACTCAGCTTCTACACTTGATCTGGCAACAACTTTCTGCTTTTTGCTTCGCCAAGTGACAAGGTTCCCTCCAACAAAAGTGAAGTACACAGATGTAGAACGTCTGTTAGTTTTATGACCAACCCAATCTGCATATGTGTATCCAACAACTTCCAATTCTTATTTTTTCTGAAATAGTAACCCTTTACCTGGCGCCATCTTCAAGTACCTCAAAATACGAAAGACTGCATCCATATGCTCTTCACTAGGACAATGCATAAATTGACTAACAACACTCACAGCATAAGCAATATCAGGTCTAGTATGTGAAAGATAAATCAACCTTCCTACAAGACGTTGATACATTCCTTTATCAGTTGGAACTTGATCAGGATAGATAGCAAGTCCGTGATTCATCTCAATGGGTGTCTCGATGGGTCTGCAGTCCAGCATCCCCTTTTCAGCAAGTAAATCAAGAACATATTTCCTCTGTGAAAGTGAAATCCCCTTCTTAGACCTTGCAACTTCAATACCCAAAAAATACTTCAGTTGTCCCAGATCCTTCATTTCAAACTCCTTTGACAAATACTTTTGCAATTCATTTATCTCTTTCGGATCATCCCCTGTAACAATCATGTCATCAACATACACAATAAGAACTGTAATCTTACCATTCTTCTGCTTGATGAACAAGGTATGGTCAGAATTGCTCTATTTGTATCCAAAGACTTTCATGGACTTTGAAAATCTTCCAAACCAAGCTCTTGGAGACTACTTCAGGCCATACATTGACTTCTTCAATTTACACACTTTGCCAACGTCACTTGGGTAATTCTTAACACCTGGGGGCACATCCATGTACACTTCTTCCTCCAAATTTCCATTAAGAAACGCATTCTTCACATCAAATTGGTGCAAGGGCCAATCTTTGTTTGCTGCAAGTGAGATTAGAATCCAGACTGTATTAATCTTTGCCGCAGGTGCAAAAGTCTCCTCATAATCAATCTCATAACGTTGTGTATATCCTTTGGCAACCAACCTCACATTGTATCTATTAATAGTTCTATCCGTATTAAGCTTCACAGTAAATACCCAACGACATCCTACAGTCTTCTTTCCAACCGGCATAGGTACTAGCTCCCATGTTGCATTCTTTTGAAGATCTTCCAATTCTTCATTCATCGCCTTTGTCCATTTTGGATCCGTCAATGCATCCTGCACGTTTCTAGGAATAGATACAGTAGATAATTGATCAACAACAAGTGCATGTGACCCATAAATCCTATGGTTAGACATAAAATTAGCTATAGGGTATTTAGCTTTGGCTTTGATATCTGGTTCATATTGTTTCTTAGGAATTCCTTTGGTAACCCTTTGTGATTTCCTAGGTTCGACACCTTCTAACCCAGAAGATTCATTAAAGTTTAGGGGTACCTGAGGAGGATCATTCTGACCGGGATCTTCAGTTGGTGATGCAGAAGGGGGAATATCTTGTGTGTGAGCTTCAGATATATCTTGATTTTGATTCAAACTATCCATAAAAATCGTCTCTTTTGTCTCAGAATTCACAACACTCTGTTTAGTAGTCGCATTTTCTGTTTCGGAATTCGCAACACTTCGTTCGGCAGTCGCATTCTATTCGGCAGTCTCATTTTCTATTTCGGAATTCCCAACACTTCTTTCGGCAGTCACATTGTCTGTTTCGGAATTCACAATGCTCTGTTCGGCAACTGCACTTTCAGTTTCTGAATTTCTACCTTCAAATCTATCCTCCAAATTTTTCAAGTCTCCAAAGACATCAAAATCAATAATAGAACGAGATTCCCTTCACAACCTCTCTCCCCTTGAAAGGAAGATTGAGAAGCTCCCCCTGAAGGGAAGACTGAGACGCTCCCCTTAAGTAAAAAGGCTCGGATTCATGAAAAGCAACATCAAGAGAGACATATATAGTGCCAGTAAGAGGATCATAACATCGATAACCTTCTGGAAGTCAGCATAACCAACAAAGATACACTTACGGGCACGGCGATCAACTGAGAAGCTCCCCCTAAGTAATAAGGCTTGGATTCATGAAAAGCAATATCAAGAGAGACATGTATAGTGCCAGTAAGAGGATCATAACATCGATAATCTTCTGGAAGTCAGCATAACCAACAAAGATACACTTACGGGCAAGGCGATCAAGCTTGCTGTGTTGAGGCTTGGGAATATGAGCATAGGCTATGCACCCAAACACCCGGGGCGTCAAATTAGGCATAAAAGGGATTGGTCAAAAGTGTATGAAGCTTCTGATGAGGATTCTAAAACTCAATCACCCGTGAAGGAGTACGGTTGATAAGATATGCTGTTGATTTTATTGCTTCTCCCCAATAGGACCGAGGTACACTTATGCCAAACATGGAAGCACGAACAACTTCCATCAACTGCCTGTTCTTCCGTTCTGCTAAACTATTCTATTGAGGAGTTTAAGAACTGGAGATTTGATGACGAATTCCATGTGGCAGGCAAAACTCAATCATAGGGCCATTCACAAACTCTCCACCATTGTCAGACTGAAAACACTCTAATGGATTTTTGATACTGAGTTGCCACCATTTTGTGAAATTCGGTAAGCATCCCAAATACATCACTCTTATTCTTCAGTAATGATACCCATGTCATGCGAGTACAATCATTAATAAACGTTACATAATATCGAGCTCCAGAAAGAGAAGGAATTTTCGCAGGACCCTAGACATCAGAGTGAATTTTCATAAAAGGAACATGACTTTTATTAAGACTTGGTGAATATGAAACACGGTGGCTCTTGACTAGTTGACAGGGCCCGCCTCGGATTTCCCCCTGAAATCTGAAGTGGCCCTGCGGGACCCACTTTTAAAGAAAATTTTACCGAAATTTCGGCAAAACCTTCCTTAAAAGTAGGCAACCCAAACCTGTAAGAAAAACTAATACACTTCTAATATCCCAACCATGTTCTTCTGGAGCCACCCTGCTCCCATAATCCAACCAACTCAAACTTAAAGATGGAAATAATAATTCAAAAGCTTAAGTCCAACAAAGCTTCATAACTTTAAATACAACAATTCACGAAAGTTAGGTCATAGACCTCAAATACAACTCATTACAAGTCCGGGTCACAAATCCAATAGTAATCAGAGCAGACTAACACCGAAATTAATATAAAGTTCAGTAGGTTAAACAGGTAACCTACAATGTGAGATAGCGGGAAACTGGTGCGGTCACTATGGCTCGCTCCTAGTACGCCAAGCAGCAACTCTGAGAACTGGGCATTTGAAACCGAAGGGCCCAGGGGGAAAGTATTAAAACACGTTAGCGTGAGTGGACAAAAAGTTAGATAGATATATCGTAAGAAAAGAAATTAAAGAGTTGATACTTTCCCACAATTCAGTTTGGAAAAAAAAAAAAACTTTCCGATGCATGCAAGGTTTGGAAATTTTAATCAATTCATAAACTTCTAAGGAGCGTGAGAAAATGAAAATAATCCAGCCCCGCTGGTTAAAGAAAATAAATATATAATATGGGGAAAAGATTTCACCATACAGGTAAATAAGCCCCTCAGGCTCCACCTACCCTCGACTGCCACTCACACATAGATTGTGTGAGGAGGAGAACTAATAACCTCGACTACCACCCACGTGAGGAGGAGAATAAGCTACCTCAACTGCCACTCACAAACACAAAGTAAGTGAGGAGGAGACCTAATCGAGTGACCCGAGTATGGTGAGGAAAATATTCAAAACAGTAAATCCATAAGGCTTCCCCACATATTTCAATGACGTGACCCCGCACGCCAAAAATATTCTCAATTTCATAAAGAATAGCCGATTGATAATAAATGACTAAAAATCGGCGAAAAACATATAATTTAAAATTCAACCTCCCAAAAACCAAATCATGTTCTCCAAACAATTCAAAGTTTAAGTCTGAGCATGACCATTCATATTCGAAACCATATGGGAACGATGCTAAAATTTATGATCCAAATTGAATGTTATATTCGAAAAGGAATATGATATATAAAATAAGACAATCATTCGTCATTCCGGAAAATAAGTGCATGCATCAAAATTTAAAACAAAGTCCACTCACAGTATTAACTAATCCTGTCGTCAATCAGTATTCTCCTCGGATGGAGACTCCTCTCGTCCTGTAACAATAACACTCGTATAAATTATAAATACGGGACGGGGATTTAAATTTACGATAATTGGATAACGGAATTTCTAAACATCTTCTTAAACCCAACTCCTTCAAACCACCTCCGATTCCATCCAAATTACACCAAGTCACATTTACAACCTCCACAACTCATGTACATTTTAACTAGCTAAAAAATAGAAACCAAAACTCCATTCTACGCGCCACCACGCGCTGCCGGCAAAACACCTCTGATGGCCACCAAAATTTGACAGCACAATCTACTCAACAAACCCAACCTCTTTCTCAACTACAACAAGTTCCAATTTTACCTTTAAACAGTCGAATCCGGCCGGTGAAGATAACCCAGAAACTGAAGAACCCTAGATTGTCGATTCGGCCTCTACACGGCAAATTGGAATGCAAGACCTTAGTGGAAATGATCTCCAGCAAAAACCCAACCTTCGACGCCAGCAAACCCAACCTCTTTCTTAACTACAACAAGTTCCAATTTTACCTTTAAACAGTCGAATCCGGCCGGTGAAGATAACCCAGAAACTCAAGAACCCTAGATTGTCGATTCGGCCTCTACAAGGAAAATTGGAATGCAAGACCTTAGGGGAAATGATCTCCAGCAAAAACCCGACCTTCGACGCCAGCAAACCCAACCTCTTTCTCAACTACAACAAGTTCCAATTTTACCTTTAAACAGTCGAATCCGGCCGGTGAAGATAACCCAGAAACTCAAGAACCCTAGATTGTCGATTCGGCCTCTACACGGCAAATTGGAATGCAAGACCTTAGGGGAAATGATCTCCAGCAAAAACCCGACCTTCGACGCCAACAAACCCAACCTCTTTCTCAACTACAACAAGTTCCAATTTTACCTTTAAACAGTCGAATCCGGCCGGTGAAGATAACCCAGAAACTCAAGAACCCTAGATTGTCGATTCGGCCTCTACACGGCAAATTGGAATGCAAGACCTTGGGGGAAATGATCTCCAGCAAAAACCCGACCTTCGACGCCGGTTTGGTGACCGGAGATGGCCGGAATCGCCGGAAATCGGCAAAAACCACAAGTTGCTACAGTAACCTTCCCAGCTCAAAATTGAGCTCCTCCGGCCAAATTTTTGCAAAACACCACCACATATACAACAAGGGGAAGGAGACGAGCTTGGGGATGCCCGGAGTTCGTCGTGGGTCGGCCGGAGGGGGAAGAAATCGAAGGAAGAAAATCGGGGCCGAAGGGGAGGAAGAGTTGGGGAAGAAGAAGAGAGAGTAACCGGCTAGCTAGGTAGAATTTCCGAAAATGGAAATCTACCAACAGTAACTTCCGTATTTATATTAATTACCATGAACAGTAATTTCCACATTTTAAGCCATAACTATCACATACGAACTCCAATTTTTACGTACCACATATGCACGCGCTCGGTTTAACGTCCTCTACCACTTTCATGAAGGAAATTTTCTCAAATTGTTAACCCATCAAAAGTCAACTTCTAGCACCCCCCTTTAAATGATAAAAACTGAAACCAAGGACGGTAAAACATAAAGTAATTCACTTAGACACAGATAAAGGATAAATCGAATACGGGGCGTAACACTAGTTCATAAATGTCACAATGGAAATCCAAATCACTGACAACAGAAAACAAATGAGGCTGCAGCTTCTTAAGATAACTAAAAGATAGATGACCTAAACGGCGATGCCATAACCATACAGCTTCCTTAACATTCTCTACCCTATTGATCTGATTAACTTGCCCCAAAAGATGCTTCTGGTTCTCTCCAGTCTCTGTCAGATCCAGGTAGTACAATTTCCCCCTTCTAACACCATAACCAAGGATCCGCCGAGTCAGAATGTCCTGAAACACACAAAAAGACGGATAGAAGGTCACAATACATGCAAGAGCTAAAATAATTTGACCAACAGACAGGAGATTATAAGGTAGTGATGGAACAACTAAGACAGATTCAAGGGTTAATGTATCAGATAAAACAATAGAACCTTCTACGGTGACCGGAGTTGGAGTACCATCAGCAGTAGAGACAACAACTTGAGGCGAATGTCTAAGGTTTTTCACAAGATTAGGGTCATTAATCATATGATCATATGCACTTGTATCAATTTTCCATGTATTATTCAAAGTAACCTTACCCTTCATACCTGATTGCACTACATTAGCGGAGGCATTGTCTAGACGCTCTTCCTTTATAGTAGCAATGATGGCCTTGCCCAGATTCTTTCGTGGTTTCTTGGTGAAGTCCCACCAATCAGGGTAACCAATCACTTCATAGCACCGCTCATTGCTATGACCTAGTTCGCCACACACAATGAACTTTCTATTTGCATATGGATTTGGTTTACCTCGAGGATGACGTGAAGAAGGACCTGAGAAGCCTGGAGGAGGACCTAGTTTGCGTTGGACAGCCATAATAGAAGATTCGGTAGGTATCAAATGCCCCATAGCCTGTTTCTCTGATTGCACCTTGCGAATGTAAGCATAGCTCTGCTCCAAAGAGAATTTAGGTTCCTTACGCAGGATTTCTCCATGCACCTGATCATACTCTAGGTCAAGTCCACTCAAAAATATGTGAACACGCATCCTAGGCATCGCTGAGGTCTCTTGAACTACAGCTACAACATTATCATTCTGAGAGGCCACCCTTTGATCAATCTCCTGGAACATCGCCACTAACTCATTATAGTAGGTAGGAATAGGCCGTCCATTTTGCTTTGTTTCAAAACACTTCTTGTTCAATTCAGAGATCCGGGTTTCATTAGAATCATCATAAAAAGTTTTCTTTACTGCTTCCCAAATATCTTTTACAGTAGGGAGACGAATATACCGGTTCATCAGAGAGAACTCCATGGAGTCAATGAGCCAACTTTTCACCTTTTCATTGTCCGTGGCCCAAGCTTCATACTCTGCAGAATTTATGGCGGGTTCAGCTTTCACCCCGGTCAGATAACCAATCTTCCCTCGTGCTCTAATGCGCATCCGCATGAGAGGAGCCCATATGGTGTAGTTGGATTCATTCAAGACAACACTTGTTGGGAACGCAGAGTTGTCTTGTTGGGTGGTGTAGTGGTGATGGATGACTTGTGAGGATGGCACCATTGCCTTCTCGAGATTTGACTGTTCGCCTTCAATTACAGGTCCGGCCATTGAGGAATTTGGGATTTTTGCAGGATTTGGTTTTCTAGGGTTTCAAGATGGATCTGAATTTTTTTTTTCGAAAAGAGGTAAGGTGATAGTGGTTTGGAATTCAATGGTGGTGGTACGCAGCGGTTTGTGGTTTTTTTTTCAGGATTCAGGATTCAAAGAATGCAGTGCAAGTTCAAAGGATTGAACCTGGCTCTGATACCAAGTAGAAAAGAATACTTCAATTCAGGGTTAATTCAATAATTCTATTTATCCCACAATGAGGGTATATATCACTACTACAATAAGTTAATCAGACGACAGACATTTTGAGTTGTGTGATGACCAGCCTCACTGTGGTCTAAACGAGTGTTGTGTGATTGAAAAATCACACAACGGTGATTTCACCGTTGTGTGACAATACTTTGCTCAACAGAATACCTGTTTCCGTTGTGTGAATTTTGCGCAGGCATGTGTCTGCCATGGCATGCCCGGGGATGTGTCGACACATTCAGACAACAGAAGAAGGAATTCGCTGTTGTCTGAGATTGATAACACACAACAGATATTACTCCTTCTTTGTTGTCTGAGATTCATAACACACAACAGCTATATTGTTTATTTGTTGTCTGAGATAAGTATTAGACAACTACAATGAAATTATATTTCTTGTCTGTTCATTGATTCAGACAACAGGGATAATTTTATTTCTGTTGTGTGTTATGAACCTCACACAACATAATTTTGTTATTTTCTGTTGTTGGTTGTTAGTTCACACAATAACTATATTGTCTTAACTGTGGTGTGAATGTTGTAATCGAATTGGCTAATATCTAATAACTGTTGTATGAGAAGCCTTAATTTTGAATCCTTTTACAGTCAGACAACATATTATTCTGCATTGTGTTGTATGAGATCAATGCTAGGTGAATTGTACAAATCTATTAGAGATTATTACCAATGAACAATAATTTTATATTAATGCTAAAAGTAGCTTTGATACATCAAACAAACTCTAATTGATTCACCATATACAACTTTATAAGCATTTAAACATTTCATTGAACTATGCCTTCCAATTTCATAAGCTATACAAGATTGTGTTCGATCCTCACCCACAAGTAATGCTGCAATACGAGCAATCCAATTTCCATCTTGTGCTTAAGGATTTTGATGGGCAAGTTCATTATCTTATGCAGCATTAGCTCTAGATTCATCTTCTACATGGAATCTTAGGCCTGAATCCATAGCCAACTTAGATGCCAAGGAAAGTTGCAGCAGCTGCCTTTGCTGCTGGGTCATCATCAATGTACGCAACCTTTCCATTCCCTCCATGCATGTTAGTAGGAAGCTGAAAAGTAGCAAATAAGCTCAGTCAGCAAGGCTTGATGCCTTGATGTATATAATGTGATATTTGAATCAAACTGCATGTTCAAGTATGGAAATCTTAGGTAGCTACTAGTTTATTGACAAAAGCCCTGTACACAAGGGTATAGCAAACATAGCTAGGCTGTGAAAATCCACATTTATCACTTTTTCAGTAACATGCTTCTTAATGGTGTATAATTCTCTGTTAATCAAATTGATTGATATGCAAGATGAAAATCACAGTCAATGTAAACTTAACATTTCACTACTCAAATGCCAGACTTTTAGTGAAAGACCACCACAGAATTTTGCACAATGATGGCATGATTTCCAGTATGCTAAGACAGTCACAACTTAAGGAGAGAGACAAACCTGATGTGTTACCTATCTCGCAGCCAAAACTAATTAAAAAATAAATGCACATGGATTTGGGAATTTGCAGCAACGATAGATATATATGCATGCACCCAAGCTTCTCCAAATTCTAATAGAATGATGAAGCAGAGGTGTAAACTGGATCATCAATTATATCCAGCTCATATATGCTTCATGGAACCACTCAAGCATATCATGCTAGGCACAAAGTATATGTACAGGTCATGTCTGGAAAAAGCCATTAGACATGTTGTGCCATGTATTTTGAAACCTGTTTGAAAGATGGTTTGTACAGCACTAGCGCCATCTTAACTTGTTTTCCATCTCTATTACCTTAGTTTGTTCTTCTTTTTTTTCCATGTACATAATACTTATAAGTCATTATAACTGAATGTATAACATTAACTTCTTTTAGGCACTGCCAGTACACTACTGTTTGTACTCTTTCAGTTTTTAATTAATATATATATATATATATATATCTAGTGTCAGGTAAAAACCATAAAATGAAAAATATATTCTACTGAAGGAAAACTGACATTTAATAAAACAAAAAAGAGAATGTACACGAGTTGATAAGAGATCCACTTCACTAGTTTGTTGTCCACAGAAAAGTATGATACTAAATGACTAGACAATAAAACTTACTGATGAAAGAAGAAACTCTTCTCTTTCTGTCATAGGTCCAAGAAGTGTTTGAACATCTGCTTGAACATTTGCTTGTATTTGTCCTTTTCCTTTTGATTTCAATTTTTGAACTCTGAAACCAAGAAAATGATTAAAAGCAGCTAATGCACGTCCACGGTGTAAATGGTGTTCAAGCCCGAGTGCATTTCCCTGTAATCACACTGTAGGTTTTAGCAATAGGCAAGCAGAGCTATTTGAGCTTCTTTTTTTCTTGTTTCTTTTTTAGCGAATAGTTATTTGAACAATTCTCTAGTGTGATATTAGTAACTGTCTCAATAGAAAGTAAACAGATACCTCAAGTGCAGAATTGTAGAGTTCCTCCTCAATGTGTTTTTGGATAGTTATTTGAACAAAATATTAGACGTCATCAAATATTGCTTGAGTTTTGGCCCCGGATACCTCTACGCTTATCTGATTACAAATGTGTGATTGTTATGTGGTATAAATCAATTAACATCTACAGAAGTTATGACCATTTAAATTAAAAATTTGTTTATCATATATAAAGCTAAAACAAACAGATATGTCATCTTGATCACAACACGCATCAGCGGATCATCACATATTTTGTATTATGGTAGCACTTTTCATTTCCCCAGTGCCAGGTAGGGAATATAAAGTAGTGATCTCCCATTATAATAAATAGAAGCTTCCATATAGAACCAAAACTTTTACTTGTCATCATACCTTTAATTCTCCAACCTCAGTACCTGAAGTAGTAGAAGTAATAGACAAGTCTTCAGATTGAGTAGAGGATACTCTGTGCCTACATTGAAGAAAACTACGGTTTACAAAAGTACTTGCAGATTGCAGTAAGCAGAAATCTAAAACCACAAATCATGTAAGAACGAAGCAGAAAATAGTAAAGCAACTATATGTACCTGACAATACAGCACATATAGCAGAAAGATACTTGAGACTTTTCCTGTAAAATAAAATCAAAAAATTTAGGAAAATCAAATACTGCAAGATAAACAACTCCACCTAGTAATCAAAACCAGTAAAGACCCAGGAAACCCTAAATCTAGTTGCAATCATTAGACAAACAAACCACATATTCCTTTGTCATGGCACTGTTTCACAACAAGAAGTAACTGCACAACCACCATAATAAATTTGCCAAGAGGAGCAATAGATGGTAAAACAACTGAAACTTACTGGGGATTGAGAGAGAAAGAGATACCTGAAAAGTCAACCATTTCTTTTCGATAAGAATGAGAAGCACACACAATATACATAGATACAGCCCCTCCAAATAATTCCTCAGCCCTTATTATGACAATTGAAACATGCATCATCCACTCATAGCAAGGCCAATGTAACAAATAGATCAGCTGTGCACCGTCAAGATAAGTTTTTAATAAGGGGACACTAAAAATGCAGATAACCAAGTTAGATATAGAGCTAATGGGGCCTTAAAAATGCAGCCTTTTTGCAAAGAATCTATCATGTTTCCATAGTACTTGTACTAAATCAGGACTTCCACAATTCTAAGGGCAATTCTATGAGTTCACGGATTACCCATATAGCTCTGTTCACTCATTAGACAGAAATTTCCAAATAAAATTAACATCTTGAATTCTTAAAAAAAGCAACATGAACCTGAATCACAATATGTGCAAACCCAATCAAAATCCTACATTCAATTAGTTTAATTTTTTAGTCAAACAACCAATTCAGAAATTTGACAGAAGGTAATAAATAAATGATTCATGCTTACCCCTGCCCTTGCCAGAAGGTCCAGAGATGGGGGATCAATTCCCTTCTGATTGATAACGACAAAATTATTGTCATTACCAGAACAAACCTGCAAGTCACAAAGTATAGGAATCATTTCAGCATGTGCAGGAATGCTAGTGTGCTGCATCAACAATTTAAATGCAATATCAATTAAAACATTCTACCTTATTTTTCAGCTCAATAATCTTTCTAACTCTCTCGTCAACCTGACGACTTTAAGCTAAAACCATTGCTTCTCTCTGCTCCGCATTTGAATAGAAAAATCCAGAGTTCACTTCACTGAGAAGAAAACCATCAATTCCATAATGATCAGAATGCATGACTATAAGAACAGAAGATGATATCTGCACTGCTATCTTGTTCACAAGCTTTAAGAATAAAAAGTGAAAGCCATATTGCAAGCACAATGCAAAACAAAATACTCTTCAGACAATGGTTTTTGCTCACAAATAACTTGTTTGTGAAGAAAGTATAAAGAGCTCCATATATAAATACTGATTCCACAATTTTTGAAACATTTGGATAAATTATTAACACCAAAATTTACGCAGGTTTCTTTACAACCCAATTTCTACATATTTACCTTTTCTCGTACTCCAGAGATACATTGGCTGTCAAGATGTAACAATTCTCTGCTCGTCGCTTCATATCAGGATGCCTAGAACCATGATCAAGGACAAGACCCTCAACCTAGAATAAGACATAGATTAACTGAGAAACTGTAGAATGACAACAGAAACTTCTATCCCATATACAAAGCACCGACAAAGCATACATCAAGCCCAGCAATCAAAAACAAAAGTTGATCTAGCCTGCAGTAATATGATTTTCAATTCCATCATTGAATCTTGGAATAAAGAAACAAAAATAATAAAAAGAATTGGAACTACATCCAATGATATTCATCAAGTGATCAAGATCAAAAGAGAATCTTAAAGGTTGAGTAGTATATAAGATATTAACATACCAAACGTGTATCTGCATCAAATTTATGGCACATGTGCATAATCTCCACCATAAACAGATCAATTGCCTCCTCAGGTATGTGGATGCAAAGAACCTGTCAATAATGAAACTGTAGTTTGTAACAAATGAAGATGCAAGAGGTCTACAATAAATACTAGATTCTGTAAGCCACTTAACTTGAAAATTAGAATTACATGTGGAATAAACATTATTTCAAGCCTTCTTGCATAAACCACAATTACTCACCGCATTTACAACTATGTCAGTCAATTGATCAGCTAATGCTTCATGTAACTGCAAAAAAGCATTTTTCATATTAGCATGATATATAACAGGAAAAGATTTCCTTTGCTGAGCAGGACTCAAACCTAAGAGTAAACCTCATTCTCCCCTTCCCCTTCTACCAAAAAGAAAAAGGAAAAGCATAATTCAAGATACCTTTGTTCGCACAGTTGTCCTTGCTACCATTTTTAGGATTTCTTTGTCAGGCTCACTGCCCATAACCACAGGAGTTTTAAATTTCTCGATAAATTGAAGTGTTGCACTTTTGGCAATCTCAAAACCATCAACCAGGACACATGGATGCATCCCTGCAACAAAAATAAAATCATTATTATCAAGGTCAGACAAGAAGTAACGTACAAGATATGAACACATTTCAAGAATTTTTTTTGGCTACAAAACAGTCCACCAAGCACATGTGTCCTCTTTTCTCACTTAGTAACAGAAAACTGAAACAGCAGCCTCATTCCCAGATCGTAACAACAATAAAACTGGTGATACAACCATGCAGACTCCTAATATAAACTTCAACTGGTAAAATTCTAACAAACTGATAGGACATACGTATAAAACATGTATTGAATTCTAAAAATAGATATTTTATCCATCCAAATGGCTGAGAAGCTCAGTTCTATATAGCCGTCTCATTTGAAGCAAAAGAACTTCCTGTTCCAATCAAGCATAAGAAAATAAATTTTATAAACACAACAGATTCATTACAAAAGAATAACCTTTAGTTTTTTATTACAAAAGAAAGTGCTCACTTAATGACACGCTCTGTAGCCAAAAAGATGTCAGCAATTAGACATTTTGATATACTGAATGTGGATCTAACCAGAACTGAAAATCCAACTCACCTTGGCATCCTCAGCTGATGCAAACGTTACATATCCAAATCCACGAGATCGGCCAGTTGATCGCTCCTAAAAGTCAGAGAACCAAAAGTCATAAGAGTATAAGGTCCCGACATAGGGTCAAGAATGCAAACACGCATCAAACTAAGATCAAATCAAAACATTATCACAATTGCTCATGGAATTAGTCTATTTCACAATGTACAAATTTCAACCAAATCTTAATCCACACAAGTATCTTGTTCGGTGGCATAAAAGAAACGAAATTTCATCCTCATTAGTAAACTAAGCCCTAAATAACAATGCAAGGTACAAAAAGTAACAGTCTTGGACTAAAAGGTTGCTAATTGGCTAACCTTCATTACAATACAATCCTCCAATTCCCCATATTTGCTCATATACTCTCTCAACCCGTCTGTATCAATATCCCATGGAATGCCCAAAACTTGCAACACAATCACAAAATTCAAATGAAACCAATCAATCCCCTGAATTCATCAGATAAAAATCCGCAATCTTTACGAAAATGCAAAACACTAACCACAAGCGTGCGATCCATGGATATATCAGGTGCAGAGAAACCCTAAAATTGAAAAAAGACAAAGCTTTCGTTGCTCTAACCACTCTCTCTCCCTCTCAAATCTCACACACCCGCTCCCTGCACATAATAAGCACACTCTTTCTCACACGCAGTCATCATCATCATCATCATCATGTACCAAATCAAACTCACCATTCGTTCCTGGTCTACTTTGTCTCAGAATTAAAATTGGGGCTATAATCAAACAAGAAAAGGAAATTAGTCTCATAATTTTACCTGCTCACTAACCTTGAGGAACCAATTTCTCTACCGATTTCCAAAATCCTAACCTGACCTGAACCTCTCGCGCTCTCTCTCTCTCACCCTCGCGCGTTTTCTCTCTCTAAATCGGAACCAAGGAAAATTTTAGATTGTGGGAAAGGGATTTGAACATTTATGTTGCTGGGAGACGGAGGAGGCTTGGGTGGCGAGAGCAGTGACGAGGGAGATTCGGGCTTCAAGAGCGGACATGGTCCTTCTTCGCTGTGGCGGAGAAGATACGGCTGCGCGGTTGGCGGCCATGGAGATGTTAGCCTATTAGAGTTTCGTGACAGGGAGCTTGAAAAGTCTGTTAGTCTTCTGCATCTCTTCAATTGACCATAGTTTGAAGGTGAGGAGGAGGAGATCTAAGAGCAAGGAGGAGGAGATATGGGGATTTGGATTGGTATATCAGCGAAGAAAGGTGGAGGAGGAGTGTGAGAGAGGACTGGGATTTAGGGTTCGTGAGAGAGGACTGAGATTTCCTTTCGTGTCGAGAGAGTATCGAGTGAAGACTAAGTGAAAGGCTTTGTTTTCTTTTGTTTAAACCTAGTAAAAAAAATTTCAAAGTTATTCACACAATAGAAATCTTTCTTCCACTGTCGTCTGAGTGCATCACTAAAAATTAAAATGTGAAATCATGGAGGGAAACATGGCGCCTTCAGCATTTTTGGTTAAAATGTTGCCGCCCAGTTGCATGTTCACACAACAGAAAATCTTAAATCCGTTGTACAATTACAATTGCTTGCACTAGGCCTATCTAGGTGAAGACATTCAAGCAAGCATCCTTCAACTTTGGTGCTTAGTTTTTCAATCACACAACGGCAATAGTAAAACCCGTTGTCTTAGTAGCCGAAATTTCAGTTTTTCAAGATCCAACCAAAACTCCAAAGTGGAGGGAAATCTACCGCTAAAGTTTTTAAGGCTCAGACGACGGACCATGCTTAATTCCGTTGTGCAATGTAGTTCCGATAAAAAAGTTATCACTTTGTTGGCATTCACACAACAGAATATAACTAGCACCGTTGTATAACAAAACTGACTTCAACACACAACAGATGATTTGTGTTCTGTTGTGTGATTAGTGTTGTGTGATTAACTTTTTGTACTAGTGTATACAAGTACAAAGGAGTAGTCTAACTCTAGTAGGAAACAATTTTTCCATATATAATTACCGGATATCCTAATTAAATAAAATCCTAATTACATACAGATTTACCACGATTCTACAACTATTAGGTATTATTCAAGTCATGACTTATTCAGTGAAGGAAATACAAAACAAATGAACCAAAAAACAAATTTAATAAATAAACTTCTCTAATAGGACTTTTTTTTTTTTTGTTTCTTTTTTTTGAAAAAAGGCCCATGCGGCTGCTCTCATACCTTGGTTAGTGAAGCTATAGAATACAAAGGGGGGATATAGAGCCTAGAACCCATATTAAAGTAAGCATCAAGAGAACGTCCCTAAATTGTATCAAGAGTCTTCGCTAAATCTATGTATTCTAATTTGCATCAATTAGCAAAAAATATTCTACTGGTTACTCCATTTGCTTTAAATAGTAGTGACATAACGAAAAGATAACTCTTACATGAAGTAACATCATTACAAATAGCATAATTTTCCTACTATATTGCCGCATAGAACCAAATCCGGCAGCACTGCATTTCATCATGCCACTAGGAGGTTGCATCAATTTTAAATAAATAACTGCCTCGTTAGGCCAGACAAGGTATATTGAGTGTGCAGCAATACATTGATAGAGAATTATTGAAAACAAAAAACAATCTAGAAAAGTAGAAAAACATAAAAATAAATAAATTTTAGCTCAAATTGGGCCAAAAATTTGAATCCAAGCCCCAAGTTCCATCCAAAATGGCAAAGAGACCCAGCCCACTAGCCTAAATCCGATAAAAAAAAAAAAATCTATCCTTGTATCCTCACCAACGTCGCACCTCTTTCCACCGGACCCCAACCATCACCGAACTTCCACCACCGACTCACCACAACTGTGGATAAGTCATCCCCCTGTTCATACTTGGTACCATATCGTTTATAAAAAACAGATACGACACCAAGAGTAGCCACCCACCAATGGCAACCGATCCCCACCGCCTTTCAACCTATGCGGTCGAACCTGATCCACCTATCATCACCATTAAGCCAGCCCGTCCTTGCAGCTAACCAATCCTCCCACCCTTGCTAGCTATAGGAATCCCCCTTGACACTAACAAAACTAGTACTCAGACTAACAAAAACTCAACCCCAAAGAGGTGGAGGAGCAACGATCTAAAAAAGGGCCTGTCCGACGACAGCGCCCTGGGGACGTGCCGTCAAACTGGGTGAGAATTTGCGACGAGGTGCTCAAGCATCTAAGGTTTGGTCGCAAGGTAAAAAAAATCTAATAAGACTATTTCGTGGAATATAATACGTGTTCAAGGAAAACCTAATTTGTGTTTAGCCCAAACTCTAGGTTACTTGACCTAGTGGTAATAAGATTTAATTAGAAGGATCTAGAATCCTAATCAATGTAGAATTATTTTCCTTGTATGATTGAGATTCTATGCATTGTAATCCTCTCTATAAAGAGGCCCCTATTATCAATGAGAACACACAGCAAATTCCTCTCAAATTCAGTTTCTCTAAAACACGTTATCAGCACGAGCCCTAACCCTGAAACCCTAAATTCGTAGCCTTCAAATCCCAGAAACCTCAGCCGCCCAACTCGAAGATCTCAACTCCAGGAGTCCGGAACCGGCGGCCCCATCCCCAGAACCGGTCGGCCAACCGCCGAACCGGCCACCGGAAGAAGCAAAAGTTCCCCTGCCCAGTTCAAAGCTTTCCTCATCACCTCCTGCAGCCATACTGGTCTCCCTGCAGCAGCTCCACCCCAGAAACCGGGAACCGGCCTAGAATCATCCGAACCGGCCACCAGAAAGGGTTGATACCGAACCGGCAGAAAGAAAAAAAAAAGAAAAAAAAGAGGAGAAGCAGAGCCGCAGCCCAAGCCGAGCCCAAGCCGCTGCCTGAGACCCAGCAGCCTGAAGCCCAACAACCTGACCCGGCTGACGTCATCCTTGCGTCATCCGCATCCACGTCAGCTGCCACGTCCGCTGCCATGTCAACCTCCAGTCAGCTGCCACGTCAGCATCAGCGCCACGTCAGCAATCCGGTCAACGAAGGTCAACCCTCCGGTCAACCACCGCCAGCGACTTTTCCGGCGGACTTTCCGACCAACTTTCAGCCACTTTTCCGGCGATTTTTCCGGCCAACTTCCGGTGACTTTCCGGTCAGCTACAGTAACTCCGGCAGCTACAGTACTTCCGGCAGCTACAGTAAAGTCCCAGCAACCACTTTTCCGGCATCTTTTTAAGGTAAACTTTTCTAAAAGTTCCCGTTTTTGTGAAGTTTTTTAATTTCTTCTTCTTTTCTCGGGGACTTCCAAAATCCCTTCTCCTACCCCCCTTTCTCTACATAGGGGAGATCAAATAGCCGAACTGTGGGGGTTCGTGCTCACTCCAAGCTTGGAGCTTGTAGAGTCCTCCAAACTTAGAGTTTGTTGAGAAGAAAACGATCGACCACATACATCGTTGTTTCGATCTAATCCAAAACCCCTCTTGGAATTGGATTTTCTTAGAAGCGACTACGCTCAGAAAATCCCTAATTTCTTGGAAGCAACTACGCTCAGAAATTTAATAGTTTTTCGTGGTAGCCTTTTCGCTCCGAAACTAATCCTAATCTTGTGTTGTTTTTCAGGATGAGTAACCTGAACAAGTTGAACTTCGTTCCACTAGAAACAACTGGCGCAGGATACCATAGGTGGGTCTGAGATGTGCGCCAACATCTTAAGGCTGATGGACTTCTGGGAGCCATCCAAGAGCCTGGTCAGAACGTGCTCTCCATTGAGCAAGCTACTGCTTTCGAAGCAAAACAAGCTAAAGCCATAATTCTCATGACAAGGCACATGAATGACGCGCTCCAAAATGAATACCTCAATGAGGAAGACCCAAGAAAGCTATGGGTAGAACTTGAGCAGCGATTTGGCAACGTTCGTGACTCCCTGCTTCCTGATTTAGAAGTGCGATGGCATAGCCTCCGCTTTTGTGATTTCAAGTCTGTGCTTGATTATAACTCGGAAGCTCTTCGTATCAAGTCTCTGATGGAGTTTTGTGGCCAAGCCATAACTGATACGATGTTGATCGAGAAGACTCTCTCTACCTTCCCCGTCTCTGCACTGATGATTTCAAAGAATTATCGGATTGATGTAAATGCAGGACATATCACAAGGTTTCATGAGCTCATTGGCGCCATGAACGTAGCTGAAAAGCACGACAATATCCTTGTGAAGAACTATAATGCTAGACCCGTGGGAACTAAGCCTATTCCGAAGTCTAACTATAGTCGAGCCCCTAATGGAGGACATAAGGAGCGAAACCCTAAGGATAGGGACAATTCTGGACATTCTGGTCCATATGTTCGCCCTAAAGAGGAAGGAAATCGCCAAGAGAGGCGTGCACGGAACCGTGGAGGTCAACGTGTGAAGAGAGAGAGAGGCGGAGCCTCCGACCATGGTGGTAACGCCACCAAGAGGATAGGTCGTCCAAATCGCGCCCCAATGGCACCTCGATCAAGGGAGCCTGACCATAATGATGTTTGTTTTCGATGTGGATCAACTGAACATTGGGCCAAATCATGTACCGCACCCCAGAATGTTGCAAACGCATACAAGACGTATCGTGAAGCAAGGGAAGCGAATTACATGGCACAAGAAGATCAAGATGGCGATCTAGATCTAAGGGTGGAAGACTACAAGGATCAAGACCCAGAAACTGGCGATTTTGATTAAGTCTTTTTATTTTTTCCAAGAGATGTAGGCGATTGCCATATTACTTTTTATTGGATTAGATTTTCTTTGATCAAGGAAACAATGATGTACTCCGTTGGCTTATGAATAAAATTTCGAGTGCTTTTCATTATGACTCAATTTTGATTCTGAGCATATGACTTTGTGACTACGATGGCTAGACCATCAATATTAATTCAAGGACATGGAATAGCCCAAGTTCCACTTGCCAAATGGCACCTTGATTACTGCTGTCACAGAAACTCTCTACGCTCTTAGGGCAAATCGTACCCTATGAATAGCCAAGGAATTCCATGCGAAAATGCATGTAGAGAACGGAAATGAGTTCCTTTGCATTACCTCTAATGATTGCGAACAAAGACGCATCTTAGAGAAGTTTATGTGTCTCTCTAGTGGACTTTATGTCACTATTCGAGCTATTAAATCCAATAAAGTTATGAGAGAAGATCTCTTGGATTTAGACACATATTGGCTTTGTCACGACAGGATAGATCATCCTAGTCATGATATGATGATCCGTCTACAAAAAGATTTCACACGGACATCTTTTCTCTCGAGCAAAATGAAGCATGAATCAAAAGTTGATTCTTAGACTAAGTGTGACCGACGCTGCTGCCTAGGGCACCGCCTCCGTCCACCACCAGCCTAGGGTGGCGTAGTCCTTATCCATGACGCCATGGATAGCGTCCATCATGGTGAGGTGATGTTGCAATCACCAACTTACTTCACATAGCGTTTCGAACGCTCAGGCCTAACCAAAATACTTAATGGTTGCTTGTAAGGCCTCTCGCTCGTTTTACAAAGCCCGTTCCTTAGGGACACTAGGACTGAGACCGTCCTATGCAAAGGATATGACAATACTCATTCTGTTCTTACAAAGAATCCATAGGGATTTTGCGGATTGATTCAACCAACTTGCGGACGCTTAAATATTTTATGATGTTGGTTGACACGCAAACACGCTGGTCACGTGTTGTGCCATTGTCCACCTATAAATGCTGCTTGTGCTATACTCCTAGCACATATCATATGACAATGGGCTCACTCCCCAAATCATCCTATTCAGTCAATTGGATTTGACTATGCTAGTGAGTTTACATCGAAAGACTTTCGATGGATATTGCAATGGGCTTGATGTTGGACATCACATTCCCATGTACACACCCAATTAGTCTCACGGAAACGACTACGATGGTAGTCCGAACATTGGTAATGCGCACCAATCTTCTTACATCCGCTTAGGGTGATGCAATATCGCATGCAGCTATGCTAATTCGTCTATGACCTATCGCCACTCGATGTACCTATGCGTTACAGCTAGTGACTGGGTACACGTATTTTGTACTTACGCACATTTGAGTGAGCCATTTATGTGCCAATTGTGCCGCCATAGCGCTCTATGATGGGTCCTTACAGACGAATGGGCAACTACGTTGGATTTAAGACTCCAACAATCGTCCGTCACTTAATGCCCTTACAAGGCGATCTCTTTACCGCTAGATTTGCGGGTTGTCACTTTGATGAGACAGTCTTCCCGTCGTTCGGGGGAGATAAGAACACAAATGTTCAACAGGAACGACAGGAATTGTCGTAGTCTGTCCCCACTATGTCTCATCTTGATCCCTATTAAAGTGACGAGATCACACACATATGCTGCAAACATGCCTGCAAGGAAGGACGTCCCTACGAAAGTACGTAGCGCCACCCTACACGAAGGTAGGCATGGTGCCAATGCCAAAGAGAGTGGCACTCTGGCGTTACAGGCCATGACCCCAGCTAGGATGCGTGGGAGGCCCGTGGGTTCGAAGGATACATTGGCACAAACCAATCCTCGATCATCGACACTCAAAAATCCGTCTCATGAGTATCTTCCAGGTTATGGTTATCGTTGGGGGACGCCTCAACGTCAGAACATATTCCTGAGAATATAGAGCTCTATGAAAATTACACTAGTGTACATGAGACGTGGGATAGAAACTCCATCATAATTGGTGATGTAGTTGCGTATTTTGTTGCGCATGAGTTTGTTGAGTCAGATGATATCGAACCACACTCCGTTGATGAATGAATACCAACGTAGAGTGTTTTAGCCTAAATGGAAAGATGCGATCCAGGTTAAGATGGATTCTCTAACGAAGAGGAAGGTTTTCGAGCTAGAGATGCCAACACCTCCTAACATAGAACCTGTTGACTAATGGGTCTTCGTTAGAAAGCGTGATGAGAAAAAGAGATGGTAATCTCGCCTTATGGCGCAAGGCTTCTCACAAAACGCCCTGGAATCGACTACGATGAGACATATTCTCTCGTAATGGATGTCATTGCACTCCACTACCCTGTCAGTTTGGTAGTTTCCGAATAACTGAACATGCAGCTTACAAATATGGTCACTACGTATCTCTATAGGGATCTAGATACGGAATATACATGAAGGTTCATGGTGAACTTCATTTACCCAAGTCAAGAGGCTCTAGACCATGAAGCGCGTTTACAATAAGGTTGAAACGCTCACTAAAGTGACTACTTGATTGGGAAGGGATATGCCCACGCGTTTCTATGACAAGTTTCGGATTCTATCGCGGTTCATGTTGGACATGATCTTCATTAGAAGTCCTTAAAGAGTTAAGGGAAACCGCTGAACACTTGAAATCCGAGTTTGAGATGAAGGATTTTGGGAGAACAAGATTATGTCTCGGTTTGGAACTTGAGCATCGTGTCGATAGATGCTTAGGCATTTTGACAAGGTCAAGCCTTCAAGCACCCCCATGATCGTCCGTAGTCTTGATCCTGAAAAGGATCCTCTTCGTCGAAAGGATGATGACGAAGATGTGCTAGAGGCAGAAGTGTCTTACTTAGTACAATAGGCACATTATTGTACTTATCCCAATGCACAAGACCGAACATCTCATATGTTGTGAACTTGTTAGCTAGATATAGCTCTGCGCCAACGCGACGCCATTAGATTGGTGTAAAAGATATCCTTCAGTACTTGAGATGTACGATTGATATGGGCTTATTCTATCCCCATAGAGAGATGATGGATTCGGACCCATCACACACCAGAAACGCCGCCAACGCTGGCCTGCGTTCTCTATCCCCATCCCAAAACGACATGTGTTTTGGAAGGTTTTGCTGATGTTGGGTATCTCTTTGACCCACACAATAGTCATTCCCAAACTGGTTAAGTGTTCACCATGGGAAAAGACCGTGACATCTTGGAGGTCGACAGAATAGACCCTAGTCGCTATATCTTCGAACAATGCAGAGATCATTGCTCTTCACGAAGTGGTTCGTGAATGTATATGGATTGGATCCATAATTACGCATGTTCGAACAATTGTGGTTTGAAGTCTACCACAGATGAGCCTACGAGCATTTAGGATAATGCTACTTGTTTTGAACAAATGAGGCAAGGCTACATCAAAAGCGACAACACCAAGCATAATCAGCAACAACAGACACTCCTCGAGATCAAAGTGAACTAGGTTCGATCTGAGGACAGTGAGGCAGACTTGTTTACTAAGTCATTGCCCAATACCACGTTCGAGAAACATGTGGCAAGAATTGGCTTGCGGAAATTATCTGAACTCCCATGATCGTAGTCATCAGGGGGAGGTGCAGACATCAGGGGGAGGTGTCTACATGTTCGTCTCGAAACGTGAAGGGTGTGTTGTGCTCTTTTTCCCCTTCGACCGAGGTTATTTTTGTCCCACTGGGTTTTTGTTACTCGGCAAGATTTTTAACGAGACAACGAGAGAAGCACCGCGTTTGGGCAACACAAGGGGGAGTGTTCAAGGAAAACCTAATTTGTGTTTAGCCCAAACTCTAGGTTACTTGACCTAGTGGTAATAAGATTTAATTAGAAGGATCTAGAATCCTAATCAATGTAGAATTATTTTCCTTGTATGATTGAGATTCTATGCATTGTAATCCTCTATATAAAGAGGCCCCTATTATCAATGAGAACACACAGCAAATTCCTCTCAAATTCAGTTTCTCTAAAACAATACGTAAATTTTCCAAAATCATTTACTAAATAAAGCTAGCCAAGGTGGATTTACCAATTCTTACCAAACTTTATTAGTCCTATGCTCACCTTTTACATTTTACCACTTTTATATCTTCAGTCTTGACTCTTTTGATCTTGTAGTAAAGTCCGTATTATATCAACAAGGCCAATTTTTTATATTGTAGGACCCTAGCCTAACTTTTTCTGATCTACTTTGTGAAAGGGTGGACGAGCTTACTCAGAGGCTTCCTCAACCTTGTATCGGTTCTTCTGACTAGTTTGTCAATCAATGTGGTTAAAAAAGGCAGCTTATGGTGATGGTCAAGATCTGGTTCAAGGTATTGGTGAATCAGATTTGCTTTATGTGGAGTTCTTGGCTACGATACTCGCAATGGTTTTGGTTCAGGTTTTTGCATTAGGGCTAGAGTGGTAGCTCTTCACTAGTCAAGATCAACTATTTTTGATGGTCCTCATTTTGTGACTCCTACATGCAAGCCGGGTTGGAGTTCAGGTTTCACCCTAGATTTGAGCCTTGGGACAACGCTTAAATCTTTGATATGTTGTTCTTTTAGTTTACTTAGGTTTTGGTCGAAGGAAGTGGCCCACATGGCTTACTAAGGAGTAATGGTAACGACACAATTAAATTTTTGTACGAGGACTAATTTGTTTTCGCATGCTCAGTACTCTATATGCTGCAGGAAATCTAGCATTTATGTGTCTGGCCCAAACATGGTTATTTACCCTAGATGTTATAGGAAAACATATTGTATTGATCTCCTATTTATGTATAGAATCTTTGCTAAGCAAGACGATTGTACCTGTAATACTCTATATATAGAGGTTCCTATTATCTATGAAATAGATCTACTTTCTCTCAAATCTCTTTTCTCTAAAACATGTTATCAGCACGAGCTCTAATCCTACCTTTGAGAAAACAGAAACCTAGAAAAGAAAAAGAAAAAAAAATTTCTTCCGTTAGCCTCACTAGGCTTCGCAACCCCTTGCCTCCGTCAGCCTCAGTGTAGCCTCAAGGCAGCCTCACCCCAGCCCAACACTACCCCCGCACAGCTCCTGCACTGCACGCCTTGTCTCACATGCGCGTGCACACTCGCATCCCTTTAGCCTTGACATCAAACTTTTTTGATGTAAAAATTTCTAAAAGTTGCTGCTTTATTAAATTTACGCTTCATAAATTTTGTTATTTTTTACGTGTTATGTAATTGTGGAAGTTTTTGCATGTTTTGTGAATTTTAATTACGTTTTATATAATTATTTTTAAGCATGCTTTGTAAATTTCATTATTGTTTATGCTTTATAAAATTGTGGCAACTTAGGATCCCAACCCCTGAACCAAGTCAGAACCAAATTGGCAAGGCCAAAATTGAGGGATTTCACCCCACGATAGCTCACTGCGGTATATTGACGAATGGAGTAGCCATAGGACCTGTCACACAACAGGCGACCTTGAAGGAGGATGACGTCAAAGGCAAGAGACGGTGGTGTCAACAGTTGGCGAATCTTGGGAAGAGCATATGCATAATAGCGAGGCTGAAATCCTAGCCTATATATGATGGGGAGGGGTGGGGTATAAAAAAAAAGGTTAAAAAAAAATGTTCGAGAACAAATGGATCAAAATAGTTTTCATTCTTTTTGACAATGACATGTCCAATACATTATATTGTGATCGAAGACCATGACATAGCAGACTAGAAAAACCATTATCCTGTCACAGGTGTATACATCATTTGTGATCTTTAGGTGTTAGCTAGCGTTCAATGAATTAATATTGGTCCTAAATCCAAAAACTATCTTTCAATTCTGTAGTATGAATTATTGTATAACCAAATTAAGAAAGTTGAGGTGAGGCATCTTGGATTCTTGGGCGACTGTTTGCTGACCATGTGTAACTAAATATATTGATGAATAAGTTTGGTAAATGATAAAAATTTAGCAATCTATTTTAAGAAATTAATAATTTGACTCAACCAATTTAGGTTGACTACTAATTGAGAGTCTCTGAAGATATTGATGTTGTCTGCTCCAGAGTCAATGGCAAGTAAAAATCCTATTATTAGAGCTTCGTATTTGACAATATTGTTTTGAGGCTTTAAAGTTGAATTTCAAAGCGTATTCGGCGAGTAGTCCTTTGGGTCCAGTGAGGATGATTCCCACTCCGCTGGCCGTCTGGTAGGAGGAACCATCGACATGTAAGTCCCATTGTGATTGCTAGGGTTGGGTGGGAGCTGTTTCCATGTCATTATTTGTGTCCTTCCTTCCGGTGAATTTTGCAATAAAATTTGTCACAGCCTAGGCTTTCATGGCTATTCAAGGTTTGTTACTCGATATCAAATTCGCTCAGCTCAATTGTCCATCTGCTTAGTCTTCCAGAATTTTTAAGGCGTTGCATGATTTGCTTAAGCGGATGATTGGTAAGGACATGAATGGCATGAGATTGAAAGTAGGTTGGTAAATGCCTGGCGGACATGATTAGAGTTGGGGCCAACTGCTCTAACAGGGTATACTGTGTCTCAGCATCTGTGAAGCCTCAAGTTGTTACACCCCACATCTGATATACCCTTTTTACTGAGTTACATGAATTCTTTATGGTTACCGTTCGCGGTTATAATTTTAACGTTTAGGGGGTGGTTAAAAATTGACTTTTTATGAGTTAATAATTTGAGAAAATTTCCTTCATGAAAGTTGTAGAGGACGTTAAACCGAGCACGTGCATATGTGGTACGTAAAAATCGGAGTTTGTATGTGAAAGTTATAGCTTAAAATGTGAAAGTTACTGTTTATGATAACAAAAATATAAATATGGAAAGTTACCACTGTAGGTTTCCATTTTCGGAAACCCGGTGACTCTCCCTCTCTCTTCTCCCCCGACCCCTTCCCCTTTCGGCCTGAACTGGTTTACCTCCGATTTCTCCCTCCTCCGGCCGACCCACGACGGAATCCGGCTACCCCCAGGCTCATTTCCTCCCCCTTGACTCATTGGCGGTGGTGTTTTGGGAAGATTTGGCCGGAGAAGCTTGATTTCGCGCCGGGAAGGTAACGGTTTCAGTTTGCGATTTTTGCCGATTTCCGGCGATTCCGGTCTTCTCCGGTCACCAGACCGGCGTCGAAGGTCGGGTTTTTGCTGGAGATGATTTCCCCTAAGGTCTTGCTTCTCAATTTGCAGTGTGGAGGTCGAATCGATCGAACCCGATCCTAGGGTTCTTGAATTTTTCTGGAAAATTTTCACCGGCTTAATTGGAGCTCTTCCAGGTAAAATTGGCACTTGTTGTAGTTGAGAAAGAGATTAGGCTTGTTGAGTAGGAGGTGCTGCCAAAATTTGGTGGCCATTGGTGGTGGTTGGCCGGTGGCGCGTGGACCCCACGCGCGGCCACTGTGGGTGGCGCGTGGTGGCACGTGGAGCTGCAATTTATTTTCTATTTTGGCTCCATAAATCCCTTAACGATTGTAGAAGTTTATACATAAAGTTTGGTGGAAATCGGAGGAATTACGAATTGAGTTTAATTGATTAATTAACGATTTAGGTGAATTCGATCGCCGGAATTCTTTCGAATTCACTCTAGAATTTATTTATCGATGAATGGATATTGATGGAATATTGTGGATGGATTTATTGTGAATTAAGGAGTTGGATTTGGAAGGGGGGGACGTTATGAATTTCAATTTCTAATTATCGTAAAGTTAATTGTCGTCCTATAAATGTATTTTTACGAGTGCTATTCGTACAGGACAAGAGGAGTCTTCGTACGAGGAAAATACCGAGCGACGTCAGGATTGAGCATATATTGTGAGTGGACTTTTATTTTTCAAAGAATGATGCATGCATTTATTTAATTGGTTCCGAGCTTATAATTTGTTTATAGTATAAATTTCCCGAGTATATGGTTAATTTTAGGAAGGGTTTTGGTTATTTGATTATTTGAAGATTTTATGGCGTGCGGGGTCACGTCATTGGTTTATGCCTATTTAGGGAGTAATGGGAGTACTTTAGCCTGGGAGGCTATCACCCGAGCCTGGGTGGCTCACTCGTATGACTATCATCTTCCCCTACTCTTTATACTATTTTCGACTAGCGGGGCTAGTCCGATTTATTTTGGCCAGCGGGGCTGGTTCTATTTCTTTGAGTATCGGAGTTTCAACCTTTTCTTTTATTCGTTTGTGACTAGCGGGGCTAGTCAGCTTTCATGAGTGGGACTCCTTTTGTTTTATTTGCGTTAATCATTGCATGCATCGGGAATTTTAAAGAAATAAATATGGGAAAGTATAAATTCCATTTGGTTTAAAAATCTTTTATTTTGTCCACTCACGCTAACGTTTTTATATACTTTTCCCTGGGCCCTTCGGTTTCAAATGCCCAGTTTTCAGTGTTGCTGCTCGGCGTTCTGAAGTGAGCCATAGTGACCGCATCCGCTTCCGTCATCATATTTTGTAGGTTATTTATTTAGCCTACTGTACTCTATGTTAAACTTATATTCCTAGAATGCTCTGATTACTAAGGGATGTGTGACCCAAACTTGTATGAATTGTATTTGAGGTCTATGACCTAACTTTGGTGATTGTAGTAACTTGTACCTTTTGGAGATTATGTTTGATGTTGTTAGCTTTGAGATGGGATTTGTGGAATTTGGGAGCAGGGTGGCTCCAGGAGTTGTGGTTGGATTATTAGAAGTGAATTTTGTTTTCCGCAGGATTTTGGGTTATCCATTTTTAAGGGAGGTTATGCCAAAATTTTTGGTAAATCTCCTTTAAAGGTGGGTCCCGCAGGGCCACTTCGGATTCCAGGGTGGAATTCGGGGTGGGTCTTGTCACAAGTTGTGTAGTATATAGGCAGTTCATCTATGCTTTCATGGCGAACGAGGGCAGAACTAACTGCGGAAGATGACACAGATAGATAAATGTATAGGATTTCCCCTGGCTTTGGGATGGCAAGAAGCGAAACAGAAGCTAGATATGCTTTGATTCCCTAAAATGTTGCCTCACATTCTGGCGTCAATTAACGAGTTTGTTGTGAGTCTGTTTAAGCAACTTGAAGAATGGGGTGCATTTATCCGTTAACCTAGAAATGAATCTAGATAGAACTGTGAACCTTCTGGTCAAGACAAATATGTCTTCTTTCTTTTCTGGTGGCTTCATATTGAGTACTATTTGGACGTTCAGTGGATTGGCCTCGATTCCACGGTCACTGATGATGTATCCAAGGAATTTGCTTATTGTGACTCCAAATAAGCTAGCAACATTTCCAAGATGATCAGGAGATTCTTGACGCGTCCACTGGCCTTAATACTCTTCACCAACACATCGTCCATATATACAACGATGATTTTGCCAATGTGCTTCACGAACATCATGTTCATGAGTTGCTGATAAGTGGCTCCTAAATTACTTGATAACAGTATAGACCTTTGTCCGTGGTGAAAGTGTTCGCTTCCTCATCGTTCAGGTGCATCTTTATTTGGTTATATCTGGAGTATGCATTCATTATATGGAGAAGTTCATGTCCAACTGTGGCGTTGACCAGTTAGTCATTTCGTCGCAAAGGAAAGCTATCTTTGGGGCAGGCATTATTCAAGTTCATAAAATCAACACACATTCCCCATTTTTCGTTCGCCTTCTTAACCATGAAGACATTAGAGTTCCATTGTGGATAGTTGGTTTTACGAATGAACCAATGTCTTGGAGTTTTGTTACCTCAGCCTGGATGGCTTGATATTTCACTTCGTCGAACACCTTGCGTTTCTGCTTGACCGGATATGATTATGGTTTGTAAGACCATGCAAAGACCTTGAAGTACTCCTTTAGTAGTTTGATTAAGTCATCTCGGACATCCGGATATAGTTATGCCCTAATGACAAATTTTTGCTCTGATGCTCGTCTGATATTGGTATGCTAATCATAGTTTCCTCTGAATCCAATACTAATTGGGTTTAAGCTTTGTCTCGTGGGTCTTCCGGCTTGTCCATTGGTTTGGGGAGGTCCATTATTGACATTATCTCTGTTTGGGCTCATGAGCGAGCTATAGTTGTGGAATAACACTCCCTGGCTATTTGCTGGTTTCCCCGGATGGTGCATGTTCTAGTTGAGGTGGGAAATTTCAAGAGCAATATGAATCCAAAGATGATCACACGCATTTTGTTTAACGATGGGTGGCCGAGGATAGCATTGTAAGAATTGGAGACAATCTACCATGATAAAGTTGGCATAGATCTTTGCGGACCTGGCCCCTTGTCCAAGCCTCAGGCTCATGGAGTCAGAGCCAAGCAAATGCGTAGTGTCTCTAAAAAAACTGAGGAGGGGTTCATGGTCTTGGATCAATCTGCTGCTTGGCCGCTGATGCTACTTATATGCATTATTAAAGATGACATTAACTACTGATATGTTGTCATTATACCCAGCTGAATTCCCATTTGTCTATAACGACATCGATTAGGAATAGTTTGTCATCGTATAGTTGTATGCCTCTCTCTTCCTGTTTAGAGAATATGATGGGTTCCTAACCACTTTTAGGGGTCTCGACTGGCCTATCAGATCAGATGTTAGCTACCTCACGCCAATTGTATCTTCTAGAAAGTTTTCTCTGATCTTGAGCGAAAGTAGTATGGATTGGGCGCCGCCCTCGATTATATTGATTCTTCCTCAGGGTACTGCTAGTGCCTCCTCTTGCTGTGTTTTGAACTACTGAAGTTTGCCTTTCACGGATTAAGGACTCAACCATGTCCTTGAGTGCAATGCACTTATTGGTTTCATGACCATCGTTCTGATGGTATTTGCCCCATTTTCTAGTGTTTTTTGGCTTACCCTACTTCACATATTTTCTAGGTGGTGGTGGGGGAATCTCAGCCTTGCATTGATCATATATGTTTTCATAGGTTGTGTTTATTATTGTGAATACTTTGTATCTAGGAGTGGGTAGTTCTTGTGGCTCATCTCTCCATTTGCTATTATGTTGTGGCTTATCTTCCCCATAGTATTTGTTGCGCATACGCTTATTCTGGTAGTTGTCACGTTTGTCCTGCTGCCACTCGTGCTTTTTATCATTTCTCTGGGTGGAAATATGACCAGGTGCTGGTTGTGCAACCTGTGTGGCTAGGAAAGATAGTGGAAGGTTGTAGCTGTAGGTGTTATATTATGCTTTTGCGTGTATGATGGCCCGTTCCATAAGCTCATCATAGGTAAGTGTTGCTATTTCCACATTTAGATGATATAGGAAAGTACTTTCTGTAGGCCCTGCTTGAAGGCAATTGTCACCACCCCTTGTCTAGATTTTTGACTTGAGACGTCGCCTTCCGCCATCGTGTGACATAAGAGTAGATGGACTCATCATCTACTTGTAGGATTTTGAACAATTGGTTTGAGTCTTGGAAGCTATATGCCATCAACTCGAACTGCGTCAGGAAAGCCTCTTCTAATTGCTGAAAGGAATTTACTGATCCAGGGGAAGTTCATGAAACTAACCCATGGCCTCTCTGGATAGAGTTTCCTGGAATAGGTGAAAGATGATTGCATCACATGATATTTTTCCTGGATGGCTAACTCGAAGTACTCTAGGTGGGTGTAAAGATCCGAATTTCAAACGTATGGCACTATTTTCAGAGGTTTTGGGGCGGGAACACTGACAGGTTGTAGAATCCACTAAGTGAAAGGAGTTGGACTCCTGGTGAATTGAGGTTTAGGTCTGGTGAACTGTGGTGATACCTCTGTGCGATGTATCCTTTCCTCTAGATCTTGCATCCATTGTAAGCAAAGTGTGGTTTGAACGTTTGTAAATTGGGTTGGCCATTTACGTTGTGAATGAACTATTTCTTCTGAGTCTGCTTCTTGCTCGCTCTTGTCCACATGTTTAAAAAGAGGAGCAGCACCCTTGTTCCGCAGTTCCTTTGGGTTGAGCAAATACTCAAGGTGGATTATCTTCCACTAGGATGGGGGTTAAGATTAAGCACTGTAGGCGAATTGAGTAGTGGCTTTGTCATTGTGCGGTTGGCTATTGTATTTCTCCAGCAGATCATTATATCAATTGTTTGCTTCCAAAGTGTGTGATTTGATCTTCCAAAGTGATCGAGGAAGAGCCTACGTTGCAGGGTTGGTGTCTCGTTATCCGGTAGAGGAGGGAGGGCGTGAGAGTTGGTGCGTCTTTAGCCATAAAGCACCTTGGCTTTTAGTCCAGAATAGCACGGATGCACCAAATCTAGTGCACGAATCTGGATGCGCCGAAAATGAACGAGTGTAACTTGAGACTATCTCCGCTCCTAAATCCTTTGGTTGAGATCTGTCAATAGAGAAGAATCATTAAGAGAAAGTCTGCAGTGTTCCAAACTTCACTCCTCCAATGCCTAAGTAAGGAATGAGTAAAGCAGAAGCCAATCTTAGTATGAGTAGAAATAGAGGAAATAAGAGTCACCTCGAGCATGGAGTGAGATCCCCCGTCCCCTTTATATAGGTGCCAAGGTGTACTAGGGTTCATGCCAGCTATTGACTTCAGAGGATTGCCTCTGTCCACATATCTGGCCAAGCATTCTCCTTGGCAGGGTAGTGACCGCACGAGGGTAACACGAATCTTAGCAAGTGGGACCACCAACAGTCATTCCACCAACCTATTCCTGGTTTCTTCCACATCATTTGAACCCTCTGCTTAACCATTGAGTCGCCCATGAACACAAGTCTTGTTCGGCCACGCTCGTCACACGCCGACGAGGCTAGAGACCAACGTAGGCATGGAGCAACAACTGGACGAGCAAGAATGCATAGAAGGGTAGGGGTAGGTTAGGGTGCGCATGAGGTGCGTTCTCTTAGGGTTTTTCTTTCAAAATTTGTCAAGAAAGTGTACTCGTTAAGAATGTATTGCACATGATGTATTTTGATGTTCCAAATTAAATTACATCATTGTTATTCTAAGACTAATATTTTATTGTGTTACTTAGGCTCTATATAGTAATTTATAGAATATTATTAAAAATAGGGTTAAATATTATTTACTCCCTGCATTTTCAAGGAAAAAACAGTTCAGTCCCTGCCTTTTCAATTTCACACGTTTACTCCCTCATCTCTCAATTTTGAACCAATAGGTCCATTCCGTCAAAAAACTCTATTAAAATGTCTATTATACCCTCAGTTCATCTTTTTTCTTTTTCTTAATTTATTTTTTTATCTTTTTTTTTCCTTTTTTGTTTATCTCTTCTTCTTCCACCTCTCTTCTCCTTCAACATCAAAATTTCTAAAGCGACCAAATTAATCTGAAACACAAAACCTCTCTTCATCTGCTCAATCAAAAAAAGGAAAAAAAAACAAAACAAAAGAGAAAAAATCTTTTCAAAAATAATTAATTAATTAATTAAAAATTTTGAGGGTAGAATAGACATTTTTGGTCGGAGAATAACAAATTGGACCTATTGGTCCAAAATTGAGAGATGAGGGAGTAAACGTGTGAAATTAAAAAGTCAGGGACTAAACTGTTTTTTTCCCTGAAAGTTCAGGGAGTAAACAATATTTAACCCTTAAAAATATAATCATTCATTTGACTTTTGGATACTAAGTATTGGATTTAGGGGAGCCCAACTCTTGAAAACTAATCCCACTAGACCATATAATACTAAATTTCAGGTCATTTAAACAAAATACAAATATGACTAAGAGTGTTTTTTTTGTACTTCATAAATCTATTCATACCTCCAAAATTTGTATTTAGACCTCTTTCTTTTTTTAAGAGATAGTTGACTTTGTCAACTCATGTCAAATTACCAATAAAGACACAAAAGAGAAAGAAAAAAAAATTTAAAAAGTCTTTTCCCTTTTAGAGGTATGAAATCAACAAATGGTCATTCTCATGCCATTTTTGCCCTTTTGTTTTTGTTATGGTCTTCATCAACAGATCAGTTCCTTACTTTGTAGTTCCTCGAGTCAATTTTGGATATGCAATATTCTCTAACCAAAACACCAACAGACCACTTTCTCTTAAAATCATACTTATCCATTAGAGAGTATTGTTCCCATCGAACAAATATATGAAATGAGGGAATCTTAGGAAGTTGAAGAAATGAACTCTTGGCCTCTAAAGATGCATATGCCTACAAAATACAGCAATGAGAAAAGGAAGGGGTGGAGGGAGAGAGAGAGCTATCAACTGAAAGCTTTTTTATTTATTTATTTATTATTATTATTATTATTTATTGTTTTTAAGCTTAGTTGTATCAAGAGTAATATAATATTGTGAAATGTTCAAAAATTGATGGAGGTCTAACTACCGATTTTGGAGGTATATGAATAGAACACTTAAAAAAAAAGTTTTTATTGATATTATTAGATGATGGGTATTATGGGAAAATTAGGGAGGTGTAAATAGCATATTGGTTATTTGTAAAAGTAAGTTGGAGGTCTATTAAGTGGGGAGATCTAAATACCAATTTTGGAGGTATGAATAGAAGCTCCCATTTTCTATACGTATTAAAAAAAAAAAATCTATACAGTTGTGCTCGATTGTTGTTAGATCTAAATCAAATGGTGGAGAATATTGAGGTAAATAGAACCATTCTAAATTTCTATCTATCTCATTGTTCTCTACTAGTAGATTTAGATCCATGCCAACAGTTGAACAGAACCTCATTATTCATTTTGTAAGTGGGCTGAGAATTTGGTGGTGTTCACTCATATGATCAAACACTCCATGTGATACATATACCCACATGAGAAACAGAATTTTAGAACTTAGAGACATCACATTACTAATTTGTTTATTTTTTTAAGCCACCCCGTTGTAAACCCAAGGGGCTGAAAAAGATACATTAAACTAGATCTGATGAATGAGCCCATACATAAGGATAAACACATAGGAAATTCAATTTCCAATTGAATTCAATAGAGAGAAACACCAAGTTGAGAAAAACAGCATAGAGCCATCACAAACCGTTTGAAGCCGTCACAGGCCGCACCAAGTTGTCATAATCCGCCGAGTAACTCCGTAACCAAAATACCCCGAAAGACATATCTGAAAGAGGGAATGAAGAATCTAAAACCACACCTTAAACTAACTTTCTCTTCTTCACCAGCTAGAGATGCACCATCCTTGAAGGAGTCGTGGTCATTGAATGAGAACATAAGTTAAAAGCAAAGAATTATTACAATGGAGAATAGTGGTTGTGAAACCCATGCGTGAGCAACCATATTTGACTAAGTAATTTATTTTCACTTTTAAAAGGTAGCCATGAGAAATTTCATGGAAGCAATCTGAGGAGTGGAGAAATGATATGAGGTGTTGGGTCATGGAGGCTGAAGATCTGAAAAAGTTTGGGTAAATTGATAAGGAAAAGACAAGAAATCAAGCAAGGAGTAATTTGATCGTCTATATATGAACGCCGCATTAGGTGTGCAACCACCACGGAGGGTGTACAAGGGGCTAGGAATCATGGGTGAGGGTGTTTGAGCCCAAAAGTATTTTTGGCAAGATCCTTTAATGGATTTAGCATAGCGGGCCGATACCTGCGGCCCAAAAATAAGCCTGCTTGGGTTTGGGTTACAGCTTCGCCCATTCCGTAATCCATAAGGAAAACGAAACCTTATTGGAGCCAAGTAGCAGAGATTGAATAGGAAACTTCAATCAATAATCCTTCTATGGCAAGGAACAGTCGAAACCCTAGTTATAAATACTAGGTTTCAAGGACAGAAGGAGACCTCTGTCAAATCAATCAATCCCAGCGATTACAAAGCCTCCCCGGAGCAAACCTTCAACCTTGTTGAAACCCGGTGATCGCGCGCCAGTCCTAGTCTCCCTGCGAGCCGACTGTCAGCCTCACCAGATCAACCCGGCGACCGTGCTTCCAGTCCTACTCTCCTCGCGAGCCGACTGTCAGTGCTACTGCCACCGATACAACCAGCGAAGCAAGGGTAACGCCCTCGCAACCCAGCGAAGCTAAAGTCACGCTTTAGCAAAACCCGTGCTTTCTCACAACTTCCCAGTGATTGCTCTGCTTAGTCTACAACACTAAGTATCGATACGGTGAACGCGAAGAGATCACAACCAAAGTCCTTATCCGTAAGGCAAGAAGTCCTTTCTCGGAAGGCTAGAAAAGAACCCTGTGGCGAGGTTGGTGCTCTCCTCGTCCACAACGCTTGAAGAAGAAGTCAGGTCAAGGGACTCCCCCGACGACTGCACCCCACGGTGCTGGCACGCCCGCGCAATCACACGCTCAAAAGAGACAGTTTGCACGGCGACTGGTTTTGGAGCCAAACAGAGGGTAGGGCCGTAGGGGGCATTTGGAAAGGAAGGAGGCAGAAAACTTTGGATGTTGGTGGTAGGAGAGAATGTGGGTGGTGAGATTGGAGCTGATGGTGAACTCTCAATATGAAAGAAAGTGTTGAAAACTCAGATAAAAGGAAGCCCTACTTTTTTTTTTTAACTACTAACGAGAATTAAGCGATATTTACTCCTTTGTTGTAGTCTAAGAGGGGTGTCGAGACACCCGCACATCCTCAAGAGGAACCACTACAACCGGGAGCCCACCTCCTGTCCCTTGCTAGATATATTACTAATAAACAGCAACAATCAGATTACAGTAACAAGAGGTGGGGGACTAGGCCAAAACCACATCCAAGAAGAAACAATACAAAAGAAAAAAACAGCATTCTAGTAGGCTTGCTAGCCTGAACAATAAAACGGAACCAACGAAGCAGAACGATAATCAACCCGAGCAGAAAAGTCACGAGTTATGACCATAATTCCTAACAAGAATATCTCATAGGGACAAGGTTGAGAGGATTTTTCAAGCAAATAGTTACCCCATGGGTTGTTTCTTCCATCTTGATATCTTCCTCATTCATTCCATCAGGCACTTTCCAATCAAAGCAGCACAACAATTTGGCAAGTATAAGCTCCATTGTCGTCGCTGCCATATAAATCCCTGGACAGATTCTTCGACCAGCTCCAAACGGCAAGAAGTCAAAGTGTTGCCCTTTAAAATCAACAGACCTATCATCAAATCTTTCTGGAATGAACTTTTCTGGGTCGTTCCAAAATTCTGGATCTCGTGAGATTGCCCAATCATTAACAAAGATTGTTGTTTTGGGGTCAACATCATAGCTGAGGACTTTGAAGTGGGACATGGTTTCTCTTGGAAGAAGTAGGGGACCTGAGGGATGTAGTCGAAGTGTTTCTTTCACTATCATCTTGAGATACTGCAGCTGCTCTGTATCAATTTCAGTGGCTTTTCCTTTATTTCCAATGCAGTTTCTAATTTCTTCCTGTGCTTTCTTCATCACTCTTATATTCGTAGCTAGCTCTGCCATTGCCCAAACCATGGCAGTTGCAGTGGTGTCTACTCCTCCTAAAAACAAATCCTGATTCACAAATACCATAGTAATTAACTAATTATTAAAATATTAAATCTATTAAAGATCGGCAATATAACATGAAGACAACTTTTAACATAGACTCATAGAGTATGGCATGGTTTGGTCGGACTAGAAAAACCATCATGCATATAACTATATATAGATCATTAGTGATAAAATCTCGTTTACCAACTCAGTTAAACTCATTCCAACTTCCTCATTATTCTCTAATTTTGAAATAAAATAGAATACCTATTAAGTTCAGCTGACTAAAATATTTATTGAAAAGTATACATGGCTCTTAGTGATCAACATTAAAGGGTTCATAGGGTGATCTTGAGTTCAGTCTACTTATGGACAACTAGCTAATTGAGGCAAACAAGTAGATTCGATTTTTTTTATTAGATAATCAAATAGATTCAATTGGGATGCCCAAGTTTTATATAGTACAAAGTGAGTTATATTGGGCATATGGGTTCAAATTGGATCTAATTATGACGCAAATACTTGTCCACACTAGTACGATGTTTAAAACAAAATCATTTAGTTTTGGATTACACATGACAACATACAGACGATTCTATGTACCTAGCTAATCTTATTTCGTCATTAATTAAAAATTAAGAGGCCGTGATTTGAATTAGTTCGCAGCTTACCAAGAGAACTGCCTTGATGTTATTATGACCGAGATGAGCAGCTCCAATCTCAGTTTGCTTCTTGACCATTTTAAGCAGCACATCAACTATATCTTCATGCTCCTGTTGTGTCCTCCCAGGTTTGAGATGGTCATCAATCGCTTGCTGAAAAAAGCGATGAACTTCCCTGGAAACTCTGTCAAACTCTCTATGTTTACCGGAGACCCTGTCTATGATCCACCCGATACATGGAGGAAAGAAATCAGCTGCGCATGATGAGAAGCCTGTAAGCATATCTCGACTATCAAGAAGCACTCGAAGAAATCTTTCATGCTCCAAATCGCTCCCTTGGAAACTTGTCCCGAAAACAATCCTGAAAATTATACTGCTCATGAGAGCAAACAACTTCTCAGTAAGGTTAACAGGAGAAGATGAAGCTGATGCGTCAGAGAATGAATCAATCATCTTCACGACTTCTTCTTCTCTAATAGACCTATACGACTCAACCCCTTTCGCACTGAAAATCTCATGCACACATATCTTTCTTATCTCTCGCCAATATTCACCGTAAGGCGAAAATGCTATGTCTAGATAGTTAAATGTGAGTCTGCGAGATCCCAAGGAGGCCGGTCTACTGCAACAGTGGAGATCATTATCTTTCAACGTCTGTTTTGCTGCTTCAGCTGAAGAGATTATGAGGGTAGGTCTGCGACCCATGTGTAAGAGCATGAGTGGTCCGTATTTCTGTGATAGTCTCCATAGGTTTTGATGAAGTGATGAACCAGATTGAGTAAACTGGTGGAGGTTGCCTATAATGGGAAGCTTAGGAGGGCTTGGTGGGAAGTGCTTTTGTGGCTTATTGATCTGCTTTCTCAGTAAAAGCAGTAGTAAAGGGAGAAGGAGGAGAAATGGAATCCATAAGATTAGTGGGACGGTGTTGTCAGCCATTAACGGAGCTTTTGTGATTACCTTGATGTTTCTTAATTTCTAAGTCGGTCGTGTATATATAAGAGCTGCTGCTCCCAAGTCCTAACTGAGCAAGCACACCATCTGCATAATTCATAATTGAATAACTATTTTTTTTTTGTCCAAATATGTGACCCACATATAAGACTTGCGAATTTCACCTGGAAAATTGGAAATTATGAGTGGGTGGAAATTATTTGTAGTCACATTATCTTGCAGTATCATATCTGATTTCTTGTTGTGAAGACTTCTTAAATAACTGAGAAATGATGACTGGTACCAATGTTTTCAAATTCGAAAGCGAAGGCGTCTTATTAGTGCCTCGCGAGGCGAGTGCCTCAAAGCAATGAGGCGACTAGTTTTCCCGCAAATATTATTCTAATATATTACATTTATAAATTATATGCAAATATATAAAAATATAAACAAATAAATATATTATCAGATTATTGAATTGTTTGGGCTTTTGGCTTTGAATATGTAAATGGGCAATTATCTTTTGCATGTTACCTACCTATATTGGATTGGCCCAAAGAAATTTTCAGAAAAGGGACCTGTATAAAACGACGTCATTTTGGCTGAAGGAAAGGAGAAACAAAAATACACGCTATTCCATCTTCTTCCTTCCGCCTCCCGCCACATCAGACCTCGCCTTCAACAAAAATGGCCGCCCCGACACCTGGGCGGACGCTTTTCCAGCAGCAAGCCTCAGTTTAGACCGGCGAGGCTTTTTCCGGTGGCCTCACACCGAAGCACGTCCCGGGCTTGCCTCAAAATCGCCTTTGAAAACATTGACTGGTACTGCTTAATACAGGTGAAGAGTTGCGCACGAAGTTTATTGAATTGGTCGGTATGGTTTTTGTTATATTCATAATTTATAACCACTCTATTGTTGTATAATCTCTACAATTTCTTTGATCTTCTCATATCACATCTCTTAATCTCTCATACTATTTAATACTATCACATTAAGCTAGTACTAATGGGCCCCTAAAAGATCGAAACAGAGTCAAAAGTAAAAGTAAACGTCGTTTACCGTCCGAAAGACTAGTAAACTTATAAATTTAAGTTTGGGACATAACACTTCAACTTCGCCGGAACCCTCACTCCCCATTGGAAGCTCAGTATGGCCCAATTCCTCATGGCATCAAAGTCCTCGACGACACCACCATACTGAAAAACAGAGTGGCTACACCCCGCAAAATAGTAATCTTCAATTCCTAGGAAAAATCCCTCCATGACCGGTCCCTCCATGATCTTAATAGACAAATTCTCCACCAAAACGACGCCTTCCTACCAACGCAGCATCTTTATCCAATGTTGAGGACTATGGCGACTTCTTGATGGAAAAGCCCCAAATTGAGGCTTGAAGTGGAGCATGAAGCTAAGGTTGTTTCCACGGCCTAGAAGATTAGATTTGACGCCAGAGCGGCGGCAGCCTTGGCGAAGGAGATAGTGGTGAACTTGGCGTCTTTGAGGTGACAGAGATGGTGGTGACTTGCTCAGTCGACTCGGCTGGGGAAGGAAGGAAGGAAGAGAGAGAGAGAGAGAGAGAGAGAGAGAGAGAGAGAGAGAGAGAGAGAGAGAGAGAGAGAGAGAGAGAGAGAGAGAGAGAGAGAGAGAGAGAGAGAGAGAGAGAGAGAGAGGAGAGAATATCAAACTACCCTTTAAAAATTGAATAATGACATAAGGTTAACGGTGTTATTAACGGCGAGTATTTAAATGTAGTCAGATTTTATAGTCCAGGGAGAGAGAGAGAGGAGAGAATATCAAACTACCCTTTAAAAATTGAATAATGACATAAGGTTAACGGTGTTATTAACGGCGAGTATTTAAATGTAGTCAGATTTTATAGTCCAAGTATTAAAGTGTAGTTATAAAGTGAGGCACGTTAATCCACAGTGACCTTTAGTTCAGGTATTGCTCGAAAAATTCTCTCTTATTGAATTAACATTTTATTTTGAGAAAAATGCACCAACAGTCTCTCGATTATTGTTGCACCTGCCAGTTTGATATCCAGACTCACAAAGCTATCAGTGTAATACCTGGAGTCTTATGTTGCCATTAACGACATACCTCCGTCAAATTTCTATGACATCTCCGTTAAAAAATTGACATGGCAAGTGTGTGGAGAAAAATAAAGGAGGAAATGACCAAAATAACCCAGACTAATCTGTCCTTAAAATTATTTATTTATTTATTTAGATAATTCTTTTTTTCCTCTCTCCATTTTTTTTTCAAAATGACTATCACCCACTCCTATTATATCACCTCCTCCTCCTCCTCCAAAGCTGGAAAATCACTCAAGCTCTCCAAATCACCTTGGAATCGAAACAGATCCATGGTTTCTCTCTCTTTCTTCTACAATCACCCACCTCAACTTTTTCCTTTCTCTACTTTTTTACCTGTTAAAGTACTTTTTCATTTCACCTTCTTTCAGTAGGTTGGTAACTGAGCGAGCAAAAGTTGTTTTACCTAAGCCTCCTAATCCTACAATACCCATCATTGAAGGAATATTTTCTTGATTGTTGGAGTCAATCAAGGATGCAATTATATCTAACACAACTTGATCCCTTCCAACAATTTTCGCATCTTTTCGGGTGAATTCATTTTTCTATGGGAATGACGTTGTTTCCTTGTCCCGCCCAAGGATTAAAATATTTGTATCTATAAATCTATCAGAACTTTGAAAAAGGAAGATATCAGAAATATCAGGGATATAAAAGAAAATATATCTTTTTTAAAAGAGTCAATTTATTGAAATTACATATAAAGACATATGAATGTCAACTTCATCTACATTAAAAAAAAAGACTCTAGGTGGTTTGAAAGCCGCTCGCTGCTCTACAAAAATGCAATAATAAGACTAAGACATATAACCCATATAGTACGAATTGTAGTGATGAACATGATAGTTATAGATCCCTTTAGAGCTGCAAACTGTTTTTAATATAAGGAAATAATAAGGATGAATTCAACTGGATCACTAATCATATACTTCTCCATATTGATTATATCCATAAGCGTTATAGCCAAATTAATTGTTGCCTTCATAAGACTCATTTGAGGTCATAGCCAAATACTCCTCACCCAAATTCGCTTTGAGCATATTTCTCCTCAGTCCTCACCCATATTAGCTTTGAAGAGATTTCTCCTCACACAGATTTGTATTTAGAGAATTACTTCTCACACATAATCACCTTGAGGGTATTTCTCCTCATTGGATTCACCTTGAGGGGATTTATCCTCACCCATATTCGCTTTGAAGAGATCTCCCCTCACACAGATTTGCATTTAGAGAATTACTTCTCACACAGAATAACTTTGAGTGTATTTCTCCTCACCTGAACTCTCCTTGAGGGGATTTGTCCTCACCCAGATTTCTCTTGAGGAGATCTCTCTTCACACAAATTTGTGTTTAGAGAATTACTGAGTTTTTTCTATTTTATATTTTTTTTTTATCAAATTTTACAAATATTTCTTCACTTTATTGATGATATATTCTAAATATCTAATATATCAGAAATATTGAACGATGTAGAAGAAATTTTGGAAGAAACGATAGAAAATAAGATATTAACCCCTAAAATATATCGGTTCGTCGAAAAATAGAGATATTGGGCGATATATCAGAAATATCTGCAGATATTTCAATCCTAGGTCCCGCGGTCCCGCCTACCTTCAATTGTTGCTGCACCTCCATTTGATCTGACGAGTCCCACGCCAGCTGCTTGCTTGTAGAGATCATCCAAGGATGTATTGATGTTGTGAATCTTGCGTGCCATCTTGAGATGAAATACAAGAAGATTGTTCCAGAAGAAGCTGATTGATAAACTTCATATTGAGGATATCTTCTGCATTATAAGGTACGCTTATAAGTCTCTTCATCCACTCGGCCCTTGCCCGCAGATCCCCATCTTCAAGTTTGTGAGCAGCATCATGGATTATATTTCCAATTAGAGTTGAGGATTCTTTGAGCTTATTTAGCTCTTTGTGGAAACAGCAGATAATTTCGAGTCTTAATTGATCAGTAGCAAGTAAAGCCACCTTATTCACTACTCCTCCGGCAACGGGAGTAAGGACAGAGAGGATAAAAATCTTTCTGTGGTCTTCAGATGACCTCTAGTTTCTTACCCTGAATCTCAATCTCACTGGGGAATAGTAGTCACACAGGCTGAGAGAGTCCTCCACTAACCTTTTTGTTTATTTTAGTCTTTTGCAATAAAAAATTACCTTTCCGTCTCCATCCTCTCTTTCTTAAAGATCTATGAGATCCATCGTTTCAAAAAAAAAGATCTATGAGATCCATTTGAGATTCATATGTAGTCACACGGGCCGACAGTCCTTGTCTTATTTTGAGGGAATAATGCGTGACACATGCTATGGCACCTAAGACAACCTAACACAATCTATCTCCATTAACCTTTCTATTTATTTTAGACTTTTGCAATAAAAAATTGTGTCTGTGTCTCCGTCCTATCTCTCTGGAAACCATATGAGATCCATTTGGAATCCGCATCCAAAGTTTTAAATATCGGTATCTTCATATTTATCAGTACTTTAAAAAAGGAAGATATCGAAAATATCGGGGATATATTAGGGATAGAGGAGAAAAATATATCGTTTTTGAAAAAAGTCAATTTATTAGAAATTTAGAATTACATATGAATGTCAACTTCATCTACATCCAAAAAGAGACTCTAGGCAGTTGAAAAGCCGCTCGCTGGTCTACGAAAATGCAATAATCAGACCAAGACATATGGCCCATATAGTGCGAATTGTAGTGATGAACATGATAGTTATAGATCTCTTTAGAGCTGCCGACTATTTCCCCTATAAGGGGATAATAAGGATGAACCAATTGGATGACTGATCATATACTTCTCCATATTGATTATATCCATAAGCATCATAACCAAATTAATTGTTGCCTTCATGAGATTCATTTGAGATCCCACTGCGCTCTGTGCTTAAACTGATAGAGTCAAAACTTAAGGCAATTGAAGAAACATCAGATGGGGTACTTTGATCATCAGTTGCACCTCTAGTCCTCCTTCCATATCGGGTCTTCTCTTGAGCACCATGACCAGCTGTTCTCACTCCGTGGTCTTCATCTTGGGTGGTATGATCAAAATTACCTTCATAGGTAAATTGGAATCCTCCATCCACAGAAGATTGTCCATATTCATATCTTTCACCTCCACCACGTGTTCTGCTTCCACCCTCTCCACCATCATCAGAACTATCTGGAGTTGCTGTAGTGAATTACTTCTCACCCAAAATCGCCTTGAGGTTATTTCTTCTCACCCAAAATCGCCTTGAGGTTATTTCTCCTCACCTAGATTCGCCTTGAGGGGATTTTCTACTCACCTAGATTCACCTTGAGGGGATTTCTCTTCACTCAGATTTGCCTTGAGGAGATCTTTTTTCACACAGATTTTCATTTAGAGAATTACTGAGTTTTTTTTTTTACCTCAAATTTTACAGATATTTCTTCACTTTATCGGGGATATATCGCAAATATCTAATATATTGGGGATATTTGACGATGTCGGAGAAATTTCGCAGAAACGGTAGAAGATAAGATATTTACACCCAAAGATATATCGGTCCGTCGAAAAATTGAGATATCGGGGAATATATCAGGAATATCGCAAATATTTAAAAATTTGCCCGCATCTACAACACCATACAATGATACAAACATAGTCCTATGAATTTTACAATTTATAGTTTTCAACCTCTAAAGCACATATTCGTAACATCCGGTCTGCTCTTTCTTTATCTTTTGCTCATGGTGGAAGAAACTGTTATATCTAAAGGGCTTAATCGATTTCAATTTTCAGATTCTTTTGCATCTCATGTCCATATCTAATTATCATGTGGATTCTTTAGACGTTTGCTTGAAATCGAAAGACTACACAAGGATCAAGAATTTCATAGATTGAAAATGGAGAAGTATGCAAACTATCTATGTGATTTGTCAGTTTGATATTTGATCCATCTCCTTCGTGTGACTATAACTCTGGAAAATCAGTGGATCATGGTTTGTGTATAATTCCACAACTACACGTGTTTGACTAGAGAATAGTGAGTTAAGTCGCTATTTAACTTGTCTTTTCTTTTTTTTTCCTCCACTCTTCTTTATCCTATGCCAATTTAGTATTTTTATTTATTAGGCTAAACCGACAACTTTTTTGTCCTAATTGTTTAACTTATGTTAAGGTGGCATAACACATGTCAATAATTGATTAAGACGGGGAAAGAGACACATAAATTGAGACAAAATTACGAAAGACTTGAACCTATGCCCATTTTTTGTTTGTTTGTTAAAAAACCTTGATGAGAGCTCTCGCTCTCTCCCCTTTGCGGCGGCTAACCTTAGGGTTTCGTCGTCTGATTTCCTTGGCCTGCGATGATGGCGCTCAAGGTCCTTGGCTGTCGAGTCCTTTGGATTCGAGAATCTCTTATTTTCAGCCTTGGGGTTGCTGCATCCTAATCTCATCGTTTTGGAGATGGGATTCATTCCCTCAGGGATTGGGTCGTACCGCTGCTGCTCCTTGTTTCAGAGATGATGGTAGGCGGCGCCTTGGTCTGGTGGATCCAAACCAGATATGGGATCCCTATTTTGTCATGGATAGAGGCACTGATTTCAGATCCTCTTTGATGGTGGCATTTCGATATGTGGGTGCCGATAGGTCGCGGCGGCGGTGGAAGGAGATCCTGCGTTCAGATCCTTTCCGGCGGTGGCCTTGGTTACAACTGCGGTCGAGTTCTTTGGGGCATACGGATAGGAGGATTGGCGTTTGGGCCCTCAGGTTGTTCCCGGATTATTATTCTGGTGTCAGCTTGGCTTCATCAGACCGCGGCAGGGTGGCTTGCTGGGGTGGCGACGCAGAGCTGGATGGATGCCCAGACGCTTGGGTGTCCAGAGAAAGGCTGAAGCTAGCGTTCCCAAGGTTTTGGGTGCCCAGATTAGGATAAGTTGGGCCTGGGTCTTGGTCAAGTTTGCCTTGGTAGACTTGATTTTGGCTGCGGGCCGGATTTGGATCCGTATTTGGGACCCGGGTAGCTTTCAAATCCGGATCTTGAATCCAAGACAGCTACTCATATTGATCTGGTATTGGCTCTGGTTCTTGGGAATTCGTTTGCTAATTTTTGAGTTTTTGACACACTCGGTTACTTTCGAACTCTCGGTGAGTGAATTAGCTCTCTTAGGTGATCATATCACTGGTTACAGTTACGGTTACTACTATATTTTCACTGCTCTCGTGACATATGCAGTGCAACGATGGTGTTCGTCATCAAGTCACATCCTGGTTACCTTTCATTCTAGATGCGTCTGTGCATCTTGTTATCCTTTATAGTTTTTCTATATTATAGATGCATTTGTGCATCTTGCTATGCTTTATTATTTTTCTTTCGATGCTTTTGCATCACTCCATGTACTCTTTAATTTTATTTAATATAGCTTGTCGTCAAAAAAAAATGTCCATTTTTTGTTTTGTTTTTTTTTTTTTCGGCTAAACTAACCTCTTTTTTATCCTAATTGTTTAACTTATGGCATAACACATGTTAGTAATTGATTAAGATAAGATAAGAGAAAGAGAAATTGGGACAAAAGTATGAAAGACTTGAGTCCATGAACTAAACAATAATTGATCAAGTAGAGGAAAGAGACAGAGAAATTGGGACAAAACTACAAAAGACTTGAACACATGAACTAAACAGTGGGCATGGAACCATGGTAAATACTTTAGTGGATGCAATGGGTCTTCTATGAGAACGTTCAAGATGTGGAACTCTCACGTTCTGCGTTCAAGCACTAGGTTGGTTTAGTGTTATTTATTGAATTATAAAAGTGCTATAGAGGGGCTGCAATGCTATGTTGGTTTGTCCGGGCCCCTAGTGGATCAATCTCTGGATCTAGAAGCCTTTGGGATACAACGAACAATCTACAAGGAGGGTGTCGAAAACAAAAAAAAATTTGGGTGGTCAGCATATGATTCTCATCTCACTTGTAGCTTTCTACATGATATTGACCCTTTACTAATGTTTTGTGTTGAGTCACAAATTACTTATGCAATTGTGCCCCATAATTATGAAAATTGATTTGTCTTCCATGCTATTTTACCCTTTTTAATCCATTTCCTTTTATTTGTAGGAAACCTTGCATTGAGAATAAAATGACTATTTGAGGCTTGAAATGCGGAGATTTGAAGTTAGGGGAAGAAGACACGGAGATTGGAAGAAAATTGCAAATCGACTTTTCCGGCAAACTTTTTCGACGACTTTTCTGGCAAGCCACCACTCATGGAGAGTCCTTTCTCCAGCAAAGGAGGACCATGGTTGTGAGAATCTCCAATCACTTGAAATTCAAATATCTCTATACACCTTGTCCTTTTGTCACCTTGCAAATTTGGGACCATTTTGGGGACAATGGTGTAAGAGCATCTCTTGCACACTTTGGGACTAAAGAGGACACACATAGCTGATCAAAGAGAGGCCAAAGATGAATTATTCAGAATTCTTGACTCCATTCAATCATCTTCATCCTATCCAAGATCTATTTCCACCACTACAACCTCCATTTCCTCCACCACTCAACACCACAACTCACCTTAGAGATTCCAAATTTTACTATTCTTACCAATATCAAGAGCTTGGAGTAAGGAGAAGGAGATGACTACCACCACATCATGTTCTTGGAGACCCATCTCCACCACCTCTTTCGGCATTATCAATAGTCACCATTTACTCCCTATCTCTTTATGTATTTGATGTTTAATAGAATGTTGAAGGTTGTGTATCTAGCTAGGTGTGAGTAGTGAACTAGTTGGGGCTAGAGTTGAAAGCCCTAGCCAAACTTGCTTGTACTGATGCTTTTGTTTATAAATTGATGCAAATTCATGTTGTCATTCTCACATGCTAAGTCAATAGTTGAATTCATTACTTAGACTTGATCAATTTGAGTTATGTGTTTGCCATGACATGAAGTTTTTCCTAGAGTTTGATTACCTTTAGGCAAAAAGGGAGCATGAAAGCACACCATGTGTGCATGTGAGGGTAGTGAGTTAAAATCACCTAGAGATAGGATTGGTTTGCTTGCTTGGTTACCTAAACTCTAAGCTTTATGCATTTAGGGGCAAAGGATTGAGACATATCCGGTAATTGAATTTGCCTCTAGGTAGTTAGCTCTAGACTTATCCTGTTAGAGTTAATAAATGAAAGGGGTTTAAGCCTTAGTAGTCATATCCGGATGCTAAGAGGGTAGTTGGACAATTAGCTTTGCATCATTCATATTCAATTGCTTTAGTGCTTGCAAGGGAGGCAAAAGGTGAAACCCGATGCCCTAACTCCCATCCATTTGATAACAACTTGTTTTGTTTAGCTTAGTTTGTATTACTTGCTTTCATTATTTCAATTTGAATAGAAACCAATCTCAAAATCAAAATCAAATCTCTACACACCATCTTGCACATACTCACCATGAACTTTGGTTCACTTGTGAGCCTTTGTTTGTGATATTTGTACATTTGCATATTCTTCTAGTTTTTCCTTAGGTTTTCCCTAGCTAGGAAAGGATTTACCAATCCTCGTGGGTTCGACATCCTTACTTAATCCCCTATTCTATAACTTGTATCTCTTGCACTTGAGGGTGGCTTTAATGCTAACACTTTGTAGGAATAATATCTTTAATATATTCGAAATTAGGTTTTAAATACCAATATTGACTAAAATATATCAAATTCGTAAATGTCAGATTCTTGACGAAATTGAAGTTTCGAAACAATAATTGAAATTTCTAACAACAAGTTGACCTACAAATTATATCCACACTCATTCAAATACTTGAACTTTTCACCTATATCCAGTCCAGGAAAAGGTTTATAACTTTACAAACTTTAATGAATCTACATAATTTGCTATGTTTAAATGATAGATTTGCTGATATTTACATCTAACAGCTGCATTTAGAGTCTTAGACTCACTAAGTAAGCTTTCTCATAGAATGCCTCATCTCTTGCAGAGATTTCGGCCTTTTAGATAACTTTTAGGGAATTTTTATTTGATAGGTTGTTTATTGATATCTTAGATACATTGCTTATCTACCATCAATATATTGTTTAATTATAACTGTAGCAAGAAAATTTGTAGGGTTTCAAGGAGGCTAGGGGCCAAGTCACAAACTATTGTGTCTTAAATATAATTAACTAGGATAACTTCCTGCATTGTGAAGTTGGTGTCTTCAGTAGTTTTTATGCATTTAGTTACATGCACACAAAACTATGTGTTCTTCCGATTGTAATTGTTTACTTGGGGCCCTAATACGATTGCCTGGAATTTTTTTCTTGCAGATACTGTTACAAGTCCAAGTACATAAAATTTCTTATGGGGAATTTTTCGTGATAAAAGTCATTGTCGAGCTATAATCAGCCCTTTCAAGTACTCATGTAATCAATTTAAAGACAATTCTAATCTAGCTAGCATGTTTTATATTTGAAAACCAGTTTAATTATACTATGATTTTGTAATATGAAGTTATTTAATTGATATAATTTACTACATGAATGCTTTTGTTTACTATGCTTGAATGAAAGGGTTTAATAGAAAGCATTGTATATTAGAAGTGTGAATGAAGCCATCTTTTACGATACGCTAAAGGGTCTTTTACGATACGCAAAAGAGTCTTTTATGGCACACAAAATAAAAGTTGTAAAACATCTTTCACGATGCACAAAAGAGTGTTTTACGAGGTGCAAAAAATATTTTTTACGGCGCACATTTTGTGTGCCACAAGAGAAATTTGTCTTTCACGACATGGTCTTTTACGACAGGCTTCTTTGTGCCGTAAAGTTATTTTCTACGGCGCACATTGTGTGTCTTAAAAGACCATTTTTGTTGTAGTGAACTCCCATACCCCGGCCTGACTGCATAAGATGGATCTCAAGAAATCATTGTTTTTTTTTTTTTTTTTTTGGGGGGGGGGGGGGGTAGGGGGGGTGTTCTTGACCCCTCTAAATACAAGTCCCCCTGTGTGTGTGTGTATAAATATTAACCTATTTCAAATTTTCACCAAAAGTTTTCTTTTTTAATTGAATCAAGCAATTTATTAAAAAAGTCTAACAAACATGAGAAATAGAATTGTAGGACTTAGAGATGTCTCATTACTAACCCAAAACTTTTTTTTTTTTGGGTAATAGGGGGATCGTTTAAGCCAACCCAAGGTAAGCCTAAGAGGCTGGAAAAGATACATTAAACTAGATCTGATGAATAAGCCCATACATAAGGATAAACACATAGGAAATTCAGTTTCCAATTGAATTCAATGGAGCTAGAAGGAAACTAAACCTAAAAAGTGATAATACCTAAATTAAAAGAAATACAGCATGGAGCCATCACAACTGTTTGAAGCTGTCAGAAGCTGCACCAAGTTGCCATAAGCCGCCAAGTAACTCCGTAACTGATATACCCCAAAAGACATATCTGAAATAGGGGATGGAGAATCTAAAACCACACCTTAAACCAACTTTCTCTTCTTCACCGGCCAGAGATGCACCATCCTTGAAGGAGTCGTGGCCATTGAATAAGGACATAAGTTAAAAGCAAAGAACTATTGAATGGAGAATGGTGGTTGTGAAACCCTTGCGTGAGCAACAATATTTGCTTAGGTAATTTATTTTCACTTTTATAAGGTAGCCAGGAGAACTTTCATGGAAGCTGAGGTAGTGGAGAAATGATATGAGGTGTTGGGTCATGGAGGGTAAAGATCTGAAATTTTTTGGATAAATTGATAAGGAAAAGACAAGAAATCAATCAAGGATGTTAGAACTTGTATGTTGGCATTCCCTTTATACAAAACTAGAGAGTTCTAGCTTAAGAGAGTGTGTGAAAAGAATGATCAATGATAATAATTGGAATTAAAGTTCAAGGCGTGTAACGCAAGACAAGATCCTACTGACTCGTATGGAAGTTTGTGGTAAGGTTCATTCATTACATTGTGCATGGTTGAGTTCCAGGATTGTTAGCTATGCTTCAATCCTAAGGTCATCTGTTTAGTATTCCCTCAGTGTACGTTGTCGATGCGTCATGTGTTAAAGGAAAGTCATCAAGTTTTTATTTCAGTTTTTAAGTCACTGATTTAGTCCTTTACTGATTAAAGCATGTATCTGTTTTATCTAGGATAAAAATCGTTTTGTTATCTTTTAGGAAATTAGATTCCTATTAGATATCAATCTACTTTAATTAGTCTTTATCACACCCTAATTGTTTTAGGGGAGTCCGCTCTTGATGCATATATAGGTTTTGCATTAGGTTTCATGTGTTGAGCTTTGCATAATTAAAAAGGGTTCTTGGTTCCAGAAGGCAAAGCGGGTTTTTGCTCATTAATTCATTTGTTCCATGTCTAAGTGAATTAGTGAGTCAAGAATTCATACGTCATCCATATCATTCTTATGTCTTGGAAGTCCTACGAGTTTAGTTAGGTTTCAAGCACAATCAAGATTTGAAGATCGACGAGTTGAGACGTGTGAAGCACAAGGGCAGTAAGCAAATTGAGGTGAAGTAGTTCAACCGGCTAGAATGCGTATAGCTAGAGGTAACCGAGTCCAGAGTTATCCAAGAGGTTGTAAGTCTACTTTGTAATTTGACTAACTATCACACAGTGTGTGCTTGAGCACTTGGCCTTTCGAGAGTTAAGGCCACGCAGTTTACCTCACTTTGAGGATTTTTACTGCGCAAACAGCTCCTGTGTTTTTGTTTGGTTCTTATCTGTGTGTTTGCTTGATATGTTGATTTCTGCTTGTTCAATTTCTCATTGTATTGGGATAGCAATCTTATTACAATCCTTGAGATTAGTTTCGGTTTTGTACGAACATCCCAGAATATTGCCTATTCACAACCCCCCCCCCCCCCCCCCCCCCCTCTCTAGGCCATTCTAGTACTTTCAAAGGAGTAATTAGAACGTCTATATATGAACACCACATTTGGTGTGCAACCACCACAGAGGGTGTACAAGGGGCTAATAATTATGGGTGAGGGTGAGAGGGCATTTGGAAGGGAGGGAGGTAGAAAACATGGATGTGGGTGGTGAGATTGGAGCTGATCGACGGTGAACTCTCAATGTGAAATAAAGTGTTGAAAACTCTAAAGATAAGAGGAAGCCCCTCTCTCAAGATGTTACCCGTTCAATCCAAAACTTTTATTTCACGATCATAATTTCTAACAAGAATATCTCATAGGGACAAGGTTGAGAGGATTTTTCAAGCAAATAGTTACCCCATGGGTTATTTCTTCCATCTTGATATCTTCCTCATTCATTCCATCAGGCACTTTCCAATCAAAGCAGCACAACAATTTGGCAAGTACAAGCTCCATTGCCGTCGCTGCCATATAAAATCCCTGGACAGATTCTTCGACCAGCTCCAAACGGCAAGAAGTCAAAGTGTTGCCCTTTAAAATCAACAGACCTATCATCAAATCTTTCCGGAATGAACGTTTCTGGGTTGTTCCAAAATTCTGGATCTCGTGAGATTGCCCAATCATTAACAAGGATTGTTGTTTTGGGGTCAACATCATTGCTGAGGACTTTGAAGTGGGACATGGTTTCTCTTGGAAGAAGTAGGGGACCTGATGGATGTTGTCGAAGTGTTTCTTTCACTATCATCTTGAGGTACTGCAGCTGCTCTGTATCAATTTCAGTGGCTTTTCCTTTATTTCCAATGCAGTTTCTAATTTCTTCCTGTGCTTTCTTCATCACTCTTATATTCGTAGCTAGCTCTGCCATTGCCCAAACCATGGCAGTTGCAGTGGTGTCTACTCCTCCTAAAAACAAATCCTGATTCACAAATACCATAGTAATTAACTAATTATTAAAATATTAAATCTATTAAAGTTGAACTAACATTCAACTCAAAATCAATCGGCAATATAACATGCATGAAGACAACTTTTAACATAGACTCATAGAGTATGGCATGGTTTGGTCGGACTAGAAAAACCATCATGCATATAACTATATATAGATCATTAGTGATAAAATCTTGTTTACCTACTCAGTTAAACTCATTCCAACTTCCTCATTATTCTCTAATTTTGAATTAAAATAGAATACCTATTAAGTTCAACTGAGTAAAATTTTTATTGAAAAGTATACATGGCTCTTAGTGATCAACATTAAAGGGTTCATAATCATATTGGTTGTGATCTTGAGTTCAGTCTACTTATAGACAACTAGCTAATTGAGGCAAACAAGTAGATTCGATTTTTTTTTTTAAGATAATCAAATAGATTCGATTGGGATGCCCAAGTTTTATATAGTACAGAGTGAGTTATATTGGGCATATGGGTTCCAATTGGATCTAATTATGACGCAAATAATTGTCCACACTAGTACGATGTTTGAAACAAAATCATTTAGTTTTGAATTACACATGACAACATACAGACGATTCTATTTACCTAGCTAATCTTACTTCGTCATTAATTAAAAATTAAGAGGCCGTGATTTGAATTAGTTCGCAGCTTACCAAGAGAACTGCATTGATGTTATTATGACCAAGCTGAGCAGCTCCAATCTCAGTTTGCGTCTTGACCATTTTAAGCAGCACATCAACTATATCTTCATGCTCCTGTTGTGTCCTCCCAGGCCTGAGATGATCATCAATGTTGCTGAAAAAAGCGATGAACTTCCCTGGAAACCCTGTCAAACTCTCTATGTTTACCGGAGATCCTGTCTATGATCCACCCGACACATGGAGGAAAGAATTCAGCTGCGCATGATGAGAAGCCTGTAAGCATATATATCTCGACTATCAAGGAGCACTCGAAGAAATCTTTCATGCTCCAAATCGCTCCCTTGGAAACTTGTCCCGAAAACAATCCTGAAAATTATACTGCTCATGAGAGCAAACAACTTCTCAGTAAGGTTAACAGGAGAAGATGAAGCTGATGCGTCAGAGATTGAATCAATCATCTTCACGACTTCTTCTTCTCTAATAGACCTATACGACTCAACCCCTTTCGCACTGAAAATCTCATGCACACATATCTTTCTTATCTCTCGCCAATATTCACCGTAAGGCACCCATTTCTATGCGCACTGTTTTCTACTTTTCCTTTTGGTTTAATTAAGTTACCCAACCGCACCCTCATTTCTTTTTGGCTTAATTAAGTTACCCAGCCGCACCATCATTTCTTTTTGGCTTAATTAAGTTATCCAGCCGCACCATCATCATATAGTCTTCCTCTACTCCCAGTGAACGACACGTCCCCTGGTCCTCTCTCTGAGGAAGACGCCAGCCACCCATCTTTAATCAACTCTTATTCTCTCTAGCTTCAAAACGACCACGTTTTTAATTAATGAGGGATTATAGACACGACCCATATATATCCATTCACCCCAATCCTCTCACCAGGGATACACAATTCCGCCGCACCCCATATATCCCATCAGACCCATCCTCCACCAGATTCAAATTCCCATTTTCCTTCATCAACCGAAACCACCCCACCTCCAATTCTTCTCATCTTTCACTTCACCTCACCAAGATCCCCCCTCACCAAGATTCACACTTCCTCACCAAGATCCATCTCACCTCACCAAGATCTACCTCACTAAGATCTCATCTTCTCATCAATTCCACAAATTTCAAAGGGGAAGCCCAGGCATCAAGAACTTCATCACCATTAAATTTGGGTAAAAGTGGGGAGCCATAAATCAAGGCTAGCCATAATTGCTTTATAGCAATTTGTGGCTTGTTCTTGTTACTCTTACTTCTCTTCACTTTGTTCCTCTTTAAATTATGTATATTGATGTTTGTTTAATGATGGGTAGTGAGTAGATTTGTTGTTGGGGGCTAGGGTTGTGTGCCCTAGTCCAAATCTTGTGTAAAATATGCTTATTTTAATGTAATTAATGATGCAATTTTCATATGATAGATGCTTATATCTAGTTTTGTTGGGTTAAAATGCATGTCTAGGAGCCTAGTCAACTCTAGGGTGTGTATTTCGAGCATGTCTAGGATGGAGTTAGATGCATGACCCCCTCTAATTCCTAAGCTAGAAACCTTCAATTTCATATTCGAGGGGTTATAAGCATGGTGATCTACGTACACCCGTTGCGTGAATGCGCGGGTGGGTCGCTTAGTAGTCTAATTCTTCGATCTTTAGGCCTCATGATGTGAATTAGAGACCCTTGAACCGGCTTTAATTCATGCCAAGTGAGTTCCTACGACCCTTAAACCGGAGTAGGAATACCATGAAAGGGAATTTCGGTCCTTGAGCCTTGAATCGCCTTGGATACGACTACCGCCAAAGTAGGAAATTTGCATCTACATTAGATTAGCTTTCGGCACATGAGATTTAGGTGAAGGAACCTCCCTAACACCCGACATTCTCATTATATTGTTCACACTTTTCTATTTTAATTTCCTTGCATTTTTATTAATTGCTTTGCATTTTATTATTATTTTTTTTGTTAAGTTCAAATCAACTCTCAAACATTAAATCAATCGACTCATTTGTATATACCCATCTTGAGGCTACAAGTTAGCGGCTTTGAATAGGCTTGGTGTGAGCTAAGCCGAGCATTGTCAAGGCTTGGTGCCTTGATTGTTTATAGTTTTTATTTTACTTTTATTTTTTTTCTTGTGTGCTTTTAGTATCCTACCGCCAATTATCTTGGTTAGGTCCAACACCTAATCCCCGAGGTATGATAAACTAAGGTCCAAATACTTCCTTTACTTAATACGATTCATACGCTTGCGAGAGCATATGCATCAAGTCAATGGCGCCGTTGCCGGGGATTAGGGTCTTCGGATCTTAATCCCTTGGTAATTGGCATTTAGGGTCACTTTTAGCATACTTTTATTTCTTGTTTCTTTGTTTAGTTGTTTAGTTTCTAATTTTATTTTTCACTACTTGTTAAGTTTCCTTCTTTTCTCACCCTCTAATTAATTAGTTGTCAAATCTTGTGGTTGGCAAACTTGGTTAATGTTTTGTGTTTATTTGGTTATTGAGGTGCTTAATTTTCTAGTGGTTCTTTATAGGTGCATGAGCAACACGTTACTACCTATCAATTTGAGAAGTGGTCGTACTTTGCAAAGACTTGCTAGACAAAGACCAAGGCATCGTTCACGAACACCACCAAGGCCAAGAGTACCTCCAAGAGATCCCTCACCGAGTCCGATTAGATCACCGGTTAGAGAGATGGCGGAAAGACCTATTAGGGAGTTCTCTAGACCTTCCATGACCAATATGGCATCATGCTTAGTACTTCCAGATAGAGATGTTGACTTTAAGATCAAGCCACAACAATTGAGCATCTTGCCTATTTTCCGTGGGATGCCATCCGAGAAGGCCATCAACCATATGCAAGACTTTGAGGCGATTGTGAGCACTATGTCAAATGGTGGACTTCCGGAAGGCGAGTTCAAGATGCGGTTGTTTCCTTTCTTGCTTAGAGATGGTGCAAAGGGATGGTTTTTGAAGCTACAACCAAGGAGTATACGATCATGGGATGAGTTGACAAATACTTTCTTAGATGCTTACTATCCACCACACAAGACCACTAGCATGAGACATGAGCTCTTACTCTTCGCTCAACGCGATCATGAGACATTTTGGGAGGCATGGGATAGGTATAAGGATATTTGCAATGCATGTCCCCATCATGGTTTGACTAAGTCAATGATGATTGATGGCTTCTATGGTGGTTTGTTGCCACATGAGAGGAGGAGGGTTGATGTTGCCGCACAAGGTTCACTTCATAGCCATGGTCAAACCGAGGCATGGGATATACTTGAGCACTTGGGTCGACAATCGAGGCAATGGGATGATCATGACTCTAGGAGAGAAAGATTGAGGAAAGATCCATATTATGACACCAAGAGCACTCATGAGACACGGGTTGCTCAAGAGGGCTCTAGTGCGGATTATAGAAAGCTTGAGAGGAAGCTTGATCTACTTCTTCAAGCTCAAGAGTATGGTGCACCTACACATCATGTAAAGGCCGCCTCTATGCCTTCATCACTATGTCTACTTTGTGAGTCGCCTACACATGCTACTAGTGAGTGTCATTTTGCCTCTAGCTATCCTGATTTTGTTGATGAGCATGCTAAAGCGGTTGGTAGTTTTCCAAACCGACCAAGGAATGATCCCTATTCAAGTACTTATAATCCGGTGTGGAGAAATCACCCAAACTTCTCATGGAAAGATAGTGGAGGATCTTCTAGTGCACAACAAGGTGGTGTTTATTCTTATGGAGGGCAACCAGGACCACATTCTTCATTTCTTGGTTCTCATGGCCAAGGGTCTTCATTTGGTACTTCTCATGGAGGTTCTTATGGTTCTCATGCACAAAATGTACCTCCCGGATTCCAAAATAGGCAAGTTCTTCAAGGGGTGCCTAATACTACTCAAGAGCCTACAAAGAACCATATGGAAGAGTTACTGACCGCATTGACAAAATCTCAAATGAAGACGGAGCAAAATATTTCGGTTCTTACACAAAGTCAAAGTTCTCTTGCTCAAAGTGTGGGAAAGTTAGAAGTTCAAATGGGTCAATTAGCTAGAGAGCTTGGTTCACGCCCACAAGGTGCATTACCTACACAACCGGATCCAAATCCAAGACATGAGCAAGCTAAGGCTATTACTAAACTTCAAAGTGGGAGGATTTATGACAATAAGGTACGAATGCCTACATCTCCTAACTCCCATTTTAATGTGTATGATGATATGTATGCTCCCACTTCTCCCATATCACATTCTTATGATACGTATGTTCCCACTCCTATACATGATCCCCACTCTTCATTTCCATATTCTAATGATGATGATCATGTGTTAGTAGAAAATTGCATTGATAGTGATGATGATAATTTGTTGCATTCATATGGAGCAAAGGGGGAAGAAAATGTACCTCTTGGTCATGTTGCTAATGATAATGTGCATATGCATCGTACTTTTATTTCAAAGGAGGATGGGAACCGGGGGGAAGAAAATGTACCCCCAGGAATTGGAGTGGGTGATGTGACTTTGTATACAAAAGGAAGAAATAAGGGGGTGGATAAGGAAGCCAGGGAGGAAGAAAATGTACTTCCCGGAGGTGCACAAGGAAGGAAGACCTCTTTATCTCATTCTACATCTTCAAAGTCTCAAGCTTCTAATTCTTCATCCGCACTGCCTAAGCATGTGCATTTTGGCCCCACTACTCTTTTATCATCATCTAGGGATCTTCATCAAGGGGGGAGGAATAAGGCGGAAGCTACTTCATCTACTTCTATTGATACACATGGTTCGTTTTCAAGATTGAGTTCTAGGAATGAGGAAGGTTTCGGCCCTACTAAGCAAGGTGAGGCCATGAAGGCTATGGATCCTAGCTTGGCCGAAAACACCTCTAGGGATCACTCTACTAGTCAGACTACATCTTCGGATTTGAGTTCTAATGGTTCACCACCTATTTCATCATCTACTGAGCATCGGGATCTACATCAAGGGGGAAGTAATAAGGAGGAAGACTATTCTCATTTGCCTTTGGATTCTAGGGATAGGAGTAGACCGATCCATTCTACACTAGGCAAGGCCTTGAGGGCTAAGAACCCTAGTGGGACGGTGACCACCCTTAGGGGTTCAAGGGGGAGTCTCACTTTTTCTCCACCTCTTGATTTGACTCCATCGGAGCCTAGACTTCCGTATCCTCAAGTTAAGAGGGCTCAAGATCAAAAGAAGCGGAGGGAGATACAAAAGCAAGAGTTCATTGAGCTATTCAAGTCTGTTAACATCAATATCCCATTACTTGATGCCATCAAGCAAGTTCCGGCCTATGTAAAGTGCTTGAAGGACATGTGCACTAATAAGAGGAAGTTTGTGGAGAATGAGGATGTGTACTTGAGTGAGCATGTGTCGGCCGTACTTCAAAGGAGGTTGCCTCCTAAGCTTAGTGACCCCGGATCTTTTACTATTCCTTGTACCATTGGGTCGCGAAGCTTTGATCGAGCATTATTAGATTTAGGGGCTAGCATCAACCTTATGCCCTATGATGTGTACAAGACTTTGTCATTGGAGTCTAGAGATCAAGCTTAAGATGGCGGATAGGAGTATCAAGTACCCTCGTGGAGTGGTGGAGGACGTTCTTGTCAAGGTAGATGAGCTCTATGTGCCGACCGATTTTGTTGTACTTGACATGGACCTTCCTTATGAGGATGATGATGATGAGTTACCTATCATTTTTGGTAGAGCATTTATGGCGACTGCCAGGGTCAAGATTGATGTTAAGAAGGGTTTACTCACCATGACAGTATTTGACACAACTATTGGGTTTCGAATTTTTGATGCTATGAGGAGTCCATTATATCATCTTGATGAGTGCTTCCGGATTGATGTTATGGATGATATTGTTGGGAAGAACTTTATTGAGCATTCATCAAAGGATTACATGGAGACTTGTATTGCTCAAGGTGGAACCGAATTTGAGAGTAAGGAGCATGTTAAGGCTATTGCACACTTAGAGGAATTGACACCATATTTTCCTAGACGTGTTCCACCAGTTTTACCTTTGCCACCTTCTACTACACCGCCTATTCCTTCATATGAGACACCACCAGATTTGGAGCTGAAGACTTTACCTTCGACTTTGAGATATGCATTTCTAGGGGAGGAGAGCACATTACCTGTTTTTATCTCGTTGAAGTTGAGTAAAGTTGAGGAAGATAAGCTTTTGAGGGTGTTACGTGAGCATAAGAGAGCTATTGGTTGGACTATTGCCGATACCAAAGGCATTAGTCCATCCAAGTGTCAGCATCACATTTACTTGGAGGAGGGGTGTAAGCCCACTCGGGAAGCTCAGAGGAGGTTGAATCCTCCCATGATGGAGGTAGTGAAGAAGGAGATTATTAAGCTTCTAGATGTTGGAGTTATTTTCCCGATTTCTGATTCGCCGTGGGTTTCACCAGTTCAAGTTGTCCCTAAAAAGGGAGGAATTACAGTAGTGCAGAATGAAAAGGGTGAAGATGTGCCACAGCGAGTTCAGAATGGATGGAGGGTTTGTATTGATTATAGAAAGCTTAATGGAGCGACAAGGAAGGATCATTTTCCACTACCTTTCATTGATCACATGTTGGAGAGATTAGCAGGTCATAGCCACTATTGTTTCTTAGATGGATATTCGAGGTATAATCAGATTGCTATTGCTAAGGAAGACCAGGAGAAGACTACATTCACATGCCCGTTTGGTACTTTTGCATATAGGAGGATGCCTTTTGGACTTTGCAATGCACCCGCCACTTTTCAGAGGTGTATGATGGTATTGTTCCATGACATGACTGAGCGCTTTATGGAGATTTTTATGGATGATTTCTCGATTCATGGAGATACTTTTGATGATTGTCTTCGACACTTGACCCTTGTTCTAAAACGGTGTGAGGAGACCAATTTGGTCCTCAATTGGGAGAAGTGCCGCTTTATGGTGGAAGAGGGTATTGTGTTAGGGCATGTAGTATCATCACATGGCATTGAGGTGGATAAGGAGAAAATTGAATTGATTTCTAGTTTACCACCACCGAAGAATGTGAAAGGAGTTAGGAGTTTCCTTGGGCACGCTGGCTTTTACAGACGCTTTATTCCAGATTTCTCTAAGATCACCAAGCCCTTGTGTGACTTGTTAGGCAAGGATGTGCCATTTGAGTTCACTTTGGAGTGTTTACAGTCTTTTGAGCTACTTAAGGAGAAGTTGACTCACGCACCTATCATGGTTGCACCTGATTGGACTAGACCATTTGAGTTGATGTGCGATGCTTCAGATTTTGCTATGGGGGCTGTTTTGGGTCAAAGGATTGAGCGAGCACTCCATGTGATATATATGCTTCCCGGACTTTGAATGATGCTCAAGTCCACTACACTACTACCGAGAAGGAGCTTCTTGCTATTATTTTTGCATTGGAGAAGTTTCGGAGTTATCTTCTTGGGAGTAAGGTGATTGTTCACACGGATCATGCGGCATTGAGATATTTGTTGAGCAAGAAGGATGCCAAGCCTCATTTGATTTGTTGGGTGCTATTGCTTTAGGAGTTTGATATAGAGATCAGGGATAAGCCGGGTAGAGAGAACCTTGTTGCAGATCATTTGTCTAGACTTGAGCATGGCGGAGACTCTTCTGATATACCATTGATTGAGCATTTTCCCGATGAGTACTTATTCCGCGTTGACATTGAGATGCCTTGGTTTACAGACTTTGTGAACTATTGGGCTAGAAATTGTACTTTCATTCCGGATAACTATGATGCACAGGCCAGAAAGAAGTTTCTTAGAGATGCTCGGTCATATATTTGGAATGACCCGTACTTATGGAAGGTGGGTAAAGACCAGGTGATCAGACGTTGTATTCCTCAATGGGAGGCCTCGGAGATTATTTCATTGTGTCACTCATCTTTGTGTGGAGGTCATTTTGGTGGGAGGAGGACAGCTTTCAAGATCCTTCAGTCCGGTTTCTTTTGGCCCACTTTGTTTCGAGATTGTCATTCTTTCGTGCTTCAATGTGATAGATGTCAAAGGACCGGGAATATTTCCTCCAAGGACCAAATGCCTCTCACTAACGTTATGGAGGTTGAGATTTTTGATTGTTGGGGGATAGATTTTATGGGACCCTTTCCGAAGTCTCATGGGAACAAATATATCATAGTCGCGGTTGATTATGTTTCGAAGTGGGTTGAAGCCAAGGCCACAAGGAAGAATGATGCTAAGGTAGTCACCAAGTTCTTGAAAGAGCATATTTTCTCTCGATTCGGGACTCCTAGGATTATTATTAGTGATGGTGGTACACATTTTATCAACCGGACTTTTGATGCCTTGTTAAGGAAATATGGAGTCAAGCATAAGGTTGCCACACCTTACCACCCTCAAACTTCTGGTCAAGTGGAGGTGTCAAATAGGGAGATTAAGAGAATTTTGGAAAAGACGGTCAACTCTTCTAGGAAAGATTAGGCTATTAAGCTTGATGATGCTTTATGGGCCTATCGGACCGCATATAAGACTCCTATTGGCATGTCTCCTTTCCGCTTGTGGTATGGAAAGAATTGTCACCTTCCGGTCGAGCTTGAGCACAAAGCTATGTGGGCTATCAAATTTTTGAATTTTGACTTGGAAGCAAGTAGTGAGAAGCGGAAGCTTGATCTTTGTGAGTTAGAGGAGATCCGGGAAGAGGCATATGAGAGTGCCAAATTGTTTAAGGAGAAGACCAAGGTGATACATGATCGGAAATTGGTGAAGAAAGCATTTCTTCCTAAGCAAAAGGTTCTCCTAAACAATTCTAGGCTCAAGTTATTTTTCGGAAAGTTGAGATCTAGGTGGAGCGGACCTTTTGAGGTAGGTGAAGTTTTCCCTCATGGTGCTATCACAATCAAGAATCTTCATGGTGGGGAACCCTTCAAGGTAAATGGGCATCAATTGAAACCTTACTTGGACACCACATTTGACACTCAAGAGGAGGAGGTCACCCTCCAAGATGTCCCTTAACTCACCCTTAACATATGGACCGGCAATGAAGTCCTTAAACAAAGTGCTCGCTAGGGAGGCAACCCTAGCATTACTTATGATTCTTTCTTGTTCATTTTGCATCAATAAGGATATTTAGCCACCTTTTTGGGAGGTTGGGAGGTGCTTGGAGTGTGGAGAATAAGGAGATATTTTGAGCTGCAATTCTTGTGGAAGGTCATGGAGGATGATTTTGGGTTGTGAGTTGGTGGTCAAGGCCATGTGCTTAATGGAGGACCTTGTCCTTATTCTTTGGTGGCCTATTTGTGACGCATTGCTCTTTGGACACTATATATTTCTCAATGGAATCGATCTTTCATGAGCACCTAGAGCTATTATGGATCATACATTAAGGAAGTCAAGGCCTTGTGCTTTGAGGTTGGTGTCTTATATTCTTCTTCTCCAAAGGTCGTGAGCAATGGAAGGTCTACAAAAAGGGGTTTTCCGTATCTTTTCTCCGCAATTAGTTTAGTATATTTGTGAATGTTTTTCTTGTGCCTTCGCCCAGACTTCACTCTCATGCCTAATTCCGACTTGGATTTAGCTTTCCAGCTTACTTGACAACATTGAGAACAATGTTGATTTTAAGTGTGGGGGTGAGGGCTTGGGCGCCCTTAAAAATAATAATAATAATAATAATAATAAATAAATAGATAGCTTTTTGTAATTAGAAGTTAGTGGTTAATGCCTTTTCCAACCCCAATGACGAGACATGGACTTAACTTGTTATGATTGTGGATAGATTGAGCATGATCTAGGACTTTGAATTTGTCTTATAATTGAGTGTATATGTGATCTATGCTTAATTATATGTGTGCACATAGCCTAAGGTTAGGTTGGTTCATCATAATTAGATAAGCATATAGATGATTTGATTGACTTGCATACCCTTATTTGTGAGCTTTTGTGCCTATATCTATAGTGTATGCATCGTTCATTCACTTATTCTTTCATGTGTGTACAATTTCATGACATTGCGTATCTAGAACTTACTTGAGACCTCTCGAGGCTACTTTTAGCTTGCGACATGATAGAAAGGATGGAGGCATTAGGACTATATACCACCATGGGCAAAGAAGCATGTGCCCAAAAATATTTACCACTAGATTGCCACTTTGAGCCTATTTATATATTTAGCCTTTTTGTTCATTTGCACCACAAATCCATACCTAGCCTAAACACTTTTACCCTACCCTTCCATGATAGTTGGTGAAGTGATTCGAGAGAATGACTTTATGTTTGAGTGCTTCAAAAGAAAAGAAAAGTCAAAAGTATGAGGTTACAAAAGAATAAGTGTGGGGGTGAGTGATTTGTATAAAAAAGAAAGTCATAAAAAACAAATAATAATAAAAAATAAAAAAAAATAAAAAGTTCAAGGAAAAGAAAAGCAGAAAAGAAAAAGAAAAAAAAAAGTTGTGTAAAGCAAAAAAAAAAAAAAAAGTATTACGTAGTATAGTGTGGGTTGTACATTGGGTTTAGAGTAAGTGAGTTAGCATTCGAAAGCAAAAGTCTTAAATCTCTACAAGAGAGAGTTGCTTCACTGGCTTACATGGACTTTGTATTTCCTTATCCTTCATTTCTCTTAGCCACTTGCCCTTAACCCCATTATAACCAAATAAAAGACCTCTTGATCTTGAATGTTATGGGCTACCTAGAGGAGATGAGATCGAAGAGCAAGCATATGACGGCGCATGTTGTGAAAATTGCTTTTGAGTGAAACACATATAGCCCCTAAACACTTGAGCGGTAATATTTAGTGAACCTATGTGAGCGGTAATTGCCTTACAAATTTATAGTTTCTATGTTATGCTTTGTCGACTTCATGGTCATGTACATAATTAGTTATTTGAGGGTTATGGTTGGAAAGGCTAATACTACACTATCTTTATATTTGTTAGTAGATTTTCGGATTATGTTTCATTTAGTTTGCTTAGGGACAAGCAAAATTCAAGTGTGGGGGTGTGATTACACGCATTTTTATGCGCGTAATTACGTTCTAAACACTAGAATTAAGCTAATCTCCAAAGTAATTATTATGTAATTAATGTATTTTTATTTATATTGTAGTAAATAAGCGGAGTTGTGGATTTCGGAAGAAGTTGTGCCAAATTGGAGCAAAATGAGGTTTCCGACAAAAGGACGAAAGTCAAGCTTGAGTCAAGTACATTGAGAGGAGTTATAGCAGAATTAATTAAACTAATTAATTTTAGTTTAATTGAAGAATGGTACAGCTTAACAATTAATTAAACCAATTTGGTTTAATTAACCAAAAAGGGAGCTGCGCACTGTTTTCAACTTTTCCTTTTGGTTTAATTAAGTTACCCAACTGCACCCTCATTTCTTTTTGGCTTAATTAAGTTACCCAGCTGCACCCTCATTTCTTTTTGGCTTAATTAAGTTACCCAGCCGCACCATCATATAGTCTTCCTCTACTCCCAGTGAACGACACGTCCCCTGGTCCTCTCTCTTAGGAAGACGCCAGCCACCCATCTTTAATCAACTCTTACTCTATCTAGCTTCAAAACGACCACGTTTTTAATTAATGAAGGATTATAGACACGACCCATATATATCCATTCACCCCAATCCTCTTACCAGGGATACACAATTCTGCCGCACCCCATATATCCCATCAGACCCATCCTCCACCAGATTCAAATTCCCATTTTCCTTCATCAACCGAAACCACCCCACCTCCAATTCTTCTCATCTTTCACTTCACCTCACCAAGATCCACCTCACCAAGATTCACACTTCCTCACCAAGATCTACCTCACTAAGATCTCATCTTCTCATCAATTCCACAAATTTCAAAGGGGAAGCCCAAGCATCAAGAACTTCATCACCATTAAATTTGGGTAAAAGTGGGGAGCCATAAATCAAGGCTAGCCATAATTGCTTTATAGAAATTTGTGGCTTGTTCTTGTTACTCCTACTTCTCTTCACTTTGTTCCTCTTTAAATTATGTATATTGATGTTTGTTTAATGATGGGTAGTGAGTAGATTTGTTGTTGGGGGCTAGGGTTGTGTGCCCTAGTCCAAATCTTGTGTAAAAGATGCTTATTTTAATGTAATTAATGATGCAATTTTCATATGATGGATGCTTATATCTATTTTTGTTGGGTTAAAATGCATGTCTAGGAGCCTAGTCAACTCTAGGGTGTGCATTTCGAGCATGTCTAGGATGGAGTTAGATGCATGACCCCCTCTAATTCCTAAGCTAGAAACCTTCAATTTCGTATTCGAGGGATTATAAGCATGGTGATCTACACCCGTTGCGTGAATGCGCAGGTGGGTCGCTAAGTAGTCTAATTCTTCGATCTTTAGGCCTCTTGATGTGAATTAGAGATCCTTGAACTGGCTTTAATTCATGCCAAGTGAGTTCCTACGACCCTTGAACCGGAGTAGGAATACCATGAAAGGGAATTTCGGTCCTTGAGCCTTGAACAGCCTTGGATTCGACTACCGCCAAAGTAGGAAATTTGCATCTATATTAGATTAGCTTTCGGCACATGAGATTTGGGTGAAGGAACCTCCCTAGCACCCGACTTTCTCATTATATTGTTCACACTTTTCTAGTTTAATTTCCTTGCATTTTTATTAATTGCTTTGCATTTTATTATTATTATTTTTTGTTAAGTTCAAATCAACTCTCAAACATTGAATCAATCGACTCATTTGTGTATACCCATCTTGAGGCTACAAGTTAGCGGCTTTGAATAAGCTTGGTGTGAGCTAAGCCGAGCATTGTCAAGGCTTGGTGCCTTGATTGTTTATAGTTTTTATTTTACTTTTATTTTTTTTCTTGTGTGCTTTTAGTATCCTACCGCCAATTATCTTGGTTAGGTCCAACACCTAATCCCTGAGGTACGATAAACTAAGGTCCAAATACTTCCTTTACTTGATACTATTCGTACGCTTGTGAGAGCATATGCATCAAGTTAGAGAGCTCGGCCAAGCCCAAGCGATAAGTTCGGCCGAGAAGTCATTCAAGGAAGGAATCCTCAAAAGGAAAAAGTTTGAATCAATTATGGATTTCGATTGTGAAGATTTCAGATATCAGCCAGGCCAGGATTTTATGAGACAAATCAATCCTAGAAGGAAGGAGAATCCTACTTTATTTCCACGTCTTGGAGGACAAGCTAGCTAGGGTTTCTGACTTGTATATATAGCACATTGTAACTCATTGTAAAGGGTCCTGAACCACACAAACAAATCAATATACAACTTTTACTCAAACCTTTCTCTTACTCTTTCATAGGTACTTTGCCTTCTATTCAATTTTCATAACTTGTTTTCATTTTTAGTTTCTTACTTTTATTTCAGTCGTTACATTCAAGCACTTTACTTTCTTGTTCTTTATTTATCCGCACTTTACTTTTCGCACTTAGGAGTAGTTTGTAACATAGAATTATCATCCATTGATCTCTTTCGGCCAGTCCGGATTGGATTGATGCGATTCGCCGTTCACACACATATCATCTCACAACGTTTTGACAACCGAGTCCACTTCACCTTCGTCTTCACCGTGATTTGCGAGTACCTTCCCTCAATAGATCTATCGCTTGTCACCCGAACCTTTGAATTTACCCAAGAAGTGAACGTGATAGAAGATCCCGGTCAGGATTGATGCTTAATCGAAGTCCTTGCAACAGAGGCACTAGAACCTAACGGCCGAGAGGGTTCCTTCCTCGGCCTACAATCACTTGAAAGTAGTCAGATACAAGCGCAAATCAGATCTGAACCTCAGTCGGCCATTCGGCGGTGAGTTGGCACGCCCGTGCAATTTAGAAGGACAATTCAACCACAAGTCCCTCGGCCCTCATTTCGGCCGAGACGATTTTGAGGTAAACATCTTTTGGCACGCCCAGTGGGACTAAAACACTAAGGTGTCATTTTTTGGATGCACCCTAATCCATACACAAAATACCGGGTAAATACTTGTCTTAAGTGTAACGAAGTCGGCCATACCTCGGCCGAGTGTCCGAAGCGAAAGTATACAAGAACAACTTCAGCCATGAGTAGTGGACCAGGGACGTCAGGTAGTGTGACACCATCACGTACCTCAACCCCGGTCACGTCTACGGTCACGACTGGTCATGGAACTACGGCCGCAACCCAGGCCGTCCTAGGGGCTACCAACACCTTAACCATAGGAATGTCAAGTATGGCCATGATCGTACCAAGCATTCAGACCGAATCTACGTCTGTGACACCATTTGGAATGCCTTCAGGACAAATGGTTCTTTCACATCAAAACTCATCACAGTCTAGACAAAACCAATGGGGGATTTATCCAAATTTCAACCCTTCGGCCGAGGAGATAACTCGAATGATGGCCGACGAGTCCAGGAGGACTGTCCATGAGTTAAGGCTCTCAGTGGATGGTTTGGGTCGAGATTTGGCAGCAAGCATCAACAATAACACTAGTACCCAGATGGCAAATCTCAATAACACCCCGCTCCTCATCTACCAACAATTGATGGCTAACGGGAATAATGGAGCACACGAAAACGTGGGACACCAGCATAACATGCAGGCTCAAATCCAACCAAACCAAGTCAACATGGCTGCTACAAACCAAATGAATATGCAACAGCAGCCAAGGATGCCAAATATGCAACAGCAGCCAAGAATGTTGTATCCGCCTTATGGCATGCCACTCGAAATAGGATTCGGCCAAGGATTTATCCCTCAGTAGAACCAAGTAAACAACAATGTGGCTCAAAATCATCAGCAGAACAATCATCAAGGAGGAGGTCAAGACCGACCGGTTTGACTAAATGAGTTTCAAAATTTAGTTGAAGATCTTATGGGAGTCTTACCAAGACGGGTGGAGAGACCAAGTTATGCTAAACCGTATCCTGCATATATTGTTACCATCCCGTACCCAGCAGGATATCTCATTCCCTCATTCACATTGTTCTCTGGAGATGCATATCAATCCAATATAGAACACATTGGCCGATTCACGGCCCAGTGCGGAGAAGCTAGCTCTGATGACAACAAGCTAAGGCTATTCGTCCACTCCCTCACGGGACCACCCTTCACTTGGTTCATCAATCTCCCACCCAACTCAGTCAATAATTGGAGGGAAATGGAACGAGCTTTCCATGACCAATATTATCGAGCACAACAAGAGATTAGGTTGGCTGACTTAGCCAAGACGTCGCAGATGAGTCATGAGACTGCACAAGAATACTTAAGCCGCTTCAAATTAGCTAGAGCACGATGCCGAGTAAGACTGCCTGAATCAGAGTTCGTAGATATGGCGGTAGCTGGTTTGAGCTTCAAATTCAGAGAACATTTTGAAGGTGTTACCTTCAATGATCTATTCGAGCTCGAGACAAGAATCGACCGGTATGATGCCATCTTAAGGGAGGAAGCTCAAAAGCGGGCAGCATCAAAGGGTACATATTACAAGAATCAGGCCGTTAATGCGGTCGACCGGTTTGGTGCGGACTTAAACGAAGACTCGGTTGAAGTGGATTCGGCCGAAATGGTGATTAAGCAGCCCCGTGTGTGCAAATCTTTAGAACAGGTTGACCAAAAGCAAACCAAACCACCACTAACCCAAAGCACAAACACGACAAAAACTAATGCACGCACTTACACTTTCAATATAGCTAAGGCCGATTTGATCTTTGATCAACTCTTAGCCTAGAAAATGATTCAGCTTTCTTTCGGCCATATACTCCCCAAGGTCGAAGAGATCAAGGGGAAGACTTTTTGCAAGTATCATAATTCATGGAAGCATGCAACTAACAACTGTGTTATTTTTCGTGATATGATACAGGATCTCATTGACGCAAGAACTCTCAAGTTCCCTGAAAGTAAGCCAGCAATGAAGGTTGACACCAACCCATTTCCCCAAGCTCAAGTGAACATGGTATATGTCAGAGTCCCCAAGGATGGGGATGCTCCAAGCAAAAAGGCAGATGCTAGCAAGACTACTGGTAGGCTCCAATCATTGGCCCAGCCAACGGTCGGAGGACTCACTATTGGGAGTATCAAGCTTGAGCCACCAAAAGTAGCTGTTTTATGTACTCGGTGCCAGGAAGAAGTCATGCTTGAAGGAGTTTTGAAACTCCAGAGGCCAGAGCAGGTTGATAAAACTTCTAATTCGGCTCAGAAAGCCGAGAGTGCACCAACAGGAGCCAGAATAGGGAATACACCCGAAAAGGTGCATTCCAGAGTAGAACCTCGGGGTAAAGTAATTATCTCGGCCGAAGTAGGTAAGGCCGAGGTGAACAAACAGAGATTCAGGTCTCAAGTTACCACAAAGCGACCATTGACCCCAGATGCATCGGACAAGTATGGTCCGCACAGTCCAAGGGGAAGTCCGAAGGGTGTGTTCCATCGTCTTGATAAACCGGACAGAAGATTTTCCGAAAGGGAGCCAGTTAGGAGGCGCCTGAACTTTGATCGGCCATTTTATGATGAAGAATATTACTGCCGAAACGAAAGGGACAAAGGGAGATATCCTAGAGACGAGGGTTGTAGTCGTGATAGCTATAACCGTGATGGAAACTCCCGGCCACTAAGGACTTTCAAGCCTCCTTTGGTTTCTGACAACCGTTGGTATGGCCGTGTTTCAAGGGACCAACCGATTGCCCTCATGACAAAAACACAGTTGAGAAGACAGCAAAGGCAAGTAGCTGAAGCTAAGAAAGCCCGACTGAGCGAGACAACCAGAACTTCACCTCCACGATCCATTAAAAGATCCGGATATGAAACGGCACTGAGAAAGATTAGAACATACGAGAGAAAGAGCAATGATCCTCCTGTGGATAAATCGACTCGGGATACTGAAGACATGGAAATTGACTCAAGTAGGAAGGGGGTATTGAAGGTTCACTTCAGAGAGGCCCCTTGCCCAAAACCGTTGGTTGTAGTGGATAGGAGTCGAGATCCACCCTTTACGGCCGAATGACTTGTAACTGTGCGAAACTATCATCTTTTGCATTCGGCCATCGATTGGTATGGTTTGACTAAGGAGGAAAACAAGCTTTTAAACTTAGTGCGTAGGGTTTGCGACATATGCGAAGAACTCTGGGCGCCTGATGTGAGAAGAGGCGTGAGAGCCAAGTATCAAGCTTATTTGGAAGATCAGGAAATAAACGCTGATTATAATTCTCTTCCCATTTCGAAAGGCGACCTACAATATTTGAGAGAATACTTTAGTGTGCACTCGGCCGAAGAATTGTTCGGCCTAACAATTGAGGAACAAAAACTGGCATTCATATTTGAGGGATGCATGGAGAAGATGGATAGAGAAAGATGGGAAATTCTTCACGCCCCGTGTTCACCCACGTCTTCATCAGGTACACCGGCATCGGGTGAAGAGGAAAAAGAAATTTCTGAGTCGAATGGCAATAAAGAGTCTTTCGTAAAACTTTACAAGGACCTGAACCCGCCCTTTTCAGCTAAGGGACTTAGGAGAATGAAAGAGTATCACCGAAAGAATTCTGCTCTTGCATTGTACGGACCAACAAACAAGGAGATGGATATGTTACATATGATCGCTGAATGCCCAAAGTCAGCAACCCTTTTGTTGGACTCGAATTCTAGCCTTGGTTTAAAAATTGCTTACCAGGCTGTCCAAGAAGGCATAGAGCTTAAAGTCGGTGATGAGGAAATCCCGATCTCGGACAGAGATTTGAAGTATTTGAAGAAGTTCCATAAGATCCAATCTGCGGTCGAGATGTATGGGATGACTACTCAGGAAAGACAGCTGATGAAGCGCTTCGACTACCATGTCCGAGAAGAAGAAAATCGTCAACAAGCTCAAGCAAACTAAGACCTGGCCAAATGGTTAGAGGACACTAACACAAATGATACACAAGACCAGCATTTAGATGACTTGGATCAGGAAGTCGATGGCCAGGGTGATAGGGGCATATTAGAAGGCGATGAGGGCCTATTGGAGGAGAATGAGGACCTACTAGATGAAGATATGGGGGATTATTATGATGACATAGGGGATTATGAGGAACAGGTTGACTACGATGATGTCGATCAGGTTCCTGACGTCCCAACCTCCAATCTGCAGGCCCATACCACCATGAACACTTTGACCGAGACAAGTATCCAACCTTCTGCCAGGGAGGCCGAGGAAGCTATTGTCCCAACATCTCAGGACGTGAATATGATTAGCGTTCGGTCATCAACAAAAAATGCTTCTGACCAGGTGCAGAAAGGAAGAGATTCGGCCGGAATATATTTTTCTCGGCCAAGTGAGTTCATGACCCAAGTCAAAGATCCCATCCTCATTGATGCTTATATAGCTGGATACCGATTTTCGAGGATTTTAGTGGATGGGGGATCAGCTGTCAACATCCTTCCTTGCTCCATTATACGTCAACTCCACCCTGCCAGGTACGGCTTTGTTCCAACTGATATTTCTATTTACAACTATACAGGGGAAGAGGCTGAAGTCAGAGGAGCATTGCCATTGACGGTAACTGTAGGAAGGAAAAGCTCAACAACTTGTTTCTTTGTCATCCCCACTGACAACTCATGCACCACCATACTGGGTTGTGATTGGATCCACCAAAATACTTGTATCCCATCTTCAATACACCAACTTCTTGTTTTGTGGAATGGGAATGAGGTCAAGGTCGTACGGTCGGCTCGAACCGAAGATAAAGAAGATACCGCCATTGATATGGTGTATGTGCTTCCACTTGAGTTTTAGGCTCAGCCAGGACAGTCGGACGGGATGGAGGGAGATGTCCGAGAAGAAAGTGAATGCCCAGCTCCAGTCCAAGACTTGGCCAAAGCCTACTTTCCAAAGCCAACACCAGCTATGTCCAAGCATATCAAGCCATTGTATATTACGACTCATTTTGAGGGATATCCGATATCAAGAGTATTGGTAGATGGTGGAGCAGCTGTAAATGTTATTCCTATTTCGGTTGTCGAGAAGTTGAAAAAGACTGACAAAGATATTGTATCCTCCGAGATTGCCATCCGAGATTTCTCCGGTGGTAAGAAGCAAACCAAGGGAATTCTCCCTTTGGAAGTCACAGTAGGTAACAAGAGCATGATGACCAGTTTCTTCGTCATAGATTCCAAGCCTTGCTATAATGCTATTCTAGGAAGAGATTGGATACATCAGAGTATGTGCATCCCTTCGTCCATGCACCAGCTTTTGGTATTCTGGAATGGGGACGCTGTGGAAGTAGTGGAAGCTGATTATCAACCATTGAAAGCTTCGGCTAACGCAATTGATGCCCAATACTATGAGGAAGAAATTGGGTGCTCAGAAATTTAGAGGGAAGATGGTACTGGCCGAATTACAAGGATAACAATGCGAAGAGCATTGGCCCTAGGCGCCGAGAAAGTCCACGAGGACTCAGAGCGGCCAGCATTGGCGGACCTGTTTGATCCCATAATCCATGGATAGTGGCCCAGAGAATGAGACACTATCGGCTGCAGTTGAATCGACAATAAGGAAATTGTTGGCTCATTGGGCCGAAAACTCTCTTCAGAATGATTCAGCCATGAATTTGTTAGAATTTATCTCAGAAGAAGCACCAAAGGATGAGTTGAAGATAGAAGACATCGGCCCTGCACCGGCTGAGTTGGAAGACGACCTTACTGAAACTCAAGACCCACTAGAAGAACTAAATTTAGGGACCACCGAGGAGCCTCGGATAGTCCGGATCAGCAAACTCCTGCCACCCAAGATGAAGGAAGATTTGAAGGCTTTGCTGACTGAGTTTCATGATTGTTTTGCATGGAGTTACCATGAAATGCCAGGTTTAGATAGAAACATAGTAGAACATAGGTTGCCTATACAGTCCAATTGTAAGCCTTACAAGCAACCTCCTCGGCGATGTGCCGCCGAGGTTTTGCCTGAAATTAAAGAAGAAATGGAACGTTTATTAAAGGCCGGTTTTATTCGAACAGCTAGGTATGTTAAATGGTTATCTAATATTGTGCCAGTAAGAAAAAAGAATGGCAAGATGCGCATATGTGTTGATTTTCGAAATCTAAACTTGGCCACACCTAAGGATGAGTACCCAATGCCCGTGGCCGACTTGCTCGTGGATGGTGCGGCCAAACATGAAATTCTTTCTTTCATGGACAGGCACGCTGGATACAACCAAATTTTTATAGCTAAGGAGGATGTTCACAAAACGGCGTTCAGATGCCCAGGCGCAATAGGAACATTTGAGTGACTCGTTATGACATTTGGACTCAAAAACGCCGGAGCAACCTATCAAAGGGCCATGAATATGATCTTTCACGACCTAATTGGCCACACAGTCGAAGTATACATTGATGACATTGTGGTAAAGTCGGCCAAGGTGCAAAATCATTTGGCCAACCTTCGACAGACGTTCGTACGGATGCGAGCTCACAAACTAAAAATTAATCTTGACAAATGTCTTTTTGGAGTATCAACTGGTATGTTCCTTGGTTTCGTAGTTCATAAAAAGGGAATTGAAATTGACAAAAATAAAGCCAAGGTTTGTTTGGAGAACAGAGCACCTGGCAGCATTTGACCAACTCAAACGATACTTATCAAACCCACCCGTCTTGGTACCCCCAGTACGTGGGAGGCCTTTGAAGTTATACATATCGGCATCGAATAACTCAATAGGAAGCCTATTGGCACAAGACAACGACAATGGCAAGGAATGTGCTGTGCATTACTTGAGCCGGATCCTCTCTGATGTGGAAACTCGGTAAACACCTATTGAGAGGCTTTGTCTTGCATTGTTCTTTTCAGCAATCAGGCTTCGGCACTACATGTTACCCTCGGTCGTCCCAGTCATATCCAAAACTGATTTAGTTAAGTACATGCTAACTCGGCCCATCATACGAGGCTGAATTGGAAAATGGACCATGGCGTTGTCTGAGTTCACGTTTCAATATGTGTCTCAAAAGTCAGTCAAGGGCCAAGCATTGGCCGATTTTCTTGCTCATCACCCTTCGACCGAGTTTGAAGGAGACGAGGAGGTTGATATTGGGATCATATATGTAGCTTCCATGACCAATAACCACTGGACCATGTATTTTGATGGGTCTAGTACTGAATTTTCAGCCGGAGCTGGTGTTGTCGTTGAAACGCCTGAAGGACAAAAGTTTCAGTTCGCCTTCCAATTAGACTTTACATGCACAAACAATCAGGCAGAATATGAGGCTCTTATTGTTGGTTTGGAGGTTCTCCAAGAGATGGGAGCATGGCTAGTTCTAGTGTTCGGGGATTCTCAACTGGTCATTAACCAAATGAATAAGGAGTTCAAATGCACAAGCTGGGGACTTTTATCCTATCACGCTTTAGCCGACCAGCTCGCCAACACGTTCGACCGGATCTCTTTCACCCACCTCCCAAGGGGACAGAACATGGAGGCCAATGAGATGGCCCAATTAGCCTCAGGGTTACGGATCCCCGAAGGAGACGACTCCCGAGTCATCAAGATTGCCAAACGAACCCTCCCAGCTTTAGAAGAGAGAGGAGTCTCAGAGGATGTTTTTGTTATCGACGTCGAGCCAGATGATTGGAGACTCCCCATTATCAAGTTCCACAAAAATCCTCAAGGTAATCATGATCGGAAGACTCGGTACTTGGCTGGACATTTCATTATATACAAGGAAGCAGTGTACCGCAAAAGCTCCGATGATCTACTCCTTCTTTGTATAAGGGGGCAAGAGACTTTGGAAGTCATGAGAGATGTCCATGAGGGGATATGTGGTGCACACCAGGCCAGAATCAAAATGAGGTGGTTAATTCGAAGACATGGCTTCTACTGGCCAACAATTCTAAAGGATTGCATTGAATTCGCAAAGAGCTGCAAGAAATGTCAAATTCATGCACCTGTACAAAAGGTTCCGGCCGACGTCCTCCATCCAATTGTTAAGCCATGGCCATTTCGAGGTTGGGCCATAGACATTATAGGGAGTATTAGACCACCATCATCAAAACAACACATATGGATTTTGATTGCCACTGATTATTTCACTAAATGGGTAGAGGCCAAACTATACGTTACTATTTCAAGTCAGACAGTGATCAAGTTTGTGGAGGAAAACATTGTACACAGGTTTGGGATACCTGAAACCATAACGGCCGATCGGGGTTCGATTTTCATAGCCGAGGCAATGCATGAACTCACCGATAGTCTGGGTATCAAGTTAACTCACTCGACACCTTACTATGCCCAAGCAAATGGTCAGGCCGAAGATAGTAATAAAGGCATTATAAATATACTCAAGAAGATGGTTCAAGAGAATCCTAGAGATTGGCACAATCTGCTATCCGAGACATTGTGGGCTTTTCGGACGTCCAAACTTACAGCCACAAGAACAACGCCTTTTGCACTAACGTATGGCCACAATGCTATGTTATCTGTCGAGGTGAAACTGAAATCACTTAGATTCGCTGCTCAAAATGAAATGGTGGCTGACGACTACACTCAGGCAATGATTCAGGAACTTGAAGAACTCGACCAAGAGCGAATGGATGCTTACAACCGAATGGAAGCACAGAAAAAGGCTGTGGCTCGTGCATACAACAAGCAAGTTAAGTCTAAGTCATTTGCTGAGGAAGATTTAGTTTGGAAAGTCATTTTGCCTATTGGAACTAAAGATAGACGTTTCAGAAAATGGTCGCCAAGGTGGGAAGGCCTGTTTATCATCGATCAAGTGCTAGGAAAAGGTGCATATCAACTTAGGGATCAAGATGGAGAGCTGCATGCAATGCCTATCAACAGGCAATTTCTTAAGAAATATTACCCCACGACATGGGAGATGAGGGAGCAAGAATCGTAATGTACTATCTATAGAACATCGGCCGAGTATTTGGGTTTGTAAACTCGGCCGCCTTTGTTATTTTGATGTTTTTATATGAACAACATTTTAGTGTCTTTTTACATCCCTTTACTCATATTTTTGAAATTTACCTTTACTTTCGTTGGCCAAAGCTAAATAAGAGGTATCGGCCGAACCGACCATAATTGTGTTGGCCGAAGTCAAGTAATTATTTTGGCCGAGACGACTGAGGTAATCTCGGCCGAAGTGAACAAGAGTTTCAGCCAAGCTCGAGTAGTTGATTTGGTTGACTAAAATGTTGAGTTTTTCGTTGGCCAAAGTTAAAATGTTGAGGTATCGGCCGAACCAACCATAATTATGTTGGCCGAAGTCAAGTAATGTTGGCCGAGACGACTGAGGTAATCTTGGCCGAAGTGAGGTAATCTCGACCGAAGTCAACAAGAGTTTCAGCCGAGCTCGAGTTGTTGATTTGGTTGACTAGAGTTTTTCGTTGGCCAAAGCTAAATAGGAGGTATCGGCCGAACCAACCATCATAGTGTTGGCCGAAGTTAAGTAATTATTTTAGCTGAGTTAAACAAGAAGTGTTGGGCGAGACGACTGAGGTCATCTCGGTCGAAGTGAACAAGAGTTTCAGCCGAGTTCAAGATGTTGATTTGGTCAAGCTCAAAATTAAAGTGCATGACAAGCAAAAAGACTTAGGTGGCCGAAATATATGAAGTCAAAAGAGGCCGAGTCAATTGACAAAATAACGGCCGGGTGATCAACGGTCACATACACAAAATTAGCGTTTGAGTCATACAAAGAAGGTCGACCAAACTCTACAAAAACGTGTCAACCGGCTGAGTTACGGGCCTAGGCCATGTACAAAATATAAGCCGAGATGAATATCACATCCTAAAGTAACTAATTAGTGGGCAAGAGTGACCGAAGAGCTTCTTTAACATCTTCTAAGTCTTGCATACCTTGGTCGACCTTTCGCTTCAAGATGCCCCTCTTCTTGTTATACGACTTGACCGATGACAGAATCAAGCTATACTTGGTGAGATCTTATTGGAGAACAATGGTTCGGATGGCAGCCGAAGTGACTTTGACTTGCTTTTCAGCTTCGGCCAACTGCTTCCTCAGATCAAGCACTTTTTGCCTTCCCTCATCCAAAGAAGTCTTCAACTTCTGGAGTTGGCCAAGATTGGTGGATTGGCGAATGTCATCGTACTCACTTTTCAACTTCTCGCTGGCTTCAAACTCTTTTTGGGCTTCTAGACAAGGAGAGAGACTAAAATTTACGACAGCCAAACGAGCATGAACTTCATAAGCCTCTACCTGAGAGAAATGTTTGGCTGAAATAAGTACTTCAACCGCCTCCTTGAAAGAGAGAAAACTAGCCTCGGTCACTGTTCTCACATCATAGCCCAAAAATTGTCTGACCGTCTCAAGTGCCTTTTTGGTTTCGGCTGTTTCAAGTTTTTCCTCTTCAGGACTCGTGGTGTTGTCTAGAGTATTTATTGAAGTAGGTCCAAACCAAGATCACCCGTTGTATGATCCTAAGAAAAAAAATGGAACTGAATTAATTCGTTTAAAGGCAAACCAGACTTGAAGTTACCAGGGCACTCACCACAAGCTAGGCAGAAGATGGAGTGCAAACGATAGCTTGCTCACTTTGACACATCCCATCATTAGGAGGAGAGGTAAGTGTTCTGAACATAGGGGGATGTGGTTCAGCTTGGTTGAGAAGAGCCAATTCTAGGGTTGTACTGCTTCGGGATTCTCCCACCTACATAGATAACAACGTTTCAAGTTGTTTCGTATAGGATTTTGGAAAATTAAACACCAAGGCAGGATGAAATATCTTATCTGAACCAATGTCTGATGGATAAGTAGTGTTTCTCAGCCACGTGCATCGGTGTCTTCAACATCCTTGGAAAAGTTGTTTGATATGGCAAGCTGTTGGCCGATGCTCGATGTGTTGTGAAGTTGGTTCTCACCCAAGTCCTGTGAAATGAAAGAGGTCAATAATCTCAGACAAGCAAGAAATGAAATCCAAGAAAGGAGTAAGGGAGGCTTACGTCCATGTCAATCTCAATCATGGAGTTTTCAAGTGGGGGCAAAGAGTGATCAATGCGGCCATCTCTCTATCAAAATAAAGGGAAGGTTCTTAGCCAAGCACAAAGCGTATAACCAAGTTGAGAGAGAAGCACACAACTCTAGATTAGGAACTTACCTCTTGATCGCTGCTTTTGGATTGAGCTTCTTCCGAAAAACCTTCGCTATCAGCCGAGTCCGCGCTATTGATCGAGGCGTCACCAGTTTCGGCCATATCCTCAATTCAGACGTATTTTGGTTTTCAGCCAAAGCATCGTGGCCGTCATCCATATTAGCCTAAAAAAATATGTCCTCACTAACCATAGTGTCCGTCGGGTTTGTGACCGAATTCTCCATCACATCGGATGATTTCTTTGTTTTCTTGGCGTTTTGAGTATACCCCAATGTTGAGCCACGTTTCTTCGATGTTTGTCCTGAAGAGTTGCAACACATTAGAAGGAAAATATGTAAACAGAAATCGGAAAGATTGGTTTGAAGATTACCTTGTTTAGAGGATCCTTTGGTTGATTTTGACTTGCCATCCGATGCTTTCTTCTTACCATTACCTGGATCAAAGAGGTAAGAGATCAATATAAGGAAAAGTTGGCTCAAGATAGAACAACAAGCCAAAATAACTTACCTTCCTTGGGGCCTAGCAAGTTCGGAAGTCCTTGTAATGCAGCACGTTGGGTCCCAGCCAAGTCCTTTCCAAGATTTTTCATGATAAAAGTTGACCACCAAGCTTGGAAGTGTGGGGTGGCTCTATGATTAGGACAACGAGGCTTTAGGCTGGACCTCTCAAACTTACCAAATTGCTCCTCATAGTAGTTACCAACGGCCGAACACGGAGAAGTTCGTGTGAACCCATCTCTCCATGACGAGAAGTGGTTTCTTGACATCAAGAATAAGGCCGAACAACTCTGTATGAAGCCAAGCTGACGTGCAACGAAATTGGGAAGATAAACCTCAACACCATACTGACCCACTGTACCTTTGAGGCCGTAGTTCAAGTCCCGAGGAATCAGAATACTTCCCCATGATAGAATCACATCCAAGTCTAATTTCTTCTCCCATAGTGTTGATATGTCAATCGCAAGACAAGAAGGGTGATCTCGGCTGTAACATATGGCAAACTCATCCATGGACATGCCTTTCTTTGAAAAGAAGAAACCAAAGCACTCCGCTGCCGAATGTGAATGAATGCCAAGGGGGATAATCTGACGGCCAAGCGTCATGGTAGGGGCAAATGGAGGGCATGGTGACCGAATTGATGAAAATAGAATTGTACCCACACTTGGAACATCCATAATGGTCCTCCGATGTCCAAATTCATATTATCAATCACCACATTGCGCAGAGTACGGTAGAGGCGAGCTAGAACAAATGGTCCAAGAGCTAGGGGCATACCCGCACTTAGTGCTTCTGCAATACCAGCAAACTCTATAGTGCACTTATTGGATTTGGCACAAAATACAAACTTACAAAGCCAGTAGAGGAGGAAAGCTGCGTGCTCATGTTGCTTGGGGGGTTGTCTCCTATTTTCTGTCACCTCTTCATTAACTGCATGTGTGGCATAGAAGGTGCTATAGTTGAGTAATTTTTTTGCCTTAGCATCTGCCTCATCTTTAGCCTTCTTGTCATTTTTGACCGCTTTGGGCTTCAAGCTAGTGTGGAAGGAAGTCGGAAATTTGGCGGTGGCACAAACCGCTACACCATTTGGCCGAAACCCAAATATTGCAGCCATGTCTAACAAGGTAGGGGTCATTGGGCCAAGAGGCAGGTTGATGGTATTGGTGGCAGACGACCAGAAGCATAAACTAGCTGCAAGAAGAGGCCGGTCCATTTGAATCTCCTGCTCAGTCATCTTTATGCTATCATATATTCCATATTTTTTCTGCTCTTGGCCAAAGAAATGCTCCATCCTTGGCACCCATTTCGTCCACTCAGGCGTCAGTTTCGGCCAAACTTGAGGAAGCTTCAATTCAATACTCCATGTGGACCAACTAGCTCTATGTGCGAGACAAGATGTATCAACTAACGAACTTTCTAGAACCTCTTTACGGCCGATGGCATGCCCGCACCGTAATGCGGCCCTAGTATACATTCTCCTTGCGGCTCTTTATTTTTCGTCAGCCGACAAACCACGGGGCTCTGAAGTGTGTCTTTGGAAGCATCAAAAGCCTTCATAAACTTGGTTGCGAATTCGGCCGATTTTATTTTTATGGCATCACTACCCTCTGACCCGTCCTCATGTTCTGAAGCATCATCAGCCATAGGACACTTCGTTTTGTGACCAAAAGGCTTCCCCGGACCTGTTCTAAAATAAAAAATAAAATAAAAAAAATCATCACAATCAGTGCATGACAGATTTCACTCTATGTTGACACAGAGACCAAAATCTGCAGTTTGTTCAAAATTCAACTTTAGTTTACTCTTTTGGACACAAGACCATTGGCCAGTCAATTTGAGTTAGGATTCATGGATTTACGCTTCTCTTCCTATCATTAGAAAACACTAATCTGATGGGTACCCGTTGTTCATTGTCAACAAAAAGGACATAAGCAATGCAACAATGGCAAGTGGTAATTGGTAAGTTCAATTAAGGGCTGCACCTTTAGTGATATGGTAACACAGCAATCAGTCCTCTGCAAGAGCACAACAGAAAGTATTCTAAGTTTTGAAGTCGCCAGCAAAATGAACCATAATCTGGGGATTAAAATTCCCAGTACAAGATATGTGAATCTCAGGGCTAATTACTCATCAAATACAAGCAGAAGCACAATTCATTACAAGTATTACACATCATTCTTAATTTGGAGAAGTTCACATGTAGCTATCAACACTGGTTAAAGGTTGGACTCTTCAAATCTTTAAATTTAGATAGCAGGTAAACATGATGTTCAAAAGTAAGAAAATATGCAGAAAAATGGGAAAGGAGCAAAGAGCTTGTTGCCGTAAATTCAACTCCCTAGTGAGCATATTCGCAAAATCAAGAAGTGATAAAAGCCGCTTACCTCAGGAGAAGGGGGAATTGTGAATAATTTGAAGCTAAACCGGAGCCCTGCCCCGACCGTAACCCGCCTTGCAGCACGCCCGAAACCAAACCATGAACCACTGCCAAGACCACCGGCGTACGGTTCGTTCATAAAATAGACGGACCGTAAGAAGAAATCTCGTCTGGGCTCATTGGATTGCCTAGATCAGGTTCGTGGATCCTTCAGTCGAGACATGAATTGTTTGTCTGCTCTGTGTGGTGAGGGAATTTTGAATTTTAAGGGTGCTTAGAAAGATCTGAACTTGCAAGATAGAAGTATGCTCGAAATGAGTGAAGTTCTTCTGGGACGGCTGGCCTATGTTATCCAATCATGCCCCATATATATATATATATATATATATATAAATACATATGTATATAGTATATAATAGAATAATATATAATCTGGGGATGATAACATGTTTATATTTATATATATGTGCATACATATATATATATATATATATATATATATATATTTATTAACTACAATTATAAGGACTCTGACACTCCACCGAAATAAGACTTAGTCAATTCAACTAAGTTTTGAAGTTTAGATACGTTGGCCAAGGATGGTGGTCTTGGCTGTATTTGCAATTGGGCTGTTTCGGCCGAATTTGCAACTTGGGTGTCTCGGCCGAAATTGCCATTTGGACATCTCAGCCCAAATTTCAAATCCAGACGTCTCGGCCGAGTCCTTTAGTTACGGGTGGTTTGGTTAAGTTTACTAGCTTGGCATAACTCGGTTGAAAAGTTTGGATTTTCTTGCCTTGCCTGATGGCCTTTAAGAAAAGTAGCACAAGTTGGCCGTGTTTTCGGCCTTATTCAGTCTCATAACACTCGGTTTAAGAGCCGAGACTCATGAGACTGGGGGGGCAATGTTTGGACCTGAATTTAGCAACTTCTATCTTAAGCTATTTGGAGAGTCGGCTGAACAAACGACAGGTCATTTGTTCGAATTGAACGTGCCGTTTGGCCAAGGTAACAGTTTGTGAATCATATAACTGAGAAGAGTGCGTCGTTCGGCCACCTGGCCGAAATTTGATACTTTGGTTAGAAAATGGGCCACTCTGCCAAGCTATTAGGCGTTCCAAATGAGAAATGGGTGAATGTACAAACAAGCCTAGAAGAGGACTAGGAGAGCTCGGCCAAGCCCAAGTGACAAGTTCGGCTGAGAAGTCATTCAAGGAAGGAATTCTCAAAAGGAAAAAGTTCGAATCAATTATGGATTTCGATTGTGAAGATTTCAGATATCAGCCAGGGCAGGATTTTATGAGACAAATCAATCCTAGAAGGAAGGAGAATCCTACATTATTTCTACGTCTTGGAGGACAAGCTAGCTAGGGTTTCTGACTTGTATATATAGCACATTGTAACTCATTGTAAAGGGTCCTGCACCACACAAACAAATCAATATACAACTTTTACTCAAACCTTTCTCTTACTCTTTCATAGGTACTTTGCCTTCTATTCAACTTTCATAACTTGTTTTCATTTTTAGTTTCTTACTTTTATTTCAGTCGTTACATTCAAGCACTTTACTTTCTTGTTCTTTATTTATCCGCACTTTACTTCTCGCACTTAGGAGTAGTTTGTAACATAGAATTATCATCCATTGATCTCTTTCGGCCAGTCCAGATTGGATTGATGCGATTCGCCGTTCACACACATATCACCTCACAACGTTTTGACAACCGAGTCCACTTCACCTTCGTCTTCACCGTGATTTGCGAGTACCTTCACTCGATAGATCTATCGCTTGTCACCCGAACCTTTGAATTTACCCAAGAAGTGAACGTGATAGAAGATCCCAGTCAGGATTGATGCTTAATCGAAGTCCTTGCAACAGAGGCACTAGAACCTAACGGCCGAGAGGGTTCCTTCCTCGGCCTACAATCACTTGAAAGTAGTCGGATACAAGCGCAAATTAGATCTGAACCTCAGTCGGCCATTCAGCCGTGAGTCGGCACGCCTGCGCAATTTAGAAGGACGATTCAACCACAAGTCCCTCGGCCCTCATTTCGGCCGAGACTATTTTGAGGCAAACACCTTTGCAGGCTTTAACATGTCAGAATTTCTAAAGAGCTGGGTTATGCAGGCTAACGCTAGCAAAGCTCATTCGTCTCTCTTTACTTCTGCTTGTACTGAAAAAAATATAATAAATAATAAGCCGGAAAAAAAATTAAAAAAAATTAACCGCTACCAATTCCTCCTGAGCTTCCTACGTATTGTAGACAACTTACATCAATCTACTCTATGGATTATCTCTGTATCTGATATGTTGGAGATAACATGTACCAAACTTGAGGGCTTAGGAGCCATTCTCGGTATGCGGCTGGTCTTCGGTATGCTGCTGTAAAACCTACAAAACAATGTCTAGGCTCGGTGTGGTACCGGGTAAAGCTCTTCGATAATCAAGTCAGTATAATCTCAAAGCAGTAGACTATGAGTTGAGGAGAAGATGTGCGTTACCCAAGAGGAGGCATTGTGCATCCTTATATAGGAGTTCAAGAGTCGAGGTGAAAGTGTCTTTGAGCAATCTGAACCCTAGTTGGATTGCTTGCCTTTCAAGTAAAGGAGATTAAGAAGGATTCTCCGTCCTTACTTGGGCTATTCGCGGTAAACTCGAATACTACAAGCCTTAATAGTGGCCATATATAGGCCCAACCTTTCTTTCTACAGAAGGTGCCCTTCGGGGTATTAATATGTAGTCTACTGGGACTCTTCCCTATACATACTGAGTTCAGTATGCAGGATACTTCATTATGTCCGTATTCGGGCCGTGTATCCCTTTGTCAAGCCCCGAATTTCTAATAAAAAAATTCAAATCCAAAACGCAATAACCTAACAAGTCCAAAAAAACACTCAGAAAAATTTTCATTTAAACTAAGCAACAAAACAAACCAGACTCACGATGTCAATACTGACTCGTTCTTTAGAGTCATATATCACATTACAAAAGAGTTTACAAATTAAACTGAATAACAATTCAATGAGTAAACACACCCACCACACTCACTACACAGTGAAAGACTAAAACCAAACGTACTTCTATATCCAGGCTACGACAACAACAAATTCTCAGGTTCAACGACAGTTACTCGTTACTCTGACCTGCACAATAACCCCTACACTATGGAATAGTGCACCGGCTTAAAATAACAAACCAGGTAAGCTTTTGCAAGCTCATGTGAGTAAACTCAAACAACCACAAAATCACATTTTCGACTCAAGAAAGCAAATCAACACAATGATTTTTTTCAAAATCGAAATCATTTTCTTTTTAAGGAAAAACACAAGTCACCACCGTGACAAAAAAAAAATCATTGGTAATCTCAACAAAAAATCCAAGAAATCACTCTTATTTCCTCTCAGCAGGAAACCTTTATCACCACAATCACATGATAAAACATTTCTGAACTCACTACGAGTCTCAACTACAACTGCACTCACAAATTAAAACTAAATAAAAACCAGTAATCCCTGCATAGAAAATTAGTTCAGGAGATCACAAAAAGGCACACAATTCAAAATTATAGTAATCTCTGCTTATAGCTTAGTTCAGGAGATTACATTAAAATCAAACAATAGAAATCACATTAATCCCTGCATGGAGTTTAGTTCAGGAGATTACATTAAAATCAAACAATAGAAATGAAAATGAAATATAAATAAGGAAATCAAACAATATAAATCATAGTAATCCCTGCATGAAGTTTAGTTCAGGAGATTACATTAAAATCAAACAATAGAAATGAAAAGAGAATATAAATAAGGAATTCAAACAACTCACGTTGAAGCCATGAAATCACCCCTTTAACTCCATTAAAATAATCACATAAAATGATTTGTTTTCAAAACTCGACAACCTTACCTCTTAAGGGTAACATACATCACTAAAATGACAAAATCATATTATTTTCAACTCTAAAGTTAATATGAAATCAAGTCCCTCCTCGGATAATTAAAAGAAAAAATACACCCCAAACTTTCTTTTAAAAACACGTACTCATGAGTCGCAAGTAACCTGCTTGTTACCTCCCATGACATACAATGGCAGACAGACTAGAGTCTAACTTAATCCTAACCATACCCATGCCAAGGGCATGGTTCCGATAACCCACCCTCGGTCACTACTGTGGCCCTCGGTATAAAGACCCTCGATATAAAGACAAAACATTTAAAAAGTCACACAAGACTCAAAATGTTACACAATCTCAACACTTTCCAAAACAATATAATTGACTGCAACAAATATTGTTTTCAAAGCTCAACTCCCATCTCAAAAACCATATAGAAATCAATTTTGATATATTGTTTTCACCCCTTATACCACCAGCACAATTTAACAAGTAAACTCTCAAATACGAAATGTCAATAATATAATTGTTTCCATTCAAAAGAATCAAAATTCATTCATTTCCTTAGAAAATTAAATCACAACAAGAGCAACATTGAACTCACAAAACATGTTAATTCCACCTTATTACACAACTACACCAATAAATATTGTACTTACATGAGCATTTGCCCAAGCATAATTAGCTACAATGAGCCATGCTCATACGCGTTACGCCAAGATCACTTCGCTGAAGCATCAGAAGCTGGGAATTGAAGCACATCAAACCCACATCGAGGACAAGAAAGAGATCAGTCTCTCCCTCACCTATAAAAGGTCTATTCCTCTCTCCTCATTAACTACGCATTTATTACTTACCTAACGTTATTCTGTTAACATAAATACATTGAATGACTTAGGCATCAGAGTAGAGAAAACTACCAACCGCGGTCTCCCTCTGATGCTCTTTGCATTTTACTTGACAGGTGACACTAGCGCTACAACTCCTTCAGTAGCGGTCCGGACTTGGACCAGCGTTAGCAAGATTTAGCCACCGTTGAATCTTAGACATTAACAAATATAGTCCATGTAAATATATATATATACACACACACACACACGTAGTCATCTGTTGAAGAATGTTACTAATACCAACTATAGTTCACAAATACAAAACCCATGAAAAATTATTTTATCATAAAACCTCATTTTACTTATCTATGAACCGTAGACGATCAAGTTTATATAATTTAAAACAAATATTTATTTTCGAAAATGATTTCACAATTTAACAAATAATTCTGAATAATAACATAACTCAGTTCATAAATGAACCTCGTGAGATTTACTCACCTCTAAATCCCACTGCGTCTTCTCACATAATTGAGATAACACAATCACAAAATACTCGTTCAAGACAACTTTGTCAAGTACCTAATCACATACGGTCTCATCTCAGTACACGAAACACAAAGCGATTAAAGTTTGAAACCCCTGTTTGAAATAAAACCCAAAAGTAACGCCAATCAAGACAAAACTGCACCCGAGACCACCCAAAATCTCCTGAATACTCCTAAGATCAATATGTCAAAATGACAAGTCAATCCAAAGGTCGGATCCTCATGAATCGAAAACCGAGCTAATTGAAATTACGGAAAAACCCAAATGCTACAAATCATATATGAAAACGCTCGTATCAACGAGTAGATGATAAAATGACAACCAATTGCCCTAAAGGAGGCCAGACGCCCTGCCACACGCCTCCACCAGTAGCCACATGTGGGCTCCACATGTCGCCAGATCAACCTCCAAACCAGGTTTATCCAACTATCAAAATGAAGAGTTTGATAAGAGGAACAACTTCCATACCTAGGACTAAGGCTGACTCGGCCTAGATCAAGCTAGAACAAGCCAGAAAAATCTCCACCGTGGAACTTCAATTTGTGATTTCGGCCACCATACTTTGAATTGAGATTCAAGGCTTGTATGGTTGTGATCAGGAGGAGGAGAGCGTCAAAACTTGACCAATTTCATGCCCCTCCGTGGTTGGAGGAGGGAGATCGCTCCAGGTCGGCACCACCTCTTTCTTCTGTCATTCCATCCACCGTCTCCAGTGCATTTGGGAGCAAGTCACGGGCTAGGGGATGGAGAGAAGAAGATTTCGAGTCGGTTGGCGTTGGTTTAACCGCCAGAGGTAGCCGGAGTTAGAAGATAATTCCAGGTCAGGTCAATGGGTTTCTCGACCGGATCAGGGTTGGCTGAGAGAGAGAGGGAGAGATTTTCCAGAAACTTTCCAAAATGGGAAAGTGAATATTTTTTTTCCAAAAAATCCAATTTATAGAGAAATTTCCCGAAATAGTAATAACTTCCGCAGATCATAACTTTTTAATACGAACTCCGATTTCTGCATTCCACATATCCACGAACTCGTATCGTGGCACTCTACAACTTTCTTGAAGGAAGTTTTAGGAGAAAATCAATGAATAAAAGGTCAACCCCTTGACCCCACGTCAGATAGTTCCAAATGGATCTAAACTACACCTATGTCAGATTCTATCCAAGAACACCATGAACACAAGTTCAAAGAAAACCCAGAAAATACCAAAACAAGAAACAACGTATACCCCTCTAAACCCAGATTCAACCATCTAGCAAATTCAAAACCATCAACCCTCTGCCAAAAAGGCCAAAACCTACCCACAAGCCTTTCTAGACCCTTAAACACGTTATCACAACAAAGAACAAGAACATATTCAGACGCAAACATATCCAGAAGTCCAAAACAACAGACAAAAGCTAAAGTCAGAACACCAACCTGAAGTATGAGAGATTTGTGTGCTCGAAAAACGCCTGCTTCTGACTCTAGGATGGTACTCTCTCTCGAAAAATCAACGCCCCAATGATCAGCTACAAGACTCACTCCTTCAAACTCTCACAGAGCAAAGCTTGGAGGCGACGACTCAAGTTTGAAGTTTTCACAAAGTGCCAAATCTCTCTAAGTTCCCCTTCTTTTATGTCAACATCAGGCAAATCCAAGCCGTCCGCTAAAAAATGACGTCACACTGGAACTATACACGTGCCCCACGATCGCAACCACTATCCGGGTTTACCGGGGCGTTGCCTCGGTTACAAAAGCAATATTAACTCGCATTAATGGCGAAGCGACAGGCATGCGGAGATGATGTGCACCTACACGCTAACCCAGTACATAGCATACATGCATGTATCGGACTCTGTCAGACGAAACGTCTATCCATTTCAACCGTCGTAAACAGCCATATCAATTGACAAGCGAGACAGTCTCTGCTAAGCGCAACACCGCTAGCGGAACTTATCCCTTTTCATCTTGCAAGCGAGACAGTCTCCGCTAAGTGCAACACCGCTAGCGGAACTTCTCCCTTTTCATCTTGCAAGGAAGACAGTCTCCTCTAAGGGCAACACCGCTAGCGGAACTTCTCACTACTAGAATTATGCTCATAGACATCATGACAATTAAATCGGTGAGAAATACACGCGATGTAAAACAACGTCATTAACATCGATTCCTCAAAAATCGATTTATATGCATATAACTGACATCGCTTTTTACTGTTGACTAACGTTTATATTTTCATTTTAAAATTTTCAAAAACGCGCTGAAGGACTAAGTTAAAAATTTTGAGGAACGCGGGGAACAAAATTTTCATTCCCCCCACACTTATTATTTTTCCAACTCACTTTATCTCTAACTTCACAATTGAAAACTGGCGACCCATTTTCTCTCTTGCTAATCCCCGAACCCTAGCCCTCCCCTCCTTCCTTTCCCACTCTCTTTCCACGGCCAACCACTGATTCCCTCTCCTCTGCTCATTCCCACTACGATCTCTCTCTCTCATTAACCTCCTCCGCCCCCTTGCCGGCGCCATCACCTCCACTAGCAAGCTCTCTCTCTCTCAGATCTCGGAAGACTGAAAGAAGGCAAAGAACGCTTCTCTCAATCTCTCTCTCGAATTGAGGAAATCGATTGCTTCTGTGAACAAAGACAACATCCCAGGGGTGACCGACACCATTCTGTCAAAGAAATCTCAGGCACTGGCGAAAATCACTGATTCACAATCGGTTCTCAAATAGTAAATTGAAATGGTGGGGGTTTTCAATTCTAGGGTTTTCGGTAATCAATCGAAAATTGAATTATAGATGGGTGGAGATTTGGGGATATATGCGTTCCCTGAACAAGACAACATATTCTGAAGCTTTGAGAATTCTAAAGGTGAGTGAATTGTGTGGGTTTTAACAGAGGTGGAGACGAGAGAGACTGAGAACGAGGGTCCGTTTTGCTCCGTAGAAAGAGAGTGAAAGCAAGTCACCTTCAGTCTATCTGCTTTGTCGATTTGACGGTGGAGGTCTCCAATCTGACAATCTGTGCTTAGGCATGGAACGAGAACCTGAAGAAGAAGAAGAAGAAAAAGAAGAAGAAGAATCACCCAGACACGCATTTGAAGGTTCTCACACATGAATTTCAACTCTTTTAGCCCATAAAGTATTGAGTCTTGGGACTCTTGAACTGTCTCTGTATCTGTACATGAATTTGTTCTTGTTATTGTTTCCTTAGTTCTAGTGTTGAACTCAATATTCTCACAATGGGATACTCAAGCGGTGGCACTGTGGAATATCAGTGGAGAGCCATGCGGTGGATCAGCCATCAATGGAACCGAATTTGAGAGCTCTCCTAATAACCCAGCCATCATTTGCGACTGTACTTATGCCAGTGGCACCACCTGCCATATTACCCAACTGTATGTTCTTCACTTGCCGCTAATACTGAATTTAACATAACCTTTACTGAAAGTACTATAAGTGTTCCCATCTTTTTTGTATTTCAGGAGAGTCTATGCTCTAAACAAGCGAGGAGTGTTTGCAAAGGAACTTTTGGCTTTGAGATACCTGACCTTCTTGTATGCTTTTCTATTTTGTTTTTTCTACTCTACTGTTTCTTTTATCAAGTTTTGATATTGCATATAAAGATGTGAACTTTTTAATTTCATTTGAAATAATCTTACTGCATACTTGGGTTCTGGATAGCTAGTGATTAGGGCCTCTTTATTGGCCTCCTTATGGCTTGGAATTATGGGTTCAGGTTGCTTGAAATTAATATAGACTCTGTCAACTTTTTCCTCAATCCCATTGACTCTTGTGATCCTCCTTTACATCCTGGTTTCAGTTTGCAAAGAGTTTTAGAAAAATACCGTTTATCGTGGATGTTGTTTTGGCTACCAATTTCAATTTGCAAATGATTTGTTATGCTTTTCTCTAGCCTCCTAGAGAGTTAGGCTGTTTAATTCCAAAAGCAAAATTTGTTGTAGGAGAATAGAATTGTGTCTATTATTGATAATAGGAGCCCTTTAAATAGGGAGTTACAAGGTACCCAAAAAGGTAATAGAATCTGATTACAATTGAATACCTAGAACATATTCCTATTACAACTCTAAACCCTAGTTTGTAGAGGCACACATAATTTCGACATCCTTCAACACTCCCCCTAGTGCCGCTCAAACTTGGTGATGACGCTTTGATTGTTGCCTCGTTAAAAACCTTGCCAGGTAACAAAAATCCTGTGGGACAAAAATAACCCTGGTCGAAGGACAAAAAGAGCACAACACGTCCTTCACTCTTCGAGATCGAACATGTAGACATCATGCCTCCCCCTGATGTCAATATCTCCCCCTGATTGCTACAATCATGGGAGTTCGGATAACTTTCTCAATCCAATGCTCTTCACATGTTTCTCGAAGGTGGATTTTGGTAACGACTTAGTAAATAAGTCCGCTACATTATCCTCTAATTGGATATGGTTCACTTCAATATTTAGAAGTGCTTGCTGTCATTTTGATGAAGGAGAGGAGGAGCACGGAAGGTGGCATTTTGCCTTGTGGGATCCGATCCCATACTTCCGTCATTTCTTTTCTCTGTAGGGATAGAACAAGCCCATATCAATCGTACCTCTCAAATATCGAAAGATTGTCTTTATACCAATCTAATGGTGTTGCGTTGGCACGGGGCTATGTCTAGCCAACAAGTTCATAATAATTGAGGTGTCCGGTCTTGTATTGTGCTAAGTACAATAATGCGCCTATTGTACATAAGTAAGCACTTCTGCTATTAACACGTCTTCGTCATCATCCCTGGGACGAAACGGATCCCTTTTAGGGCCAAGACTACGGACGACCATGGTGCATCTTTGACTTTATCAAAAATGTCTATTGACACGGTATACAAGTTCTGAATCTAGACAGAACCGTGTTTTCCCAAGGTCCTTCCTCTCAAACTTGGATTTCAGGTGTTCAGCGGTTTCCCTTAACTCTCAAGGGTTCCAATTATGTTTGTCAACATAAACCACGACTATTGCAAATCCGGAACTTGTCATGGAAACGCGTGGGCATAGTTCATCATATCTCTTCCCAATCAAGTAGTCATTTTAGTGAGCATTTCAACCTCGTTGCAAATGCGCTCCGTGGTCTAGAGCCACTTGACTTGGGTAAATAAAGTCCACAAGAACCTTCATTATATTCCGTATCTAGATCCCCATAAAGATACGTAGTGACCACATTCGTAAGCTGCATGTTCAGTTATTTGGAAACTACCAAACTGACAAGGTAGTGGAGTGCAATGACATCCATTACGAGAGAATATGTCTTCTCGTAGTCAATTCCAGGGTGTTGTGAGAAACCTTGCGCCATAAGGTGAGATTGCCATCTCTTTTTCTCATCACACTATCTAACGAAGACCTATTAATGTCAATAGGTTTTATGTTAGGAGGTGTTGGCATCTCAGGCCCGAAATCATTCCTCTTCGTTAGTGAATCCAATTCAACCTGGATCGCATCTTTCCATTTAGGCCAATTTTCTCTACGTTGGCATTCTTCAACGGAGTAAGGTTCGATGTCATTGGTCTCAATAATTCCACGTCCTCATGTACACTAGTGTAGTTCGTAGAGATCTCTATATTCTCAGGAATTGGTTCTAACATTGAGGCGTCCCCTAACGATGTCTCTTGGACATAACCACAATCCAAAATATTCTCATGAGACGGATTTTGAGTATCAATGATCAATGGATCAAGTTGTGCCAAACTCGCTCGCTTCTTAGGGCGAGAATCCATTGAACCTATGGGTCTCCTACTCTCTCTAGCGGAACCCATGGCCTATGACGCCATTATGCCACCTTTGTGGCGTCACCATACTACCATCCATGGTAGTGGTGCAGTACCCATCTTCTCTAGGTGGCACCATGTCCTCTTGTGGGGATATCAATCCTTGCAGGCATGTTTGCAGCAGGTATATGTGATCTCGTCACTTTTAGGGGATCAAGATGAGACATATTGGGGACAGACCACGACAATTCCTGTCGTTCCTGTTGAACATTGACGTTATAATCTCTCCCTAACGACGGGAAGACTGTCTCATCAAAGTGACAATTCACAAATCCAGCGAAATAGAGATCGCCTGTCAAGGGTTCTAAATAGCGGACTTATAGTTGGAGACTCATGTCCAACAAATATATATATGCATTCGTTGCAATGACTCATGTTGATGCGCTGTGGCGACGCAATTGGCACATGAACCGCACACTCAAATATGCATAAATACGAGATATTAAACTCAAACCCAGTCACTAGCTGTAACGCAAATAAAAGTTGAGTGGTTGCTATGAGTCATAGACGAATTAGCATAGCTGCATGCGATATTGCATAACCCAAGAGGAAATATTGGTGCACATTACCAATGTCCGGGCTACCATCGTAGTCGTTTTAATGGTGGCTTTTCCGCGAGACCCATTGGGTGTGTACATGGGAATATGATACTTGATATCAATACCCAATGATATGCAATAGTCATCGAAAATTGTCGACGTAAACTCTCTAGCATTATCAAGTCAAATTGACTGAATGGGATGATCTGGGTAGTGAGCCCGTAGCCATATGTTATGTGCTAAGAGTGTAGCATAAGCAGCATTACGAGTGGATAGTGGCACAACACATGACCAGCGTGTTTGCGTATCAACCAACACCATAAAACATCTATACTGTCCGCAAGTTGGTTAATCAAATCCATAGAATTCCCTTAGATTCTTTGTGAGAATGGAAGTATTTCCTCAATCTCCTTTGCATAGAATGGTCTCAATCCTAAATAACAGGCTTTACAGAATGAAACATGGGCTTTATAATCAACCAATGAAGCTTTTGGTTAAGCCATAATGTCATAATAGACTTGAGAAGTAGAGAGAGGAGTTTATGGCGTCAATGCCATGTATTTGCCGTAGGGGGTAGGCGGCGCCGGTCATGTATGGCCGGTCTTTGCACAATCATGGCGCCATGAGGCCCATGTGCAGCTCCTCGAACCAATTCTTGGTTCTTACTTTTCTTCGTTCTGAAAATGGATGTCCGTGTAAAGTCTTTTATACACAGATCATCATGTCAAAGCCTATATGTGTCAAAATCCCATAAGTCATCTCTCATGACATAGTTGGATTCAATAACTCAAATAGTGGTTGCATACAACCCACTAGAGCGACACATAAGTTTCTCTAATACTCGTTTATGTCCGTAGTCATTAGAGGTGATGCAAAGGAACTCTGTCCATTCTCATAATGTGTTTCCACATGAAAACCAATGGCTCTTATATAATAAAGTTCGAATTAAGGTATGTCCAAGACATTAAGTAAAAGAATTGACACTTTATTAATAGCCAATGATTACATCAAAGTTTCCAAAATCTAATCCAAAATAAAATCAAAGTAAGACACATTGTAGTCACTCTATCCGTTTGGTAACTCCAATCAAATATGACCAAGAAAGTAGAGAGAGATGTTGGTGGAGCAAGGCTCTCTTAAGTACCAATAATCTCAATGACTTTCCTAGACATCACATTTTATTGGGTCCGCCACATAAGAAAGAGTTAATACAATTGTCATTTATTGACTAAGGCAAATTGCCATTACAAAAGTTCTTGGAAAAATAAAAGGACTAATCTAATCAAAGTTTGATGCATCCTTGTGCACTTCATCTTCAGCTTTGAATTCCTCTATGGTGAGATTGACATCTCCACCATCTTCTTCTTCTTCTGCAAGGTACACTTCTTGCTCTCTCAGGTCCCTATATGCCCTGTATCTTGCAGCTAGTTCCTCACTTGCCTTGCATTGCTTGAACCAATGCTCAATTGATCCACATCGATGACACTCATCATTGCGGTTGCCTCCCTTTAATTGAGGTGCACGTTGTGCACGTTGCGGGCGTTCCCTAGGAGGGTTGGTGCTACCACCACGACCCATGGTGCCACCATTATGGCTAGGGATACCACGACCCCCTCTCCCACGTGTGGCATTACCACCACGTGTATCCACACCAAACTTGCGGTTTCCTTCCTGGTTAGGGCGGTTATATGGGCCCATACATCCCTCATGTCCCCCATTCTTAGGGTACCGCTCCTTGCGCCCTCCTTTGGGTGCATTATAATTCGCCTCATGAACGCTCTTAGTTCCAATGGGCCTTGAATTATAATTTCTCACGAGTATGTTATCATGTTTCTCAGCTACAGATATAATATTGATAAGCTGATGAAACCTCGTGATCCGTCCAGCGTTGACTTCAGTACGGTATTGCTTTGATACCACAATAGCTGAAACGGGGAAGGTGGAGAGAGTTTTCTCAATTAACTCTTGCTCTGTGACAGGTTGCCCATAGAATCTCAACATGGATTGTAAGCGAAGAGCCTCTGAATTATATTCAGCAACAGACTTGAAGTCAGCAAAGCACAGATTGTTCCATTGAACCTTCAAGTCAAGGATGAGGGAATCTTGGACATTGCCAAAGTGCTCTTCTAGCGCTACCCATAGCTCTCTTGCATTCTTGATCGACATATACTCCAATCTGAGTGCCTTGTCCATATGGCGTCGCATCAAGATAACTGCTTGAGCATGCTTTGTAGATGTTCGGTTGAACACAAGATCCGGGTTAGGTGCCTGGATTATGGGTAATATTCCCTTGGAAGTGAGATGATTCTCAACATCGGTTACCCAACTGTGGTAATCCGAGCCTGTTGAGTCAAGCATGGGAAAGTCGAGTCTAGGTTCATTCGACATCCTGAAAATAAGAAGAGAAGATATATTAGTTTCGGAGTTAAACTTCCACGAAAACTAAAAACAATAAGATTTCCGAACAATGCTACCAAGAAATCAATTTCCAAGAATCTCTTTTGGATTAGACCAAACAATAATGTTTTAATATGGTCACAATTTGATGCTTACGGACGCTCTTAGTCCAAGCATTGTGAACGCTCTTAGTTCACACGAACACTCTTAGTTCGTTTAATTATGAACACTCTTAGTTCATACGAACACTCTTAGTTCGTTAAGCGTGAATCCCCACAATTCCGCTTTGTTAAATATCAAAATCATTTGGCAACATATATTCCAATATTTGCAGAAAATAAAAGAATGTAAAATACATGAAAACAACAACTTTAATTCACAAAAACTTACGTGATGGTTCTTGGCTTGAGGACACGCGCGTGTTGGAGTAGACTTGTTTTTTCTTTCTGGGCTGTCTGTTCTTTGGGCTTTCCTCTTTCCTTTTTTTTTTTTCTTTCTTTTCTTTTTTTTCTTTCTCCTTTTTCTGGCCGGCCGGGTCCTTCTATTTCTTCTTTTTTCTTCTTTCTTTTCTTTTGTTTTTTTTTCTCTCTTCTTTTCTTTCTCTTCTTTCTTCTGGGGCCCACTTTTGCTTTTCTTATTCTCTTTCTTCTTCTTCCACGTTTTTTCTTTCTTCTTCTGGGTTTTTCTGGTTTTTCTTTCTTTCTATCGCAAGACAGGCAGGCGGGCTTTGCAGGGACGTAGGCAGGCAGCTTAGGCAGCGGGGCTTCTGGGCTGCTCGGCTGCAGGTCGGCACGGCTGCTGGGATGGCTGCAGGTCTGCACTGCTGTTGGGATGGCTGCAGGTCGGGCTGCTGGGTTTGGCAAGGCGCGGGGCTGCTGGCAGCAGGTGTTGCGGGGCAGCAATGGTGCGCGGCGTCTGGGCGCGGGGGCGCTGGGGAGGAGGCCGGCTGGGCTGGGCTGGGCTGCTGGGTTTGCAGGTATTGCTGGAGAGGTCCGGCCGGTGAGGTGAGGCCGGGGTGGAGATTTTTTTTTTTTTTTTTTTTGGGTTGGCGGCAGAGAAGTTTTCTTCTTCTAGGGTTTTTTTCTTTTTTCTGAAACTAGGGTTAGAACTCGTGCTGATAACGTGTTGTAGGAGAATAGAATTGTGTCTATTATTGATAATAGGAGCCCTTTAAATAGGGAGTTACAAGGTACCCAAAAAGGTAATAGAATCTGATTACAATTGAATACTTAGAACACATTCCTATTACAACTCTAAACCCTAGTTTGTAGAGGCACACATAATGTCGACATCCTTCAACAAAATTTCTATTATTGTCGCAAGTATTCATGACATACTGAGAGGTTAAGAGTTGATTCTTACACTATTTGTTTCAATTTTTTTAGGAAAATCGATCAGAATTATTTCACACGTCATGGATCGGGAATATGACTGCATTGACATTATTGTAAGTAATGAGAGAATATCTGTTTTAAATTTAGTATAATGTTTGAAGTGTCTAATACTTTGCTACTTTCCTTGGTTCATTGTATTATTCAATTTCTCTGTCAGCCCTTGCTCCTTGCTTTCCTATACTGTGCACTCTTACTTTAGCAATCTGTTGATTCAAGACCATCCCATCCCAGTATTTTAAAATCAATTATATCTTCAATTGATGATGTTTCCTTTCAGGTCAATTGCTCACAATGCATTCTCTGGGCCCATCCCCATGGAGCTTGGAAACCTCAAGGACTTAAATATGCTGTAAGACATAAACTATTTAGTCTAGTTTGAAAGCATCAATATTGATTAATCAAGTTACATATTGTGGGAAAATGAGAAAACTGATAACAATGGATATGCATTAGAATCTATAGGAACTTAGTACAATTGTTTTTGCAGTTGTGAAATAGATATCTACTCATTGCCAAACTGCCCAAGTGGTGACTCATGCATGATCCTAGGAGCTGAAACATGATAAACAACTTTATATCCATTGGAAAATCGTGAAACACAATCAAAACCATTGGTATGGGTTACTGGGTTGTTTTATGAGCCTTCTTGAAACATGTCATTCTTACAAGGTTGTTAGAAGATAGATTAGTTAGTTAACTGATTTATTTTCACATCTACTATTACATTCCCAAATGCACATGGGCTGCAAACCCAAAGTATTCATTACTCAATTGTGATTTAGTGCCTGTATCTGCATACACATGTACTCTATCTATATTGCCCCGAATGTTTCACATAATCGCTTAAAAGTAATTCTATGGCTATTCATCATGGCTTGCAGGTCCTTTGGAATAAATAACTTCTCCGGAACACTCCCATCCGAACTTGGTAATTTGGTCAAGCTTCAACAACTGTAAGTTCTTTGTTTAGTACATTGAAGCTTTTGTTTATTCTTGAATCTTTTTGACATATTACTTAAGAAGCTGAAACTCTTGCCTTTTCTCTACTTGATGAAGCAGCTAAAGTAAGGTGGATTTATGATATTGCAAATGTTTCATCCTCCATGAATCTTATTGAAAAGGTAAAACTTGTAGAACTTGTGATATAGAAATATTAGAATTCATAATCTCTTAAATAGCTAGTATAATGTATTGCCAAGCTAAACTGTGCCCCTTGTTCAAAAATATGTAGACCCACGCAGCAGATACAAGGAAGCCTGCATATAAATGGTTGGGATTGAGAGGGAAAGATGCTACGTGAGAGCATAGTACGTAAGGTTGATGGGAACAATTCAGAGGACTCAAAAGAAAATACAAAGAGCTACCAGTTTAGCCCTTTTACCCCAGTTACTATTGCCAGAGCTGGGAATTTCAACATGAAGAAGGTTGACTGGGACAATTTGTCCTCTATGTACTTACTGTCCCTAGTATCAGAATCAAGGTATCATCATCTTATGTTTCAGCCTGATGTGCAGGTATATGATAAGACATACAATGCTTATATACATGGACGCAAGAAAAAGTGAAACTATTACTAAGCTACCTTGGTTTGTAGATTACTTGATTAATTAAAGAGCAATGCTCTCGTCAGTACTTGCCTTACAATTTCAAACATTCTTTCTTGTTCAGTGTAGATTATTTTTTTACAAAAAGGGTTCTCAATTTAGTCACTGTTAGTGTTATGAATTTAATGATGTTCTGTTATTGTTCTGTATCTGTGTTTGCAAAACCTTTAGTTGGTGTTACAATTGTGATTGTTGGTTTGTAATTGTGATTGTTGGTTTGTAATTGAAATGAGTTTATATTAGTATCTTACCAATTTTTAATTTATAAAGGACATGATGTATATACGCGTATTTCAAATCAGTATTAAACTACAAAAACAATGTCATTAAAGAGATGATACATCAGATTGGAAACAAAAATCGATGTCTCTTTATTCAGTGCACATCGAATTATAAAGTAAGAAACGATGTAACACAACTCAATGGACATTGACTTATTAAGTAAGAAACGATGTAAAACAACGCAATGGACATCGACATTGTGTAAGAAACGATGTAAACAAATCAATGGACATCGATTTATTAAATGAAAAACGATGTCTAGTATAAGTATGAACATCGGTGCAAACCTCAAAAACTGATGTTTAATAGAAAAATGGACATCGCTTCATAAAAGGAAACAATGTTTAATAGATTAATGAACATCGGTCGCGTAATACAAAAGAATGTAGATTCAATCGTAAATAGTGTGATATATGGCAAGTACCGGTAAAACTTATAAACAGCAGGCAAACTTCAAAAATACTGATGTGTAAGAGAATATAACACATCGTTTCTAGAATGAGTAACGATGTTAAAATGAATACTAGTGTTGTTGGACCTATATTTCGTGTTGTTGGACCTATATTTCGTTAAGCATTAAATGCATAAATATGAAGGTTTAACAATATATAAAAACACCAATTTGTGCTCATAATAGCAGTTTAACATCGATTCTGGAACATAATCTGATGTTTATTATTATATGGGACATCGGTTTTTAACTGATGTATATTTTTTTTCGATCTTTTACATCACCCACTAACACATGGGTACAAATTTTTTTTTACATCGGTTTCTGGCCGATGTATATGAGGAAAATTCTAGTAGTGTCTCCATTTTCATCTTGCAAGCGAGACAGTCTCCACTAAGCGCACACCACTAGCGAAACTTCTCCATTTTAATCTTGCAAGCTAGACAATCTCCGCTACGCGCAACACCGCTAGCAGAACTTCTCCATTTTTGTCTTGCAAGCGAGACAGTCTCCGCTAAGCACAACATCGCTAGCAGAACTTCTCCCTTTTCATCTTGCAAGCGAGACAGTCTCCGCTAAGCGTAACACCGCTGGTAGAACTTCTCCCCTTCGTCTTGCAAGCAAAAAGGTCCCCACGACACTTCTTACCGCCTACTCTCAGCGGAGGAACTTCCGCCAGCGGTGACTCCCGAGGCAACGCCTCATAATGACAATGACCTCCACGCGGTGTTGCAGTCAAGCTCTGTTCCTCCGGGGCTCGCTACCAAACACTCGCTGCATAGCGCAGCTCCCCTCAACAAACAATATACCGGCCAAACGGAGGTCTATCTTAGCCGGGGAGTGGGGGACTCCCTAGGGGCCTAGCAGAGGCCCACCCGAAAAGGTATAAAGCGTTTGCTCAGAACAAATCCATGGTTGACAACGCATTGACGCTAATTATGCCTTTGCAAGACTAGCAGAAGTAACGCTTCAAACTGCTAGGCAACTCCCCAACCAAGATTGCCCTCCTTGACTGGGGACTTGGGGGACTTGTACTTACATGAGCATTTGCCAAGCATAATTAGCTACAATGAGTCACGCTCCTACTGCCGCCAGCAGTACCAACAACAATCAAGGGTGTGACCTACGGAAACATAGCCAAATAGGCTATCACCCGAGCTCCGGCTCATCCCGAGATCACAGCGGACGCGCCGCCACGCGCCGCGCCAATATCACCTCGCTGAAGCATAAGCAGCTGGGAATTGAAGCATCAGTCCCACATCTAAAACAAGGAAGAGATCAGTCTCTTCCCCACCTATAAAAGGTCCGCTCTTCTCTCCTCATTAATTACGCATTTACTACTTACTCAACGTTATTCTGTCAACACAATTATATTGACTGACTTAGGCATCGGAGAAGAGAAGACCGCCAACCGCGGTCTCCCTCTAACGCCCTTTGTATTTCATTTGACAGATAGCGAAAGTAGCAAGAATTACACAAGTAGCGGTCCGTCCCTCAGACCAGCGTTAACCAAGGATCAACTACTGCTCAATTCTAGACATTAACAAGGAGTATGACGTAATACCAAAACCCCGAAAATGAAAATGAACAAGTACAACAAAAAAAATATAAAAGCTATTGCAATGTGGTTCGATCTAGCTGGTTGAACTACTTCCATTTAATATCATACAATACTGCTCTCAAATACATGAATTTTGGAAATTATTGTTGTACTTCAGCACATGGGTATTGTATGTGTGTTGATCTCTTTCCACATACAATCCATATATCGGATATAGTGAAATTACTTAATATGGTGTTTCATTTTATGAAGCATACGACATTTGAGAAGAAGTAAAAAAGAAATTATGTTGTTGTTGGAGCATTCAACTTTGTAGCAGATAAAAGCAAAAAGGTTTTTTGTTGTATTCAAATTTTTTTTTTGGATGTGTTGTATTCGACTTGATTGCAAAAAAAAAAAAAACAAAATCAAAATTTCATATTTCTTCATTAAAGTCTGAAGTAAAAAAATCATTATTGGTGACATATAATTTCACAAAAATTTTGGACTAAATTTCGGTGTATTTTTTAAATATTTTTTTTATGTATAGATATTTCGGAAATTAAGAATTTCGCGGAAATGTACGAAAAATTTCGGGAAGCTCCTGACGGAAATGATATAGCATATGGATTGCGTTTCGGTACTTTAAAATTACGGAAATTTCGATGAAAATTTCGGCAGTTTCAGAGAAATTTGAAACCTTGATATTAATAATAAATAACAAAATTATGTAAATTTCATTATATCAAAATTCATGGTAAAATTCTATTCCTAATTAGTCAGATCATTTATTATTCGCTATATGATGGAAAAGTAGTCAAACTAGTCCATATATAATTATATATCATGATTCACGCATATCATATCTATATTTTCTTATTTGATTGGATTGATTTGAGTTTTCGATGAGTAAGACGTCATTTTTTCCTTTTGATTTTGGAATTTACATGTAAACTTTACACCTAGCACGTACAATAATTGGTTCCTTCAAGGCTTCCGTAGCTGGTTGTTAATGATGATGGATTATCAAAAAGGAAAGATTTCTACTTGATAAGGACAAATACTAATCGATTTATTAAGACGGAGACTCTGCTATCCACCTGGTGAGGGTCACCTGCTGTCTGTTAACAGTGCGTGGGGTACAAGCGCTAACTGAACAGTGGCAAATCAAAAAACGCGTGTTTGACTCGGTAAATTTCCTAAGGGTTCTTGACCAAAAGCATCAAAATGAGGCAAAGTTATCTCATTTACCTCAGCAACAGATTTTTATTCTCACTTACCCTGTTTAAAGCAAAATGACAGTTTCGCCATTCATTTAATTAATTAATTACATCTGCCTCTATGTCTCTCTCCTCTCTCCACGATCTGAACTCTCTCCCTCTCTCATCGCTCCCCGATCTGAACTCTCTCCCTCTCTCATCGCTCCCCGATCTGCTCTCTCTCTCTCTCTCTCTCTCTCTCTCTCTCTCTCTCTCTCTCTCTCTCTCTCTCTCTCTCTCTCTCTCTCATTCCTCTCCGATCTGCTCTCTCTCTCTCTCATCGCTCCCCGATCTCCAACTCCAGCGAGGTTCGACCTCTCGCCCAGGTTTCTCTGCAACTCGCAGGTGAGCTCGACCGCTGTCGCTCTGCCAACGACCGCTGTCGCTCTGCCAACGACCGCGTCCAACCGCTGAAACGCCCAGATTCCGTGTAACTCGCCGGTGAGCTCGACCGCGTCCAATAGCCTCTCCAGTGCTGGTCGACTTTTGCCCGGATTCTGCTGCAACTCGGCTGACGCTGACAACGACGACTTCGATGGCCTCCTAGATGCCTCGCCGTCTCTTTGGAGTCGTCGATGGCCTCTTGGACGCCGCCGGTGCTTGACCCAGGCTGTGGTAGAGGAGAGAGGTGATTGGGTGCCCAAATCTTTTTTTTCTTTTTTTTTTTTAAGTAATGGGACAGAAGGAAAGCAAAAAAAAAGTTTTGAATGTCTATTACCCCTCTATTGGAGGGCAATAGACTGCTATTGGGGGCAATAGACGTTTTGAATTTATGTAATCTCCTTGTTTTTTTTTCTGTAGTCAAAGTTTTATTTGTCTAAATTTAGGGAAATTAGTTCTCATTCTGGCAACTGAAAGTCCTATTATGGGGCAATAGACGTCTATTGGGGGCAATACATGGCTGATGGTCGTCTATTGGGGGCAATAGACGTCTATTGGGGGGCAATAGACCTCTATTGCCCCTCTATTATCGGGCAATAGATGTCTATTGGGGCTCAAAAAAACTTTCATACGAGATTTTCAGCAAATTCCGGTGGGCGGCAGCCGGTGACCGGAATCCGGCGACCGGTGACCGGAATCCTTGGAAAGTTGACCGGAATCCTACGAAAGTTGACAGGATTCCTGCGGCTGGTGACCGGACTCCGGCGAAGTCTCCCATGATTTCTCTCTCTTCCATTCTCTCTCTCTCAAAGTACAAAGGGGTGAGGGTAAAATGATATTAAAAAAAATTTAAAAACAAAAAAATCCTTAATGGGGTATTAGGGAATATCTCCTTAGAGTGTTTTGGGTAAGAGAGAATTAAAAAAATTTAATGGGGTAACTGAGAAAAAAAATCTCTAAAAATGGGGTAAATGGACAAAAGCCTTTTTTTTTTTTTTTACCATTCTGATTGCTTTTGAGATATATGGGTTTCAGAAAGGGCTGTTCTCCATTTTCACTTTCGAAACCCTAATCTCCCACCTGATAGCCTCCGCCAACGAGCAGCGATCCCAGGCTGAGCTCCTCTTCAATCTCTGCAAGCAGACCGTTCCTGACTCGCTCTCACTCAAACTCGCGCACCTCCTCCAATTCTCGCCGGTGCAGGAGGCCCGGGCCATGTCCGGCGTTCTCCTCCACAAGCAGCTCACCCACGACGACTCCTATCTCTGGCCCAGGCTCTCCCTGACGACGTAGTCCAGCCTCAAATCGATTCGATTCTCCTATCCTGTATTCAACGCGAGGTCAAATTGATTTCCAAGAAGCACATGCAGCTCACATGATCTTCCATAAAGGGCTTATCAACTTGGGCTAAGCCCATCAAGTAAAAGCCGACATCAACAACAACCTCGGCGCAGGAGGCACTCGAGTTGTTCATCGAATTGGCTGGGACCGAGCCAAAGTTCCTCAGGACGCAGATTGTGTAGGTGGTTGGGTCTATGCTGCAGGTTGCTGAACCTGAGTCCTCGGAATAAGGGACCAGACACTTGGCCATAGAGTTTGTAATCACTCTAGCCGAGGCCAGGGAGCGAGCCCCGGGGATGATGAGGAAGTTTCCGCAGTTTATTAGTAGTGTTCGGCTCCAAAATCAGTTGGTGTGCAAACTGTCTCTTTTGAGCGTGTGCGCAGGTGTGCCAGCACCGTGGGGTGCAGTCGTCGAGGGAGTCCCTTGACCTGACTTCTACTTCAACCGTTTGTGGATGAGGAGAGCATCAACCTCACCACAAGGTTCTTCTCTAGCCTTCCGAGAAAGGACTTCTTGCCTTACGGATAAGGACTTTGGATGTGATCTCTTCGCGTCACCGAATCGATACTCAACGTTGTAGGTTGAGCAGAGCAATCACTAGGAAGTTTGGAGAAAGCACGGGTTTTGCTAAAGCGTGACTTTAGCTTCGCTGGGTTGCGAGGGCGTTACCCTTGCTTCGCTGGTTGTATCGGTGGCAGTAGGACTGGCAGTTGGCTCGCGGGGAGACAAGGACTAGAAGCACGGTCGCCGGGTTGATCTGGTGATGCTGACAGTCGGCTCGCGGGGAGAGTAGGACTGGCGTGCGGTCACCGGGTTTCAACGAGGTTGAAGGTTTGCTCCGGGGAGGCTTTGTAATCGCTGGGATTGATTGATTTTAGAGAGGTTTTTCTGTATCGTCTTTAGCCTCTATATATAGGCTGCTTGTAGATTCACTTTCCAAATAGGAATTAAATACTATATTTTAGGCCACAGTTATTGGCCTTGAATCAAATCAAAACACTGAATAGTTTTGATATCTGTCATAATCAAAGATTAACTCTGTTGTAGCAATTTTCTAGGCAAGGTTAATTACCTTTTGGCGTCCTAGACGTAATCTTCCTCTTGGTCGCGAGCGGACTGTAGGATATGCATTAACTGCAAATATATCTCTTCGCGAGCACTCGTATCTTCATGCAATAGTCTTTAATTGCATACACTGTATATGTCTCATATGTTAGCCACGTACTGGCTTTTTCCATGCAACAAAGGAATTCACCTTAATTGACCCTTTGCCATGCAATGAACCAATATATACGTACCACAAGATTACATATATTATATAATAATCCTTGATGATTGCAAGCAAGGTGATTGCATGCTTCTAACCAAACTGTTGTACGTCCACCATGCCTCTTAATTGCCATATATGTAGGCAAACTTAATTGCTTGCATTCTATTGGTAGCGAAGGATGATGGCCCACCATGCTATTTAATTGCATGAATACTCTTGAATATAAGTGGAAAAGGACAGCAGGTTGCCATGTTTAATTGCATGGGGAACCTTCCTTACTTGAACCATGTATGAGCCACCATACATACATCATATATATATTCCTCTTTGACCACCATCAAGCATGATTGCATGCTTCCATATATGCCATTGCACATTAATTGTATGGGAATATATGAATATTTGCATGGGCATGTTATTGTTCTCTCTTGCATGATCTTGGTAATTAACCAAACAAACCACCATTAATTACCAAATATATGATAATTAATAGTGAATCGATGAATATCCGGATTTGCCTCAAAATCGCTTAGTCTTCAAGTAGGCTTTACATAGCCTTTAAATAATATTTTCTGAACTTATAGAAAATATATAGCTTGGGCCACGGGTATTGGCCCGGATTTCTTCGAGTCCCATTCGTCAGGAAAAAATGTTATTTTGGGTCCAAACATTGCCCCCCAGACCTCGAAGTCAAAGTTCCCCGTCTTGACTGAAGAGGTCTTGAGTCAACACTTGTCTCGCAATAGCGTTGCTCTAAAGCCACTTGCATTGGCTCATTGAAAATTGATAATTTAAAATCACTTAACTGAATATGTATATAGGCCTCTAACTAGGGAAAGAACTTGGCTAACCAGCCCTGGTCAGGGTGGGCTGACCACAGCCACTAACAATTTGACAGCTGTCCTTTTTTTTTTTTTTTTTTTTGCCCCTTGCCCTTTCTGTTCTCCTTCTTCAGTTCTTCCTCCTCTGTTCTCCTTCTTCCTCTTCTCCACTCCCATGGCTGCCCATCGACTCCTTCTTCCTCTGCTCTTCGGCGATGGCGGATATGAGATCGAAGCAGAGGCTGAGTGATGATTCCGACGATGGTGGCAAGGAAAATCGCCAGTAGCTGCCACGCGTTTTTGGTGACGCCGGCAGGAGTCGGCACGAACCAAAGGATCATCCTCGTCGATCAGAGGCTTCATCGCCGCGCCTTGCCATGGCTGCTTCGCCGCAGTAATGGAACCACTGCCAGGGGCGGAGGCCTTGACGGTCAAGCCGTGGCTTCAGAGAGGAGCGAACTCGCGGGCGGAGTCGGCGAGTTTAGGGAAGGCAATGAGAGGGCTTAGGGTTTTGTTGAAGCCGAGAGCGGTGACTGACTGAGTGAGACTGTGTGCGTCGATGGGCAGCTATGGGAGTGGAGAAGAGGAAGAAGGAGAACAGAGGAGGAAGAACTGAAGAAGGAGAACAGAAAGGGAAAGGGGCAAAAAAAAAAAAAAAAAAAGGACAGCTGTCAAATTATTAGTGGCTGTGGTCAGCCCATCCTGACCAGGGCTGGTCAGCCAAGTTCTTTCCTCTAACTAGGCCATGAAGCTTGAATCTCCTAGACGAGATGAGTAACAGCAGTACATCTTACAATTATCAATGATAACCATAAAGATAAATCACTCGCGGATGTAGCGAAACCTGATGAACTTCTTGCGAAGACTTGGTCTGATGTGTTAAAATAGAATGGATGCTTCCAATAATAAAAGGCCACAGATATTGGCCTTGTTGATATTAAGACACTTAAACAAGTCTTAACTTGTAGAGTTGTAGAGTTGTAGAGTTGGCATTAAACGCGTGCCCCCTGTGCCCCCCCAGCATCACTAAATTAAATGGAAGAAGCTTAGGCCTCTGTAATACGTAGTTAATAGCTTCTTCTCAGTGCATTACTATAATAAGGAACCACTTTGCCTCCAGAAAAGTCTATGCTCAGGCATTCCATGATCAAGAGCACAAGAATACACGCCTAGCATATATCTAATGTTGAACCGAGGACACGTCTTCTTTGTAGCAATAAATCTAACTGAGCAAGAATATTCTTCATGCAGTTTGTCCAAAGCAACAAAGCCACTTTACTGGCTTGACATTAAGATCTTCTCAAATGTAGATATTGGAACCATTTTGCCGGTGTGAAAGTCACTCTGCTGATCAAATTAATTCCAATGAAGGCTCAACGCATTTGGTGAAGTAAGATACAGCTGCACAATATATATGCGTGCTTTCCAACCATATTGAGGCCACTGGATTTAACCCTAAAGTGGATTGCTCAGCAAACCTAGACTATTTTCAATCTATTTTTCTGAACAATAGAATCTATTAATTTAATAATGGTCCTCAGCTGCGTATGACTTTTGCTGTCATGTCCAACAGTAAGCTACTATATGTCTAGCAAAATGATCAATATTTGATATGATAAAAAGGCCACGAGTATTGGCCTTGAACGTTAATGATCAAACACATGCATTCCGGATGACTAGAAAGCCACAATTTGGCTCTGACCATTACTGATAGCCTCATTAGGCCTCAACCAAACTTTGCAATTTTACACCTTGCAAATATTGGCTCGCAACAATACCCCTCAAACCTCGACATCAAATGGAGTGGAATTGCAGAAAAGCATGAAGACAAAGAACCTGGAAAGTAGTTTACTTCATAGCAGCATTATCAAATCTGGGGGAAGACATCTTTCTTCGAGCTCTGGACCATTGTAATATAGCGACGTCTTCCTCGCCAGCTATGTTGCCCCCAAAGCATGAACCAAGAAGTCCTAGACCTCTGCTTTTACCTTGATAACAAATAATCTTCAACTTCACAGGAGACTTCCATGTTAGCAGAAGCTTGCGTGCTTCAAGGAATCCAGAACAATACTTCTGAAACTCTACGCAAACATCAAGGCAATGAAATAACAGAAAACTGCTTTAACATTTAGGCCACTGCCCATTGGCATTGACTTTTATAGAATCTAAGACATCTGGCAGACTTTGTTACATATTTTCTGGCATAAACCAAGTTCTACCACTCAATAAGTTGCGGAAAGCATGCTGCAAGCAGCCATATGTCTTATGGCCACATGAATTTGGCCCAGAAAAGAACCTGCTAGCATTTTCTTCATGACAATTAAAGACCATGACCATGTCTGGCTGGCATAAATTTCCAACATACATTGAATTAGTCATGAAAATACTGTCGAGCTAACCAATTTGCAGACAGATCAGTATTTCTTTTCCTATGAATGCCACAGTTTGGCAATAAAAATTTTCCATCAACCCTCTTCTCTTTGCTCCTGCTGCAATTTTATTTCTTTAAAGCATTCAGACACTAGGCGGGTGAACATACATATAATCCTAAGCTAGGTATGCATATAGGCAAAAAACCACCAATTGTCTCGAAGCCTCCGATACCTGCAAGAAGGTTAGAGCTATTCCATGTAGCTTCCTTCTCTGTCTTCGTCCAAGCAGGATTTCGAGTTGCCCCCCCCAGTCTGCAATTTTGAGCGTTTCATCGCATACCCGGTTTGCAGGACTACCAATAAAAGAGCTCAAAGCACCACATATTCGTAACCATCTTCAAATGAAATAAAACTTCTGAAGCGCTGTAGCATTGAGAGCAAAACAACAAAACCATGGAAAGGAAATCTTGATATTTGCAAAGCCACAGAATTTTGACTCAAGTGAAGATGGTGCTGGTACTTCCTTCATGCAGGCATGTGAAAACGACTCCTGAATAACATAAGCAATATCTTGTATGCTTATATATTAATCATATATATATATATAAAATACCAAAATCCACCTCTTCACTACTGCACATGTGAATCTCAAGAGATGATCATAATCATTCTACTGGAGCCAACTGGTCTGGTATTTCTTGGAACCACAGAATAGGCTTTCATAAATTTTGAACAATTTATTTAAGGCCATAGGGATTGGCCCTAAGTAAGATTAAGACACTCAAAGTCTAAGTCTCATTTATTTTGGCGTTGAGAATGCGGCCACAAATTGAGAATACATGTCCATATGGTGCCCCCCCGGGTTTGATGTCTGGAATGAAGCATGTCAACTGTAGGTGCTAGTGCAGGACATCAAAACATGAGTGTGCCATCCGGTGTGAGCTAGGCAAAAGTGAAGCCTCTGTGGACCATTTAGGATTGATATGCTCTTGTGATCTCTCAGGGACACACTAATATGAGGATTGGTAGTTCTGCCCCCCAAGTCTGCACATCTTCACAGAAGGGTTCTCTCAGGCATTCCATCAAACATCTTGTGTGCATATGTCAGAGTCTCAGATTGGTGATGACAGTGTTGAACAGAATAGCCCACAGAAGATCAATTTATCAACAACAAGCACAAACAATCACTGGGTCATGGGGATTGAACTTGATTCTTCGTAGAAACAGTGGGAGATTACTCCGGATTGGACATGTAGCTCCCCGCGGTTCTTCTCGCTGCCAGATGAAACACTCCCTGAAGGTGCTTTAGCGTCGAAAGTCCTCCGCTGTGCTCTGCCTCGACGTCTACCACTGGAATTGGTATATTGGACCACTCAATGGCTCTTTGATCGACTTTGCCTCAGAGCGTGCCTCGTGGTGGAAGAAGTTCTGGCGCAGCTCTTCGTTAGATCTGGTCTTGCTGACGAGACTGCACTGAGCCTGAGTGCACTTGGCCAAACTCAGCGAGCGCCGCTTCCTCGATCTTGGCGAAGTGAGCTTCGCGTAGTCGGGCGTTAGCGAAATGTCCCTTGCGAGCGTTTGAGAACTCCTTGCCCCGCGACCGTTCGCTGAATGTCACTGTTGGCCTCCTTTGCGAACTAATTCTTTTCGCGGCCAATGGCTCGCGGCCATCTCTTTCGTGGACACTCGCTTATGTCCGCGCTCGCGGCCACTCGCTTATGTGGTCGCTCGCGTAACTCTCGTTTTGTATTTCTCTTTTTTTTTTTTTAACTACGAAAAGAAAGCTGCATATTGAAAATTAAAAGCAAACAAAGAAGCTAGCAGCAACATGTTTGGCTAACCTCTAGAAGGCCACGGGGGAGGCCATCTATGCCTCACTCCAAGCTCCGACGTATCAAAATTTATGGTATGAAAATCCCTCTTGCGGGAGCTTGTAGGAAAATATCAAAGATACTTCGCGTCGAACACTTGAAAGAAATTTGGCTCGTAGAAGGAGTAATATTGCCCCCCAAGTATCTTTGTTGGTTGACGAAGCGAGATCTTCAATTGCAATTTTGGAGATAATAATGTCCCAAGATCGGCTTTGTCGCCAACTACCATATCATAGAACATGGTGTCTTCAGAATTAGCCACTGCAGGTTGGCTTTTGTATTTGACCACTTGTTGGTCTAAATTCTCCATATCAAGAGCTTCAAAGAACTTGAACTCCTGCATATGACTTTTGGGACTAAAAATTAAATTATAATTCTCATCATACTCATCATAGATTGGCTCCATGTTGAGATCATATTTAGAATCACCAAAATTTGATGAATTGATCTCCTCTGCAAAAATAGGCATATCAAATATTTGTTTGCCTCTGTCCACTTTCTAGGCATCATATTAAGGAGACGCCTCTATGGACTGTATAGTATCATCATATATAAATTTCTTTTGCAAGAAATTTGAAGTTGAATAATTGTAAACAAGAGTTAACATGTACTGATGATATGTCAATTCACCTCCCACTATGATAAACCGGCCATTTGAATATTGAGTTTGGCCATTCTCGAAGTTTGGGATGCGAATATATCTTCCACATATATCAAAGCCATAGCTTGGCTGTTGAATATATGTGCCATGAAGAAAGCCACAAATAGGTTGGCTGGGAACAATTCTTAATTGACAACCATATTGATTGTCATGGCCTTGTATTTGAGCAATATGATGGCCACCTTCGTCATCTTCTTGGCCATGTGCTTCACATAGGTCAGTAGCTTGTTGAATAAGTCCATCTAGTGGGCCCTCTCTGTTGTAAATAGCCAGTTGGTCCCCTAGACCATGTTTACTCACTTCTTGGCTCTTGTTTACTTTTATCAATTCGTGAAGGCCCTATGGATGATCAGAGGAGTGAACATGGGTAGAATCTTGCCCCCTATGTATCTGATCAATAGCCACGTATTTGGCTTGATCAGTGGAGAAATTAGATATTTGTTCAGAGACAATTGTATTGTCAGAAGAACAATCTCGTGGATCATCTTCTCCATGCACAGCCTCTATGTAAGGCTGTGACTCACCAGTGAGTCCTTTAGGTTGATTGCCACCTATAGGCAAGTTAGTCTCAGAAACAAACTCCTTGCGTGCAGATTTTTGACTTTCCAATTCACTTTGATGCGAATTGACTTGAGTAACCAAGCTGGAACCTTCTTTGCGCAAGGTCGTGAACTCCGATGAGGTCTGCTTGTTTTGGTTCGCGATGGCCTCCATGACTTGCTTTTGTCGCTTGGTATCCTCAGTCCTTTCGGCGATACGCTCGTCCAGTTCGCGTACGAGCTGATTTGTCTTCGCGGTTTCCCTGTCAAAATCAGTGTTATCTTCTTGTGATGATTTTCGATATTCTCCATGATGATCGCGAACCTTACCTCGGAGGTCGCTTCCTCTGGAATAGGCTTCAGAACGAAAGCCTCTCTTGTCGTAGTGTAGCCATTGGTGGTAACACTGGCCATCTTTTCACTTTAGGAATTTCATTTGGTAAAGATTTTCCCCTACCATCTCAATGATCACAAAAGACTCTAGCGTGGTCCCACCAGGTGTGCCAAAATGTTCTGCTCCAAAACCAGTTGGTGTGCAAACTGTCTCTTTTGAGCGTGTGCGCATGCGTGCCAGCACCATGGGGTGCAGTCGTCGGGGGAGTCCCTTGACCTGACTTCTTCTTCAAGCGTTTGTGGACGAGGAGAGCACCAACCTCGCCACAAGGTTCTTCTCTAGCCTTCCGAGAAAGGACTTCTTGCCTTACGGATAAGGACTTTGGATGTGATCTCTTCGCGTCACCGAATCGATACTCAACGTTGTAGGCTGAGCAGAGCAATCACTGGGAAGTTTGGAGAAAGCACAGGTTTTGCTAAAGCGTGACTTTAGCTTCGCTGGGTTGCGAGGGCGTTACCCTTGCTTCGCTGGTTGTATCGGTGGCAGTAGGACTGGCAGTCGGCTCGCGAGGAGACTAGGACTAGAAGCACGGTCGCCGGGTTGATCTGGTGATGCTGACAGTCGGCTCGCTGGGAGACTAGAACTGGCGTGCGGTCACCGGGTTTCAACGAGGTTGAAGGTTTGCTCCGGGGAGGCTTTGTAATTGCTGGGATTGATTGATTTTAGAGAGGTTTTTCTGTATCGTCTTTAGCCTCTATATATAGGCTGCTTGTAGATTCACTTTCCAAATAGGAATTAAATACTATATTTTAGGCCACAGTTATTGGCCTTGAATCAAATCAAAACACTGAATAGTTTTGATATCTGTCATAATCAAAGATTAACTCTGTTGTAGCAATTTTCTAGGCAGGGTTAATTACCTTTTGGAGTCCTAGACGTAATCTTCCTCTTGGTCGCGCGCGGACTGTAGGATATGCATTAACTGCAAATATATTTCTTCGCGAGCACTCGTATCTTCATGCAATAGTCTTTAATTGCATACACTTTATATGTCTCATATGTTAGCCACGTACTGTCTTTTTCCATGCAACAAAGGAATTCACCTTAATTGACCCTTTGCCATGCAATGAACCAATATATACGTACCACAAGATTACATATATTATATAATAATCCTTGATGATTGCAAGCAAGGTGATTGCATGCTTCTGACCAAACTATTGTACGTCCACCATGCCTGTTAATTGCCATATATGTAGGCAAACTTAATTGCTTGCATTCTGTTGGTAGCGAAGGATGATGGCCCACCATGCTATTTAATTGCATGAATACTCTTGAATATAAGTGGAAAAGGACAGCAGGTTGCCATGTTTAATTGCATGGGGAACCTTCCTTACTTGAAACATGTATGAGCCACCTTACATACATCATATATATATATATATATATATATATATATATATATATTCCTCTTTGACCACCATCAAGCATGATTGCATGCTTCCATATATGCCATTGCACATTAATTGTATGGGAATATATGAATACTTGCATGGGCATGTTATTGTTCTCTCTTGCATGATCTTGGTAATTAACCAAACAAACCACCATTAATTACCAAATATATGATAATTAATAGTGAATCGAAGAATATCCGGATTTGCCTCAAAATCGCTTAGTCTTCAAGTAGGCTTTACTTAGCCTCTAAATAATATTTTCTGAACTTATCGAAAATATATAGCTTGGGCCACGGGTATTGGCCCGGATTTCTTCGAGTCCCCTTCGTCAGGAAAAAATGTTATTTTGGGTTCAAACAAGTAGGTTGTTTGCCATTTTGATGAAGATGGTTTCGGATATCGAGGATGATCCCTCATGGCATACCGCCGAGACTGAAGATGAGGATGCTGGTGAGAGTGGTAATTGCAGTGTTGGGCAGGAGTGTTTGGATAGGCTTGCCATTTCCTTGGGTGGGAATACCATTGTTCCCGTCGCGTCCGAGCCTATTTGCCTGCCCCCAAGTGGCAGAAACACCATGCAGCATTGATTGCCCTTGCATAGATTGCTGAGGGTTGTTCTAAGGTATCGATTTTGCCCTTATTTTGTTATTGAATCCTGCACTGTCTGGAAACTAATTGTCACTCCCAATGGCTACTTGTTAGTGGATCAAGATAGGAATAGTTGTTACCTCATCAGCTTTTAGATGTTTGCATATTTCACTACTTGTAGCAAATGCTTGTTTTCTGTATTATATGGCTTGGTGATAAGACCCCCATTGTGTTTCACATATGATGTTATTCTGTCAACGTGATGACAACTAGGTAGAATTATAATGGGAACACTAATCCAAGTGTTTTTTTATATACTTCTCTACTTGTAGTAACACGCTGGACATGTATGAAACATTTTCATTTGCTCACATTTTGATTGTCCTGTATGCATGATGTGCACACACAAACTGACAGATTATGACTTTATATCAACAACGACACAAGTTCACCTGCAAAGTATTTTTGTGCATTATACCTCTTCTTATAGTCAAATGGATTCAAGTTACCTTAGTTTATTCCTTTTAATTTTGCTCCAGGTAATGATAAAAAATTTGGAGCAAGTGGTGGCAATGGTCTTGAACTCGTTTCAAGATCCTCATCCTCGTGTAAGGTGGGCAGCTATTAATGCAATTGGGCAGTTGTCTACTGATTTGGGCCCAGACCTGCAAGTTCAATATCATCAACGGGTGCTTCCGGCATTAGCTGCTGCCATGGATGATTTTCAGAACCCTCGTGTGCAGGTACATTGATATCAGTGGCTAATTTATTTATCCGTAATGACACTTGTGAAGAGAAATAAGAGTCTCTAAGAAGCTGACATTCTTGGTGGCTTGAACAAGATAATAGTTGGTGTATTATTAGGAGACTATATCTAAGGCTCTTTTTCTTATTGGTTACCACCACTGTAGAGGTATTTTCAATCGAGACTTCACGAGATGAGCGGTGACTGAAAGGCTATCCTAGTCACAAAGGATCAATCTGATTGGGTCATTGAACAATTATAGCATCTGTCTCCAAAATCAGCATGAACACCATATGACTGCTAAGCACTAGTGCATCTCACATGCGTTATTGTCCTGTGGGGTTTCCAGACGTGAACATATTTCTTGATTTGTTATACCAGATGAATGCAAACTTGTGTTTCACACAGTGATAGATACCATATTTATTGAGCCTGTGAAGAAAGTACTGTGAATATGGTTTTGAAGGATGTATCTCATGGTACTGGGGATTTATTTCTTATGTAGGAGCAGTTATCCGAAAATCGTTATTAGGCTTTCATAGGTAGGAAACAAAATGACTGGAATCTGGTGAATTAGTTATTAGATGCGACATAAATTCGATGCAAATTTTTACAGGATCTATAAAAGAACGTGAAAACTTGGATCCTATAGATGTGTTATGGATGCTAAACTTATGATTTGCAAAGTATATTTTGATTATTTGCACTTCTTTTTTTTTTAGCTCAGATTTATTGCAAGTTAATTTTCTCCTTTCTGTTGTTGCAAAACTTTTCCTTGCTTGGTGGGATTATATTGGAACAGATTTCTCGATGAAATCTTTACTGCCATTGGCTGGGGATGTCATTCTTCTTTTCATTATTACGTGGTTCATGACATTTTTCACGTAGAAAACTAAAGCCCAAACCATTTGTAGTTCCCTAGATTCTGGAGGTCAATTGACAGCTCATTATTCTAACGGGTGGCTTAGACATTGATTGTTTCTATTTTAGAATTCTCTAAATTGATGAATTGTCTGTCTAGAATCCCCACCTTTGTATCCCTTAAAAGAATGAATTATGTTATAAGCAGATAACAAGTGCCACTTTTGTATGCTGTCGTAGAATTCCAATAATTTCTCAGTGATAGTAACTCATGCATACCTGTCCTATTTTCTGTTACAATCCCTTCTATCTCAGAATTGTGGATTTTCTGGCTAGTGAGTACTTTTCTTGGTTTTGTTACTTGAATTTCTGATTAAGCATACTCTGATATAGTATTTGATATTAAAAAACATTCTTGCATTAGCTTCGTTCATTTGGATATCGTATAAGCTGTATACTATTATTATTTTCAAAATGAATACATTCCTCTAAGAATTGCAAATTATAGTTTCAGTTGAAAAATGCAATTGGAATTATTTAAAGCTTGTTATGTGCTAGAGGTACACATCTGCTTGCATTCAGTTCTGCTCTATCAGCAAAGAATCTGAGCCCACAATACCCTGCTTAATGTCTGATAAAGGGGAACTATTTCTCTTGAATTGTTTTTGTACTTTAAAATGTTGTGAGACAAGTATATTCATTTGAAAAGTTGTGCAACATATGTAAAAATGGAGGTATACTAGAGAGGCCCTAAAGAAACAAAAAGTACATAAAGTAACAACCAGACTCCGGAAAGTTAGAACATCAAATGGTATCCGAATTCTCCTGGACCCACTACTAGAATTTTGTTCATAGACATCGGTTCTGGACCGATGTTAAACTAATTTTCGACCGATGTCTTAGTGGGTGTAGAGAAAAGTATAGACATCAGTATAAGCGCGTTTTCAACCGATGTCCCAGACAACAACCAACATCGATTTTAAAAAACAAATCGATGTATAATCGTTATAATCATCATATTTTTGTATGTTAGGTATGTCTAATTCTTCATATTTTCACATTTTATGCTTAATAAAGTATATGTCGAACAATACCTATGTGAATATTTGCATCGATTTCTATTCCAGAAGCGATGTCCAGTACACTTGTAGACATCAGTTGCCATGAGTATTGTTTGTTCGTGGGCATTTTTACATGTAGCTTGGCACATTATTTTCTTAGGAACGATGTCTGTATCATAGAGCGAGCTGTATTATGTTGCTCGTACGTGACCGGCAGCCTAACAAGGAGAAGGTGATCACGTCATTCTGTGTAGTGCATACTGTTGAATTGCAGACAATAAGATTGGAGCATACGACTGTAATCATCTCTTTAGGTGAAAGAAATCCAATATGTATAGTTCCCCCAATTTTCCCAGCATTTTGGGTTGTAAGAATTCATAGTATAGTTATAATATTTAGCCCCCAATGCAGAAAAATATAAAAAGGTGTTGGTCACTGGGCATTTCTCTGCAAGCTGTATCCTGACCTCCTGTCCCCTTCATAAGTTTACAACCCAATATTATATAGCATAGTGCCTGCAACTTACGATTCTTATTTTTTTTTGGGGTTCTATGAATGCTCACATGCACTGTTGCTTCAATAATAATCAATTGAGTTTCCATTCTTTAAAGGAATTTCATGACTCAAATGCCCATCAAAGATTGCAAATAGTCCTAGCTCATGGTCTTCAATTTGCTTAAACTGTGCAACAACAGTCTTCCATAGCATGATGGGATTTTCCCTTTACCAAGTGGTAACCATGTGATATATTATGTGACATCTTGCTCTTACCTTTGCCAGAGTCAGGGTCCGATGGACCTAAAACTTTTTCCTGCAATAAGCAAACTCAAAATGAGTTTCTCAATCTGAAACAAATCAAAAAATGAACAAACAACGGGCGATAGTGCTCAAAAAACAACATCAACGGTACAAAATGAGCAAGAGAAAGCAAAAACTTCATATTAGGGGAATCTAGTTTTCAAATTGCAAGGCATCAAATAACCCACTTGCACAAAAGCATATTGTCCACGAATTCCAAAATGTGAAGCTAGTTATAGAATCTTTAAATCTAAGAAAACCTAATCCGAAAACCAGTTCACATATGCAGAAAAACTTTGGCGATTTGATGCAAATCATAATAAGACTATTTCTTCAGCGTGATTTATGCATTTCTAACACAGTCAGGAAGGGAAAAAAATTAACAAAGACATCAGCATTAGTTTATTTCTTTGTACCATGCAACAGAATCACAAAGCATTCAATCCAATGAAACATATAGATTGTCTGGCATTGACGCAATGTATAATTACAGCATCCTACCATGACAATTTATTTCATTCAAACGTCTAAATGTCTAATAAATAAAAAACAAACTGAAAAACACTCTTGCTTAAATTGATACTAGAACAAAAGATTGCTAGGTTTTGATATTCAATTTCCAAATATGAACAGTCTGATGTTTATTGAGATATAAAACTCAAGTGGAAACACTGTATTGTACTAAATCTGAATATGATAGGAATGATGTTCCTATATGCAAAGGGATCAACTATGTTCCTGAAACTAGCTGAGAAAAGATGAGCCAGTTACGAACAACAGGAAGGAAGAAAAGTGACTCCAACAAGAATACATCTAACAAGCATGCCCATCAACTTCAGGTCAGCATCCTACCTTTATAGGTTGTTTACCACCATCATCCAAGGGAAAGGCGAGAGGAAGTTACCAGAGGAAGGTATGTTGCAGAAGAAGGGAAGTGTCAAAAGCATCCTTGATTTAGATTTCAGAGTCAATTCATATAATGCAGGTCCATATGTTTATATATCATAGATTCAGTCGTCAATACTTATGGCGCTAATAATTAGATTACAAAACTAGTTTAGACCAAGTCTTAGAATCAAACATCTTAAGAAAGTGGTTGTAACTTCTGCTAGGAGACAAGCTATTGGCTGCAAAACTTTGCAGTGTTCAAGATTATTAACTTCTGCCATATAGAACTGCCAGAGCAAGTTCATGCTGTGAACCTCAACTTTGACTGTTCTGACAGAGGAGCTATCAGATAATTAATCAAGTGCAGAAGGTTTCACCTTTCTATCACTATATAGTATCTTATTTGAAAAAGAAAAGTATGAGATTAACAATCAAAACTCAAAGACTTCCAATGGGTTCACATATCTCAAATATCAAGCATCTGAATCACAAATACCCTTGACCGTATCCAATATACAAACATTTATAATAGCTATCCAAAAGCAGAACTAGAATATTAGTAGTTTTAACCAATTCAATGGGAAATATCACATTCCTGACAAAGCAACCAAATACTTGAACTTAATTATAATCAGAAGTTCAGAACTCAAACCCTGCCACCCTCTCCCAGCAATTAATCAAAGCTAGAAACTCTAAATGCATCATATTCTTTTTAAATATGCTAGTCTTGGCTCTGGTACTCTTTTTATTATTCTTCATATATTTGATCAAAACACTAAACTTCCAGGCAACAACTAGATCTTCCACTAAACATTACTTACGAAATTGACTTGTCTAGTACATAGAAAGGGTATTACTCCTACAACCTCATCAACTGAAAGTAGCAAAAACAAAAGCAAAAGTGGGGTTTTGACTTTTGACACATCAACAAAACCTCCTGCAACATCCATAAACCCAAACTATCAACAATCCAGAGTGGACTTCCAGATCTAAAATTAGAACTACGAAAAGGACAGAAACACACACAGCAAAGAAGTTGCAGCACCCAATTTAGACAAATGGGCTATTCTCAATCACCACATACAAGGATCTACAAGTAGAAGACTTTAGCCAACATGGGTGTTGCTGTAATCAAATAGAGAACCACCCATATGAAGATTGTTCAAACCCATGAAGGGAAATACGTCACGGATGAAAAAGAGTCCAACTTTGTAACCATACCTTCATCTTGTGGAGGATTTCCTTGCCTGTCATGGCTGTCCTAATGTGGAGCTTAATATTGTGATAATAATAATAATAATAACAACAACAAAACAAAAACTGGGGGGATTGGAATTGGAGCACGGTGGCCAAGAAATGGAGGGGGGGGTGGTGTTTGTATGGAGGCAAGTGTTCAGAGACAGGGATGAGGATGATGGTGGTGTTCAGAGACAGAGACATAGTTCCAATACAGTTTCTCTACAACCGAACGATTCCAAACAAATCTGAAATCAGAAATCGAAAAATCCAGTTCACGATAGAGCTTAAAAGAAAAGCGAAGTATCACGAAGCTTACCCTTTCTACCGGTGAGCTTTCGCTTTTCCCTGCAGAAGATCCTATAAACCTTGTCCTTCAACGAGCTCAGACAAAACGCTTTGGAGGGCGAACTGTGAAGAGTTGAAAAGGGTTTTGGAGGAAGCAAAATCAACTCGAATCCCTCAAGCAGAAGAAATCGAATTTGGGTTTGGCAGGGGGAGGGCAGCAGCGGGAGTTGATGAGGACGTCGTCACCGTCGTAGTGGGAGGCGTGTAAGATGACGGACTGGACGGAGTCGATGCCAAAGAAGCCGAGGACGTATAAGAAGGAAGCAATGAGGAGCTCTAGAATGGCGGCGATCGAGTTCGAGTAAGCTTAAGGTCCAGAATGGAGGTTGAGTTTGGGAGGAGATCCAATTTGGGGTGAGTTTAGAATGAAGGAGTCTCGCTAGGGTTTTCTGTTTCAGTTTTGGGGTCGGGCGCAAATTTTTTTCTAAGTGTGAAAGTTTTGAGTTTTAGTACCCGCTTCCTCATTTCACTTAAAGACTTAGCGGTTTTTGCAAAAATAGGTTCCCGCAAATTTTCAAACAAAACTTTTAACACCGGTCATTTTAAGAACCGATGTTAATGATATACATTTAAATCGATATTTTCGTAAAACGATGTTAGATTACTTATTTACATCGTGGGCAAGTCTGACCGATTTAAAACATGCGATGTCTATGAACAGATTTCTAGTAGTGACCTAGTTGATGTGAGTCATCAGTAGCATTTGTTCAAGAGTTGATTGCTGGGGATGCCAATGGTTGGCTTCACTTGCTTAACCAAATGCTTGAGAATCTGAACATTGGTTTTGTAAAAGGGGCTTCACTCAATTTGTTCCTTGAATAACTAGAAACTTCTCAAACAAATCCAGTTTGGCTTTATCAAACTAAAAGGGGAAAATACACTACAGCCCCCTTCAATCTCTCTGAGTGAATTGCGTTAAGAGCCCCCTTCAATCTTTCTCATTGGCATATATTTACACTGCAGATGGCTCCTTATGATTTATCTTCTTCTTCTTCTTCTTTTTTGTTTTGCACAGATGTTCTGGGAGCTACACTTGCAACTCATTTAGACAAATGCCTCGTGTTTATATTGGGTGCATGAAGTCAGGCGAGGTTTTCTCTGAGCCGTGAGTATAGTCTAGAACTTCATAAACAAGTGTTAACAATCTTAAGAATTTCATGATCTTTTTATGTCTCATATTATTGCTTGCTGGTGTTTTGACGGGAGTCAAAAGTGGTATGAACCAGAATGGTGGAAGGTTGGTGATAAAAAATCGTAAGTTGTACTTCAACTTATTTCATCATTTAATTGAAAGTAGATTATATCCTGATTACTTGTAATTTCTTATCAAAGAATTATAATCAAATGTTTAACTAATGGGAGCAATTCACTTGGACTGAAATTCATAGAAGCTATAAATTATTAGTTATATCTTGTTGGGTAGATTAGTAGAACATCCGATGTATCAGTTCGAAGATATGTAGTTTCTGTAAAAATAGTCTTTGTAAATTTGCTTGGTAATAGGTTTCATTTTGCATATCTCATGAAGCTATGCCAGCCCTTGGAGGTTTATGCACATACATTCCATTTTAGACAGTTTGATACATATCTGTTTTCTGTATTCTCATAGCAAGAACAACCGACAAAATTTTATCAAGTTCAGGAACCACTCTTGGTTTGTTAAATCTTCAGAGATCCTGCCAACTACATATAATAATCACATCTTGACATAAAATATGCCTAATCTAATGGTATGAGTCACAGATTTACAGCCATGCATTTCATGCCTAATCTTGGAGATGTTATACTGAAATTATGTTTCTGCATCCAACAGATATTTTCGCCATGCTTCAGGTGAGATGTATGACATTGCTCAAGGTCTGGCCAAATTTGTTTGAATAAATAGGTGTCTTCCTTCCGCTAAACTATTTTTGGTCTGAATTCTTTTTGATAAACTAGTTCCTTCATTTATCACTGTGCATAGCACTAACTTGAATTCTGTGAGTTGTTCTGCAGAGATATTCTCTGTACCTATGCCCATGATGATGTCGGTGTCGAATCTTGGTTTATTAGGCTTGATGTTAAACATCTTAATGACGCCAAGTTTTGCTGCTCCTCTTGGACAGGAGGTCTGTCTCTCTCCCTCACACACATACATAAGTTACTATATAAAATTTGGTGCCAGCCTGCGCCGATTCAGTTGATTTACTTCTTAAGGTGTTTTTTTGTTACAGGAGCCATTTGTGCTGGTGTGTGATTTGATTTTCTTTGAGGTGGTGGATCAAAGTAAAACCAGATGCAGGGAGATGGTTTAAAAGACATTGGATTCATATCTGTGAGATGTTTGCAGCCTACACAATGTAGAGTATGAAGATTGAGGAAAAATGATCGCTGTGATTGAGAATTTATTCCAAGTGTCTTACCCGTAGGTGAAGTAGCTTTGTTCCCATTACAGTACACTGCAGATAGGAAAGAAGGGATTTCAACAAACCATGCCTAGAGAAGGCAGTCGGTATAGCTTTATAGGTTTAGTAACTGCAAATTTTACAGTGTAATATATAGAGGGTGTTCTAATTGCAACATAATCACACATTTCTTTTGTAGATAGAGGGTGTTCTAATTGCAACATAATCACACATTTCTTTTGTAGCATGTTGATTCGCGTTGGGTTATTCTTTATTCAGAGCAGTAAAAATTTTGGATTTCCTTTGAAAATATGTACTCATTTTTGGAATGATGGTCAAGATTGGTACATTCTTGTATTCGTATTCCTCTTTGTGCCCCAAGTTCCTCTTCATTTTGATGAATCCTTGGCCAATTAAGGATAGCATCATATGCATTGATACTGGGATACCTAAACCAATTACCTTCTGGAACCCTGAGAACCCTAGCTGATATTACCATACCAAAACTCTTAATTGTTTGCAAGTTAATTATGATTTCATGAGACAGAAACAAAAACACGAATTTCTCAATCTTCCTCCTCACGAGATAAACAAGCACACAGATCTAGAGCTTGTACATTAAAAACATTGTTATGTTTATCTGTAGCACCATGCAATTGTCGATATTTAACTCAGAATATACATCACAATAGTGTGCACCACAACATGGCAAACCTAGAATTAAGACAGAATTATGGCAACTATCATATGTGAAGCCCAAGAGCAATTCTTTACAATCAGAGTAGAACAACAATAATACAACTTAAACATAACAGAAATTTGGAGTTTGGGGTTTTGTTTAGAGTCAAACACATAACAAATTCGGAAACGTGACCGCACTAGGACAACAAATGAATCAAACTACAGTTTTTAACTGTGGTCTGATTACCATGTTTGCTGTTGTGAACTTGTGATAGGTTATGCCTTTCATTTCAACCATCCATCAGGGACCCAGATCAAGTCCATAAAACTGATTTAAGATTCAGTAGTAAGTAATTTCCAAAAGAAAAGCAAAACTAAATGATTAAACTGTAATGAGTAGAGTAAAGGGTTTCATTATCTAGTGCTGCATATCACAAGTTCAAAACTTTAAGAGCCCAGATCCAGCAAACTTGAAAGAGAAATAGGGTCTAACCTCAAATGTGTTCTTCAGTAGCTCATCAACTGTAAAGTTAAAAAGCCAAAAAAGACGAACGAGAAGAAATTTCAGATCAAACAAAAGGATGATCCATTTACATATTAGAAATGGGTTGTTCAAACTCTACCTTCCTCCATTGTCAATTGAAACTGCTTGATCGCTACTAGATTAGGAATACCAATCTTCTTTTCTGTTAGTTCCCTTTGCAGATATTTAAACAAAAAGAAAGACTGCAAATTTTAGTTCAACTACCGTAAACCCGAAAGAAATTGCAGAAGCATTTCAATTCCGTATTAATAAAATTCATAGACATCCCAAATTCAATCAATCTAATGCTTTTATACATCAATTCCATATATTCATCTCCACCACAAAATTACAGATTTAATTAATTTCAATATCCCAACAGAAACACATTCACAACTCAAAAGGCTTGGAATTCTTACCTTGTACCATTTCTACCGAGACAATAGTCTCAATGACCTGCTGCTTCATGCAATCCTCCTTAGTTCCTCATCATCCCTTTAAAAATCAATCGAAATCAAGACCAGAAGCTCCCCTTTACATTTCTATAAATACTAGTAGTGGACATAAAGGTAAAATTAGTCCCGTGGAGGGAAAGAAATGAAAATTGAAAATTGAAAAACGCCTAGGTTTTAAATTTTTTTTTTTTTTAGAAATTAGTATCAACTTTTTTTTTAATAAATAATGCACGGTTTGTGTCCACAATCGAATAGAAATTGGACAATTTATTCATGTCATACCAATTTATTATTAACGATATAAATCAATAACACTAAAAATAAAGACATGGTACATCTCAAACCTTTTCAGCAATTTAAGTATAACTTGTTTATTAAGGTTATTCAAAACTAAAACCCTCCGTGAGCAAAATGGGGGAGAAAATGGAATTTTTAAAAATGCCCAGTTGGATGTTGTCCACATATATTCGTGTGGTAGGAATTTCAGCGATTTCCCCCTTCGGTTGGGCCTCGATCTACCCGGTCAACTCGATACCCTAAATATAATATAAAACAAATATGCTCGTAACTGGTCCTTGGCAATTCACATTTTTCTATCTTTCAGCTCCCGCACTCTTGTGGATAGGGGGTCTACTTACGGATGTAAAAATCCGGGAACGTTTGTCCTGGCATGGTACCGCTCCCCTTAGGGAAGTTTGCTTGTGCAAAGCGTTGATCGCTCCGTTGGGTGCCTTATTCACAGCAGATCGGCCTAATTTTTTTACACAATCCCTATCACTGTTGTATATGGGAATTTTCAAATGAATCGATTTTCATTTCAGAATTTTTGGATCTCACATAATCCTTATATGCCTAGTAATGTAGTATAACTTTGTTTATTAGGCTTGTTACCCTCCATGAGCAAAATAGGGGAGGAAATGGAATTTTTTAAAATGCACGTTGGATGTTGTCCGCATACAAATATATGGTAGTGGTAGAAATTTCAGCAATTTCCGCCTTCGGAATCTACCCGGTCAACTCGATACCCTAAATAGAACAAATATGCTCGTAACCGGTGCTTGGCAATTCACTTTTTTCGATCTTTTAGCTCCCACACTCTCGTGAGTAGGGGGTCTACTTACGGATGTAAAAATTCTTGGACATTTGTCCGCACATGGTGCCACTCCCCTTAGGGAAGTTTGCTTGTGCAAAGCGTTGACCGCTCCATTGGGTGCCTTATTCAGGGCGGATCGGCCTAATTTTTTTACAAAATACCTATCACTGTTCTATAAACATATCAGAAGTTTCAGATTGATTGATTTTCATTTCAAAATTGTTGGATCGTACATAATCCATATATGCCTAGTAATGTAGTATAACTTTGTTTATTAGGCTTGTTACCCTCCACAAGCAAAATGGGGGACGAAATGGAATTTTTTTTAAATGCACCATACTTGATGTGAAAAAATAAGCACGTTTCACGGTCGTTATGTTATCGGTCAACCAAGAAGACATATAAGTGACAACGGTTGACCAATTCGATCGGATTCGAAAATATGGTGAAATTGGCTAAATTTTTTACCACACTCATAATTTATTGTAATAATCACATCCACCGGTCAGTTTTTTCATTTTATTTGAATTTATAGAGGTTGCACTTTGGAGTGTATGATATATAAATATAGGTTTATAAGAGTAACTAAGTTTGACCTAGTTGATCGAATTCGAAACGAGAACTAAATTGGCTGGATTTTTTACAACCACCATAAAACATTACAATCTCTCCATCGAGCGGTTGGTTTCTCCAAATTCATCTTCCACTTCATGGTTGCTCTAGAATGGACCTTAACAATTTAAATGCAATGTATAAGTCATACAACTTTAGGAGGCAAATTGGTATAGGCCAACTTATTTGTAATTAAAAATTGAAATTTTTATCTTATGTCCACACATCCATCGATGAAATATTTACAAATGTGATGTAAAAAAATAAGCAAGTTTTACAGTCATCACGCCATCGGTCAACCAAGAAAACATGCAAGTGACTATGGTTGATTAATCTGATCGGGTTTGAAACTATGGTGAAATTGACTAAATTTTTAACCACACGTATAATTTATTGTAATAATCACATCTAACGGTCGGTTTTCCTATTTTCTTTGAATTGCTAGAGGTTGCTCTTTGGAGTGTATGATATATAAATATAGATTTATAAAAAATTAGTGTCTTTAAAAATTTATTTATAAATAAATTAGTGTCTATATATAAATATAGATTTTTTTTGGTACAATATAGATTTGTTCCGTTTGGTTGTATTTGATCATTGTACATACTGGGTAAGTCTCAACTAAATTTGGCACTATCGACTGGGCCCCATCGGTACTCTCAGGTACTATGCCATGGGCCGGGTTCACGACCCACCATGGCCGGGCCCATATGGGATGCCAACCCGGGCACCCAGGGCCCGGGACAAGGCCAGCACAGCCCATCTATTTACACAACAGGAGGGCTGATATGGCATCAGAAGAACAACCTGTGTCCCACATCGAAGCTAGGGGAAACTCCTTTCCCATGGTCGGAGTATAAAGACATTAGCACAACCACCTTTTACGGTTAATAACTCCTTTGTCCACTATTTACTTGATACACATCTATTAGTTTCTCACTCAGGCATCAGAGAGGTGTAAACCGTCCGGTACGGTTTACCCCTCTAACGTTGTGTTCTTGATACAGGATTTAGGAGTTAGATCGGTACCCCAGACGGTATAGCATTCTGTGTGAGGTACCCGGAGAAAGCCACCAGAAACATTGGCGCGCCAGGTAGGGGCTCGTATCATGGATGAGCCAGAAGTGGCAGGAGAGGGTAGAAGTGTCGCCCGGGCACTGATATTCACTCCGGGAACTTCTTCAGCAGAAGCGCCAAGTGTTCAAGGATCAATGCATGGTCTCGGATCCTTGGACCCCATAGTCCCGGAAGAAGTGACTCCGGTATCGGAGATGGATTCTATGCGAGCTGAGATCGCAGCCTTCAGGGAACAATCCAGGATCGATCGGGAACAAAGGAGTACCGATAGGGAAACAAACCGCCTTGCACAACAGAGAATGCAGGATTTGGAAGATGAAAACACAGCGCTGGCCCGAGCACTGGATAGCAGGCACCAGCACAACGAGGCACTCACCCAGGCCCTGGCTAGATCATCCTCGCTAGCAACAGGTGTGAACACTGCACCAACAACAGGAGGCCCCAGCACCGCCCCAGCACCTTCTGCGGAGGGCGGTCAACGGATAATCCAGATACCAGTAGACTTATTCCCGGAAAACTTGAGGCATCTGCCACCACCACTGTTACCACAGCCAGTTCACAATATCCCACCGGTAACCGATGCTAACACGGCATTACTAGTGCAAATGAGCAACTCTTTGCATGCCCTGCAGGCAAGGGTACAGGCCACAGAAAATAGAGACACCTGGAGAGCTATGACGACTTACGAGGATCGCCCGGGCCCTTTCACCCAACAGGTTAGAGGAGCCATTCGAGCGAATACATCGAAACCACTGAAGATTGACTATACGGGAGTTGGAGACCCCTACCAGCATCTCCAGGCTTTTCGATCACAAACAAGCGCCAAGGGATATACGGATGAAGTGTGTTGTAATATGTTCCAAGAGACCTTGTCAGGGGAGGCTTTGAGTTGGTTCTACGAACTGCCGGTCGGTTCTGTAAGGAATTTTAAGGAGCTGGCTGACAAATTTGTCGCTCAATTCATCTTACGCACCGATGGGATACACACACCAAAGGCCCTGTTAAAAGTCCAACAGGGAGAAGATGAAACTTTGAAGTCTTTTGTAAATCGATGGCAGGCGGCTACTGCTAAGTGCCGGGACCTTAATAAGGAACTGGCTGAGCTGGCTTTCAGGAGGGGCTTAAGGCGCGGAGAATTTCTCTACGGGATCAACCATAATCCTCCAGCTAGCTACGATGAGCTGATGGCCACTGCCATCAGACATGCTCAGGCCGAATTCGAGACTTACGGGGACAACCCCAGACCGGAGCTAAGATTCTCCTCACCGACCTCGACTGTCAGGGATGAAACACGAAAGAGGGAGTGGGTCTATAGCCATGATAGGTCACCCCATACCTCGAACAAAAAAAGCAAAGAGTCCTCGTCCAGGTCAAACAGTTACGGGACCACCCACCCTCACCGGGAGCCGAGGGCACAGCAGGCCCCACGGACACCACCACCACCCCGGTATGAGGTGTTCACAATCCTCAACGCTTCATACGAGACTATTTGGAACGAAAACAAGGATGAGATACCGGGACCACCCCCGAAGAAATTCCCGAAGAGTAAACTTACCCAGCAGGATACCGGAAAGTTCTGCACTTATCATGAGGATGCCGGACATAATACCAATCTCTGCATTGCTTTAAAAAATACAATCGAGTCCCTCATCCAGAGGGGCAAGCTTCAACGATACCTACCTGCTAAGGAGATAGGAGCTATAGACGTGTACGGCCAGATCTTCACGATCCACGGTGGGGCCCGAAAGAGTTGCCCCCCCAGGGGAGGAAACGAAATTCTAGTTTCGGCCGTCCGGAAGTTTCCAACTTCCACAAGGCTCCGCAGTAGGACGGTGGCACCGGATGGACATCGGTGACATTCCTGCAGGAGGAGGAGGCCGACCTAAGGATGCCCCATGATGATCCCTTCCTAATCACGCTCCAAATGGACCATTATATAATGTCCCGGGTGCTCGTGGACACCGGGGCCTCAGTTAGCGTATTATTTCGCGATGCATACAAAGCTTTGAACAGAGGAAGGTCCAAGCTGTCACAGGATAATGAGCCCCTCATTAGTTTTTCAGGATATATCGTCCAACCACTCGGATCAGATTACCTATCGATCACGATCGGCGAAAGTCCGAATTGTTCAATCATCAAAACAGAGTTCATCGTAGTGGACTGCGTCTCAGCCTACAATGCTATCCTGGGCCGTCCGACACTCTGGCGTCTGAAAACCTTCATAGCAGGTCACATGTTGATGATGAAAGTACCAACCCCGGCCGGCACTGCTACAATCAGGGGTGATCAGGCCGCCGCGAGGAAGTGCTATTCTCTAACAGTATCACGCGGTAAGGGAAAGTCTGAAATGTTGCACGTAGCTACTAACCCTCTGCTGGACAGGTACGAGGATCCCAAAGCCGATACCGACTCCAACGATGAACGGCCCGGTGCCGTAGAAGACATTGAAGAGGTGGTCCTATCAAAGCAGTTCCCGGACAGGACTGTTAGGATTGGTACAAGGCTGTCTCCAGTTGTCAGGGAAGGATTGATCTCGTTTCTCCGATCTAACACATCTGCATTCGCCTGGTCCTATGAGGACATGCCAGGTATACCGCCAGAGATAGCCACGCACAATCTTAGTATTGTTCCTTACTCAACACCGGTAAGACAAAAGCGAAGGGCCTTCACACAAGATAAGTACCGGGCTATCCAGGTTGAGGTAAAGAAGCTGATCGCCATCAACTTTATCAGGGAAGTAACATACCCCCGGTGGTTAGCCAACGTGGTAATGGTACCAAAGAAATCCCCGGGATCATGGCGCATGTGTGTGGACTACACAAACCTCAATCGGGCATGCCCTAAGGATAGCTTCCCGTTCCCGCGAATTGATCAATTAATCGACTCCACTGCTGGGTACCGATTACTCAGTTTCATGGATGCGTTCAGTGGGTACAACCAAATTCGAATGAACCCGGCAGACGAGGAGCACACTGCCTTTACCAGAGACAAAGGTCTCTATTGCTACCAGGTCATGCCTTTCGGGTTAAAGAATGCAGGCGCCACTTATCAGCGACTTGTCAACTCCATGTTTGAGGAGGTTATCGGTACTATCATGGAGGTATACGTGGACGACATGCTGGTAAAAAGTTTAACTCTGGAGGATCATGTAGCCAACTTGTCAATCGTCTTCACCATCATATTGTGCAATGGGATGCGGCTTAACCCACAGAAGTGCATCTTCGGGGTCGAGGTAGGAAAGTTTCTCGGGTACATCATTAGCCATAGGGGAATTGAGGCCAATCTAGAGAAGGTGCAGGCTATATTAGACATGGTGTCCCCAACCTACAGGAACGAGGTCCAATCTCTTGTAGGCAAAGTGGCCGCCCTGTCAAGATTCATCTCCAGGCTGACGGAAAAGTGTACTCCTTTCTTCAAATTGCTAAAAACCCAGCACGTCGAGTTGATAGCCTGGACAGCGGAGCACGAGGCTGCTTTCCTTGGCTTGAAGTCATACTTGTCAGAGGTACCTCTACTCTACAAACCTGTTCCCGGAGAGATGCTCTACGTATAGCTGGCGGCATCGTCAACGGCTGTGAGCTCAGTTCTGATTAGGAAGGACTCCGATTGTGAGTACCCAGTGTACTACGCTGGAAAAGGTTACACTGGTGCAGAATCTAGGTACCCGGACATTGAAAGAGTGGCACTGGCTCTCCTGGTATCAGCCCGGAAGCTCAGACATTACTTCCAGGCACACTCGATCACCGTTTTCACTAATCACCCATTGAGGCAGGTTTTACAAAAACCAGAGGTATCGGGCAGGTTAATTAAATGGGCCATCGAGCTGGGGGAGTTCGATATCAAATACCAACCCCGGACAGCCATCAAAGGCCAGGCAGCGGCAGATTTTATTTCAGAATCAATCCCCTCCAATAACCCAAACCAGGAATCACCTGAACCACTAGCCGCAGATCCACCTCCGCCAAGCACTTGGCGATTATACGTTGATGGAGCATCCAACAAGAAAACCAGCGGAGCCGGTATCCTGCTAATTAGCCCGGACGAGCAAGTCTACGAGTACGCCCTCAAATTTGCCTTCAAAGCATCCAACAATGCCGCAGAGTACGAGGCACTTATAGCAGGTCTGCAGATCGCCCGGGAGCTAGGGGTGCAGCACCTTAGTATCTTCAGTGATTCTCAGTTAGTCGTAAACCAGGTCAGCGGTAACTTCGAGGCAAAGGAGCCCCACATGTCCTCCTACCAGCCTTGGCCCGGGCATTAGTTCAAAGGTTTACCTCATACATTTTTACCCAAATATCGAGGGCAGAAAACGACAAGGCAGACGCCCTTGCAAAGCTCGCATCAACTTCTCCAAACCCTACCTTTGGGGCCACCAAGGTCGAAATACTCGCTAGCCCTAGCACTTCTAAAACGGTGTCAGAAATATTTGCGGTGGATCACATAGCTTCATGGATGGACCCAATTTTGAAATACATGGTCGACGGCCTAACACCGGATGATAAGGTTGAGGCCAGAAGACTACAGCTAAGGTCAGCTCGATACACGATCATGAATGGAAAACTGTACAGAAGGGGGCATTGCTTTCCCAACCTGAAGTGTGTAACACCGGAGGAAGGTCACAAAATAATGAAGGACATTCACGCTGGTGTATGTGGTAACCATGCCGGAGCCCGATCTCTTGCACACAAGACCCTAAGGGCAGGATACTTCTGGCCAACCATGTCGGCCCTGGCCCAAACAATATCCAGTTCTTGCCACAAATGCCAAATGTATGCAAATATCCCAAGGGCACGGCCCATCGCCCTTTCCATCCTCCTTGCACCATGGCCGTTTTGTCAGTGGGGTTTGGACCTGATTGGTAAACTTCCCACAACAGTGGGATAGTTCAAATACGCCATTGTTGCTGTGGACTACCAAACAAAGTGGGTGGAGGCAGAACCTCTCGTCGCCATCACCACGGAAAAGGTCAAAAGCTTCCTATGGAAGAACATCTACTGCAGGTTTGGAGTCCCGGATACCATAGTCACGGACAATGGTACCCAGTTTGACAATGACGAGTTGAGGGCTTACACACAGAACCTAGGCACTAGGATCCTCTATGCTTCCCCGGCTCACCCCCAGACCAACGGTCAGGTCGAAGCTGTCAACAAGATAATCAAGAAAATACTGAAAAAGAAGCTTGACGAAGCCAAGGGTATTTGGGCTGCTAAACTCCCGGAGGTGTTGTGGGCTATCAGGACCACGGCAGCGGAGGCTACCGGAGAGACCCCTTTCTGCATGGCTTTTGGATCAGAAGCAGTACTCCCTATTGAAACCCAAATCCAGAGTCCCCGGATCGAATACTTCGATGCGGGTACCAACTCACAGGGCCTACACCTCGATGCTGATTTACTCGAGGAACGAAGAGATGTGGCACACATGCATAACTTGGCAAACAAGCAGAGGATAGCTTGTTACTACGATACCAAGGTACAGTCCCGGACATTAAAATTAGGGGACTGGGTCATGAAGCAAGTCTACCCAGAGCCCCGGGGACTGGATCCATCCTGGACAGGCCCTTACGAGATCATTGAAGAGGTAGGTCCCGCAACCTTTTTCATCCGGGACATGAACGGGGTTGTTTCCAGGCATCCATGGAATACCCAGCGCCTGCGGTATTACTACAAGTAGCTCCGGGAGCATCTTGTCCTAGCTTTTGCTTTTTGAACATACAGCTATGGCAAGCTACCCATCGGGTACTCATTCTGTATTTAACCACCGTGTGGTATTTGATTGGAAAAATGAATTATTCAGACCATTTCTAGCAATTTTTTTACCTACCCCGGACATTCCCGGACATAGCTATTGTCAGTTACTCTATTCCGGTAATAAGTGATGCAAACAAATGCTTAAGGGTACGAAAATCCTAGAAATTTTAATTCCTTTCCAATTCCCATTCAAATTCAGGATGTTCCCATTCACAAAAAGCCTGGACTACCAGACAGAATTAGACAATTGCTCAAACGGATAATAAAAAAAAAAAAGAGAATTTTATTTACAACCGCTCGCCACCGGTACTCTGGGACCCTCCGACACCAGACTTGGCCGCCGCCTCCCGATCTTTCTTCTTTTTCTCCAGGAGACCCCGCCTGAATTTAGCTTCATCTAAATACCCGGCCGCCACCCACTCCTTGAATTTCATGATAACAGCCTTATCTTGGGCAGCAGCCAGCATAGCGATAAGCGCTTCCGAGGACTTGTACTCCTCCACGACCTCGTGCCTCTCCACGGGAAGGCGATCCTCCAGGTGGTCTGCCTTCTCCTTCCATGACACGGCAGACTCTGTAGCTCTTTTCTTGGAGTCCTGGGCATTTTTTACCTCTTCCCGCGCCTCAGAGACTTCACCCTCAAGCTCTGCGATCCGCTGCTTAGCGGCGGCCATCTCAGCCTTCAATGAGTCCCTCTGCTTCTCCAGCTTGGCCTTCTCGCCGTGAAGATACTTCACCTGCCCGGAGAGATTGCTAACCTCTTCCTTCAGATGAGTATCTTCCTCGCTGGCGTCAATGGCGTACACATTGAAGAGTGCCTACAAAAACACCAATTAAAACGTATATAACAATAAAAATCGTTTGCAGAAAATGAAACAAGACGTACCCGCATCATGGATTCCCAGGCAAGACGGCGATTCTCCAGAGGCGTATTATCCTTGGCTCGAACCCGGTCTAGGTCGATATCCTTCAGGTCACCAAGCATGGACCGCACGAACTTTTCATCGGCAACCCCGTACTCGCTCAGCAGCTGCTTGATGGGCTACTTGGGGATTACCGGAATCGGAGGAGATAGCAAGCCAAGCGAAGGCGACGACTCTGGTCCCGGGTTATGTTTCTTCTGCCTCTCCTGGATGAAGCTAAATTCAGGCGAGGTCTTCTGGAGAAAAAGAAGAAAGATTGGGAGGCGGCGGTCAAGTCTGGTGCCGGTGGGTCCCAGAGTACCGGTGGCGAGCGGTAGTAAATTAATTTTTTTTTTTTTTTTTTTTTTGTGGAAATTACTAGTTTGAACATTTGTCTAATTCCTGTGTCTGGTAGTCCAAGCATTTTGTGAATGGAAATTTCTTGAATTTGAATGGGAATTGGAAAGGAATTAAAATTTCTAGGATTTCGTACCTTGAGCATTTGTTTGCATCACTTATTACCGGAATAGAGTAACTGAAAATAGCTATGTCCGGGAATGTCCGGGGTAGGTAAATAAAATGCTAGAAATGGTCTGAATAATTCATTTTTCCATTCAAATACTACATGTTGGTTAAATACAGAATGAGTACCCGATGGGTAGCTTACCATAGCTGTATGGTCAAAAAGCAAAAGCTAGGACAAGATGCTCCCGGAGCTACTTGTAATAGTACCGCAGGCGCTGGGTATTCCATGGATGCCTGGAAACGACCCCGTTCATGTCACGGATGAAAAAGGTTGCGGGGCCTACTTCTTCAATGATCTCGTAAGGGCCTGTCCAGGATGGATCCAGTCCCCGGGGTTCTGGGTAGACTTGCTTCATGACCCAGTCCCCCAACTTCAGTGTCCGGGATTGTACCTTGGCATCGTAATAACGGGCTATCCTCCGCTTGTTTGCCAAGTTATGCATGTGTGCCACATCCCTTCATTCCTCGAGTAAATCAGCATCGAGGTGTAGGCCTTCGGAGTTGGTACCCGCATCGAAGTATTTGATGCGGGGACTCTGGATTTGTGTTTCAATAGGGAGTACTGCTTCTGATCCGAAAGCCATGCAGAAGGGGGTCTCTCCGGTGGCCTCCGTTGCTGTGGTCCTGATGGCCCACAACACCTCCGAGAGTTTAGCAGCCCAAAGACCCTTGGCTTCGTCCAGCTTCTTTTTCAGTATTTTCTTGATTATCTTGTTGACAGCTTCGACCTGACCGTTGGTCTGGGGGTGAGCCGGGGAAGCATAGAGGATCTTAGTGCCCAGGTTCTTTGTGTAAGCCCTCAACTCATCATTGTCAAACTGGGTACCATTGTCCGTGACTATGGTGTCCGGGACTCCAAACCTGCAGTAGATGTTCTTCCATAGGAAGTTTTTGACCTTTTCCGTGGTGATGGCGACGAGAGGTTCTGCCTCCACCCACTTTGTTTGGTAGTCCACAGCGACAATGGCGTATTTGAACTGTCCCACTGCTGTGGGAAGTTTACCAATCAAGTCCAAACCCCACTGACAGAACGGCCATGGTGCAAGGAGGATGGAGAGGGAAATGGGTGGTGCCCTTGGGATATTTGCATACATTTGGCATTTGTGGCAAGAACTGGATATTGTTTGGGCCAGGGCCGACATGGTTGGCCAGAAATATCCTGCCCTTAGGGTCTTGTGTGCAAGAGATCGGGCTCCGGCATGGTTACCACATACACCAGCGTGAATGTCCTTCATTACTTTGTGACCTTCCTCCGGTGTTACACACTTCAGGTTAGGAAAGCAGTGACCTCTTCTGTACAATTTTCCATTCATGATCGTGTATCGAGCTGACCTTAACTGTAGTCTTCTGGCCTCGACCTTATCGTCCGGTGCCTGGCCGTCGACCATGTATTTCAAAATTGGGTCCATCCATGAAGCTGTGTGGTCCACCGTAAATATTTCTGACACCGTTTTAGAAGTGCTAGGTCTTTCGAGTATTTCGACCTTAGTGGCCCCATAGGTAGGACTTGGAGAATTTGATGCAAGCTTAGCAAGGGCATCTGCCTTGTCGTTTTCTGCCCTCGGTATTTGGGTAAAAATGTAGGAGGTAAACCTCTGAACTAATGCCCGGGCTAAGGCCTGGTAAGAGGACATGTGGGGCTCCTTTGCCTCGAAGTTACCGCATACCTGGTTTACGACTAACTGAGAATCATTGAAGATACTAAGGTGCTGCACCCCTAGTTCCCGGGCGATCTGCAGACCTGCTATGAGTGCCTCGTACTCTGCGGCATTGTTGGATGCTTTGAAGGCAAATTTGAGGGCGTACTCGTAGACTTGATCGTCCGGGCTAATTAGCATGATACCGGCTCCACTGGTTTTCTTGTTGGACGCGCCATCGACGTATAATTGCCAAGTGCCTGGCGGAGGTGGATCTGCGGCTAGTGGTTCAGGTGATTCCAGGGGCAGGTTATGGGGGGGAATTGACTCGGAAATAAAATCTACCGCTGCCTGGCCCTTAATAGCTGTCCGGGGCTGGTACTTGATATCGAACTCCCCCAGCTCGATGGCCCATTTAATTAACCTGCCCGATGTCTCTGGTTTCTGCAAAACCTGCCTCAATGGGTGATTAGTGAAAACGGTGATTGAGTGCGCTTGGAAGTAATGTCTAAGCTTCCGGGCTGATACCAGGAGGGCCAGTGCCACTTTTTCAATGTCCGGGTACCTGGATTCTGCACCAGTGTAACCTTTTCCAGCGTAGTACACTGGGTACTCGCAATCGGAGTCCTTCCTAATAAGAACTGAGCTCACAGCTGTTGACGATGCCGCCAGATATATGTAGAGCAATTCTCCTGGAACAGGTTTGTAGAGTAGAGGTACCTCTGACAAGTATGCCTTCAAGCCAAGAAAAGCAGCCTTGTGCTCCGCTGTCCAGGCTATTACCTCGACGTGCTGGGTTTTTAGCAATTTGAAGAAAGGAGTACACTTGTCCGTCAGCCTGGAGATGAATCTTGATAGGGCGACCACCTTGCCTGTAAGAGATTGGACCTCGTTTCGGTAGGTTGGGGACACCATGTCTAATATAGCCTGTACCTTCTCCGGATTGGCCTCAATTCCCCTGTGGCTAATGATGTACCAGAGAAACTTTCCTACCTCGACCCCGAAGATGCACTTCTGTGGGTTAAGTCGCATACCATTGCGCAATATGATGGTGAAGACGATTGATAAGTTGGTTACGTGATCCTCCGGAGTTAGACTTTTTACCAGCATGTCGTCCACATATACCTCCATGATAGTACCGATAACTTCCTCAAACATGGAGTTGACCAGTCGCTGATAAGTGGCACCTGAATTCTTTAACCCAAAAGGCATGACCTGGTAGCAATAAAGTCCTTTGTCTGTGGTAAAGGCAGTGTGCTCCTCGTCTGCCGCATTCATTCGAATTTGGTTGTATCCACTGAACGCATCCATGAAACTGAGTAACCGGTACCCAGCAGTGGAGTCGATTAATTGGTCAATTCGCGGGAGCGGGAAGCTATCTTTAGGGCACGCTCGGTTGAGGTTGGTGTAGTCCACACACATGCGCCATGATCCCGGAGATTTCTTTGGTACCATGACCACGTTGGCTAACCACCGGGGGTATGTTACTTCTCTGACAAATTTGATGGCCATCAACTTCTTTACTTCAACCTGGATAGCCCGGTACTTATCGTGTGTGAAGGCCCTTCGTTTTTGTCTTACCGGTGTCGAGTAAGGAACAATACTAAGATTGTGCGTGGCTATCTCCGTCGGTATACCAGGCATGTCCTCATATGACCAGGCGAATGCAGATGTGTTAGAGCGGAGAAACGAGATCAACCCTTCCCTGACAACCGGAGACAGCCTAGTACCAATCTTAACAGTCCTGTCCGGGAACTGCTCTGATAGCACCACCTCTTCAATGTCTTCTACGGCACTGGGCCGTTCGTCGGAATCGGTATCATCTCTAAGATCTTCGTACTTGTCTGTCAGAGGGTTAGTAGCTACGTGCAACATTTCAGACTTTCCCTTACCACGAGATACAGTCAAAGAATAACATTTCCTCGCAGCGGCCTGATCACCCCGGATCGTAGCAGTGCCGGCCGGGGTGGGCACTTTCATCATCAGCATGTGACCTGCAATGAAGGTTTTCAGACGCCAGAGTGCCGGTCGACCCAGGATAGCATTATAGGATGAGACGCAGTCCACCACGATGAACTCTGTTTTGATGGTTGAACAATTTGGACTTTCTCCTATCGTGATCGATAAGTAATCTGATCTGAGTGGTTGGATGATATCTCCTGAAAAACTAATGAGGGGCTCACTATCTTGTGACAGCTTGGCTCTTCCTCTGTTCAAAGCTTTGTATGCATCGCGAAATATTACGCTAACTAAGGCCCCAGTGTCTACGAGCACCCTGGACATTATATAATGGTCTATTTGAAGCGTGATTAGGAAGAGATCATCATGGGGCATCTTCAGATTGGCTTCCTCCTCCTGCAGGAATGTCACCGATGTCCACCCGGTGCCACAGTCTTGGTGCGGGGCCTTGTGGAAGTTGAAAACTTCCGGACGGCCGAAACTAGAATTTCGTTTCTTCCTCAGGGGAGGCAACTCTTTCGGGCCCCCACCGTGGATCGTGAAGATCTGGCCGTATACGTCTACAGCTCCTATCTCCTTAGCAGGTAGGTATCATTTAAGCTTGCCCTTCTGGATGAGGGACTCGATTGTATTTTTTAAAGCAACGCAGAGATTGGTATTGTGTCCGGCATCCTCATGATAAGTGCAGAATTTTCCTGTATCCTGCTGGGTAAGTTTACTCTTCGGGAACTTCCTTGGGGGTGGTCCCGGAATCTCACCCTTGTTTTCGTTCCAAATAGTCTCGTATGAAGCGTTGAGGATTGTGAATACCTCATACCGGGGCGGTGGTGGTGTCCTGGGGGCCTGTTGTACCCTCGGCTCCCGGTGAGGGTGAGTGGTCCCGTAACTGTTAGACCTGGATGAGGACTCTTTGCCTCTTTTGTTTGAGGTATGGGGTGACTTGTCATGACTATGGACCCACTCCCTCTTTCGTGGCTCATCCCTGACCTTCGAGGCCGGTGTGGAAAATCTTAGCTCCGGTCTGGGTGTGTCTCTGTACGTTTCGAATTCGGCCTGGGCGTGTCTGATGGCAGTGGCCATCAGCTCGTCGTAGTTAGCTGGAGGATTATGGTTGATCCCGTAGATAAATTCTTTGCACCTTAAGCCCCTCCTGAAAGCCAGCTCAGCCAGTTCCTTATTAAGGTCCCGGCAATTAGCGGTAGCCGCCTGCCATCGATTTACAAAAGACTTCAAAGTTTCATCTTCTCCCTGATGGACCTTTAACAGGCCCTTTGGTGTGTGTATCCCGTCGGTGCGTAAGATGAATCGAGCTACAAACTTGTCAGCTAACTCCTTAAAATTCCCTACAGAACCGACCGGCAGTTCATAGAACCAGCTCAAAGCCTCCCCTGACAAGGTCTCCTGGAACATATTACAACACACTTCATCCGTATATCCCTTGGCGCTTGTTTGTGATCGGAAAGCCTGTAGATGCTGGTAGGGGTCTCCAACTCCCGTATAGTCAATCTTCAGTGGTTTCGATGTATTCGCTCGAATGGCTCCTCTAACCTGTTGGGTGAAAGGGCCCGGGCGGTCCTCGTAAGTCGTCATAGCTCTCCAGGTGTCTCTATTTTCTGTGGCCTGTACCCTTGCCTGCAGGGCATGCAAAGAGTTGCTCATTTGCACTAGTAATGTCGTGTTAGCATCGGTTACCGGTGGGATATTGTGAACTGGCTGTGGTAACGGTTGTTGTGGCAGATGCCTCAAGCTTTCCGGGTTAAGTCTACTGGTATCTGGGTTATCCGTTGACCGCCCTCCGCAGAAGGTGTTGGGGCGGTGCTGGGGCCTCCTGTTGTCGGGGCGGTGTTCACACCTGTTGCTAGGGAGGATGCTCTAGCCAGGGCTTGGGTTAGTGCCTCGTTGTGCTGGTGCCTCCTGTCCAGTGCTCGGGCCAGCGCTGTGTTTTCATCTTCCAAATCCTGCATTCTCTGTTGCACAAGGCGGTTTGTTTCCCTATCGGTACTCCTTTGTTCCCCATCGATCCTGGATTGTTCCCTGAAGGTTGCAATCTCAGCTCGCATAGACTCCAACTCTGATACCGGAGTCACTTGATCCGGGACTATCGGGTCCAAGGATCCGAGACCATGCATTGATCCTTGAACACTTGGCACTTCTGCTGAGGAAGTTCCCGGAGTGAATATCAGTGCCCGGGAGACACTTCTACCCTCTCCTGCCACTTCTGGCTCATCCATCATACGTACCCCTATCTGGCGCGCCAATGTTTCTGGTGGCTTTCTCTGGGTACCTCACACAGAATGCTATACCGTCTGGGGTACCGATCCAACTCCCGTATCCTGTATCAAGAACGCAACGTTAGAGGGGTAAACCGTACCGGACGGTGTACACCTCTCCAATGTCTGAGTGAGAAACTAATAGTTGTATATTAAGTAAATAGTGGACAAAGGAGTTATTACCCGTAAAAGGTGGTTGTGCCAATGTCTTTATACTCGACCATGGGAAAGGAGTCTCCCCTAGCTTCGATGTGGGACACAGGTTGTTCTTTTGATGCCATATCAGCCCTCTTGTTGTGTAAATAGATGGGCTGTGCTGGCCTTGTCCCGGGCCCTGGGTGCCCGGGGTGGCATCCCATATGGGCCCGGCCATGGTGGGTCGTGAACCCGGCCCATGGCATAGTACCTGAGAGTACCGATGGGGCCCAGCCGATAGTGCCAAACTTAGTTGAGACTTACCCAGTGTGTACACGAAGGAGTAATGGTAACGACACAGTTAAATTTTTGTATGAGGACTAATTTGTTTTCGTATGCTCAGTACTCTATATGCTGCAGGAAATCTAGCATTTATGTGTTTCGCCCAAACATGGTTATTTACCCTAGATGTTATAGGAAAACATATTGTATTGATCTCCTAGTTATGTATAGAATCTTTGCTAAGCAAGACGATTGTACATGTAATCCTCTATATATAGAGACTCCTATTATCTATGAAATAGATTTACTTTCTCCCAGAACTCTTTTCTCTAAAACATGTTATCAGCACGAGCCCTAACCCTACCTTTGGGAAAACCCACACCTAGAAAAGAAACAAAAAAAATTCTGCCGTTAGCCTCACTAGGGTTCGCAACCCCTTGCCTACATCAGCCTCAGTACAGCCTTAACGTGGCCTCAGTGTAGCCTCAAGGCAGCCTCACCCCAGCCCAACACAGCCCCCGCACTGCACGCCTCGTCTCACATGAGCACACACACTCGCGTCCCTTTAGCCTTGCCAGCAAACTTTTTTGAAGTAAAAATTTCTAAAAGTTGCCGCTTTATTAAATTAAATCTTCGTATTTTGTCATTTTTACGTGTTATATAACTGTGGAATTTTTTAGCATATTTTGTGAATTTTATTTATGTTTTATATAATTATTTTTAAGCATGCTTTGTAAATTTAATTATTTTTTATGTTTTATAAAATTGTGGCAACCTAGGATCCCAACCCCTGAACCCAGTCAGAACCAAATTGGCAGGGCCAAAATTGAGGGATTTCACCCCACGATAGCTCATCGTGGTATAATAACGAAGGGAGTCGCCATAGGACCTGTCACACAGCATGTGACCTTGAAGGAGGATGACGTCAAAGGCAAGAGACAGTGGTGTTGATAGTTGGCGAATCTTGGGAAGAGCATATGCATAATAGCAAGGGTGAAATCCTAGCCTATGTATAATGGGGAGGGGTGGGATATAGAAAAAAAAAAACGTTCAAGAACAAATGGATCAAAATAGTTTTCATTCTTTTTGACAATGACATGTCCAATAGATTATATTGTGATTGACGACCATGACATAGCAGACTAGAAATACCATTATCCTGTCACAAGTGTATACATCATTTGTGATCTTCAGGTGTTAGCTAGCGTTCAATGAATTAATACTCTTCCTAAATCCAAAACATACCTTTCAATTCTGTAGTATGAATTATTGTATAACCAAATTAAGCTAGCTGAGATGAGGCATCTTGGATTCTTGGACGACTGTTTGCTGACCATGTGTAACTGAATATATTGATGAACAAGTTTGGTAAATGAAAAAGAAATTAGCAATCTGTTTTAAGAAATTAATAATTTGACTCAACCAAATTTGGTTGACTACTAATTGAGAGTCGTTGAAGATATTGATGTTGTCCGCTCCAATGTCAATGGCAAGTAACAATCCGGTTATTAGAGCTTCGTATTAGGCAATATTGTTTGAGGCGTTAAAGTTGAATTTCAAAGCATATTCGGCGAGTAGCCCTTTGGGTCCAGTGAGGATGATTCCCACTCCGCTAGCCGTCTGGCAGGAGGAATCGTCGATGTGTAAGTCCCATTGTGATTGTTAGGGTTGGGTAGGAGCTGTTTCCATGTCATTGTTTGTGTCCTTCCTTCTGGTGAATTCTATAATAAAATCCACCATAGCCTGGGCCTTCATGGCTGTTCAAGGTTTGTTACTTGATATCAAATTTTCTCAGCTCAATTGCCTATTTGCTCAGTCTTCCAGAATGTTTAAGGCGTTGCATGATTTGCTTAAGCGCATGATTGGTAAGGATATGAATGGCATGAGATTGAAAGTAGGTTGGTAACTGCCTGGCGGACATGATTAGAGCTGGGGCCAACTGCTCTAACTGGTTATAATGTGTCTCAGCGTTTGTGAAGCCTCAAGTTGTGTAGTATATAGGCAGTTCATCTATGCTTTCATGGCGAACGAAGGTGGAACTAACGGCGGAAGATGACACAGATAGATAAATGTATAGGATTTCCCCTGGCTTTGGGATGGGAGAAGAGAAACGGAAGCTAGATATGCTTTGATTCCCTGAAATGTTGCCTCACATTCTGGTGTCAATTAACGAGTTTGTTGTGAGTCTGTTTTAGCAACTTGAAGAATGGGGTGCATTTATCCGTTAACCTGGAAATGAATCTAGATAGAGTTGTACGTGAGCCTTCCGATCAAGACGAGTATGTCTTCTTTCTTTTCTGGTGGCTTCATATTGAGTACTATTTGGACCTTCAATGGATTGGCCTTGATTCCAAGGTCACTGATGATGTATCCAAGGAATTTGCTGATTGTGACTCCAAATAGGTACTTGTCCGGATTGAGGCACATGCCATATGCTAGCAACATTTCTAAGATGATCCGGAGAATCTTGACGAGTCAGCTGGCCTTAATACTCTTCACCAACACGTCGTCCACAAATACGACGATGATTTTGCCAATGTGCTTATCGAACGTCATGTTCAAGAGTCGCTGATAAGTGGCTGCTGCATTCTTGAGCCTGAATGGCATAACTTTATAACAGTATAAACATTTGTACGTCCATGCTGAAGTGGTCGCTTCCTCATTGTCTGGGTGCACCTTTATTTGGTTATATCCGGAGTATGCATCCATCATACGGAGAAGTTCGTGTCCGGCTGTGGCGTTGATGAGTTGGTCGATTTGTGGCAAAGGGAAGCAGTCTTTGGGGTAGACATTGTTCAAGTTCTTAAAATCAACACACATTCCCCATTTTTTGTTCGCCTTCTTAACCATGAAGACATTAGAGATCCATTGCGGATAGTTGGTTTTAAGGATGAAACCAATGTCTCGGGGTTTTGTTACCTCAGCTGGGTGGCTTGATATTTCACTTCGTCGAACACCTTGCGTTTCTGCTTGACTAGATATGATGATGGTTTGATGCCTAACTTGTGATAGATGATGTATGGGGAAATTCCTGGCATATCCGTGTAAGACCATGCGAAGACCTTGAAGTACTCCTTTAGTAGTTTGATTAAGTCATCTCAGACATCCGGATCTAGTTATGCCTCAATGCCGAAATTCTCTCTGATGCTCGTCTTATATTGGTATGCTAATCATAGTTGCCTCTGAATCCAATACTGATTGGGTTTAAGCTTTGTCTCGTGGGTATTCCGGCTTGTCCATTGGTTTGGGGAGGTCTGCTACTAACATTATCTCTGTTTGGGCTCATGAGCGAGCGATAGTTGTGGAATAACACTCCTTGGCTATCTGCTAGTTTCCCCGAATGGTGCATGTTCCAGTTGGGTGGGAAATTTCAGGAGCAATATGAATCCGGCGGTGATTACACCCATTTTGTTTAACGATGGGTGGTCGAGGATAGCATTGTAAGAATTGGGACAGTCTACCACGATAAAGTTAGCATAGATCTCTGAGGACCTGGCCCTTTGTCCAGGCCTTAGGCTCATGGAGTCAGAGCCAAACGGTTGTGTAGTGCCTCTAAAAAAACTTAGGAGGGGTTCATGGTCTTGGATCAATCTGCTGCTTGGCCGTTGGTGTTAATTATATGTATTACTAAAGATGACGTTGACTGCTGATCTGTTATCGTTGAGTACCCAGCTGACTTCCTATTTGTCTATAACGGCATCGATAAGGAATAGTTTGTCATTGTAGAGTTGTATGCCTCTCTACTCCTCTTCAGAGAATATGATGGGTTCCCAACTGCTTTTGGGGTCTCGGCTAGCCTATCGGATCAGATGTTGGCTACCTCACACCAATTGTATCTTCTAGAGAGTTTTCGCTGAGCTTGAGTGGAAGTAGTATGGACTAGGCGCCGCCTTCGATTATATTGATTCTTCCTCAGGGTGCTGATAGTGCCTCCTGTTGTTGTGTTTTGAACTATTGAAGTTTGCCTTCGCGGAATAAGGACTCGATCATGTCCTTTAGTGCAATGCACCTGTTGGTTTCATGATCGTCATTCTTATGGTATTTGCCCCATTTTCTAGTGTTTTTTGGTTTACCCTACTTCATATATTTTCTAGGTGGTGGTCGGGGAATCTCAGCATTGCATTGATCATATATGTTTTCAGAGGTTGTGTTTGTTATTGTGAATATTTCGTATCTAGGAGCGGGTAGTTTCGATAGCTCATCTCTCCATTTGCTACTGTGTTGTGGCTTATCTTCCCCATTCTGGTAGTTGTCACATTTGTCCTGCTGCCACTCATGCGTTTTATCATTTCTCTGGGTGGAAGTGTGACTAGGTGCTAGTTGTGCAACTTGTGTGGCTAGGAAAGGTAGTGGAGGGTTGTAGATGTAGGTGTTATATTCTGCGTGTATGTTGGCCCGTTCCATAAGCTCATCGTAGGTAAGTGTTGCTATTTCCGCATTTAGATGATATAGGAAAGTACTTTCTGCAGACCTTACTTGAAGGCAATTGCCACCACCCCCTTGTCCAAATTTCTGACTTGAGACGTCGCCTTCCACCATCGTGTGACATAAAAGCGGAGGGACTCGTCGTCTGCTTGTAGGATTTTGAATAATTGGTTTGAGTCTTGGAAGCCATATGCCATAAACTCGAACTGCGTCAAGAAAGCGTCTTTTAATTGTTGAAAGGAATTGATTGATCCAGGTGAAGTTCATGGAACCAACCATGGCCTCTGTGGATAGATTTTCCTGGAATAGGTGACAAATGACTGCATCACATGATATTTTCCCTGGATGGCTGACTCGAAGTACTCCAGATGGGTGTGAAGATCCGAATTTCCGACGTATGGTGCTATTTTCAGAGGTTTTAGGGAGGGAACACCTACAGATTGTAGAATCCACTAAGTGAAAGGTGTTGGACTCCTGGTGAATTGAGGTTTGGGTCTGGTAAACTGTGGTATTGCCTCTATGCAGTGTATCCTTTCCTCTAGATCTTGCATCCATTGTAAGAGAAGTGTGGTTTGAACGTTTGTAGATTGGGTTGGCCGTTTACGTTGTGAATGAACTATTTCTTCTGAGTCTGCTACTTTCTCGCTCTTGTCCGCACATTTCAAAAGGGGAGTAACACCCTTGTTCCACAGTTCCTTTGGGTTGAGTTAATACTCAAGGTGGATTACCTTCCACTAGGATGGGGGTTAAGATTGAGCGTTGTGGGCGAATTGAATAGTGGCTTTGTCATTGTGCCGTTGGTTGTTGTATTTCTGCAGCAAATCATTATTTCAATTGTTTGCTTCCAAAGTGTGTGATTTCATCTTCCAAAGTGAGGATGAGCCTACGTTGTAGGGTTGGTGTCTCATTATCCGGCGGAGGAGGGAAGGCGTGAGAGTTGGTGTGTCTTTAGCCATAAAGCACCTTGGCTTTTAGTCCAGAATAGCACAGACGCACCAAATCTAATGCACGAATCTGGATGCGCCGAGAATGAACGAGTGTAACTTGAGACTGTCTCTGCTCCTAACTCCTTCGGCTGAGATCTGTCAACAGAGAAGAATCGTTAAGAGAAAGTCCGGAGTGTTCCAAACTTCACTCCTCCGATGCCTAAGTCAGGAATGAGTAAAGCGGAAGCCAATCTCAGTATGAGTAGAATAAAGGAAATAAGAGTCATTCCGAGCGTGGAGTGAGACCCCCCCCCCCCCCTTTATATAGGTGCCAGGGTGTACTAGGGTTCAGGCCAGCTGTTGACTTCAGAGGATTGCGTCTGTCCACGTGTCTGGACGCACATTATCCTTGGCAGGGCAGTGACCGCACGAGGGTAGCACAAATCTTAGCAGGTGGGAACACCAATAGTCATTCCCACTAACCTGTTCTTGGTTTCTTCTACACCATTTGAACCCTCTACTCAACCATTGAGTCACCCATGAACACAAGTCTTGTTCTGCCACGCTTGTCTCATGCTGACGAGACTAGAGACCAACGCAAGCATGGAGCAGCAACTGGACGAGCAAGAATGCAGAGAAGGGTAGGGGTAGGTTAGGGTGCGCATGAGGTGCGTTCTCTTAGGGTTTTTCTTTCAAAATTTTTCAAGAAAGTGTACTCGTTAAGAACGTATTGCACACGATGTATTTTGATGTTCCAAATTAAATAACATCAGTGTTATTCTAAGACTAATATTTTGTCGTGTTACTTAGGCTCTATATAGTAATTTATAGAATATTATTAAAAATATAATCATTTATTTGACTTTTGGATACTAAGTATTGGATTTAGGGGAGCCCAATTATTGAAAACTAATCCCACTAGACCATATATATAATACTAAATTTCAGGTCATTTAACAAAACACAAATCTGACTAAGAGCGTTTTTTCCATACTTAATAAATTTTCTATACAATTGTGCTTGATTGTTATTAGATCTAAATCAAATGGTGGAGAATATTGAGGTAAATAGAACCATTCTAACTATCTCATTGTTCTCTACCATTAGATTTAGATCCAAGCCAACAGTTGAACAGAACCGCTGAGAATTTGGTCGTCTTCACTCATATGATCAAACACTCCATGTGTATAATTATATAGTATTTGACTGCATAAGATGGATATCTAGAAATCTTTTTTTTTTTTGGGGGGGGGGGGGGGGGGGGGGTGGTTCTGGACCATTGCAAATACAAATCTCTCTCTCTCTCTCTCTCTCTCTCTCTCTCTCTCTCTCTCTCTCTCTCCCTCTCTCTCTCTATATATATATATATCACTCTAGCATTGACCTATTTCAGATGTATAATTTTCAACAAATTTTTCTTTTTAACTAAATCAAGAAATTTATTAAAAAGTCTGACAAACATGTGAAACAGAATTTTAGAACTTAGAGACATCTCATTACTAATTGTAAAAGTAAAACGGAAATGGTCTACTCATTTCATTTCATAGTCCCTTATATAGATATAGAATTACAACGGAAATATCAATTACAATAATGATACTAAATGCTGATTGAGTTGTAATTGCAATTCCTTGATTCCCTCTTCGTTAGTCACTTTGATGAAGACACATAATGTGTTTTTCCTTTAACACTCCCCCTTGTGCCAAGTCAAAGACAAAATGGTGTATGAATTGTTGCCTCACTCAAAACCTTGCCAAGTAACAATAAAAACACTATGGGACAAAAATACACCTTGGTTAAAGGAAAATAGCACAACGCACCTATTGCATTTGAGGATGACATGTGTGTGTTAGACTCCCCCTGAAGTCTACACCTCCTCTTGATCCTTACATTAGTCAAGGGAGCTTGGAAAGTCTTCGCATTCCTATGTTTTTCACATGTCTCTCAAATATGGCCTTAGGCAATGATTTGGTAAACAAATTTGCCACATTCTCCTCAAACCTTACTTGATTCACTTGAATCTTGAGGAGAGCTTGTTGTTGCTGATTGTAGAAAAACTTTGGCGATATGTGTTTTATATTATCACCCTTGATATAACCTAGCTTCATCTGTTCAATGCAAGTTGCATTATCTTCATAAATGCAAGTAGACTTTTCAGTGGTAGAACTCAAACCACTAGCCCCTCGAATATATGTAATGATAGCTCTTAACCATATACACTCACGAACCGCCTCATGTAGAGCAATGATCTCTGAGTGGTTCGAGGAGGTAGCTATAAGGGTCTGCTTGGTTGATTTCCAAGATATCGTCGTGTTCCCAATGGTAAATACATAACCAGTTTGGGAACTACCTTTATGTGGGTCAGAGAGGTGCCCAGCATTAGCAAAACCAACCAAAACATCATTTGGGGTTTCAGTGTAGTGAGTGGCACTCTCACCATCAATATTTCCTTTAGGGATTGTAGTTCCATATGCGGTCCCTCTTGTCTCTCTGTAAGGAAAGAATAGTCCCAAGTCAATGGTTCCTTTTAGGTTTCTGAAAATGTTCTTGATACCATTCCAATGACGCTACATTGGTGCTGAGCTAAGTCTACCTAACAAGTTCACTGAGAATGCAATGTCTGGTCGAGTGCATTGGGTTAAGTACAATAATGCACCTATTGCACTTAGATAGGGAATTTCAGCTCCCAACACCTCTTCGTCATCTTCCTTTGGACGAAATGGATCTTTGTTTGCATCTAAACTTCGACCAATTATGGGAGTGCTAGCAGGATGCGCTTTGTCCATGTTAAATCGCCTGAGCATCTTTTGGACATACGCAGACTGGTAGATTAATATTCCACAAACTCAGTGCTCTAGTTCAAGGCCTAGACAGAATCGAGTTTTCCCAAGATCCATCATCTCAAATTCGGATTTCAAGTAGCTCGCAGTTTCTCTTATTTCATCAAGAGTACCTATTATGTTCATATCATTGACATATACAGCTATAATTGCAAATCCTGAACTTATTTTCTTTATGAATACTCAGGGGCATAATTCATCGTTCTTGTATCCCTTCCCAATCAAGTAGTCACTTAGACTGGTATACCACATCCACCCGGATTGTTTCAATCCGTAAAGTGAGCGTTTCAACCTAATTGCAAAAGCACTCTATGGTTAAAGTCACTTGACTTGGGTAATGTAAGGCCATCAGGCACTTTCATATATATATATATATATATATATATATATATATATATATATATATATATATATATATATGAATCAAGATCCCCATAGAGATATGTAGTTCCACATCCATCAGTTGCATTTCCAGTCCTTCGGAAACTACCAAGCTTACTAAGTAGCGGAACGTTATAACGTCCATTACGGGAGAATATGTCTCCTCGTAGTCAATTCCAGGGAGTTGTGAGAAACCTTGAGCCACAAGGCGAGTCTTGTACCTTAGGACTTCATTCTTCTCATTAAGCTTTCTGACAAAGACCCATTTATGTCCTACAGGCTTTACACTTGGTGGGGTTAGCACTACCGGACCAAATACCAGTCTCTTTGCCAGAGAATTTAGTTTTGCCTAGATTGCTTCTTTCCATTTAGGCCAATCTGCTCTTTGTTGACATTCTGCAACAGAGCGTGGTTCGATATCATCGTGCTCTATGATTTCTTGGGCAACAGTGTATGCAAATACTTCATCAATGTGTATGGAAGATCTTTCTATCAACTCATGCGCACTCTCATAATCCATTGAGATTTCTTTGTTCTCTGGAATCATTTCAAACATCAGAGCGTCATCCAATATTGAGTCATGGACATAACTATAATCAAAGACAATTTGATGAGAGGGATTCTCTACATTGATGATTAATAGATCGTTTTGTGCCTTACTCACCCTCTTCTTCCTTGGGTGAGTGTCAGTTGAACCACGTGGCCTCCCCCTCTTCCTTTGGGGAGTCACGGCCTTAACCACACCTCCATTAAGTGTGGTTGCAGCGTCGTGCCCTTTGTTGCGGACTTCTAACCTTGCAGGCACATTTGCAGTTGTTATATGTGATCTCGTCACTTTTGCGATATCAGTAAATGCATCAGGCATCGAATCTATTACATTCTGAAGATCAATTATTCTTTTCACTTCACTTTCACATTGTGAAGTGCGGGGATCAAAATGAGACAGAGTGGGGACAAACCACGACAATTCCTATCATTCTCTTGGAAAATCCTTTTTCCTATCTTCCCCTAACGACGGGAAGACTATCTCATCAAAGTGACAATCCATAAATCTAGCGATAAAGAGATCGCCTGTCAAGGGTTCCAAATAGCGGATAATTGTTGGAGATTCGTATCCAACATAAGTACTTAATCGTCTCTGAGGACCCATTTTGGTGCGCTGTGGGGGCGCAATAGGCACATATACTGCGCAACCAAATATGCGTAAGTGTGAAATGCCAGGCTCATAGCCAGTTACCAACTGGTACGTAGAAAATGGTTGGCTAGCAGTGGGTCTGAAACAAATAAGTAAAGATGCGTTCAATATTGCATAGCCCCAGGCAGATATAGGCAGGTTGGTGCGCATAACCAGTAGCCTTTTGATGGTGGATTCTGCAAGACCATTTTGTGTATGCACATAGGGTACATGATGATCTACATCAATCCCAAATAGACATGCAATAATCATCAAATGCTTTTGATGCAAACTCTCCAGCGTTATCAAGCCTCATAGACTTGATAGGGTGAGCCCTTAAACTTATAATCTGTGTTAGTAGTTTTACAAATGCAGTATTCCTTGTGGACAATAATGCGACATGTGACCAGCGTGTTGAAGCATCCACCAGAACCATAAAGTACTTGAATGGTCCGCATTCTGGATGGATAGGTCCACAGATAACTCCTTGTATCATTTGTAAGAATGGAATATTTTGTTTTGTATCTTTAGCATAGGAAGGTCTCGATCCTGTTTTTGCTAAAGAGCAGGCTTTGCAAAATGAGTGATTTGCCTTTGAAATAGTCAATGAGGCATAGTGGGAGGGTGGTAGTTCTTCTGGTACATCAGAAGGCAATGGCTGCATTTGAGCAATACTAGGACTGACACCTTGCAGTGTAGTGGATTTTTGTCCCATTTTATTTTTCACTCTAAAGAAGGGATGTCTGTGTGAGTTATTTAAAATACGGATCATCATGTCACAACCAGGGTACCCTAGGCAGTCATGCCAAAGCCTGTATGAGTCAGTGTCCCACATTTCATTGTTGGTGACAGCATAGGATTCAATGATCAGAATAGTAGTGAGGTATAGTCTACTAGATTGACTCATTAGTTTCTCTAAAATGTGTTTCCTTCCACATTCATTAGAGGTAATATAAAGGTATTCGGTTCCATTCTCACATTGTGTTTCTACATGATAACCGTTGGCACAAAACTCTTTGAAACTTAACAAGGTTCAATTAGCTTTTGGTGCATACAGAGCGTCTGTGACTTTAAACATTGTGCTGTTAGGCAACAAAAATTTGGCAGTTCCTCACCCTTTTATTACTTATGATGATCCAGTCATCGTAGTCACAAAGGAATTATAGGCTATTAATTCAATGAATAATTGCTTATTCCTTACTATGGTGTGGGTAGTCCCACTATCAACTAAGCACTCAAGTTCTCCTCGCTTCATTCCTACAAGTAAATGGGAGGTATTATTAAATAATTTGAAAATATATCTCATATTCTTTAGAGTATTTCTATGTAGGTAGAATGATAATCTTTTCATTCTAATAATTTTTTCTTTTTCTAGATGTATTGCTTTACATCTTTATAGTGCTATTTTGAACCATGTATATATGTGTAGTAAATAAAATCGAATAAATTCAATGCTTCAGAATAAAATCCGAAATTTATTAATAAGCCAACGATAATCAAATCAAGGTCTTGTTCAGAAATCTAATTCATTAAACCATTATTTAAACTTTAAGACCAAGCAATAGTCTAATTTTTTTTTAAAAAAGGCATTATGCCTTGACAACTGTCTTTGGAAAATAAAATAAAGCAGATCAGTCAAAATCTAGAGCATCCATTGACTGAGCAAGTTCCTCGTTGCCATTAAAGTCTGCAATTGTGAGGTTGACGTCTGGGTCATGGCCTTCTTCTTCCATATAGTGAGCCTCTTGTTCTGTAGACTTCCTATACCTCTTGTAAGTGGCTGCTACTCTGTTGCTTGCTTGGCAGTTCTTATACCAATGCCCAATGAGTCCACACCTATATCATGGTTCATTACCAACTCTTTCCTGTTTGACTGAAGGGTTCTTAGGTGCCTTTTGCGTCTTGTTTCCATGACCACTAGGGCCAGCACCACCACCTCTGCACCATACATTGGGAGGGCCTCCATGGCCATACCATGACCCCCAAATCCCTTTCCACATAGTGCATTATTGCCACGTGGGTAGGGATCAGCACGTCCTACCTTGTTTGCATTGGGGTTCTTTCCACCTTTCACTTTGCCATAATTAGCCTCGGGAATTTTCTTTGTCCTAACGGGCCTGGTATTGTTGTTCAAAAGAACCTCATTATGCCTCTCAGCCACTTGCAGTAGGTTGATCAGCTTATTGAAGGTTGTGATTTTTTTGTAGTCATACTCCAACCTATACTGGTTTGCTAGTATAAGTGCTGAAGTAGGAAAAGTGGAAAGAGTCTTCTGGATCATATCATCTTCTGTGAGTTCCCTTTCACAGAAATTGAGACGTGCCTTTAGGAGCAAAATGTCCTTGTTGAAGTCATTGACCCTTTTGTAGTCAAGTAAGCAGATTTCATTCCACTGAATGGTCAGTTCTGGGAGCAAAATGTCATGAATGTTCCCAAAACATCCCTTAAGGGCATCCCACAATTCTTTGGGTGTCTTCAACTGAAGGTACTCCCAGCGTAGGCTAGGTTCAATATGTCGCCTTAGAAACAGTAAGGCATTTGCTTGCACCTTGTCAGACGGTCCATCGTCTTTGGGGTCGGTGGGAGTTTTGATGGTGGTAGTGTAGTCTTTTGCCACAAAGGCAGTTTCCACATCGGAAACCCAACGATGCTCAAAATTTCATAAATAATAAAAACATAAACAATAAAATATAGGCATGCTTAAAAATAGCAAACATAAAGAAAATTCACATGCTTTAGATTCCACATATAATAAGATATATGAAGAGTGGAATATAAACGAGGCAGCCAAAAATAAAATAAAAAAACATACTTGGTTTTGGGAAAACAAAATAATCCTAGTGCACGCACGTGTTGATGCAGGCGTGCGTAGTGATGTTTTTGGACTTGAGAAAAACTGGGTCGCTTCCTCTCTCTTTTTAGAAGTGAGCCATGGGGCCTTGTTATTTTTTTTCTTTTTCTTTTTCCTCTTCTCCTTCCTTCTAGTTTGCAGATGGGTGTCTGCAGTGATGGTTGTAGGTGCTGGGGCACTAGGGCCGAGGCTGGAGGGAGGCGCTGGGCTTGGGTACAGTTCAGAGTGTGTTGTGGTGCTGCTGCAAGGGTGTGGGAGCAGGCACGGAGGGTTGCAAAGGTGAAGGAGCAGGCGTAGGGGGGCTGCGAGGTTGAAGGCGTGGTGCTGCAAGGTGGTGATGCAGGCGCGTGCAGTGGGGAATTGCAGTTCTCTAAGGAGTGAGGAGTGACGAGATCCAAGACTTGAAGACAAAGAAGAACGAAGGTGTTGATGAAGGACTGAGAGTGATTCACAAACCGACAAAGAAGAACAAGTCGAGATGGTCTGAAACGTCTAACTGGATGAGAAAGAACGCTAAAGTAACGAGTGATGACAGAGACGAGACCGATCCCCAATTCTGGGTTAGGGTTCTGAGGCGGGGTTTGATGCAAAGCTGATCTTTTTTTTTTTTTTTTTTCGACAAGAAGAAGAAAGAAACTAAAAAACTAGGGTTTTTTCTTGGCCTATTCGCTTAGCTGGTTAGAGCGTCGTGTTGATAACTTGTAAAAGTAAAATGGAATTGGTCTACTCATTTCATTTCATAGTCCCTTTATATAGGGATAAAATTACAACAGAAATATCAATTACAATAATGATACTAAATGCTGATTGAGCTGTAATTGCAATTGCTTGATTCTCTCTTTGTCAGTCACTTTGACGAAGGCACTGACAAAGGCACATAATGTGTTTTTCCTTTAACACTAATTCTTTTTTTTTTCCTTAAGCCACGCCGTTGTAAGCCCAAGGGGCTGGAAAAGATACATTTAACTAGATCTAATGAATAAGCCCATACATAGGGATAAACACATAGGAAATTCAGTTTCCAACTTAATTCAATAGAGAGAAACATCAAGTTGAGAAAAACAGCATAGAGCCATCACAAACCGTTTGAAGCCGTCACAGGCCGCACCAAGTTGTCATAATCCGCCGAATAACTCCCTAACCAAAATACCCCGAAAGACATATCTGAAAGAGGGAATGAAGAATCTAAAACCACATCGTAAACTAACTTTCTCTTCTTCACCAACCAGAGATGCACCATTCTTGAAGGAGTCGTGGCCATTGAATGAGAACATAAGTTAACACTACTACAAAAATTGAATCAGACGACGCCTCTCACATGACGTATCATACTTTTCCGTCGTCTGATTAATTTTTTTTTTCGGACGTTGTTTTTACAAAATCTGTCGCCTGATATGGACTTATGAATTAGTTCAGAAGGCGTTTAAGGACAAAACCGTTGTGTGACGCTTAAAAAATTGAGCAGCAAGTTTCCCACCATGTAAGTGGTGCCAAACCCCATCTCAAACCCCAAAATTTCCCCCCAACATGTATTAATCATATGACGAAAAATAATAAAACTGTGGTCTGATCAATATGTTTGGCTGAAGGAGGGAGATTTCCCACCACCATTTTTCTCTACCTCCCTAAAGAGGGAAGTCAAATTGATTGGAGACAGATCCCAAATTTAAAATGGCTGCATTCAGACCACGTTTTTATAAAATCCTGTTGTGTGAGTCCTTGTTCAAATCGATATTAGTCGGGCTTAAGTAACTTGAGCAAAAAAAAAAACACAAAAAAGCGAAAGCTCCTCACTCTCTCTCTCTGTCTCTCTCTCTTAGTACCAAAACCAAAGCCCAAAGCTCCTCCCTTTCTCGACAGCGTTTCCCCAAATCCAAACCCTCGCTCTCCCGAATCCTCACTCTTTCCCTCACCTTTCTAGGGTTTCAATTTTCAAATTGCCACCATCCTCCGTCTGGATCCCCAAATTTCAAATCCTTAATTTTCAATTTTCAAATCCCCCAGATCTGGCTGAAGGTTTTGGTTTGGGCTTGGAGAGCTAACATAAACACGAAGGACATCCAAGACTTCTTCGAGCAGTCAACCAATGATGCTCTCTCCGGCGGCAGTCTCTTTCCGATCCATTACCACCTTTAGCGACTTGATTAGGGTTTCAGGTTTCGCTTCTTTCTCATTAATCGATCCAATTTCCGATGCGTTTGCTGCCTTACGATTGTGAGAAGCGAGTTTGCAAACTCAAAATAGGAAACAAAGCCTATCAGGTCACTATTTCGATATTTCTGATTTCGTTTCTAGTTTCAATTGGCTAGGGTCACCACCCAAATTCGCCTTCCTCTCTCTGTCAGAAAACCAAAACAAAAGATGGGACTGGGATAGCAGTGGCAAATTATGTGGCTGGAAGAAGTGAAATATTCCGTTGTCCAAAATACCCATACAAGATCGTTCCAAGATTTTTCAAAATCCAGAAACACCTGCCCGAGGGTCACAATGACTACTCGAATTGCTTCGTGAGTCAGAGAGAACTTGCTCGGTCAACACTCCGCCTAGAGAAACTAGGGCGCCATTGCTAACGTCGGCAATCTCGACCCTCAGGTTCTCTTTCTCTTTCTCTTTCTATTTCTTGTTTACTTGACAATTAGAAATTTGAGCAACTAGGGTTTTGGCATCGAGTTCGTTCCACTTGGTTTTGTATACTGGTTGTTGATTTTCTTGTTTGGTTGGTTTTCAGGTTAGTGAAGAATTGCTGTGGGAACTGTTTATTCAAACCGGTCGTGTTGGTATGTATCTGATTATAAAGCTTTCTTTGTGTATTTAGTTGCTCTATATCCCATCTATTAATGAAAATAAAAGAAATTGAATTGATTAAGATCTGTTAAAACTACTAATGGTACTCTATGCTTATTTTCGTGCAGTTAATATCTATGTTCCCAAAGATAGAATTACGAACCTTCATCAAGGACACAGATTCGTGAAGTTCCGAAGTGAAGATGATGCTGATTACATAGGTTTTCATTTTCTCAAGTTATTGAATAGCTCCCTAATTCCTATTAAAGATGTTGTTTCTGATTATAAATTTGTTGTTTTGACTGCTATGCAGGGAATCAAGGTGCTTAATATGATCAAGCTTTACGGAAAGGCAATTCGTGTAAATGAGGTAGTGTAAATGAGGTATGTAATTCTATTTTCCCTAGCTTCAGAATCTTCTAGTTGTCTAGATCACATGTTTCAGATTTTGATGGTTATGAAATTCTTTACAAGCATAAGCACAATTTTTTTGGGCAATTGTAAACTTATAATATGAGTAGTGATTCTGATATATAACTTCTGGTCAAGGAAGAAAAAGACTTTCTCAGTTGACTGCTTCATCATTGAACTATAATGGTTTTATTCTTTAACAAAGAAGGCTAGCCTCTAGCACTAGCCCACCTCTAGCCCTTATCTTATACACTAGTCTATTCTTCACTGGCTAAGCAAGGTAAGCGCAGCTGGTCCCAATAAAAAAAAGAAGTATTCAATTCCTAGCATGCCCAAAATTAGAGACTGGAATTGGGTATTGGCTTTAGATTTGATTCATTTTCTCTGGTTAGGTATTTTGATTCACTTTGCCTGAGGTTGGCACCTACTTATTTAAGGTCTGCATTCTCTATATATAATGAGGTTTTTTATTAAATGATTCTTGTCTCAATTATCATTTTCGTCTTCCTCCCCTCACATTCTTTCTTTACAAAAATGTTACAAATGAGCACTTAATGATTGATGTTTAAATTTTTCATTTTTCAAGTGCAAGTAACTCTTTTAACTAGTAGAAAAAGGATTAAGGCATGACAATATGTCATCTTCAGTGTCATTGTCTATTCATCATGCATTTTCTACTACCCATTTCGCATGCAACAAGAGAACATGGGTGGAACTGATATCACTAATCTACATTTTGATGGCATCACTATTAGTTACTTAATCTTCTGGCTATATAGTCTTTTGTTCGGTAAGACTTACAAGAGTTCTATCCATACTTAAGTTCTAGAAGTATTCATAGTTGAACTCAGCTGTGAAAGGTAGAGAATGACCGATGAGAACAAAAAGCACAACAATGAATTTATACTTACTCTTGTATTGGTGCAAAATATGTATATATTGGCTGCATTTCAGCTTTCTTTTGATTGATTCTTTAACCAAGAGACTGCTTCACACTCTTTTGACTCAATCATTTTATGTACGTGCCCACTTCGTTAGATTCATTGATTATGGAGTTTGGAAGTCAAACTCTGGTTTGGGGACCAACAGTTATGCTGAGGAAGCCCTTCAACTTTGGCTTTCTTATTCTTGTTTTTAATCATCAACTGAGATAGGATATTTGATTTAGTAACCCAGCAAACTCAAAGACCAGAAGCTCACTTTTGAAGACCTGATGGTAGCTAAAGTAAGTACTTTCTATTGAACCTAGTTGTGAATGGTGGTGTTTGTTTGGTTTGTGACTGCTCACTTACTCTGTTTACTTCATCGTGTGTGTTGCAGGGGACTTATGAGAAGGCTAGGGAATGAGAAATGATATTGAAGAGTTCATATATTAATTGCTGGACCTAAACGGCGAAGGAAGAGAGCAATATATTGAACTACAGAAAGAGAGGAAAAGGCTCCTACAGAAGCTTCTAAAGCTAGACTACAATGAGGCCATGAGAGCAGCAAAGCTAGACTCCTTAAGTAAATTTCTGGATGTATATTGCTAGGAGAGTAGTATTAGATGTACTCCTTTTGTAGATGAAAGATTACCTTTGCACAATCTATTTTGGTGCATGATGTGGATTATAACAATTTCTTCTATATATTGATCAAGTACTGTTAATTTGATCATTTTTTATTTCAATTTCAGCATATACAATGCATTGAATCATTCTATTAGGACAACAATGACCACAAAAAAATTGTCGTATGTGCACAATATTCACAATGACCCAAAAATAAAAACTGTCGTCTGAATGAAAGTCACACAATGGGCATAAAATAAAGCGACCTCTGAATTGCTATTACACAACAGTTTCTAAAGTCGCCCATCGTCTGAAGAATAGTCACGTAATAGCTAATGTTGTCGACAGGCTGCAGGCATGCTGCCGAGCCCTTCACACGACGGTTCCCTACAATCGACCTTCATCAGACGGCGCCTCGATATACGACGGTTTGCCTCCATATCAGACGACGGTTTTTAGCCGTCGTCTGATTCAATTTTTGTAGTAGTGTAAAAGCAAAGAATTATTACAATGGAGAATAGTGGTTGTGAAACCCATGCGTGAGCAACCATATTTGCCTAATTAATTTATTTTCACTTTTAAAAGGTAGCCCTGAGAACTTTCGTGGAAGCAATCTGAGGTAATGGAGAAATGATATGATCGAGGTGTTGGGTCATGGAAGGTAAAGATCTGAAAAAAGTTTGGGTAAATTGACAAGGAAAAGACAAGAAATCAAGCAAGGAGTAATTAGATCGTCTATATATGAAAGCCACATTGGGTGTGCAACCACCACAGAGGGTGTACAGGGGGCTAGTAATCATGGGTGAGGGTAGGGGGCATTTGGAAAGGAAGGAGGCAGAAAACATGGATATTGGTGGTAGGAGAGAATGTGGGTGGTGAGATTGGAGCTGATGGTGAACTCTCAATATATGAAAGAAAGTGTTGAAAACTCTAGAGATAAAAGGAAGCCCCACTCTTTTTTTTTTTTTAACTACTAACGAGGATTAAGCGATATTAACTTCTCTGTAGTAGTCTGAAGGGGGTGCCAAGACACCCGCACAACCTCGAGGGGAACCACTACAATCGGGGCCCACCTCCCGTCTCTCACTAGATATATTACTAATAAACAGCAAAAATCAGCAGATTTGAGAGACCTGGGTTAGTTAAAACACCCAATGGTTCGTGCGTCTGTGGTGCAGTGATTAGTCTGGCTATGCTGGGATACACTGCATGGGTGTGTGTGTTGGTTCTATTATCGTCTTCCACTCAAAAAAAAGAAAACAGCAAAAATCAGATTACAATAACAAGAGGTGGGGGACTATGCCAAAACCGCCTTCAAAAAGAAACGATACAAAAGAAAAAAACAGCATGATAGTAGGCTTGCTAGCCTGAACTATAAAACATATAACAATGCTCCAAACCAGCGAAGCAGAACGATAATCAACCCGAGCAGAAAAGTCATGACCATAATTCCTAATAAGAATATCTCACAGGGATAAGGTTGAGAGAATTTTTCAAGGAAATAACTACCCCATGGGTTGTTTCTTCCATCTTCATATCTTCCTCATTCATTCCATCAGGCACTTTCCAATCAAAGCAGCACAACAATTTGGCAAGTGCAAGCTCCATTGTCGTCGCTGCCATATAAATCCCTGGACAAATTCTTCGACCAGCTCCAAATGGCAAGAAGTCAAAGTGTTGCCCTTTAAAATCAACAGACCTATCATTAAATCTTTCTGGAATGAACTTTTCTGGGTCGTTCCAAATTCTGGATCTCGTGAGATTGCCCAATCATTAACAAGGACTGTTGTTTTGGGGTCAACATCATAGCCAAGGACTTTGAAGTGGGACATGGTTTCTCTTGGAAGAAGTAGGGGAGGTGGATGTAGTCGAAGTGTTTCTTTCACTATCATCTTGAGGTACTGCAGCTGCTCTGTATCAATTTCAGTGGCTTTTCCTTTATTTCCAATGCAGTTTCTAATTTCTTCCTGTGCTTTCTTCATCACTCTTGTATTCGTAGCCAGCTCGGCCATTGCCCAAACCATGGTAGTTGCAGTGGTGTCTACTCCTCCTAGAAACATATCCTGATTCACAAATACCATAGTAATTAACTAATTAATTATTAAAATATTAAATCTATTAAAGTTGAAATAACATTCAACTCAAAATCAATCGACAATATAACATGAAGACAACTTTTAACATAGAGTATGGCATGGTTTGGTGACTTGGTCTGACTAGAAAAACCATCATGCATATAACTATATATAGATCATTAGTGATAAAATCTCGTTCACCTACTCAGCTAAACTAATTCCAACTTCCTCATTATTCTCTAATTTTGAATTAAAATAGAATAACAATTAAGTTCAGCCGAGTAAAATATTTATTGAAAAGTATACATGGCTCTTAGTGATCAACATTAAAGGGTTCATAATCATATTGGTCTAGTGTACGTGATCTTGAGTTCAGTCTACTTATGGACAACTAGCTAATTGTTGTGTAATAAAAAAAAAAGTAATATAATTGAGGCAAACAAATAGATTCTCGAGTTTTATATAGTACAAAGTGAGTTATATTGGGCATATGGGTTCAAATTTGATCTAATTAGGACGCAAATACTTGTCCACACTAGTACGATGTTTAAAACAAAATCATTTCTCAAAAAAAAAAAAAAAAAAAAACAAAATCATTTAGTTTTGGATTACACATGACAACATACAGACGATTCTATGTACCTAGCTAATCTTATTTCGTCATTAATTAAAAATTAAGAGGCCGTGATTTGAATTAGTTCGCAGCTTACCAGGAGAACTGCCTTGATGTTCTTATGACCAATCTGAGCAGCTCCAATCCCAGTTTGCTTCTTCACCATTTTAAGCAGCACATCAACTATATCTTCATGCTCCTGTTGTGTCCTCCCAGGCCTGAGATGATCATCAATCGCCTGCTGAAAAAAGCGATGAACTTCCCTGGAAAGTCTGTCAAACTCTCTATGTTTACCGGAGACCCTGTCTATGATCCACCCGATACATGGAGGAAAGAAATCAACTGCGCCTGATGAGAAGCCTGTAAGATCATGAACCACTCGAAGAAATCTTTCATGCTCCAAATCGCTCCCTTGGAAACTTGTCCCGAAAACAATCCTGAAAATTATACTGCCCATGAGAGCAAACAACTTCTCAGTAAGGTTAACAGGAGAAGATGAAGCTGATGCGTCAGAGATTGAATCAATCATCTTCACGACTTCTTCTTCTCTAACAGACCTATACGACTGAACCCTTTTCGCACTGAAAATCTCAAGCACACATATCTTTCTTATCTCTCGCCAATATTCACTGTAAGGCGAAAATGCTATGTCTAGATGGTTAAATGTGAGTCTGCGAGATCCCGAGGAGGTCGGTCTACTGCAACAGTGGAGATCATTATCTTTCAAGGTCTGTTTTGCTGCTTCAGCTGATGAGATTATGAGGGTCGGTCTGCTACCCATGTGTAAGAGCATGAGTGGTCCGTATTTCTGTGATAGTCTCCATAGGTTTTGATGAAGTGATGAACCAGATTGAGTAAACTGGTGGAGGTTGCCTATAATGGGAAGCTTAGGAGGGCTTGGTGGAAAGTGCTTTTGTGGCTTATTGATCTGCTTTCTCAGTAAAAGCAGTAGTAAAGGGAGAAGGAGGAGAAATGGAATCCATAAGATTAGTAGGACGGTGTTGTCAGCCATTAACGGAGCTTTAGTGATCACCTTGATGTTTCTTAATTTCTAAGTCGGTCTTGTATATATAAGAGCTGCTGCTCCTAACTGAGCAAGCACATCATCTGCATAATTCATAATTGAATTACTATTGTATTTTTGTCCAAATATGTGACCCACATATAAGACTTGCGAATTTCACTATGGAAAATTGGAAATTATGAGTAGGTGAAAATTATTTGTAGTCACATTATCTTGCAGTATCAAATCTGATTTCTTGTTGTGAATACTTCTTAAATAACTGAGAAATAATGACCGGTACTGCGTTGCGCACGAAGTTTATTGAATTGGTCGGTATAGTTTTTGTTATATTCACTATTCATAACCACTCTATTGTTGTATAATCTCTACAATTTCTTTGATCTTCTCATATCACATCTCTTAATCTCTCATACTACTTAATACTATCACATTAAGCTAGTACTAATGTATAAGTGAATCATTAAAATTTTTTATGGCTTCTTGACCTCACCGTCTCTCTGCGCTAGGGTTTTCTCATGGATTTCTCTTCGACAAAAACTATCCAAACTCACCGTCCCTATGGCTGCCATGGGGGATGGCTCAGCTGCGGCGTTGATCAATCACGACTCTGCAAGGGTCTCGCTTGGATTTGCAGGGCTTGAGGCTCTCAGAGCATATCGTTGGTATATGGTGGGCCAATTACTTGGTCCCGAGGCTATGTTTCCCAGTTTCAAGGGCACAATCTCCACAATCTGGAGGATTAGATCGGGTTTGATAATTCAAGATGTGGGAGAATGTTTTGTTTTTCAATTTGATCGTGTTGCTGATCGCAATAAGATCTTGCATGGAGGCATGTGGTTCTATCGAAACACTATGCTTGTCTTTGGCGCGTATGATGGTGTTGGACTGGCGGCAGAGGTCCCTCTGAATTCATTGGAGACCTTGGTTGTGATCAAAGGATTACCGCTGGTTCTACGTAATAAGACAGCTCTAGGGTTGATTGGGTCGGCCATAGGTCGCGTGATTCGATTTGATCAGACAATCCTCAATAAGAAGGAGGAGGAACAACGCATCCGGATTGTCTTCGATGTTCAGCATCAAGTCAGAGTTTGGAAGGTGTTTGAATTCTCGCCGGTAGTGGTGCCAGAGCTGACAATGGTTTATGAGAAAATTAAGGGTTTCTGTTTGAGCTGTGGTTTGTTTATACATGATGCTGCTGGTTATGATGCTGGTGAAGGAGAAGGAGGAAATTCTCGCGCAAGCACCGACGACAGCTTTGGCATGTCTCACTTTAACTTCAGCACCGCATAGTCCTAGGGCGGAGGGTGCTGGAAAGCAGTGGAGTAGTAGTACTGGGATGCATGCGGTGCTCACTCTGGTGGGTAACGAGAAGTTACCCGAAATGGCTAGTTTTGAACTCATGGAAGTCCAAGGGTTGCAAGAAGCCCATGCATCACTGCACTCCAACAACCTTGGAGCTTTGAATCAAGTAGAGTCGGCCTTTGCAGGCTTTAATATCAGAATTTCTGAAGAGCTGGGTTATGCAGGCTAACACTAGCAAAGCTCATTCATCTTTCTTTACTTCTGCTTGTACTGAAAAAGAATATAACAAACAATATGCCGGAAAAAAAATAAAAAAAATTAACCTCTACCAATTCCTCCTGAGCTTCCTACGTATTTCTACTCTATGGAGGCTGATTATCTCTGTATCTGATATTTTGGAGATAACATGTACCAAACTTGAGGGGTTAGGAGCCATTCTCTAGTATGCGGCTGGTCTTCGGTATGCTGCTGCAAAACTTACAAAACAATGGCTAGGACCGGTGTGGTACCGAGTAAAGCTCTTCGACAATCAAGTCAGTATAATCTCAAAGTAGTAGACAAGAGTTGAGGAGAAGATGTGTGTTACCAAGAGGAGGCATTGTGCATCCTTATATGTGTTTCAGTGGTCTCGAGAGCTGTCTGGTCCAACTGAACACGGGTTGTATCGGTCTGCTACTATCGTTATCGATCTCTATTATCTGCAAAATAGATGAAGGTCAGAGGGAAGACCGGGTGTGCCGGCCTTCAACGCTCCGATGCCTAAGTCAGTATCGAGTAAGATAATGATAATGGAAAGCGACAGTAAACAGTTACCTCTTGGGGTTGTTGGAGATGTCCTTAATGTAGCAGGTTTGTGGGAGCTTGGTCCCGTTTCTTTAGGTGTGGGACGCTTGGGATTCCGATATCGTCCGAAGGGTATCGGAACCACCCACGTTGGGAGCTTATCTCGCTGGTGTGTAGGCGATACGAGTCTTGTGCTTCCGATTCTTGTGCCTAGGAGGTATGTGTATACCAACAAGTCCCCCAAGTCCCCGGTCAAGAGTTCTCTTGGGTGGGGAGTTTGTCGTTGGTAAAAGTATCGGAAGTTCAAGGCGAGTTTATGCCATGTGGCTTTCGTACAGCCATTACCTCCCAGTCCCCCAAGTCCCCACTTAAGAGGAGTCTTGGCTGGGTGAGTGAAATATGTTGGCGTTCGTCGTGGTGTCGCTATTGCGAATCGGTGGTGGGGTTGCATGCGTCTTTTAGCGCATAGGCAATGCCCTGGTGACACGTGTGGTGAGTTGATTTGCTTTCGTGTGCGGGAAGACTGGCGTACTGGGATCCGTAACGTGTAATAATGGCAGAGTGGGGAGTAGCCAAGGCGACGGCGCACAACCTCTGTAACGCTCGGGGATGTCGGACACGTGGTGAGATCTGGGGTTGCTGTCCTTGCACGTCCAACGGTCCCGGCGTGCTCGAGGTCCTTATATAAAGACAGAAGAGAGAGGTGGAGATTGTTACTGTTTCTGAGATCATGTTGGAGCTTGAGAAAAGGATTGGGTGAGATTGTAGTTGTAGTTGTGTGGAGAGCTTTTATCTGGACGCGGAGTGGTCGTCGCCGTTTCAATGTTTCAACCGGAGGAGTGAACAGGTACGCTGTCTCTTATCCAGGGGTATTGGTGTGCGTGCATCTTGTTGGGGGGGGGGGGGTCGTGCTCCAGGGAAAGTGATTTTGCCAGCAGGTTTTGGGTTGAGTTAGGTCCGGTGAGATTTCGAGGGTTTTGAGCCTTGGGTCGAACTTAGTCTTGCTTGGTTGCTCCGGATATAGCTCAGGGATTTGATTTTTGAGGGGGAGTTTCGAAGAAGGCGATATCGAAAGGAGACGTAGTCAAGTTTCTGAATCGCTCGGAGTATGGCGCGTGAGAATCGCGGTCGTGGTGGGCGAGAAGGTTCCTCTAGTGGAGGCGAGGGGATTCCCCGTGGTGGTGGTAGCAGGTCCTCTCACTGGGGTATCGCAGGGAGGTCCCGAGGGAGTAGCGAGGGTTCCTCTCGCGGGGCCTCAGCTAGGGTTGAGCGGCCCGTGGTGTCCGATGTTCCTGATACTGAGGAAGTGGAGGTATTGGAGATCCCGCGCACGCCTCGTGGGCGATTGCTTCTTGGTGAGACACCCATTGACCAGCCTGGCCCGAGTATGATGGAAGAGCAGATTGCCAAACTGAGGGCCACTTGGGCGATCCCTGAGAGTGTCTTGTTGCGTCTGTTGAGAGAAGGTGAAGTCTTTAGTCACCCCCCATTGGGGTGTGCAAGCTTTTATGAGTATCAACTCAGGTGTGGGTTGACGTTTCCATTACCCGAGGAATTGCAGTATCTACTGTCCTGTCTGAATATAGCGGTAGGGCAGCTATCCCCCAATGCGTTGAGGCAGATAATGGGTGTATTGCTGCTATGGAAGTTGAGCAAGTTGTTGTGTCCAAGTATCGGTGAGTTCAATTCCTTGTTCAAATTGTCGGACTCGACCAAAAGAGGCGATAGCGGGTGCGTGAATTTCAGGGTGTGCTGCTGCATCGTTATTAAGGAGTTGCCATCGAATATATATTCATGTTGGCGAGGATGGATGTGCCTAGTAGGTGGTCGGTGGCAAAATCCGGATATGGTGCATCGGGCTCCGAGCCGGTTCCAATCCATCTGTGAGTATCGTGATTGTGTTTTTGGTGTTTTCTTGCCTTTGGTGTATTCTAATAGCCTTTTTGTGCGTCGTAGTGAGGCAGGAGGTGAAGTTGACCACGTTGGAGATGAAGCGTATGGCGAGGGTGATGGGTGCATTTCCGAGGGGGTTCTATCGTCTGTGTAGGCTGCCTATCTATGAGAGATTCGAGTTAGGGAGGTCTCCGGGTGAAGGATTTTCTTTTTGTTGTTGGTGTGTTGTATGTGTTGCAGGGTATCGCTACTGACATTGTTTGTATGTTGCACAACCGATATACCGACCAAGGCCCTGAGCAAGAGCGACACTCCATATGCCGATATTGATCCTGATGTCATTATCCAAGGGTTGCTGCGAGAATCGCAGATGACAAGGCTAATTGATGTAGACCTTCCTGATAAGGTGCGTGTGACTGATCATCGGGTGAGCATGTCATTGCCCGATGAGATGTATCTGAGGTTCCCTGATGTTGTCCTGGAGTATCTCAATCAGCGGGCCGAGGGGGAGACTATGACCGAAGAGGATGAAGTTCCCGTTGTTCGGGAGCCGGCTCTTGATGGTCAGGATCGGCCCATGCAAGTAGGCGAGGTGGGTGAGCTTCCCCAAGTGTGTTCTGGCGAGCGTCAGTCCCCCGAAACTAGGGAGGTAGAGAGGCAGTCCCCTCATGTTTCGGTGGGAGGTGAGGATCTTAGTGATGGGGCTCAGGCCTCGAAGCCTACGGTAGAGGTAGAGATCTCCGTGGAGGAGTTGGTGGAGGAGGTGGAGCGGTGTCAGAGCGATACTAGTGCTTGTGCTCGCCTGGTGCAGGATGCTATTCTAGAACAGTTGGAAACAGTTTTTGGTGAGGAGGTAGGTGGTCCCGTCTCGCGTGATGTCATCACTGTGGATAGTGCGAAGGCAAAGGTGACTAGCCAATCCGTTGGTGAGACAGAGCTGACGATCGAGGTGCACGAAGTACGGCCCGAGGCAGGAGAAGGTTAATCGAAGTTGCTCAAGTTACCAGGGTGGTAACCCAGGATGGCGAGTTGGAAGGAGTTCGAGTGTGGGACACCTGTGCTCATATGGATGGTGTTGGGTCGAGGAAAAGGACGGTGTCTCAACTTCGTCTCGGGAGTCCCCCCGTTGGTATCGTCGTCGACACTCGTGGCAATAAGAGATCTCGGGTGGATAATGTGTCGCGCTCAAGATCTATAAGTGGGGGTTGGCGGGGTTCACGTGATGAGGTTGCCGGGGCTCTCACCCGTACCCTAGGGGAGATTGGGATCACTGATGGCGCCATCGTTCATATGGTGGCTGACCTGTGGAACTGTTATCGCGACCGTAGTCATATGAATGTCGAGGATCTGCCTCTTGGGTATCGGGAGGCTCAGGAGAGGTTGATGAGGGTATATCTTGTTATGAGTTTACACTATTTTGTTATGTTCTTGTAAGGGTGTTGACAATGGTATAATGCAGGGTGTGAACTTGAATTACCATGCCTCGAACGAGTTGGTGGCTCATTTTGATCGGGAGATAGCGCGCTACAGGGGGAGCTGGAGGCCGAGAAGAATCGGGCACATGAGCTTCAAAATGCGGTTGACCAAGGCCGGGTGGAGCATGAGGATTTTAGGAGAGTCATTGATGAAGGGATCGCGAGGAGGATGGAGCTGGAGCGGGCGCTGTCCATAGAGAAGGCCCGTTGTCAAGAGGCTGTGGATGCTGTCACTCCTTTGAAGGAGGCGAACCTTGATTTGTCTGGGAAGCTGCAGCGGGCGGAGGATGGCCTGAAGTTAGTAGAGCAGGTTAGGGCCCGGGTGGCTGAGGCCGAGGTGCGTCTGCAAGATTTGGAAAGGCAGGTTCGAGAGGGTGATACTGAGTTGGAGCTTCGAGCTGCTACCTTGGAAAGTTTGGCTCCCTATCCGGATAGCGTGGTGGACCTGGAGGGGCAGGTTGAGAATCTGCAGAGGGAGGTGGACCGTTTATGGGATGTGGAGCTGGAGGCAGGCGAGAGGGAGGCAGAGATTGAGCGGCTGAGGAAGGAGCTAGCCGAGAGCGGGAACGATCAAGTAACTTCGCCAAAGAGTGCCTCCGACTACGCGTTAACGCTGAGACACCCTGGGATAAGCTCGCCAAGGCTAGGCGGGATGGTGGGGATAAGGCCGTGGATCTCTATCTCCGAACAGATCATTTTCGAGAGAAGATGAACAAAGCCTTCTCGGATGGGGTTTTGCACTCGATTCGGGATGGTATCGCTGCCGGTTGGATTGATCAAGAGAAAATGGTGTGATATATGCAGGCCAAGAAGGCCGCGAGATCACAAGCCAGCGCGACAAGTCGTGGTCAAGGTTCGGGGGTTGTGATCCGAGAATCGGTTGTGTCGGAGCCTACACCGGGTCAAGCTGGAGATTGCGAGGCGGGTGATGCTACTGGCGAGCAAGGGGCCAATGGTCAGGTCGAGGTGCGAGGCGAGAATGTTGAGGGACGAGACAAGGCAGATGAGCGAGATCAGGTAGAACAGACACGCAGTGCTGAGGGTGAGACTTAACTATGTGTCATTCTGTTATAGCGATAGGTTTTTTCCTTTGTTGTAAATATGTTGGATTTTGTTGACACAATTGACCGAGTGGTCTGACTTTTGAGATGCCCACTTGATATCGGGACATGTGGAGTTTATGGGGAATTGATGTTGTTGGGCGATAGTCCCTCGTGCGTTGAATATATTTATTATTTTGTCGATTGGTTGCCTTGTCATTGAATGCAGGTCATTAAGGCAACGGGTCGATTGGTCGACCGGGGTCGGTTGGTGGCGGTGGGATTTCCCTATAAATAGGCAAGGGTAAGGAGTTGTGTTAATCATATTTTCAACATAGCGTTTTCATTGTTTTTCATTGTGCTCTTGCTTCTGAAATCATTCCTTCCTTCGTGGCAATATGCGTTTTGCCAGATTTATGGGCTTTATAGCTTAATCTCATCTTGGGTTATGGGCTTTATAGCCTAATCTCACAAGGACTCGGCTTCATCACCCACTTGGGGATTGAGCAATCTGTGCCCCTAGGGAACTAAAAAGCCGTCCGAATGAGAAACCCAAGGACCAAGATCACTGGAGGGGGCGGCGGGCTACAACGATGGAGATCGGGTGGTGATATTGCGGAGAGTGATGCTGCGCAATTGCCTTCAGGCTTCCCCGCCATTGCCCGGCCAGCCTATCAATCCTCCAATTCAGTGATCTTCTTCCGGAGCTCCTCAAATTCCAAAGAATCAGACTTGATCGGAGCCAGCTTTTATCGGACTCGGGAAGACAGGCGGTGGCAGTTGCATGTCTCACATTTACAGTAGTTATGTTATTTTGTATCGCACATGTGTGAAGTAGCAGTTGATGTATTGCTATTGGCCACAAAGCCCTTTATTTTTGAACTTTGCATTTTGTATCACTTGTCCTCGTGGTGGAGGGAACGTAGGTGCTATTCCTGGTAGTGATCGGTGCTGGAGACGAGAGTGAGTGGTGCGGCGAGACTTAATGTAAGCTCGGTTGGTGTGGTGTCGTGATGCCCCTGGTCATTGTTACCTCATGTCGCGTGCCCTTGTCACGTTAGCGACTTGTGAATCGCGATGTCTCGTGTAGGAGTAACATAGTGGCGATGTCACTCGTTATCCAAGTAGTTGATTCATCGCGAGATATGTCACGGCGTGTATGTCATTTGCTGGCGTGTCGCGTAGCATTAACTTGGCGTATTGTCGTTATTTATTGGATCGCACCTGGAAACACAGAGGCTCGCGAGGGCAGCATCTTGTTGTGTCAACGAGGTCGGCCATGGGCGATATCGCGTTTAGTATGTATTCATTTATTAGCATATCGCGTAAAAATCATTCATTCGAGACGTTGGAGTATCGTGTTAATCATTCATTCATTCATTGAGATGTTGGAGTATCGCGTGAACATTCATACGTTCATTGTGTCACGCTTGGCAACACAAGGGTTCGAGAGGGATAGCACTTTGCTATGTCAGCGATACTGGCCGTGGGCGATATCGCATTAACATTCATTCATTCATTGTATCGCGCCTGGCAACACAAGGGTTCGCGAGGGATAGCACTTTACTGTGTTAGCGATACCGGCCGTAGGCGACATCGCATTAATATTCATTCATTCGTTGTCGTATCTCGTTAACATTCATTCATTGGTGTATCGCGTAAAAAATCATTCAGACGTTTCCGTGGGCGATATCGCATTATCGTTCATTTATTGGCATATCGCGTAAGAATCATTCAGACGTTGGCGTATCGCGTAGCATTCATTTATACATTCATTGGATCCCGCTTGGCAACACAAGGGTTCGAGAGGGACAGCATCTTGCTATGTTAGTGAGACCGGCCGTGGGCGATATCGCATTAACATTCATTCATTCATTGACGTATCGTGAAAAAATCATTCAGACATTGGCGTATCGCATAAAAAATCATTCAGACGTTGGCGCATTGTGTAAAAAATCATTCAGACGTTAGCATATCACGTAACATTCATTCATTCAGACGTTGGCGTATCGCGTAACATTCATTTATTCATTCTTTAGATCGCGCCTGGCAACACAAGGGTTCTTGAGGGACAGCATCTTGCTGTGTCAGCGAGACCGGCCGTGGGCGATATCGCATTAACATTCATTCATTGACGTATCGCGTAGGCAATAAGTCGGGATTGCTGTACAGCGTGCCCTTGCCTGTTGTTTTATGGTGGCCATCACAAGGCCTATGGTGATAATAGCGGGAAAATGCGACCAATTAGAGGTCGAAGGGTGATATCGTTAACATTATGTTGATAAGTGTATGTGACGATGGCGGGCGTTATGTTCAGTATGAGAGCATTCGAGATGTACGTAATATCATAACATATAATGCTACGTGGAGGCAGCTGCAAAATACATATCAGGAAAAGGTAGAGGAGATAATAAATGCTTACAAGCATGGGAGGGGGTTGCGATAGTGTTGCGAGGGCGAGTCTGGAACTCTTGCCTACTTGGGTAGTATCGGAGATGCTGGGCGTTCCATGGGTGAGGGAGGGTGACGCCATCTACTCCCCTTAGGTAAAAGGTGGCAGGTCCGACGGCCTCGATGATTTCGTACGGCCCTTCACAGGTGGCTTTAAGCCCCGTTGGGGTTGGCATCTTTTCCTTCATCACCCAGTCCCCGACGGAGAAGAGGAGAGGCAGGACCCTGGCGTTGGAGTAGCGACCGACACGCTATTTGTTGTTGATATTTCTGAGGTGGGCACGCTCGCGTCGCTCTTCCAAGAGGTCCGAGTCAAGGTTCAACCCCTCCGAGTTGGTGAGAGGGTCGAAGCATGCGACTCCTTCGCTACGCACCTCTTGTTCGACAGGGATCACGGCCTCGGTGCTGAAGGATAAACAGAAAGGGGACTCGTCGTTTTCCTCTGTCGCGGTTGTTCTTATCGCCCAGAGCACCTCGGGCAGTTTTTCGGCCCACAAGCCCTTGGCATCGTCGAGCCTCTTTTTCAAGTTCTGCTTGATTATCTTATTGACAGCTTCGACCTGGCCGTTTTTCTGTGGATGAGCGGGGGAGGCATATTGGATCTGCATGCCATACTAGCCAACGAATTCCCTGAGAGTATCGTTGTCGAACTGGGCACCGTTGTCAGTGATGATGGTCTCGGGGATTCCGAAGCGGCAGTATATGTTATTCCACAAGAAGTTAATGACCTTTGCTATCGTGATTGTGGCTAGGGCCTCAACCTCGAGCCATTTGGTGTTGTAATCTACGGCAATGATGGCAAACTTGAGTTGCCCTGTGGCCGTCGGGAACTTGCCTATAAAGTCGAGGCCCCACTGGCAGTATGCCTAAGGGGCGATGATGATTGAGAGTGGTACCGATGGTGCAAGGGGGGAGTTGGCGAATTGGTGGCATTTGAGGCAGGTGCTGGCGATGTGCTTTGCGTCCTATTCAATGGTGGGCCAGTAATACCCTGTACGCAAAGCCTTGAATGCCAGATTCCTCACTCTGGCATGATTGCCGCAAATTCCGCTGTGCAGTGATAGTAAGACTTGTTGTCCCTCCTCGATGGAGATGCATTTTAGCAGAGGGAAAGACCTGCCCTTCCTTATAATTTACCCTCCCGTATCGTGTATAGCGTGGCTCGCATGCGGAGCCTAGTGGCGATAATCTTGACCTGGGGCTCGATACCCTTAGAGAGGTAGTCAACGAATGGGTCCATTCATAAAGGTTGACGCTCGTTCTTAGTCATGAATATCTCCGAGAATGGCTTATCGATGTTTGGCTTGTCTAGGGTTTCCAATTTGAGGCTTCCCAAATCGGTGTCTGGGGGCGATGTCGCCAATTTCGCGACGGTGTCTGCCTTGTTGTTCTATGCTCGAGGGATCAGGGCGATTGTATAGTTGGGGAGACATCGTTGGAGTAGAGTCTTGGCGAGAGCTTGGTAGTGGGATAGATGCGACTCCTTGGCCTGAAAATCGCCACCGACCTAGTTAACAACGAGTTGGGAATCACTAAAGATTGCCAGTCTCGTGACGCCTAACTCCTTGGTCAGCTGGATGCCAGTGATCAGGGCCTCGTACTCAGCTGCGTTGTTTGAGGTTTTGAATCTGAATTGTAGCGCGTACTCATATGTGTTCCCTTCCGGGTTAGTTAAGACCATCCTGGCACCACTGAATTTACTATTAGAGGATCCATCCACGTGGAGAGTCCATGGTGGCGTGGTATTGGGTTCCGAGACAATCTCGTCCGAGGTTGCGACATCTTCTAGGGGTATGAATTCGGCGATGAAGACGGCAGCGGCTTGCCCCTTGATGGCCGTACGTGGTATGTAATGAATGTCGAACTCGCCGAGTTCAATGGACTATCTTACTAATCTTCCTGAAGATTTCGGCTTTTGGAGGACTTGCTTCAGGGGTTGGTTGGTCAAGACATGTATCGTGTGCACTTGGAAATACTGCTGTAATCGTCGCGCGGCTGTGAGGAGTGCAAGGGAAAATTTCTCGATATCGGAGCATCTTGAATGGCCAGGGCAGCGCTGATCGCAGTGACTGATACAGCGAGGTAAATGTACAAGATCTCTCCGAGGATAGGTTTTGAAAAAGTGGGCACTGAAGCCAAGTAATCTCGGAGGCCCTGAAAAGCCTTGTCATGCTCGGGACCCCAGTTGATCGTCTCGGTATGGTGAGTTTTAAGAAGCTTGAAAAATGGGGCGCACTTGTCCGTTAAACGCGATATGAATCGGGCGAGGGCGACAACTTTCCCAGTGAGGGACTGGACTTCATTCCTGGTTTTTTGGTGGTGCCATATCGAGAATTGCCTGTTCCTTCGCGGGATTGGCTTCGATACCCCTCTTGCTGACCACGAAGCCTAGGAACTTGCCTCCCAGTACGCCGAATACGCACTTGTCCTGGTTGAGTCGCATGCCATATTGGAGTAAGATGTCGAAGACGATACTCAGGTTTTTAATGTGATCTTCAATGGTGACGCTTTTGACGAGCATGTCGTCCACGTAAACCTCCACGATCTTACCGATATGGTCTGCGAACATGGCGTTGACCAGTCTCTGGTACGTGGCCCCGATGTTCTTTAGACCAAATGGCATTACCTTGTAACAGTACAAGCCCTTATCAGTGGTGAACGATGTGTGCTCCTGATCGGAGGGTTCCATGGCGATTTGGTTGTAGCCAGAGAAGACATCCATAAAACTGAGGAGATTGTGGCCAGCGGTGGAGTCAACTAGCTGATCAATTCGTGGGATCGGAAAGCTGTCCTTTGGGCAAGCTTTGTTCAAGTTGGTGTAATCGACACACATGCGCCATTTTCCTTTGGGTTTCTTGACCATTACAACATTGGAGAGCCACGTTGGGTAGGAGACCTCCCGGACGAACCCGATGTCTTGGAGCTTCTTGACCTCTGCCTGAATCGCTTTGTATTTCTCTTCTGTGAAAGCCCTTCGTTTTTGGCTAATTGGGGGGACGTCTGGCGAGATTGTGAGTTTGTGGGTCAGCAGCTCTGGCGAGATTCCTGGCATATCCACATATGACCATGCGAACACTTCTTGTCGGGACTTGAGGAAGGCGATGAGCTCTGCCTCGAATTGTGGGTCCATCTTGGACCCGATTTTGACTTTTTTTCTGGGTGGGTATCGGAAATGGAGACCGATATTAGATCCTCTAAAGCATCTGGTCTTGGGTGCTTGAGTTTGCGCTTGTCGTCCTTCCTTTTGCTGTGCGTGTCGTGATCATCCAAAGTTTTGGGATCCTTCCTTGGATCATCAGGCTTGTTGGATGGGGATGGTGGGTCTGAGGTTAGGAGTACCTCTCGCCTACTGTGTCCCCTTTCGACTGTTAAGGAGTTGCACTGTCTCGCGAGCTCTTGATCGCCTCTGACGGTGACGATGCCACCCGGGGTGGGTATCTTCATCATTAGCATGTGTCCTGCCACAAAGCATTGGAGTCCCCATATGGCGTCGCGTCCCAAGATGACGTTGTAGGAGGAGGGGCAGTCGACGATGATGAAATGTGCTATCATGGTGGCGATAGTGCTACCGCCACCCAGTGTGATCCGCAAGTTATCGGATCCCAAGGGCTGTGTAATCTCTCCTGCGAAGCTGATTAGGGGTTCATGGTTGGGGGTGAGTTTCTTCCTATCTCGGTTGAGGCCTTCGTAACAGCTGCCGAACATGACGCTGACTGCTGTGCCGCTGTCGACCAAAACCCTGTGGCAGCGATAATGGTCGATGACCATGGTGATTAAGAGTGGGTTGTTGTGGTGTTTTTGAAAGGTGTCCTCACTGCGATTAAAGGCCAGCGAGTTCCATTCGACCTGGGGGGTGTGACAGCCATGGCTGAGACCCAATATGTCTTGGCCTCGAGGGCATTGGCACTTCTGGGTGTGGTGGGTCTTGGGTGTGCGCTGGGCGCCGCCGTGTATCGTGAGGATCTGGCCATAGACTTCAATGGCGTTAGCGTCAATAGAAAGAGTGCGATATTGTGAGAGTTGGCCGCTCTGAATGAGGTGCTAAATGGCTTTTTTCAGTGCCCAGCAGATATTGGTGGGGTGGCCGAATTCCTCGTGATATGTGCAGTACTTGTGCTTTGGTGGGCGGAATGATGTCCTTGTGATTGTTCCAGATGTCTTCGTAAGAGGCAGTGAGCGTGGTATAAATCTCATATCGGGGAGCCGTGAATCGCTGGTCATCCCGATGTCGGGTGTCGCTGTATGGTGTATCGCAATGTCGACTGCTCGAGGAGTTGTACTTTGGCTTCTCAAGGATCTTGTCGTATTGCTTGCCTCTCCTGTCGCTGTAGCCTTGGAGCTCTCGTGGGACCCTGTCGTTTGGCTGGGTAGGTTTGTCTCGGTTAATGTCTTTGTTTCTGGTATCGGGATTGTTCGCCTGGGGTGCGGTTACTGGGGCGTGCCAAATTTGTAAACACGAAAAATCCTGCAACGAATTAAAGAAGGACACGTGTACAAAATAATAATTTTATTAATTTAAATGCGGGTTACAATCTCTGTAGATGCTCTTTCACAAGATTCTCCTCTGATTCGATCTATGACGTTGATTTAATCCAAGGGTGGCGAGCACTTGATCTTAAATCAAACGGTTCCAATGTGGACTTCCTGCTATGTTGACGATTTGAGGAAGATGATTGACCAAGGGCTATAGAAGCTTGATCTTGATCGGATTTAGGCCACGAGTGGTGTCACATGATGAGTGTTCTTTGGCTTTGGTAGGGGATGAACCAGCACGTGTGTTTGGTGCCCACAAGCTTGACGAAGAACTTGGCAGAAGTTTTGCTTTGTTGACGACTTGAAGACGACGGATGATCAAGGGCTGTAGCGGCTTGAACTTGATCAGATTTTAACCACGAGCGGTGTCACGTGGCGAGTATGGCTTTTGATGGTGGATGAATCAGTACATGTGTTTGGTGCTTGTTGATCATCCGCGTGTTTGACGACTTCCGAGCTTGTAGGTGATTTCCCGTGCTTGTCTGAAGTCGGCGAGGTGAAGAGACCGGCTATTTGACAGCTTGATGGTTCTTCATGAGCTTGGAAGACTTCTGAGCTTTGGAGAGGTTTCTTCCGTCTGCTTGCGTCCCTCTGTCTGTCGTCGTCCTCGATGGTGTACTTGGCTCAAGGGCGATTGATGCTTGATCTTGAGAAGTATGATGGCCACGAGGGTTGACACGTGACGAGTGCTTTGACTTGAGGTTGGTGATGAACCGGCTATTTGGCAGCTTGAAGGCTCTTCACGCGCTTGAAGACTTATGAACTTTGGGAGTGATTTTTCTCTCCGGCCGAAGTCCTTCTCTTGATTTGAGAGGGGGTATTTATAGTGTCGGCGTCTCTCTCAATTTGGAATGTCTTGATGACACGTAATTAATTGCATTTTCATTAATAACATAATCAAATCAATCAGCTTTAATTGATCGATTTAATCAGGACTATTAAGGAATTTAGCCAATCAATTTGATGGCTGATTTTAATTGTATTTCATTAATAGCATAATCAAATTAACTGATTTAATCACGACTATTAAGGAATTAGCCAATCAATTTAATGGCTGATTTTACTTGTATTTTATTAATAGCATAATCAAATCAATCAGCTTTAATTAACTGATTTAATCACGACTATTAAGGAATTAGCCAATTAATTTGATGGCTGATTTTCGTCTTGATTATCAATTTAAATAAATTGATATCTAATCAGCAGACGAGATTTAATGCTGGATTTTATTCGGAATCAATTGATTTGATTAATCTGCTTTAATATCAATTGATTTAGCCGGAGCAAATTCATTTATTGCCGTCGGGCCATTCATGTATCGCCAAGTGTCATTCTCTGAGTCTGCGTGATTTTGCTGACTCACAAGCCACGTGGACATTTTGCGGGACCCACATGATGACTAAATTTGTTTGGTCATTATTTTGAGTGTTGACCGAATCATTTAATGAATTTTATTTTCATTAAATTTTTGGTGTCTACAAATGCCCCCACTTCGAGGTGCACCGTAAACATGTCGTCACGTGTTGCAGGTGTAACTTGAAGTATGAATTTGATTTTTTTTTTTTTTTCTTTCGGTCGCCTTGACTTTGACGGCTTTTCCATTTTGGCTCGTCGCAATGCATTGCTTTAACGGAGGTAGCTTGTAGAACTCCAAAGCTGTAGAGATTTTCTGAGAATCTTGATTTAATTTTGTAGAGATTCTCCCAAAATGTTTTGTAGAGATTCTCTCGCAATCAAGATTTAATTTTGTAAATATGGCAAGGACTTCAAATGGGCATGTGACAAAGCCCATAATATAAGAATATTTACGGAATAAATCCTTGATTTTTTCTGAATAAAACATTTATTCACAAAATTTCTGCACTCAAAATATTATTACCATATATATGAGAGCAAATTAATAAAGAAGAATAGTGAGCCACGCTTGGACGTCATCAGAAAAAGAAGAAGGTGAAAGGGACATGTGAACAAGAATGATCAATGGTGAATGAATCGTGCTATTGGTTGTTATCGAAAAAAAAAAAAAAAAAAAAAATTTCTTTTATGGTCGTAGTGCTGCACATGCATATATATATATATGAGTATGTGATTAAGTAAAAAGATGAGTCATGTTTTGGTCTACACGTCCATGCTTATATATATATACATATATTGTCAGAGCACGATATATATATATATATATATATATATATATATATATAAAGGGAAGTGATTTCTCAAAGAGAAGCAAGCCCGAGAAAAGGAATCATGTTTATACCATGTCAGAAGGAGGAACATTGGAATCATGGATAATTCACAACAGCATAAAGGTACGGCACGTATATAAAGCATAATAATAAAAGAAGGGTTAGTTAAATTAAAAGAGGAAGGCAAACAGATACCTCAGCGTTGCCACAATCAAGAACTCGTGTCAGATCAAGGTCCCAGGAAAATCAGTACCTCAATAGCCCTAAGTCCTGTCAGAAAATAGAGAAAGAAAAAGTCAGCACAGGCCATTGGTTGTCTCAATTATCAATGAAGAAACAAGCAAAGATAAATCACCTTAAATGCTAGATATTATTCTGCAATACAGAGACAAAAGTTAACCAAAGAAAAAAGGGCAATGAAGTGCACCAGCAGCCGAGTCTAGAGTATTGAAGAAGACAGGTTTGACAATCAAGTCTGAAGAGGCCTTTATTTATATTGAAAGTTCAACGGATCATTTCATTAATTTCCTAGTTGAGATTAGGAAAATATGGCAGAAATCCTAAATTTTCTGCTATATATGGCATCAATATATTGATTGCTGAAATTTTGAGAATAAAAATTTTATTCAGGAAAAATCAAGGATTTATTCCATAAATATTTAAAAAAAAAATTCCTATATTATGGGCTTTGTCACCTGCTCATTTAGAGTCCTTGCCATATTTGCAAAATTAAATTCTGATTGCGAGGGAATTTCTACAAAAAAAATTAAATCAAGATTTTGGGAGAATCTCTACGAAATTAAATCAAAATTCCAAAGGAATCTCTACAATTTTGGAGTTCTACAAGCCAGCTCCATTAAAGCAAAGCATTGCAACAAGCTAAAATGGAAAAGCCGTCAAAGTCAAGGCGACCAAAAAAAAAAAGAAGAAGTCGAAATTCAAACTTCAAGTCACACTTCCAACACGTGACAACCACATGTTTACAGTGCACCTTGAAGTGGGGGCATTTGTAGACACAAGAAATTTAATGAAAAATACAATTCATTAAATAAATCGGTCAATCTTTGAAATTTTGACTAAACAAGCTTAGTTGGCACATGGGTCCTACAAAAAGGCACACGTGGCTCATATGTCACCAAAATTATGTGAGCTTCGAGGATGACACATGTCAAAACAAGAGTGATCCATTTGTTGAATGACGTGGAAGCATCAATTGTGGAAGCTTCAAATTATCGCTGATTGATTGTTGCTCGAGTTAAGTATTTAAAGAGGATCAATCGCATTCAACTGATTGATCTCGATGAAAATCAAGTATTAAATACAAATATCGATCAGATTAAATTGTTTAATTCTGATTGAAATCAAGTATTAAATTCAAATATTAATCAGATTAGATTGTTTAATTCTGATTGAAATCGGGCATTAAATCAAATCGAAATTGATTGTCATATTCCTTAGATTAAAGATAATTAAATCAATCAATTAAAACTGATTGATTTAATTACGCAATTACGGAATGTGATTAATGCTATGTCATCGAGACGCCGATACTATAAATACCCCCTCTCAGATCAAGAGAAGGACTTCAGCGGCCGGAGAGAAAAATCACTCCCAAAGTTCATAAGTCTTCAAGCGCGTGAAGAGCCTTCAAGCTGCCAAATAGCCGGTTCATCACCAACCTCAAGTCAAAGCACTCGTCACGTGTCAACCCTCGTGGCCATCATACTACTCAAGATCAAGCATCAATCGCCCTTGAGCCAAGTACACCATCGAGGACGACGACAGACAGAGGGACGCAAGCAGACGGAAGAAACCTCTCCAGAGCTCAGAAGTCTTCCAAGCTTGTGAAGAACCATCAAGCTGTCAAATAGCCGGTCTCTTCACCTCGCCGACTTCAGACAAGCACGGGAAATCACCTACAAGCTCGGAAGTCGTCAAACACGCGGATGATCAACAAGCACCAAACACATGTACTGATTCATCCACCATCAAAAGCCATACTCGCCACGTGACACCGCTCGTGGTTCAAATCTGATCAAGTTCAAGCCTCTACAGCCCTTGATCATCCGTCGTCTTCAAGTCGTCAACAAAGCAAAACTTCTGCCAAGTTCTTCATCAAGCTCGTGGAGAATCAACAAGCACCAAATACACGTGCTGGTTCATCCCCTACCAAAGCCGAAGAACACTCATCACGTGACACCACTCGTGGACTAAATCCGATCAAGATCAAACTTCTATAGCCCTTGGTCAATCATCTTCATCAAATCGTCAACATAGCAGGAAGTCCACATTGCAACCGTTTGATTCAAGATCAAGTGCTCGCCACCCTTGGATTAAATCAACGTCAGAGATCGAATCAGAGGAGAATCTTGTGAAAGAGCATCTACAGAGATTGTAACCCGCATTTAAATTAATAAAATTATTATTTTGTACACGTGTCCTTCTTTAATTCGTTGCAGGATTTTTCGTGTTTACAAAGCGTTGGCGGTGGTATCGAGGCCAAAGGTGTCGTACTTGGCCTGGGCAAAGGCTACATCGAGGAGGTCATCATATGTTGCCGGAGGATTGGTGTTGATTTGCAACAGAAAGTATCCGGGTTGGAGTGCCTATTTAAACGCCGACGCATGAAACATTTATCACCACAATCACATGATCAAATATTTCTCAACTCACTACGAGTCTCAACTACAACTGCACTCACAAATTAAAACTAAATAAAAACCAGTAATCTATACATAGAAAATTAGTTCAGGAGATCACCAAAAAGCACACAATTCAAAATTACAATAATCCCTGCTTTATAGCTTAGTTTAGGAGATTACATTAAAATCAAACAATAGAAATGAAAATGAAATATAAATAAGGAAATCAAACAATAGAAATCATAATAATCACTGCATGAAGTTTAATTCAAGAGATTACATTAAAATCAAACAATAGAAATGAAAAGAGAATATAAATAAGGAAATCAAACAACTCACACTAAAGCCATGAAATCACCCCTTTAACTCCATTAAAACAATCACATAAAATGATTCGTTTTCAAAACTCGACAAACTTACCTCTTAAGGGTCACATACATCACTAAAGTGACAAAATCATATTATTTTCAACTCACAATTTAATATGAAATCAAGTCCCTCCTCAGATAATTAAAAGAAAAAATACACCCCAAACTCTTTTTTAAAAACACGTACTCATGAGTCGTAAGTAACCTGCTTGTTACCTCCCATGACATACAATGCCAGACAGACTAGAGTCTAACTGAATCCTAACCATACCCATGCCAAGGGCATGGTTCCGATAACCCACCCTCGGTCACTAATGTGGCCCTCGGTATAAAGACCCTCGATACAAAGACCAAAACATTTAAAAAAGTCACACAAGACTCAAAATGTTACACAATCTCAACATTTTCCAAAACAATATAATTGACTGCAACAAATATTGTTTTCAAAGCTCAACTCCCATCTCAAAAACCATATAGAAATCAATTTTGATATATTGTTTTCACCCCTTAAACCACCAGCACAATCTAATAAGTAAACTCTCAAATACAAAATGTCAATAATATAATTGTTTCCATTCAAAAGAACCAAAATTCATTCATTTTCTTAGAAAATTAAATCACAACAATAGCAACATTGAACTCACAAAACATGTTAATTCCACCTTATTACACAACTGCACCAATAAATATTGTACTTACATGAGCATTTGCTTAAGTATAATTAGCTACAATGAGCCATGCTCATACGCGTTGCGCCAAGATCACTTCGCTGAAGCATCAGAAGTTGGGAATTGAAGCATATCAGACCCACATTGAAAATAAGGAAGATATCAGTCTCTCCCTCACCTATAAAAGGTCCACTTCTCTCTCCTCATTAACTATGCATTTATTACTTACCTAACGTTATTCTGTCAACATAAATGCATTGACTGACTTAGACATCAGAGTAGAGAAGACTGCCAACCGTGGTCTCCCTCTAATACTCTTTGCATTTTACTTGATAGGTGTCGCTAGCGCTACAACTCCTTTAATAGTGGTCCGGACTTGGACTAGCATTAGCAAGATTTAGCCACCGTTGAATCTTAGACATTACCAAATATATTCCATGTAAATATATATATATATATACACACACACACACACACACACACACATACATATACACGTAGTCATCCGCTCAAGAATGTTGCTAATATCAACTATAGTTCACAAATACAAAACCCGTGAAAAATTATTTTTATAATAAAACCTCATTTTACTTATCTATGAACTGTAGATGATCAAGTTCATATAATTTAAAACAAATATTTATTTTCGAAAACGATTTCACAATTTAACAAATAATTCCGAATAATAACATAACTCCGTTTATAAATGAACCTCGTGAGATTTACTTATCTCTGAATCGCACTGCGTCTTCTCACAGAATTGAGATAACAAAATCACAAAATACTCGTTCAAGACAACTTCGTCAAGTACCTAATCACATATGGTCTCATCTCAGTACACGAAACACAAAGCGATTAAAGTTCGAAACCCCTGTTTGAACTAAAACCCAAAAGTAACGCCAATCAAGACGAAACTTCACCCGAGACCACCCAAAATCTCCTGAACATCAATATGTCAAAATGACAAGTACGTCAATCCAAAGGTCAGATCCTCATGGATCAAAAACCAAGCTAATCGAAATTACGGAAAAACCCTAACATTTCAAACGATCCCCAAATGCTACAAATCATATATCAAAACACTCGTATCAATGAGTAGATGATAAAATGACAACCAATTTCCCTAAAGGAGGCTGGACGCGCTGCCACACGCCTCCACCAGTAGCCACATGTGGGCTCCACATGTCGCCAGATCAACCTCCAAACCAGGTTTATCCAACCGGTCAAAATGAAGAGTTTGATGAGTGGAACAACTTTCATACCTAGGACTAAGGCCGACTCGGCCTAGATCAAGCTAGAACAAGCCTGAAAAATATCCACCGTTGAACTTCAAGTTGTGATTCCGGCCACCACACTTTGAATCGAGATTCAAGGCTTATATGGCTGTGATCAGGAGGAGGAGAGCGTCAAAACTTGACCAATTTCATGCCCCGCCGTGGTTGGAGGAGGGAGATCGCTCCAGGTCGGCATCGCCTCGTTCTTCTGTCGTTCCATCCACTGTCTCCGGTGCATTTGGGAGCAAGGCACGGGCTGGGGGATGGAGAGAAGATGATTCTGAGTCGGTTGGCGTTGGTTTAACCACCGGAGGACTTCGGAATCAGAAGATAATTCCAGGTCGGGTCAATGGGTTTCTCGACCGAATCAGGGTTGGCTGAGCGAGAGAGAGAGCTCCAGAATTTTCCAGAAACTTTCCAAAATGGGAAAGTGAATATTTTTTTTCCAAAAAATCCAATTTATAGAGAAATTTCCCTAAATAGTAATAACTTCCGCAGATCATAACTTTCTAATATGAACTCTGATTTTCAAGTTCTACATATCCACAAACTCGTATCGAGGCGCTCTACAACTTTTGTGAAGCAAGTTTTAGGAGAAAATCAACTAATAAAAGGTCAACCCTTTGACCCCACAAAATATGATAGTATATCATTTGATAATAAAGTTATAATTGGAGATTTAAAACTTACTTAAAATAGACTGGACAAATGAATATATGTTTATTATGTATTTAACTTTAAAATTATAGCCTATTATATTTCAAACATATCGGTCAGTTCAGGTTCCGTGTTTTAAGCACAAGAGAAACCAAACCAACTCGGCTCATAAATAGTTTGGTTCAATATTGAACCGACTTTCAATTTTTAAAGTTAAAAAATCTTAACCAAATCATAATTATTGGCCGATTTGGTCAGTTTATACCGTGTTTTGCACGCCCCTAAATATTTTTGTTTATCCAAAAATTAGGGTACGTTGAAAATTATTAGTTATAATAATCAAGGATTCAAATTTCGGTTTCGGTTTCGATTTCGATACTTCAAATTTAAGGAAATTTAGGAGAAAATTTCAATTTCGGTGGAAATTTTGGTTAAAATAAAGAAATCACATTAATTGCATTTATAAAATGATATTTTTGAATGAAACTTTTACATAGATTAAACTAATCTATAATAAACCTATTTACAATGTAACCTCTCTAAAATTATACATTATAATAGAATTGTGATATTTAATATGGAAGAGTAATTAACTAGTATTGTAGTATGTTGCTAAACTAATGTTTTTATCTATGTGTAATTATAAATGTGTTGTATATTGATAATGTAAATTTAATGGTTAGAACCCAGTGGGAGGCTTTGTCATCTCCTCTTTTCCACTAACAATTAGAAAAAGGGACAGGGCCGGGGGGGGGGGGACGTAATACCAAAACCCCCTAAATGAAAATGAACAAGTACAACAAAAAAAATATAAATGCTACTACAATGTGGTTTGATCTAGCTGGTTGAACTACTTCCATTTAGTATCATACAATATGTACTGCTCCCAAATTTTGACTTGATTTTTCTTTAAGTCTCAGGATCTAACTTAATTGTTCAAAAAATTATTTATTTTCTTTTTCATTTAATATTTTCTTTTACTATTTATCATATTGCCACTCAATTATTAAAAGTTCACATAAGATCTAAGGCTTTTACTGTTCTTTCACAATCAAAGTGGGTTCTCTTAAATATAATATAGATATAGATAAGTATTAGTTGGTTGTCGTTACGTCTACATTAAAAAGGAGTATGACGTTTTAATCAACTAGTCAAAATGGGTTCTGTTAAATATAATATAGATGAGTGTTGATTTGTTGCTGTTACGTCTACATTAAAACGGAATGTGATGTTTTAATCATAGTTAGTAATTTTTGATAAAATGGATTAATTCAACGAACTATTTGATAAAATGTCCGAATAATACAAGTACGTATTTTTTGCATACTATATACGACCTGTTTATTACTAACTATGGTTTTAATTAACTATATCGTGTATCTGATCGAAAAACTATATCATGTATCTAATCGAAAAAATCATATCAATAATGTATTCAAATATCTTCATATGTAGACTATTCAAACAAAGTGAGTGTAACCTATTATTTTTAAGGAAGTCCTTCGAAAGAAAGTTCACACACAATAGTCCACCACCTTAATTTGGACGTAAATAAATGGGCAATTGTAGAACAAATCCTCCACTAGATATTGATTAATTCTTGGTCATAAAATGCTGACTGAGACACTTGGCAATAATACAATTTTTATTTTTACAATTAAGCTTCTTAACACACTCGTTCCACCATTTTTTCTGTATACCTTCCTCAGCAAGTGGGGACAGTTTTGGCTCTTACAAATTCAGCTGAGAGGCTTTATAGTCTTCACAAGCATTTCAAGTTCTTTAATTATTCTCAATTATGCTGAAAGGTGAGCACTCCAATTTTCTCCAAATTTGGTTGGAGATCATAAATGATATAGAAAAGTGTTGGATGGTTCACTTGGTTGGTTTCTGTTACGTCTACATTAAAACGGAGTTTGACGTAATACTAAAACCCCGTAAATGAAAATGAACAAGTACAACAAAAAGAATATAAAAGCTACTACAATGTGGATCGATCTAGCTGGTTGAACTGCTTCCATTTAGTATCATACAATACTGCTCCCAAATACATGAATTTTGGAAATGATTTTGGTACTTCATCACATGGGTATTGTATGTGTGTTGATCTCTTTCCACATGCAATCCATATATCGAATATTGAGAAATTACTCAATATGGTGTTTCATTTTATGAAGTACATGACATTTGAGACGAAGCAAAAAAGCAATTATGTTGTTGTTGGAACATTCAACTTTGTAGCAGATAAAAGCAAAAAGGTTTTTTGTTGTATTCAAATTTTTTTTGGACGTGTTGTATTTAACTTAATTGCAAAACAAAAAAAAAATCAAAATTTCATATTTCTTCATGAAAGTATGAAGTAAAAAAATCATTGTTGGTGACATACAATTGCACAGAAATTTAAGAGAAATTTTGGACAAAATTTCGGTACTTCAAAATTACAGAAATTTCTATGAAAATTTGATTTCGGAGAAATTTGAAACCTTGGCTAATTGTTCAAAAAATTATTTATTGTTTAAGGAAAACTGAATTGGGAGAGAATTGAGTCTTGCTTTTATTGATAATAGGAGCCTCTTCATATAGAGGATTACAAGACATAGAATCAGAGTTGTACAAGGAAAGATAATCGTACAATTAATCGGATATCTATATGAATATCCCCGAGAATATCTCTAATTCAAAACCATATTACAACTATGTCAAGTAACCTAGAGTTTGGGCTAGAAATATATTCTGGATTTACTTGAACACTCCCCCTTGTGTCGCCCAAACGTGATGCTCCTCTCATTGCCTCATTAAAAACCTTGTCGAGTAACAAAAACCCTGTGGGACAAAAATAACCTCGGTCGAAGGGAAAAAGAGCACAACACACCCTTCACGTTTCGAGACCATTCATGTAGACATCTCCCCCTGATGTTTGCATCTCCCCCTGATGACTACGGTCATGGGAGTTCAGATAACTTCCACAAATGATGCTACCAACATGTTTCTCGAAAGTGGAATTTAGGCAATGACTTAGTGAGCAAGTCTAGCACACTATCCTCAGATCGAACCTAGTTCACTTTGATCTTGAGGAGAGTCTATTGTTGCTAATTATCCTTGGTGTTGTCGCTTTTGGTGTACCCTTGCTTCATTTGTTCAAAATAAGCATCATTATCCTAAATGCTTGTAGGCTCAACTGTGGGAGACTTCAAACCACAATTGTTCGAACATGCGTAATTATGGATCCAATCCATATACATTCATGAACCACTCCGTGAAGAGCAATAATCTCTGCATTATCCGAAGATATAGCAACTAGGGTCTGTTCTGTAAACCTCCAAGATATCGCAGTCTTACCCATGGTGAACACTTAACCAGTTTGGGAATGACCTTTGTGTGGGTCAGAGAGATACCCAACATCAGTAAAACCTTCCAAAACACATGTCGTTTTGGGATGGGGATAGAGGTCGCAGACCAGTGTTGGCGGCGTTCCTGGTGTGTGATGAGTCCAAATCCATTGTCTCTCTGTAGGAATAGAACAAGCCCATATCAATCGAACATCTCAAGTACTGAAAAATATCTTTTACACCAATCCAATGGCGTCGCATTGGCGCAGAACTATAACTAGCTAACAAGTTCACAACATATGAGATGTCTGGTTTTGTGCATTGAACTAAGTACAACAATGCGCCTATTGTACTTAAGTAGGGCACTTTGACCTCTAGCACATCCTTCGGATGAAGAGGATCATTTTCAGGATCAAGACTACGGATGATCATGGGGGTGCTTGAAGGCTTAACCTTGTCAAAATGCCTGAGTATCTATTAACACGATGCTTAAGTTTCAAACCGAGACATAATCGTGTTCTCCTAAAATCCTTCATCTCAAACTCGAATTTCAAGTGTTCAACGGTTTTCCTTAACTCTTTAAGGGCTTCCAATGAAGATCATGTCCAACATGAACCACGATAGAATCCGAAACTTGTTATGGAAACGCGCGGGCATATCCCTTCCCAATCAAGTAGTCACTTTAGTGAGCGTTTCAACCTTATTGTAAACGCACTCCGTGGTCTAGAGCCACTTGACTTAGGTCAATGAAGTTCACCATGAACTTTCATGTACATTCCATATCTAGATCCCCATAAAGATACGTAGTGACCACATTTGTAAGCTGCATGTTTAGTTATTCAAAAACTACCAAACTGACAGGGTAGTGGAGTGCAATGACATCCATTACGAGAAAATATGTCTCATCGTAATTGATTCCGGGGCATTTTGTGAGAAGCCTTGCTCCCTAAGGCGAGATTACCATCTCTTTTTCTCAACATGCTTTCTAATGAAGACCCATTAGTCAATAGGTTTTATGTTAGGAGGTGTTGGCATCACTGACTCGAAAACCTTCCTCTTCGTTAGAGAATTCAACTTAATCTGGATCGCATCTTTCCATTTAGGCCAAATTTCTCTACGTTGGCATTCATTCATCAACGAAGTGTGGTTCGATATCATCGAACTCAACAAACTCATGCGGAATGAAATGCCCAACTACATCATTAATTCTGATGGAGTTTATATCCCACGTCTCATGTACACTACTGTAATTTTCATAAAACTCTATTTTCTCAAGAATTGGTTCTGACGTTGAGGCGTCCCCCAATGATAACCATAATCCTGAAGAATCTCATGAGACAGATTTTGAGTGTTGATGAACAAAGGATTGGAATGTGCCAAAGTATCCTTCGAACCCACGGGCCTCCCACGCAACCTAACTGGGGCCATGGCCTATAACGCTATAGTGCCACTCCCTTTGGCGTTGGCACCATGCCTACCTCCATGTAGAATGGCACTACGTCCTCTCATAGGGACTTCCTTCCTTGCAGGCATATTTACAGCAGATATGTGTAATCTCGTCACTTTAACAGGGATCAAGATGAGACATAGTGGGGACATGCCACGACAATTCCTGTCTTTCCTGTTGAACATTCGTGTTCTTATCTCCCCCTAACGATGGGAAAAATGTCTCATTAAAGTGACAGCAATCAGCAAGACATGCGGTAAAGAGATCGCCTAGCAAGGGCCTTAAGTGGCAGACGATTGTTGGAATCTCAAATCCAACGTAGTTGCCCATTTGTCTGTAAGAACCCATCATAGTGCACTGTGGCGGCCCAATTGGCACATAAATGGCTTACTCAAATGTGCGTAAGTACGAAATACTTATACCCAGTCACTAGCTGTAACTCATAAGTGGTGATTGGTCGTAAACGAATTAGCATAGCTGCATGCAATATTGCATCACCCCAAGCGGGTATAAGGGGATTGGTGCGCATTACCAATGTCCGGACTACCATCTTAGTCATTTCCGCGAGACCATTTGGTTATGTACATGGGAATGTGATTTCCAACATCAGTCCCATTGCAATAATGATCGAAAGTCTTCAATGTAAATTCTCTAGCATTGTCAAGTCCAATTGACTGAATAGGATGATCCGGGGAGTGAGCCTGTTGTCATATGATATGTGCTAGGAGTGTAGTATAAGCAGCATTTACAGGTGGACAATGGCACAACACGTGACCAGCATGTTTGCGTGTCAACCAACATCATGAGATATTTAAACGTCCGCAAGTTGGTTGAATCAGTCTACAGAATCTCCATGGATTCTATGTAAGAACAAAATGAGTATTTTCATATCCTTTGCATAGGACTGTCTTAGTCCTAATTTCCTTAAGGAACGAGCTTTGTAAACTAGCGAGAGGCCTTAGAAGCAACCAATGAGGATCTGGTTGGGCTTGAGCGTCTGAAATGCTATTGGAAGCAAAGTTGGTGATTCGTCCAGGAATCAACCTTTGATTCGTGCTTTGCTTCGCTCGAAATAATGGATGTCTGTGTGATGTCTTTAGTAGATGGATCATCATATCATGACCAGGATAACCTATCCTGTCATGACAAAGCCAATATGTGTCTAAATCCAAGAGATCTTATCTCATGACTTTATTGGATTTAATAGCTCGACTAGTGACATAGAGTCCACTAGAAAGACACATAAACTTCTCTAAGATGTGCCTTTGTTCGCAATCGTTAGAGGTATTGCAAAAGAACTCATTTCTGTTCTCTACAGGCGTTTTCGTATGGAATCCATTGGCTATTCATAGGTGCGATTTACCCTAGGAGCATAGAGAGTTTCTGTGACAATAATCAAGGTGCCATTTGGCAAGGGGAACTTGGGCTATTCCATGTCCTTGAATTAATACTGATGGCCCAGCCATCATAGTCATAAAGTAATATGCTCAGAATCAAAATGGAGTCATAATGAAAAGAACTCAAAATTTTATTCATAAGCCAATGGAGTACATCATTGTCTCTTAACCATTAGGAGAATCTAATCTAAATGCTAGCTAATACAAAACAAAGGTTGTCGTTTGACTTCTTTCGGTAACTCCAAAATAAATATGACCAGGTGAGTAGAGAGATGTCGGTGGAGCAAAGCTCACTTAAGTACCACTTATCTCAAAACCTTCCTAGACATCATACTCATTTTGGATGAGCCTATGTAAAGAAAAACTAAACCAATGGCATTTACTACGAAATATATGGAAATTACCTATTACATCTCTTAGAAAAAAATAGAATTGGCGATCTATTGATCCCAACCAGATTTGTAGTCTTCAACTGTTCACTCTAGATCATCTTCTTGATCTTCCTGTTCCATATAGTGAGCTTCTCTTGCTTCACAATATGCTTTGTAGGAGGTGACAATTTCTTCACGAGCTCTACAAATGTGTGCCCAATGACCGGATACTCCACATCGAGAAGATACATCTCTTTGCTCAGACTTCATTGATTAAAGTGCTTTGAAAGCATCATTTAGATGACTCTTAGTGTTGGTGGCACCACCAACATGGCCAGAGGCGTTGCCTCCCTCTCTCTTTCCATGCTGACCTCTTCGGTTCCATGTTCTCCTATTTTGGCGGTTACCTTCCCAAGTAGAGCGATTATATGGACTAGAATGTCCAGAAGTATCCCTAAGATTAGGGTTTCGCTCTTAACACCCTCTCTTAGGGAAGCGACTATAATTGGATTCCGAAATATGCTCTGTTTCCACGGATCTCGAATTATAGTTCTTCACAAGGATGTTGTCATGCTTTTCAGTGACATTTATAGCTCCAATGAGCTCATGAAACCTTGTGATCCATCCTGCAGTAACATCGATTCGATAGTTGTTAGCAACCATCAATGTAGAGGTGGGGAAGGTAGAGAGAGTCTTCTTAATCAACATCGCATCTGTGATCTCTTTACCACAGAATTCCATTAAGGATTTAATGCGAAGTGATTCAGAGTTGTAGTCAAGAACTGACTTGAAATCACAGAATTAGAGGCTATGCCATCTCACTTCTAGGTCAGGAAGCAGGGAGTCACGGACATTGCCAAATCTTTCTTCGAGTGAGACCCACAGCCTTCTGGGGTCTTCTTCATTCATACACTTATACTAGAGCGAATCATCCATATGATGGCTTTCACCTTATTTGCCTCTAAGGCTGCTCTATTTGATTCCAAACCTTGAGCTTGCTCAACAGTTAGCACATCCTGGCTAGGCTCGAGAATCGTATCCAGGATTCTATCAGCCTTGAGATGTTGGTGGACATCACGAACCTACCTGTGATATCCAGAGCCAGTTGTTCCCAATGGAGCAAAGTCTAATTTGTTCAGGTTACTCATCCTGAAAGAAGACAAGTAAAAAGGGTTAGTTTCGGAGTGGAAAAAGCTACCACGAAAACATATAAAATTTCTGAGCGTAATTGCTCACAAGAAATTAGGAATTTCTTAGCGTAATCGCTTCCAAGAAATTCAATTCCAAGAGGAATTGGATTAGATCAAAACAATGACGTAAGTGTCGATCATAAATTCTCTACAAACTCTAAGTTTGGAGATCTCAACAAGCTCCAAGCTTGGAGTGAGCACGAACCCCCATAGTTCGGCTTAATTAGGTCTCTCCTATGATGAAGAAAGGGGGGTAGAAGAAGAGAGTTTACAAGTCCCCGAGAAAAAGAAGATGTACATACCACCTATATCACATACCGCCAAGCATAAGCAACGACCTCTTGGGTGGGCCCCATGACATGGCTAGTCCCCCTACGACATGCATCCGGTAGTCCGACACCCGAGCTACCTCGCTATGGTGGAGGTCGGCCGGTACCTCATATGGAGGCCACCCTCCCATGCTCTCCAAGAGGCTTCAAGAAAAGCAATATGTGTATTGTATCCCACATTGGAAATATAGAATAGAGTGGGACTTCCTTTAGCTATAAAGGGAAGTCCTTCCTTTCTTAGAGAGGATGGATTTGATGATCCCCACACTTGTATCACTACAAAGGTCACTTGACCTCACTCATAGTAAAATATCTAAGTGGACGTAGCCTTGCCTCAAGGGCAAGGTGAACCACTATACATGCGGTGTCGTCTCTCTCTCTCTCTCTCCCCATCATGCTTCTTAGTTACTGTATTCTTCAGTAGAAACAGAAGAAAAATTGAATAAAAACACAAAAAAATGAGAACTTTTAGTAAAAAATACCTTGAAATAGGTCGCCAGAAAATTTGGCCGAAAAAGTTGCCGACGGTGACCTGTCGCCGGAGCTGACGTGGCGTGCTGACTTGTCACCTAGGTGGGCCGTGGCTTGGGCTACCTCCTTTTTTTTTTTTTCCTCTTTTCTTCTTTTGCCGGTTTTTCTGCAGGATGTTTTGATTGCCGTTTCAGTAACTTGTAGACCAGTTTTTTATTTTCTTCTTTCGGTTCGTGAATCCTTGGATTAAGAGACTGCTATTGGAAAAATTTGGTAGCAATCGGAGGTCCGGAAGGTGGTGAACTGGTGGAGTATTTGCTACGGGTGGTTTGGAGCTTCCGGTGGCCGGTTTGGTAGGTTTCTGGCCTGTTCTGGTTGTTCTGCCTCCGGTTCTGGACTCCGGGTGTGGAGGGCTTCAAGGGGTGAGGTGGAGGCAGAAAAGGCTTCAAGGTTTTGTATTCGAATTTAGGGTTTTAGCTTCTTGAATCAGAGTTGGGCTATTTGTTTCAAGGTTAGGGCTTCGTGCTGATAACGTGTTTAAGGAAAACTGAGTTGGAAGAGAATTGAGTCGTGCTTTCATTGACAATAGGGGCCTCTTTATAAAGAGAATTACAAGATATAGAATCAGAGTTGTACAAGGAAAGATATCGAACAATTAATCAGATATCTATGAATATCTCTAATTCAAAACCCTATTACAACTATGTCAAGTAACCTAAAGTTTGGGCCAGACACATATTCTGGATTTACTTGAACATTTATTTTCTTTTTTATTTAATTTTTTTTACTATTTACCATACTACCACTCAATTATTAAAACTTAACATAAGATCTAAGGCTTTTACTGTTTTTTCACAATCAAAGTGGGTTCTCTTAAGTATAATATAGATATAGATATAGATAAGTATTGGTTTGTTCACTTAGTTGGTACACTTGGTTGGTTGCTGTTACGTCTACATTAAAAAGGAGTATGACGTTTTAATCAACTAGTCAAAATGGGTTCTCTTAAATATAATATAGATGAGTGTTGGTTTGTTGCTATTACGTCTACATTAAAACGGAGTATGATGTTTTATTCATAGTTAGTAATTTTTCATATTATACGCGAATAAAAAACGTTTTTATGTTTTTTTTTATTTTATAAAATGGAGTAATTCAACTAACTATTTGATAAAAATAATACAAGTACGTATTTTTCACATACTATAAACGTCCTGTTTATTACTAAATATGGTTTTAATTAACTATATCATGTATCTGATCGAAAAACTATATCATGTATCTAATCGAAAAAATAATCTCAGTAATGTATTCAAATATCTTAATTTGTAGACCTTTCAAAGAAAGTGAGTGTAGCCAATATTTTTAAGGAAGTCCATCAAAAGAAAGTTCTCTTATTTTGGACGAAAATAACTGGCCAATTGTAGACAAATCCTCCACAAGATATTGATTAATTCTTGGTCATAAAATGCTGACTAAGACACTTGGCAATAATCCAATTTTTATTTTTACAATTAAGCTTCTTAACACACTCTCGTTCCACCATTTTTTTCATATACCTTCCTCAGCAAGTGGGGGACAATTTTGGCTCTTATAAATGCAGTCGAGAGGCTTTATAGTCTTCACAAGCATTTCAAGTTCTTTCACTATTCTCAACTGTGCTGAAAGGTGAGCACTCCAATTTTCTCCAAATTTGGTTGGAGATAAATGATATATAAGTGTTGGTTGGTTCACTTGGTTGGTTGCTGTTACGTCTACATTATAAAGGAGTGTACTTACATGAGCATTTTCCAAGCATAATTAGCTACAATGAGCCACGCTCATACTCCTACCAGCGGCACCAACAGCTATCAAGGATGTGACCTATGGAAACACAGCCAAATAGGATATCACTAGAGCTCTGGCTCATCCCGAGATCATCGCTGACGCGTCTCCACTCGCCTCACCAATATCACCTCGCTAAAGCATCAAAAGCTGGGAATTGAAGCATCAGTCCCACATCGAAAACAAGGAAGAGATCAGTCTCTTTCCCACCTATCACTATGTCAAAAAGGCCTTCAGACGACATAACTGTTCTGTCGTCTGAACGAACAAAAATGTGTCGTCTAGTACGGTGTCGTCTCTTGGGGGCATCAGACGACAGAAGTGTTCTGTCGTCTGATTTTTCAGACGACATAAAAAAAAAAAAGTCTTGTGTTGTCTGATGAGTTTTGCATTTTGGGAACATTGTGATCTGTATCTTTAAAAGCATTCAAACAACAGTTTTGTATTGTCTGATAAACAAAACAACCACAGTATTTTTTAAATGCTATTGTGTGAAGCATATTTGCAAGACTTATTTGTGTGGTCTGAATGCCCTTAAATAAGAAATATGAACACTCATATGTAGTGTCTTCTCTCATACAACAACAATTAAAGGTTGTGCTAATTTACTTTAAACGACAATTATATGTGGTCGTAAAGAGCATAAGAGGACAATTAAGTGTCATTCTAGGGTCCATACATACGACACTTAAGTGTTGTGTGAAAGGTCTTTTATTAGGTCTTTTATATTGTCTGTGATTGATTCCAACCACACTTATTTGTTGTTATTATACACTTTAGCCAATACTTTCGTCTAACTTATGTTGTTGTTTTGCCCTTTAGACTACAATTTTCTGTCGTCCCAATGTCAAAAAGACAATAGACTTCTAATTGGTTTTTGTGTTGTTTTTGTTCAACTGCAACCACACATTTTGGTGTGCTTTTGTTTTAGCTTGCTATTTGAGATAACACATTAGTAGTCTCCTGTTACAATTGGTATGCATGCATCTGGAAATTAAAATTGCATATTCATGAAACCACAAAATCCACATCCAAAATCACTCATTGCAATTTCCACTAATCCACCATTGTCTCATGTACACAAACCTAATCATGAGCATCAATTCAAAATGGCCCATATCTACTAATCTAAATCTGCAGACAAGTCCAAATGCTTAATGAAGAAAGAATTTCTACTAGACACAAGTTAAATATAGGAACTAGCTAGCTGTACTACTGTATTACACCTGATGGCTTCCCTTGGGGATCACGTAATCTCCATAATTGTCCCTTGACAGCTTCCTACGCAGAAACATGCATGATTATCACCAAAATAGGGGAGAAACAAAAATAACATGTTAAAAGGAAATCTCAATTAAAATGCCAGTCTTGTAGAAATGAACTAATATAACATGACCAAGCATCTTGGGGTACTCATGTGCTTAGACGAGAAGATATTTTGATGTAATAGTTGCCTATTTTAGTTTCTTATATAGAAATAAACAGGTTCTGCATCATTTTATTTTGTGAATGTAGGCAGAGGTTGAAAATAGAGACTTAAGTAGGTGTCAAACCTTCTGCATCATTTTATGTTGCACATATTCCTTGGTGGGTCCCTGGCAGGAGAATGCAACCACAAGCTCAGAAAGTGCACCTTTTTCTACGAAGTTGTTCAGCTCATCTTCGTAATTGTAGTCCTACAATAATATCAGTAAATCAATTTAGCATTTGAGAATTAGGCAGACAAACCAGCAAGCGCCCAATACTTGTCCACCGCAACCATATGGATGTTTCTAGAGAAACTTGACTATTTCTGCATCCAAAGAATAATACGGAGGGTCCATGTTCTGCTCCATCTTCTGTAAGAGCTAATCTTTCCTGGAAGTCTAAATCCATTATTTATTAGTGTGCTAGAAATTGGGATTTATGAAGGTGATGAACATTAGGCAGCCAATAAATACCTGCAAGAAATCCCTGAAAGGAGCAAATCCAGTTCCAGGACCAATCATGATAATGGGTACTTTAGTATCAACGGGAAGTCTGAAGTTTGATTGCCGAACAAAAATGGCTGCCCAACTACAACCATCACTTTTTGTCGAAGGCAAAGAATTATGCAGAAGGATTAAAAAGAAATTATTACTTTCAAACTTGTACAAAAAGTAAAAATCATACATAGCAGTTACACAGCTAAGTTTGCTTCACATATATCCAGGGTGATATTAATACATGTAAGGATATAAGATCTTCGAAAAGATATGTAATGCTAAATTACAAACAGAAAAGTGCAAAACAATTCCTCAGCATTGCCCTGATTTCGAAAATAGAACACTCGGTTATGATATTCCAAAATCAGTAATAGGTACTCTGTTTTATAATCTAGCAAAATGCAGGTATACTACATTCATTTCAGTATTTCAGCTTGAGAGGTCTTCTAATATCAGTTCTCCTCCACGGTTGCTAGGCTCTTCAATATATAATCATGCAACAATGATTCAAAGAAAAAAACATATAAAATACCTTCATCCATGTTGAACACACGCCTTTGTGAATCCTTCCTGTTGATGTTTTGTCACAAACTAGTGCACAAGTAACATGAATTCTAGATGGTGCCATCCTGTGGAATATATTTGCAAAAAGTACACAATGAAATTCCAAGATATATGAATATAAAAGACATCTATTAACACAGAAATACATAGAAACATTATTTGTTGAAGAAGATCATCAGATTTTTCTAATGATATGTCCTACAGATACATAAGAAAGTCAACATGAAGGAGATGTCTTACAGATAAATAAGAGAAGCACAGTTGCCAATCTCATCCCGGATTTGACCAGTTAGTTTATTCCCCTGCAAGTTTCTACAATTCTCAAATAAACAAAGTCATCAAACCATAAAACAGTTTTAGAGAGAGGGACAGAGGAGACAGAAACTCACAAGAGGCCACAGAGAGGCTGACATTGTCACAGAAAACTCATAAGTAAAAACCATAAAACTTTTGAAAAACACATTGCAACTCTTCATTTCCTCTTGTTTCCAGAAAGCCTAAACGTTTTGGGCTAAAAATACAACACTGGGCACATTCAAAATCGGAAACCAAAAGTCCAAAAACAAATTACACCTCTCCATTTCTGGTTTGTTTCTTAAAATCCTAAACGTTTTGGTCTAAAAACACAAACTGGGCACATTCAAAAATGGAAACCCACAACCAAAAACAGAAACAAAAAGCATAGCGTCACCCACCTTCATCGTTCAATGACGAAGCAAGAGGAAAACGCAGAAACAGTGACAACCCAAACCACAGAACATCCTCATTCTTCCTCCATTTCAAAACCACCCTCTCCTCCATCAACGTTGAATATAACCTACAATGAGCACTGTGAACTGTAAAAATACAACAGAAAGCAGATCGTTATTATATTCTTACCTATACATTCCTATCCTATTATGAGGAAGCCAGCCTCAATCTAGGAGCACTTCTTTAGACCAAAACGAAAAAATTTTAAGAGCATGAGTTTGCACACAATAGATAGCTTCTATTCCTTGGCATAAAAAGATGACTCCTATTCAATTTCTTGAAATCACGCTTCTCCTAACAAGTCTTTTAAGTTTAAAGCTACGAATGTAATGCATATCTGTTTCTTAATCAAGCAACATATTACCACTGGAACCGACTGCATGGAATTTTGGATGAGGTTTAGGATCCGTAGTTGCTGCAAACTCAAGATATCTGTTGGGACTTCATGTAGCTGCATTTGTCTATCAAGTGAAATAGATATGGCTTAGCCTAATGATGAAACAGTGGAAAATAGATATATGCAAAAAGCATAGACATTATTGAAAACCAATATTTACAAGCAGATGCAGATACACATGCACACCTACTCCCGATGTGAGTGTGTGTCACAAGTTCACTAACCTCAGATAAAGCTCTTGCAGATACTATAAGGTAGAAAATACAAGGTGCTCTTGCCCCAATGAATTGAACAACATTCTTGTGCCGAACTTTTCTGCACAGATAAAAAGTATGAGAAATGCAAGATCAAATAAATTGAAACAGGCTGCTAGTAGCAGCTTAGTTGTCCTTATATATTATGAAGGATGTTATGTTAACATGTCATATTTAGAGCAATTATCATATTCTTTTTAGTACACATGGCAGAACTGGTACAAAATCACTTCAAAATCATAAAGGAAGCATATTCATGCAGTATTGTTTTACCTTGGAAAGGAATTCAATGTTATTCCCATGTTGAACTTGGCTTCAAGAGCAAGTTCAAGGTCTTCAGACCAACCAAAAGGTGGTGGTGGATGACTGAACACATGAGAAATGGAAAGAGGGTATCATATGAGAGATGTAAAGAGAAATGGTTGTACTGAATCTTACGTAAAGAAAAACAAGTCCAAACATCTTTTCTTTGGACTATGACTCCATTTTCCAGCAAAACCAGAACACTGAGCATCTGCTTTTCCAGATGAGTTTTAACCAGAAGAAGAATGAACCGGCATAACACATAAACTGCACATTGAATCCATGTGACTAAGCTTACAGTATATTTTTCTTTTTAAATTTACTAGACCGTTTATGAATTTAACTCAAGAATGATCAAAATAAAAATAAAAAATTACCTGCACAAGACGGACTTAGACTACAGGTCTAGTGGCAGGCCATATGCAATAGTCTTTTATGCATGAGAATTTCTTGTGCCCTCTCCACATTCACATCCAAAGCATACCTTCAATAACAAAATCCACATCCACAAATTCAATTAAGCAAGAACCCAATTCAGGATGAAGCAATCATCACTTTCATAAAACAACACCAAATAAATACAAGTTAATAAAAGGAGTCACTACCCACAGAAGATTGAAAAACAACTAATCTAATGAACAAAAAACAGATTAACTCAAGAAGCTTGAGCTATGAAGATCACTCAAGAAAGTTTGTCTTGCACTAAATTCCCAGAAAAAAAAAAAAAAAAAAAAGCTGTCAAGAAAAAAATCAATCCAAATAAATTAGTGAGAGCTATGAAGATCACTCAAGAATATTATGTAGTACAAATTTATCCATGATCTGAGTACCTCTCTTATACTAGCATCACTTCCCAAATCATTGCCCTGAACAACAGAACGTGAAAAATTAGTTGGCTGAAACAATTTGGAATTTCTGGCCATAGTCTACAGGATTAGTATATAGGTCACAAATTCTAATTTCTGCTGCAACTCAGAAATAAAGGGAATTGATGATTACACTGAACTTTTACTGTAACAGTTGTTCCAACTCGGCCTCTAAGCTTCTGTACTGCTGCTTCAGTGTCAACACCATGCATTAAACTTCTCACCTGAAGTGATACACACATTATTTGAAACTAATATTCGACAAGTTAGTTAGGCCATGGAGAAACAGAATTTTGCAACACATTGTCATAATTAAGGAATATCCTACACTCTTGAATGCAACTCTCAAAATTGTTCACTAACCCAGCAATCAAACAGAATCCATACTGAAATCAAAACCAGAATTTCAATATTTCAATCAAAATCGAAATTACATGAACTTACCCCAAAAACTAAGTATCGATCACAACCCTATACCCAAGTTCCTCATCTTCTCCTTGGCTCAAAATGCAGTTATCCAAAACGCAGGTCCTCTTCCTCCTCACAGCAAAACCGAACAATACCCCTACAAAATCGAAACCCAATTGAATTCAAAACCAACCACAGCAAAAAGATTGAAACCCATATCAATCCAAACCCAACCGCAACAAAAACCCCAATCAAAACAAAAAAAAATAGGAATCTGGGAAACAATACCTTCGATAGCCAAGCTTTCAAGATTGATCCAAATGAAAGGCGAACTGACTTCTTCTCCCGCTCTCTCGATTCCAACAGTATCGCCTTCCACTACTCCAGTCTAATTCGAGGAGAAAGGGTCGGTGCCGTCGACCTTCGAGGATAGAGGGAGAGGGCTAGTGCCGGCGACCGTCCAGGAGAGATTGAGAGAGCGAGAGAGACAGAGAGAGAGAGAGAGAGAGAGACGACGAGTCACTAAGTGATTGCCTTCGAATTCATGGAGAGACCAAGACAACAGTCACTGAATGCCGCCGTTTCGCCGCCATCGATAGTGAAGGAGGCTGAGAGTCAGAGAGAGAGAGAGAGGTCTGGGTTTTCAGTAATTGAAACACCTCATTTTGACGAGGATAAGAGGAAAAGTAAAATCCAATCACCCCAAATAGAAGAAAAACCTAATCGAAATCAAACCTAAAATCGAAACTAAGAAGAAGAGGGAGAGACTAAGAAGAAGAATCAAGTGGGCAAGAAGACGAAGGAGAGAGTGAGAATCGAGTTCTGAAGGAGCTGAGTGAGAAGGAGAGAGGCTGGTTTTTGAGGTTTTCAGTTTTGCGAATTATAGGTCAAGCTGAGGGAGCTGATCGAGTGAGAATGACAGAAAATGACTTAATTGCGAGGGATCTATGTCCAAAAGCACAAGTCAAAATAAATTGGAAAATTTTAAAACCCACACACAGACAACATTTAAATGTTGTCTGAATGTCACGAATTCTAGTCAACTAGGGCGTGGTTATTTGAGAGGGAAAAGACTCAATCAACTTTTGGATATCCCTCCAAAATCACCACCTTCTACAACTACACAAATGTGTTATCTGAATACTCACCATTTATCCAAATTTGAGATAGGAAATCACTACCTTCTACAACTACACAAATGTGTTGTCTGAATGCTCACCATTTATCTAAATTTGAGATAGAAAATCACCACCTTCTACAACTACACAAATGTGTTGTCTGAATGCTCACCATTTTTCCAAAATAAACCAGTATGGTTTTAGTGTATATTCAGACTACAGAAAAAAAAATTATGTCGTCTGAAAAACTCAGACGACATAAAACAAAACTTATGTCGTCTGATGCGTGTCGTCTGAAGGCCTTTTTGGCATAGTGTATAAAAGGTCCACTCCTCTCTCCTCATTAATTACACATTTACTACTTACCTAACGTTATTCTGTCAACACAAATACATTGACTGACTTAGGCATCGAAGAAGAGAAGACCGCCAACCGCGGTCTCCCTCTGACCCCTTTGTATTTCATTTGACAGATAGTGGAAGCAGCAAGAATATCATAAGTAGCGGTCTGCCCCTCGGACCAATGTTAACCAAGGATCAGCTACCGCTGAATTCTAGACATTAACATTGGCGCCATCTGTGGGAATCCTTGAGCAAAAAGCCATCCTACCACAACAATCACCATGACTAACGGTAGCGAGGGAAACGCCGAAGAACAAGCTGACCAGTCCGCCAATCCCCAACCCACCAACCGAGCGACTAACGTTAACCGCGCACTATTCAACACTTCAGTCAATCCCAGCATGGAACCCCAAGACACTCCCCATATTCCACATACTGAAACTACAGCGGAGGCTCGTCCAAGCGGTAGCTGCCGCCTACCGTGGCAGGACCTCGCCGCTATGTATGAGTTGGCACTGGCGGGTCTCCATAAGGCAAACAGGGAGTGCGAGCACAAAGTGAGTCCCAGAAACAAGTGGTCACGCTAATGTCAAGATTCGACGAGCTAAAGAAAGCGCTGGAGGCAAACGCTAGCCTAGCACAAAGCGAGCAATCGCAGAGTACCCGACGTAGTCGACCCAATGCCGGAAGATTGGTACCAGCACCAATCATACAGATGCAGGTACCGCTGAACCCATCCGAGCTATTGGGAATGGGTCCACCACCCGCACCACGATTGATGATAAAGCAAGAAGCAGAATCACAACCACGCACTAAACTTTCCACAACCAGAGCTAGAACTGAAGGCAATCCACCTGCCCCCAGGCGGGAGCTGGCATAGTGGAATCTCCAGACTGGACCCGCTGCCGACGCAACTGCCTTAATCTTAGAAAGGATGCAACTGCTGGAACAAAGACTGACCCGAGCTGAGATAGGCGCCTTAGTGCCAATTCAAAATCCGCTCTTTGCTACCAGGCCAGGACCATTCACCGCCAGGATCCTGCAGGTCGTCAGGCCAGCACATGCAAAGACACCGAAAATGCCACAGTACAGTAGCCTGACTGACCCCTTCGTCCATATGGACACCTTCAAGAAAGTCACCAACAATAAGGGATTTGATGACGCCACCCTATGCCACTTGTTCAGTGAGACGTTAGATAGTGTACTTACATGAGCATTTGCAAGCATAATTAGCTATAATGAGCCACACTCATGTTACCCCCAGCGGTACCAACTCCTGCCAAAGGAGTGACCTACAGGAACACAACCAAGCAGGCTACTGCCTGAGCCCCGGCTTACCCCCAAATCACCGCTAACGAGCCTCCATGCGCCGCGCCAAGATAGCATCCAGAAGCTGGGAACTGAAGCACATCAGTCCCACATTGAAAACATGAAGAAGATCAGCTCCCTTCTCACCTATAAAAGGTTCTCTCCTCTCTCCTCATTAATTACGCATCTACTACTTACCTACTGTTACTTTGTCAACATAAATACATTGACTAACTTAGGCATCGGAGAAGAGAAGACCGCCCAACGCGGTCTCCCTCTGACGCCCTTTATATTTCACTTGACAGGTAGCGGAAGCTTGGAGAACTATCACAAGTAGCGATCCGCCCACTGGATCACCGTTAACCAAGGTTCGGGCTACCGCCCAAATCTTAGACATTAACATTGGCGCCGTCTGTGGGAACCTTTGAACAAAAGGCCATCCCACCACAACCACCATGACTAGCGGTAGCGGGGGAAACGCTAAGGAGCAAGCGGATCAATCTGCCAACCCCTATCCCACCAACCCCACGACTAACGTTAACCCAGCGGTTAATGTTAACAGAGCATTATTCAACACCCTAGCGTGGGGCCCCAGGGCTCATCCCAAGTCTCGTTGACCCAAACTGCAGCGGAGACCCAGCCAGGTAGCTTTCGCCCACCGATCCAGGACCTCACCGCTATGTATGAGTTGGCATTGGCGGACCTCCACAAGGCAAATAGGAAGCGGGAACAGGAACGCCGAGAAAAGGAAGAGGCCCAAAAGCAGGTGGCCACACTGATGTCAAGGTTCGACGAACTGAAAAAGGCGCTGAAAGCAAACGCTAACCCAGCACAGAGAGAGCAATCGCGGAGCACCAGACACAGTCGACCCAATACCGGCGGAATGGTACCCGTACCAATCATACAGATGCAGGTACCGCTGAACCCACCAGAAATAATGGGCCCACCTCCTCTGCCCCGCCTAATGATGGAACAGGAAGCGGAATCACAGCCGCACACCAACCGCTCGGCATCTAGGGCCAGAACTGAAGGTAATCCACCTGCCCCAAGGCAAGAGCTAGCTCAGCGGAACCTCCAGGCGGGGCCCGCTGGCGACACAACCTCCTTAATCCTGGAAAGGATTCAACAATTAGAGCAAAGGCTTATCCAGGTGGAGGCAGGCGCCCCAACGCCAACACCAAATCCGCTCTTTACGTCCAGACCAGGGTTATTCACCGCCAGAATCCTGCAGGCCGTTAGACCAGCACACGCAAAGACACCAAAGATGTCACATTATAGCGGTATGACTGGCCCCTTCGTCCATATGGACACCTTCAAAAAAGTCACTAACAATAAGGGATTTGATGACTCCACCCTCTGCCACTTGTTCAGCGAAACATTAGATAGTGAGGCAATGAGATGGTTCTTTGAATGCCCACCAGGATCCATCGACTCGTTCCATGCACTATCAAACGCTTTCCTTTCTTAGATCATCCTGCTGGCCGCCAGACATCACAACACAACTCAGCTATTCAACCTCAAGCAAGGGGCAGAGGAAACATTAAAGGCGTTTGTCACTAGGTGGTGAGCGGCAGCTTCTCAGTGCCGCAATCTTGATAAAACAATGGCATTGGCAGCCTTCAAGCAAGGACTTCTCAAGGGGCCATTTCTCTATCACCTCAATTACAATCACCCAAATGCCGCGTATGACCATGTCATGAGCGAGGCTGTCATCCATGCACAAGCAGAGTTCATCACATATGGAGAAACCCCCCCCACAACCACCAACACCTGCAAAGTCCACTCAACCCTCTGCCAGCCATCAAGAGACCGCTAGCAAAACCTCTGCTACGCCACCAACTGATAAGAAGAGAGAGTGGCAACAAGGCAACTACCAGAGCAACCACTCATCCCAGGGGGATAACCATAATAAATAGATGGAGTCCTCCCAACGGTACGCAGTATTTAAGGTCCTCACAGCCTCGTATGAGGAGATATATAACCAGTGCAAGGACTAGATTCCGCCAGCACCCCTAAGAAAGTACCCAAGGGTGGGAAAACCAAGAAACACTAGAAAGTGGTGTAAGTACCACGAGGACAGCGGTTACAACACCAACAATTGCAACGCTCTCAAAACAGCTGTTGAGACCTTATACCGCGATGGCAAGTTGGAGCAGTTCAAGGTACGCCAACCGCCACCTGTAGTCACCAACATCAACCACATGCCCGGCATCAACACCATATATGGCGGTGCTCCAATCACCAACATGTCTCACAGGGCAAGAAAGCGCTATGCACGCGCTAACCACCCCAAGGAAATTTGCAACATTTGCTATGAGAGAGCCACTAAATCTGGTTGGGAACCTATCACTTTCTCAGAGGAAGAGGAGCGCGGAGTACATTTACCCCACGACGACGCATTCCTGATTGATGCCATACTCCACAGATGGTCAGTGGGAAGGATCCTTGTTGATAGCGGATCCGCTGTCAACGTTGTCTTCAATGGCTGCTACAACAAACTCCAGCGGAATAGGAAATTACTCCAAGATCATGAGCCGCTGCTCAGCTTCTCTGGTAACGTCACACAACCTCTCGGTTCTGACTACATGCGGCTAGTTATCGGCGCTAGTCCACGAACAGCGGAAATACACACGGAGTTCATAGTGGTCGATTGCTTCAGTTCATACAACGCCATCATTGGTCGACCGGCACTCAACAAACTCAAGTGCATCATAGCTGGATACATGCTCCTCATGAAGTTCTCTACACCCAACAAGACAGACTGTGTGAAATGAAGCCAGCAACTGGTGTGAGAATGTTATTCAACGACTGTGGCATGGTCAACGCGCCGCCATGAGATCTTGACGGTGGGAGGCCATGCACCAACGCCAAACATTTTTGATGTCCTTAGGGATGACAAAGACAAATATGTAAAAAAGGAGCCTGTCAACCCAGAAACATTCTTGAGGGTTATCAGCATCTCCGACGAACACCCTGAGCGGACAGTCCGCATAGGCGCTCAGCTAGCCCCAGAGATAGCGGCAGAGCTCACTTAGTTTCTACGTGACAACGTCGCCGTCTTTGCATGGTCCTACACTGATATGCCAGGCATCTCCCCTGAGATCATCACACACAAGTTGAGTATCAAACCATCCTTTTATCCTATCAAGTAGCGGCGAAGGGCCTTTGATGAGGTTGCCAAGCTTGAAAACATCAGGTTCATCCGCCAAGTCAATTACCCTCAGTGGATCTCCAACTTGGTCATGGTCAAAAAGCCCAGCGGAAAGTGGCGGATGTGCGTCGACTTCAAGGGTCTTAACAAGGCATGCCCAAAGGATAGCTTCCCGCTACCCTGCATTGATCAACTGGTCGATGCAACTGCTAGACACAAGCTGCTAAGCATGATGGACGCCTTCTCCGGCTATAATCAGATCAAGATGCACCCCAGCGACCAGGAATGCACCACCTTCACCACCGATAAGGGCCTATACTACTACAATGTCATGCCTTTCGGTTTGAAGAACGCCGGTGCAACTTACCAGCAGCTGATGAATGCCATGTTCGCTGAACATCTGGGCAAAATCATTGAGGTCTAAGTAGACGACATGCTAGTCAAGAGCATCAAAATCGGTGGACATGTGGCAAACCTCCGCATCATATTCGCCATCCTATTGGCCTATGGCATGTGCCTCAACCCAGAAAAATGCTTCTTTGGTGTCACCGCTAGTAAATTTTTGGGATACATCGTCAGTGAGCAGGGCATAGAGGCCAACCCTGATAAGGTGCAAGCCATCCTCAACTTGAAGGCCCCGGAGTGGAAGGTGCATGTCCAGAGCCTCCAAGGCAAACTAACCGCCCTTTCTCGGTTCATCTCCAGACTCACTGACAGATGCCTCCCATTTTTCAAAGTTCTGAAGACAACCCACAAGAAAGTAATCGACTGGAACCCAGACTGCCAGGCGGCGTTCCAGAGCATGAAAGAATACTTGGCAGCAGTCCCACTTCTTTCCATTCTTGTGCAAGGGGAGACACTGTACATATACCTAGCTGTATCACAGTCAGCGGTAAGCTGCATCATTGTCCGGCAAGAGGGCCAGGAGGAACTCCCTGTATTCTACCCCGGCAGAGGCATGAATGGGGCAGAAACAAGATATCCCCCCCTGGAGCAGCTCGCTCTCGCACTCATCGTCGCCTCTAGGCGCCTCCGCCAATACTTTCAAGCCCACATAGTTCATGTCTTAACAAATCAGCCGCTGAGGCAGGTAATGCAGAACCCTGAACATTAGGGGCGCCTCAGCAAATGGGCCATTGAGCTCAGCGAATTTGACATTGACTACAAGCCAAGAACCGCTATGAAAGGCCAAGCGGTGGCAGACTTCATCGTTAAGCTCACCGAGCGTCAGTATGAACCTAGCATAGGGATGGAGGCCAGCATGGAAATGGTAATGAGGAACCAGCCCCCCATCAGTCAGACTGGAACCTCCACGTGGACGGCTCCACCTGCGCCAAGGCCCGCGGTGCCGGAGTCATCTTGACCGGACCAGGGGGACTGAACGTGGAATACGAGCTAAAATTCAATTTCAAAGCCTCAAACAACATGGCGGAGTACGAAGCGCTAATTGCTGGCTTACTCCTCGCCATCGACTCGGGCGCTGACAATATCAACATATTCAGTGACTCCCAGCTCGTCGTTAACCAGGTCAATGATAGTTTCTAGGCCAAAGACCAACAGCTAACGGCATACTTGGGGTACGTCAAGATGCTCCTCAAAAAAATTCAAATTTCACACCATTACACAGATCCCCAGGGAAAAGAACGCCAAGGCTGATTCACTGGCAAGACTAGCAACCGCACAACCATACCAAAGTCCAATGGACATAAGGGTGGAGTGCCTTGACAAGCCAAGCATCACAAAAACCCTAGCTGAGATCTTCAACATTGAGGTCAATCCCAATTGGATGGATGAAATCATCGAATACAAGCGCAATAGGACATTGCCAGCAGATAAGGTCGAAGCACGATAGCTCAAGCGGAGAGCAACTCGCTACAACATCCAGAATGGCAAGCTTTACCGCTAGGGGTTCACCCATCCCAACCTCCGGTGTCTGACCCTAGAGGAGGGAAGGGTCGTGCTTGCGATGATACACGCTGGGGAATGTGGAAACCACTCGGGGGCCAGATCCCTGGCCAATCGCACAATGCGATAAGGCTACTTCTGGCCCACGCTCGGTGACGACTCCAGAAGAGTGTCAAGGTCTTGCCACAAATGTCAACAATATGCTGACCTCCCCCATGCACCGGCGGAACCCCTGTCAATCATCATTGGGCCATGGATTCACTCCACATGGGGCCTAGACCTGCTGGGAAAATTCCTAACAGCCAAGGGTCAGTTCAAGTACATCATTGTCGCCATCGACTACAACAGTAAGTGGATAGAGGCGGAACCACTGACGGCAATAACTACTGCCAAGGTAACTCACTTCCTCTGGAAGAACATCTACTGCCACTATGGCGTCCCCCACACAATCATCACAGACAACGGCACACAGTTCAATAACAAGGAACTCATATCTTTCACCACTAACCTGGGCACCAACATGAGTTTTACATCTGTCGCTCACCCCCAAACCAACGGCCAAGTCGAAGCAGCAAACAAGATAATCAAGAAGCTGCTAAAAAAGAAACTCGACGACGCTAAGGGTTTATGGGCGGAGAAGCTCTCGGAAGTTCTGTGGGCCATCAGAACTACCCCAACTTCCGCCACTGGTGAAACACCATTCTGCATGATGTTTGGAACTGAAGCCGTCCATTCTGCATGATGTTTGGAACTGAAGCCGTCCTACCTATTGAGGTAACCCAACCTACCGCTAGGGTCGAGGGCTACTGCTCCGAGACCAACGGCATAGGCGTTAACCTCGACAAGGACCACCTAGAGGAGAAATGACACAAGGCCCACTTACACAATTTGCAAAACAAGCAACGGGTGTCGCGTTTCTACAACGCCAGAGTCAAAGCCCGGAACCTCCAACTGGGGGAGTGGGTAATGAAGGAAGTCATTCCACAGCCAACGGCACTCCACTCAACTTAGGAAGGTCCATATAAAATTGTAGAAGTCGTTAGCCCCGGCACCTTTTAATTAATGGACAAGGATGGCGTCACAACGACCCACCCTTGGAATACCGAACACCTTCAGTATTACTACAAATAGTCATGCTGCGACCCAAGAGCATCTTGACTTAGCTAAATTTTTGTTCAATATTTAGCTAAGGGAAGCTACCCAAGGGGTACAACCCCGCTTTTGTAAACACTGATATATCAGCTATCAATGAAATAAGGAATTATTCAAACCATTATCACCAAGTCCAAGCATAAGAATTAACTGGCAACGCCAACAATGTTCGGCGGACTACGTCCGCTACATCGTGCACTTGGAACAATTTTAATTCCTTTAATGTTTCGTTGATTAACAAAAGCATAAGTCAAAACTCAGGCGGTATAGCAATATGCAAACAACGCAATCAATAAACACATCCACACTTGGGAAAATGTCATAAGCAAATACCAACGGCATATATTGAGGGTTGGGACTCCCCGCCCAAAAATATTATCACAATACAAAAACAAAAGGCCTCAGCAGCATTACAAAAGCTATGGAGCAGTCTTCATGGATTCTTAGGAGCAACAGCGACATCCTCACCCTCCGGTGGCGGTTGTTGCTCGGTCAAGCGGCTCGTCTGATCGGACCCACGAGCGGTAGGGCTTGGCGTCACCATGGTACCAATAGGGCTTGGCATCACCATGGTATCACCATGGTACCATCCCCTTGCGTGTGGGCTAGAAACCCAGCACGGGAAGTTTCAAAATTGAGTGGGAGGTGGAGTCCGCAGAGAGTCCTCTGTCGGATGCTCACCACTCTCTCCGCTACCTGAGCGGGCACCCTCAGCTTGAGTAGGAACCACACTACTCGTAGGTTCCTGCTAACTCGAGGACTTGGCTGATTGGAAAGCCTTGACCCAGTCAATAGCGCCCTTCTGGTTTAGCAGTTCTAGGTTAGCGGCGGCTCCAGCCTTCGCAGCTTGCATCATCGCCTGCTTATACTCCACAGACTGCTTGAACGCCTCCACGACGGCAGTCTCGATGCGGCTCCTCTCCTCTTCCCGTCGAGCAACCTCGCCATCCAATCGCTTCACCTCTGCGGATTTGGCGGCAGAATCCCGCCTCCCAATCTTCATAACCTTTGCCGCCAGTTGATCCTTCAACATAGCTATGTCTTGCTCCAGCTGGGACACACGGTCATTCCGTTCAATGGCAACATTCAGCTTGCCGCGAGCATCTGCAGCATCGCACTCTGCCTTGGTCAAGCGCCGCTGAACATCCGCCAGCTTGTCTCTGGCCTCCCCCAGCTCCCTCTGGAGACCGTTCATCTCCTCCCTCAGCGGCCGCTCAACCCGGGGCTAACTCGACGCCGCTAGAAACATCTCATGTAGCCCAACAGACAGATTCCTGAAGGCCGAGCTAAAGGGCAATAGGTCAATAGCGGTCGAACGCACAATCCCCTCCAGTCCGCCGAACCCGAGCCGCTCGCAGAGGTGGAAGAGAAACTCCCACTCAGAGCTGGCCAGGAACTCGACATATGAGGCAAACGAGTCTAGATTGCTCGTCTGCACCTCCCTACCAGCGGCCACAGTTAACTTTGGCGGGGCCTGTTTTACCTTTTTCTGGTGGCGGGCCCCGATGGTCTCCGCATCGTCTCCCTCCTCTTCTTCATCGGCGTCATTATGTCGCCGCTTCCTCTGCAGAACCACCCGTGTGGCACCTACAGTGACAGGCCTTGGGATCACCTGCGGCTCCAATACGGCAACAGTAACGGGTTCCCTCTCAGCTACCACTATATCCCGCTAGGGCCCACGACGGTTGGCGGGCACTCTCTCCCTCACCTTCTCGGCGGTGCCTGAACCATGCTCCTGCCAGCAGCCCCAAGACCCGCGCCAGTTCCCGCCTGAACCACGGGCGAGCAGTCAGGGCCGAGATGCGAATGATGCGGCATCGGCAGCACCTACCGGGGTTTCAAACTGGCTCACCACCAGTGTCTGTGGATACACAACAGTCTGCTGAGCCACCAGTCCAGCGACATACATGCCCTCCAAAAAATTATTTATCTCTGCGTGATCCATAGCTTTGGCAAAGGCGTCGCGGCTCGCTTTGTTTCCCGGCGGAGAATCTATACAAAAACAACAAGTTAGCCCAATACAAACTGAGCTAGGGCACATATCAGCGAAGGTTACTTATCAAGAGCGCGTGTCAACTGTTGATCGACTAACAGCTCCCACCCGGTAAGTAGGCAGAGGTCTAGCAGGTTGCGGTTCTGCCAGCAGCCTCTAATCCTTGCATCGCGGCACTCTTCCTCGCGCGTCAAGTTGAAAAGCAAGCCCTCTACAAAAAAAAAAAAAAAAAAAAAACGAGGTAGTGGTTATAACAAGATACAAGGGCATATCATACAAGCAAAACCAGCAACTTGGATCAGCGGAAGCTAGCGACAACCTCGGATAGGTTGGAACTCTGATTTTATCCTGAATGTCGGCTCCCCCTCATTCGACCCCCTTGATATTCCCATCCAGCGGTAGCAACGCATAAGGTACCCCGCCAGGGAGACATGGAGTCCTTCAAATTCTCGATTAACTTGGGCGCCCCAAGGCGACGGCTCAAGTTCACTTGCCCACTGCAACCTTGGCACTTCACATATACTAATTCGTAGAAGTGTAGCACCTCCGCCACGGTTGGACCCTTGTAACCAGACAGGTGCCATAGCGAGTTGAGTGCCATCAGCAACCACCACATGTTGGGACAAATTTTCCCAAAGGCGAGGCCAAAATCGCAGACCAAAATTTGTAGATTTGGCAGAAGGGGAAACGTCACTCCCTGGAAGAAGATGGCCTCGTGAACAGCAGCATACCTAGCCGGCAAAATGGAAGCCTTCTCATCAGAGGTTGGCGGGCCCAACTCACCACACCAGGCAAGTGGAACACCAGCTTCAGAAGGTTGATGGTGGCCGCAATCATCGGCCCTTCCGCCTCATCAACGACAGTACCGTCACGTAGGACCCATGCCGATTCAATCTCCTCCCTGCCAGCCTCTCCCCGATCAGCTGAGCCGCTAGCGGCGCTACTGTTAGCTAACTTCTCCTCACGCCCATTGCGGACGGCGGCATCATCCCTTACCCTAGAACTCTCTGGATGCCCTGCACGACCCATCACTACCTCCCAAGGTATTGTCTGTAGCGGCTCGATATCTAGCGGTTCGGACAGTGAGGTTCCTGCATCGACAGACGGACGCAACGAGTCAATAAATATCCTATCCGCCACGCTGAGCAACACGTCAGACCCGGAATCCTCACTGCTCGAGATCTCTACGACGCTAGCCATCACAAATCCTAAAACCCAGGTAAGTTAGTTCAACAACGATCTAAAATTTACCTATGTTAGATTGTAACCAAGAACATCAAGAACACCCATTCCCAGAAAACCCAGAAAATGCCAAAACAAGAACGAATAGCATCCACACTCAAACCTAGATTCGACCATCTAGCAAGGCAAGAAACCCCATTACTCTGTCAAACACCTAAAACCCACCCCCAAACACAACTCTAGACCCTTAGATACACCGGAGAGTGGCAGAAACCACTTCGAAACCAAAAAATCAGAAATTGACAAAAGCAAACAAAAACCCAATAAAACAAGGAAGATATTTGGGCTACCAACCTCAAAGATGGAAACTCTGATATGTTCGAGGGTACTCGTCTTAGCTTCAAGAGGTCTTCGTCCTCCAAAGATCGACAGCTTCACGGAGACTACAGAATCTTCTTCTCGGATCTTAGAGCAAAGCTTGAGGACGACCATATTAGTTCAAAGTGCAAAGTGTTAAACCACCAGGTTTCCCTCACTTTTATGTCAACATCAAAGCAATCTAGGCCATCCGCTGAAAAACGACATCACACGACAGCCAAACATGTGGCCCATGATCGCACCTAATCTCTAGATTAACCGAGGCGTCGCCTCGGTTACAAAATCAATAATTACTCGCATTTATGGCGAAGAGACGGGCGTGCTGCGAGAACATTATTCCACACGCTAACCCAATACATGTTGGCCATGTTTCGAATGCCGTCAGACGAAGCGTCTATGCAAGGTAACCATCGAAAAGGAAGATCACCAAGCGAGATAGTCCCCGCTAAGCTCAACACCGCTAGCAGAACTTCTCCCTTTTCATCTTGCAAGCGAGATAGTCTCCGCTAAGTGCAACACCGCTAGCAGAACTTCTCCCTTTTAATCTTGCAAGCGAGATAGTCTCCGCTAAGCGCAACACCGCTAGCAAAACTTCTCCATTTTCATCTTGCAAGCGAGATAGTCTCCGCTAAGCGCAACACCGCTAGCGGAACTTCTCCCTTTTCATCTTGCAAGCGAGATAGTCTCCGCTCAGCGCAACACCGCTAGCGGAACTTCTCCCTTTTCATCTTGCGAGCGAGATAGTCTCCGCTAAGAGCAACACCGCTAGCGGAACTTCTCCCTTTTCATCTTGCAAGCGAGATAGTCTCCGCTCAGCGCAACACCGCTAGCGGAACTTATCCCTTTTCATCTTGCAAGAGAGATAATCTTCGCTCAGCGCAACACCGCTAGCGGAACTTCTCCCTTTTCACCTTGCAAGTGAGGCCGTCACAGCTGAATGCAACACCATTCACTGGGCTACTGCCAAGGTAGTCCCCGTGACACTGCTGGCCACTTATTATCAGCGGAGGGACTTCCTCCAACGGCGATTCCCCCGGCAACGCCTCACTTTGACAACAACAGCCACGCAGCGTTGCAGTCAAAACATGGTCCTCTAGGACAAGTAAGGGGACACGTCAACAGTCTTCGATTTCCCTGATCAGGCACGTTGACCCCCGCCACTTGGGTATCAAAGATTGGGCTCGCAACCCAACACCCTCTGCTCAGCGCAGCTCCCCTCAACACAATACACCGACCAAACGGAGGTCTATCTTAGCCCGAAAGGGTATAAAGTGTTTGCTCAATAAGTCCATGGTTGACAACGCACTGACGCTAATTATGCTCTTGCAAGTCTAGCGGAAGTAACGCTTCGAACCGCTAGGCAACCCCCCAACCAAGATTGCCCTCCTTGACTGGGGACTTGGGGGACTTGTACTTACATGATCATTTGCAAGCATAATTAGCTATAATGAACCACGCTCATGTTACCCCCAATGGTACCAAGTCCCGCCAAAGGAGTGACCTACTAGAACACAGCGCCTGAGCCCCGTCTTACCCCCAGATCACCGCTGACGCGCCACGCCAAGATAGCATCAGAAGCTCCAGAAGATGGGAACTGAAGCACATCAGTCCCACATTGAAAACATGAAGTAGATCAGCTCCCTCCTCACCTATAAAAGGTTCTCTCCTCTCTCCTCATTCATTAAGCATCTACTACTTACCTACTGTTACTTTGTCAAAATAAATACATTGACTAACTTAGGCATCGGAGAAGAGAAGACCGCCCAATGCGGTCTCCCTCTAACGCCCTTTATATTCACTTGACAGGTAGCGGAAGCTTGGAGAACTATCATAAGTAGCGATCTGCCAACTGGATCAGCGTTAACCAAGGTTCGGGCTACCGCCCAAATCTTAGACATTAACAGATAGTGAGGTGATGAGCTGGTTCTTCGAATACCTGCCGGGATCCATAGACTCATTCCATGCACTATCGAACGCTTTCCTATCACGGTTCATCTTGTTGGCCGCTGGACATCACAACACAAGCCAGTTGTTCAGCGTCAAGCAGGTTGCAGAGGATAGTACTAAGTCACTGAACATATTTGTGGCTGCAGACTGTGCAAATGAGTCAATTGATGCTCAGAAGGTGTTTGGTTATGCTCTTTACAAAGAAGGCAAGGATACAAAACTGACTTATCCCTTAGAGAAATACAGTTCAGATGTGGCTGGGAGAAGTTTCCACAATGGGCGTTTCATCCAAAGAATGCGTGAAAAAACCATGACTCTTTCAAAGTAATCCTCATTTCCCTCTAACTATATTACAAGTCTTTTATTCTTAGTGATTGTTGTATGTGATTACTCTGGTGGAACCTCTTTCAAGTTTCAATTGTTTACTCATGTCCCATGGAATTTCCATTGCAGTGTAAAATTGGAACAAGGATCAGTGACAACACTAATCGAGGAAAAGGGCATTGTTAAAGGGGTGATTTACAAGAACAAGGCTGGAGAGGAGATGAAAGCATATGCTCCACTAACAATCGTGTGTGATAGCTGCTTTTCAAATCTGCGCAACTCTCTCAGTGCACCAAAGGTAACAATGGGGTACCAACCTTGGCAAAATCAACCATTTGAACTCAATTTTACCACAAGTGTTTATTCTTTCGTGAGGCCAACAGAGTTATTTGTTACTGTTGCAGGTTGAAAGTCCCTCATGTTTTGTTGGTTTGATCTTGGAGAACTGTGAACTTCCACATGCAAATCATGGACATGTGATTTTGGGAGACCCTTCACCCATCCTGTTTTATCCTATCAGTAGCGCCGAGGTTCGTTGTTTGGTGGATGTACCCGGAACAAAAGTACCTTCAGTAGCTAGTGGTGAAATGGCTAACTATTTGAAAACTGTGGTGGCTCCTCAGGTATCTTTCAATAACTTGCTTCAGGTATCATTCACTAATATTTGTATGTCAGTCATGATCCCAGCATTAGTGGACCTTTCCTTTTTGTTGTCTATTGGGTTTGTTATATTCTTTCTGTATCATGGTAACGTTTGGTTCAGTTGGTTATCTGATGAAACAGGGTTCTTGGATTTAACTTGTTCTTTTTACAAGATCAAAGAAATAAGAAACATGTTGCTACATAGTTATATATGGTTTTTACAAGATCAAAGTAATAAGATGTTGCGACGTAGTAATGGTTGTACTCTTTTCCATCTGCAATTGTATGGGAAAACATCACCAATAGTCACTGAGTTGTGACTTATTTGACACTTAACTCACTATATTTTCAACAATATCACTTAACTCACTCAGTTTTACATCCGTTTTTCATTTAACTCACTGTCATTAATTCTGTCGTTAAAAGCTATTAAAATTGAGTGTATATTTGTCTAAACACTAAAAAAATACATTTCTAACTTTTTTTTTAAAAGACAATTTTTTTAGAAATTATATTTAAGTTAAAAAAATCATTTTTTATTAGAAATCTCAGAAATTTAAAAAAGTCTAATAAATGTAAATTGAGGGTATATTTGTCTAAACACTAAAAAAATGCATTTCTAACTTCTTTTTTTTTTTTTTAAAAAGACAATTTTTTTTCAAATTATATTTAAGTTAAAAAAAATCATTTTTTATTAGAAATTTCATAAATTAAAAAAAAATGAAAAAAAAGTCTAATAAATGTAGTTTTTTTTTAAGTTAAAAATGATTTTTACGTGTTGACAAATATACCCTCAATTTTAACGGCTTCTAACGATAGAATTAACGGCAGTGAGTTAAGTGAAAGACGGATGTAAAATTGAGTGAGTTAAGTGATATTATTGAAAATACAGTGAGTTAAGTGTCAAATAAGTCATAACTCAGTGACCATTGGTGATATTTCCCCGCAATTGTATTGATACCTATCCTTTTATAAATAAATTGTTTTATGTTGATTCCAAGCTTTGTTTGCACTACATATTTCATTACGTACGAGCTAAGCCTTTAAATTCTACTGATTTCAACTTTTATGATCCTTCAACTGTTTTCAACTTTGACTTGATTAGTTTACACTTGATAGTTGATACACATACCCACCTGAACTGAACTAATCTGAGGACTACTTGTATTTCAGATTCCCCCACAGCTGCACAGTGCTTTTATGGCCTCAGTAGAGAAGGGAAACATCAGAACAACGCAAAACAAAAGCATGGCTGCTACTCCTGTTCCCACTCCGGGTGCAATTTTGTTGGGGGATTCATTCAACATGAGGCATCCTTTAATAGGAGGAGGAATGACCGTGGCTCTTTCAGACATTGTTCTTCTCCGCGATCTCCTTAGACCCCTACATGATCTCAATAATGCATCTGCTTTGTGCAGTTACCTTGAATCATTCTACACATTGCGTAAGGTAAAGCTACTATTAGGATAACTCATAACTGAAATGTCTTTTTTATGCCATTGTATGTTCCAATGTGCCATTGTTTTTGGTTTCTTCTTTGCTGATAGTGTGCTTGGTTTTCATTGCAGCCTGTGTCATCTACCATCAACACATTGGCAGGTGCTTTGTACAAGGTGTTTTGTGCGTCACTGGATCCAGCAAGACAGGAAATGCGTGAAGCATGTTTTGGCTATTTGAGCCTTGGAGGTATCTGTTCATATGGACCTGTATGTCTACTCTCTGGTCTTAACCCTCGTCCACTGCACTTGTTTCTCCATTTCTTTGTTGTTGCCATCTATGGTGTCGGCCGCTTAATGCTTCCCTTCCCATCACCTAAACGCATGTGGCTTGCAGAGCCGACCCTGAGGGCTACCGCCTGAGGCAGCTGCCTCAGGCCACTGGCTCCGGAGGGCCTCCAAAGTTCTGTATATATGATTACAGAATAGGTATATAAAAATGTTCTGCGTTTATAAACACCAAGCAAAGTGTTGCTCCAGCGGGAGTGATCTTAGCCTCGGGAGGCCAACAAAGGTTCGAGTCTCCTTCTTGTCTTTTTATTTTTTATTTTTCCTTCAATCAGTTAAGTAACTTAAGTCAATCTCAATCCTTGGGCCCAATTCGAACCTAGGTTGCTCACCCATTCAGTTTTTTTGTTTTTTTTTCCTTTTCAATCACTTATGTTTGACTAGTTTTTTATTTCTCAAAATTTATGTAGGAATAAATGTTGATATATTTAAATTTATATAGGAGGCCACATTTTAATTCTTTGCTTCAGGCCTTTAGAATCTCAGGACCGGCCCTGGTGGCTTGGGATTCGATTGATCTTGGTATGGCAAGAAAAATATTTCCACTACTTTCTTGTCAACATTTTTGTTAATTACACATTCCCATGTACACATAACTGGCTGCTTATACAAGTCTTTCTGGTTTTCTATTTCAGAGTGCATCAGGCATCATATTCCCCATTATAAAGGGTGAAGGAGTTAGACAGATGTTCTTTCCTGCCACAGTGCCAGCATATTACAGATCTCCTCCTGTCCATTGAAGAAATGGCAAGAAGTGTACTTGGAGAAGAATATTGTTACGAAGATTTTATATTTAATTGATATGATAATCCAATTTGTATCAAAATAGCAGCATTTGTTCCACCCAGAAAGTAAAGATCAAGATGGGGGTCAATGCTAAAATTAGGAAGAGGAAATTATTCTTTATGAATTGTTGTTCTGCCTTGGTAACAAGTGAGAACCCATAGTAGAAAAGAATACTTCAATTCAGGGTTAATTCGATAAATCTCTTCATCCCACAATGGGGATATATATATACAAATACAAAGGAGTAGTCTAACTCTAATAGGAAACAATCTTTCCATAATTACAGGATATTCTAATTAAATAAAATCCTAATTACATACAGATTTACAGCGATTCTACACTCCCCCTCAAGTTGGTGCATAGATGTCTATCATGCCCAACTTGTCAACCGAGCTGTCAAATACCTTCCTGGACACTCCTTTAGTAAGAACATCAGCTAATTGCTCCTCTGAATTTACAAATGGAAAGCGAATAACCTTTCTATCAAGATTTTCTTTAATAAAATGACGGTCAACCTCCACATGCTTTATTCTATCATGCTGAACTGGATTATGTGCAATCTCAATGGCAGCTGTATTATCACAATGCAAATCCATAGGCTTTTTAAGCTTGTAACCCAGGTCCTTCAAGACATTACGAATCCACAATATTTCACACTCCATTTGCCATACCTCGGAACTCAGCTTCTGCACTTGATCTGGCAACGACTTTTTGCTTTTTGCTACGCCAAGTGACAAGTTCCCTCCAACAAAAGTGAAGTACCCAGATGTAGAACGTCTGTCCGTTTTATCACCAGCCCAATCTGCATCTGTGTACCCAACAACTTCCAATTCATCTTTTTTCTGAAACAGTAACCCTTTACCTGGCGCCCTCTTCAAGTACCTCAAAATACGAAAGACTGCATCCATATGCTCTTCATTAGGACAATGCATAAATTGACTAACAACACTCACAGCATAAGCAATATCATGTCTAGTATGTGAAAGATAAATCAACCTTCCTACAAGACGTTGATACCTCCCTTTATCAGTTGGCACTTGATCAGGATAGATAGCAAGTCCGTGATTCATCTCAATGGGTGTCTTGATGGGTCAGCAGTCCAGCATCCCCGTTTCAGCAAGTAAATCAAGAACATATTTCCTCTGTGAAAGTGAAATCCCCTTCTTAGACCTTGCAACTTCAATACCCAAAAAATACTTTAGTTGTCCCAGATCCTTCATTTCAAACTCCTTTGACAAATACTTTTGCAATTCATTTATCTCCTTCGGATCATCTCCTGTAACAATCATGTCATCAACATACACAATAAGAGCTGTAATCTTACCATTCTTGCGCTTGATGAACAAGGTATGGTCAGAATTGCTTTGTCTATATCCAAAGGCTTTCATGGACTTTGAAAATCTTCCAAACCAAGCTCTTGGAGACTGCTTTGGGCCATACAAAGACTTTTTCAATTTACACACCTTGCCAACATCACTTGGGTAATTCTTAACACCTGGGGGCATATCCATGTACACTTCTTCCTCCAAATTCCCATTAAGAAACGCATTCTTCACATCAAACTAGTGCAAGGGCCAATCTTTGTTTGCTGCAAGTGAGATTAGAATCCGGACATTATTAATCTTTGCCACAGGTGCAAAAGTCTCCTCATAATCAATCCCATAGCGTTGTGTATATCCTTTGGCAACCAACCTCGCTTTGTATCTATTAATAGTTCCATCTGCATTAAGCTTCACAGTAAATACCCAACGACATCCTACAGTCTTCTTTCCAACCGGCATAGGTACATGTTGCATTTTTCTGAAGAGCTTCCAATTCTTCATTCATCGCCTTGGTCCATTTTGGATTAGTCAATGCATCCTGCACGTTACTAGGAATCGATACAGTAGATAATTGATCAACAACATGTGCATGTGACCCAGAAATCCTATAGTTAGACATAAAATTAGCTATAGGGTATTTAGCTTTGGCTTTGATATCTGGTTCATATTGTTTCTTAGGAATTCCCTTGGTAACCCTTTGTGATTTCCTAGGTTCGACACTTTCTAACCCAGAAGACTCATCAAAGTTTAGGGGTACCTGAGGTGGATCATTCTGACTGGGATCTTCAGTTGGTGAGGCAGAAGGGGGAATATCTTGTGTGTGAGCTTCAGATACGTCTTGATTTTGTTTCAAATTATCCAGAAAAGTCGTCTCTTCTGTCTCGGAATTCACAACGCTCGGTTCGGCAGTTTCAGTAGTTGCATTCTCTGTTTCGGAATTTCTACCTTCAAATCGTTCCTCCAAATCTTCCAAGTCTTCAAAGACATCAAAATCAATAATAGAACAAGGATTCCCTTCATAACCTCTCTCCCCCTGAAGGGAAGACTGAGAAGTTCCTCCTGAGTAATATGGCTCTGATTCACGGAATGAGACATCAAGAGATATATGTATAGTGCCAGTAAGAGGATCATAACATCGATAACCCTTCTGGAAGTCAGCATAACCAACAAATATACACTTACGGGCACGGGGATCAAGCTTGCTACGTTGAGGCTTGGGAATATGAACATAAGTTGTGCACCCAAACACCCAGGGCTCCAAATTAGGCATAGAAGGGATGGTCAAAAGTGTATGAAGCTTCTGATGAGGATTCTGAAACTCAATCACCTGGGAAGGAGTACGGTTGATAAGATATGCTGCTGATTTCACTGCTTCGCCAATAGGACCGAGGTACATTCATGCCAAACAAGGAAGCACGAACAACTTCCATCAACTGCCTGTTCTTCCGTTCTGCTAAACCATTCTGTTGAGGAGTATAAGAATTGGAGGTTTGATGACGAATTCCATGTGACCGGCAAAACTCAATCATAGGGCCATTCACAAACTCTCCACCATTGTTAGACTGAAACACTCTGATGGATTGTTGATACTGAGTTGCCACCATTTTGTGAAATTCGGTAAACATTCCAAATACATCACTCTTATTCTTCAGTAATGACATCCATGTCATGCGAGTGCAATCATCAATAAATGTTACAAAATACCGAGCTCCAGAAAGAGAAGGAATTTTCGCAGGACCCCAGACATCGGAGTGAATCTTCATAAAAGGAACAGGACTTTTATTAAGACTTGGTGAATATGAAATACGGTGACTCTTGGCCAGTTCACAGATGTCACAGTGGAAATCCAAATCACTAACAACTGAAAACAATTGAGGTTGCAGCTTCTTAAGATAACGAAAGGATAGATGACCTAAACGGCGATGCCATAACCATACAGCTTCCTTCGCATTCTCTACCCCGTTGATCTGATTAGTGTCCCAAAAGATGCTTCTGTTTCTTTCCAGTCTCTGTCAGATCCAGATAGTATAATTTCCCCCTTCTAACACCATAACCAAGAATCCGTCGAGTCAGAATGTCCTGAAACACACAGAAAGACGGATAGAAGGTCACAATACATGCAAGAGCTAAAATAACTTGACCAACAGACAGGAGATTATAAGCTAGTGATGGAACAACTAAGACAGATTCAAGGGTTAAGGTATCAGATAAAGCAATAGAACCTTCTCCGGTGACCGGAGTTGGAGTACCATCAGCAGTAGAGACAACGTCTTGAGGGGAAAGTCTAAGGTTTTTCACAAGACTTGGGTCATTGGTCATATGGTCAGATACACCTGTATCAATTATCCATGTACTATTAAAAGTAACCTTACCCTTCATACCTGACTGCGCTACATTAGCGGAGGCATTGTCTAGGTAAACTTCCTCTTTAGTAGCAACAGCGGCCTTGCCCAGATTCTTTCGCGGTTTCTTGGTGAAGTCCCACCAATCAGGGTAACCAATCACTTCATAGCACCGCTCCTTGCTATGACCTAATTCCCCACAGATAATGCACCTTTTGTTTGTATATGGATTTGGTTTACCCAGAGGACGGTGTGGAGAAGGTCCTAAGAAGCCTGGAGGAGGACCCTGTTTGCGTTGGGCCATAATAGAAAATTCGGTAGTTACCGAATGCCCCATAGCCTGTTTCTCTGATTGCATCATTGAGAAATTCATGATTTTCGCAAGATTGGATTTTCAAGGGTTTCAAGATGGATATGAATGTTTTGGATAAAAAGGTAGGGTGATGGTGGTTTGAAATTCAGGATGGTTTGATTTCAACGGTGGTGGTACGCAGCGGTTTGTAGTATTCTTCGGGATTCAGGGTTCAGGATTCAAAGGATGCAGCGCAAGTTCAAAGGATTGAACTAGGCTATGATACCAAGTAGAAAAGAATACTTCAATTCAGGGTTAATTCGATAAATCTCTTCATCCCACAATGGGGATATATATATATATATACAAATACAAAGGAGTAGTCTAACTCTAATAGGAAACAATCTTTCCATAATTACAGGATATTCTAATTAAATAAAATCATAATTACATACAGATTTACAGCGATTCTACACCCATGAACTGAAACTTGTACAAAGCTCAATTAGTGGTAAATTATCCACATGATTTTTTGGATACTGGCTTATTTTCTTTCAAGTGCATGCGGCTGCGAGTAAACTCATTTGACATTTTATAATGGTCGTCATTATTCATACTTCGAGAATGTAATTTGGTTAAGGCATATATATAAAAGTATAAAACATTATTGTATCCGGCAGTAATGCTTCCATTTCATTTTGACCATGAGGTTCATATATGCCTCTGAGGTGGATTACATGCTCTAGTTCTTAGCTTTCTTCACTCTCCAAGTTTGGTTTCTTGGTATTTGAGAGTGACACTGTCATATGATGGAGTGTATCCACTTCTGCTTATGTAGGTATATTCAACTCATATTTGCCGGTCAGCTATAACAGAGGCCTTGATATACTTGAATTGGGATTTGGTTTTATGTTCACCAAATGGTCTAAGAATTTCTAATCTTGTGTTAAAACACTTTGCTCAGCCTTCTGGTGAAAGGATCAATCAATTATAGTAATTTCTATTAGAATAGGAATGTACTGTTACATATACCAGTTGAGGTTGTTAACAATATTTGTGCTATTCCTTTTCCTCTTGCGCATACTAATGATGAATTCATTAAGGGCTGCATGCTTTGGAAATGGATTTTTTTTTTTTTTTTAAGTTTGCTACTAATTTAGTGGCAAAAGATTTGGTGAAGTGGATATTATCCAGAACAACAACCATGTTGACATCCGATTCGATCATACAGAAGCTCATCCTGTAGTGGAGTGGATCTTTACTTCCAATATTAAAAAATTTCAATAGTTCTGAAAAACTACACCGAGTTCGTATGAAAATCTTGAAACCAATCATATTGTATATTAAAGGGGAAACTTGAAATTCTTGTAAAAGCATGTAATATGTAATCTTTGCAAAACATATTCATTCAATTACCTTAAGCACACAAGGATGAGGTTGTGATTCCAGTACATACATTAAATGGGCAGTGGAGAAACTCATCAATACACACCGTTTAACATCCACTAACATGTCTTGCAATTTCATTTAAATTGAACATATGAGCACAGGGACTCCTAGGCACACGGCGGAAACCAGTACAGGAGTAGAACCTGCACATTGTTCCAGAGTAATTAATTAAAAGCTTGCATCAAGTCTCTACTTGCATCATGGTCTATACTCTATAGAACCATAAGAATTACTCTCATGGTATGGCTAGATAACAAAAAGAGGCCTGTGTCCATGGACATTTGGGGACTACCCTGTGTCTATCCCAGTGCTGACATGGCGGAAAACTCCTTAGCTCTGAAATATGGATGAAAAAGAAAAGAGAGACTTTGGTAAAAGAAAACAGAGGATAAATTCAAGGAGACAGAATAAACAAAAAATAAAAAAGGCACAAGGAAATAGATAGATATATGCACCAAGATAACTCACAGAGGAACTTATTGCTTTATTTGGAACCATCACCCGAAGCAAGTTGGCCAGAGCCTGACTTCAGTTTTTTTTACTTATGATCAGCTGACTTGCTGGAACCTGCACAATTATAGCTCCCTTTAGCAAACATCTCTTCAAATTTGTTATTGTCTCTCACCCTAGTAAGGATGCTGAAATGAGTTAAACATTCTCAAAATATCATGATGATCATAGCACTAGCAAGCAATTTTCTGAAAAGCATAAGCTTTGAACATGAAGGAGATAATCATGAACCCAAAGTATTTCGAAAGGCTCTATACTGCTCTGCAGTTCAGAAGGACACACACATAAACACAAGCTGAACTCATATCTTACTAAAGAAAAGCAGCTACATTCACTTAAATTTTCACAGAAAGAAGATGAAGACTTATTGAACAAACTTCTAATAAAAGTTGCGATTTAAGCTCTGACTTATTGAACAGACTTCTAATAAAAGTTGCAATTTAAGCTTAGGTTCTTCCACATACAACACGTCTCTCAAGTCGGGACTATATAGCACATTCCATAATGCAAAATTTACATATGCTGAACTAATGGAGAATGGCAAACTAAATATACAAGTTAATTCTGTATCTTCGTTACAATAAAAGTATAGGCCAAATTAGTGGACAAAACCCTACCACAAGTAAAAACTAAACCGGAAAAGAAAAAAAGACTTGCAATAGAAACTGTAGCTAATCTATGCATAAACCACTCAAGTATCATTTACTATGTACCTTATTACCTCCTCTCCATTTGAAACATCAGGGAGTGAAACAAAGCAAGGGCAGTATGCAATTGCACGAAATCGAGACTGAGTTTGAATTATCCCAGTTCGTGAGACAGTCTTTGTTTCTTGATTATAACGAACCACCACCCGGTCCTTGTATGTCATTAGGATTTCCCCATCATTGAAGAACACAATGGGTTCATATGCATTATGCAGGACATGGCCAACCCATGGAAACAAGTTTTCAATGACAAGAATTTTTGTCCAAGACTCTTGGACACCATAATCCTTCATAACCCACATGTCAAATTCACTATTATGAGCACCAAGCACACATAAGAAGAGACAACCTTTTAAAACTCCCAACTTCAGATGATTATAATGTTGGGATAACTTCAAATGACCTTTGAATGGTGGGGCAAGTGGTCGAAATTGTTCTGCCTCAAAGTTGAAAGACTGTATAAACTGAGAACCGTCAAAAGAGTAGGGAACCCAATGAAGAGCTCCATGCAGAAAAGAATTGAACGGTACCATGGAAAAACTGCCATTAGGAGCCTTTCAAATGCTTCTCCAAACTCCTGTACCAATGGTGTATATCTCAGACTGGCCATTGGAGTATGTTTGCAAGACCTTGTACTCATTGGTCCTGGCATTAAAACCAAGTCCAACAAATACGAACAAGCAGGTCATACTCTTAGCAGGAGAAGGAATGCTAATATACTCCCAAAATTGGATTGCATACATACAAGCCATCATCAAGCCCCTTAGCCAAACAAACTAATCCATTGCATGAATTTATCAACCTAACTTCAGAAGCATCGGAAACTGGCAGGATATTTGGGGGAGCAAACCTCATTCTTTCAACTCGCAAACGAGAGCCAGCACATTTTTCTATCTGGATTAATCCAAGTCTCCTCTGTCCTTTTGCACGGGGATTGGTCCTGATCAAAATGCCGATGGGTGATCTTAGACAGTGTACATTAGCAAATTGAGGGTCACAAATTATGTGAAGCCAGTCTTTGCAGACGCCCCTACAATTGTAAAGGGCCTTGATGGAAAGCCTAGATAGAATGTCCATTACTAAAGCTTGTGGAAGTTCCTGTATATTGAAAGCACCTTTGGGTTTCCAGTTTCCTCTTTTCCTGGGATTCATAGGATTTCCAATCTTTTCTCTAGGCATTTTCCTCTCTGGGTTTATGAATTTCAGACCAAATTCCTTACAGACTTACAGCTAGTGGGTCGTTGCAATCATAATCTCTTATTCCTGTCAGCCGATATTCAATAGTGAATCCTACAGTTCCGATTACAAAGTTCAATTGAAAATGGTAATCTATAAAGAGAATAACTTGCAGAGTAAAGTCTTCAATAACCAATTACTATAAGTTTATCACAAGGAAAGAAAACTTACCAGCCACAACTTTTCGTTTACTACGTCGGACTTGGATCACACTTTAATCTTAACTCAACTGCAAACAATTCGACGGAACCTGATTTGGGTGGGAGGAAAAGTCAAGCGGAACAACAGTTCTTGATTTGGGTGCGGGTGCAGGTGCAGGTGCAGGTGCAGAGAGATATAGCCAAGGGCTTTATATGGATGAAACAAAATGCCAAACGGTGGAGACCGTAGAGTACCTCATTCTTTTCTTTGTTTTTTTTTTTTTTTTTTGGATGGGGAGTGTCAACTAGTTCAATAGATGTGCATGGAAAAGCAAGAATTCTAAGGCCCCGTTTGGGATTGCTTCGATTTTAAAAACATCAGCTTTTGTTCAAAATTTTAGATTTCATCGTGTTTGGTAAATAAATAAAAAGCAGCTTTAATTAAAAGTTATAAGCCACTGGCAGCAAATTTTAGAAGCAGCTTAGAGATTGCTTTTAGAAGCTATTGTAGATCAAAACACGCTCTGCAGTTGTTTTATGTACTGACAGCACTTTTAAAAATATTATTTACCAAACACAAAACTATTTTAATTCACAGCTGATTATTCTCACAACACAGCAGCAGCAGTTTTTTTTTAAAGTCACAGCAATCCTAAACTAGCCCTAAGCTCAGAAACCCTATAGATAAAAGCTTGATTAACCTACATTTTACACATAGTAACAAATAGAGCCCATGCAAAAGCCTAAAAATAACCAAAACAACCTTACATCTAAAGCTACATAGAACTGCTACCGGGAGACCAGTCGTCATGGCCAGAGTGGCGGAGCCAGAAATTTAGAGTTACTGAGCCACAAAAATAAAATAATAATATCATAACATAAAAAATCTTGGAAAATAAGAAGAAATTTGTGATTGAGGTATTGTTGCAACTATGATTTTCTATTTTAAAGAGTTTTCCAAATCACCATAAATTAACAATGAGTGACGGAGCTAGAACTTCATTCTAGGTGAGGACCTTTAGAAATTGAAAAGAAAAAATTTAAAGCTCAAAATATATATCAAAATTTTAATGAAATCCGATAAAAAAATTTGATAGAAATATTATACTCTAGAAATAAGATTAATTTAAGATAAGAATATTGTTAAAATTATGTCAAGTTTATAATAGCAAGCGACATGAAAAAAATAGTAATACTAATAATAATTAATTCTGCAAGCTAGAATTAAACTTTGGAAAAAAAATAATGAAGTTAGCAAGAATCAAACCCTAGACCTGAAAGGTAAGAAAAAAGTGTCAGACCACTACACTGTGCCAGCTAGTTCTAATGCTTGATACTCTAATCAATTATATGGTGAAAAGCTCGCTGGGTCAAGGGACCCAGTGTGCCTCTTTGTGGCTCCGCCACTGGTCATGTCTGCTGACCACCAAGCTGAGAGTAGCGTCGACCAAAGCTTCACTTTCGGAGGCCAAAGGTTTGTCCACCATCATTCTCCATACCTGAACAGTCTATACAAGAAGGATAAAGGTATCAAAAGACATAAAAACTGCTATCGTGATGGTGGAGACCACCAAAGAACATAACACCACTGGTCTGGCTACATCCACAAACATCGATAGAGTACTGGTACAACAACAATTTTCAAGTGTAGAGTTAGGTGTATAGACCTAGGTTGAGACTACAATAAACGAGTGTGAGGGTAGGATTGTGGAAAAAGAAAAAATGGGATGGAAAATGAGAGGGGGAGCTGTATGAGGATGAAAGAAATAAAAGTAAATCTGGGCATTTGGAGAGAAACTGAGCTAAGCAAAGAAAAAGATAATGAAAATGAGACATAAAGCCTCAGATCTGAGACAAAGCTCAGAACTCAGCACAGAGGGTGGAGAAGGCGTTGTCGACTCTCAAAAAGGCTTGTGACTTAAGTTTGACATTTATTTACTGTTGATAATTATGACAGGACCCGGCCCAAAATTCACTATGAAATCTGAGATGGCCCTGCGGACCCACTTTTCAAGAAAATTCTACCGAAAATTCGGCAGAATATTATCTAAAAGTGAACAACCCAAACCTGTAAAAGAAATAAAATCTACACTTCTAAACACGTTCACCCTTATCTCCTAGAGCCAACTTGCTCCCCGCAACAACTAACTCCACCACAAGAACAACACGCATCAATACAAATCCAAACCGACGATCAATACTACAATATCTAATATTTCAAGTCTACAACAACAATTATAATCTCCATGAAATTCTAAAGTCGGTTCATAAGCCCATATATTACAAACATCTAATAATTAACATCAGAGCATTCTAAAGGAAATTAAAAGAAATTACATCAAGTAGGTTAACGGGTAACCTACGAATGAAAGATGGCAATAGTGGTGCTAAGCCTCAACTCCTAAAGTAGAACAGCAACTTTGCGAACTAGGCATTGAAAACAAAGGGCCTAGGCGAAAGCATGCAAAAACATTAGCGTGAGTGGACAAAAAAAACTATTTGTAATAATCGAAATGAAAGAGAAATTTATACTTTCCCATGTAGTTTCCTTTAAAAACCTCCATGAATGCAACGTCAATGAAACACTTTTCTTTAAAACTAAAAATTTTGAAAAAACGAACCAGGCTCTCTGGTTAAGCATAAAAGTAAAGGATAAGAAATGTCACCATACAGTAAAGCGAGCCTCCTCAGCTCGGGTTGGAGCCTCCCAGGTTGTAGTAATAGCCTCCCAAGCTAAAGGCTCAATTGCAACCACAAAGTATCGTGAGAAGGAGCAATAAGCTAGCTAGCAATAAAATATAACAACCCAAGTATGGTGAAGAAAGCAATTTTGAAAACCAAGATAAAATAATTCCCCAAAAATCTCGCCTAAAAATAAATAATGTCGAACCAAAGCATGAGTACGATTCCCAACCGCACTTGAAACTACTAATAAAGACCATTCTCGAAAAATATGGCAACAAGCGCAAATACTAAATTTTATAAGATTTCTCAATTTTCTAATATAATTAAATGAGATTAATGAAAGTCCATAATTTAAATTCATAATCATGTTTTGGAAATTCCTCGGAAAACTCAACGTCTTATAATATCCAACTCATTTAAAATTCTGAAAAATCATAGTAGAAAATCAATCCAAGTAGTAGTTCACAATTCATTTCCAAAACCAAACACATGCCCAAGAATTAAAATAATATTTACACAAAATAATTGCATGCATATCAAATTTTAAAACAAAAGTCCACTCACAGTATCCGGCTAAGCATGTCGTCAATCAAAACTCTCCTCACTTGGAATCTCCCCACGTCCTGTACAAAGCAGCACTTATGAACAACCAAACCAAAAACCGAAATTTAAGTTTACATTAATTAGAAACCAAACCCTAATCGTCGACCCCAAACCTAAAAACTCATATCCTTCTTGGATTCAACCCAAACTTCACCACTAACATTGTTTCATCGATTTAAATGTTCTAGGGCAGAATCGAGAGAAATTCAACAGTTGGATTTCTGTAAATCGACGATCGAAACTCTGAACTTCGAAACTTTCCGATAGATACCAAACTTCCTCCGATTTCTACCCAAATCATATCCACAAGTTCTACATACTAAACTCACAACTAGCTAAAGTAGAAGGCCGAAAGCGGCCCCACGCGCCCCTAAAAGAGGCGGCACGTGGGCTCCACATGCCACCAAGTCAACCCCTGATTCGGGTATCAAGACTTATGCCAAAATCTTTCTCTCAACAACCCTAACCACTTTCCTAACTACAATAAAGTCAAATTTGAAGCCAAAAGTCCGGAATTTACCTCGAAAGGGAAAAGGGGGCCGAAATCTTCAAAGTTTCGATTCTCCTTGTTCGATTCAAATTGGTCCAAGTTATTTGGAGGGTTTGCTAAGCGCCCTAAGAGCTTCAAAACCCATGTGGTATCACTAGAATTGGTGGCCGGAAACGTGATTTCCGATTGGGTCAAGAATTCAGGTCTGTTAAGATGTTTCTTGGCTCGAAACTCCTTCCACGCTCCAATTTGGTTGAAGCCACCACCACAGAGATGAAGAGGAGGTTGACACAGTTCAGATGGCACTGGTGGTACGCCGTCAGGTGGCCAGACGGCAAAGATATCGCGGGGTTAAGCTTCCAAGTCGAGAATTTAGGGTTTCTACTTTGGGCCGAGGGTGAAAAATGACTTACCATTTTCTATAGGTCCGCTTTTATACCCCCTTCTCAAAATAGTAACTTTACTTTTCGAGCTCTAACTTTCACATACGAACTCTGATTTGGAAGTGCCACGTATCCACATATTCAGTTTATCGTCCTCTACGACTCTCAAGAAAAAATTTCTTTAAATTGTTATCCTATAAAAAAATCAACTAGAAATTGAGGAAAGTAAAATTTAAAGTAAATGACTTGAATACGGTAAGGGGGTGACTAGATATTGGGCATGTCAGATTATTTATATATTGACAGACAATATATATTTTGGTTCGAAGAATGTTTTAAAATTTTATGATGCCGCTGCCAATTAGTGATGAGATTGGTGTGGGTAAATCAATGTTTCAGATGAAACTGTCCACTAAAATTACATGTTTGATCATCAATTTTTCGTTCACATATCAACATCTCCACTTTTCAGTTTTTATTCCGTACGAGTAGATCACTTATGCAAATTTTCAGCCAAATTGATGATCGTTTATGTACCGAACCAGATCAAATCAATGGACGAATCGAATATGTTCAATCTGAACCCTTCGTGTTGATAATTAGTAAATCATGATCATGAATTCCCAAATGATGATCAATTTGGCAAAATTGATAATCTAAGAGTAAAAAGCTCCAAAAAAGTCGGAGCGAAACTGAAACCTAAACCTAGGTTTCGTGAGCAGTGCGGCGGCGTCTCTTGGCTCCGATTTGCAGCAGGGTGCTCCGGCGTCGTTTTCCAGACAAAGGAGGACGAGACTTCGATCTCGGGTTAGACGGTGGTGTGACGAGTCAGGTTTTGGTTCTTTCGGGCTGAGTTGTGGTCGACGGCCGCGGTCAGCATCAGGCATGCGGGGGAGGCTCTTCCTGCATAATCGGTTTTCCACTCGGAGTGAATCGGAGTCATTCTTTGGGCGGCAGGCGTCCGGCTTCGGACTTTGAAGTGGGTCGTGTTTTAGCGGCGGCATTTCTTTCGCCGGCTTAGACCAAATGCAAGGTCTTTTCCAACTCTCATGATGGGGGAGGGTCGCTGGCGGCCGCTTGAGCTGTGATGGGCAGAGGCTGCTGCTCGGAAAGGTCATCTCCCGGTCAACTTGGGTATGGGAGATGATGGGTTGGGCAGTGGGCTTTTGGGCCTCTGCTGATCTGGAGTGATATGCAGTCTGGAGAACTGGGCATGTGGTTCAGTTCCCCTTTTCTTTTACACTTGGGTTGGGCTCGGGTTTGGACTTTTTGGGAGGTGGCATGTCTTGCTCTTTTACCCAGTACTTGTTCCTAAGATGTTGCTATGGCTGGGTTGAGTGTTGCGACGTACACCAAGAGGGTCTTAGGCGTCAAGATGTTCAGACCAGTGGTTCCATCCTAGGACAGTGTAGGGCTAGGGAGTTTTTCCAATTCTGTATTTTGTTTTCAGCAGTTCTTTTAGGATTTTAGTTTTTTTGGAATTTCTGTTTTGGATTTTAGTACTCTATGAGCTTGCATTGTAATATGAGGGGTGCTTGTACCCTTCATGCTTGACCGAGCGAGGTCGTCATGATTTCTATCAATGAATTAGTCTTCTGTTGCCCTAAAAAAAAAAAAATTCATGTTTGATCATGTGAATTTTCGGAATAACAGTGGACAATAACAAGTTCGATATCCTGCTTTTACCATTGCATCAACAGATTACATCCTTTACCACATATTTTTATTGAGGTTTTGCTTCTAAATTGCTACTTAGAAGAAAAATTCACCTAAAATAATTTCACTATAGGGTGAGCCTCTAATTATGAATTTAAAATGAGAACTAAATTAATAATGACTTTAAAACCAACGGTTGGATGAGTGGTCTTAATTTCACTTGAAATATTAATTCTACAATACACATATTATCCAACTGTTTAGGATGAACGCTAAAACTAGGAAGAGGAATTTTTCTTTTATGATTTGTTGTTCTGTCATGGTAACAAGTTAGAACGCATGAAGTTAAATCTTGTACAAAGCTAGATCAGTGGTAAATTATCGACATGATTTTTCGGGTCATTGGCTTGTCTATTTTCAAGTGCACACGAGTAAACCAATTTGACATTTTATGATTGTAGAAAGTAATTTTGATAAAGCAGAGAAGGTAGATTGACTCTTTTGAAATTGACTTTTCTTATCACCAATGGAAGTCATTTTTCCTTCAGCAGAGGAGGTAGATTCACTCTACTAAAAGCAAACCTAACTGGTTTACCTAATGCATGTTCTTTCCGGTTTCAAATGTCATTCTAAAGTCACTTTTAGACTTGACACAGAGTGCAGGAAATTTTTCTGGGGCAAGGATGTTTATGACCCCCCAAAAGCTTGACCGGCCTCACTTACCAACAAAATTGATTGGTCAGATTAGTTCGAGCAAAGTACCTAAGAAAGTACGGTTTCCACACTGCTAAGAGAACTTCCTCCGCCTTATGGCTTGGAAAGGATATTCATCATCAAAACGTTCGACAAATTGTTGGGAATGGTGATTCCGTTTCTTTTTGGTGTTTTAAATGAGCCTATCTGTTTCATTTGGCTAATTTTCTTAGTGCTGAATTTCTGATAGATATCTTATTGATTGGAATCTCAAAGTGCCATTTTATACTGTTACATATACGGATATACCAGTTGAAGCTGTTAACAATATTTGTGCCATTCCTCTTCCTCTTAGTAAGACTAATGATGAATTCATTTAGGTCTGCATGCTGTGGATTGGATGTTATTCTTTCAAGTTTGCTACTAATTTACAGGCAAAAGACTTGGTGAAGTAGATATTATACAAAAGCTCATTCTGTGGTGAAGGGGATATTATCTTTACTTCCAATATCAAACATTTCAATAATTCTCAGAGAAAAAACTAGCTCGTACGAAAATCTTGAAACCAATCATATTGTATATTAAAGGGGAAAGTTGAAATTCTTGTAAAAGCATGTAATATGAAATCTTTGCAAAACATCTTCATTTAATTTCCTTAAGCATAAAAACATGGTATTGTGATTCCAGTACATAGATTAAATGGGCTATGGAGAATTTCATCAATACACACCGTTTAACATCCACTAACATGTCCTGCAATTTCACATAAATTGGACATATGAACACATGGAATCCTAGGCTCACAGAGGGAAACCAGTACAGGAGTAGAACCTGCAGATTGTTCCAAAGTAATTAATTAAAAGGTTGCAACAAGTCTCCTCTTGGATCATGGTCTATAGAACCATAAGAATTACTCTCATGGTATGGCTAGATAACAAAAAGAGGCCTCTGTCCATTGACATTCGGGGGATACCCTTTGTCTATCTCATTGCTGACACGGCAGAAAACTCCTTAGCTCTGAAATATGGATGAAAAAGAGAAGAGACTTTGTAAAGGAAACAGATAAAATATATGCACCAAGATAACTCACAGAGGAACTTATTGCTTTATATGGAAGACCATATCCCAAAGCAGGTTGGCCAGACCCTGACTTCAGTTTTTTCGACTTATGATTAGCTGACTTGCCGGAACCAGCACAATTATAGCTCCCTTTAGCAAACAGCTCTTCAAATATGTTATTGTCTCTCACCCTAGTGAGGATTCTGAAATGAGTTAAACACTAAAAATATCATGGAATTGCCAATGATAATAGCATTAGCAAGCAATTTTCTGAAAAGCATGGGCTTTGAACATGAAGGAGATAATCATCAAACCATTATATTTTGAAAGGCTCTATAGTGCTCTGCAGTTCAGCAGGGCAAACACAAACGCAAGCTGAACTCATATTTTACAAAAGAAAGCTGCTAAATTCACTTAAAAAGAAGAAGAATAAGCTTCTAATATAAGTTGAGATTTAAGCTTTCACTTATTGAACAAACTTCTAATGTAAGTTGTGGTTTAAGCTTGGGTTCTTCCACATACAACACGGCTCTCCAAGTTGGGACCATATAGCATATTCCATAATGCAAAATTTACATATGCGGAACTAATGAAGATTGGCAACACTAAATATACGAGTTATTTCTGTGTCTTTGTTACAATAAAAGTATAGGCCAAATTAGCCGACTGAAGACTACCACAAGTAAAAGTTATACAGAAAAAAAAAACAAAAAAAGGCTTGCAACAGAAATTGTAGCTAATCTATGCATAAACCACTCAAGTATCATTTACTATGTACCTTATCACCTCCTCTCCATTTGAAACATCATGGAGTGAAACAAAGCAAGGGCAGTATGCAATTGCACGAAATCGAGACTTGAGTATGAATTATCCCAGTTCGTGAGACAGTCTTTGTTTCTTGATTATAACGAACCACCACCCGGTCCTTGTATGTCATTAGGATTTCCCCATCATTGAAGAACACAATGGGTTCATATATATGCATTATGCAGGCCATGGCGAACCCATGGATACAAGTTTTCAATGACAAGAATTTTTGTCCAAGACTCTTGGACACCATAATCTTTCATAACCCACATGTCAAATTCACTATTATAAGCACCAAACACACATAGGAAGAGACAACCTTTTAACACTCCCAACTTTAGATGATTATAATGTTGGGATAACTTCAAATGACCTTTGAATGGTGGGGGAAGTGGTCGAAATTGTTCCGTCTCAAAGTTGAAAGACTGCATAAACTGAGAACCATCAAAAGAGCAGGGAAACCAATGAAGAGCTCCATGCAGAAAAGAATTGAACGGTGAGTACAATGAATGTACCATGGAAGTGCCACTAGGAGCCATTCCAATGCTTCTCCAAACTCCTGTACCAATGGTGTATATCTGAGACTCGCCATTGGAGCATGTCTGCAAGACCTTGTACTCATTGGTCCTGGCGTTAAAACCAAGTCCGACAAATTTGAACCAGCAGGTTATACTCTTATCAGGAGAAGGAATGCTAATGTACTCACCCAAAATTGGATTGCATACATACAAGCCATCTCCAAGATGCCCCCTAGCCAAACAAACTAATCCATTGCATGAATTTATCAGAAATACCTCAGCAGTCAGAAGCAGCGGAAAACTGGTAGCCATAGGCTATTTTGTGGAGCAAACCTCATTCTTTCGACTCGCAAACGAGAGCCAGCACATTTTTCTATCTGGACTAATCCAAGTTTCCTTTTTCCTTCTGCACTGGGATTGGTCCTGATCAAGATGCTGATGGATGATCTTAAACAGTGTACATTAGCAAATTGACAGTCACAAATCATGTGAAGCCACTCGTTGCAGACGCACCTACAATTGTAAAGGGTCTTGATGGAAACCCTTGATAGAATGTCCATTACTAAATAAGCTTGTGGAAGTTGCTGGATATCGAAAGCACCTTTGGGTTTCCATTTTCCTCTTTTCCTGGGATTCTTAGGATTTCCATTCTTCTCTCTAGGCATTTTTCCTCTCTGGGTTTAGTTCCCTTGTGAATTTCAGACCAAATTCCTAGGTTACAGCTACTGGGTCGTTCCAAACATTAATATCTCTTATTCCTGTCAGCCGATATTCAACAGTGAATCCTACAATTCCGAGTACAAATTTCAGTTGAAAATGGTGATCTATAAAGAGAATAACTTGCAAAGTAAAGTCTTCAATAACCAATTACTATTAAGTTTATCACAAGGAAAGAAAAGTCACCAGCCACAACTTCCCGTTTACTAACGTCGGACTTGGCCGGGAAGATACGGACTACACTCTTAAGTGAGCTGCGAACAATTCAACGGAACGGTCGGAACCTGATTTGTAGGGGTGGGCGTGGTGCGGTTCGGTTCGGTTTGAGGCCCAAACCTCAACCAAATCACTTTTTTCGGTTGGCCTATATATCAAACTGCAACTGCATTACAAAAGGGCTGAACCGATTATTTAGGTTACACCATTTTTCGGTGCAGTGCGGGTCGGTTTCGGTTTGGAACGATTTATTAATTTCAACTAGAAAGAGAGGGACAAAATCAGGCTTATTTTTACCTAACAATTTCAATAAGGCATAAATAAATTTTGAATGCATTTAGAGTTCACACAAATCGGCAAATATCACCCAAATATCAAGCAACTTGCAGAAAGACCATAGCAACTTATTACACACACAAATATATATATATATATATATATATATATATATAAATGATCAAGCAAACATAGCAACTTATTACAAACTGAAAACCTAATCAAAAATGGATTTCTTATATATTGAAAACCAACATTTCCATCAATAAAGAAATAATAAATAAATAAAATGTAATTAAAATAAATTCGGTGTGGGTCGGTTTAAATCGGGCGGTTAATGACCCGAAACCGCAACCGAACCGCTTTTATACTGTTCGGTGCAGTGTGATCATAAAACGAAACCGATTTAGTTCAGTGCGGTTACCGAACCGTTTTTTCGGTGCTGTTTGGGAAGGTAACCGCATTTTCGGTACAAAATGCCCACCCCTACTTATTTGGGTTGGGTGCACAGAGATATAGCCAGAGGCTTTATATAGAAGAGAAAAATTGTCAAATGGTAGAGTACAATCTTCTTTTCTTTGGTTTTTTGTGAATTAAGTCCGACATCTATTTATATATTGAGGGACAATGCATTTCATGGTTCGCAGAAATTCTTATGATGCCACCGATTAGTGATGAGATGGGTGCGGCTAAATCAATGTTACATTTGAAAATTGGGTTCCACTAAATCTACATTTTAGTTCATGTAAAGTTCTCATCATCTTTCTTTTTGTATCGCACTAAACGAAATAGTCTAACGAGATTACAACTTATTGAGTTTTTATTTTATAAAATTAATGATATCGATGAGATTTCTATTCAAATATTTCTTTCTAAAACGTATTGACTTGACTTCATAATTAAGTAAGACCACCACTCTGTAAGTGAAACCCCATATTGATTTTTACACGAGATTAAGAATAGATGAAATTTTTATAGGACCCACTTTAGGATTAGCAATAAGAACTCTTAATGAAAATGAAAAAGAGATATAACAGCCTTTGGATCCCTCTCTCAGGTTCTAACGTTAACTCGCCTATAATAATAATTTCACTCTTTTTTCATAGAGGATAATATTGATTTAGGTTTTATTCGACTCCTGTTAGGAAAATATAAATGTACCGTCACGTAAATGGAAATTCATGATCCAAATTATCCTTCCTCAAAAAAAAAAAAAAAAAAAAAATCCAAAATCTTGATTACTACTCGACGGTAAATTGGTTTGCTCTGTTAAACGACAGCGCATCGAGGAATTCAACATTTCCATAACCCGCAGCGCTCTCTCTCTCTCTCTCTCTCTCATTCACGTTCTGAGAGAATCAGAGAAGCGATGCCCCAAGGTAGTAGCATCAGAGCCATCTGGATCCTCAACAGCCTCGACGCCGTCGTCTTCTCCAGGTCTTCCTCTCTTCCCCTTATTCCCACACACCTCAATTCCTCTCTTCCTCTCTTCCTCTCTTCTCCGCTTCAATTTCAACTCCATTTGGTGCCCTAGCCTATACTTGTTACTCTATGGCTTTGATTCTGATCGATTTGTGAGAAATTTCAATTGGTTGTTTGTGAGGATCTGATTGTGTTTCTGACGAGTCGTTACTTAGCTGAGTTGGTTTGTGCTTGCAGGAGGTTTCCGGTGGTGGAGAAGCGGTGGCGGGGAGCTTGCAAGGAGAGCTCTACTGATGGCGGTCTCAATGACACTGTGTTTCCTTTACTTCCTAGTGATTCCGAGTTAGCTGCTGCATTTGTGGACAGAAAGAGAAGGTCAGATGAGCTTTTCTCTTCTGTTTCTCTATTTTTAATTTTCTGGATGGAGAATGTATTTGCTAAGATTTGTATCGCTTTGGTTGTTTTGGATTATCTATCCATCCTTCAACTGTGCAAGCGAGAATCGTGCCGTAATCTTGATTGGCCTAACTGATTGAATCATGAAGAATGTACTATAATAGCTCCAATTTGGTTTGGAAAAGTTAATTGTGAGGTTTACATGTAGAATGTATATTTAGTTGTACAAATTATTGAAAGTGTATAGCTTCGCTGATTTTTTAATTGCATTATCTATCATCCCCCAACTGTGCAAGTGAGAGCTATGCCTTACTACGTACCAACTTAACTTACTGAATCATAAGGAATGTGCTAAAATAGCTAAACATTTGTTCAAACAAGTTAATTTTGAGGTTTGCATATATGCTCCCTCATCTCACATTCACTCAGAGACTTTGTAGTTTTGGGGTTATGGTTTATCATGATAACAAGTGACTTTGTCTTTTAACTTTTGTCCCCCTTTTGGTTTTCCTTTTATTGAAAAATCCGGTCCCCCTCCCCCAAATGATTTTGGTAACTTTGTCTGTTTATTGCCAGTTTTTACTAACCTTTCTATTATGTGCAGAGAGGGCTCTATTCGTGGGTGTGGAATACGTGTAAATCAGTCAGCTAAAGGCTCAGATTCTTGGGTTGATGATCCAATTACCCGTCATATAATTGGAATTTACATGTGCAAAGAAAAGGAAGGGTATGGCAATAATGATAAAAATAATTTGCTGTGGCCTTTAGTCTTGCACACAAAGGGCCATTTTTGCATCCTGATATTGCCTTTAGTAGAGCCGAGGCATTTGAAGGCATATGCAAGATTATGTAATAGATCTGATTGTGGCAATGCTGTTGGTGTGGAGGACAATATATCTTCCATTCTGCTCGATCTTCCATCCATCACAGGGTATGGTAAGTTACTTGCAGTGTTTTTCTAGAAGAATATCATGCTATAAAAATTTTGAACTATTTTCCATATATTTCTCCCTCTTGTTTCAAAACTCCTTTTTACTTTGTTTCTCATTCCCTACAACATCAAGCTGATGTTGGAAACAATTTGCAAACTTTTCAGCTTAGTAGTGTTGTGAAGCCACCACTAAATTTATTGGGATGCATATTGAGATTAGTGTAGCCCTGATGTTTGTGTAAATGATAAGCTCTTGTTAGTATGCTTGTGTTTGCTTCAAATTTGTGGGATGAAGTGTTTTCCTTTTTACTCTCTTTGACTAAATTTCATTTCCTCAATATATATAGGAGGAAATCGACTTGATTGTTTGTAAAATGGGCTTTCACTGTATCACATGGCATGTATGAGTTTCTCCAAAGACATTAAGAAGTTTTTCTTTTTCTTTTCTCTTAGGGCATTTATGGCGGCACATGCAATTGGTGACATAATAACTGGCGACGTCGTGGAACCTGAGGTAGTTGTCAATGCATCTCCATCTGTTGGAGGTCTATTGGATTCGCTAACTGGCAGCATAGGAATATCGAGCATTTCCTCAAGGGCAAAACCAATTGCAGCACCAGTTGCATCCTCGAGCCCTACTAGCAGTGCTGTGACTGGAACTGTGACATCAGATGCTAACAAGACTGGTTCTAGGCCTTTAGATAAAGATGCACTTCGAACTTTCATAAGCAGTTCAATGCCCTTTGGTTCGTACTTTTTATTATGGTATTTCTCATCTTGTTTTCTTTATTATCATGATCACTGTTGCAAATTAGTGGATCAGCTTGCATAGACCTTTTTCTAGCTAGCCTCTCATGTGCTTGTATATTGTACATGCAGGAACGCTGATGGATTTGAGCTTCCCCAATATCATTTCCATTAAGGCTAATGGTTTTTCGTCATCTGATCTTCCTCCTTCAGACCTGAAGCAACCAGCATGGAAGCCTTACCTATACAAAGGAAGGCAGAGAATTCTATTTTCTATTCATGAGACTGTCCATGCTGCTATGTACGACCGAGATGAGATTCCAGATAGTATATTAATTTCTGGACATATAAATTGCCGAGCAGAGTTAGAAGGATTGCCTGATGTGTCCTTCCCCTTGATAGGACTGAACTCAGATAAGATTGAAGTTTTATCATTTCATCCTTGTGCTCAAGTTCCAGAACAAGGTGTTGATAAGCAGGCTGTGATGTTTTCACCACCATTAGGTAATTTTGCTTTAATGCGTTACCAAGCAGTCTGTGGTATTGGACCACCCATAAAGGGATTTTACCAATTGTCTATGGTATCTGAGGATAAAGGTGATTTTTTATTCAAATTACGGCTAATGGATGGTTACAAGTCTCCTCTCACAATGGAGTTTTGTACTGTGACTATGCCTTTTCCAAGGAGACGGGTTGTATCTTTTGATGGGACTCCCTCGGTCGGAATAGTTTCAACTACAGAGCATTCTGTTGAATGGAAGATTATAATGGGCGGGCGGGGTCTTAGTGGGAAAAGTATCGAGGCAACTTTTCCTGGTAAAGTCCAGTTTGCACCATGGAAACCCCAAATATTACCTCCGTCTAGTTTGGCCTTTGGAATCATAACTGATGAAGATAGTGATATTGAGACGGATGGTAATAATAATAGTATGGTCAATGTAGAGGAGTTCTTAATGGAGAAAATGGGCAAGGATCTTCATCCTGCCGATCTGGAGGAGCCATTTTGCTGGCATGCATACAACTATGCCAAGGTATTTTCTATTTCTTTTTGCTTTCTCAAATTTAATTGGACATGTTATGAACTCAAAATCACCTCAGCCCATAATTGGTTTAAAAGGGTTTGTGTACAAAGTGTTTACAAATTCATTGAAGAGCTAGCTTTTACAGAAGCACGGTCTGACTCATGTTTACAGGTGTCCTTCAAAATTGTTGGAGCTTCATTGTCTGGAATGTCAATTGATCCGAAATCTGTAAGTTGTGACTCCTTTATATATGCTCTCACATCATTACAGCAACCCAGAGATAAGGAAGAATAGGAGGGTTCTTGTTGCATTTGGTTTTCCATCATTATGTTTCTTAAATGCATCATATAATCTGAAATTCCCTACTTTTTAACTGATATTTACTAACTAAAAACTCTCTTCGTTTTCAATTTTGGTACATGCTTCCTAGTGTATATCAGAATTATCCAATTTGTCAAATTCTATATCTCAATGTGCACCTAGGCCTGGCAACGTGCGGGTATAGTGCGGGTATGGTGCGGGTTCTTAACGAGCCGACCCGGTAAGAACCCGTTAGCTTTACGGGTTTCGCGGGCCAAACCTGGCGGGTTTGCCGTTGGAACCCGTTAAAACCCGTTAAGACCCATAAACATTTTTTATTTTTTAACTTTTTATCAAAGCAACTAAAACCAATTAAGACTTATGTATATAATCCCTCATTTGCCATTTTCTCTATATGAACTTTTTTGGTTTTCTATTTTGAAATTTTTTATTTTCTATCTTTTTAGATTTTTTTCCTTTCCTTTTTTGACAAAAAATAATTCACAAATCACAATTATACGACGATCCAACGGTCGGACCCTCACAGATCACCTAGAGGATCATCTTTACTGATTTATACGATGATCCTCACGGATCGCCCTTAGGTTCATCCTCTCAAAATTATACGAAGATCCAACGGTCGGATCACCTAGATGATCATCTTTACCGATTTATACTATGATCCAACAGTCAGATCCTCACGGATCGCCCTTAGGTTCATCCTCTCAAAATTATACGAAGATCCAACGGTTGGATCGTCCCGGATCGCCCTTAGAATCATCCTCATAAAATTATATGACGATCCAACGGTCGAATCCTCACGGATCGCCTTTTGGATCATCTTTGCACAATTATACGAAGATCCAACAGTTGGATAGTCCCAGATCGCCTTTAGAATCATCCTCATAAAATTATACGACGATCCAACGGTTGAATCCTCATGGATCTCCTTTTGAATCGTCTTTTCACAATTATACGAAGATCCAAATGTCGGATCCTCATGGGGAATAAGAAAAATTATAAAAATGCCCTGGTTGAAAAAAATAAAAAATAAAAAATGAGGAACCCGTATGGGTAATGGGAAATGGGTTTTTGGGAAGGATTTTGAGTTAACGGGTTCCAACGGGTTTAGCATGCAAAACCCGTTAATTTGCAGGTTTTTTGCATGCGGGCTTTTTTTAGCCCGGATTAATAAACGGGCGGGTTTGTGCGGGTATAGTGCGGGTTTGCGGGTTACAGGTTTAAATGCCAGGCCTATGCACAGCTCACATCATCATTTCTGTTTCTGTTTTTATTTTATCTTCTGATCAACAGTTAAACTGCATTGCATTTGATTGTTTGCTGGCGCACTAATTTTTCGTGCCACATGCAGGTAAGCATTTATCCGGCTGTGAAAGCACCAGTGGAGTCCTCTACTCAGGTAGGTTTTCTTTTAGAGTTCTTTTATCCAAGCTTGATGTACTTTTTTGGCTTGTTGAAGAGAAAAAGTTTGCACCGTAGTCGTATTGACATGCACATCAGTTGTCATTTTTCTGAAATCAATGTTCATGTTATTTACTGTGTTGCATCTTTTTGTACGAATTTGCATTTGCCTATCAGATATAGTACTTACAAAATATGTTCCATAATAGTGCTAAATACTTATGTATCATGTTCGACCAAAGATAGTTCAAATCCTTTTCTAAGTAATGTCATTGTGTAGAATGAAATTGAGTATATGTACTTGGACATCGATTTATTCATCCGTCTTGGCGAACAGGTTACATCTGGGGATTACATATTGTGGAATACATTGGGTAGATGCCCATCTGCTGTAGCAGCTACAAAATTATAGGGGAAGGATATTGATGGCAGCCCAGAAATGTCAAATGTGAGTTTGCGATCAGGGGAAGGCATTTATTTGTCTGAGGCATTTATTTGTCTGACATGCGGACTACATCCTTATTATCTCCTGTTAAAAGTCTGATGCATACTAGGAGGTACAGATTCTTTGCTATTTATGAGCTGGCCTCAGTTTGAAGAGATGGGAGATCATTTTATGCTGTAATTTGTCATGAAACGGCTATCAGACATTTAAGTTAGTCGGGGGAGATCATCCATGTAACTCCATTTAGGATTGTAAATGAGAGGAAACTCTCCCAGGATTTGCTGGAAATTTGCTGATCACTTGCTTCTCTCGATTGACTTTGCTAGCGTTGCTTTGAAAGATCTGTTGCAAAAAAAAAAAATTATTCCTTTAAATTTGGCCTTTGAAACCCATGATGACAGATTCAAATGGCATTTGGACATTGTGAGAAGGTGGTAGAGATGTTCAAATCTTCGTGTGAATTTAATATATAGGGCCCTTTTAGGGAGGGATTCATTTTTAGTCATTTTAAGTTTTCAGTCACATATCGGCATCTCCACAGTTCAGTTTTAGGTCCTCATAACTAGATCAATTTTACAAATTTTTATGATTATTTGGGTATTTATAATTTTGATTTACAATTATAAACACGAATGATTTAAAATAGATATATTTGATTCGTCCATTGATCTAATCTAATTTGATACCCTAACGATTATCAATTTAGCAGAAAATTTACATAAGTAATCTACACATTGAGACTTAAAATTTGAGTGATCGAAATGCCGATATGTAATTAAAAAATGAGTCATACAAGGAATCCTTTAAAATAGCCAAAACAAAGGATGGTAGTGAAAATGACCTATATACTCTACATATATTCAAGAATTGCTTCGTTGGTTGGGGTAATACACAATTACATGTGGAACATTTACAACATGGACGTCCTACTCTTGGTTGTGTGTTTTATCATAATTTACAATTCAAAGCAGCATCATTCTTTGAGCGGGGAGCAGCCACTTCCACACCTCTCTGACCATATCCGAAATGCCAAGCCAAGGTGTGTGTTGTGCGGAATAGTTGAATCTGTCAACATTTCTTCTTCCGACTTGGAAGCTCTCTCTCTCGTTTGTCACAAGTCACTGTCTCTTCTATTCTTCCAGAAAGCTTCTCGAAGACTGGTAGAGATCGTATGGCGCCCAAAGATGATCGACAGTACATGTTCTCCTAGAATCCAACCGCAACCATGGCTTACCCTTTCCGCTCCAATGAAGAAGACTAATGGGACCTGGGTGGAGGCGCCTACACTTTCCTTCAAAGTTGTCACCACCAAGCCCATGTTGGTTCCACCTGTGATCCACAGCCTTGATGTTCCCAGCCAAAACCAGCAAAAACGGCGGCAAAGACCCCAAATGGTATAGCCTCTTTCTCTTTTGCAGGGCCATCCACTCCTCTACTTTCTGTGTGTACCCTCCTTTTCTCCATTTATCCACATCCACCACCATCACTCCTGTGTTGAAATAACATGGGTTTCTTCCTCGGAACGTCTTTGACAAATCCGGGTCGGACCATAATGCATCTGTGAAGTATTGTGTGAAATTTGCTTGACAATATTCTGGGGCAGCCACCACCTTGTCTTCCATGTCCACCCCCCACAGCTTCGCAATGTCGTCGACCACAACGAGGTCCGAATCCAAGTAAATAACACGCCTAATATCACTTGGAAGAAGATCAGCGAGGTAAATTCTGGCATAATTTATAGGTTGATCCAATGCTCGTCTTATGGACCTTGATATCTTCCCACGAACTCTGTTTGAATCAAAGGGGTAAGTCTTGAAGTCCAAGTAAGGAAACGTGGAGTTGATTCTCGAAAATAGCTCCGGCGCAACATGGGCAGATAGAAAGTGGAACTTGAGGTTTTCAGGGCAGGTAGAATGTTGCAACAAAGAGAAGACAGCAGCCATCGTGCCCCGGATGTAATTGGCGTCGAGGGTCATGGCCACATGGATATCGTCAGTGTTATTTCCCGAGCTGCATTGGTCACCGTTCCGAAAGGCCGGGGCTTCCCGAAAGAAGGGGATGTCCGGGGAGGGACGACGGACAGAGCCGAGGCGAATGCCAACGTTGGGGTAGAGGAGGATGCACATGAGGCCGAGGAGTAGAAGGTGAGGAGATAAAGCTCCCCACAAGGCCATCCTACCAAGGCGTTTGATCTGTTCTTGGTCGGGGTTTCTAGAGGCCTAGGGGCAAAGGACATAGAAGCCATTGGGATGCATTAGAAATGGGGGTTGTGCATGGGAGGGAAGATTGGGAGGTTAGGTGAGAGGGGAAGAATGGTTAAATATTTGTGAGGAAGAGAAAAAAGGTCGGGACTATGTTGGACTAAGGAGGACTTGAGACCTCTTTTCTGAACCAAAATAGACTAAAAGATTAAGGAAGAATGTGTTTAATCTTTCTCCGAGTATTTTGTGTTACCGAAAACTAAGGTGTTTTTCTGGTTAGGGTATTTGTTGGCCTCCCCAACCTCTACACTAAGAAAACAAGAATTAAGATAAATTTCCTCTCTACCAACTACCAACCTACTGTAAGTGGTTTTTCTTTATACATTCTGAGTTGCGATATTACATCACGCAGCACAATAAGTTTCACGTTTTCCAATGGAAAAAGAAAACAATCGAGCCTAATAAGCCTCCCCTAACACAACCTAGATTTAATACATCATGATGAAAAGCATTTGTAGCAGTTAGAGGAAGAGATCTACTCCAAACAACAACAATAGTATGATGGCCAAGATTTGCAATAGAATCTGTTTTAAAGTTGACTTCTCTCCTGCTCGAAGAAAATGTCAGAAAATTTTGAAGCAAGATGATGAATGTCCTTGAGAAACATTCTTATCCTCAAAGCGGGTGACTTATTGATGGGGAAAATGTATCGAATATAGGCCTCCAACAGTCACTCAACAGACACCAGAAATAAGGAGTAGCAAACTCTTAAAGAAGGGCAAATACATGCCTCAAATAAACTAATATTATTCATAAACCATAAGCTATCTGACAACGATTATAATACCCATATTTATAGGATTCACAATTCTTGGATAATAAGTACATTTAAACTAAATTGAATATAGAAATATTATCGTCCTTTGCTCCGCAAAAATTGGAGCAATGTAGTTAGGGTTTGGAAAAAACGGAGGCGGCTCCTTTGCTTATCCGGCTGCGCCCTCCCGTCGACGACGGCTACCAGCCTCATCAGCGAGCGAAGGGTATGGTCGGATGGGCGTGTTTCAGCGTGTTTTCGCTTGGTGGCGGGAGGTGATCAAGATTGGGGGCGGCGATAGGAGGCGTTTTCTTTTTCTCAGATGAAGACAACGGCGGATCGGTGTTCTGTTGCAGAAAACTTAAGGAATCGAGGAGCGGTCATCTCGGTAAGATTGGAAGGCGTATTGACATTGGGTCGGTGTTGGGACAGCGCTAGGTTGGAGAGTTTTGTCATTTGGGATTATAGTGGAAGGAGATTTCAGAGATGGAGTTTCTCTCCAGGTTGGTTTTGTCCTTGGCTTAGACGTCAGATAATTGGGCTCGAGTTTACCAACCTCAATCCCAACTTTGCTGTGGTTTTTCTGTGAAGCTTGAGTCAATTTTGTGGAGAAGGAAAGTTGATTGTGGCAGTTTATTTCTGTGTTGTTTTAGTCTTTTATTCTTTAGTTCGTGGTTAGGATTAATAAGTCCCTCCTCCCTTGAGCGAGGGTTTGGGTGTTTTAGTGGAGTGTCGATGTCATTGTTATGGTGTCATGGTCTGGTCTTCTGACGGTGCTTTCTGGTTATCAACGTGATGGTGAATCACCCTTACACGTAGTCTGGCTGTTTTGGGACGCGGTGTCCGAACGGGTGAAAACAGTTCATCTTATTGTTGGTGGCTGAGTTGTATCGGTACAGGTTTGGTTGTTACTCATTGTACCTCGCGAGTATGGGAGTAAAATTTGGTTAGGGGTTGATCCTTTTTGGCTCATGGAAGTCACTCATGTTGACGGTCCGGTAACTATGGATCCAATGCTATGTAATCTGTTTGGTTATTAATAGAAATTTCATCTTCTAAAAAAAAAAAACAAACAAAATTGGAAAGAGAAGTAAAAGTAAGTCCCAAATTAGATGCAAAAAAGATGCCCTAAGATTGTTTAGACAATAATTATTGACGATTACAGATCCATAATTAAATATCAAATGATGCATTTGATATTGCCACATATGCTCCTGCATCAGACTCCCCTTGTTGGAAAGAATTCGCCGGCGAATTCGAGTCATTGATTGAAGAAATCCTGACAAAGTCTTCCATTGCTTCAGATCTTTTGTTGAACATTTCCTTCCTTTCCAAACAAATAGATATTTGGAATAAATGATTAACCTTGACCCCATAAATTTTCTCTCCGATATTAACTTCGCAATCCCAAAATTTTTCTCACCATCTTTTATCTGAGTGACAAGATTAACTAATTTTTTGGGAATATGCATAATGAATGCATTAACTCCAACAAAATCAACAAATTTATGCTCAATATCTTTCCACAATATTGACTTGATTGTGGCTTTATTGTCGTCTTCATCATCACAATTTCTAGGAACAAAATCATTTTTCCTTTGGTCCTCCACACAAAGGACCATCACAAACTTCTGAATCTTCATAACAATCATACTTCGGTGGTATATCAAAACTCATGAAATTATTTTTTTCTTTTTCTAAAAATACTTCCTCAACAAATGGAAAATTAAAGATAGTGGACTTACAACCGGAATAGTTGAAAGTACTATGTCCCTGTTCATTTGACTCACACAGCGGAGCACAATTATGAATTGGGCCAACGCATATCTCCCTGTCGGAACCGTCACTATCTTGGTAGCAAGTTTCGATACGATTAACACGTTGATGATAGGTGGTAACGTCTCTCTCCCCATCGGAAATCTTCTGATGTTGTCGTCGAGCTTCGATGCGATCAATATGTACCGTAAGTTGCTGAAGCATCCTTTTGATTTCAACCATGTCGTTGTTGATGTCACGATCCTCCATTCGAAAACCTCCCCTTCTTCGCCTGACCTGAGACATGGAATCCACCAAACTCTGATACCAATTGATGGGGAAAAGGTATCGAATACATGCCACCAATAGTCACTCAACAGACACCAGAAATAAGGAGTAGCAAACTCTTAAAGAATGGCAAATCCATGCCTCAAATAAACTAATATTATTCATAAACCATAAGCTATCTAACAACGATTATAATACCCATATTTGTAGGGTTCACAATTCTTGGATAATAAGTATATTTAAACTAAATTGAAAAGAGAATTAAAAGTAAATCCCAAATTAGATGCAAAAAAGATGCCCTAAGATTGTCTAGACAATAATTATTGACGATTACAGATCCATACTTAAATATCAAATGATGCATTTGATATTGTCACATATGCTCCTACATCACTTATATTATTGATGCAATCAATTAAGATTTTTCACCTTCAATGACGCAGTCTGAAAGTAACCTTAGGTTTATAAGCAACAAACCTAAAACATGGATTCTGGAGTCCACAAGAGATAAATGAGAAAACTCTCAATTTGATTGATAATATGATAAAAGATAGGTTCTGCAGCCATTTAAGATTGCTTATATATGAGGAAAAAAAACCCTAGGAAGACTAACAATGAAACCCTAAAGCCCACGGGTAAAAACAAAACAAAATCCAAAACGAACTAGGAAACAGAAAATTCTGAAAAATAGTAAATTGTAGTTTTGAGGCCCTAAACAACCCTGAAAGCACGAAAAATCCCACATGTCATGGCAAAGAGATGAGTTTTGTTCCTGGTGTCGTTCCCTTTCCGGAAAGGTATAGCAATCACAATTCGAACACCGAATGCCAAATTTGTAGCAAACCGGGTTTTCCTTTGAATTGATCGAGCTGTTCTTCGATTCTTCTTGCCAGCTGTTCTACATCAGTCTCCTCCACCTTCGAAGAACTCAACCCTGAGTTCTCTTCAGAATAAAGAACCTCATCTTCACAAAACTCATGCAGATCAGCAACATTAAACGTGTTAGAAATGCCCATTGAATTTGGAAGTGCAACAACATAAGCATTGTCGTTGATCTTCTTCAACACCTTAAAAGGACCATATTTTCTTGACTTCAGCTTGTTGTAGGTACCAACAGGAAACCTCTCCTTCCGCAGAAACAACATCACGTCATCGCCCTCTTGGAACACTTTAACTCTTCGATGCTTGTCAGCTGCAACTTTATACTTAGCATTAGTTCCTTCCAACTTGGCCTTAACTTCTTCTCTAATAGCTTGCACATCTCTAGCCATGCCCTCAGCAGCAACACTAACACCAGAAACCTTAGGAAGCTTCACCAAATCAACCACATATCGAGGAACAACAATATAAACTAATGAGAATGGTGACTTCCTTGTTGCACTATGCACAGCACTGTTATAAGCAAACTCCACCTGTGGCAAAGCATAATCCCACTATTTGGGCTGATCTCCGTAAACACTCCTGACCATGTTACCCAAAGTTCTGTTAGTAACCTCTGTCTGCCCATTAGTTTGAGGATGAGCTGTGCTACTACCATTCAAAGCTGTGCCAAACATCCTCCACAAAGTAATCCAGAAGTGACTAAGAAACTTCATGTCTCTATCAGAAGTAATGGACTTGGGCACTTCATGCAAACGAACCACCTCCCTGAAAAACAGTTTGGCTATATTGGAAGCATCAGTAGTCTTCCTACAAGCTATAAAGTGCGCCATCTTGGACAACCTGTTAACTACCACAAACACAGAATCCACACCCCTTTGGGTTCGGGGTAACCCCAACACAAAATCCATAGCAAGATCCTACCAAATATCATTAGGAACAGGTAAAGGTAAATAAAGACCAGTATTTTGGGACTAACGCTTAGAAACCTGGCAAGTGTAGCACTTCCTTACAATAGCTCCTACATCCTTCTCCAGTTGTGGCCATAAATACCTTTCCTCAAGGCTAGCAATAGTTTTGTCTCAGCCCAAGTGTCCACTCAAACTCCCTCCATGCAAATCTCTGATCAGTTTCTCCCTCAACGATGAGCTAGGAATACATAGTCGATTGCCTTTGAATAAATAACCATCATTCACATAGAAATCTGCAACTGCATGATTGCTACTGCACTTGGCCCAAATCTCCTTAAAATCAACGTCTTCCTCGTATAATTATTTCAAGAGATCAAAAGCCACAATCTCCTGAACTAAAGTGACCAGCAAGGAAGCCCTCCTACCCAAAGCATCTGCTACCCTATTAAGAGTACTAGATTTATGCTGAATCACAAAAGGAAATTTCTACAGAAAACTCACCCACCTTGCATGCATCTTGTTCACAATTTTCTAACTGTTAAGGTACTTCAAGGCCTGATGATCAGTGAACAATACAAACTTTTTCTGAATTAGGTAGTGCTCCCATTGCTTCAATAGCCGGAACACTGCGTAAAATTCCTGATCATAAGTACTCCACTTTTGACGAGCTTCACTCAACTTTTCACTAAAGAATGCTACTGGCCTCTTCTCTTGTGATAACACAGCACCTACTTTCACGCCACTAGCATCACATTCAACCTCAAACACCTTGTCAAAATTGGGAAGAGCAAGAACCGGTGCAGTACAAAGTTTATCCTTGATTAAAGCAAAGCTCTTTTCTTGTTCTTCAAACATTCAGTAATAGGAGCAGTAATGGTACTGAAATCTCGTACAAATCTCCTGTAGAAAGTAGCCAAACCATGGAAGCTCCGCACCTCAGAAACTGTTTTTGGAGCTGGCCATTCTCTTATAGCTCGTACCTTCTCTTCATCAACCTGAACGCCTTCTTCTCCAACCACAAAACCCAGAAACAACAGCTTGCTGGTACAGAAAGTACACTTTTTCAGGTTGATGTACAATTTATTTTCCTGTAAAGCTCCCAAAACCTGCCTCAAATGTACCAGATGTTCTTCTTTGGTCCTGCTATATATCAATATATCATCAAAATACACCACGACAAAAGAACCAATAAAAGGACGAAGAACCTGGTTCATAAGCCTCATAAAAGTGCTAGGTGCATTAGACAACCCGAATGACATCACCATCCACTCATATAGCCCATCCTTGCTCTTAAAGGCTGTCTTCCACTCATCCCCTAGCTTGATTCAAATCTGGTGGTAAACACTTCGAAGATCTATCTTTGTAAACACCTTGGAACCCTCCAGCTCATCAAGTATGTCCTCTAAAGGAGGAATAGGAAACATGTACTTCACTGTTATCTTATTTATGGCCCTGCTATCAAAACACATTCTCCATTGATTGCCCTTCTTAGGAAAAAGGAGGACTGGAGCTACACAAGGACACATACTTTCACGAATGAACCCTTTCTTCAGCAAGTCTTCAATCTGCTCCCTCAAAATCTCATTCTCCTTAGGACTCATGCGGTAATGGGGCAGATTTGGCAAACTTGCTCCAGGAACCAAATCAATCTGATGCTGAATGTCCCTCATAGGTGGTAACTCGTTAGGCAGCTCATCCGAAATCAACTCCTCAAACTCTCCCAACATATTCTGCACTTCCTTAGGGATCACCATATCTTCCTTTTCTGCAGTCAACAACCTTTTAATCATTACTGGACAAATAACTTCATATTCTTTAAAGGCTTCCTCCATCTTTAATTCACTGCTAGACAAGGTCAGAAAACTCTCCCCTTTCTTTACACCAGACCTCTCAAATTGATAAACAAGAGCTATGGCAATTTTATGACTATTCCACATAAACATCATCACATTATCTCTGCCTTTAGAAGTCACATCCACATCATATTGCCAAGCTCACCCAAATAAAATATGACAAGCGTCCATATCAATAATATCACACAAAACTTCATCTTTATAATGCTTACCAATGGATACTGGTACTTTGTAGGACTCAGCAACTCGAACTTGTGGACCTTTCTTGACCCACCCCAGAGAATAAGGTGCCTCATGAGGCTGTGTAGGTAACTGCAAATAATCTACCAACTTTCGGGCTACAAAATTTTCGCAGCTCCCATTATCCACAATCAGATTGCACACTTTGTTATTAATGGAACAAAGTGACCTGAAAATATTGCGTCGCTGCCCATCTTCCTTAGGAGATAATAAGATCCTCTGCAACACAAAATTAACCTTGTCGGGAGACTCCTCCACCACAAAATCAACCTCTTCATATTAATCACCTCTTCCAACTTCTTCATCATCTTCATCATAATCATCCATAAGGGCAGTTTGTCTCCTCTCAGGACACACATTAGACCTATGTCCAGGCTTATTGCATCTATAGCAGATTTCTGTTGTAGGCCTCGCATAAGGATTATTATGCTTCTGATTTGGGACCCGATTTTGAGCACCACTAGAACTGCCAGAACCGCTAGTCCCTTTAAAAGAAGGATGGGAAACCCTAGGAGCACTCTCTGTATTCTGCTGTATGGCTTTACCCTTGCCAGCTGAGGAGTTCATCAACTTTGTGCTCCTTTGATAGGTATACCTCTGGAAAGAAGAAGCTCGTGAAGGATTCTCTAATAATTCTGCTTTCAATGTTATGCTTGAAGCTTCTGTCACAGGCCACACAATTTGCAACCCAATTTTCTCCTGAATAGCAGGCTTCAGCCCACTGATATAGCGAGCCACCTTCTGACTTTCAGTTTCTCCTAGTTCATTACGCTCTGAATAGCATAAGAACTCAGCAGTATACTCAGCCACGGTCCTAGTGCCTTGGTCACAATAAATATACAACCTATACAGAATCTGCTCATAATCATCTGGTAAGAACCTCTCCATCATCAGCTGTTTCATTCTTCGCCATGTTTTAATGCCCTGCTTCCTCTGCTTCTTTCGAGTATTCTGCAACTTATCCCACCAAACTGCAACAGTACTCTTCAATCGCCAGGCAACATGCTTAACCTGCTTGTGTTCAGGCACCTCCATAATCTCAAAGAATTTGTCCACCTGAAGCTGCCAATCCAAATAATCTTCCACACCCAAGTTGCCCGAAAAGAAAGGGATTTCAGCCTTGACTTGGTAATCTTGGTACGCTTGTCCTTGTTGTTCAGGTTGCACAATTTCTTCTTCAGAATCAGATTCTGAATTATTATCAACAACTTCACCACATGGATCCCTAACTCGCTGGCCTCCTTCCCTGCCTCTATTCCTATTGTTGTTGTTGTTGTTGTTGTTATTGTTCCTCTCTCCCAAAAACCACGAATTTCTCCAATCTGAGTATTCACGGTGTTGAAGGCAGCAGTAAACACTACGGTAAGAGCATCAAGATATGCTTTTATAACTTCACCCATTACTACTAAGGTAAATAGGAGAGACAAGGAAGACCTGCTCTGATACCACCTGACACAGTCGAAAAGTAACCCTAGGTTTACAAGCAATAAACCTAAAACAAGGATTCTAGAGTCTACTAGAGATAAATGAGAAAACTCTCAATTTGATTGATAATATGATAAAAGAAAGGTTCTACAGCAATTTAAGGTTGCTTATATATGAAAAAAGAAACTCTAGGGTGACTAACAATGAAACCCTAAAGCCCACGGGTAAAATCAAAACAAATCTAAAACAAACTAGGAAACCAAAAATTCTGAAAAATAGTAAATTACAGTTTTGAGGCCCTACATGACCCCGAAAGCCCGAAAAAGCCCACACATTGTGGCAAAGAGGCGAGTTTTTTTCCTAGTGTCGTTCCCTTTCCAGAAAGGATAGCGATCCTAATTCGGACACCAAATGCCAAATTTGCAGCAAACTGGGTTTTCCTTTGGATTGATCGAGCTGTTCTTCAATTCTTCTTGTACTTACATGAGCATTTACAAGCATAATTAGCTATAATGAGCCACACTCATGATACCGCCAACGGTACCAACTACAGCCAACTGTGTGACCTAAGGAAACACAGCCAAACAGGCTACTGCCTGAGCCCCGGCTCACCCCCAGATCACCGTTGACGCGCCGAGCCAAGTTAGCATCAGAAGCCCCAGAATCTGGGGACTGAAGCATATCAGTCCCAAATCGAAGAACATGGAGAAGATCAGTTCCCTCCTCACCTATAAAAGGTTCTCTCCTCTCTCCTCATTAATTACGCATTTTACAACTCACCTACTGTTACTCTGTCAACATAAATACATTGACTAACTTAGGCATCGGAGAAGAGAAGACCGCCCAACGCGGTCTCCCTCTAACGCCCTCTGTATTTTACTTGATAGGTAAACAGAAGCTCTGAATATCACAAGTAGCGGTCCGCCCATCGGATCAGCGTTAACTAAGGTTCAGCTACCGCTGAACTTTTAGACATTAACACTTCTTGCCAACGGTTCTACATCATTCAACATGTAGAAAATTCATGCCATGTAGATAGGTTGTTTGTAATCCTACCCTCAGATCAAAAGCTTCAGATGTTAGGACATCTGTAATTCCAACATTCTTAGTAGAGGCAATTATAGGATTTCCAGCTTCATCTCTAATTACAAAATCAAAAGCTCAAATATAGTAAAACTTTGATGAGTGAATTTGAGATAAATTGATAACCTCAGTTAAATAATAATCTCACTAACAGCATAAAATAATAATTTTCTTAAAATTCTTTAAAGTCTACCATATATATAAATATTAATAAAAAAAAAAAATTGAATCAATCACAACTATTTTCATTAATCTCAAGTTAGAATGGTCATTACATACTCTTCCGCTGTAGGACAAGCTATAAGACAAGAAGTGGTGTTGGTACCAGTCACACCCCTATTTTTAAGCTAATTAAAAATCAAGATAATTTGACAATTATACCGGACGTGAATGGTTCATTCATCAATACAAATACTTAGAAAACTTTTTCCTTTTGAACCAAGTATATACTGATGCCTTGAACGCATAATGGTAATACAAACCTGCTCCGTAGAGTCATATATTACATTACACAAATTTACGAATTAAGTTGCATAACAAAATAATAAGTAAATGCTCCTTAGAGCTCACTACATAGTGGAAGTCTTAACAACAGTAAAACCACAAAATTAGCTTCCTACCCGTACAACTGCTACTAGATCTCAGTTCCACCCGCGATTACCCTGACCTGCATGATCAACCCCTACACCATCGAATAGTGCACCGAGTTGCAACAGACATACCACTAAGCTTATGAAAGCTTGTATGAGTAAACTCAAATACATCAATAGAAACAACTCACACCAATCACGAGAAAACCACCCATTCAAATCAAGGAAGCAACTCACGCAAACAACTCACGCGAATAACAAGGAAAACCTTTCAACTTGAAGAAAACAACTCACTCGAAAACTTGAAAAATCTTTCAACTTGAAGAAAACAACTCACACGAATAACGAGAAAAACCTTTCAACTCGAAGGAACAACTCACCCAAACCACGAGGAATCCACTGATTCAATTTAAGGAACAATACACACCTACCAATTTCCTTAAAAACTCAATATTCTTTTCCGAAAAGAAACAATATGACCCACACCGTGGCAAAAATCATATAAAATGTTAACCTAACAAATCAATATGAAAATCCAGTCCAACTTGAACAATAAAAGTCAACACAATGACAAATCATATCTATTGTTAACCAAACAAATCGAATATGATACTCCGGTCTAACCTGGACAATAAAAATGTGTGCTCAAGAGTCGTAAGTAACCAATTTAGATCATGAAGTACGATGGCAGACAGACAAGAGCTCTAACTGATCGTAACCACTTATCCGGCCAAAGGCGTGGTTCCCGATATATTTGCCTGAGGTCACAACCTACAACTCCGGATCCTTAGGTAAACCTGACCCTAAGATCAAAACATTAAATGTGATGACCTGGATTTTCATTTTGTAATTTTGGTAATTAATAATGGACTGGTTGTACGAATAATTGTTATTAGGCTTTATTCGTAGGTTGTATGTGGAATGGAATGGTTTTCGTACGTATAAATATTTGAATTTCACAGTTTAGGGGGTCGTGTGAAGTTTGACTTTTTATATGTTGGGATTCTCGGAAAACTTCCTTCACGAAAGTTGTAGAGCGCGTCGATACGAGTTCGTGGACATGCGGAACGCGTGAATCGGAGTCCGTATGAGGAAGTTATGGCTATTGGAAGAAGTTTCTGTTTTAGTATATAAAGGAAAAATCAGAAAATATATTCATTTCCTCATTTTCCTTTTCCGGAAGCCACTCCCTCTCTCTCTCTTCTCTCTCGTCCGCTCCCTCAGTATCGAAGAAAACCGCCTGACCCGACCCGAACCCGGCCGATCCGACCCGACTTTTCCGGCCAACTGCGGCGGTCTCCGGCCTTGAAACTTGGCCAGCAGGGTCGCCTCCTCCGTCTGGTCATCCCTCTGGTGTTCTCTTACTGCGATTCTCCGTCTCGGTGGCAGTTCAAGGCGGTGCAGACTGGAGAAATCGGACCCGGCCGGAAAACACAGTTCCGACGTCGACACGACTTCGATTTTTCTTGGTTGAACTCAGAACTTCCTAACCGATCGATCCTTGGTGGTTGTTTGGATCGATTCACGTGAAAATTCGATCAACTCAGTTGGGATTACTGTTCACGGCTTGTGAGGTAGTTTTCGATCCCTTAAGCTTGTTTTCTGACTTCGATCCAATTATGAAAGTTCACAAGCATGCTTAGATGAAGCTTTTTAATGTTGGGAGTTTTGTGAAATAATGAGTTTTTGGCCGGCGGCGGTGCACCACCGTCTGTGGTGGCGTTCCGGCGGCGTTCCGGCCACTTGAGGAACTGTTTCTGGTATTATATGTCTTCTACTCGTCGATACGAGCGTTTCGATATATAATATGAAAATTTTGGAGTTCGTATGAAATTGTTATGATTTTTACAGTTTCATACCGATCGATTTATTCGATCCGTGAGGATTCGAGCGTCCGATCGACTTGTGGTTTGGTCACATCGATCGTGGGCGTATTCCGGAGACCTTGGGAGGTCTCGGATGTGGTTTTGCCTCGATTGGCGCCACTTTGAGGGTTTTAGTTCAAAACAGAGGGTTTTCGAACTTAAATCAAATGTAAATCGTCACTAAATTGGAAATGTATGTGAATAGGTGCTTGACGAAGTACAGTGGACGATTATTTGTGAATTGCCGGCTTTGTGTTTGGTTGAAGACGCAGCAGGAGTTTCGAGGTGAGTAAATCTCACAAGGACCTTTATGAACAGAAGTACCATTATTGTTTTGGCGTTAATTATTTAACTGCAAACTATAGTTGGTATTAGTAGGCATTCCTGAGTGAATGACTACATATATATATTTAGATGAAATATATATATCCTTGTGAATGATTGTGATGAATAAGAATATGCATGATGGTGTTCATATTATTGTTAAATGCGACTTTTCAGGAAACGATATTATAGAAAAAGATGTTTTCTATTGTTTGAAAAGTATTGAGATTGATATTATATTTTGAGTCAAGCGTGACTCATTTTAGATGTATTGGTCTTTGTACCAAGGGTCACAGATGGTGAGCAAGGATTAGGAAAGTCGAAGCTAGGTGCTTGTAACGTTTTTAGGTCAGATGCGACTTACTTAACGTTGACCTTAAGACCAGATAGGGTCTAAGAAGATCTTACGTCACAGATGGTGATAGATCATAGATAGTGACAGGTTGCAGACGGTGACCTTGATGGTTGATTTCATGACCAGATGGGGTCTGAAGATCATGAGTCACAGATGGTGATAGATGGTGATCAATGGTTGAGCTGAGACCAGATGGGGTCTAAAGATCATACGTCACAGATGGTGACAGGTTGCAGATGGTAACCTTGATGTTTGACTTCATGACCAGATGGGGTCTGAAGATCATGAGTCACAGATGGTGATCAATGGTTGAGCTGAGACCAGATGGGGTCTAATGATTATAGGTCACAGATGGTGACAGGTTGCAGATGGTGACCTTGATGTTGATTCCCTGACTAGACGGAGTCTGAAATCATATGTCTCAGATGGTGACAGATCACAGATGGTGATAGATCACAGATGGTGATCAAGTCAGGAAATAGGTAATCACGTTCTGGTTAGGACGAGTGATTACAATTTCAATAGGGTTCTAGTTTATCTGCCATGATAGCTTATGGGAGTAACGGTCGAGGTTGCTTGAGACTCATAGGTATGCAGCTTAAAGGAGAGTTTCGATGGCATTCTTCTTTAATTGTCTAGATGGGACTTGAATTGCTACTTGATGGTTAAGTTAGCAAATAGGGCATGGTCATAGTGGTGACTCATGTTGTCTTTTCTGTGGAAAGGATATAGAATGTTAGAAGGTTTCATGGCTGCATGTTTCCTTAAGTAGATTGATGTTCATGAGTTACTCATACGAGCTTGAAGAAGCTTACCGGGTTTGTTGTTTGGCAACCCCGGTGCACCATTGTATATGGTGTAGGGGCTAATCCTGCAGGTCAGGAAAATCGTGGCTGAAGCTGAAGGAGCTTGTTGGCAGCAGAACGGGTAGGAAGAAATTTTTTTGTTGGCTTTGCCAATATATGACTTCCGCTATGCAGTAAGCTCTGAGGAGCATTTACGTTTTATTGTGATGACAATTAAATTCGTAAATTTGTATAATATATAACTCTGTGGAGCGAGTGTATGTTATCTTGGATGATTCAGTGTATCAGTAAGTACTTGTTTTATGGGAAAGATGTTCCAGGTATTTGTATTGATGACTGAATATTCACGCATGTATAATTATGGGATTATATATATCGATTTTTATTGTTGGAGAAAAATCAGGGGCGTGACATTAAACGAGTCGCAATGGACCCAAAATGTTACCCAAATCTCAAAAGGAGAAATCACAACCGGTGACTCCCAAAACCCTCAGACCACCGGTCGTCAGATAAAAACATTAAACAAGTTGCAATGGACCCAAAATGTTACCCAAATCTCAAAAGGAGAAATCACAGCCTGTGACTCCCAAAATCCTCAGACCACCTGTTGTCAGATCAAAACTTTAAACGCGTTGCATTGGACTAAAAATGTTACTCAAATCACAAACACTTTTCAAAACAATAGAAAATATCATTTTCCCCAATATATTGTTCCCGAAAAGTCACACCCCAAAACAATAATGAACCCACTCACACATGTTGCTCGTATCACAACAAATCCACCAATACATATATATTTCACGTAAATAAATAAATAAATATATATATATATATATATATACACGTAGTCATTCACTCAGGAATGCTACTAATACTAACTATAGTTTGGAGTTGAATAAATAACTCCCAAAACGATAATGCAACTCTATTCTTAAATGAACATTATCAGATTACTTACCTTCGGATCCCGCTGCATCTTCTTACAGAACCGAGCGAACAAAATCACAATAATCCATCCAAGATAACGTCATCGCGTACCTAATCACATTAAGGTCACATCTTAATATCACTGAAGGTACGAAAGCATCTAAGTCTGAAACACGAGAACTAAAGCCCGAATACTACGTCAATCGAAATGAAGGACCAGCTGAGACCACCCAAAGTCTCCGAAATACTCCTAGAATCAATATATCAAAGCAATAAGTCGATCCAATGGTCAAATCCTTACATATCGAAAACCGAGAAAATCAAAATTACAAAAAATCTAGCATACTTCAAATGATCACAACATGACCCCATAATATATCAACATGCTCATATCGACGAATAGAAGACAACTATGGAAACAAAAACCCAAAAAGAGGCTAGACACGCCACCGCCAGTGGTTGCACATGGGCTCCACGCACAGCCTGCAACCCCCGAATTGGGTCATGAAACATATGCCAAAACCTGCACAACAACAAGCCCAACAACTTCTTCAACTATCACTAAGTCTATTATTAACCATAAAAGTCGGGATTTACCTAGAAAGAAAAGGGGCCAATCGAAACCTTAGAATTTCAAATCTTCTATTCAACCTCCACTTCAAATTGCTTCAAGCCACTTGGAGGGATTGATGTACATCTCACAAGCTTCAAATGCATAAGATAATAATTTCCCGAGACATCCTTAAGTACCCAGTGAATATATAAAGTAATAATTGATTAAATAAATGAAAAAAATATCATAAAAATATTAATAATTAATGAAATACATAAATGAAATAGTATATTAAAAAATTTAAAATAAATTTTAATTAAGTGTTTTAGGAAATTAGAAATTGAGAAAGAATGATATGTGTTTTCATTGATAATAGGAGTCTGTTTATATATAGGATTACAAGTAGAGAATATGAGTCTTACATGGAAACTGAATCATACAATGAATAGGATATCCCCGAGGATATCTGTAAGATTTATTTGAGCCCAAAAGTAATTTTGGCAAGATCCTTTAGTGGATTTAGCATAGCGGGCCAATACCTGCGGCCCAAAAATAAGCCTACTTGGGTTTGGGTTACAGCTTCACCCATTCCGAGATCCATAAGGAAAATGAGCCCTTATTGGAGTCAAGTAGCGGAGATTGAATAGGAAATTTCAATCAATAATTCTTCTATGGCAAGGAACAGTCAAAACCCTAGGTATAAATACCAGGTTTCAAGGACAAATTAAGGACACAACTCTCAAATCAACTAATCATACAGATTATCAAAGCCTCTCCGGAGCAACCTACCTACAACCGAGTCGCAACCCAGCGAAGCTAAAGTCAAGCTTTAGCAAAACCCGTGATTTCTCCAAACTTCCCAGTAATTGCTCTGCTCAACCTACAACGTTTGAGTATCAATTCGGTGTTGCGAAGAGATCACAACCAAAGCCCTTATCCGTAAGGCAAGAAGTCCTTTTCCAAAAGGCATAGAGAAGAACCTGGTGACGAGGTTGGTGCTCTCCTCGTCCATGGCGTTTGATCAAGAAGTCAGGTCAAGGGATTCTCCTACAATTGCACCCCACAGTGCTAGCACGCCTGCTCACATGCTCAAAAGAGACAGTTTGCACCCATACTGGTTTTGGAGCCAAACATTTTGGCACACACGGCGGGACCATCAGCGTTTCTTTGTGACTGCAACCATTAGGAAATTAAACCCTTACCAAAAGGTTTACGTTAACTGCCCAAACCACAAGATCTCCAGTTACAAGCCACACTCTTGTGCCGACTGTCGTGGTCTTTTCGACGAACAGTTAATGCAAAAGTTCTCACTCAACCCAACGTCACCAACATGTCAACAGAACAGAGTGGAACTCGACAGCCCGCTACTGAGGGCAACAAAGATCCTCCTACCCAGCCTAATGAGGTTGGCGGCGCGCCAACACTGCCTAAGTGGTAGTGGGTGAGGGGACATATAACGTCCCGAACTTGAATATACCAATTTACTAGTCATTTGGACGGTAAACGACCCTTACTTTCACTTTTACTGTCGTTTTAGTACTTTTAGTGGCCCTAAAAGATGACTTTTTGTTCGGGTCAAAATTTTAGAAAATGTTCTTCATAAAAGTTGTAGAGGACGTTAAACCGAGCGCGTGCATATGTGGTACGTAAAAATCGGAGTTCATATGCGAAAGTTATGGCCAAAATACTAAAGTTACTGTTCATGATAATTTTCTATAAATAGCCGAGTTACTGTGGTAAGTTTCCATTTTCGGAAACTTACCGAGCCGTCTCCTTTCTCTCTCCCCGATTCTCTCTTCCTCTCCGACCTCGTCACCTTCTTCCGGCCATAACTCCTCCATCCGGCGACGGATTTTGTCGTATAAGATGTCATTGGAAAGCTCTCTTCCTTCTCTTCATTTCTGGGTGTTTCGTAGCTTAATATGAACTGTGGAAGGTGCAGCAACGAGAAGAAGAGGACGGTCACTGTAGCAGTTTTGAGTCAACGCCGATATTTTCCGATTCCAGCAGTCTCCGGTCACCAAACTGGCATCGAAGGTTCGGTTTTTAACATAGATCATTTCCCCTAAGGTCTTTCATTTCAATTTGCAGTGTAGAGGTTGAATTAACAATTTCAATTTCTAGGGTTCTTGGAATTTCTGGAAATTTTTCACCGGCCAAATTGGAGCTCTTCCAGGTAAAATTGAAACTTGTTGTAGTTGAGAAAGAGGTTGGGTTTGTTGAGTAGATGGTGCTGCCAAATTTTGGTGGTCATCGGAGGTGGTTGCCAGTGGCGCGTGGGGCCCACGCGCTGCCATTATTGGTGGCCCGTGGAGGCGTGTGGGGCAATGTTTTAATTCTGGTTTTTAGCCCATTAAATCCTATAAATTGTGTAGAGCTTGGATGTGAAGTTTGGTAATTTTTGGAGAAACTTGGAATTAATTAGGAATTTTGAAGTTTAGGGTTTCGATTATCGAATTACGAGAATCCGACCGTCGGATATCTCTCAGTTCTGACTTGGAACCTTTAAGATAATGAATTAGTATTAGAGGTAAAATTTGGGTTGAATCCGAGAACAAGTGGAGAGTTGATTGGTGAGGTTTTGATTATGGGATTTGTATTAAATTGTCGAATTATTGCTTACAGAATATAATCGTGTACAGGGCGACGTACCGAGCTCTGGCTCGATGAAGGAACTCGTATACGTGATCGTCGGAATAGTACTGTGAGTGGACTTTTATTTTCAAAGAATGATGCATGCATTTATTTATTTGTTTCTGAGATAATAATTTGTTTATCGTATTACTTTCCCGAGCATATAGTTATTTTCAGAAATGGTTTTGGATATTTGATTATTTGAAGATTTTATGGCGTGCGGGGTCACGTCATTGGATTATGCTTATCTTCTCTTATTTATTTATTTCCGATGTGATTTCCGGATTTATACTACTTATATTATATTTCTATTCGTCGATTCGAGATTTTTATGAGATTTCGATGGAGTTAGTCTTTAAATTTATTTATCTCTTATTTATTTTTGAACTTGAGATTATCTTGGCATGTGGGACACGTCGTTGGAAATTCATTTACGAGAGTTGGGGAAGTTTTATGGATTTATGAGGTTTTCGGATTTTCTTTTGCCATACTTTGGGTGACTTATCATTGCTAGCTTTGATCTTCCGCCTTTGTGGCGAGGTGATGGGATCACCGAAGCCCTCCGCCTTTGTGGCACTGGTTACTGTCTTTGTGACAGTAATTATGAAGCCCAGTATCCTATTGCTACACATAGTGGCGTAAGGGTATATTACGGGAGTAATGGGAGTACTTTAGCCTAGGAGGCTATCACCCGAGCCTGGGAGGCTCACTCGTATGGCTATCGGCTTCCCCTACTCATTATACTATTTTCGACTAGCGGGCCTAGTCCTATTTATTTTAGCCAGCGGGGCTGGTTTTATTTCCTTGAGTATCAGAGTTTCAACCTTTTCTTTTAATCGTTTGTGACTAGCAGGGCTAGTCGGTTTTCATGAGCGGAACTCCTCTTGTTTTATTTTCGTTAATCATTGCATGCATCGGGAATTTTTAAAGAAATAAATGTGGGAAAGTATAAAATTCCTTTTGTTTGAAATTGTTTATTTTTGTCCACTCACGCTAACGTTTTTATGTACTTTCCCCTGGGCCCTTCGGTTTCAAACGCTCAGTTTGCAGGCGAATTAGTGGAGGTCGGGCATACATGACATTTGAGGCATAATTGTCACCACTTCCGCATTGTAGGATCCCTTGATCCTTTACTCTACTTTTATTTCCTTGTGTATTAGTATTGCTCTGATAACCTTTGGGATTGGTATTGTTAAGTTGAGTTTTGTGTTTTGCGAGTTGGGGAATGTTGTGAAATGGGGAGCAGGGTGAAATTCGGGGCTGGTCCTGTCAGGACAATCGAACCGTTTGTGCCCATTATCACTCCGGCGAATGCGAGCATTGAGGAGCGGCTTGCCATCTTTCAACAAAATAATGCTGCATATAATGAAAGGATGGAAAAAGCCCTCGCGGAAGAACGCTGAAGGCTGGATGAAGTTTCGATCTCACTGCGAAATCTTGAAGTGAGTTCGCGACAAACACAGGGGCAATGGCAAGATACGTACAAGAAAAGCCAGGAGAATCATAAGGAGCTTGTGGATATGATGACTGGCCAGGCTGCTCAATGCAAGCGTATCTCCGTTGACATCGCTAACCAGGCCAAGCATACAGCGGCAGATTTGGCAGTACTTCGCAACGAGGGGTCCAATCTTGCGACCCAAGTTGCCATGCAGAGAGCTGAGTTGGACCAGGCTTTAGGGGATCCTAACGCCATTCTTGGCTCACTTGGACAACCTTCAGGTACCGGCAAATACATACCTCCTAATGCTCGGGAGAAAATTAGCGGCAATACCGACACACCGGCTGCAGTCGCCTCTGCCTCAGCAACAAAAAACAAGGACAAAGCCCTGGTAATTGGTGGTAGTAAAGCCACTCCAACTCCTGCGCAAAAGAGTAAGACTCAGAAGATAGGGGAAAGCACTCTCCCTGATCTTGCTACATTTACGCAATACGACAGTGACGGGGCGGAGAATATCTATGAAGAGCTTCCAGGGAATTATTATGGTATTGACTAGACTAGCACTCCGATCAAAATAACGGCCTTGGTAAAGGATGTGGCCGTACCAGCTATGACATTGCAGCCATCCACTATTCCCTGGACAATTCGCCCAGGGGAAGGCACAGTAGCCACTAACCAGGCTACACCCCTGCAGAATGCTCGCTAGAACGTGGCGATACCTCCCCTTCTTCCGGGCTATGTGAGACGTGAAGAGGTTGAGGAGATGATCAGGCTAGCTAATCCTAAGGCCCACCTAGATGGGGTTTATGAGGGACCGTTCCCGCCGCATATAATGCTCGCGCCTTTTCCCAGAGGCTCTAAAAATATCATTTTCTCTACTTTTTTAGGAGAGGATACTGAGGACGCGGTAACCCATCTGGCTAGGTTTAAGGTGTAGTGTGGCCAGTACCAGAATGATGACATCCTCAAGTGCAGGATCTTTGGCACTTCTCTATCTGACGCGGCTTTTAGATAGTTTTCTAAACTGCGACCAAGGTCAGTGGTTGATTGGCCAGCCATAGAAAAGCTCTTTCGAGAGACTTTTGGAGCTATTGAGCCTGAAGTTGACTTAGCCTCTCTCACCCAGATGGCCTAACAGCCCACCGAGTCTGCTATCCCTTATCTCCAACGCTTCCAGATCCAGAAGGCCAAATTGAGCATAATATTGCCTGAAAGAGAGTTGGTTAAATTGGCAATCAAAGGTTTGGGGCCTCGCCAACGAAAGAAGCAACATGGAAGCATGATCCAGTCAATGGGAGAGCTTATCACAGAGGTCGGTAGCTTTGAGCATCTCTTCAGAGAGACTGATGCTAGGAAGAATGCGTCCAAAGGGACATATGTACCAGGAAAGCATCGTACAGTGGCTGCTTTGCACTTCCAGCCAACTTCCTATGATCCATACTACCATCTTCAGGGGGAAGAAGTTTGCCAAGAAGAAGATGATGAAGAGGAGAATGATGTTTCCGCATTTGAACTGACAGGAAGGAAAAGCTCAGCTCTCAAGCAATTGAAGATATCTAAGGAACCTGTCAAACTCAAATCTGTGGCCTTCACCAAACCTAAGTTTGCGATGTATACATATGATGCCAATAAGGCACATGAGATTTTAGATGAGATGATCGCCGCGAAGATGGTGAAGACAGACTTTCGACCTTTTCCTCGTCCAGAGCAGCTGAAAGGAAAGAAGTATTGCAAATTCCACAACCTGTGGAACCATAACACGGCTGACTGTGTAAAGCTAAAGGACCAATTCAGGTATGGCTCAATAATGGTAGTTTGCAGGTGGAAGCTCCGACGACAGCGGCAGCGCTAGTAGACCTGAACCCTTTCCCGGACACCGAGATCAACATGGTTGATGTAAACTGGACCAAGAAGAACCAAAGAAAGCCAACCTTGGATCTGACCACAAAGGCCCGAGAAGAGATGATAGAAGGGGACGAGACCATGCGAAGGGGAAAGCTAAATCGGTCAGCGAAGCCTCACCAGTGGTCCTTTGTTCGCGATGCAAGGAAGAATGTGGCATCCAAGTGTCACATGAAGAAGTCGAGCAGACATTTCGTTTCGGTTCGTTCCCGGCAATCAAGTGGGCCTCACCGTCGTGAAACTATCAACCATCGAGTCCAAGAGCAAGAGACAAGATCGAGTCACCGTCATCCCCAAGGGACTCCAACTTGTTCAAAAAACTGAAGGCAGCTGCAGCAGAGCAGAAGCAAGATGACAAGGCTAGGAATGAACACAAAGATATCTTGACCAAACTGTACATCCCACCTTCTTCAACATCTTCCATGAAGGAAGGCAAATGGTATACCAGAGCAAAGGGGAAAGCGGTGGAGATTAGCCCTTCCAAGAAAAGGAAGTTGCAACGAAGGTTCGGAGAGGCCAAGTGGACACTAGAAGCTCTCGATCAAGGCCTGATCAAACCTTCGCAACTGGTCAAATCACCTGAGCAATACCAGAAGGAGATGAAGGAGCTAGCCGCTAAGCCATTAGTGGCTCCCCGCAACTTTCAGAAGCAAGCACGCTCAGAGTCAGGAGTTTCTAAGCTTAATGTTTTATGCAGGATCACGAAATAAAGAACACCTCCGCCCGCTAGGAAGGAAAGCTCGCCCACTAGGCAACCCCATGTCAGGCGTAGGTTGTTTCGCTAGGAGCCAGAAGCCAAACCCTCAGTTTTTAGGAGACTGGGGGGAAATGACAACACTGTTGATGCATTACAGTAGAGACCTAAAAAGGTTCAAAGACTGGTAATCGCGCCACCAAAGGAGAACCCAACGGAGGGACACAGGTCGGACTCACCAAAGCAGATTGCCACGATTCAGGAGCACAAGCAGTGGTAGGTAAAAGGCCTCATAGAGGAGTCGTTAGTTGCTTCGTTGGTCAAACAATTCAACATAGACATACCAGCTGATGAACCCAAACTCAACCTGGACGAGAAGATGGACGAGATGGAAGTGCTAGATACCTCCTGCCACATGGTTTATGTTCTTCTTGTGAGGTATACACTACCGGTCGCAGCGCAGGAGTGTGTGGAAGCTGAAGGAGGCAGCGAACAACCTTTGCAGATTACTTCAGCAGCCGCGACACCCATGGAAGAGGCTGTGTTCTTGAAAACAGAGGATGTCAACCCCATAGAGTATGTCATGAGCTTTACAAGACCAACACCTGCTATAGTCCAGCACATGAGACCTTTATATATCACAGCAGAGATTGGCGGCACCAAAGTCAGCAAGATCATGGTCGACACTGGAGCGGCAGTTAATGTCATTACTACAAGGACTATGCACTTGCTTGGAATTAAGAAAGAGAGGATTCAGTCTACATCCCTCACGTTTCAGAACTTGGCGGGGACTGTAACGAAGACATTGGGCCTATTATTCTTGTGTATCAAGGTCGGCCCCGTAGAGGGGGTATATGCTTTCTTTGTGACAGACTGCTACGCAGTGTATAGCACCATTCTAGGCAGAGACTGGATTCACCGGAGCTATTGTGTGCCGTCAACTCTTCATCAGGAATTAATTATGTGGAACAGGGTTACAAATAAGGCTGAATTGATTAAGGCTGATCCTCGCCCGTTCTCTGTTTCTATAAATTACGTAGATGCCAGGTACTACTTGGAGCCAATCACTCCAATACAAGTCAATGGCATCGATGACAACGGCCGCCCCACAAGAGTGACGGCCTCTGAATTGGCGCAGTGGGGGCTTATGCTCGGGAAGGAAGGCCTGGCCACGCTGTGCCCAAGCCTTTAAATAATTAATGAATTATGACCTTCCAGAGGAAGGATAGAGGCCTTCCACTCTTTGTACGAGAGATTGTCCTCATATATGGTGGAAAAAGAGGCCTATGGTCGAATCGCAACCTTGGAAATAGTTAACGAGGAACTCTCTGACCATGAAGAGGAAGAGGAAAACATTCAGCTCGCCCCAGCGGCGTTGGATGACACACCTCCCAAAGTCAGGGACCCTACTGAGAAGGTCAATCTGGGAACAAGAGAAGAGCCCATGGAAGTGGCTATCAGTGCATAATTAGATCCTAGCGAGAAAGAGAGGCTCATCGACTTATTGCTGGAATTCAAGGACTGCTTTGCGAAAAAATACGAAGATATGCCAGGCCTGTCACCGGACTTGGTATGCCATCAGCTGCCAACAGTCCTTGATAAGAGGCTTGTGAAGCAAGAGCCGCGAAGAATGAATTCAGAGACCCAGGTTTTAGTTAAATAAGAAGTCGAGAAGATGCATAAATCAGGCATCATCAGGGTGGCCAAGTACAATCAGTGGCTATCTAACATAGTACCTGTTCGCAAGAAGAATGGCAAGATGCGAGTCTGTGTGGATTACAGAGACCTTAATGTGGCTACACCTAAAGATGTTTATCCTATGCCGATCGCGGATATGTTGGTAGACGCTGTAGCAGGGCATGAATTGTTATCCTTCATGGATGGAACTGTAGGGTACCACCAGATTCCAGTCACGGAAGAAGACAGACATAAGACCACATTTCGCTGCCCAGGCTTCGTAGGGGTTTTTGTATGTAGTCATGCCTTTTGGTCTGAAGAATGCAAGGGCCACATATCAGAGAGCCATGAACCTCATCTTCCATGACATATTGGGGAAGATTTTGGAGGTTTATATTGATGGCGTGGTCGTGAAGTCTAAGAAGAGAGGAGACTATATAGTAGATCTCAGAAAGGTTTTCGAGCGCATGCGGCTACACAAGCTGAAGATGAATCCGGCCAAATGCATTTTCGGAGTTCAAGCAGGTGACTTTCTGGGGTTTATAGTTCATCATAGAGGAATCGAGGTTCCAGAAGATAAGGCAAACGCGGTCATCAACGCATCTTCCCCGCGAACAAAGAAGGAGCTACAACGACTGTTGGGTAAGATCAATATTTTGCGACGGTTCATATCTAATTTTGCAGGAAAAAATCCAGCCCTTTTCTCCGCTACTGAAGCTGCAAGGACAGAACATCAAGAGGCTTTTGACAAGATCTAGGCCTATCTGGAAAGTCCGCCAGTGCTAGTTCCCCCCAGAGCTGGTTTTCTGTTAAAATTATATATTTCAGCAGCAGAGGCTTCCATTGGCAATCTCCTCACCCAGGATGATGAAGCAGGTGTCGAACATGCTATCTTTTACCTTAGTAGGACCCTCACAGACTGCGAAATGAGGTACTCCTATGGAAAAGCTGTGCCTCACTCTATACTTCTCCGCTTACAAGCTGCGACATTACATGTTATCCTTTACTACTTGCATCATCGCTCAGACTGATCTGGTAAAATATATGCTGTCGCGACCTATCCTAAGGGGACGCATCGGCAAATGGGTGCTTGCTTTGTCAGAATTCTCGCTATAGTATGTCCCTCATAAAGAAGTGAAAGGACAAGCCATCACAGACTTTCTGGCGCATCACCCCATGTTAGACGTCCTTGCGGTAAGAGACTTAGAAGTTGCTACTGAGACTATAGCTCGCCCGGATTGGGCATGCTTACCAGAGTACACCATGTTATATCAAGCCACAGTTTCACTCCCACCCTGGGTGTTATATTTTGATGGCTCAAGAACGGAGACACTGGCCGGAGCCAGGGTCGTCTTGGAAAATCCAGCTGGTGATCGTTTCTCTTATTCCTTCCAATTAGAGTTCTGTTGCACCAACAACCAGGCAGAATATGAGCCCCTTATCAGTGGCCTCGAGGTGTTACTCGAACTGGGAGTCAGAGACATCCAGGTACGCGGTGATTCTTTACTCGTGATCAATTAGCTTCGCGCAACATACAGATGCTCCAGCTATTTGCTTGCACCATATTTGGATCTTGCGCTTGAACTTCTGGCCCAATTTGAGGAAGTTGACTTGGAGTATATTCCTCGCGAGCTCAACTTTGCGGCCAATGAGCTCACTCAGTTGGCTACCGGCATTACTTTGAAGTATGGGGTTCGCGAGGGAATTCTCAAGGTTGAGCGACGCACGCTGCCTTCGTGGCTTGCACGACCTAACCTACCAGACGAGCCCACAGTGGCAGCTTTCGATCCTATAGATGTGGATTGGCGTATTCCATTAATTGCTTACCTCACGCAGCCAGATCCCACTACAGACAGGAAGATCCGTTTTCTAGCCTTAAATTACTTCCTCAGAGGCGACGAGCTACGTCGACGCGATGAAGATGGCATCGATTTCAGGTGTGTCTATGGCCGCGAAGCGAAACGATTAATGCGAGAAGTACATGAAGGCGTGTGTGGAGCCCATCAAGCGGGTCCAAAGATGCGTTGGCTTATCAGGAGACATGGCTATTATTGGCCCAGTATTTTGAAGGATTGTATCGCATTCGCGAAAGGATGCCAAGATTTCCAGGCACATGGACCAGTCCAGCACATTCCTAATATTTCTATGCAACCCATCATTAAACCTTGGCCTGCGCGAGGTTGGGCTTTAGAGTTGATCGGCATGATTCACCTACATTCTTCACTCCAGCACAAGTTCATCATCGTCGCTACCGATTTCTTCACTAAGTGGGTAGAAGCTGAGCCTTTGAAGGAGGCCTCCGGTGCCACCATTCGCCAATTCATCTTTCGCAGTATAATTTGCAGGTTTGGCATTCCAGAGGTTTTGGTGTCTGACAGGGGGGCAGCGTTCATGGGTGGTGATGTCGAGAAGCTTGTCGATGATTATGGCATCCAATTTATCCATAGCACGCCTTATTATGCTTAATCCAATGATCAAGCGGAGGCCAGTAACAAGATCATCACTACTCTATTGAAAAAGCTGCTTGTGGAGAACCCTCGCCAGTGGCACGACACATTGTATGAGACGTTATGGGCTTATCGTACTTCTAAGCGCAACCCTGTTGCCACCACCCCTTATGCATTAATGTTTGGCCACGATGCGGTTCTCCCTTTGGAGGTGAATGTTCAATCTCTGCACATCCAAGATCAACATCATTTGATTGGTGAAGATTATGTGTAGGCTATATGGCAAGAGCATGAAGACCTTAGCGAGAAGTGCTTAGAGGCTTTGGACACCTTGGTAATGGAAAAGCAGCGGATCGCCTACGCCTACGATAAGAGGACGCGTGGTCGTAGTTATAAGGAAGGTGAGCTCGTTTGGGAAGCAGTCCTTCCAGTTGGCGAAAAGTTGACTGGCCGCAGTAAATGGACTCCTCGCTGAGAAGGACCTTTTGTTATTCACCGAATTCTGGAACGCGGGGCTTTTCACCTCAAAGATTTAGACGGCGATCTCCACCGCAACCCCATTAATGGCAGGTTCCTGAAGAAGTATTACCCCAGTGTTTGGGAGTTTGAAGACCCACCGGATCTAGTTGTTCCTGGGACAGGGGGGCAAACCTAGTGTTCTTTGGCTTGCTCCATCCTTTCCATTTAGGCCAATCAAGTGGCCTCATCCTCATGTATTCACTCTGCCTAAGAACACTAGGGGGCAACACTCTATGCATCTAGGCCATTTGATTGCGGCCATTACATTGTGCAGTAAATTTTCAGTTATTTTCTTTTGAGACTTTTCTTTCAATGTTCTTGACAATATGTGTTAGGAATATATGTAAGGGCCTATACCAGAGGCCTTATTATATCGTAATTTTTCAGAAAATGACAAAACTCAGAAAATTTCATACATAAAGTGGCTTTGCGGCCAAAAGCAGTACAATGTGTTCGAGAAAATTACATTTGCGGTTTACAAAGCCAAAAGTGGCTAAAAACCATAAGGATTTCAGATCTTCTAAGAGCTTCTGGATCTTGCGGCAGGAAGAGGCAGTGAGATGATCATTCTTACTCTTCCTCTCTTCACCCACATCTCTTAAGTCCGGGCTACAGCTGCTATCGCCTGTACTGGAAGAAGAGGAAAGGAAATAATCCATCGCAACCCTTCTAGTTGGTTATCCTCCAAGATGGAGATGGAATCAGCGCGTTAGCGCAACCTAATTGCCTCATCTACCTCCAGGGGGAAAACATAAGTCGGTGTGTCAGACCCCGGAGGTAAACTGCGAAAGAAGAACAGTCGTCCTCGATTGGCCTTTCGCCCTTCTTTGTTTTGCTCCGCGCAAGGAAATCTGAGGAGAGGGAATTCCCAGAATATGGTATCCCACGCTAGGAGCCCCTCGTGTTCTTCAGTCTAATTGGAACCGGTGAATCCCATCCGGAGTTCCAGAGACCAAAGACATGAGGTAGGACCTGAGATTAGGCCATAAGGCCTACCTAGGTATTGAGATTAAGCCATAAAGCCTAAGATTTGAAGGTTAAGGGCGAGATCGTAAGGAGAGGATTTCAGAAATAGAAGGAAAAGGAGCAGGGCTTGCAGAGTTATTTCTGGGTTAGCCATGTTTGCGTATGTGTTCACTTCTCCAAAGTATAGATATTTATAGGGCCAACCTCAGTAGATTCAATCTTTCGTTGAGCAGTTAAAGCAATTTCAAAGTTATCAATGGGAATATCAATAGAATTGAATGCTATGATCTCTGAAAGGAAAGAAATTTGAAGACGCGTGGGAAGCGGAGCAGTCTTCGAGGAGGTAACCATTCCATTTCGAGGTTATCTTTTCAAACAGTTTTAATATGCAATAAAGGCAAAATTGAACGCTTAACTGCCTGTAATTCTAAAAAATATTTGGGCCAGGTAATGTGGGCTGAATATTTCACTAAACCATAAAGAATATTAATATTAATATTGTTCATACAAAATAATGGGCCTAATATTAGAGGCCTAAAGCCCTCGGCCTGCATAAGTTAGGCGGAGGAAATGTTCATCCAGGCGAAAGCTAGCATCAGCAGCAGCTTAAGCTGCTTGTTGGACCGCCAGGCGAGCTTGGGCCAATTCTTGAGACAGCGCCTCGAAAGCGGTTAGGGGTTGCTCCAGTTGAGGTTCCTCATGGCAAGCCTGGCCGTTACAGCATTCAATTGGGCCTAAAGATCCTGAATTTGGGACCTGAGATGGTTTCTTGTAAGCGTCAAATCCCTAATGAGAGTGGCCCAATCGCCTAAGAAATCACGCGAAGTGTCCGTCTGTTGAGCAAGGGTCTGGTAGTGTGCTTGGGTCTGCCTAGCCTGCGCGATCGCAACCGCTTTCTCATTGAGTCATTGGGGGAGATCCTACAGCAGCTGATCGATATCGATAAATTGGGCTTCAGTAATGGCTCCTTCAGGGAGAAATACCCTCAGATACTCCAAAACACTCGCAGGCACGCCGGGCATCAGAATATCGGGTACCAAGAGTCGACGTTGACCTTCTCTATCATCATCTATAACTCCAGGAGGGGTCACTTCAAGTACGTGAGCTAGCCTTTCCAGTCTGGAAGGTGGCGCAGGTGGCGGATTTGGGACAGCAGCAATAGGAGCCTCGAGAGGCTCCGCGATAGGAATCGCTTCCAGCACCGGCTCAGGGTTCACTTCAACTCCTACTTCAGGTACTTAGGGGGTATCGGGTACAGGTTCTTGGTTATCCGCTTCCGCGCCATCTAGGTCAGCAGGATTTTCGCCAAACACCTCTACAGCAGCAGCAACCACTTCCTCGATAGGGGCAGGATTCTGCTTTTCAGTGAATGGTTAAAACGTCAAAAGATTAAGGCAGGAATCAAAATATAGGACAAGCAAGAAGGTGTACCTCTAGAACAGGTGGCTCGTGAAGGATTACTATTGGCATTGGTTCTTGATAGACCTCGCTAGAAACTGGAACCGAATCAAGCGCTCCTTGTTCCATAGTGAATACTGCAGTTGGTTGCTCGCGAGGTGTGTCCGAGAGCTGTATTCTTTCCTCAACCTCAAGCGAGCTATCGTCTATGACTTGAACTGGTACTAGAGCCAACTGCATATTGTTTGCAGCACTGATAGGAGGTGGAGGATTGTTAGAACCAGTCAGCGCTTGGGCGTGTGAAGCAGACGCGTCTTCGCCAACAGCGGAGGATCCTTCCCCAGCTTGTCTGGAGGACCTACGATGAACCTGTAAATGAGGAGCGTTATACGGTCGTACATAATGAAACAAAGATTCCAGTGCTCGCTTTAAATGTGTATTACCAGTCGATTAGCGATTGGTTCATCTTCTGCCCACGGATCGGTTCGAGGATCAGAGCGACTGTGCTTTCGGGCCAAAGCGGCGGCAATCTGTTAGGATTTAAAAATTAGACTTGGAAAGAAAACATCGAGACCTTATAAGGGGGAAATCCTTACTGTTTATGGATCATCATCATCAGAAGAGGAGTCTTTGACTTCAGGTTCCGTCACTATTGCTTTCTACTTCGCGACCTATCCAGTGGCCGGAGAAGCATTAACTGCGTGACTGCCAGAAGGTGGCACACTTCCCTGATGCAACAAAGTTTGAATTAAAAGAGAACGCGATGAGAGAGAATGAAGAATAATCTAAGGCAATTACCTCTTAAGGGGGTTCGCGAATTACAATCCCAGCCTGGATCGGGCGTGGAGTTCTCGCGGGTCGCAGAGCCGGTTCAGGTGGCAAGGGTCGTGCCTCATCTTTAGGAAAGCGAGCAAGCAACTTAATATCAGCATCATAGGGATATCTCAGTTCTTTAAAGATGGTCGCGAAGAGTTCGTCATCCCTTTGTCTCTAGCAGTTGACAGAGACTTCTGACCACCATCGCTTGTATCCTTCAGCGTTCCCATCCACAGGAGCGATGTCATTGGCCCAGTCAGGGGGATCAACCAGTGCAAGCATGCTTTGTGTTGGTGGAGGCCCAGTAGTGGGGCCAATTCTACGCCAAGAAGTGTTGTAGTTCCAGGCATCATAAAGGGAGAATGGCACAAATTGGATGAGGCCAAATTGGCGAGCAAAATGGTTGGGCAGGTAAAGCTGGTAATTAAGTTCATCAGCAACAAGCCTAATGTCTGAACAGGAAATCGGGTGGCGAAAAGCCAAGCGCGCGCGATCACTGTAGTCAGGAGCCCCGGGAAGGAACCCATTTTCAAGAAGAGGTAGGAATATTCTACCAAGAACTAGGTCACAGTAAGGCATTTTGTGCAGAAGGTACAGATATGTAAAGCACTCAGAATAGGGAGGGGATGTGTACCTTTCCTCGCGGCTAAGCCATTGACCCAAGAGTTAATTAGCCGGTGGAAGCGGTGAAATATCATTGCGGCAAAAATATGGAAAATAAATTTGAATCTAGAAATCGAGGATCCAAAAAGCGCCAAAAATGCTAGTCTCAAAAGGATGCATGGTGGCCTAGTATAAAGTGCGGCAGAGAGCGCCCAACATTGGTTGTCCGAGTCCTACGCGGCGGCCATTATAGAGGGCCGTTGCCAGAAAAGTCCAAGGACCAATGGGTTTGTTGGCAGAGGTGCAGAAGATGAACTTGCAAAGCCAGTACTCCAGAAAGGCAATTCCACCTGTCGCATTGTGCTCTTTGAGGTAATAGGCCAGCCACCGCAGATAGGAACTGCTGTGAGCGCTGCTACCGGTTTGGGCCATGGTTGAAGTAAAGGTGACGGAGTTGAATTGGCCATGCAGATAAGGCTCGCCATCGATGGGCAATCCAGTAATGGCGAGGATATCTAGAGAGGTGATGCTCATTTGGCCAAATCGAAAATCGAAGGTGTTGGTGACAGTATTCCAAAAGCAGAGAAAGGCGGCGAGCGGTGAGCGATTGCCACCTCACGGGAGGCAAAAGCATAAATCAATAGTGGGGTAATACCTGCCGCGTTCCAGCGAGGCAGATCTCGTGCTCGGGTTTATCGATACCAGGAAAGCTCCGCCGAGCTGATCGAGGATGGCCAGTGCCCTATTTTTGCTCGATGTTTTTGCGCACCCCAACTGCTGAAATCTCCAGGGGTCCTTCGGAGGACCAGAATGGGTTGAATAATGGGTAGGCCGTAAAGGGCAATAGCGTCAACGAGGATGGAATCTAGCGGCACCAGACCCAGTTCGACGTGATGATTTAGGAGCCTGAGAAGCATAGGTCTCTGGATAGTAGTGTGGATGTGACAACGGGCACCGATGCTGGTTCCCCAAGTGTGGGCGGCATTATCATTGAGTTCCTCCTCTTGATCGATGACTATTTTCTTTGGGGGAGCCATTTCTGGTTTCTGTGAGGAAGATGTTCGGAATAAGGAATTTTTTGGGGTTTAGGAGACCGGAAGGGTTTCTGATGTGACAGGTTTGAAGTGGCTGCGGGATTTAAATAAAAGATTTTGTGAGGGAAACGATACGACGAAAAGACGTTTTACAAAGCGAATGGACGTAACCCTCATTAATGACCTCGTTTCGGTCAGCAAGACGTGTCGTTTTAGTCCCCTTCAATCAGTTACATTTTCGCGGACCTTATTTCGGGGCCTGGGGAGCAATGTTTGAGCCCAAAAGTAATTTTGGCAAGATCCTTTAGTGGATTTAGCATAGCGGGCCGATACATGCGGCCCAAAAATAAGCCTACTTGGGTTTGGGTTACAGCTTCACCCATTCCGAGATCCATAAGGAAAACGAGCTCTTATTGGAGTCAAGTAGCGGAGATTGAATAGGAAACTTCAATCAATAATCCTTCTATGGCAAGGAACAGTCGAAACCCTAGGTATAAATACTAGGTTTCAAGGACGAATTAAAGACACAACTCTCAAATCAACTAATCATACAGATTATCAAAGCCTCTCTGGAGCAACCTACCTGCAACCCAGTTGCAACCCAGCGAAGCAAGGGTAACGCACTCACAACCCAGCGAAGCTAAAGTCACTCTTTAGCAAAACCCGTGCTTTCTCCAAACTTCCCAGTGATTGCTCTGCTCAACCTACAACTTTTGAGTATCGATTCGGTGTTGCGAAGAGATCACAACCAAAGCCCTTATCCGTAAGGCAAGAAGTCCTTTTCCGAAAGGCATAGAGAGGAACCTGGTGACGAGGTTGGTGCTCTCCTCATCCACGGCGTTTGATCAAGAAGTCAGGTCAAGGGATTCTCCGACGACTGCACCCCACGGTGCTGGCACGCCTGTGCACAAGTTCAAAAGAGACAGTTTGCACCCATACTGGTTTTGGAGCCATACAAGACTAACCCTATCACAACTTGAAAAAGTCACACATAAATTAGATGTCCATAAACACTTCCCCTTGTGTCACCCAAACATGGTGCTCCTCTTGTTGCCTCGTCAAAAACATTGCCTAGTAACAAAAACCCATTAGGACAAAATTAACCTTGGTCGAAGGAGAAAAAGAGTACAACACACCCTTCATGTTTCGAGATCATACATGCAAACATCTCTCCTTAATGTCTATATCTAGCTAACAAGTTCACTGCAAATAAGATGTACAGTCTTGTGCATTAAGCTAAGTGCAATAATGCGCCTATTGTACTTAAATAAGGCACTTTTGCCTCTAGCACATCTTCAGCATCATCCTTCAGACGAAGAGGATCCTTTTAGGATCAAGACTATAGATGATCATAGGCGTGCTTGAAGGCTTGACCTTGTCAAGACACCTAAGCATTAACACGGTGCTCAAGTTCCAAACTGAGGCAAAATGGTGTTCTCCCAAGATCCTTCATCTCAAACTCGGATTTCAAGTGTTCAGCGGTTTCCCTTAACTCTTTAAGGGCTTCCAATGAAGATTGTGTCGCCAACATGAACCACGATAGAAATTGAAGTTTGTCATAGAAACGTGCGGGTATATCCCTTCTCAATCAACTAGTCATTGTAGTGAGAGTATCATCCTTATTGGAAACGCACTCTTTAGTCTAGAGCCACTTGACTTGGGTGAATGAAGTTCACCGTGAACCTTCATGTATATTCCGTATCTAGATCCCCATAAAGATATGTAGTGACTACATTAATAAGCTGCATGTTCAGTTATTCGGAAAACTACTGTTAATGTCTAAAAGTCTAGCGACAGCTGGACCTTAGTTAACGCTGATCCGGCGGGCGGATCGATACCTTTGTTGTGAGTGGTTCCCGTTACCTGTCAAATAAAATACAATGGGTGTCAGAGGGAGACCGCGCCGGGCGGTCCTCAACTCTCCGATGCCTAAGTTAGTCAATGTATTTATGTTGACAAAGTGACAGTAGGTAAGTATTGAATGCGTAATAAATGAGGAGAGAGGAGAGAACCTTTTATAGGTAAGGAAGAGGATGATCTTCTCTTTGTTTTCGATGTGGGACTGATGTGCTTCAGTTCCCAGTTTCAGTAGCTTCTGATGCCATCTTGACACGGCGCGTGGCGGCGCGTCGGCGGTGCTTTGGGGTTGATCCGGGGCTCAGGCGGTAACCCGGCTAACTGTCTTTACGCCAGTCACTCATATGGTGGGCGTTGGTACCCCTGGTGGTACCATGAGCGTGGCTCATTATAGCTAATTATGCTTGCAAATGGACATGTATGTACAAGTCCCCCAAATCCCCAGTCAAGGAGGGCAATCTTGGTTGGGGAGTTGATCGGCGGTTTGAAGCGTTTCTCCCTCTAGACTTTGCAGAAGCATAATTAGCGTCAGTGCGTTGTTAACCATGGATTTACTGAGCAAACGCTTTGTGCCCTTTCGGGTGGGCCCCTGCTAGGCCCCCCAGGGAGTCCCCCACTCCCCGGCTAAGATGGACCTCCGGATGGTCGTTGTTATTGTTTGTTGAGGGGGAGCTGCACGGAGCAGCGCTGCACGGAGCAGAGGGTGTTGGGTTGCGAGCCCAATCTTAGCACCCAGGTGACGGGGGTCAACGTACCTGATCAGGGCTGTCGTAGACTGTTGACTAGTCCCCGTGTCCCGTAGGGACATTCTGACCGTAACCCCGCGTGGCGGCGTTGTCAGAGAGGCGTGGCCTCGGGATCTGCCGCTGGCGGAAGTCCCCCGCTAGATGTAGCAGGAAGCAGCGTCAAGTAGACGTGCTTGGTGGTATTTTATTGAGCGGTGTTGCGCTGAATAAAGTACGCAGCTTGTCAGATGAGAAATGGGGTCAGCTAGCGGTGCGCTGTGTAGCGGAGGACGCCCCGTTTACCAAATGAGGAGAGAAGCTCCGCTGGCGGGGTTTTACTCAGTGGACAGTCACCTGGGAGATGACAAGTGAGGATCCGCTGGCGGGGTTTCGCTCAGCGGGGGCCCCGTGACCTGGAAGATAAGTGAGGATCCGCTGGCGGGGTTTCGCTCAGCGGAGACTCCGTCACTTGGAAGATGACAAGTGAGGATCCGCTGGCGGGGTTTCGCTCAGCGGAGACTCCGTCACTTGGGAGATGCAAGTGAGGATCCCCTGGCGGGGTTTCGCTCAGCGGAGACTCCGTCACTTGGGAGATGCAAGTGAGGATCCGCTGGCGGGGTTTCGCTCAGCGGAGACTCCGTCACTTGGAAGATGACAAGTGAGGATCCGCTGGCGGGGTTTCGCTCAGCGGAGACTCCGTCACTTGGGAGATGCAAGTGAGGATCCGCTGGCGGGGTTTCGCTCAGCGGAGACTCCGTCACTTGGGAGATGCAAGTGAGGATCCGCTGGCGGGGTTTCGCTCAGCGGAGACTCCGTCACTTGGGAGATGCAAGTGAGGATCCGCTGGCGGGGTTTCGCTCAGCGGAGACTCCGTCACTTGGAAGATGACAAGTGAGGATCCGCTGGCGGGGTTTCGCTCAGCGGAGACTCCGTCACTTGGGAGATGCAAGTGAGGATGGATCCGCTGAGCGGGGTTTTCGCTCAGCGGAGACTTGCCATGGTTGGGGGTTTACTTGTCAGGTGGTGACTTCCCTTGGAAGCTAAAGAATGATGACGGTTGACACGTGGCTAACTCTCAGAGGGTTAGCGTCTGGAGGCTTGTCTCCTAAGCCTAGTCGTCTTCTCGTCATTAATGCGAGTAATGATGGATTTCGTAACCGAGGCGACGCCTCGGCTAATCCAGGGAGTTAGTGAAGACGTGGGACACGTGTACGGTTGGTACGTGATGTAGTTTTGTAGCGGACGGCTCAGGATTACTTGATGTTGACATAAAAAGGGGGGAACTGAGCGAGTTTCGACATTTCTGGAAAATCTTCAAATCTGAGTTGCCTGCTTCGAGCCTTGTTCGTCTGCGAATTGCGAAGGAGCTCCCCGGGTTTGCGTGGAGTAGTCGGACTGGAGAGGACGAAATCTGTCAGTGAAGACGAGCTGCACTCCAAAGTCTTCGACGTGAGGTTGGTATTTCGGATCCTCTTCCTGTTTCATTGAATCTGCAATGGTGGTTTCTGGGTTTTGGTATTTCTGTTAATGGTATGATATTGCTTCTGTGTTGTTCTCGGAGGGTGTAGGGAGAGATTTGAGGGAGGTTATGGTGTTTGACAGAAAGTTGGGGTTTTGGGTTTTGCTAGGCGGTCTAATCTGGGTTGAGCGTGCGGTTGTTTTTGTTTTGGTATTTTTGTGGGTAGTTGTTCTTGGCATCTTTGGCTATATCTGATGTGAGAGTAGGTTAGATCTGTATTTGTGCTAACTGATGTGGGTTTTAGGGTTTGGGATGGCCAACGTCATAGATATTTCGAGCAGTGAGGATTCCGGGTCTGACGTGTCGTTCAGCGTGGCGGATATGACCTTTATTGACTCGTTGCGTCCGTCTGCCCATGCAGGAACCTCACTGCCAGAACCGCTTGAAGTTGAGCCACTTCAGACCATCCCCTGGGAAATAGCTATGGATCGTGGTTCGCGTCCAGAGAGCTCTAGGGCGGGTGAGGTTGCTAGGCGCGACGAGCGCTTGGCGAGCAATAGTGCTGCTAGCGGCTCCGCTGGCGAAGGGGAAGCGCCGGGCCAAAATGTCGAGTCGGCGTGGTACCTCTCAGATGGCACCGCCGTCGACGAGGCAGGTGGGCGGATGGATGCCGCCGCTGTTAACCGGATGAAGCGGACGTTCCGGTTGCCGGGCTCGGTGAAGCTGCGCCCCCCGACAGCGGATGAGAAGGCCTCGATGCTCCCAGCGGGATGTGCTGCCGTGCACGAGGCCATATTCCGCCAAGGAGTGACATTCCCGCTAGTGCCCAATCTCCAAATTCTTGTGTGCGAGTTTGGCCTTGCCTTTGGGCAGATCTGTCCCAACATGTGGCGGTTGATGTTGGCGATGAACTCCTTGTGGCGCTTGTCGGGGTGCGAGGGGCCTACCGTGGCGGAAGTGCTTCACTTCTACGAGCTAGTGTATGTGAAGCGCCGAGGTTGCAGAGGGTGCGTGAACCTGAGCCGCCGCCAGGGAGCGCCCAAGTTGATTGAGAATCTAAGGGACTCAATGTCCTACTGGCGGGGGACCTTCTGCGTCGCCACAGATGGCTGGGAGTACCACACCAGGTCGAATGTGGAGGGGCCGACGTTTAAGACTAAGTCGGAATTCCAGCCCCTTCGAGGTTGGCAACTGGTTTCCGCTAAAACTAACTGGCGGGTTCAAACTTTTGCAAACCTGCGGTTTTTGCTAATGATTATTGTGTTTATGCAGCGGGACTAAGGTACATTTTGACGCGCGAAGAGGAGTGTCGCGTGGCGAGGATCCGCGGCTGCTGGCGGAACCGCAATTTGCTTGACTTCCGTCTTCTGACCGGTTGGGAATTGCTGGTCGACCTGGGGCTAACTCGCTCTATTGGTGAGAGCAATTCCGCCACACCTCTTTTTTTGTAAGTGATCCGGACTGACGGGTGTTTGTGTTTTTCTTTTCAGAAACCCCGCCCGGTAACAAATCTAGTCGCGACGCTTTCGAAAAAGCAATGGATCGTGCCGAGATAGAAAATTTTCTGGAGGCTATGTATGCCGAGGGGCTGGCGGCCCAGCAGACGGTGGTGAACCCGGAGACGCTGGTGCTGAGCCAGTCCGAGGTTGCGGTGGAGCTGCCGATGCCGCACCACTCCCATCTGGGTGAGGATGGCCTGCCGGTAGTGCAGGCGGATACCCAAGCGGGCGGCGGGGAGAGGGGGATTGTTGGTACAAGGCCGCGGGAGCGGATGCCTACCACCCGGCGCGGTCCTCAAAAGAAGACGGTGCAGCCGACGGAGACTGCCACCGAGTCCCGGGGTGAGCCGCCGGTGCGGGTGACGAGGACCGCTGCTGGGACACAACGGGCGCTGGAGAAAAAACGCCGGCAGCCTGACTCCCCCGTCGAGGAAGAGGAAGAAGAGGTGGTGATCGGAGTCCGCCAACAAAAGAAGGCTCGACAAGCTGCGTCGAAGGTTGTAGTGGCGGAGGGAGAGGCAGCAGCCGTCAGTGATCTGGACTCCTTTGCCGAGTATGCGCCATTCATGACAGAAGGGGAGCGGGCATTCCTTTTCCATCTGTGCGAGCGGCTGGGGTTCGGGGGTCTGGCGGGCATATCGCGCCCGACGGCAATTGACCAATCGCCCTTCAGCTCGGCGTTTGGTCAAATATCTGCGGGGTTACATGATATGTTCGAGGCGGCGTCTAAGCAGCCCCGGGTTGAGGAAGAGCTCAGGGGAGAGATCGGAGGTCTCCAGAGGGAGTTGGCGGAGGCCAAGGAGAGATTGGCGGAGGCCGAGCGGGGGCTGGTCAAGGCGGAGTGTGACTATGCGGACGCCCGCGGCAAGCTTAATGCGGCCATAAGGCGGGACCTGGAGAGGAATGAACGCGTCTCCCAGTTGGAGCAGGAGATCGCATTGCTGCAGGAGCGGATAGCCGCTAAAGATAAGAAGCTCATTATTGTGCAGCGGGAGTCTGCCGCCAGACTGGGTGAGATGCAGCGGCTGGACGGGGAGGTCAACCGCCTGAAAAATGAACAGAGTTCTTCTGCGGCCGCCGCCGTTGAAGCGTTCAAGATGTCGGCGGAGTATAAAAAGACATTGACCGAAGCGGCGAAGTCTGGGGCCCGGGCCAATATAGACATGTTGACGCGGAAGGGCGCCATTGACTTTGTAAAGGCGTCACAGCCCGACGTGCCGGTGGTCGAGGGTGTCCCGCCGGAGACAGAAGTCGTGCCTCCCCCTGCGGCGGGTACTCATTCGGGCAGCGGGGAAAGTGGCTCCCATCCGCCGGAAAGGTCCCAGCAGACTCCCCAGCAGACCCCGTCGGAGGTGTCACGTGCCGGATTTCTGGAGGCACACACCCGGGCGGATGGTACAATGGAGACTCCCAGTCCGACAGCTCGAGGGTCCGATCAGGCGAGCCGATCGGTCGTGCCGCCGCCAGTTGAAGCCGGAGAAGCCGAAGACAACCGCTGAAGCTAGCTGAGACTTCCATAGGTTTTTTTTTTTTTTTTTTTTTTTTTTTTTGACACTGTAATAATGAACTATTTTGGGTGGGGAGTCCCAGCCCTGAAATGAAATTTCAGAGTTTGACGTTTGTCATGATGTGTTTGTACCGCTAGAGTTTTGACGTAGAGATTTTTCTTTTGCCAAGCAATGAAACATTAAAGGAATTAAAATTGGTCCAAGTGCACCACGTAGCGGACGTGGTCCGCTGACGATTCCTGGCGTTGCCAGTTGCCCTCAGTGCTAGACTTGGTAACAATGGTTTGAATAATTCCTCGTTTCATTGATAGCTGACTGATCAGCGTTTACAAAAGAGGGGTAGTACCCGTTGGGTAGCTTCCCTTAGCTAAATATTGAACAAAAATTTAGCTAAGTCAAGATGCTCTTGGGTAGCGGCATGACTATTTGTAATAATACCGAAGGTGTTCGGTATTCCAAGGGTGGGTCGTTGTGACGCCATCCTTGTCCATTAAGTAGAAGGTGCCTGGGCTAACGACTTCCACAATTTTGTATGGACCTTCCCAAGTTGGGCGAAGCTTTGTTGGCGGTGGAATGACTTCCTTCATTACCCAGTCCCCAGTTGGAGGTTCCGGGCCTTGACTCTGGCGTTGTAGAAACGCGATACCCGCTGCTTGTTTTGCAGGTTGCATAGGTGGGCCTTGTGTCGCTTTTCCTCCAGGAGGTCCTTGTCCAGGTTGATGCCGTCAGTGTTGATCTCTGGGCGGTAGCCCTCGACTCTGGCGGTAGGTTGAGAGACCTCAATAGGCAGGACAGCCTCCGTTCCGAACATCATGCAAAAAGGAGTTTCACCAGTTGCGGAAGTTGGGGTTGTTCTGATGGCCCATAGAACTTCCGGGAGTTTCGCCGCCCATAGACCCTTTGCCTTGTCGAGTTTTTTCTTCAGCAGCTTTTTGATTATCTTGTTTGCTGCTTCGACCTGACCGTTGGTCTGGGGGTGGGCGACAGATGCAAAACTCATCTTAGTACCCAAGTTGGCGGTGAAAGAGATGAGCTCCTTGTTGTTGAATTGTGTGCCATTGTCGGTGATTATCGTGTGTGGGACACCGTAACGGCAGTAGATGTTCTTCCAGAGGAAGTGAATTACCTTGGCGGTAGTTATTGCTGTTAGTGGTTCCGCCTCTATCCACTTGCTGTCGTAGTCGATAGCCACTATGATGTACTTGAACTGGCCCTTGGCGGTTTGAAATTTTCCCATCAGATCCAGGCCCCAAGTTGAGTGGATCCATGGAGCGACGATGACCGATAGTGGTTCCGCCGATGCATGCGGGATGTCAGCAAATTGCTGGCACTTGTGGCATGATCTTGATACCTGGCGGGCATCGTCGGCGAGAGTAGGCCAAAAATAGCCTTGTCGCATTGTGCGATTGGCTAAGGATCTGGCGCCTGAATGGTTTCCGCATTCTCCGCTATGAATTGCTGCCAGAACGACCTTTCCCTCCTCTGGGGTTAGGCAGCGGAGGTTGGGATGGGTGAATCCCTGGCGGTACAGCTTGCCGTCCTGGATGTTGTAGCGGGTTGCCCTCCGCTGGAGTTGTCGCGCCCTAACTTTGTCGTCCGGCAATGTGCCGTTGCGCTTGTACTGAATGACTTCGTCCATCCAGCTGGTATTGACCTCAATGTTGAAGATCTCCGCCAGGGTTTTTGTGATACTTGGGTTGTCAAGACACTCCACTCTTGTGTCCGCTGGACTCTGATGTGGCTGGGCGGTCGCCAGTCTTGCCAGTGAATCAGCCTCAGCGTTCTTTTCCCTGGGGATTTGTGTGATGTTATGAAATTTGAATTTCTTGAGGAGTGTCTTAACGTACCCCAAGTATGCCGCTAACTGTTGGTCCTTGGCCTGGAAGCTGTCATTGACCTGGTTAACGACCAACTGGGAATCACTGAAGATGTTGACACTGTCAGCCCCTGAATCGATGGCGAGGAGTAAGCCGGCAATGAGTGCTTCGTACTCCGCCATATTGTTGGAGGCCTTGAAGTTGAATTTTAATGCGTATTCCACATTCAGCCCCCCAGGTCCTGTGAGGATGACTCCAGCGCCGCTGGCCTTGGCGCTGGCGGAGCCGTCCACATGCAGGTTCCAATCTGATTGTAGGGGAGCTGGCTCCTTAGCGGTGACCAATTTCGTCCCGGGCTCAGCCTCCGTGCTGGGATCGGGTTGACGTTCAGTGAGCTCAGCGATGAAGTCCGCTACCGCCTGGCCCTTCATGGCGGCTCTTGGCTTGTACTCTATGTCAAATTCACTGAGCTCGATGGCCCACTTGCTGAGGCGCCCTGAATGTTCAGGGTTCTGCATCACTTGTCTCAGAGGTTGATTGGTTAACACATGGATTGTGTGCGCTTGAAAATATTGGCGGAGGCGCCTGGCGGCAACGATGAGTGCAAGAGCTAGCTGCTCTAAGGGTGGATACCTTGTTTCTGCCCCGTTCATGCCCCTGCCGGCGTAGAAAACTGGGAGCTCGTCCTGTCCCTCCCGCCGGACAATGGCGCAACTCACCGCTGATACCGATACCGCTAGGTATATGAACAGTGTCTCTCCTTGCACAGGGATAGAGAGTAGTGGGACTGCCGCCAGATAATCCTTCAAGCCCTGAAACGCCGTCTGACATTCTGGGTTCCAGTTGATGACTTTCTTGTGAGTTGTTTTGAGGAGTTTGAAAAATGGGGCACACCTGTCAGTGAGCCTGGAGATGAATCGAGAAAGGGCGGTTAACTTGCCTTGGAGGCACTGGACGTGTACCTTATACTCAGGGTCTGCCAGGTCGAGTATGGCCTGCACCTTGTCCGGGTTAGCCTCGATTCCTCGTTCACTGACGATATAACCCAGAAATTTGCTGGCGGTGACGCCAAAGAAGCATTTTTCTGGGTTGAGGCGCATGCCATAGGCCAGGAGGATGGTAACTATGATCTTGAGGTTTGCCACGTGTCCGCTGGCCTTTATACTCTTGACCAACATGTCGTCCACGTAGACCTCGATAATCTTGCCCAAATGTTCAGCGAACATAGCATTCATCAGCCGCTGATAAGTTGCACCGGCGTTCTTCAGACCGAAAGGCATAACATTGTAGCAGTAGAGGCCCTTGTCGGTGGTGAAGGTGGTACACTCCTGATCGCTGGGATGCATCTTGATCTGATTGTAGCCGGAGAAAGCGTCCATCATGCTGAGGAGTTCATGCCCGGCGGTTGCGTCAACCAGCTGATCAATGCGTGGGAGAGGGAAACTGTCCTTTGGGCACGCCTTGTTGAGATTTTTGAAGTCGACACACATCCGCCACTTGCCGCTAGGCTTCTTGACCATGACCAGGTTGGAGATCCATTGGGGATAGATTACCTGGCGGATGAATCCAATGCCCTGGAGTTTGGCGACCTCTTCTCCTATGGCGCGGTATTTCTCCTCGTCGAAGGCCCTTCGCCTCTGCTTGATGGGATGGAAGGATGGCTTAATGGTTAGTTTGTGTGTGATGATTTCGGGAGAGATACCCGGCATGTCCGCATATGACCATGCGAAAACGGCGGCATTGTCCCGCAGGAATTGAGTGAGTTCTGCGGCCACTTCTGGGTCTAGCTGAGCTCCTATGCGGACTGTCCGCTCTGGGTGCTCGTCAGAGATGCTGATGACCTTCAACGATGTTTCAGGATTGACCGGTTCCTTCCTCACGTATTTCTCCTCCTCATCCCTAGGATCCTCGAAGATATCTGGTGGCGGTGCCTGATTTCCTACCGTTAGGATTTCGTGGCGGCGGGTTGACCGCGCAATGGTGGTAGAGTAGCATTCTCGTGCCAGTTGCTGACTTCCCCTGACACAGCCCGTGCCGTTGGGTGTGGGGAACTTCATGAGAAGCATGTATCCGGCGATGATGCATTTGAGCTTGTTGAGTGCCGGCCGTCCTATGATGGCGTTATACGAACTGAAACAGTCCACAATTATAAATTCGGTATGTACCTCCGCCATACATGGACTGGAGCCGATGGTTAACCGCATGTAGTCAGAACCCAGCGGCTGAGTGATATCGCCGGAGAAGCTAAGCAATGGCTCATGGTCTTGTAGCAGTTTCTTGTTCCGCTTAAGGTTGTTGTAACAACCGCTGAATATGACATTGACAGCAGATCCGCTATCCACCAAGATTCTTCCTACTGACCATCTGTCGAGAATGGCATCGATCAGGAATGGGTCGTCATGGGGTAGATGTACTCCGCGTTCCTCCTCCTCTGAGAAGGTGATGGGCTCCCAACCAGACTTTGGGAGTTTGGTGGATCTCTCGTAGCGGATGTTACAGACTTCCTTTGGGTGATTGGCGCGTGCGTAACGCTTTCTTGCCCTGTGAGACATGTTGGTGATTGGAGCCCCGCCGTCGATGGTGTTGATGCGGCCCAGTGGCTCAATGTTGGCAATCACAGGTGGCGGTTGGCGCACCTTGAACTGATCCATCTTGCCGTCACGGTATAGGGTCTCAATGGTTGTTTTGAGAGCGTTGCAACTGTTGGTATTGTGACCGCTGTCCTCGTGGTATTTGCACCACATGCCGGTGTTTCTTGGCTTACCCTTTTTGGGGAATCTCGGTGAGGGTGGCGGTGGTATCTGATCCTTGCACTGATTGTAAATCTCCTCGTACGAGGCTGTGAGGACGGTGAACACTGCATACCGCTGAGAGGATTCCGTCTGCTTGTTGCGATTGTCCCCATGGGATTGGCGGTTGCCCTTGTAGTGGTTGTCTTTCTGCCTCTTGCTTTGGTAACCGCCCTGCTGCCACTCCCTCTTCTTGTCAGCTGGCGGTGCAGTGGGGGCTTTGCTGGCGGTCTCTTGATGGCTGGAGGAGGGTTGAGATGACTTTGTTGGTGTTGCTGGTGGCGGTGGGGTTTCTCAATATGTGATAAACTCTGCCTGGGCATGAATGACCGCCTCACTCATAAGGTGATCATACGCCGCATTTGGATGATTGTAGTTGAGGTGATAGAGGAATGGTCCCTTGAGGAGTCCCTGCTTGAAAGCCGCCGAAGCCATTGTTTTGTCGAGATCGCGGCACTGAGATGCTGCCGCTCGCCATCTTGTGACGAATGCCTTCAATGATTCGTCCCCTCCCTGCCTGACGCCAAACAACTGGCTCGTGTTGTGATGACCGGCGGACAACAAGATGAATCGAGAGAGGAAAGCATGAGATAATGCGTGGAATGAGTCGATGGACCCTGGCGGACACTCGAAAAACCAACTCATTGCCTCACTATCCAGCGTTTCGCTGAACAAGTGGCACAGGGTGGCGTCATCGAATCCCTTGTTGTTGGTGACCTTCTTGAACGTGTCCATGTGGACGAAGGGATCGGTCTTACCGCTATAATGTGACATTTTTGGGGTCTTTGCAAACGCTGGTCTGACGGCTTGCAAAATTGTAGCGGTGAATGGGCCTGGCCTGGACGCGAAGAGTGGGTTTGGGGCTGGCGCCGGGGTGCCTGCCTCCGCCAGGATTAATCTCCGTTCTAACTGCTGCATCCTCTCCAAAATTTGGGTGGTTGCGTCGCCAGCGGGGCCCGCTCGGGCGTTCCGCGGAGCGAACCCCCGCCCGGGAATGGGTAGATTACCCTCAGTCCTTGTTCTAGTCCTCGAGTGGTGGGTGCGCAGCGATGACTCCGCCTCCTGCTCCGGCAGTTGTGGGATAGGGGGTGGTCCCACTCCTGCCAGCTCAGGTGGGCTTAGCGGTACCTGCATTTGCACGATGGGTCCTATACCAGCGGTAGGCCGGCTGTGTCTGGTGCTGTGTGACTGCTCACTTCGTGCAGGGTTGGCGTTTGCGTCCAGCGTTCGCCTTAGCTCGTCGAAACGTGTCATCAGCGTGGCCACTTGGTTTTGGGCCTCCGCCTTCTCCTTGCGTTCCTGCTCGCGCTCTCTGTTTGCTTTGTGGAGGTCCGCCAGCGCCAGCTCATACAAGGCGGTGAGGTCCTGACTTGGGGGACGGCTGCTGCTTGGATTTGTTTCACCGCCTGGGTTGACCGGGGTGTTGAATAGTGCGTGGTTGATGCTTACCGCTGGGCGGGCGGGTTGGGGAACGGCGGACTGGTCTGCCTGCTCCCCGATATTTCCCCCGCTACCGTTAGTCATGGTAATTGTGATGGGATGACCTTCTGTTCAAGGATTCCCACAGACGGCGCCAATGTTAATGTCTAAAAGTCTAGCGATAGCTGGACCTTAGTTAACGCTGATCCGGCGGGCGGATCGATACCTTTGTTGTGAGTGGTTCCCGTTACCTGTCAAATAAAATACAATGGGCGTCAGAGGGAGACCGCGCCGGGCGGTCCTCAACTCTCCGATGCCTAAGTTAGTCAATGTATTTATGTTGACAAAGTGACAGTAGGTAAGTATTGAATGCGTAATAAATGAGGAGAGAGGAGAGAACCTTTTATAGGTGAGGAAGAGGATGATCTTCTCTTTGTTTTCAATGTGGGACTGATGTGCTTCAGTTCCCAGTTTCAGTAGCTTCTGATGCCATCTTGACACGGCGCGTGGCGGCGCGTCGGCGGTGCTTTGGGGTTGATCCGGGGCTCAGGCGGTAACCCGGCTAACTGTCTTTACGCCAGTCACTCATATGGTGGGCGTTGGTACCCCTGGTGGTACCATGAGCGTGGCTCATTATAGCTAATTATGCTTGCAAATGGACATGTATGTACAACTACCAAACTGACAGGGTAGTGGAGTACAATGATATCCATTATGGGAGAATATGTCTCCTCATAGTTGATTCTAGGGTGTTTGTGAGAAGCCTTGCACCATAAGATGAGATTACCATCTCTTTTTCTCATCACGCTTTCTAATAAAGACCTATTAGACAACAAGTTTTATATTAGGAGGTGTCGGCATCACTGACTCGAAAACCTTCCTCTTCGTTAGAGAATCCAACTTAACCTAGATCGCACCTTTCCATTTAGGCCAATTTTGCCTACGTTTTCATTTATTCATCACCGGAGCGTAGTTCAATATCATCAGACTCAACAAACTCATGCCCAATGAAATGCACAAATACATCATCAATCATGATGGAGTTTCTATCCTACATCTCATGTACACTAGTGTAATTTTCAAAGAGCCCTATATTCTCAGTAGTAGGTTCTGACGTTGAGGCGTCCCCCAATGATAACCATAATTCGGTACATTCTCATGAGACTGATTTTGAGTGTCGATGATCAAAGGATTGAGTTGTGCCAAAGTATCGTTCGAACACACGGGTCTCCCACGCATCCTAGTTGGGGTTATGGCCTGTGACTCCAGAATACCACTTTCTATAGTGTTGATGCCATGTCTACCTCCATGTAGGGTGATGTTACGTTCTCTTGTAGGGTCATTCATCCTTGCAGGCACGTTTGGAGCAGATATGTGTGATCTCGTCTTTTTAGCGAGGATCGAGATGAGACATAGTGTGGAAAGACCATGATAATTCCTGTCGTTTTTGTTGAACATCCGTGTTCTTATCTCCCCCTAACGACAGGAAGACTGTCTCATCAAAATGACAATCAGCAAATCTAGCTGTAAAGAGATCGCCTGGAAAGGGTATTAAGTGGAGAACGATTGTTGGAGTCTCAAATCCAACGTATTTGCCTATTCTTCTATGAGGACCTATAATGGTGCACTGTGGTGGTGCAATTGGCACATAAATGGCTCAAATATGCATAAGTATGAGATACTTGTACCCAGTTACTAGCTGTATTATCAATGTTTGGGCTACCATTATAGTTGTTTTCACGAGACCATTTGGTTGTGTACATGGGAATAAGATGTCCAACATCAGTCCCAATGCAATAATCATCGAAAGTTTTTTATGTAAACTCTCTAGCATTGTCAGGTCGAATTGACTTAATGGGATGATCCAAAGAGTGAGCCCGTCGCCATATGTTCTGTGCTAGGAGTGTAGTATAAGCAGCATTAGAAGTGGACAATTGCACAACACGTGATCAGCATGTTTGCGCGTCAACCAACATCATGAAATATTTAAACGTCCGCAAGTTGGTTAAATCGGTCCACAAAATCCCCACGGATTCAATGTAAGAACAGAATGAGTATTTTCGTATCCTTTAAGTATGTAGGACGTTCTCAGTCCTAATTTTGCTAAGGAACAGGCTTTGTAGAACGAGCGAGGGGTCTTAGACAACAAATGAGGATTTTGGTTGGGCTAGAGCGTCTGAAATGCTATTGGAAGCAAAGTTTGGTGATTGCAGCATCACCTGGGGGTGCCATCACCATGATGGACGCCATCCATATATAGTGTCATGGTTATGGATTGTGCTAGCCCTAGGCTGGTGGTGGACGGCGACTACGCCAGAGGCAGCAGTGGCGGTCACACTTAGTCTAGGAATCAACTTTTGATTCTTGCTTCATTTCACTATAAAGAATGGATGTCCATGTGAAGTCTTTAGTAAATGGATCATCATATCATGACTAAGATGACCCATCATGTTGTGACAAAGGCAATATGTGTCTAAATTCAAGAGATCTTCTCTCATAACTTTATTGGATTTAATAGCTCGAATAGTGGTGACATAAAAACCACTAGAGAAACACATAAGTTTCTCTAAGATGCGTCTTTATTCTCAATCATTAGAGGTATTGCAAATGAACTCTTTTCCGTTCTCTATATGCGTTTTCGCATAGAATTTGTTGGCTCGAATAACTCAACGATTTTCCCTAGGAGCGTAAAAAGTTTCTATGACAGTAATCAAGGTGCCATTTGGCAAGAGAAATTTAGGCCATTCCATGTTCTTAAATTAATCCTGATGGCCCAACCATCGTAGTTGTGAAGTAATATGCTCAAAATTTCAAATGGAGTCATAATGAAAAGAACTCGAAATTTTATTCATCAGCCAACGGTATTCATCATTGTTTCTTTGACCAAAAGAAATCTAATTTGAAACTAACTAATGCAAAACAAAGGTAGTCGTTTAACTTCTTTTGATAACTCCAAAATAAATATGACTAGGTGATAGAGAGATGTTGGTGGAGCAAAGCTTGCTTAAGTACAACTTATCTCATAACCTTCCTAGACATCATACTCACTTTGGATGAGCCTAGTTGAAGAAAAACTAAACCAATGGCATTTAGGTCAAAATATATGTCAATTGTCTATTACATGTCGTGGAAAATAAAGACTTTATTCAAAATCACTAGTCACTTGATCATGGCCTGATTTGAAGTCTTCTACCATTAGTTCGAGCTCACCTTCTTGATCTTCTTGTTCCACGTAATGAGCTTCTCTTGCTTCATAATACGCTTTGTAGGCGGTGGCAATACTCTCACGAGCTCTACAAATGTGTGCCTAATGACCGGATGCTCTATATCGAGAACATACATCTCTGTGCTCAGGCTCCCTTAATTGAAGCGCTTTGAAAGGGTTATTAGGATGGCTCTTAGTGTTGGTGGCGCCACCAACATGGTTAGAGGCGTTGCCTCCCTCTCTCTTTCCACGTTGACTTCTTCGGTTCCATGTCTGCCTATTTAAGTGATTACCTTCCTCATTAGAGAGAAAAATATGCACCAAAACGTCCAAAATTGTCCCTAAATTTAGGGTTTCGCTTTTGGTGCCCTCCCTTGGTGGTGCGACTATAATTGGACTCCGGAATAGGCTCTATTCCCATAGGTTCTGTTAAAATGCTTTTCAGCGACATTCATGGCTTCAATGAGCTCATGAAACCTTATGATCCGTCTTGCTGTAACATCGATTCAATAGTTCTTAGCAACCATCAAAGCAGAGACTCGGAAGGTAGAGAAAGTCTTCTCAATCAACATTACATCTGTGATCTCTTTACCATAGAATTCCATTAAGGATTTAATACAAAGTGCTACCGAGTTGTAATCAAGAACTGTCTTGAAATCACAGAAGCGGAGATTATGCCATGTCACTTCTAAGTCAGGAAGCAAGGAGTCACAGGCACTGCCAAAGCGTTCTTCAAGTGAGACCCACAGCCTTCTAGGGTTTTATTCATTCAGATACTCGTATTGGAGCTAATCATCCATATGATGAGTCATTAGGATGACGGCTTTCATTTTATTTACCTCCAAGGCTGCTTTATTAGCTTCCAAAGATTGAGCTTGCTCAACAGTTAGCACGTGCTGACTAGGCTCAAGAATCATTTCCAGAATTCCTTGAGCCTTGAGTTGCTGGCGGACATCACGAACCCACTTGTGATATCCATAGCCAGTTGTCCCCAATGAAGCTAAGTCCAGTTTGTTCAGGTTACTCATTCTGAAAAAGAACAAGAAAATAGCTTAGTTTCAGAGCAAAAAAGTTATCACAAAAACAAAAGAAATTTCTAAGCTTAATCACTCCCAAGAAATTAGGAATTTCTTAGCGTAATTTCTCCCAAGAAATTTAATTCCAAGAGATCATAGATTAGATCGAAAAAATGATGTAAGTGGTCGATCATAAATTCTCTACAAACTCTAAGTTTGGAGATCTCAACAAACTCTAAGTTTAGAGATCCCCACAATTCAGCTAGTCTTCCCACAAAAGAAATAGTAGGAGGTAGAAGAAGAGAAGTTGAAAGTCCCTGAGAAAAGAAAAGAAAGTAAATTACTTGAAAGTGGGAATTTTTATAAAAATTTACCTCGAAATAGGGTCACTGAAATATGGCTGAAAAAGTCGCCTGAGGTTGCTGGTGGCCTGTAGCTGGTCGGTGGTGGCCAGACGATGGCTGGAAGCTTGGCTGGGCACTTGTGCAGGGGCTGCAAGGCAGTAGGTGTGTGTAGGGGCACAAGGCTACAGGGGTGCGTCGAGGGCACTTAGCAGGGCTGCTGTGCATTGGGCTTGCATAGCGAGGCTAACAGGCTGATGCAGGCGAGTCGAGGCTTATGCAGGTTATGGTCAGAAGCTGGCTGAGAGTTTGCTGCAAGTTGTGTCTGATGCGAGGTTAGTGGTTGCTGAACGAATCGAGGCTAACAAAGGCTTCAAGCGAGGCTAACAGGCAGGAAGAAGCACTAACAAGGCTAACAGCGGCACATGGGTGCTCCGATGCTGGCAGAAGGTCGAAATGAGGCTATCCAAGCGTGGTTAAACTAGCTGGTTCAGTAATTTGCAAGATATTTGGCTGCCAGTCCAATAGTTTTCCAGCAGGTTCTGGTGGTTTTGTCGCCGGTTCTGGACTCCTGGAGTCAAGGGCTTTAAGGTGTGCGACGGAGGCAGAAAAGGTTTCAAGGTTTTGTATTTAGGGTTTTGGCTTCTGGAATTAGGGTTAAGACTTCGTACTGATAACGTGTTTTAAGGAATCAGAAATTAGGAGAGAATGATTTGTGCTTTCATTGATAATAGGGGCCTCTTCAGGATTAGAAGCAGAGAATATAAGTCTTACATGGAAACTGAATCATACAATGAATAGGATATCTATAAGACTAACCCTATCACAATTTGGACAAGTCACTAGAGTTTAGGCCAAACACATAAATTAGATGTCCTTAAACATTAAGGAACTTTTAACAATTTCTATCTTCTCAATTTAGCTAATTCTCAAAATATCCTTTTATAGTCTTTTGCATTTTCCTTGTATCTTAACCGAATTGAACTTCATCCTTAATTTATTGCAATACATGCACCAGATTTGCTATATTATTTTTCATTTTGTTGCAAGCAATTATTCAAAATTATCACTACTTGAAATGTCTCATTCAAAGAAACATTTGGTATAGCATAATTGTGATCTGGATATTGATTATCCTCGATAAACAACCTAATCAAATTAGACTATGTTATATAATTCAACTAGGAATAATATATAAATATTCATTTATCAATAAATGAAAAAATAATTTATCATTACTATAATAACCCTTCTAAAATAGTCCCAACATTATTCATTTATAGAGCTTTTACTATACTTGGGCCCAATTCTAATTTCAAACTGCTTTGGACACCTAAAACGTTCTGGGAACCCCAACTAAATTGGGCCCCCAAACTTATTTGAACATCCAAAACAAATTGGGCACCCAATAAGGTTTAGACCTCCCAAATAATCTAGGCACCTAAGCCGTGATGTCTCCATCGCCGGTGCCTGTGAGCAACGTTGCACCAGCAATACGGTGCTTCAAGATCTTCGTTGTCCTATCTCGAAGCGCATAGTAGCTCACTGGTACTAGAAAATCGAAGTCGGACCGCCGCATTACCAATAGTGCTTATCGACACCACCTTTGCAGATCCAATCGCAAATCCACACGCCACCTTGTTTTAGGGATAGGAACAAGCTTGTTCCTTCGCCTCCTCCAACAACTTGCTAGAGTCAATCTCATTCAGTCCTGCACGCCCATCTTTAGAATTCTTTAGACGTCCTCTGTGTGGTCGTATCCTACCTAATCAAGAGACGAGCCCATCCCTGCCAGCATGCTCTGAAAGGCCGTACTGCCCACAGACAGTTCCCAAAGTCGGCCTCTAGCTTTTCTCGAGATTTTACCAAACGGGAGAGCAAATCTATAGTGTTCCATTCACATCACATGTTGTTTGTTTCTAGACACAAAGTAGTAGAGTCCTTTAGAGATCGGTGTATAAGTTCCACCTATGAAGGCCAGTCTTCGACGTCATTAGGGAAACACCATCTTCCCCTCTCGAGGTAGAGAAAATGCACTGATTATCGGTGCGATTGGCGCTAGGGTTGCAGATTCTGATGGTTTAATCTACAAATCTCAAGGTCATGACAATGGTTCTATTGTTGGTAATTATCTTGAGAAGACTGAAGATTTTCCTTCAGTTTTTGCTAGTTTCCCTATAAATATTTCAAAGCAGTATTTTATTGTACAAGGACAATTTGTTGGTGTAGTACACTTCTAAGTTGTTCTACCTTAGCTCTAGGTTTGTCACATGCAGTTCCCGGAATTATAGAGGATGTCATTCGGATGATTGTAATCGTTAACTGATTCAATGAACTTATTTTCTATATAAAAAATTATAAAAATAAAAAAAACAACATAACCCCTAATGAATCTTTCTTTAGCCTTTGAAAATTAAATTTTTGAATAATTCTTTTCAATTGAGGCCAAATCTTCTTATACCAAATGGGAAAAAAAAAAAAAAAAGGACATCAATATATATGGAGGGTCTAATATTTTAGTTAGCATAGGGCTTCGGAAGTCTCAGGACTGGTTTTGAGTTATTGACTAATGATAAGTTTGTTAAGTAGTAAGTAAGAAATTGAAAAAAAAACATGTTCGATGTCGATAGAGTGGGCAGATGAGAAAGTCAGGTTCAGAAACGTGGTGCAATATTTGAAGCCAAGTGGAGTATTTAGAAGAAATCATGCACATTTTTTTTTAAAAAAAACTAGTTTTTAGAGACAAGTTCTAATCACAGGTTTTGATAAAGTAATTTGAGATTCAAATACAAAACTAATTGGCAATAAATGAAGTGACCTAAATCCTTATAAACTTATATGCAAGGTCCCTAATTTCTCTCAACACGCCTCCGCACGTATGACGAATTTTCAAATTATACACGTGGATAACTTATATATGAGATTCCTCATACTCTCAACACACCCATGCACGTGTGGCAAAATTTCATACCATATACGTGGACAACTTATTAGGTGATGTGAAACCTGTGTGGGCGTGAGGCATGCATACGTGAGATAACTCATTTTGATACCATGATAAAGTAACTTAGAGTTCACATCCAAAACCAATCGGCAATGGATGAAATGATCAAAATCCTTATAAACTCATATGCAATGTCCCTATTTTTTCATGTGGGATTTATACTCTCAAAATATTTTAATAACAAAAATAAATATATTAGATAAAGAAGCCTCTTGCGCAACCAGTTTTTACATTATTAAATAGAATAGCTCTAAAATCCTCTCTAAGTAGTAAGTTTGTCCAACTTCGACATGATCCATCATAGGATATTTTGTAAATGTTCGAGAAATATGATTTTCGATTTATAAACTGCTTGAAAGAACATCAGAAGAGATATTGATATTTTTATGGTAGCATGCTGCCCTATCTAAGATCTGACAGATTATATTGTACGAATCCTAAGTTGTCTGTGGCTCTCTGCTCAAGTAATATACTATTATAGTTGAGATTAAGATCCTGCTGATAGCCTGATTTACATTGCATTATTTTTCAAGTCACGTTAGGAACATAATCCACTTATAGCGTATCAACATTGGAATGATTATGTTACAGTACAGGTAGCCAGATTAACACATTCCTTTTGCCTAATCTCATTTTCAATCCATGCGGACTTAATTAAATATATGAATTTTCTAATACTAGAGTAGCAGATCAAGATCGTCGTTAAGAATTTAGGAGCTTAAGGCCACGTAAATTAACAGCACTAAAGATCTTTCAGTACATTTAACAGTTTCGGAGTTTAAGTTTGATTTTTTTTTTTTTTTAACTAAAGCGATATAAAAAAAAAAGTTATTATAGTAGGTATTCTAATATATAAAAATTGAGAAGTTTTTTTTTTTTTTTTTTTTTTGAAGTGAGGTAGCAAGCCACCTTGATTAGTTTGAGTAGGAACGGGAGTCGAACCCACTCTAGACATGAAGGTTCCATACTAGGCAGCTTGACCAACCTCAACATACCATGTGGTTAATTAAGAACTAAGATTGAAATTATTGAAGTATGAAATACCCAACAATAGAAAATCAAATTTATAGATATATATAACAATAGATATATCTATAAATGAACTTCAATATTAACTAAAAAAGAAATAAAGAATTAAAGATGTTAGAGTTGACAATAGGAATGCTTCTAATTCTCCTATTATGTTTATAAATTTTTACTGATAATGGCTACCAAAATGAGAGTAGTATGAACCGTGAAAAGGAATTGTGAGAAAGCAATATAAGTATCGTGTTGCTGGGCTAAGCGGTGGAGTGATGTATCCTAGATAGTGAGAGTTCATCCTCTCTTTTTTTTTTGGGAGACTTTTTGCCAATGAATAATACGTTGGCAAAAATATTTTCACCTTTATTTGATTTTTTATAAATGTTCGACTCTTTTATTTTTATTTATTTAACATGCATAAAATGTAAAAAGTATGAAAATTGGGTTGGTAATGGTGAAAGACCTAGTTATTCATTACTTTTTTGATGCATACTATTTTGCCCTTAATATATAAAATTCTATATATTTTTCTTTTTTTGAATAAAGGATTGGTGTGGCTGCCTTCAAGCCTTGATTAATGAAATTGTCGAATACAAGTGGAGGACATTGAGCCTAAATCCCTGATTACAATAAGCATCTAGAAAACATCTTAAAATACTATCATAAGTCTCTACCAAATAACTGTATTCAACTAGACACCAACTAGAAAAAAGTGCTCTACTGGTGACTCTATTTGGTTTGATATAGCGGTGACATAACGGAAACAAAACTCGATATGTAACACGATTACAACGTAGCATAATTACCATACGCACAGCTTTCCTACTATGTTGCCACCGGAGGATAAATCCTACAACACTTAGTCTCACCCTGCCGCAAGAAGGTAGCAACCATTTGATAAAGTAAGGAACTCGCAACCTAACTCCAGCAATAACATGGAACTTCTGCAATTGGATCCAGATCCATCGTCGTAGTAAGCCATCAGTCCTAACCGATCGTTGATCTGCTCCATCCGGCCATCGAATCCGGCTGGCCAACTACTAACTCCCAGCAGATGCCGCTCTGACCCAGCAGAATCTAACTGCTCCTCCAATCCCAGCCCGCTTCCCAACACAGCCACTCCTTACGACGCAGAGAAACGAAACTGAACGCCATCTGATCCAAGCCTTCGAGCTTGAGACACATCCTAGGAACAAACCACCCGTCCGGCCTTACCCAACATGCACCAACTAGGCCAGAGGCCAATTCTGGCACCGAGGCGTAGCCGGATAAGCACTAGCGTAGACATGGCGTTCTCTAGGGTTTTCCTCTAGAGAGAGAGAGAGATTTCTTTTTCTTTTTCTTTTTGTAAAAAAATAAAATTCTATATTTTGAGTGATATAAGTTTGAAGGGACAATCTTGGGTTTTTAAATGTTTGCAAACACACACACACACACACACACACACTCTCTCTCTCTCTCTCTCTCTCTCTCTCTATGTATATTGTATATGTATATATGTTTGTATCTATGTGAGACTTTTAGCAATGAATAATGTGTCGGGCAAGGTGTAACCATTATTATTTAATTTTTTTATGAAAAGCTTTCGCAGACGAATTATTCATTGGTGCATGTGTATCTCTTTTAATATATAAAAATTTTGAGGGCTCATTGGGCAGGGTGTGGCAGAAGATGGCCTGTGCTTTTGCTAGGGTTACTTGTGTGTGGGTTTAGGCCTTTGGGTCTAGACTCATATATGGGCTATCCAGGCCTAATCCATGAGCTTTCAAGGTAGGTGTCTTGCCACCCTAACTTATTACTTAGTCGATTGGGATGGGTTGGTCTAAGAATTGGAACTTATTAGGCTTTTAGATAGGTATATGGTCTTTAAATGCCTATCTATTCAGATCAAGACTTCAATTGGAGTCGGTAACTATCCTGAATGGCGGGCGCACCTCAAGCGGTTTATGGATGAGGAGTAACTCCTATTTGTTTGCTAAGAAGTGGTTTTCTGTTAGTACTACAATTGTATGATGAGCTAATAGGCACTAGCTGATGATTTTGCCCTAGAAAACATGAAGCTTGTTTTTTATACTATAAGTTCGTTGTTACAGCGAGGTCAAAACAGACTTGTAATGAGTTTCCATTTACTTGATAGAGTTCAAAAATTTTGTCCGTTTTCTATTCAAGTACACAGTAGACTCTAGCTCTTGCTAATGGCTATTAAATCTAATGAAATCAATATCCTATTCGAAAAAGAGAGAGGAAGGGGGGAGGGGGTATGTATAGGCTCATCACCAGCCCTACAGTAGATCATTATTCTCTTCCTTAAAAATCCAAAAACTATAACTTAATTTCGACGCAACAACTATCATGTAATAAGAATAATTAAATTAACATCATAGGCGTCGTCCTATATATAAGACCAACATTCTAATCCATATGAAAAATTAGATAAAAATCTCTAATAAAACTTCTTTTTTTTTACCTAAAAGTGGAATTGTACGGTAGATCATTATTCTCTTCCCTAAAAATCCAAAATCTATAACTTAGTTTTGACGCAATGACCGTCATGTAATAAGAATAATTAAATGAACATCATAGGCATTGTCCTATATATAAGACCAACATTCTAATCCGTATGGAAAATTAGATAGAAATCTCTAATAAAACTCTCTTTTTGGGACATAAAAGTGGAATTCTACTCTCTTGAAAATAATAATAAGTGGTCAAAAAATTAGAAGGCAAAACAAATCTAAATGAAGAGAAAATTTTTAAACTAAAACTTGGAAATTGTTTTAGAGAAACAGGAATTGAGAGAAAATTGTTGTGTATTCTCATTGATAATAGGGGCCTCTTTATATATAGGATTACAATACATAGAATCTGAATTGTATAAGGAAAAGTAATCATACATTGAATGGATATCTCTAAGATTCTCCGAGATTATCTCTAATTAAAACTTTATTACCAGTAGGTCAAGTAACTTAGAGTTTGGGCCAGACACACAATAGAGATTTACTTGAACACTCCCCCTTGTGTTGCCCAAACGTGGTGCTCCTCTCGTTGCCTCGTCAAAAACCTTGCCGAGTAACAAAACCCCTGTGGGACAAAAATAACCCCGGTCGAAGGAGAAAAAGAGTACAACACACCCTTCATGTTTCGAGACCAACATGTAAACATCTCCCCTTGATGTTTGCGTCTCCCCCTAATGACTACGATCACGGGAGTTCAGATAACTTCCGCAAGCCAATGCTTTCCACATGTTTCTCGAACGTGGATTTGGGCAATGACTTAGTAAACAAGTCTGCCACATTGTCCTCAGATCGTACTTGATTTACTTTGATCTTGAGGAGCTTCTGTTATTGCTGATTGTAGAAGAATTTGGGCGATTTGTGCTTGTGTTGTCGCCTTTGATGTAGCCTTGCTTCATTTGTTCAATGCAAGCATCATTATCCTCATAAATGCTCGTTGGCTCATCTGTGGTAGATTTCATACCACAATTACTTCGAACATGCGTAACTATGGATCGAAACCATATACATTCACGAACTGCTTCGTGAAGAGCAATAATCTCTACATGGTTCGAAGAAGTAGCGACGAAGGTCTATTTAGTAGACCTCTAAGATATTGCGGTCTTACCCATGGTGAATACATAACCAGTTTGGAAACGACTTTTGTGCGGGGCAAAGAGATACCCAGCATCAGCAAAACCTTCCAAAACACTTATGTTATTTTGGGATGGGGAGAGGGAACGCAGACCACTGTTGGTGGCATTCTTGACATATGATGGGTCCGAATCCATCGTCTCTCTATAGGGATAGAACAAGCCCATATCAATCGTACTACTTAGGTATCGAAAGATATCTTTAACACCAATCCAATGACGTCGTGTTGGCGCAGAGCTATATCTAGCTAACAAGTTCACGGCAAATGAGATGTCTGGTCTTGTGCATTGTGCTAAGTACAATAATGCGCCTATTGCACTTAGGTAGGGCACTTTTGCCTCTAGCACATCTTCATTGTCCTCTTTTGGATGGAATGGATCCTTCTTTGGATCTAGACTATGGACAACCATTGGGGTGCTTGAAGGCTTAATTTTATCAATATTGAAACACCTAAACATATTTTGGGTATAAGTTGATTGATGAATCAGGATACCATTTTCAAGGTGATCAAGTTCCAAACCGTGGCAAAACCGTGTTTTCCCAAGATCTTTCATCTCAAACTCGGATTTTAAGTGTTCAGTGGTTTCCCTTAACTCTTTAAAGGTGCCAATTATGTTCATGTCATTGACATAAAATGCTACTATTGCAAATCTAGAACTTGTTCTTTTTATGAACACATATGGGCATAGTTCATTGTTAACATATCCTTTCCCAATCAAGTAGTCACTTAGACGGTTATACCACATCCATCCGGATTGTTTCAATCCATATAGTGAGCGTTTCAACCTTATTGCAAAAGCGCTCCATGGTTTAGAGCCAGTTGATTTGGGTAACTGAAGTCCATCAAGAACCTTTATGTATATCTCTGTATCTAGATCCCCATATAGATACACAGTAACCACATCCATAAGCTGCATGTTCAGTTTTTCAGAAACTACCAAACTAGTAAGGTAGCGGAATGTAATGATGTCCATTATAGAAGAATAGGTCTCCTCGTAGTCGATTCCAGGGCGTTGTGAGAAGCCTTGCGCCACAAGGCGAGCTTTGTATCTTACAATCTCATTTCTCTCATTACGCTTTCTAACAAATACCCATTTATGACCAACTGGTTTGGTGTTGGGTGGTATTGGCACAACCTTTCCAAATACCTTTCTTTTCGCTAGAGAATTAAGTTCTGCCTGGATCGCATCTTTCCATTTCGGCCAATTAGCTCTACGTTGGCATTCATCAACAGAGAGTGGTTCGATGTCATCGGTCTCAATAATCTCACGCGCTACTGAATACGCGAATACATCATCAATGACGATGAAGTTTCTTTCCCACGTCCCATGTACACTAGTGTAATTTACAGAGATCTCTACGTTCTCAGGGATAGGTTCTGACATTGAGGCGTCCCCCAATGATGTCTCTTGGACATAACCATAATCTGGAACATTCTCATGGGACAGATTTTGAGTATCGATGATCAAAGGATTTGTTTGTGCCTTATTCGCTCTCTTTCTAGGGTGAGTATCCTTTGAACCAATCGTTCTACCATCTTCCTCGCGGGACTTGCGGCCATAGAGGCCACATCACTACCAATATGGGCAGTGGCACCATCTCCTGGTACCTCAGGAGAGGCGTTACGTCTAGTATTTGGGACGTCAATCCTTGCAGACACGTTTGCAGCAGGTATATGTGATCTCGTCACTTTAGCAACACCAGAAAACACATCAGGCAAAGTGTCTGCTATGTTTTGGAGCTCGATTATTCTTCACACTTCAAGTACGGACTGTGCGATACGGGGATCGAGATGAGATATAGTGGGGACAGACCACGACAATTCCTATCGTTCCTGTTGAACATCTGTATTTTTATCTCCCCCTAACAACGGAAAGACTATCTCATCAAAATGACAATCCGCAAATCTAGCGGTAAAGAGATTGCCTGTCAAGGGTTCCAAGTAGCAGACAATGGTTTGAGATTCATATCCAACATAAATGTCCATTCGTCGGTATGGACCCATCTTAGTACGTTGTGGCAGAGTAATGGGCACATAAATGGCACACCCAAAGTTGCATAAGTGTGATATCAGGCTTGTACCCAGTCACTAGCTATAACGCAAAATAAGGTTAGGTGGCAGTGGGTCGTAGACGAATTAGCGTCGCTACGTGCAGTATTGCATATCCCCAAGCGGAAACAGGGAGATTGGTGCGCATAACCAATGTCCGTGCTATCATCTGTAGTCTTTTGATAATAGCTTCCACGAGACCATTTTGGGTATGAACATGTGGAATTGGATGCTCGACATTAATTCCCAGTGACATGCAATAGTCGTCGAACATTTTCAATGTAAACTCCCCAACATTATCAAGTCGAATTGACTTAATTAGATGGTCAGGGTAGTGAACCCGTAGACGGATAATCTGGGTGAGGAGTTTAGCATAAGAAGCATTTCGAGTGGATAACAGCGCGACATGTGACCAACGTGTCGACACATCAACCAATACCATAAAATATTTAAAGGGTCCGCATGATGGTTGAATTGGTCCACATATATCCCCTTGGATTCTCTGTAAGAACAGAATGAGTATTTTGGGATCCTTTGCGTTGGATTGTCTCGGTCCTAATTTCCCCAAGGAACAGGCTTTGCAAAATGAGCAAGGAGCCTTAGAAGCAACCAATGAGGATTTTGGTTGGGCCTGAGCGTCTATAGCACTATTAGAAACAAAATGTGTGACTACATCACCCATCATGGCGTTGGAACCATGGAAAGTGGCATCCATGGCATCTTGGCCATGGGGATGAACATCCATGGCATCATGGCCATGGGTGGCGCCATTTATGGCGTTGTCACAAGGGACATTCATAGCCCTATGGCAGCGATGGACAGTGGCGGTGGCGGCGGTCACACTAAGTCTGGGAATCAACCATTGATTCTTGCTTCGTTTCGCTCTAAAGAATGGATGTCTGTGTGAAGTCTTTAGTATACAGATCATCATATCACGACTAGGATGTCCTAGTCGGTCATGCCAAAGCCAATATATGTCAGAATCCAAGAGATCTTCTCTTATCACGTTATTGGATTCAATTGGTCGAATTGTAATGACGTAAAGTCCACTAGATTGACACATAAGCTTCTCTAAGATGCGCTTCCGTCTGCAATCATTAGAGGTAATGCAAAGAAACTCTTTAACGTTCTCAGTATGCGTTTTCGCATGGAATCCGTTAGCTTTTATATCTTTAAAGCTCAACAAGGTTCGATTTCCTTAGGAGCGTAGAGAGCTTCTACGACATTAATCAAGGTGCCATTTGGCAATAGGAATTGGGTCATTCTATGTCCTTGAACTAAACCTGATGGCCTAGCCATCGTAGTCACAGAGGAATATGTAGGCAACATCTCTAAGAATAATTGCTTATGTCGTAGAATGGTGTGCGTAGTCACACTATCCGCAAGACATTGTAGTTCTACAAAATCCATTCCTAAAAGAAAAGCTCGTAATTAAAAGGGAGTCATCAAGAAAAGAACTCAACTTTTACTAATAAGCCAAACAGAATTACATCATTATTTCTTTAGCCAAAGAAAATCTAATCCAATAAACCAGCTAATGCAAAACAATGGCAATCGTCTAACTTCTTTCAGTAACTCCAACGCAAATGTGACTAGGTGAATAGAGAGATGTCGGTGGAGCAAGGCTCGCTTAAGTACCATTAATCTCAAAACCTTCCTAGACATCACATTTACTTTGGGTGAGCCTACTTTGAAGAAAGACTAAACCATTGGCATTTACTACAAAAATAATATGGCAATTGCCTACATCTCTTGAAAAATAAAAATGACTTAATCAAAATCGCCAATTTCTTGGCCCTTGAAGTCGTCCATCCTAAGAGCGAGATCGTCATCTTGATCATCTTGCTCCATAGAATGTGCTTCCCTTGCTTCACAAAACGCCTTGTATGCGTCTGCAACATTCTGGGATACTCTACATACTTTGGCTCAATGTCCGGATGATCCACACCAAAGACAAACATCATTATGGTCAAGCTCCCTTGATCGAGGCACCTTTGGGGCGCTATTTGGATGGCCATTACCCTTGGTGGTGTCACCACCATGGCCGGAAGCTCCGCCTCTCTCTCTCTTCACACGTTGACCTCCACGGTTCTGTGCACGCCTTTCTTGGCAGTTTCCTTCCGCTTTAGGGTGACTGTATGGACCAAAACGTCCAGAATTATCCCTACTCTTAGGGTTTCGCTCCTTGCGTCCTCCCTTGGGCGTTAGACTCCGGAATAGACTTTGTTCTCATGGGTCTAGAGTTATAGTTCTTCACAAGGATATTGTCGTGCTTCTCAGCTATGTTCATGGCACCAATAAGCTCATGAAACCTTTTGATACATCCTACATTTACATCAATCTGATAATTCTTAGCAATCATCAGTGCAAAGACGAGGAAGTTAGAGAGAGTCTTCTCGATCAACATCGTATCAGTGATGCTCTTTCCATAGAACTCCATTAAAGACTTGATACGAAGGGCTTTCGAGTTATAGTCAAGTACAGACTTGAAATCATAGAAACGGAGGCTATGCCATCTCACTTCTAAATCAAGAAGCAGGGAGTCACAAACGTTGCCAAATCGCTACTTGAGTTCCACCCATAGTTTTATGGGTCCTCTTCATTGAGGTATTCACTTTGGAGCCCATCATTCATGTGCCTTGTTAAGAAAATTATGGCTTTAGCTTGGTTTGCTTTAAAAGCGCCATCTTGCTCGATAGTGAGCATGTTCTGACTTGGCTTTTGGATGTTTTCCAGAATTCCATCAGCCTTAAGATGTTGGCGAACATCACTAACCCACCTGTGGTATCCTGCGCTTGTTGTCACCAGTGGAACAAAGTTTAACTTGTTCAAGTTACTCATCTTGAAAAACAACAAAAGATTAGGGGTAGTTTTGGAGCGAAAAAGGCTACCACGAAAACAATAAAATTTCTGAACATAGTCGCTTCCAAGAAATTAGGGATTTCTGAGCATAATTACTTCCAAGAAATCCAATTCCAAGAGGGGTTTGGATTAGATTGAAACAACGATGTTTGTGGTTGATCGTTTCTTCTCAACAAACTCTAAGTTTGGAGGACTCTACAAGCTCCAAGCTTGGAGTGAGCATGAACCCCCACAGTTAGGCTTTTGGTCTCCCCTATGAAGAAGAAAGGGGGGGGGGGTAGAAGAAGGGAGGTTGCAAGTCCCCGAGAAAAAGAAGAGAAAAGAATAAAAAACTTCAAAAACAGAAACTTTTAGAAAAATTTACCTTGAAAAGTCACTGGAAAATTTGACCGGAAAAAGGTCGCCGGAGATGGCTGGAAAAAGCTGTCGTAGGTCATCAGAAACTAGTGGCCGGAGATGGTCTGCGGTGGTCAAAGCTAGGCTGGGCTATGCGGGGCTGCTGCAGGGGCTATGCAGGCAATCTATCGGCAAGTGCTCGGCAGGCGCTCAGCGGGTCTCGGCAGGTGTCGACAGTTCTCGGCAGGGGCTGCGCAGGGCTCTCGGCAGATGTTGACTAAGGCAGGCACAGGGGTGCGTAGGTCTCGGTAGGGCTGTGTAGGGGTCTCGGCAGGGGAGGCGCAGGGCTCTCGGCAAATGTCGACAGAGGCAGGCACAGGGGTGCGCAGGTCTCGGCAGATCTTGGCAAATGTCGACAGATATGCAGGGGTACGCACAAGGCAGGGGCCGGTTCAGGTGGATTTCGGCCGGTTTTGGTGGTTCTGCCGCTAGTTCTGGACTCCTGGAGATTGGGGCTTCAATATGTGGGGCGGTGGATGCTGAATTTTAAGGGCTACGAAATTCAGGTTTTAGGGTTAGAGCTTCGTGTTGATATCGCGTTTTAGAGAAATGGGAATTGAGAAAAAATTGATGTGTATTCTCATTGATAATAGGGGCCTCTTTATATAGAGGATTACAATACATAGAATCTGAATTGTACAAGGAAATGTAATCATACATTGAATGGATATCTCTAAAATTCTTCGAGATTATCTCTAATTAAAACCCTATTACCACTAGGTCATGTAACCTAGAGTTTGGGTCAGACACACAATAGAGATTTACTTGAACAAAAATCATATTAGGCTAATAGGCCACAAAAAGTCAATCTTGTCATTCTATTTGAATCGACATATTAAGGGTACAAAACAAATATAAAAATATTACATCTCAAAGAAACGTTGGATCAAAATCACAGTTCAAACCTACTTTTCACGCGAGCAATCCAAAATGTCAGGGCATTATGGATAGATCAAAGTAACAGCTAGAAGTCTTAGTGTAAATTCTCAAATCCCCAGTTGTTGCTTTTTTAATCTTTTTATTTCCATGTGAACTGACCTCATATTCCATACATTAGCTATATTAGAGACCGTTCGGAAAGTAAGAAATTGTACCGGTAAAATTTAAAAATTGCAGACTTATTGACAATAAAATGAGTATTATCATTTTTTTTAAGGACACTGCAAATAGTAAGAGCTAAACTTTTTAATAAAAAGCAAAAGTTTCAACAGAGGGACATAATATATTCAAAATGGTTTATCGACCCTAAAAATGAATAATTTAGATATTATCATGTGTTTCATTTAACTAAACAAACTTATCAAAAAAGAAACTAGTTAAGCGAGTCAAATGTAGTTTAGTGTTACTTGACCATAGGTATATAAAAGGTCTTTTTAAATGTACCTACCAAATATCTTAGTGCACCGATGTAAATTTTTTATTTTCATAAGAATTTCTAAGTATATTAAGCAAATTTTCCTGAAATACGCCCTCTACCCAATCGTGACATAGTCGAAGGTTTTTTGAGATTGGGATCCTCATTTCTGTTCCATGACTTGTTTTCAGGATTCCATAGGCAAACGCCAACTTTTCACTATGGTTGGGAGGTCATAAACGCCATGGAAAGGGAAAAAAAAACTTGTTCTCAACCAGGAAAAAAATATATTTGTATATACATACATATGGAAATTCTTCTATGCACCAACAGTGTAAGATACTCAACAGTAATAAGATGATCACAACCTTTGATATTTATAATAAACCGTTTTTTTAATAACCAAAAAGTATATTTGAAGTAATCCAACCATCTATTCATGTTGGTGTAAGTACATGTTGATGTTTTAAATCCTTTCTCACATACATATAATTAATTAAGACTATCCTTTGGAATCTTCTGGAGTTTGCCTATTAACTTGAGCAAATACATGTTATGTTGCTTCAAGGTTGCATCGAACAAAGTCTATGATGCTTTGCTGAGAATGAGGGTGAGCAAGCTTATGAACCATTTATTTTTCAAAAAAAAAAAAAAAAGGTTTATTAACCATTTTCATCCAGATAGACGAACCATATGCAGATTCATTTAGAGATTATCAAATTTAAATCAAGAATCAAACTTGGGTTAGGATTTCGGATGGAAGAATTGGTACAGGATATTTGCTAGGAACAAAAGTTCTTTTTATCTTAATTTATGGTTGTTTTAGGAACTCATTTTATGTCATAATTGGATACAGGGGTATTTTAGAGAAATTTACTGGGTGCATTTGAAAATTTTGATGAAAATAAAAAATTTACTGGATGTAAAAATTTATTAGGTGTATTAAGATATTTATTGGGTACATTTACAAAGACTCTATATAAACTATAAACTTCCTTATACTTTGGTCAAAAAAGATACAATGAATAACTATTGTTTCATGAAAATAAGGTATAAATTAAATAAATTTAGGGTTCCATGTTCTCAAACTGCTCGTTGGTCCCATTTAGTTCCGAGTTAGTGTGATGTTATTTGAATGGTGTTTTTGATGGATCTCATAAAAACAAATAGGGAAAATCGTTCGTATAGTACCTGACCTTTGCCTCATTCTAAACTTCAGTACCTCACGTTCAGAAAATATCAGAACGGTACCTGAGGTTTCGACCCCGACCGAAGATCGGTACCTAGTGTCGTTAGTTCCGTTACAAAAACTGACGGCTGGCATATTTTGATCATCAAATGACCAATTTACCCTTTAATTTTTGTTTTCTTTAGTTTTTTTTTTTTATAAAATAAATAATAATAAAAAAAAGCAAATATTTTTGCCCACCACCAAGGCAAACCCGATCCAGACGCACCACCACCATCCCAACGCCGCCCTTGACGGACAATCTCTGTCGCTGCACCAGAAAAAACAACCTTTGGAACAAAACCGGGAGGGTCCAAGCATCGACCCCAGCCCACGACAATTTTTCACATCCAGCCCATCCACCACCATCGCACCTCTCAGACCACCGCGCCGTTGCTTGCGGACCTTGACGACTGTAGAACACCAGCAGATCAGATCGTCCACCGCCACAATCCCATCCCTCGAGAGCCCGAGCAGAAGGATCGCTGCGCTGTGACTCCCTCCGCCCCCTGCTGTTATGCGATCCGAAACCACATCACACCCAAACTCCATATGATCTGTGATGTATCTAGCCGGATCCATCCACAAACCCGGAATCCAGACCGAGTGCGCCCTTCAGCCACACGATGGAAAACCACCCTCGGCCACACACCTTTCTTTTGTGCAACCACCGCCGCCACCTGAAAACAATGAAAAGGAAGGCCATCCAACCCCCATCTCTGATCATCTACACACATATCCCGTCCGGCCGCACTCGACACACGTCGACCTGGCCAGAGGCCAAGGCAAGCATGGCGGCAAAGCTGGACGAGTGGACTCTCTCTCTTAGGGTTCTCTCTGGTCTCTCTCTGCTAGCTTTTGTTTTGGAACGATCTTACTTAGCCCATCATTACCTGGCTATATAATTAAATTTCAGTTTGGAGGAGAATTGCAGAAATTGGAATTTTAAGGTGTTATGGTCACTGCGGGTTCATTGTTTTCCCTTCCTTGTACATTCTGTTGTTGAGGTTCCTCTGATGAATCTAGGGATGAGAGAGAGAATTCTGGGTTTGCTGGGTTTCAGAGAGAGAAAGAGAGAGAATTCTGGGTTTGAATGGGAACTAGAGAGAGAGAGAGAGAGAGAGAGGCACAGTAGGGAGAGAGAAAAAAAAATAGAAAAAAATGTTTTGATAGAAAAAAATAAGGGATTAAGACATGAAAAGACGAAAATATCCTTCAGTTATCAGTTTCGGTAACGAAGCTAATGGCACTAGGTACCGATCTTCGATCGGGGTCGAAACCTCAGGTACCGTTCTGATATTTTCTGAACGTGAGGTACTGAAGTTTAGAATGGGGCAAAGATCAGGTACTGTACGGACGATTTTCCCAAACAAAAATAAACCAAACCATCAGTGAAAACTAAAAAGGCAGTTAATTAACAAGTGTAGCATGAGATATAATCACACCACAATATCGTTTTAAATATGCATGCATGCATGCAAATGATACCAATTCACATGTATCTTTGTTACTTTAAACATCTAGAAAAAGCAAAGAATAAGAGTTCCAAGATGGCGGTAATACCATTGGATTTGGTACTTTCTTTCCGACACTAATTGGAGAAAGTGAAAAATGAAAATGCTTATTGTCATTGAGAAGCTCTGGAGCAATATCTTCCAGATTTTTTCTTTGTGAAATCCAAGAACCCATCTGGCCGGGGTTTTGAACCAGAGAGAGTTTGGAATTGGGTTTTACAAAAGCTTAATGATTATAGGAACTTTTGGAGAGGACAGAGGGTTTGGAGCAGAGGGAACATGATGGCCTCCATGCTTGCTTACATACATCTCCATGCCTGAGCCTGACTCTATAGTTATAGTGCCTTACTGATTGACCTTCCCTTGCTAAGCTTACTCAGACAAACACAGACACTCACAATTATTATCAATGGCTTCATTGGGTAGCTGCGTAGCCTATATCCTATAGGGAATGGGGTCTCTCAATTACATGGATCTCTCTTGGAACTCCCCCCACCCACCCTTTCTCTTAAGAGTCTCGACCCTACCCTGCCATTTCAGTGACTCATCATTACCAGTTAGCCTTCTAGACCATGCTAAAGAGTTGTTGTTTTTTACCGTATGGACAATGAGTACGGCTACACTTGTCAAATCTGCAACAATGTTTTTTTTTTTTTTTTTTTTTCGATTAAGTTTTGTTAAGTTCATCTGTTCATTTGCTTCAAATGTACATCTGATGCCCTAGACTAATCTCGAGTTTGCTAAACTGATTAGTTACAAAATTAGTTTATTACTTTTGTGTTAGCCACTGATGAATCTGTTACAAAGAGAGCAGAGACAATCGTCTAAACTCGAGACCTTTTCATGCAAATGAATTTAATTTGAAGTTCAATTATTTATTTTATGTGTAATTCTTCAAAGATTTAAGTCAAGTTACTAGATGATTAGTCTCAAAACATTTAGAAAAATTCCATCACTTGATTAAAATATATTACAGGATAGACGAGTTTGTATTAAACTGATAGCTAGAAAGAATTTTGAGTGCTAGCTTGTTTGTTTATCGGAAACTTTTTTGTAGCATGAATCCTTCGAATGCTTTAATTCATATTCAAAGAAAATATTAAAACAACCATTGAAGAAAATACCCATTAGATATACAGAACTATATATTGAACGAGTGAAGCGATACTTTTAACCTACTGAACTATTAAAGGAATACCCTTAACCATGATCTGCCATCCAAAATGGATAAGAATTTCTTTGCTTCTGCTATGAATCATGGAGCTTTGAAAAGGAAGCGAATAAGACAGCGGAGAGACAAAGCCAAGGCAGCAGAAAACAAGTGAAGGAAAGGGAACAAGTCACGGAGCAGATCAATGATGCTTGCTTGGAGCAGCAATTGAGAGAGATTCGGTTTCTAGCCTTTGGGAAAAATAAGAAAGCACGAGAGGAATGATGTGGCGTGTTTGGAGGATTAATATATATCAAATATTGCATTATTCTCTCCTCTTCCCTCGTCTCTTCTCTCTCTAACCCCATCTCCCATCCTTCGAGATAGATCTTGCACTTTGGTCTGGAAGAAGGGCTCGAGAACTCGAACAGTGTGTCCGTGCCAAACAAAACTTAAGAGTAATATAACGAAAATTCTACTGTGGATCGTGGCCCACAGAAATTCTACTATGGACCACGGTTATATTTGGCGCGTGCTGTTAATGCGTGGTTTGCTGGCGAGTGGAATATGAATATGAGGTTGTGGGTCCCATCGCGCGCTGGATTTGGGTGATTTTTGTACTCGTTATCTATTTCCGACCACCTGCAGAAACAAATCCATTCAAATCTTCCTAAATTTGATTTTCGACTAGATATAGTTCCAAGCTTATCTAGCAATCTGTTGTCAAAGCTTGCTAGAAAACCTGGTTAATCCCCAAAAGTCCTCGATTTCAAAACCATAAACATAGGCCTAAACGCCGGTAGAGCCAAACCCTTCTTCAACTCTAACAGTGCGGTCCAAATCCTCAACCTCCATAACATTAGGGGTGATGATCTTCTCTATTATCAGCTGTGAAATCCTATCACCTGCCTTGATCTCAAAATCGACATCGGCTCCTCCTCGCAACCCTTGTCACAGAAATCCAGAAACCCAACTATAGATCAGGTCGGAGTCGACGGCAGGCTACAAAACCCTGGTCTGAGCATGGACCCGCGTGGAGAAACAAACCCCTCGATTCATTGTGGCGCGAGGGGGTGAGGCGGAGGAGATCACAGCCGTCGCATTCATGGTGGTTGTGGTGGCAACGATTGTAAATCCGGTCAGGAGGAGAGAGGGAGTCGAAGCCGAGATTGTGGTTGAACTGAACCGACAGGAGATGAAGGCGAGGTTCTGGGCCGAGGGCAGCGAGGCTATATATATATATATATATATATATATATATATTACTCTACATAATCAGCCGTGGTTATGTAACCGCGCTTGTCGATCACGCGCTGAATTTCGGCTTGGTGCAGGTGGACCTTGATCCACAGAAGACTCTTCAGTAATATAATTATTCAGGTAACCTTTGTTTTTTAGGTTTCACTTGGGTTAGAATATTATCCAGACCACGCAGACCAATATCTAGAAAATTATATCCCAAAATACTTTACACATTGTACTCAAACAACCAAAAATGACGATTCAGTCAATTTATTGACGAGTTGAGCCGATATAGTGATCCGACCGCCTAAATTACAAATTTTTTCAACTTCTGTGCTATGTTTTTGTGACCATGTGGGGGCAAAATGTGACTTGGGAGATTATAGCCACTTAAAACTCCCTAACATGCCTTGTTTGCTTCAAGATCTATAACTTTAACACCTAGGATGTATCATATCATTCATTTTTTGGTGGGAGCCAATCCCCCATCCACTAGATTAGGGTTTGGGACAATTTCTTTTTCCTTTCAGAAAGGGTATGATTTTAATCCAATTGTAATGGAAACCTAAAAAAGGTATATATGCACCAATTAAGTTTTTTTTTCTTTTTCCTTTTTTGGCTTGCTAATTAATTAAGGCCTTCTGGGTCATAAGTGGAGGCTCTAACCTAAAATAAAAATGCCAAACAACTTGAGAATACTAATTTCTTTACTAGTATAAAAGGTTTAGTTACGTTAGGCATCTCCACCATTCTAGAATTTGATTGGCCTTTTGGAAGCTCTAATTATCAAGGTTCCTCTAACATGTGGTTGACTTCTTATTTGCAGATTTCATTTACTGTCTGCACACTTCACAATGCAGAATGGCCGGTGAATAATTGAAAGTTTTTTTTTCGACAAAGTGAATAATTGAAAGTTAACAGTTCACTAATAGAATTTTTAATTTGAAAGAGAAGTACCTTTACATCAGTGACAACTTTTCAATTAAACTACTTGTATTTTTTTTTTTTTTAAAGAACTTGTAACCTTTTTCAAAAAACATATTTTCTAATTTGGGGTGGGAGTATAATTAGTTTACTTTGTCATGTCTTTGTTTTTTTGGATATATGGGGGCCAAAAGGCCCTACTTTGTCATGTCTTACCTCATAAAAAAAAATTACTTGGAATTGAAAGTTACACTAAAAAAAGGTTCTGAATTTGCAAGGACATTTGGAGAAACTTTGTTCTTAAAAGATAATCTTACTGAATAAAAACCAAATTTAATGTCTTAGACTAATAACTACATAACACAAGACCTCAAATGACTAAAAGCACCAAGAGACCAGAGAGAAGACTCATATATACTATGGTACAAGCATCCACGATAAAATATTTAATTGATAAGTGGATATTGTGCAATTTTTGAGGTGTACCAGATTATTCCATGTAGGTAGAATCTATTCTAGTAGTCACTCATCAAGATTGGAGAGTTGGTTGTATACATGCATCTCGGGTAAGTCTTAGATATGGTTAGAAACTTGATTTAGTAATCTATTTTAAATAGTGTTACTAAGTTACGTTGGTGCAACAGTACAAATCACATGAGAAAATCATGTTACTCATTTGTCCTATTGGGTTTAGTGGCAAGACATTTTGATTATGAAAGAAGAAAAGTCATAAAAAGACTTATCGGATCACACCACTCAAATCTTCTACCAAGAGCTTGATTTCCATTTACAAAAGGAATCAAAGCTTGAGAGTGAAAACCCATCAACAAGTTCATGATGAAACAGTAGAACCAAAATTTTCCAAGGCTGTAGCCATCTTACATTCTTACTTATGCTGCTTTCAGTTGTGCACCGAGTCACTAACAGAAACGCTGTATGAGAGAGTGGTGGGTTCCATACGTTCAGGCAATATTTCTGCGCGCATGGTACAGTAGCACTCACGGATGCTCCTCAGTGCTTCAGAAAAATACACTCTTCTCAACACAATCTTAGTACGCCAAAGTGTGTGTGAAATTGCCTTTGCCAACAACAACAAAAAAGTGTTTACGAAATTGCGCGAGTGAAAAGCATGACAACATATATGGCATGGCGGCTAAGCCCCCTTGTTCGTTCCATGATCCATCGGAGACTACTACAATTGTCAAATTTGTTTGCTTAACTAGAAAGGAGGTATGCACTCTTAATAAGACGACTTCTTTAGCTCGTCCGATTACTTTATCTTCATTTATTGAAGAGTTTTTATCACCACTAAGGTCAAAATTTTCTTGCACCGGACAACATGATACCCAACTTTCAAAAGTGATCAAAATGATACATAATTTTTTAAAAACAAATAAACTTAATACCCAACTTTCAAAAGTGATCAAAATGATACATAAAGTTTTAAAAACAAATCAACTTGATACCTAGGTTTAATTTTTTGTAACTTTTTGTTAAAATTGATTACGTATGGTGCGGTGTTTTGTGGGGTTCTAATAATATTTTACACAAAAAACTGTTTTTCAATTATTTTTTTATTTTACTTTGTTAATTCTCTTCTTCTTCTATCTCTACCTCTCTCTCTCTCTTCCCATTTTTCTTTGTTTTTTTAGAAGTTAGGAAACATCCGAACTTTATTTGTTTCTACGATCGATGGTAGAATTGAAATTGAACGGAAGATTTTTTTTAAAATTCGATAGAAGAAGAAGATTGAGTTATAGATGGTTGATGGCCCTCTGACCACAAATCACTTCAATTTTCAGGCTTGATTTTGCATTTGATTTAACAAAGAAGTTACAAAAAATAAACCGAGGTATCAAGTTGATTTGTTTTTAAAACTTTAGGTATCATTTTGATCACTTTTAAAAGTTGAGTATCAAGTTGATTTATTTTTAAAAATTTAAGTATCATTTTGATCATTTTTAAAAGTTTGGTATCATTTTATTCGGTGCAAGAAAGTTTTGACTCCAATAGTGATAAAAACTCTTTATTGAAAGCATTTCGACAACCATCTTGTTGTTCTGTCTTTAAAATAAATTACAAAGTAAAGCATTGCTAGACTAATACGAGCATTATTTGGTGAATAAATTCGATGACTTAAAAGAGTTATCAGCATTGTTGTCCCGAACTGATGGTGTGGTGGGACATAATGTCTTCAGATTAGAACACAATGAGGGCCAAGACAAGGATGGACCGAGTGTGCCATGAAGTTAGGACACATGCTAGATGATGTGTATAGGCTTGCGGGGTCGTTCATGGTGGTTGTCGGGGGGTGCACAAGGCAAAATTGAGTGGACCAATTATATATATATATAGGGTTGGAGATGATGCAAATGCATATGATTTCATTGATTTGGTTTGGGTTTGGTTTGGGGTTGGAGGAGAACCTAGAGAAGAGAATGTGGTCAGACTTATAAGGTTTAAAAGGTCAGTTGAGTCATTAGTGGGACCAAATAAGGATAATGAGTTAAGTCTTTCTAAATGCATGTTAAAGACTAGTAAATTGTCGGACTCACCTCTTAACTACTTGTACCTTGAGAAGTGTTGCTAAGCATGATTTTAGAGCTTTTGGAGCACAATAGTTATTTAAATGGTTTCATATCTTTATCTTTACAAAGTCTTGTATTCAATCGACAGTATTTCTAATTTTTATTAATAAGTATCGATTTATCTCTCAATGTGCAAGATAAGAAATGATGTTATTCGATAATATAGGTATGTTTTATAATGTTAAATCAACAAACCTTATCAATACTTATCTTTTTGTCCCTTCAATTTACCAAATTTTTTAAAAGAATGAATCAAACCCGAGTTGAAAGTTAAGACGAAGATTTTGGACACGTCAACTTTTTGCGCTTGTAAAAGGTATGGGGGAACTTTTTGTTGATGGGGTTTTTGGTTGGGTTGAGACTTTTAAAGTAAGATTTGAATGAGTTGAATCTAAATCGAAACAAACTGGTTGACCATTGGGTGATGTTGAGGTCTGTTTAAGCCAAGCCGAATAAGAAAGAGAGATATATATGAGGTTGCGTGCAGCAGAAAGAGTGAGTGAGAGGCTTGTGGGTTTCGATCGAGAATTCGAGATAGATAGTGTGTTGAGTTTGGTGTGATGCGCGTGCAGCACAAAGAGGTGGGATTGTGGTCATAATGGGGGGCTCTGCCAGCTATATCTCCATGAGATTTATTCATGACGCCATACACTTCTGCATCATTCCCTCTCTTCTTCAAACTGCAAATATTTGATTCTTCTAAACTCACATTTCTCCATCATTGCTTTCTCAAACCTCCCTCGATCTCTTAGTTTTCAAAATAGTTGCCTAGCCCTCTACATATATACACCCTACCTATACAACTATACTTGGTAGGGTATTTTCAAATTAATTGAATTTTACGAATGAGCGAGAATAAGTGACAAGCGGAACATATATAGAAGAGGATCGCCTACCGGAAGAACTTCCGGCTATTTAGTTTATTAATGGGAAATTATAGAGCAAAAAATAAGGTCGTTTTATTATTTGCCAATGTCGAATAGGTTTGTACCAAGTACTAGTATCCAGATAAAACACCTATAGTGGTAGGAAAAGATATCAAGTACAAACAAGCACAAACCTAATCAATCTGAGAAGCAAAATTAGATTCAAGGAGAAAATAAGAATCAAGAATCCCTAACAAATCGAGAATCATGGGTTAATAAAACAAACTTGCAAATTGAGGCAGTTCTGACCAAAGATAAATGATCTTACTACGCAAACCTAAGGTGCAATGATTTCCACACGATTGTTAAACAACACAGACCGCAAGCCAACACGGAAAAGACTGATGCCGGCTAAGGGAAGTTGTGAAAGGGTGACGGAGAAAGGCTACGCAAGACCTCGAATATGAAAAAACTAGAGTCTCACATGAAGCACGATTCCTACACTCTTAAGGTTTAAGTATTTTCTAATGAGTGGTTAAGTTTAGGACATATGTATTATCCAATTAGTAGTAGTCATAGAGATCACGGTTGTCACTGTTTAACAGGTTATTCATGAATACATATGAAGCTTGATTGTTGATATGATTTTTTAATTCGTATTAATCTTCAAAAATTGCAAATACGACGCTCTAATGAAATGCTACCATCTCTCTGTCATTCATATCCTATAACCTAACGACTATAAACAAAGAACTTTAAGGGAAGTTTCTTTATCAACTATCATTTAGAATTATTGACATAATCTTCAACCATAGTCTTGAATTAAAAGCCAAGGAGACCAGAAATGTGATGAGCTAACTGGCCAAGTAATTAAGGTCCTTAGGAGTTAGGATGGCTATGAAACTTGCGTGGAAAGCCCACCAAGCACTAATTACTTCCTTTTCCTTCAAAGTTACTGTACCTCTATATACTTTATGTCTGTCCAAAATTAACAAGAAAATCATTATAAGAGGATTACTGTTTGTCGGTAGCTTAGCAATTTAATAAAAATTTAAACTCAAAGTATATGGGTTGTATGAAGTTGTAAATAATTAGAGCTTAAGTTACATTAAAGTTTGGCTAATCAAACTTGACGCAAGTAATAATTTTCACTCTTTTTCCTTTTTGGGGTCCAAAGTTAATTAGATTTGTTAGATATGATACCGTGTAACGTAATATATGAGAACGTAACGCGAATATTAACGTTTAAATAGCTATGGTACTTTATAACTGATTTTACGAGAGAAAATTGAATGATCTAAACGTATATTCTTCATATTTATTCAAGCGAGAGGATATTTAATATTTACGTATCCTTTTACATGATCTATTTAATCTTACAAAACACCGACTTTACAACAACAACAAAAGTGACTCGAGAAATTAAACTTGTAACCTTGCAATAACATTACAAAGCAACATGCCCTCTTATAATCACAAAGTCACCTGGTGCATGATCCTTGAATTCAACCTGAACATATAGTATAGTAGAAGGAGTAAACGAGTACGTAAGAAAGAAAGGTAGTGTTACTAAAATACAAAGATACAATCTTAGTTTTAAGTTAATTAACGTTTTTGTTTAGTTCTAATTTTGTAATAATTGGGGAACCATTGATAAAGACTTTTCTGAGTTTCTCTTGAGAGTATTGCTAATAGATTACAGTATATGTTTTTGGAGACTTAAAAGTGTGCGTGCTGTGAGAAATACAAAAGAAAATGATCGTGCCACCTATCTAGGTACATGAATTTGCATGGAGAATAAAAATGATGTGCGAGAATGGGGTTTTGATTTCGTTTTCACGTACTGGGTCTCCCCCTAATTCAAGGATATTCTCATTATTTATTAACCACGCCTGATTCTTTGTTTTCTGGGTTTGTGAAAACGAAATTATTATCATGACCTAAAATATTCATGAATACTTTTGCCACGTCTCCCTATCAGCCATTCAAATGTTTGGAGTGCTCATATCAGAGACTTTCCCCTTCTTTTTCTGAATTTGTTTATACCTTCTTGTACGCAAAATCTATAAACAGCAAACTGAGCTTAGCAGCAATGTTAATGATTCTTGTCATGCAAAGGAACAGATCTATTTGTAGCTTATTATTATGTCTGTAATTTAACAAGCTACGACTTAGGTATAATGACTTTGAATAGCCCATTTGATGACAGTTCCTTGAGCAATTTTAACCCAAGTTTCCCATAATTTGGCAGCCAACACATAATTACCTTCATCAAAACTTTGCCATCATAAGGGTTTTTGGTCCTTGTCACAACATTCACAATTTGCTGGCTAATCACAACCTACTTGTTAATACAAAAAACGTATATGTAGGGTTTTGTAGCTCTGAAGGTCAAAAGTATTACCTATACGTTTGATGTTTCAAGTTTTAATTTTGATCATCGTTGCATATCGCTTTGATATATAAAAGAAAATGAAACTAATAAGGCCAACTCATTTGCCTAATGCTTACTATTAGTACAATCACTACACCAAAAATATGTTGAAGAAAACCATATTCAGTAAACCCTAGGAACCCTTTTAGGGCCTCCCCTGTTTTCTGCTGATTTCTGAAAATAACAAGAAACAGAATTGGGGGCAATAATGCATTGTTTTGGATTTGTTATCCCACATGTACGAGAAGATCGGACTAAGTGGAGAAGTGCTTGTTGAGATCATATAATTGAGAAAAGACCGAGCATTAAAAAAACTAAATTAGTATTGCGCATGGGCATAAATTCCGTTTCTTGTACCCGCCACTGTTTCTCTGTAAAAATCCCTGTGCTCAAAGATTTTGCAGAGAATAAAAAAAAAAAAAAAATCGTTGTAAGCAACTCTCACTATTCACTAAGCATATCAATATCATCATCCTTATTCTCACTTCTTCATAATGCCTGCAATCATGATTCTTGGTTGCCTCACCCGCATGCTTCTCTCTCCTTCTCACTCACTCTCTCACTCCTCCCTCCCTCCCTCCACCTACCTATAAATCCCACACACCCCACCTCTCTCTCTCACCTCACAATCCCTCACTAAATTCTCCCATCTCGCTACTCGTTTCTTTCCCGTTTTACTGTCCCAGTCCCTTTCTTCAATGGCACTCTCTGGTTTCGAAGGCTTCGAGAAGCGTCTGGAGCTCCACTTCTTCGGGGACGACCCTAAAAATGTAGGGCTCGGCCTGAGACTCCTCGACTTCGAGACCTTGGACGAGCAAATCCTACAGGCCGTGCAGTGCACCGTGGTCTCCGCCGTAGCGAATCACTACTTCGACGCCTACGTGTTGTCGGAGTCGAGTCTCTTTGTTTACCCTACCAAGATCATCATCAAAACATGTGGGACCACTCAGCTCCTGAAGTCAGTGGCGCCGCTGCTCCACCACGCGTCGAGCCTGGGCCTCACTCTCACCTCCTGTCGCTACACCAGGGGTAACTTTATCTTCCCCGCCGCACAGCCTTTTCCCCACGACAGCTTCCAAAACGAGGTCGTTTACTTGGAAGACTCCCTCCCTGACAGCCTCTGCTACCGGAAGGCCTCCGTCATGCCCTCCAAAACCCCATCACACTCGTGGCACGTGTTTTCTGCTTCAACTGAAGCGACGTCGTATCCCCTCAACGGCGACGTAATGTACACCATTGAAATATGCATGACGGAGCTGGACCGTGACCTGGCGCGGAGCTTTTTCCAGCGGCCGGGAAGTGGAAAGAACGGTGACACCGCCGGAAAAGAGATGACGGAGATCACCGGAATTGGAGAAATCATTCCCGGTGCTTTGATCTGCGACTTTGCTTTCGACCCGTGCGGGTACTCCATGAATGGTATCGACGGCGATCGGCACTCCACCATTCACGTAACTCCGGAGGACGGGTTTAGTTACGCGAGCTATGAGTGCGTGGGTTCGGTGTACGACTGCGACGACGTCGTTCGGGTGCTGAAGAGGGTGTTCAAGGTGTTCCGGCCGGCCACCATGTCGGTATCCACCACGTGCGCAAGCCACGAGGTGTGGACGCTCGTCGCCGGGGCTCTGGAGCCGCTAGGAATGAAGTGCCGAAGTTGCGCCGTGGATGAGTTCCCGGCGGCCGGGAACGTGGTGTACCAGACGTTCACGACTCACCGGAATAAGTAGGAATGATCGAGTTTCTTTATTAGAATTAGCTGGGAAAAACTTTAGGGTGGTCGAGGATGATGATGATGATGGTGTTGATCAATGTGGTGTAGAAAGCAAAAAGGTGGGGGGATAAATTAGAGATGATGATGTGGAAGCAAGGATGGATGGGAGAGTATGAGCGAGCATGAAATTCGAATGGAAATGATAGTGCACCCCACTTACGCTTGTCACGCCTGAGAATTTTGAGGTGTTTGTGTAGTGGGGGTGTGTAAAAGTGATGCTGATATTGTTTCTTGTTGAGAGGTTTACTTGTTTCTATTCTAGGTCTATCTATCTATCTCAATTCTATTCATTTTCTTTCTTCAAATTGGTTTTTTTTTTCCTGTTAATTCTCTCTATTTTGATCTTTCTTCCACTACATCATAATGCTCCCATCGTCTCCTCTCTTATCATGTTTTTCATCTTTTGTTTGTAATTAGACTACAAATCACACATTTCATATTAGTTTTTGCACCATTTTCTTTTTTCCTTTTCAATTATATCATGCCCATAATTCAGCAAATTAAGAAAATTTGCAATATCGATATCCTACTAGTTTCCACTTGTGGCGGATATAGATGGGACGAGCAAAGACAATAATTTTGCACTTTCATTATTAATCAACTAAATGATCGAGAATTATCTTCTTCGTTGTTCTTCCTCTTCCTTTTTTTGTCATTTTTCTTATGCGATACAGTAAGAAAATGCGCGTGTAAAAGGTTTCAAACAAATTGAGGTAAGGGCCGATAACTTGTGCATTTCTCCTACAAGAAAATCCTAAAATGCAACCATAATTGAAACTAGCTGGTTCTAAAATCTGGAGTAAATTTCTCATCAAAATAGATTATTTCATCTAGTGTCATCCTTGATACCCTCAATTAATTACAAACATATTAATAGGCGAGAAACTTGTCAATTTCATCGGAATATCGTAAGCTTGTTTTTTATATTTTTATTTTAGTGGATCAATTTGCATGCATGGGGTTGGATGAACTTTTTGATGAACAATTTAATTCTTGTTGCATGATGATCCTACGCAATGGTGGCATTGAAGTCATGACACCCCTCACAATGATGTCATCCAATCCAACAGTTCCTAGCCCAGTCACTATTCATTATGAAAGGGTTTGTATGATTTTGTTTTCCTTTTTGGCTTCACGATTTATATGAACAATAAAAATGAAACATATATAACTTGCACGTGATAATTATTAACTTGAAAGTGGTACTCAGACACCCTTAAACCCAGTTTCAGATTGATTCCTGAGCTGCTTTTGGGAATGCTTATGCTTTTGGGCCTAGAGTAGGGTGTTTGGTAAAATTTTCTAAAGCTGTTTTTGGTCCAAATAACTTCTCACTAAAGCTGATTTTGAGAAGCTACCATTTCGTAGCTTTTGAAGCTGCTTTGGGGAAAAACACAGAGCAACAATAGAGACTTAGGCTTAGTTTGGGATTGATTCCTAGAGTGCTTTTGGGATTGCTTCTGCTTTTGGGCCAAGAGCATGGTGTTTGGTAAAATCTTTGAAAGCTGCTTTTGGTTGGAATTGCTTCTCTGTAAAGCCGAAATTGAGAAGCTACAATTTGTAGCTTTTAAAAACTGCTTTGGGAAAACACGGAGGAGCTCTCCACTGTTGTTTAATGAAATTGGACTTCCTGCCAATTCTGTCCTCCTCATCTCTCTTTGCCGTCATTATCATTGTCATTCCACATCTCCTCCTTCCTCTTCTTCGGTGCCTGGTTCTCCATCCTCTTCTCTCAGATCACCTTCTTCTTCAGCTCGTCGTTGTTGACGTCCTTCAATTCCTGGATTCTCGCCGGCCTCGCCTCCTTCCTCTGCGCAGACTTTGGGTCTTCTGGGTTATGCTTCTTCTCTGCAGATAGTTAAAGTCCCTGAATTCGATTCAGATAAAACTCCTAGTCTCCAACCCATGTGGGTCTTCTTCCTCACCAGCTATTAATACCCAATTCCAGTCATTTTTTTTTCTCTCTATGTTGATTTTCAATTAAAGCTCTCAACTTTGAAACCAGCTATTAGTTCCCAATTGTCCTCATTTTTCTTCTCTGTTGTTTTTCAATCCAAAGTTTCAGTCTTTAAATCAAAGCTCGCAACTTTGAACCAAAACCCACATCATGTCTATTGCTTTGGACAGAAATGGGAATAGTGGGAATGGTATGATCCCACGATCCGGGAGGTTCATCCATGGGATGCCTTGTATTTCGATCTACGTCACAAAAGGGTTTGATCAGGATCGTCGTTTGGAGTTGGAGGAGAACTCTAGTAGCTCGAGGTCCTCGTCGGTTGGTAATAACAGTGACGAGTCTAATGGGTCGTCGGAGGGTGAGGTTCAGAGCTCGTTTAAAGGGCCTTTGGACACCATGGACCAGCTTGAGGAGGTTTTGCCTGTCAAGTAAGTTAGTTGGTACTTTGTTCTTAGTTGGGTTTTGATTTAATTTGGATTTTGATTGCTTGGTGTTGTTGGTTTGCTGAATTATTGAATTGCATTTTGGAATTTGGGTTAAAAGTTTGATGCTTTATTGGTTGCTTAGCATGTTAGAGGTGTTTGTTAGATACAGACCTGGTTTAAAAGAGTTACAGGCTTGTGGGTTTTCTTTGTTAGTGATTCCATATTATACAGAAAGTCCCAAATGGGATTTGAAACAAGAAAGAAAAGAAGTACCTACTGGCTAGTATTGGTTGGGGTAATAGTTTAATGCTTGCTTGCTTATCATATTACTAGTTCTTATTGAATAAAAACTTGACTTCGAGGAATTATTAGCTGGTGTGTTTCTTTGTTCATGATCCAATATGTACTCAAACCCCAAATATTTGTATTGGATATTTAGAATAGAAAGCTCACAACTTCATCAGAAATTTGGATTTGCTTGTTTATGCTTTGTTTAGTCTTCGTGAAACTAGAGGGAATGAGAAGAATTTTCTATGTTTGAGCCTTCTGGATGTGGTTGTTATTGTTGTGTTGTGAGAAGTCCCAAGGGAAGTTGATCAAAGCACATTATTGTTTCTGTCTAAGGTTCACTCGGGGTTTGTTTTTTATTTTACTTTTGTCTCTTCCTTGGGCTTTGTTTTTGGTCTTTTACGAATCATCCAATGATGGGTAACATGTTTTACTTTTCTAGTTTTCCAGTGTCCTCAGCAACTATACGTATCTTTTAGAATAACTTTGAGGGTATTAAAAAATGAAGGCGATGCTTTCATTATATGTTGGTTTTTTCTTATACTCTAAATGCCGAGTATCAAGCCCAACTGACCCATGATTTTTCTTTAGTCAAAGAACAAAAAGATATTCAACACATGATTTTTCTTCTTAATTAGCCAAGCAAGAAAGTAAAAGAAGCAGAGGATTATAATTTGAATGTTTGACCATTTCATGGGTCCGACTCTTTGGAGGTGGTGGTAGACAGATTTTGCTTGGCTTATATATAAAGCCGAGTTCTTACTGAAAAACACAACCAAATTCATCCACCCATTTCGTGAGATAGGGGTAATCTTGATTCCTCAGTACAGACAGTATTCTCTTTTTCGATTTTTTGGTGATATTGTTTCAAGCTATACATATCAAATGTTTATCGAATTGCCTAGCTTAGCATGCTTGAACTTCCCCAGTCTGGTTTCGTTCTCTTTGTATTTTAATTTGATTCCTTTTCTGAACTATGAAATCGTCTGCTTTGGTTGTGAAGATTATTCCCAGCATTTTCAATTGATTGGAGCCATTACTTTCTTATTGTTCCTTTGATCGAATTCTTGAATCAATATGTATTTATATTCTCTGCACTATTTGCTTGGATATATTGTGGTTTTCTGCTTCCTTGTGCCGACACATGCACAAAACTCACACACAAAAAACATGAATATTGGAATACATATTTTGTTTTTGTACAATAATGATGAATGTACTCTGTATTGTATTCTATTAGAAAGAGGGCATATGTTATTTGGTTATTTGGTTTGGCATCTTTCAAGCTCTTATGTCGTAATTCAATTGGTTAGTTCTAAGGTTGCCTTTTCCCAATCTATTCTCAGCGTCCTTATTTCATCCTCTTTAGATGCTATGGTATTTTTCAGTGTCCTATTTTCCTGAATCATGCCTTGTAATTTTTCATCAAGTTCAAACTGAAGGGCAGCAACCTCTTCCTGTAAATGTAGAATTGTCTTGCCGTCTCCATCTCAACCATGTTCACCAGCTCACTTGATGCAGTTGAGTTTTAATCCATCTATAAAGATTGGTTTAGTTTGTGAACAGGTCTAATCATTACACTAGTTTGAGGTCTGGATCCTCCCCTGTATATGTTGTAGATCAAGTGCCTTTTATGTGTGGTGAAAGCTGGTCCAATAGGCTACTGCCTTACAATTCTCTTCACTTTCTTTTCAAAGTGCTGTATAATTTCGGTATTAAAAATTTAGTTTATGATTATGAAGTACTAGCTTGCGGTTGAATCTTAAACTTGAATTGGCACAAATTTGATTTGGTCTCTGGTTCTGTTTCCATGCTTTGAAAGAAATATTCCAGTCTTGTTGACTTTCTTTGCTTTTCCTGATCAGTATTGTTCTATTTTGTGTTATAGGTTAAGAAAGACTCATCATACTTGATAAACTGTAGAGATGTCTATTTGTTACCTAAGTTCTTTATGCTTTGATTATACATTTGTTATGAAGAATATGTCAAGTTTCCTTTTCTACGTTATTGATGAATACTTTAAACCCTTGAATAGTGTTGCTTACAACGTAATTAGTTGTATCTTCATGTATGAAGACGAAAATGTGCTAGCTAGACAGAATAATCTGAGAATACCATTCTTGTATACATATGTATTTCTATTTTATATAGGTTGCTGCCATTCCATACACTTCTGATTTGGAGGTTGAGCAGATGCATTATATGTTTAATTAGCAGGAGAACTATTCTGTTGGTCAGATTTTTTATCTTCTTAGCTAGCTGCTTTGTAATAAAGTGATTACAGCAGGCTAATAGAGTGGATGACATAGGTCGCCTTGGCATAAATTATTTTGAAGCTTGACTGTCACAGTTTGTGTGCTTGTATGTGTCAGAGTATGACCAAGTTGAGGAAGCTAAACCGAACTATGGCTCATCGCCTGTCCATGCTGACGACACAAGTGTCGCAGTTGGTGAAGATCGAACACATTGAAACCACGGTTGCCAAGATCGATCAGTTTGCACCTTCTAAACAAGATAAGAGCAAGCGCTCCGAGATTTGATATATTTGGGACTTTATACTCATTACTTTACGAGAGTAGGAATATGATTTCTTGTGATCATTCTCATAGCATTCTCTGGTTTTTTTAATTTGAAAAACTTATTTCCAAATGTAGTGGTGTGATCTAAATATTTAAATAATAGTCCAACGTCCGAGTTCTTGTGTCATGTACTTGTGTTTTCTCAATGAGATTAGTGATGTCTCAATAGTTGTTTTTTTTTTTCCCTTTCGTAGAGGTGATGAACCGACCGGTCATAAAGAAATATTCAATCATGCACATTCTTCACTCAGGGGTGTTATTGAGAGCACTTTTGGAGTATGGAAAAAGAAATGGAGTATTTTACGTGATATGCCACATTTTCCGTATGAAAAACAAGTGAAGATAGTTATTGCTACTATGGCTCTTCATAATTACATAAGAAGATATGCTCAACGAGATATTGATTTTGATGAAAGTGGAAATTATTCAAGTGAAGAGACTAGTGAAGAGATGGAGGATAATGAACATGATGGAGATGGTCCAGGAAGACAAGAAATAGAGGTGTTAAGAAATGCAATTGCACAAAGTCTAATGAATGCATCTACTTAGCATTTAGTTGCAAATTTCAAGTGACTTTAATATATTTTGTGTAATGGTTCCCGTTGAACTATGGTCGGAAAATTAATCCAAATATTCTAGATGAGATTTTGTGTAATAGTAAAACATAATATGCATATTGAAGGGTTTAAAGTACATATTTTATTCGGTCCAACCAAGGTTTCAAGAATAATACATGAGAATTTTTTTTATTTGGTATGGTTACATAATCAAAAAATAAAATTATGTATTTTAGTAGCATATCTTAACATGCATGACCATTTTGGTAATTATACCCAGCCAAAGCACTTTTGCCTTGCAACTTACCAAACACCTAGAAATTGCTTTTGGACCTCACAGCACTTTTAAAAACAGTTTACCAAACACCTCAGCTGCTTCTCCTCACAGCAAATTCGGAAGTGCTTCCTCTCACAGCAAGTTCGGAAGTGCTTCCCCTCACAGCACAGCAATCCCAAACTAAGCCTTAATGAAATATGTCAAACTACAATATGTCAAACTACCATTTTTTTGGAAAGAAGGAGGAAAAAATTGGTAGTTTGACATATTTCATTAAGTCTCTATTGTTGCTCCGTGTTTTTCCCCAAAGCAGCTCCACAAGCTACGAATTGGTAGCTTCTCAAAATCAGCTTTAGGGAGAAGTTATTTGGACCAAAAACAGCTTTAGAAACCTTCTTTCCAAAAAATTACATTGAAATAAATAGGGTTTAGCTTTGATCTTCATCGCGAGGCAGACATTCATTCTTCTCCCCTCTTTACCATCAAAAATACATTGCAACATTCGTTGCTCATCGAACTTCCCCTCTTTCTCTCTTTGTTGTCATTGAAAGGTTCGATCTTTTTTTCGATTTCATATTCGTGCTCATGTGGATCGTTCATGCCATAAATATCTGAACCATGTCTTTCTCACTTGTAGTTTGGGTTTACTGGAGAGTCACTTTTAGTGACCTAAAATCCTGGTTATGGCGTTTACTTAGGATCAGCATGTAAATAAGGAAAAATTGAAGCAGTTGTTATTGCAACAAGATTCCCGATTTTGTATAGAATTAAGAATGGTATTATCAAAAAGTTTCATGCATAGTGTTCTCATCCTATGAAGGATATTTGTAATGTGATATAACACATGCTGCACCAATCCTTGAACTTTTCCTTTCTGGAGATGTACCTATGGTTCCAATTTACCATATGCCATTGTACTTACATAGGCATTTGTAAGCATAATTAGCTATAATGAACCACGCTCATACTACCGCTAGCGGTACCAACTCCCGCCAAAGGAGTGACCTACGGGAACACAGCCAAGCAGGCTACCGCCTGAGCCCCGGCTTACCCCCAGATTACAGTCGACACGCCGCTATGCGCCGCGCCAAGACAGCATCAGACGCTTCAGAAGCTTGGGACTGAAGCACATCAGTCCCACATCGAAAACATGGAGAAGATCAGCCCCCTCTTCACCTATAAAAGGTTCTCTCCTCTCTCCTCATTAATTACGCATTTACTACTTACCTATTGTTACTTTGTCAACATAAATACATTGACTAACTTAGGCATCAGAGAAGAGAAGACCGCCCAACACGGTCTCCCTCTGACGCCCTCTGTATTTTACTTGACAGGTAAACGGAAGTTCTGAATATCATAAGTAGTGGTCCGCCCATCGGATCAGCGTTAACAGAGGTTCAGCTACCGCTGAACTTTTAGACATTAACATTAGCGCCGTCTGTGGGAATCCTTGAACAAAAGGTGATCCACCACAATTACCATGACCAGCGGTAGCGAGGTAAACGCTCAGCAGCAGGCGGACCAGTCCGCTGACCCTCACCCCACAAACCTAGCAGCTAACGTTGACCTAGTGGTAAACGTTAATTGTGCACTATTCAATACCCCATCAAACCTTGCGGCGGAGACCCAGCCGGGGAGCAGTAGGCCACCGGTCCTGGATCTCGCCGCCATGTAAGAGCTAGCGTTGGCGGATCTCCACAAGACAAACAAGGAGCACGAACAGGAGCTCATAGAGAAGGCTGAGGCCCAAAAGCAGGTGGCCACGCTGATGTCAAAGTTAGACGAACTAAAAAAGGCGTTGGAAGCAAGCGCTAACACAGCACAGAGCGAGCAATCGCTGAGCACCAGACGCAGTCGATCCAATACAGGCGGAATGGTACCCATACCAGTCATACAGATGCAGGTACCGCTAAACCCACCAGAAGTGATGGGCCCGCCACCTCTACCCCGCCTACTGATAGAGCAGGAGGCGGAATCACAGCCAAACACCAGCCGTCCGGCAGCCAGGGCTAGAATTGAAGGTAATCTACCTACACCCAGGCAGGAGCCGGTTCAGCAGAACCTTCATGCAAGGCCCACTGGCGACGCAACCGCACTAATCCTGGAAAGGATGCAACAAATAGAGCAAAGGCTAATCCGGGCGGAGGCAGGCGCCCCAGCGCCAACTCCAGATCCGTTCTTTATATCCAGACCAGGACCATTCACAGCCAGGATCCTGCAAGCCGTCAGACCAACACACGCAAAGACACCAAAGATGTCACATTACAGCGGCATGTCCGATCCCTTCGTCCACATGGACACCTTCAAAAAAGTCACTAACAATAAGGGATTTGATGACGCCACCCTCTGCCACTTGTTCAGCGAAACGATGGATAGCGAGGCAATGAGCTGGTTCTTCGAATGCCCACCAGGCTCCATCGACTCATTCCACGCACTGTCAAACACTTTCCTCTCGCCGTTCATCCTATTGACCGCCAGACATCACAACACAACTCAGCTGTTCAACCTCAAGCAGGGGACAGCGGAAATGTTGAAAGCGTTCGTCACCAGGTGGCCAGCGGTGGCATCTCAGTGCCGCGATCTCGACAAGACAATGGCGCTGGCAGCCTTTAAGCAAGGACTCCTCAAGGGGCCATTTCTCTATCATCTAAATTACAATCATCCAAATGCCACATATGACCATGTCATGAGCGAGGCTGTGATCCATGCACAGGTAGAATTTATCACACAAGGAGAAACCCCCCCACCACCGCCAACACCTACCAAGTCCATTCAACCTTCCGCCAGTCATCAGGAAACTGCTAGCAAAAACTCTGCTCCACCGCCAACTGATAAGAAGAGAGAATGGCAACAAGGCAAGTACCAGAACAAGCGGTAGAAGGACCAGCATTACAATAAGGATAACCGCTCATCCCAGGAGGATAGCTGTAACAAACAGACGGAGTCCTCTCAGCGGTATGCAGTGTTCACAGTCCTCACAGCCTCGTATGAAGAAATATACGACCAGTGCAATGACCAGATTCCACCACCGCCCCAAGAAAATACCCACGGGTTGGAAAGCCCACGAACATCGGCAAATGGTGCAAATACCATGAGGACAGCGGCCACAACACCAACAATTGCAACACTCTCAAGACAGCTGTCGAGACTTTGTACCGCGATGCTAAGATGGAGCAATTCAAGATACGCCAACTGCCACACGTGGTCGCCAACATCGAGCCTATAGGTCGCATCAACACCATCGACGGCGGTGCTCCAATTACCAACATGTCCCACAGGGAAAAAAAGAGTTATGCGCGCGCTAACCACCCCAATGAAGTTTGCAATATCCGCTACGAGAGGTCCGCTAAACTCCCAAGGTCTGGTTGGGAACCCATTACCTTCTTAGAGGAGGAGGAGGAGCGCGGAGTTCATCTACCCCACGACGACCCATTCCTAATCGACGCCATATTCGATAAATGGTCAGTGGGAAGGGTCCTTGTGGATAGCGGATCCGCTGTCAATGTCATCTTCAATGGTTGTTATGGCAAACTCCAACAGAATAGAAAATTACTCCAGGATCATGAGCCATTGCTCAGCTTCTCCGGAGACATCACGCAGCCATTGGGTTCTGACTACATGCAGCTAGTTATCGGCGCCAGTCCATATACGGCTGAAATCCATACGGAATTCATCTTTGTTGACTGCTTTAGTTCATACAATGCCATCATCGGTCGACCAGCACTCAACAAGCTCAAATGCATCATAGCCGGATACATGCTTCTCATGAAGTTCCCTACACCCAACTGGACAGGCTGTGTCAAAGGAAGTCAACAATTGGCACGAGAATGCTACTCCACAACCGTAGCACGGTCAATGCGCCGCCATGAGATACTAACAGTAGGGAACCATGCGGCGCCGCCAAACATCTTTGAGGACCCCAGAGATGACGAGAAGAAATATGTCAAAAAGGAGCCTGCCAACCTAGAAACATTTGTAAGGGTTATCAGCATCTCCAACGAACACCCTGAGAGGACAGTCCGCATCGGCGCTAAGCTAGACACAGAGGTAGCGGCAGAGCTCACCCAGTTTCTACGTGACAATGCCGCCGTCTTTGCATGGTCCTACGCTGACATGCCAGGCATCTCCCCTGAGATCATCACGCATAAGCTGAGCATCAAGCCATCCTTCTACCCTGTCAAACAGCGGTGAAGGGCCTTCGATGAGGAAAAGTATCGTGCAATAGGGGAGGAAGTCGCCAAGCTACAAAACATTGGGTTCATCCGCCAGGTCAATTACCCTCAGTGGATTTCCAACCTGGTCATGGTCAGGAAACCAAGCTGAAAGTGGCGGATGTGTGTCGACTTCAAAAGCCTCAACAAGGCATGCCCCAAGGATAGCTTCCCACTACCCCGCATAGACCAACTGGTCGACGCCTTCTCCAGCTACAATCAGATCAAGATGCACCCTGGTGACTAGGAGTGCGCCGCCTTCACCACCGACAAGGGCCTATACTGCTATAATGTCATGCCCTTCGGTTTGAAGAACGCTGGTGCAACTTACCAGCGGTTGATAAATGAACAGATCCACTGAAATTTTCAAGGAAACTACGGTTCATTATCTAGGTTCGGGACTACCCGCCCAAAAAATATCGTCGAGGTACACAATAAAACAAAAGCCTTAATGGCATTACAAGAAAATAAAATAAGCAAGCGCAGGGCCACGGGCTCGAATGACCTTCAGGGATTGTTGGGCGCAGCAGCTTCTTCCACATCCACCAGCGGCTGACGATCAACCAAGCGGCTTGTTTGGTTTGACTCGTGAGCTGTAGGGCTTGGCGTCACCATAGTGCCATCCGCAAGGGTGTTGGCAGCCATAAATTCTGCAATGGAAATTTCAGAGTGGGTTGGGGGCGGCGTTTGCAAACCGGCATCTGCCGCACGATCACCGCTCACACCAATTTTGGAGCGGACACCCTCAGCTTGAGTGGAAACCACACCACTCGCGAAAACTTCCCTCTGACCCGACGGCTCAACAGAAAGGGACGCCTTGACCCAATCAATGGTGGCCTTCTGGTTCAACAATTCAAGGTTGGCGGTGGCACCAGCCTTGGCAGCCTCCATCATCGCCTGCTTGAACGCCCCACAGCGGCGGCCTCAACACGGCTCCTCTCCTCCTCCCACTGAGCAATCTCACCCTTCAACCACTGCACCTCCAAGGATTTGGCGGCAGAATCCCACTGAAGGATCTCAATTTTCTTGACCTTTGCCACCAGTTGATCCTGCAGCAGGGCTATATCTTGCTCCAGCTGGGACACACCGTCATTCTGCTCGAGGTCCCATGCGATGGCGACATTCAGCTTGCCCCAGGCATCAGCAGCGTCACACTCTGCCTTGGTCAGGCACTGCCCAACTTCTGCCAGCTTGTCTTGGGCTTCCCCCAGCTCCTTCTGGAGACCGCTAATCTCCTCCCTAAGCTGCAGCTCAGTCCGGGGCTGGCTCGACGCTGCCAGGAACATCTCATTCAGCCAAACAGAGAGATGCTCGAAGCCCGAGCTGAACGGCGACTGATCAATGGCAGTCGAGCGCACAATCCCCTCCAGCCCGCCGAACCCCAACCGCTCACATAGGTGAAAAAGAAACTCCCGCTCTAGGTCAGTCAGGAATTCAGAGTACGCAGCGAACGAGTCCAGGTCGCTTGTCTGCACCTCCCCGCTGGCGGTCGCAATCACCTTGGGCGGAGCCTGCTTTGCTTTCTTCTGCTGGCAGTCCCCGATGGCCTCCGTACCAGTAACTTCACCATTCTTCTGCAAAAACCGCCCATGTAGGGCCAGCGGCGACAGCCCTCGTTGTCAGCTGCGGCTCCAACCCTGCAATGGTAATTGGTGCTTTTGTGGGCACCGCCCGCTCCTGCTGGAACCCGCTGGGTTGCTGGCACTCTTTCTTTCCGCTGCACTGGGGCAGTCGGAGCCTGGCTCCCGTCAGCAACACTATGATCACCGCCAGCTCCAGCTTGAGCGACTGGCAGACCGTCAGGGCCGAGGTGAGAGTGGTCCGGCATCGGCAGCACCACTGGGGTTTCAGCTTGGCTCACCGCCAACGTCTGCGGGTTCACCGTCTTCTGCTGGGCCTCCAATCCGGCGGCGTACATGGTCTCCAAAAAATTGTTCATCTCGGCACAGGCCATTGCTTTGGCGAAGGCGTCGCGGCTCGTTTTGTTACCCGGCAGAGAGTCTAAAAAAAACAACAGGTTAGCCCGCTACAAAACCAAAGCTACGGCAGGGATCAGCAGAAATCACTTACCAAGGGAGCGTGTCAACTGTAGATCGACCAACAATTCTCACCCGGTGAGTAGGTGGAAATCCAGCAGATTGCGATTCTGCCAATAGCCTCAGATCCTTGCCACACGGCACTCTTCCTCAAGAGTGAGGGTATAGCGCAAACCCGCTACAAAAAAAAAAAAAAACAAAAGTCATTAGCACAAGGAACCATTATACAAGCAAAACCAACTCAGTGGAGTCTAGTGACAACCTCGGATAGGTTGGAACTCCGACTTAATCTGGAACGTCGGCTCCCCCTCATTCGATCCTGCCTGGTATTCCCATCCGGCGGTTGCAACACAAAAGACCCCCCGCCAGTAAGACATGGAATCTTTCAAATTCTCGATTAACTTGGGCGCCCCCTGGCGGCGACTCAGGTTCACTTGCCCACTGCAACCTTGGCGCTTCACGTACACCAACTCGTAGAAGTGCAGCACCTCCGCCACGGTTGGACCCTCGCAACGGGACAAGCGCCACAGTGAGTTGATCTCCATCAACAACCGCCAGATGTTAGGGTAAATTTGCCCAAAGGCGAGGCCAAACTCGCATACCAAAATTTGGAGATTTAGCAGGAGCTGAAATGTAACTCCCTAGTAGAAGATAGCCTAATGCACGGCGGCATGCCCTGTTGGCAGCATCGATGATCTCTCGTCCTTCAGCGGCGGACGCAGCTTCACGACACCAGGCAGTCGAAACGCTTGCTTCAACAGGTTTACGGCGGCAACGGTCATCGCCCACCCCATCCCCCCCCTCCCGCTTCGTCAACAGGGGTACCGTCACGGAGAACCCATACTGACTCGATCTCCTCCCCGCCAGTCTCTCCCCCATCAGCGGAACCACTAGCGCCGCTATGGCTCGCTAACCGCTCTTCGCGCATATGGCGGGCCGAGGCTTCCTCCCCTCTCCTAGAGCTCTCCGCACGACCGACACGACCCATTGCCACCTCCCAAGGTATCGTCTGTAGCGGCTCAATGTCTAGTGGTTCGGACAGTGAGGTTCCTGCAGTAGCAGACAGACGCAACAAGTCAATAAAAACCCTATCCGCCACGCTGAACGACACGTCAGACCCGGAATCCTCACTGCTCGAGATCTCTACGACGCTAGCCATCACAAACCCTAAAACCCAGGTGAGTTAGTTCAACAGCGATCTAAACGGTGCCTACGTCAGATTATAGCCTAGAACATCAAGAACACCTATGCCCAGAAAACCCAGAAAATACCAAAACAAGAACAAAACGCACTCACTCCAACCCAGATTCGACCACCTAGCAGGGCAAGAATCCTCAACCTCCTATCAAACACCCAAAACCCACCCCGAAACACAACCCTTAGAGACACCGGAAAGTGCTAGAAACCACTTCGAAAAAAAAAAAAACAAAAAACAAAAAAACAAAAAAACAAAAAAACAAAAAACAAAAAAACAAAAAACAAAAAACCAGAAATCGACAAAAGCAAACAAAAACCAATAAAACAGGAACGAGATTTGGGGTCACCAACCTTAACGACAAAAAACTTTGGTATGATCAAAGGTGCTCGTCTTCGCTTCAGGAGATCTTCGTCTTCCAAAGATCGATAGCTTCACGGAGGTTGCAGAACCTTCTCGGATCTCAGAGCAAGGCTTGAGGACGACGATAATAGGCAAAAGTACGAAGTGTTAAACCTACAGGTTTCCCTATCTTTTATGTCAACATCAGAGCAATCTAGGTCGTCCGCTGAAAAATGACGTCACACGACAACCGAACACGTGGCCCACGATCACACTTAATCTCCTGATTAACCGAGGCGTCGCCTCGATTACAAAATCCATGATTACTAGCATTAATGGCGAGGAGACGGGCGTGCTGCAGAGACGTTATTCCACACACTAACCCAATACATGTCTGCCACGTGTTCAACACCGTCAGACGAAGCGTCCAGCTGAAGCAACCATCGAAGAGGTAGGTCACAACTCAGCGAGGCAGTCTCCGCTAGGCGCAACTCCGCTAGCGGAACTTCTCCCTTTTCATCTTGCAAGCGAGGCAGTCTCCGCTAGCGGAACTTCCCCCTTTTCATCTTGCAAGCGAGGCAGTCTCCGCTAGGCGCAACTCCGCTAGCGAAACTTCCCTTTTTTCATCTTGCAAGCGAGGCAGTCTCCGGTAGGCGCAACTTCTCCCTTTTCATCTTGCAAGCGAGGCAGTCTCCGCTAGACGCAACTCCGCTAGCAGAACTTCTCCCTTTTCATCTTGCAAGCGAGACAGTCTCCGTTAAACACAACCCCGCTAGTGGAGTTTCTCCATTTTTACCTTACAATGGAGCACAACTCTACTCACTGGACCACCACCAGGATGGTCCCAGCAACACCGCTTCCCGCTTACTATCAACGGAGGGACTTCCGCCAACAGCGATTCCCAAGGCAACGTCTCGTCTTGACGACGACCTCTACGTGGCGTTACAGTAAGGCTACGTCCCTCAGGGACACGGTGACACATCAACAGTCTACGACAGCCCTGATCAGGCACGTTGACCTCCGCCACTCGGGTACCAAAGATTAGGCTCGCTACCCAGCACCCTCTGCTCAGTGCAGCTCCCCTCAACAAACAATATACTGACCAAACAGAGGTCTATCTTAGAGGGGAATGGGGGACTCCCTGGGGGGCCTAGTAGGGGCCCACCCGAGAGGGTACAAAGCATTTGCTCAGTAAGTCCATGGTTGACAATGTACTGACGCAAATTATGCTTTTGCAAAGTCTAGCGGAAGTAACGCTTTGAACCGCTATGCAACTCCCTTACCAAGATTGCCCTCCTTGACTGGGGACTTGGGGGACTTGGGGGACTTGTACTTACATAGACATTTGCAAGCATAATTAGCTATAATGAGTCACACTCATACTATCACCAGTAGTACCAACTCCCGCCAAAGAAGTGACTTACGGGAACACAGCCAAGCAGGCTACCGCCTGAGCCCCGGCTTACCCCCAGATCACCGCCGACGCGCCGTCACGCGCCTCACCAAGACAGCATCAGAAGCTCCAGAAGCTGGGGACTGAAGCACATCAGTCCCACATCGAAAACATGGAGAAGATCAGTCCCCTCTTCACCTATAAAAGGTTCTCTCATCTCTCCTCATTAATTACGCATTTACTACTTACCTATTGTTACTTTGTCAACATAAATACATTGACTAACATAGGCATCGGAGAAGAGAAGACCGCCCAATGCGGTCTCCCTCTGACGCCCTCTGTATTTTACTTGACAGGTAAACGGAAGTTCTGAATATCATAAGTAGTGATCCACCCATCGGATCAGCGTTAACCGAGGTTCAGCTACCGCTGAACTTTAGACTTTAACAACCATTATGTGATCAGTCATTGTATTATTATTTAGTCTATTTCCATGACTTGATATATATATATATATATATATATATATATAAAGTACAGGATTCTTTTTGAGCTTTGATACTTATCATATTCCATTCTTTTGGAATTTTGTTTAGTTTGGTGCAACTAGATATGATTTAATCTAGGACTGATCTTGAGAAATTTTCTAACACTTTCTAGAAAGTAGAAACCACACAAACCGCACAACTAGAAAAAAAAAAACTTTAAATTGCTTATATAATTTGTATAATTAATATAGAAGATGAGATAAAAGTTATGCATTGACAATTTGAACTAGTGTAAAAGGATAACACATGAGACAAATTTTAATTTGGTATGGTTATATATTCAGATTACAAAATTATGTATTTTAGTAGTATTTTTAGCATTTATAACCATTTTGGTAATTATACCCAACCAGAGCATTTTTTACTTACAACTTACCATACACTCAGAAATTGATTTTCGTTCTGACAACACTTTAAAAAACGGTTTATCAAACACTTAGCTGCTTCTTCTCACAACAATATCAGAAGAGCTTCTTCTCGCAGCAATATCAGAAGCACTTCTTCTTGCAGCACAACAATGCCAAACTGGGCCTAATAGCCACAGTTAAAAAATGTGTGGAAGTTTTATTATATACATGATTGCACAACCTCTTCAAAATGAAATACAAAGCTTTACTATATACACTTGTACTACCCAGAAACCTCCATTATCATTGTTGGGTGTGTTCATGGTTCTTTCTTAATGGTTCTTATTTCTTAAGTTGGGTTTTATTAGCCCAAAAGAATATCGATGTCGATACCTCTACTAGCAAGGCTAGTTTACTACCTCACCAAGTATAAACAACACCCTCATGGGATCCAACCGCTACTTGCATCTTGTAGCCCTATGTTCAAGCTACGCTACGGTATCCGGAAGTCGCAAATCCGTCGCCGGGAAGCCACCTTTCCGGCCTTGCCAACACGCCCTCACAAATAGGCTTTCTAGACTAGAAATGGTGGTTGCTTGTCCCACATCGAAAACCATGTAAAGGAGATAGCTTCCTTCATCTATAAAAGGAATGCCTCCTCCCACAACTAAGACGATCCCATTACATCTCTTGTAATCTTGTTAGGCCGCAAGGCTCGACACACTAGTACACATTCAAGTGGACGTAGTTTCCCGCTAAGGCGGGAGACGAACCACTATACATCTCGTGTCACTCTCTCTCTCTCTCTCTTACTTATCGTTAATTAGATCCCCACGGATCCAAACATTAACATTGGCGCCGTCTGTGGGAAGCCAACAATTGGCTTCGTCACCTACCATGAGCTAAGTCTGCTTAGCGGAACTCAAAGAAATTCTTCCCTCCTTCTTTGAGCCATTTCAAATTCATTGGTCACCCGTTTCTCTTTAGTCATTCTTGAGTCTTCATTGGTTCCCAGAGAGTTCATGTTTGAATTTGTGCTTCTTGGCGGCAACTTTTGCCAAAGCATGATCAACAATACCTCAGCGGTAAAACCAGAAATTTGCATCTTAAAAGGCTAGTCAACAGTGGTCAACGCCCAAGCGATGGTCAAAACTGGCTGAAACTGATCAAAACACCAACGCATGGGCTGGTCAAGGTTGGTCAACGGCGGAGATGGTTGGTCAACGCTGGCAAAGTGTTGGTCACACTTGGTCAACGCTGAACTATTCAAAAAAATTTTTTGCTGGGATCTTCTCTGGACACCCATCACCATTCTTTAAACATCATCAGCGCCAGCGACATCACCGTCAACGACACATCCCCGCTGAACTGTGCACCGCTGGTCTTCATCGCTGGGATTCACCGCTGGTCTTTACCCTTGGTTTTCACCGAGATTCACCACTAGGAGCCTCCGCTGCCATCCTCCGCTAGCGCTCAACGAGCCCATCCAACTGCTAGGCACCCCTCCGCTCCGCCGAGCTTCACTGGCAAAGCTTCCGCTGAGCTCTGGGTTTCCGCTGAGCGAGTCTCCGCCGAGCCAAGCTTCACCGCTGGCAACATCCGCTAGCCTGCATCAGCCGGACAACCTCCGCTGGGAAATCCCGGCTAGCCAGCTCCGCGGAGCTCCAGGCTTGCTGCGAAGCTCCGCCGAACTCAAAACCTCCGCTGAGCTCCGAGCCCCGCCGAACTTCATCTCTGTTGAACAGTTCCGCCAAGTCCTCTGGACGCACCATGGAGTCCAGCGGCGACGTAGACCGTTAACAATACCCAGCGGTCGTCTTCCACCAGCGACCCCTACAGCTAGAGTTCAAAATGCCGACAACAAAGTTCCGTTAAGCTCCACCAGCGGGCAGTTTCTTCCGCTAGGTGCTATCGGCGGCAACCACTAAGGCAACGCTCCGCCAGGAACACCATTCTCAAACAAGCATCGCAGCAGCTCCGCTTAACCGCTGGCTAAATGCTCCGCTCTGCTCCGCTAGGCTCACTACCGTTGAGCTATCACTGCTAAGCCCTACCGCCAGGTGGCAGCTCCACTGAACAAGCACCATTGATCTAGTTACTCTGCTGGCCGGATCGCCTCTGATCCATCTCCGCTGGCCACGTACCGCTGATCTTAGGACGTCCAGCATCATCTCCCATCTTCAGCCCACATCACCGGTCACTTCCAGACACCGCGGCCATAGGGACACCGCTGGTAATGCTGGGCTATAACCACCGAACACCAGCCTCCAATCATGGCTTCAAACTTCGACTCTGTTTGGCGGTCAAGGCCTCAAACGAAGTTAAGCTTTCTCTCTGCATATCCTAATCAATTATTGAGATAATATCATATGCTTATTACGTGAACGTGTGAAAGCCACGCACCTATATCAAACACATGACATGCTTAATAGCATCTGACACAGCACAAGAATATACACATGCTTTATATATATATATGGTCTAGTGTTGTCGCTAGGACTCACCGCCACTTACAACGCACCGCATATTGACATGACCTTGCTGTGAGTCTGTACATATGCTTGACAGTTGGTAATCATATGTTTGGTCGCACATGCACGTCATGTAGCCATGTCCTTATGTCTTTCTTATGTCAGTACAAATTTAAATGGAATAATGCCAAAGATTATCTCAGTAGCTCACATGTGCACTACACTTGTTTGAAATGGAATATGTCTACCACCACGTGGTGCTTGCAAAGCTCAGGCGGCATGTTTACATAGTCAACATGTTTCAATTGCCATTCCAGTTTAAATTATGCATGAGTTATGCATGTGGTTGTCAAAATATGTGTGCTTACTCCAAATATTCAAATATTATCTCACCATTGATAAGTGGTCAGACTTTGAAAATGCATTTTTGCATAACTTTTGACCAATTTCATCAAGTGCTAGCATTCTAGCAACCGGGTATTCACTGATGCTTTGACGCAAATGCAGATGCATCTGATGCTTCTCATAATTCAACCCTTCATCTACACATGCTTATAAATGTCCATGTACTTAATGCCATGCATATATGTGAAACAATAGTATCACTATGATCCCCACCATGACATTCTCAAATATGTGTACGCTAACTCTTAATTGCACATATTTAATCAAATTTTATTCCTTGATCGGTTCATCATATGAACAAAAGTGCTAATCATTTACCTTATCTTATGTTGACAAGGCACAAGCACCTTTTCGGTCAACGAGATCATTAGCCTTCTACTAAGGAACTTCGCCGAAGCAATGGAGCGTCATGCTTGGACAACTCCAACATGATTTGGGTACTTATATTAATTCCAACCCCTACTCGCTCCAAATCGGCACAAGATAAGTCACTATCTTATATTTTACGCTCTTACAAATATAGCCTTTGCCATGACTATACATGTCTCCATGACCCTTAAGCATGCCTACAAAATGTTATTAGCAACTTTACTACAAGTACATGCTATACACATATGCCATGCTACTACTTAATTGCAACTCAATTAAATAAATATGTGACACTCATCTAGAAGCTTGTGATACTTACGACTTAATTAAACATGCTCGGATAAACGACTTGCGCTTGGGCCACGCCTCGCATGCTCGCACAACACCTACACACTCAACTACACCCAACTTGCTCGAACAATCCAACTTGCTCGATCATGTCCAACTTGTTTTACTTAAGCCCCAAGTTCACAAACGCTTCATACGATGTCACCGGGACTACTCCCACAATTTTATATGGACACCCATTACACTTGCCACTATCTATTGTGCGTGTTATATGGCCATAAGATCCACATATACAACTACCAATATTTTACATGTTCATACACATTAATGGAATATTGAGTTCTTCTACCATTTGTTGTTCGCAACAAAACAAATTCTTTTCGCATTCCATTAATACGTGTGGTAACCAATACAACAAGCATTCTACATATATGCGTTTTTGTCTCATTGTGTAGGTTAAAAGAGTCCCTTCTTGCTTACGGAGTTCGGGGACTTGTAGGGGCTAGGCGCCTCTCGGACATTGTTTATGCTTGATGACTTCATGATTATAACTCCCCAACCAAGAAGCTTCTCTTACTCGGGGACTTCGGGGACTTGTAGATACCTCTACTAGCAAGGCTAGTTTGCTACCTCACCAAGCATAAACAACACCCTCATGGGATCCAACCGCTACTTGCATCTTGTAGCCCTATGTTCAAGCTACGCTACGGTATCCGGAAGTCGCAAATCCGTCGCCGGGAAGCCACCTTTCTGGCCTTGCCAACACGCCCTCACAAATAGGCTTTCTAGACTAGAAATGGTGGTTGCTTGTCCCACATCGAAAACCATGTAAAGGAGATAGCTTCCTTCATCTATAAAAGGAATGCCTCCTCCCACAACTAAGACGATCCCATTACATCTCTTGTAATCTTGTTAGGCCGCAAGGCTTGACACACTAGTACACATTCAAGTGGACGTACACTATGTCACCAAAGCTATCAGACGACAGATTATATCTGTCGTCTGATTCAGAAAAATTCTGTTGTCTCCTGGCGTGATGTCTCTTAGGCCTTCAGACGACAGATATTACCCGTGGTTTATATTTCACTCAAACAACAGAGGCTGCCAATAATCTGTTGTCTGATTATTTCCAAATATGCCAAATTATGACTTTCTGTTGTTACAGCTGTAACAAGACGACAGTTACATGTTGTCATAAAGGTTTCTACACAACATCTTTTCATAAAACTCTATCGTATTTATTTCATTAAGACGACAGAAATCTGTTGTGTGAATATATGGAGATTTGAAATATGTTGGATTTTTTCTGTTGTGTGAATCAATTGTGGACAACATATATTTGTTATGTTCTATTGTTTCATTTTTACTAAAATGACAGAAATATGTCGTTTGAATATGTAGAGGTCTGCTCTTTCTTGGGTTTTTTTGTTGTGTGACTCAATTATGAACAACATATATTCATAAAGTTCTATTGTTTCTTGTTGACTAAAATGACAGAAATATGTCGTTTGAATATATAGAATCGTGAACTTTCTTGAGTCTTTCTGTTGTCTGATTAGCATAAGGACTATAGTTAGCCTGCTTCATATGTGGTTTATGGTGACTTCAGACAACAGACGCTTGAATTTTGTTGTTTGATGTTGATTCGGATTTCAGCTTGTTTTTGTTCTTATGCCCATCAACTAACACCTCCAATCTTGACATGATAAGATATATACACAAGTGCCATTGGCAAAGAAACAGTTTCATATATATATATATATTGATCTTTTCATATTAACAACTCCAAATGTACAAGTCATCAATACATTATCTTAACATAATAAGTACATAGAAACAAGTAGTTGACACAGCAACCTTGTCCCTTGAGCAGCTTCAGTTAGCATTTTCTTCTACTACTTCTGTTCATTCCAATTCTGAAGCAGAGGCTCTTCTCACATGGTGAAATGCTACAACTTTGTCGCCCGCTTTGAACTTCTGGACTCCTTATCCAACATCAAACCTTCATTATGTAGTCTTGAGCTACCTGATAATTATCCAATGAGCATGCAATAACAAAATGGAGAAATCCCAATGTACACAAAATGTTATGTTAATTAATACAAGAGGCACACCGTAAACACATAAATTGAACATGCTTTAAGCAAACCTGGTATAGGAAAAGTAGCAATCCATGAGCAAAGCCTGGACCAAGAGTAATCTACTAATATAAGATGCAAAATACTGTGTATGTTTTTATGATGTAATCTTAAGCAAAAGAAGAAACAAATGTACCCAGTCCCAACACAAAACAGAAACACCAGCAACCTGCCAAAAAGGAAGAAAAGAATATCAGATACCAATCAACCAAATGTACTCCAAACCAAAACCCCTGCAACCTGGAAGTTTTCTATGTACCTGCAACTCATTAAAATATTTAACAAAGACACAATTCAAAATAGATTAAGAACCAAATTTAGTGTCAAAAACAAACTAAATCCTAAAAAAGATGATACATTTCCAAAACGAGGCAAAGTAGGATAGCAAGAATGAGATGTTTGAGAGTCAATCTCAGATTGAGATCGATTTGCAACCCAAAATTTCTACCACATGTTTGGTATGTGTCATGAACCAAAAACTAACTCAAACCCCATAAAATAAACTTAATCTTCAATCATTGCTCCAAATATCAAAATCCAGCAAGTTACTATGTAGACAATTTGCTGAAAGTGTGTTGATTACTACCAAAATATTAATCCAACACTTTACACTATGTATTTGTTTGACTGGTACGTCCTCATTCTTTGAAAGCAATGGCTTGGCAGCCATGAATTCAACTAAAAGCAAGTAATAGCAAAATGCATATATAAATGTCAAGGAAACCCCATATCCAGTGCTTCACAAAGAAATGCACATAAATATACAAATGATTTAAGTTTGATTGTTCACCTAAAGGCATCAAACGATATAGTCCAACACATCCATCAAGCAAAGGTCTGAGCCCTGAAAATGAACAAGCAGGAAGAGAAGATATTTAAAGTTGATAATAAGGTGACAAGCTCATTGCGTGTTTGAACTAAGAGTTCAGTGAATTAAGTATATAGAAACTAGCAGCATAAAAACATTGATTATTAGGTAACAAAAACCATGAAGTACTATAAAGTGACAGAATTCCTAGGGATTTGAAAAGGAATAACATAATCAATTGCCTTGGATTCATAATCCGTGCAGCAAGATACCATTTTCTATTATACCTGAATCCTTCAGTCATTCCACGTAACATTATGATTAAGACATAAGTTCCAATTTCCAATAATCATAAAGTGCATTTTTGCATTTGTTTCATCCTAGTATTACAAACTCCTCAAAGTTTGGTAATTACCTGCAACTTGGAAACACACTATATGGTTTCACAGGTAAGGTCCTACCCAAGAAATCAGCTGTATTCTTTCACTGCTGAACCTATGAGTGCTAAGCCAGTTGCGTAGAGAGCCACTATCTCGTGTTAATAACCACTGGGGTTCACATAAGCACCAAGAGGACCTTCACTTGACATCACTAGATATCAATCCGCCTTGCAAAAACAGTCTGCATCTATAGGATGCAAACTCACTAATATGCAAAAACAATCTGCAGCCTCAAACCACCATAAGAAGAGTAAAAGACTATGCTATGTCAAAATAAAAATAGGGTGGTAGATAAAAATGAGCACACCTGCTGGATCGGAGTTACTACTTGTTTGTATTCTGAATGACAAATGGCTACGGCGATGCTCGATCAGTCAACATCAGAACTACCTAATCTGATAACTAATAACATGGGGGAATGTAGAAATGTTACAATACCTCAAATACATATTCATGAGTAATTTCAATCGGCATCACCAGAACAATTCAACCTACAACCAGGCAAAAAAGAAGAGAGAAAAAAATCCAAACAGATATGATAGCAATGAAACATACAATCCACAAAAATTGAAGCTTTAACAAGCTTGAGGGGTCGAGAGAGAGGGAAATGCCTAAATAAAAAGCCCAATCTTGTAACCCAAATGCAATCATATAAACCCGAGGCAAACTGAATTGAAAACAAACCAAACTATATCCAGAAATCAAGGGAAAACAAACCAGATCTATAAATGAAGCAGAATGTAAAGCAGAGATGGAGAACCTTGAGAACGATTGCGAGCGAGAAGCAGACCCAAACTAATTAAGCGCATGCGAGTGACAAAGAGAAATGGGTGGCGATGGCGAGAGGAGAGATGGATAACCTTGCGTTGTTGACTTTTGGGGTTGAGTTTGAGTGAAATGTTCATGAGTTCCAGATTCGCCAGTCACAGATGGATTTGGGGATTTGGTATTTTGGGTGTGTTCTTCATATGGAAGGACCAGAGAGAACTCAAGTCGATCAAGCAAAAGGGCTCCGAGATGAGTCCACAAATAAAAACAAGGAATTGAGTCAGATCCTTGCACTTGTAATTACACATACGCATCCCCAATTCAAACAAAACCTAGCAAACCCAAATCGAGTTTCAAAGGAAAATTCCCAAAACCCCAAATTGAATTCCAGATAAAACCTCAAAACTGAAAACAAAACCCAATAGAAACCCTAAATCGAAAAACGGTGAATCAAAAAACTTACCAACAACAGGGAACCAATACGTTTGACTGGTTTGGAGAGACTGAGATGGTTTGGCTAGTTTGGATGGTTTGGCTGTATTTATCGAAGAGTTAGAGATGGGGGATAGGTGGTTCTGCGTTTTTCGAAGAGAGATGAGAGACGGAGATTGGCTTTTGATTAGAGAGATGGGAGATCCGGCAAGAAATTTGCCCGTGGGTTTTGTTCCTGTGCTCGAGGGAGAAGGCGAGAGTTTTCTTCTTCATAGTTGCCGTTTGTTTGAGAAAGGGAGTTAGAAAATGCTAAGAGGAAAACACTCGACCCTTTCCATTTTAGTTGTGCCAAAAAAAATAAGACAGAGAGGCACAATCAGAAGGTCAACAATCTCCATCTATTGCACAACAGAAAACTGTCGTCTGAAACACAGCATTTTTCAAACAGTTTCTTTCCAAAAGAACAAAAAACTCAAACAACCAAAACTAAATCAATCTCAGTTTAATGCACAACAGAAATCTGTTGTCTGAAATATAACCTTTTTCAGAAAACTGATTTACCGTGGTATATCACTATATTCAGACAACATAATTTTTTCATTCTGTTGTTAAAATTATTCAGACAACAGAAAACAACTATTCTGTCGTCTGAGCTCTGTCGTCTGATGAGTTTATTGACGTAGTGGTAGTTTCCCGCTAAGGCGGGAGACGAACCACTATACATCTCATGTCACTCTCTCTCTCTCACTTATCGTTAATTAGATCCCCACGGATCCAAACATTAACAATCGATAATTCTTAGTTGACTCTTGAGAAGCCCATGCCATTTGGTGATTAAGACTGAAATTGATCACAAACAAGTTCTTACTCAACTCTTCGGTTAGAGGTTTGACGGGCTTGACATTACTGATGAGTTGTGATTTGCCATCATCGATGACTTTTCAGTATTCAAAGTTTGGATCAATTAATTACTAGTATCTCAAATTGGAGATGGCCCAACATGTACTTGTGAATACACCCAAGGGATACATACAACTAGTATCCACGAATTAACCAAAATTACACGTATAAGGTTACTTGATTGTAAGGTTGTGGATCAACAGGTCTCTGGGCCAATGTCATTTCTAGTAAGTAGATGAACCGGATTTGGATCGGATCGACCTAAATCTGAATCCATTTAGTAATAAAAAATTTCAACTCGACCCTATCTGATAACTCAGCAGATCGTTGATAGTTCAATTGGTATCCGGCGGATTAATATATACCAGATCCACTAATCCGATCCATTTATAATAACGAATAATATTAAATTTTAAATAATAATATTAAATTATTATCGTGATACTTCATAAAATATTGATAAAATATTAAAACAAAATGAAGAGTATCACCAAAAGTTGAATTACATAACCAAAGTATTTCTTAAAACAATAAACTAAGGTAACCAAATACTAAATTTCCAAAGCAATACGTCATTAATTGATGTTTTTGAAGAACAAAAGAAACATAGACATCAATAAACTTCAACTTCATAAGTTCAAATTCTCATATTTTCAATATTGACAGTACCCTTAATTGTCCCATATTCCTAATAGAGTAGTTCTACATATCATAATTTTTTTTACCAAATATAAATACAAAATGATGTGGCAGATGCCATATCGACACTCTTGTTTGCGAATATTAGTGACATGGGTTTCCTAAAAATAATTACGAAATACAATTATTTTCGTTTCTGATATTTTAAAAAATTGAAACCCTAATTCACCAGTTCTTATGAGTTTCTTCTAAAACCTTATTTGTAAGTTCTTTAATTATCGCTTGAAACGCAGGTATCTGACAAGATTGAAATCTCCATCATCTCCAAACCTTAGGACTTCATGAACCACCTATAACAGATGTTTGGTTGTTTTAATCAATATCCTTCAAGGTGATTAATTATGTGGTTGTCCACCCTATCAGGGTTTTGAGATCTCTGATCTTGTAAATCCAATTGATGGAAGTCATTTTGCTTTGATTGTTGATTGATTCTAAATTTTGTTCTCCTATCAAACCAATTTCTCTTCAAAAGAAGGAAGCATCAAACCAATTACAAATTGTTGTTGTAGTAGCAATTGAATGACTGATGTATGAAATTAATCATGATATCACAGCAACAATTGAAGTAGCAATGGAATGCTTCGTTCTACAAAAGTTTTTATTATTATTATTTTTTATAACAAAGAAGAATTCATTGAATATGAATCAATTACAACGAGTTGTGGAAACGCTAATAGCAATCACCAATATAGGTAGAGATTGCGTAAAAGCTTCCCAAACTAGATTTCACACTGAAAATCCATATTGACACACTGATGGAGCCATTCAGGCCCTGTACATGCATAGCATCTGCCAGCCATAATCAGCATTCAAAACTTGACCATGTCACACTGTCGGAATGACTTATATAGTGTAACCCTCGGAAACACAACATGACAACCTCCACCGACAAGTCAACTCCAGGCCGGAACACACCTCTAGGCTCCTACACGCGCCACCCAAAGTTGGCTCTGCAGAAAGAACCAAAACTCAGCAAACTGAGGTATGTAAGTCCCACTTCGAAAACAAGAGTGAGGTAACTCACTCTTTCACCTATAAAGGGTCCACTTCGCTCTCTTCATAAAGGGTACATTTTTCAACATCTATTCACCGTTACATTTGTCAATACAAGTACATTGCTTAACTTTAGCATCGGAGGAGCGAAGACCGCCAACCGCGGTCTCCCCTCTTGACGTCGTTGTATTTCTCTTGACAGATTAGCGGAAGTTTCAGAAACATACACATATCGGAAGATTGGACTCCTATCCACGTTATCAGAAGCCGACTCCCTACGGCAGTATTCTGAGCATTAACATTGGCGCCATCTGTGGGAAAACGAAACTAATAGTCATTTCCCATTCAACCTATCATGGCTAGCGGAAGTGGCGAGGACACTGGAAACCAAACAGATCAAGCCACCAACCCTCAGCCCAACCCTACCAACTCACCAACCGTCAACCGTGAACTGTTCACCACACCAATTAACTTGGATAGACAGAATCTCAACACCTCAGAGGCACTCCAAACACAATCCATCGTGGAAAATCAGACCGGCACAAGCCATCAAGCGCAAGGCCGGGATCTGGCCACTATGTTAGAGATAGCCTTGGCAGACTTACACAACGCAAACAGAGAGCGAGAAAAGGAACGAAAGGAGAAGGCGGAAGCGCAAAATCAAGTGGCGACGCTATTGTCAAAATTTGACGAGCTGAAAAAAGCACTAGGAACAAGGCGCGACCAAGCCAAAGTGGACACTCTCAAAGTGCAAGGCCCAGCCCAAGCATAGGGACAAGAGCAGCACCACTACCCACAATCCCAATAGGTGTCGCCCTAAACCCGGCTGAACTAGCAGGATTAGGACCGACACCCCCAGTACAAGTAGCACAAGAGCAGGTAGCGGATTCACAGCCGCAATATGATAATTCATTCAGCGCCGGTCAACTAAGGGGAATTGGAAACATGCTGGCACCACGACAACAGATCGCGGCACCAACCCAACATATGCCCAGACCGACTGTAGACGCCACCACCTTGATATTGGAAAAAATGCGGGAACTAGAGGAGAGGCTACTCAGAGCTGAGGCTGGCACCCCACTATTAGCGCAGAATCTGCTCTTTGCGGCATGACCTGGTCCATTTACCGCCAGAATCTTGCAAACCGTCAGACCCAAATATGCTAAAACACCCAAGATAGCCCATTTTGGCTGCTCTTTGCGGGTAACAAGGGATTTGATGACGCAACCCTTTGCCACCTGTTCAGCGAAACGCTGGATGGCGAGGCAATGAGTTGGTTTTTTGAATGCCCACCAGGTTCCATGGACTCATTCTTAGCTCTGTCAAATGCATTTCTGTCAAGATTCATCCTCATGACAGACGGATACCACAACTCCAGCCATCTATTCAGCGTCAATCAAGGCGTTGATGAGTCGTTAAAGTCATTCGTCACAAGGTGGAGGACAGCCACATCAAGATGCCAGGATCTTGACAAAACAATGGCGCTGGCAGCCTTCAAGTAAGGACTCCACAAGGCAAGTTTTCTGTACCACCTAAATTGTAATTGCCCAAATGCCACATATGACTACGTCATGAATGAGGCAGTCCTGCATGCCCAAGCCGAATACAACACTTATGGCGCCACACCACCACCACCACAAACCCCACTAAAAAACCCCCAACCCGCCACATCCCAACCAGGAAACACCACCACCATTCCAAACATAATCACACCACCAAATGACAAGAAAAGGGAATGGCAGCAGGGTAATTATCAAGACAAGCGGCAAAAGGATCAACAATATCATAATAGGGGCAACAGATCTTTTCAAAATGATCATCGTGACAATCGCGACAACCGCCACAATAAGCCCGCCACAAATACTCAGAAATTTGAGGTCTTTACAGTCTTAACGGCGTCATATGAAGAAATATATGACCAGTGCAAAGATCAAATACCACCACCACCACCACCCCCATGAAAATACCCCAGAGTAGGAAAACCTAGAAACACCGGTAAGTGATGCAAACACCATGAGGATAGCGGTCACAACACCAACGACTGCAACGCCCTCAAGACAGCAATTGAGTCGTTATCCCGTGACGGAAGGCTGGAATAGTACAAAGTACGACAACCACCTCCGGTTGTCGCCAACGTCGAACCAGTGCGGCGGATCAACAAAATTGAGGGCGGTGCTTTTATCGGCAGCCTATCACATAGGGCCAAAAAGCGTTGTGAGCGCGCTAACCACCCAAAAGAGGTATTCAATATCCGCTATGACCGGTCAGGCAAAATGGCCAAAGCAGGTTGGGAACCAATCACTTTTTCCGAGGAGGAGGAGTGAGGCACCCCAACGACCAGGAGTGCACAGCATTCACCACTGACAAATGGTTATATTGCTACAATGTCATGCCTTTTGGCCTCAAGAACGCCTGTGCCACATACCAACGGTTGATGAACGCAATGTTTGCGGAGCACTTGGGCAAGATCATTGAGGTATATGTCGACGACATGCTCGTAAAAAGCGTACGGGCCAGCGGACATGTGGCCAACCTCCGCATCATCTTCGCTATCTTGTTAGCATACGGGATGCTCCTAAATCCGGAAAAGTGTTTCTTTGGCGTAACCGCCGGCAAGTTCCTGGGATACATAGTCAGTAAGCAGGGAATAGAGGCTAATCCCGACAAGGTGTAGGCAGTCATAAACATGAAATCTCCAGAGAAAAAAGTTGAGGTGCAGAGTTTGCAGGGAAAGTTAACGGCTCTTTCATGGTTCATCTCTAGGTTAACCGATAAATGCCTGCCCTTCTTCAAGGCAATGAAGCAGTCCCACTGCAAAGTGGTAGATTGGACGCCCGATTGCGAGGCAGCATTCCAAAATCTGAAGGAATATTTAGCTTCTGTCTCGTTACTCTCAACCCCGGTACCAGGAGAAACGCTATACATCTACTTAGTGGTATCCAAGACCGCCATCAGCTGCGCAATTATCCGCAGGGAGGCAACAGAAGAGTTGCCAGTATTTTATGCAGGCAGAGGAATGAACGGAGCAGAAATAAGGTACCAGCCACTTGAGCAACTGGCGTTAACACTCATAATGGTCGCCCGGAGGTTGCGCCAATATTTCCAGGCACATACAATCCATGTTCTCACAAACCAACCGCTAAAGCAAGTTCTCCAAAATCTGGAACACTCAGGACGCCTAAGCAAATGGGAAATAGAACTCAGTGAATTCGACATCGATTACAAGCCCAGAACTGCCATAAGAGGGCAGGCGGTGGCTGATTTCATAGCAGAGTTAACAGAACAACAACCGGAACATACCGCCAGCATAGTACTGGAGGACACCATTCAACACTCCCCGGACACATTGGCACAGAAACAATCACAGTGGGATCTCTATGTCGACTGTTTCAGGTGTTCCAAGGCTTCCGGCGCCTGTATAATCCTCACAGGGCCAGGGGGACTTAACGCAGAATACGCTCTAAAGTTCAATTTCAAGGCCTCCAACAATATGGCGGAATACGAGGCGCTTATTGCAGGGTTGTTATTAGCCATTGATTGTGGAGCAGAAAATGTCAACATCTTCAGTGATTCACAGTTGGTGGTCAACCAAGTCAACGACACTTTTCAAGTCAAAGACAAACAACTGGCGGCATACCTAGGATACGCCAAGACACTGCTCGGCAAGTTCAGTTTCTTCAACATCATGCAAATACCCCGCGAAAAGAATGCTAAAGCCGATTCCTTGGCGCGCCTGGCAACAGCCCAACCACATCAAAGTCCCGCCGACACTAGGGTGGAAAACCTTGAAAAACCCAGCATCACAAAAATTCTGGCAGAAATCTACACCGTCTAGGTAAGCCCAAATTGGATGAACGAGATATTGAATTACAAGCGTGATGGTACATTGCCATCCGACAAGGTCGAAGCACGACGACTGGTAAGACAGGCAACGCGGTACAGCATCCAAAGTGGCAAACTCTATCGCCAAGGGTTCACACACCCCAACTTAAAATGTTTAACGCCAGAAGAGGTAAAACAAGTCCTAGCAAAAATACACGCTGGAGAGTGCGGTAATCATGCTGGAGCTAGATCGTTAGCTAACCGCACCATGCGCCAAGGTTTTTTCTGGCCAACATTGGGCGATGACGCAAAAGAAGCATCCAGATCCTGTCACAAATGTCAGCAACATGCAGATATTCCGCATGCGCCAGCAGAACCATTGTCCATCATCATCGCGCCCTGGATTCACTCCATGTGGGGGCTGGACATTGTCGGAAAACTCCCAACTGCCAAAGGTCAGTTCAAATACATAATCGTAGCCATCGATTACGACAGTAAATGGATCGAGGCTGAACCATTAACGACCATCACAACCGCTAAAGTCCAGCACTTCTTGTGGAAGAATATTTACTGTCGTTATGGAGTGCCCGACACAATCATTACCGACAACGGAAAGCAATTCAACAACGAGGAACTCATCAACTTCACCGCCAAACTAGGCACCAAGATGCGTTTCGCTTCAGTGGCACACCCCCAGACCAATGGCCAGGTGGAATCCACCAACAAAATCATAAAAAAGCTGCTAAAAAAGAAATTGGAAGACAAGAAAGTCCTATGGGCTGAGAAGCTCCCGGAAGTGCTTTGGGCCATCCGGACAACGCCAACTTCCCCAACGGCGAAACTCCATTCTGCATGATGTTTGGCACAGAGGCAGTCCTCCCCGTTGAGGTAACCCAACCTACGGCTAGGATTGACGGACATAACGCCACCACAAACATCGCCGGCGTCAACCTCGACAAAGATCTATTAGAGGAAAAACGAGACAAGGCCCACCTGCACAACTTGCAAAACAAACGGCAAGTGTCACGTTTCTACAACAATCGTGTGAAGGCCAGACACCTACAGCTTGGTGACTGGGTTATGAAAGAAGTCATACCACCGCCAAAAGCACTTCACCCAACTTGGGAAGGACCTTATCAAATCATAGAAGTGGTAAGCCCCGGCACATTTTACTTGAAAAACGAGGAAGGCGTCACATCCACCCACCCGTGGAACACTCAGCATCTCCGCTACTACTATAAGTAGCGCCGCAACATGCCCGCGAGCATCTTCACTTAGCTAATTTTTGTAAAAGTTTAGCTAAGATAAGCTACCCTACGGGTACATTTTTTGTAAGAAGCTGGGTCCGCCCAGTCATCAATGAAACGAGGAATTATTCACACCATTGTCCCATACATGCAAAAAAAAAAAAAAAAAAAAATATCAAGTCTGGCCAAGACAACACCCTCGCGCCTCAGGGTAAGGGCGATATATAAACATGTAACTGGTCAATCTTAATCCCTTTCTTGTTTCCTTGACGTTCAAAAATATGCCTGCCACAATCCCTAAGGTTTTTGCAGACAAACATCTACCGCACCAAAAGACAAATAAAGCAAACATTACATATTTAAAGCATATCGGAACTACACAAACAAAGCACTATGTTGCTTACAAAATCGCAACCAAACAACCACGGTACATTAAAAATCCCGCGTCAGCATATTTTAACTTTGACCGGCCTGAGAGGCGAACCCCAAGGCACGATCACCACGGCAATGTTTCCCCACAGACGAACTAGAAGCCATCTTTTTTTTAGCAGCTTTACTTATCGGCGTCGGAGTCTCAGGATTGCCATCAGACCTCTTGCCATCTTCTCCAGACGAACCACTTTCTTCGCTACCATCAAAGGAGCCACTTTCTGAGGAGCCGCCATCTTCAGATTTCGCAACATCTTCCACGACGACTCGATCGGCTAAAATCTTGTCAAAATTCAAATAGCCACTATCTTTGAGTTCCTTAAAGTTGGCGGCCGCACCTTGTTTACCAGCATCCGTTAGGAGTACCTTGAACTCTGCTGAGTTCTTGAAAGCGCCAATCGCCTCTAGACGCACCATCTCTTTTTCATCCTCCGCTAACTTAGCCATCTCCTCCTGCCCAGCCGACTGAAAATCCGCCAACTCTTTTTCTTTGGCAGTAAGAGCCTCTTGCAACTGGGCGATAGTATCTTCTCTCTCAGTTTTTTCCTTCTTCAGGACCGCCAACTCGGCATTAAGACTGGTAATCGTGGTAGTATCGGCGATGGTCTTATCCACGGCACGCTTGAACTTCTCTTTGACGTCGAGAAGCGCACTATCAAGTTTAGCAATGTCCCCAGCGGTGGCTTTGTTCTTCTCCCTCTCGACCGCCAAATCACATTGTGCCTGCAGAAGCTCTTCTTTCAGTTTGCGCTCCTCCGTTGAACCCTGGTGAAGGTAAAGCTCGTGGGCACCCTTCAAAATCAGATCCAGGGATTTCTCCAGCTTTGACGACGCCGCTGGACGAGGAATCCTCGCTTCACAACCAAAGCCAAGATGTTCGCAGACCTTGTGCAAAAAAGCATGTTGATTGGCGGGTGCACTTTGCACTAAGCCTACGACAGGATTGTCGGAGATAAATTTTCTTCCCGACATCTTTATGGACAACCGCAACATGTTTCTCCGCCACATTCCTCTCTCCAACCTTCATCTTCTTGGAGACATCTGACGGAAGGGTAGAAGCGACAATCTTCCTCTTCTGCGGTACGCCGGACCCTCCTGCTGTTTCATCCCTACCGGTACCACCAACAAGCCTTATACCGACATGTTTTGACCCCCTGATGTCAGCCCCTGCTTTCGTCCTCCTCTCCCTCTCACCTTCACCCTCCGTTATACCTGCTTCCCCGACAACAGTTGTCACCTTCTCCTGTGACTTATCAATGGGTACCTCCAAGGCAAACCCCGTATCCTCCTCATCCTCTTGCTCACTCTCTCCCGCCACATTTTTTCCTTTGCTCCCTGCTTTTTTCTGCTTCAGATTGGCTCGGTTCGAGTGTAGCAGAGCCTTCAAGATCTGTGCTTCTTCCGCCGTCGTTATCTCCCTTGTTTGCGAATCAACAGTCTGTTTCCGCACTTTGGCCGCCTCGTCAATCATAAAATTGACGTACTCCTTAATCTCGCCAATGTCGGTCATCGCTTTTTTAAGAACTTCAGTGGTCTTTTTGTTCGTACGAATAGTGACTACAAAAGAAAGCATGACCATCGTCACTTTTCAGACAAGCTACAGCGTCAAATCACAATCTGAATAAAATTGGTTACACTTACCAGGTTCCCGAGTCAAGCGTAGGCGGATAAGTAGCGACCAATGTGAGAGGACGCGAAGATCTAAACATGTGCTCCCAACAGTAGTGCACCCGACACACACGCTGTCGTTCAACGTCGGTCAACTTCGGTCTCGAACCCTCTGCAGACAAAGACAAAATATCACGTAACGACATAGCCGTAGTAGTACAACGTGGCGGCGTAAACAATAAGCAGGAAAGCAAGTATCGCACAAAAAAAAAAAAAAACACAACAAAATTCAAGCACAGACAACAACCTTTTATGGCTTGGAACTTCAAAGGAACCCGGAACCGCGGAACCTTCGCCCCATCCGGCCTCATGTCATACTCCCAACCTTCCGTGGAAACACACACAGCAGCCCACCATGTTGTGGAGGAATCAGGCGTATGTTCCAAAAGTTTCGGGGCTCCAGGACGACGAGTTAGCTTAACGGTCCCGCCACATTTTTTCCTCTCGTTATAGGTCAACTCGTAGAAGAATAATACTTCAACCACTGTCGAAAATTCACACCCCGACAAATCCCACAAAGCAGTCAAAGCCAATAACATCTTCCACATGTTTATCGACACTTGACCCACCGCAACATTCAATTCATGCAGCAGATACTGAAGACTGGGAAGTAACGGCAGCTTCACCCCATGGTTCAGTATGGCTTCATGAATAGCGGCATAGCCCTCCGACAAGGCAGTAGCCCTCTCACCTTTCTCTAACGGCCGCAACTTCACAACCTGGGGCAACCGAAACCTATCTTTCATTTTCTGTATCTTTCGCCACGACATAACGGAAGGAGGCTCGTCTACTCCCACACTGTCACTAAGAACCCACGAGGAGCTGGTAGGCCCGGAACTCTGCCATTCATCTCCAATCTCAACCCCATCGTCACTTTGACCAGAGACGCCGACACTTTCTTCGCTACTGTTGGATACATCCTCCTCCCCGCCACTACGAACAACTTCATGCTCCTCACTCTGACGCGCTGCCATAGGTGATGGCCAGACAGTCTGAAGGGGGACAAGATCCAGCGGTTCTTAGGAACTATCCCCTACAAAGGAAGGACGACGCAACGAATCAATAAAACCCCTCTCCGACAAATTAAGCGGTGACAAGTCCGACTCTCCGCTACTCGAGATGTCGATAACGTCCGACATACCACGAAAACAACCTAAACCTAGAAGTTGGCAGCCAATCCAGATCTAACCCTTACCCTAGGCCATAAACAACAAGAACTCAGTCAAGAATCGTCACCTCCAAATCCCAGAACGTAGTCGAAAGGTCCCAGAAAAGCCAGAAACTCCCAAACCCTCAAACACAAAATAAATAAAAAAATTAAAAAAAGGTACAAACAGAGTGCAAGCATTCACACAAACCAGACCAAAACAAGAACACACAAAAAAAAAACCCCCCAGAATCAGAACATACCTCCAAATTCACAGTAGCAAACGCCGATGAGCAACGAAACAACCCAACCGCAGGAGGAAACCAACCATGTTCTTTTCTCTCCTTCAAACCTTTCTTTTTCTCTCTCCTCCACTCAATCAACGCAGTTTGCAATCTCTTCTCTCTGGCTCTCTCACTCAAAAAAGAAAGCAATCGAACTATATAGAGCAAAGTGAGGGAAGTCGGTATCCCTTCCCCCTTAAATACAAACTCTGGCGACAAATCCCGACCGTCCCCAAAAAGTAACCGTCCGCCATGATCACGCCACGTACCCCCACTAACCGAGACGACGCCTCGGTAAAAACGACGTGATCATAAATGCAACATTTATGATGAAGCGACAACGGTTGTGGAACGACGTTGCTGCACACACCATTCCTATCAGTAGCCCCCACGTGTCACCTGCAGTGTCAGAAGATCAAGCAAAATCTGGCCGAATAGCCTTTTTCTCCGCTAATGAGCCTTTTCCCCCGCTAATTAGCCTTTCTCTCTGCTAATGAGCCTTTTCCCCCGCTAATTAGCCTTTTCCTCCACTAATGAGTCTTTTCCTCCGCTAATTAGCTTTTTCCCTTTTACTCCGCTAATTAACCTTTTCCTCTGCTAATTAGCCTTTTTCTCTGCTTTTTAGCCTAATGTTCTGCTACATATCATCAACCAACGAATCAACGATCCGCCACAACACCAGTCCTACTGCCAACAGTATCGGCTCACTGCTGACATGCACTTTGCTCCACCAAACTTTCAAGGCAATCATATCACATCCCTCGTCAAACCAACAACTGTTGACCAACATGTCTCCGACATCGTTACTTCTGATGAAAATCGAGGATTACTCACCCGACACATTTTACATTTAGCGGAACATTCCTAACCCAGGATACTAAATTTTTCATCGGTACACCAACCTTAACGAGGCGGTGCAGTCAAGTTTCTCTCCTCCGGGAAAGAGTAAGGGAATAGTTTGCACAGCTTACGGCAGCCATTGATCCGGCAGTTAAACTTCCCGACGCTAAGGCACTGAAAGAGTGGGATCGCTACCCACCGACTAATGCTGTCACACAGCTCCCCTCAACAAACAATCATCCGACCAAACGGAGGTCTTTCTTAAACCGGGGAGTGGGGGACTCCCTGGAGGGCCTAGCAGGGGCCCACCCGAAAGGGCAAAAAGCGCTCGTTCAGCCAGAATCCATGGTTGACGACGCACTCGCACTAATTATGCCCGACTAAAGGCGTCGCCTTAGTTACGATAACTCCCCAACTAAGAAATGCCTCCTTGATTGGGGACTTAGGGGACTTGTACATGCATAGCATCTGCCGGCCATAATCAGCATTCAAAACTTGACCATGTCACACTGTCGGAATGACTTATATAGTGTAACCCCCGGAAACACAGCATGACAACCTCCACCGACAAGTCAACTCCAGGCCGGAACACGCCTCGAGGCGCCGACACGGGCCACCCAAAGTTGGCTCTCCAGAAAGAATCAAAACTCAGCAAACTGAGGTATGTAAGTCCCACATCGAAAACAAGAGTGAGGTAACTCACTCTTTCACCAATAAAGGGTCCACTTCTCTCTCTTCATAAAGGGTACATTTTCTGTAAGACCCGAAAATTCGTTATTAATTTCTAATGGTTTCCGGGAATTAATTAAGTGTTCATAGAGCTATTTCGTGGTTCAAGGGTGGAGCAGAAATTAGTTCGAGCAATTATTCGCTCAAAAAGCTTTGATTCAAGGGTTGACTTTTTATTCGTTAGGATTCTGTAAAAACTTCCTTCACAGATATTGTAGAGCGCGTCGATACGAGTTCGTGGACATGCGGAACGCAGAAATCGGAGTTCGTATGAAGAAGTTATGGCCGTCGGAAAAAGTTTCCATTTTGGTATATATTGGATTTTTCTGAAAAATTATCAGAAATTACCAACTTTCCATTTTCGGAAAGTTTTCTCTCTCTTTGGTCCCGAGCCCAGTTTCGCCTTCTCACCTTCGCCGGCGTCGTTCTTCCTCCTCCGGCCACCTTTTGCTTCGATTCCAAAGGGAATCCTGCTCTCCTCAGTCCCCTCTACACGTCTGTGGTGGTAATTAGTCGTGGGAAGCACCGTAGACGACTCTACAAGGCCGAGAAGTTGCACGGTGGAGCTGCAAATCGCCTCAAATAGCTGGCCTTGGTTCTCCTAGCTTCGGCCACTATAGCTCGAGTTCTTTGAGGGCTTTTCTAGCCCAGAGGAAGTATAAGCTACACCCAAGAAGGCTTGCAGCGATTTGATCTGTGGTGATCGAATTTTGGAGTTTTTAAAACTAGGGTTTTTTGAATCCTTCGGCTTGCGAGGTAAAATTATATTTTTTGGCTCATAATCTGATTATGGTGTAGTTATGAAAGTTTCAATTGGAGTAAAGATGAAGAACTTTCATGTTGGAAGTTTTGTCAAATTTTGACTTTGGTTTGGTGGCGGTGCCGCCACTGTGGTGGTGGTTTCCGGCGGCTTCCGGCCACCTCTGGGGCAGTTTCTGCTCCTCAGTGCGATCTACTCGTCGATACGAGCATTTCGATATATAGTTTGTAATTTTTGGAAATCGTATGAGCATGTTATGAATTTTCCAAGTTTTAGGGTTTTCGGTTCGATCGGTTTTCTATCCGTGAGGATTCGGCTGTCCGATCGACTTATAGTTTTGATATAGTGATCGTAGAAGTGTTCCGAAGACATTGGATTGTCTCGGATGAGGATCCGACTGTTGGATCGTCGTATAATTGTGTTTTGTGAATTGTGTGCTTTGTGTTGTATTGAGTGTGACCCTGATGTGATTAGGTGATTGACGAAATTGTGTGAGTGGAGTTTGGACGATTTGGTGCTTATCTTGGTTTTTTGTGAAGACACAGCATGATATGGAGGTGAGTAAATCTCACGGTGTTTCGGTTGATAATTAGTTATGTTTTATTTTAGTAGATTTAATTGTTAGTATGCAAAATCATATTTATCAAAATAAATTATTTGTTTTAAAATATATGAACTTGATCGACAACGGTTCATGGGTAAGTTAAAACAATGTTTTGATATAAAATGATTTTCAAGAAGTATAATTTGTAAACTATAGTTGGTATTAGTGGTCATTCCTGAGTGAATGACTACGTATATATATATTTACGTGGAATATATATATTGATTGGCGTGTTATCGAGTGATGAGATGATTGATTATTATTCAAGCTTTTATTTCTGCACGTAAGATGTTGAATAATGAATTGTTGAACATGTGGTTAGAAAACTATCCTGTATGTTGCGAATTTTGGATTTAGGGTCGACGTAGTGACCGGTATGAGGAAATCAGATGCTCTAATCTTAGGCTGATGATGGGCTACGATTAGTTGAGGGAATCAGATGCTCTAATCTTAGGCAGATGATGGGCTACGATTAGTTGAGGGAATCAGATGCTCTAACCTTAGGCGGATGATGGGCTACGATTGGTTGAGGGAACCGGATGCTCTAATCTTAGGCGGATGACGGGCTACGATTGGTTGAGTGTATCGACTGCCATAACCCTAGGCGGTGACGGGCTATGATTGAGGTAACGATGTCGAGTTTTGAAACGAGATATTTGTGAGATGGTGTATTCGGAGTTGAAGGGTGAAGTCTTGGTTTTAGCTTGAGTTATTGATTTCTTTAATTAATTTCCTTTTTCATCTCTATTGTTGGGTTTCTTTTTTCTCCTCTATGATTGATTTTTAAGTAATCTCCTGAACTAAGTTATATGCAGGGATTACTGCTTTTTGTATTGTTTGTTTTAATGTAATCTCTTGAACTAAGTTATATGCAGGGATTACTGTTCTTTTTGAATTGTTTGTTTTAATGTAAGTTCCTGAACTAAATTATATGCAAGGATTTATATGATTTCTATTGTTGTTTTTAATGTGATCTCCTGAACTATGTTTCCATGTAGGGATTACTGATTTTACTTAATTCAATTGTAAGTGCGGTTGTGGTTTGAGACTTGTAGTGAGTTGTGAATGAGTTGTGAGGTCATCGTTTTGACAAATGCTTTATGTTGAGGGGAAGTGAGTGTGATTTGTCGTTGAGATGATATGATATGATATGAACGTGATGTTTGGTTGTGTTTTGTGAAATTAAATATTGTTGCTTTAATTCATCTCACGAGTTGAGAAATTATAAGCATGCGTGACGTGAGTCACTTTAATTGAGTTTACTCATACGGGCTTAAAAAGCTTACCGAGATTGTTTTGTTCAACCCGGTGCACTATTCTATGGTGTAGGGTTTATTGTGCAGGTTAGAATATCGATTAATCGTCGTCGAAGCTGAGGTGTACGTTGGTAGCGTGGACGTCGAATGGTACTCTTAGTTTTAAGTCTTCCACTGTGTAGTGAGTTGTGGTGGGTGTGTTTACTTATTGAATTGTCATTCAGTTTGATTTGTAAACTCTTGTAATGTAATATGTGACTCTAAAGAACGAGTCGGTATTGACATTGTGAGCTCAGTTCGTTTTGTTGCTTAATTTAAAGGAAAAATTTTCTATGTGTTTTTCTTGTGCTTGTTAAGTTATCGCGTTTCGGATTTGAATTTAATTATTCAAAATTCGGGGCGTAACATTTTCCAACATCTATTCACCGTTACATTTGTCAATACAAGTACATTGCTTAACTTTAGCATCGGGTGAGCGAAGACCGCCAACCGCGGTCTCCCCTCTTGACGCCGTTGTATTTCTCTTGACAGATTAGCGGGAGTTTCAGAAAAATACACATATCTGAAGATTGGACTCCTATCCACGTTATCAGATGCCGACTCCCTACGGCAGTATTTTGAGCATTAACAGGCCTTGACACCAAACAAAGAAAAGGTTGAGTGGTTGACTAATTTTCAAGGTTTCCTTTGCTAACCGGTGAGCAATTCCATTGCCTTACCGTTTCACAAAGTGGCCACTACAGGAATGAAAAGATTGAACTAGAGACTTAACTTCATCAATAATATGTCTCTCATAACTGAAATCATCAAAACTATCATTAAAACTATTAATCACTGAAAGTGCATCACCTTCCACTTCAATGTTGAGGAATCTCACATGCTTTGTTCTACAAAAGTTCATTTATTTATCTTCAAATTATTTTCTATTTATCACTTTAGTTTTATTTTAATAAAATAGATAAACAAATAATGAATCCACTAAAGTATAAACTCCATGTGATCAATGATGTGGCATGTGCCACATCATTTGGTAATGAGTTTTGGTATAATTCTTTGGGATCTCAAGCATCTTCCTTCCTAATATTGGAACCTTAATTAAGAAAGCAACGTCATATTCAGGTTTCTGCAAAAGTTTTGTTATAATGTATAGTTATTTATTATTTTATATTTAAAACTAATAAGTATTCATAGGATTTCATATTTAATATTTTGAAGAAAAAAAAATTATTGATACAAAAATTGTATTTAATTATTATAAAAATGAACTGGATCATTAACGGATTAGATAAACCTAAATCCGTGTTAACAGATTAACGGATCTGGACCATTAATGGATCAACGGATCAAATTTTCAATTCAAACACGTTCAATAACCACAGATCTGGAGCGGATACAAAACAAAATCTCATCCATTTACAGATCTACTAGTAAAGCAGAGCTAAATTTTATCCCTTGCCAATATTTTATGGTTTTACATTATGCTTTTTAAATTTATAATTTTTATTTTATTATCATAAAATTTTGAGTTTATCTATTAGAACCTCTATATTTGCTGAGTTGATCTCTCATGCTCTTTACACTTCCTATTTATTTTTAAAAAGTAAAATTTGCCAACTACCTCTTTCAAAAACCCAATTTAACTTTACTTATAGAGTTTTTCAATTGGAACCTCCAAATTTACTCACTTGACCTCTATGCTATTTACACCTCTTATCAAATTTTCAAATACTAAATTTACTCACTAAACCTCACTAAATTTCCTCAAATAACCTCACTAATATAATTTGCAAATAAATTATTATCTTTAAAATAAAAAATTTAGTCATTTCAATGATTTAATCACTCTATAAATATTAACTAAATATACATTTCTTAATCAAACTTGAGTTTTAAAAATTAATTTCTAATCAATAAGAAAATGCCATGAACTATTATGTTTTTTTTAAAAAAAAATTCTATTTTAGCTGTGCAAAAAAAAAAAAATCATTCGTTTTTTAATGTTTATTTTTTTTTCTGTATTTTTTGTACCACATGATTAATTATTTAAATATTTTTAATTTTTTTTTTTTTTGCAAATATAATGGATTGACTTAGATTTAGGTCATAAATCATAAGAGGGATTTATTTTGTTTTCCCTCACTAATATGCGTTCAACATATATATCATACATTTTTATGTCACATGATCTTAACCATATTTTAAATTCTTATTAAATATATATGAATGCTTTAATGAGTATGTAGTGAAATTGGAAAATAAAAATAGATAAGGAAAACAATAAGGAATACAATCTAATATTATTGAATTGGAAAGTCTACATAAAATAAATATAATATTTTTTTGGTATAATTATTGTCCTTAATAGTCATTTTATAGTAGGTTATATATGTCATTTAATAATTCATAATAGAGTGAGGTCAAGTGAGCAGATTTGGAGGTCCCAATAGAAACTCTCTTACTTATATAAGAGAATGTTCCCAGGCATTAAATATGACAAATAAAGATGAATTTTAATGCAATCATAATTGTTTATTTTCCAAAAAAGATTGAGATAATTATTGAAAAATGATAAAAATTTGTAACTAATTTAAAAAAATCATAAAGACTTTTTGAAGCCCAACTAGTTTTCGTGCCTTATGGTTGCTGGCATTTTAGCTAAGGTGTAGAATTAAATTTGCTCATTCTCTTGTTTTTTATTTAGATTTGTCTTATATGTCACTTCACAAACTTATTTCATTTAGTTTACATGAGGGTTTTCTATCCCTCATTTCCTGAGCTTGTTACATTGATGAAAATGAACTTTGTCTAATTTTTTATCTCTAGCATCATGGTTTTGTTCTTGTATAATTCACTAAGCAATTTTGAAAGCATTTTCTCTGTTTTTTTTTTTTTTTGGTTAAGAAGCTTTCATAAAAAAAAAAAAATAAAAAAAAGAGAAGTGTGAAATGAGATATGAAAATGGGAATGAATCATAAAAATGTTGTGTTTCCATTATTATTAACATTTGGAGAGAGAAAAAGAAAATTAACTTTTCTCAATAATTTGTAGTCTATGACAGTCATTTTATACGAGGACACATAAGTCGTTTAATAATGAAAAAATAAGGGAGGTCTAGTGAGTATATTAGGAGGTCCCAATAAAAACTTTCTAATATTTCTATGTAGACTAAAATTAATTTTTGATACATATATTTTGTATGTATATATTAGCGTTGCACTATTAAATACTAGACTCCAAACACAACCTATGAGTGTGGATAATTACGTGGGTGTTCCAGTAAAACTCTATTTTGTGTTTGACCCAAACTCTAGGTTACTTGACCTAGTGGTAATAGGATTTTAATTAGAGATAATCTCGGAAAATATCTTAGAGATATTCATTAATTGTATGATTAGCTTTCCTTGTACAATTCAGATTCTATGCTTTATAATCCTCTATATAAAGAGGCCCCTATTATTAATGAGAACACACAGCAATTCTCTCTCAAATCTCGATTCCCTGAAACACATTATCAGCACGAAGCCCTAACCCTAAAACCCTAAACTCGTAGCCTTCAAATTCCAGCAACCACCACCGCCCACCTTGAAGATCTCAACTCCAGGAGTCCAGAACCAGCGGTGCCACCTCCAGAACCTGCCGGAAAAACACCGAACCGGCCTCCGGAAGAGACGGAAACTCCTCTGCCTAGTTCAAGACTGTTTCCTCTGCCTCTGACAACAGTACTCCACCACCTGCAGCGCATCGATCCCAGACACCAGGAACGGGAAAAATTATTCCCGGAACTATCCAAAATGCCCTCAAATCGGCAACCAGAAGCTGTTCCATCTTGAACCGCTGGCAGCCCTTCCAGATCATCCCAGCCCCTGCTTCAGTCAACCCTGCGCAACCCTAAGAAGAAGACCAGCTAAGGTCCTGAAGCGAGCCCGCTTCCCTCGGCCCAGAAGCAGAAGGAGACCAGCCTCGGCCTAGAAACGAAGAAGCAGGCCTGAAGCCCATTGACGTCAGCCCAAAAGCCTGATCCGCGTTAGCACCCAGTAAGCGTACACGTCAGCGTCCGACTGCCACGTCAGCTCCGGCCAACTTTCTGGCTACTTTTTCCGACCAAATTTTCCGGCAGCCCATTTAGAGGTTTTTTTTTTTTTTTAAAGTTCCCCTTTTTTTTAGAGTTTTTAAATTCAATTTCTTTTCTTTTTATCGGAGATTTGCAACCTCCCTTCTTCTATCCCCCTTTCTTCTTCATAGGGGAGACCAAAAGCCGAACTGTTTGGGTTCGTGCTCACTCCAAGCTTAGAACTTGTAGAGTCCTCCAAACTTAGAGTTTGTTGAGATAAAACTATCGACCACAAACATCATTGTTTCGATCTAATCCAACCCCTCTTGGAATTGAATTTCTTGGAAGCGACTACGCTCGGAAATTCCTAATTTCTTGAAAGCGACTACGCTCAAATTTTTTATTGTTTTGGTGGTAGCCTTTTTCACTCCGAAACTAATCCTAATTTCTTGTTGTTTTTCTGGATGAGTAACCTGAACAAGTTGAGCTTCGCTCCACTAGAGACAACAGGCTCAGGATACCACAAGTGGGTCTGTGATGTGCTCTAGCATTTGAAGGCTGATGGGATCTTGAGTACAATCCAAGAGCCAAGTCAGGACGTGCTTACTCCTCAACAAGCTGCTGCTTTTGAAGCAAATAGAGCTACGAGAGAGGCAAATGAAGCTAAAGCCATCATTCTCATGACAAGGCATATGAATGACAAGCTCCAGAATGAGTACCTCAATGAGGAAGACCCAAGAAAACTATGGGTAGAACTCGAGCAGCGTTTTAGCAACGTTCGTGACTCCCTGCTTCCAGACTTAGAAGTGAGCTGGCATAGCCTCCGCTTCTGTGATTTCAAGTCTGTACTTGACTACAATTCAGAAGCACTTCGTATCAAGTCTTTGATGGAATTCTATGGGCAGAAAATCACTGATACGATGTTGATCAAGAAGACTCTCTCTACCTTCCCCGTCTCTGCATTGATGGTAGCCAAGAACTATCGAGTTGATGTCAATGCAGGATGCATCACAAGATTTCATAAGCTTATTGGTGCCATGAACGTAGCTAAAAAGCACGACAACATACTTGTGAAGAACTATAATTCTAGACCTGTGAGGGCCAAGCCAATTTCAGAGTCTAATTATAGTCGTGCCCCTAAAGGAAGGTGCAAGGAACGACACCCTAAGGAAAGGGATAATTTTGGACGTTCTGGTCCATATTCTCACCCTAAAGAGGAAGGAAACCGCCAAGATAGGCGTGCACGAACCGTGGAGGTAAACGTGTGAAGAAAGAGAGAGAGGCCAAGCCTCCAGCTGTGGTGGTGACGCCACCAAAGATAGAAGTCGTCCCCAAAGCACTCCTAAAGCGCCTCGATCAAGGGAACTTGACCATAATGATGCTTGTCTTAGGTGTGGACTACCCGGACATTGGGCAACACAAGGGGGAGTGTTCAAGTAAAACTCTATTTTGTGTTTGGCCCAAACTCTAGGTTACTTGACCTAGTGGTAATAGGGTTTTAATTAGAGATAATCTCGGAGAATATCTTAGAGATATTCATTAATTGTATGATTACCTTTCCTTGTACAATTCAGATTCTATGCCTTGTAATCCTCTATATAAAGGCCCCTATTATCAATGAGAACACATAGCAATTCTCTCTCAAATCTCGATTCCCTGTAACAGTGGGAAGTTTTTCCACAGAATGTGGAGAAAATTACTGCACATTTTTTATTTTTTTATTTTTTTGTTAAATTTCTTTTGTTTTTCTTTTATCTGTGAATTGACCATTTTGTCTTTCTCAAATATTTCAGTTCAAATGTTTTTTTAATCTTTGAGGGATATTTTGGTAAAATTTTTCTGTTTTGGCTAACAAACTCTCTTCTCTTAATAATAGTATAGATATGAGCAAATTATCGATCTTGAAAAAAATTGGAGGCCGCGAGAGAGAACCCAGAGAGAGAAAAAACCTAGAGAACACCGTGGGCTTTGTGGCTGCGCCTCGGCGCTGGCACAGGCCATTGGCCTCGCTGGTGCACAGTGTGTGCGACCGGACGGGCTGACAATTTGGGAGTGCCCGAGTCCCCAAGGCTGAAGTTGAGGGGCGGTTCTTCCCTTCAGGTCCAGGTGCAGGAGGTCACAGCACCAAGATCTGGGATGTGGGTGTAGGGTGAGATCAAGGTCAAGTGGATCCACGACGACGCGGTGGGACAGGCAGCGGAGCCACCACAGGTAAGGGACAGGTTGGAGATGAGCGGCGAACAGGGTAGCTATCACTCTGTTTGGAGATCTAGAGTGAGGCTGTGTGGGTCTGGGTTTGTGAAGCGGAATGTTGTCCCTTGCTGGTGGCCCTACGGCTGTGCTTGCTAGCGCGACGACGGAGGAGGTCTGACATCGGTGGTGGAGCGGTGGGCTTGGTGGTGGGTTGGTGCAGTGGCGTTCGTGGTTTGGGCTCACGAGAAGGGGCCTGTCTTCCTTGGCTTTCTGAGCTTGGGTATGGCCCTTGGCATCAGTTGGGTCAATGTCCCAATTATAGGCCTGGTCTTGGCCTGACGGTAGTTGGGCCTGGGGCTTCACCCTAGGTCATTTAATTTCTATTTCCTTTAATGTTGTTTTAAATTTATGTTGTTTAGTTTGTTTGCGCTATTTGCGAGCAATATATCCCTACCGTAGTTGTGTAGGGCTAGTCAGGCTGTGTGCCTGTGTATGCACTCTAAGTGCCTTGTCTTCTCTGGGTAGGCGGCGAGTTCCTGTCAAATGGTCTCTACCGCCTAGTGGCAGGGTGAGACTAAGTGTCGACGAATCTATACTCCGGCGGCAACATAGTAGGAATGCTGTGCTTATGATAATTATGCTACGTTGTAATAGGGTTACATATAGAGTTATCTTTCCGTTATGTCACCGCTATGTTAAAACAAATGGTGTAGCCAGTAGAGCACTCTTTGCTAGTTGGTGTTTGTTAGAATACATGTCTTATGTAGAGATTTCTGATATTATTTCAGAAAATACTCTAGATGCTTATTGTAATCAGGGGTTTAGGCTCAATGCCTCACCCTTGTATTCAGCAGTTTCATTAATTAAGGCTTGAGGGTAGCCACACCAGCCCTTTATTCAAAAAATAAAATAAAATAATAGTATAGATATATATTCTATTTTGTCATGGGGTTTGCTGCCGGAAGGGAGATCTACTGCCCATGGGCCTCTATTAGAGGGATTTGCTCGGGTTTTGTCAGAAGGTTCGGTTAGGATGGTGGCGAAGGCGGTGATCGTGGTTTACGGTCCGGTAGTCGATCCCCGCTGCTGGGTTCTTGGATCGACAGTGCCATGGATCTCGATCGATGGGGATGTGAGGTTGTGAGGCCTGGATCAGGGATGGATTTTTGTGTTGATGCCAGTCGCGACAGTGTGGCTCGGGACGACTTGGATCACTAAGATGAGATGGGGTGGTGGGGCGGATCGTGGAGTCGTGGGTAGGAAGGAACTTGGCTGGATGGTGATGTACGATGGGGTGATTGGAGGCGAAGGTGGACTGGCCCGAACCAAAATGATGGGCCTGGAGCAATTTTCCTTGGTGGACTACCTTATTGGGCCGCAAACTGTTGGGCTAGGGTTCTGCCCTCGTCCATTGCTATTTTGGGCTAAGGTTTAGTCCTTTTCCCCAACCCTATGTTTTTAGCTTTTGTCTAATTACAATAATGTTTTCTTCTATTAGTAACTTAGATCTCTAGTGCCTTCGGCATAGTACCAATGGAGGATTCCCGCTACCTTTACATATTTAATTGTGTAATAAGTAAGTCTGTTTCTATGTACTACTGTGGGTACTACCACTATCTTCTTGTCTGCCTATGTCCTTAAATGGCAGCGGAAGGGTTTATAACTGTATATTCTGACTTGTGATGAATATATTATTTCGCCCCAGGGGTTTAACTTAAAAAAAAAAAAATTAAGCACAATCAAACACATTAAATGACAATAGCCCAGGTGAATGTACGTATGCATGCATGTGCCTATTAATTAAGAACCACCATTGGATTCCAATGGTAAAATATTTGTGGTCTTTGATTTGTTTCAAAAGAGAATGCAATCAGTCAAATTCTACATTCCTTAAACCATTTTGTGGTGGCTTCTGTTGGAGCTAAAGAGTCACCCAAAAAGCTATATGCAGCTTTCTCATCCCCCTAATGACTTGGCCTCACCTTATAGCATTGTATGAGTTCTTTGCAGTAGTCCAGAAAATAGGTCAAGGAGGCTAAAAGGCCCAATGGCCCTCCTACTAGAGATGGCCTAAGCTAGACATGCCCAATTTTTCCCTCCTACTAGAGATGGCTTAAGCTTGACATAAAAGGTCATGCTCCATGAGAGTTGGGAAAAAAAAAGGCTAGGTGAAGTGTTAGCCCAACTTCAATGTAGAAGTGACTAGAGTTCCAAAAGGACATGAACCTTGAGATTCCAGGCTCCATAAGGATCTAAAAATTACTTGAAGACTACTTGTTCCACACTCTACTAAGGCCATCTCCAGTAAGAGGGAGTTATATTGGGATCAGGGCTATAATTTAGCCCCCAGAAATATTATTCTTTATTCATGAACAAATGAACTATCTCCAGTAAGGCAAGGCTAAATTTTAGCCATTTCAAGTATTTTATGATTTTACATTATGTTTTGTAATTTTTATGATTTTATTTTATTTTAATAATATTTTAATCTAGACTAAAATTAATTTTTGAGGAAAAAAAAATAATTTTTAAGGTGTATATTTGGATGAGGTATTTATGTGGTATTGTTGATAACATTTTCGGATAGGTTTTTTAACTGTCACATGCCACTTCAGAATCCCGATTAGATGTCGACGTGGCAAAATTAATTATTACAGATTCTTATCAAATTTACCTATAGGATTTTTGAATGCTACGTGTCGTGTTGTGATCAACTCTTTAGATTTCTGATTTGATTTTATGCATACGTGGTGGTTCTATCTTCAGCTTCAAACCCCAATAAAAAGGGTGGTTTTAGATGCATATCTCCTCTATCTCTTCTCTAATTATTCGTTCATTTTATAACTTTTCATTACATTTTGCAATGAATTTGAACTGGTTTTCTCAGTGGAATGAGATGCAACGTGAAGACGAGTAAGATGACGAAAAAGATGAAGAATATGATGCGCAGTGGCGAAGAAATACAAACCAAATTATGGTAGAAGCAGCAGCTAGTTGGTTGGCTACTAACCCACTTCAACAACAACCTCAATGGGGTGGTTCTGTTCCAGGCTACACTACCCGTCATTGATCACGTGAGGTAGCTAATGAAAAATTGTTAAATGATTACTTCATAGCTGACCTTGTGTACCCTGCCGAAACTTTCAGACGACGTTACAGAATGAGACGTGAAGTGTTCCTCCGTATGTTAGAGCATGTCCAAATGGCAGACCCATACTTTAGGCAGTCACAAGATTGTGCTGGGCATCCGGGCTTCCCGCCTCACCAAAAATTGATGTGCGCATTCTGAATGCTAGCCACTGCATGCTCGGCTGATTCCTTAGATGAATCCTTCCGTATGCCAGAATCAACCGCCATTGAAAATCTTAGTCAATTTTGTCGTACCATTGTCACCATTTATCAAGAACGCTACATTCAGGCTCTTACAACAAAGGATCTAGATATGCTCCTACAAAGAGCCGAGCGATGAGGGTTTCCTGGAATGATAGGTTCGCTTGACTGCATGCATTAGCAGTGGAAGAATTTTCCAGTGGGATGACAGGGTAGTTTTAATGGTAAATTGAAAAAGCCAACCATTGTTCTCAAAGCTGTGGAAGGTCCCGACATCTAGATCTGTCATGCTTTCTTTAGAATCTCGGGAGCTCAAAATGACCTCATTGTTCTCGGATGCTCCCTTTTGTTTGATGTTGTCACAGCAGGTCAGTCACCACCATCTTAACTACTATACCAACAGGACTCCTTATGAGTTTGGGTACTACATTGATGATGGTATTTACCCAAAGTAGGCGACGCTGGTGCAATCTATTAGACAACCTGAGAATGAACAGGAGGAGTATTTTTCCACAAAACAAGAGGCATACCGCAACGATGTTGAAAGGGCATTTGGAATTCTACAAACACGATTTGCAATAGTTAAGCAACCTGCAAGAGGTTGGGATAAGGATTCATTATCGATAATCATGTTGGCTTGCATAATACTTCATAATATGATTGTGGAGGATGAGCGAGATGACTACTATAATAATGAGTTCGATGATGATAAACCAAACCCAGATAGGTCAAGGAGAGCTTGAGCAAGAATATATGATGGCCCAAATTTACCTCTTAATTCAAGAACGGGGCAAATTACAATGGCTGAGTACATGTCTCGTTACCGGATGGTACGCTCTCATATTAGAAATAGTAATCTACGAAAAGATCTTGTCAAACATGTTTGGTTAAGAAGAGGATGATGAGGACAAGGCTACGGGTATGACAATTACATTGTCATCCTAATAATAATTGACAATTCATTATCATGTCATAGTGCTCGGGTCTTAGTTTATTTTTATTTTTTATTAATGTGTGACTTGTTTTTATTTGCTTTAACTTTTATTGTGTGACTTATTTGGTTTCAATTGTAATGAATAAAAGTTTACTTTAATTCTACTTTAATTTCGCCATTTATTTCATAATTAAAATATTACAAAAACTTCATAAACATGATATAAAATAAATAAATTAAAAATTACATGCACTTAAAAGAAACTTATTTTTTTGAAATGTAAAAGAAACTAATTTATATTAACTCAAATTCGTAGGAAGCACTAAGCATAGGCTAAAAAAGTCCCTTCTCTCTAGACCTGTGAGAGTTGGGGTTTCTTTTTCCGCCGGCTCTTCTGCGCAAAAGTGACAGTTGATCTCTCTGTCAGTGGTGGGGATCCCCTCACCATATGTTACTTTTCCTACATCCGATTTAGGTGTGGTGGACGAGGTGTACTGACTGGTTGTGTACGATGGAAGAATATCTGGGGGCTATAGTGAGAAGGCTGGCCTTAATGGAGGAGGAGTCTCAGGAGATTGTCTTGCCAGACAATTCTGAGTCTTGGAAACCAAGAAGATTCCTTCTTGTTGGCCGATTGCTCACAAACAAGCCTTATAGAAAGGAAGCGTTGATGGGGACAATGAAATCTCTGTGGTCTCCGACGAAGAAGGGAAGAGATCAACCGAGGGTGACTGCTGTGGCCCTTGATGGCAGTGATAGGATAGTCTTCTCATTCTCGCATGAATATGACGGAAACAGGGTGTTGCAAGGCTGTTCTTGGCACTTTGATAAGGCACTCTTCGCCCTCTCGGCAACTGATGGAAGGGAGGACCTGTTGAAGATCCCATTAAACTGGCAACTCTTCTGGATCAGGGCTTGGGGTATACCACCATTGTTCATGGAGAAAAGAGACCGGAGTGAGAATAGGGAATGCGGTTGGTCGATACGTCCGGATGGAGGAATCGGTACATGGGATTTATCTAGGCTCTTCCTTGAAAGTTCGAGTGATGATTGATACCAGCAAACCACTCCGGCGGGTTGCTTCTGTTCGTCACCAGGGAGGGGTGAAATCGTCGTGGTATGAACTAGATTATGTGAAGTTGCCAGTCTTCTGCTTCTACTGTGGGCTATTGTCGCATGATTCTAATAGATGTGAACTTTATCAAAATGGCACTATTCTTGAGCCACATTTTGATGCTCTTATGTGTGCCGAGAAGAGAGACAAGTGGCTGGAAGAAAAGTTTGCGAAGGAGGCTGACCACGAGTCGGACCCGGCAGTAGATGAGTGTTGGACGGGTTGTAGGTTTGGGCTGATTGAGAAGGCAAAATCTGGTTGGGCAATGCAGGCTCCAGACTTCCCGACATCGGGAATGGTCCGGTCGAGATCCGAATGGGAGGATGACGGGGTTTCACTAGATGGAAATAGTGGAATGGAGATAGATTCACTAGGGGGGTCGGAGGTGGACGGAAGGGTAGGCCGGAGTAAGAGGCGGCGGACCGGAGATCCTCTGTTAACGGCGGAGATGAGGGCCGAGACAGAGAGCAATTTACGGGATGTACCCATTAATACTTGCCCTAATTTGTCTCATGCATTAATTATGGGTCATGCTGGGAATGGTATAGTTGAAGGGGAGGCAGGGGTTGTGGAGAGATCGCGGAAGGAGAAGGAGGATTTGGCGGGTCAACTTTTAAATATGCCTTTAATGATGATTGATGGGGGGATTAACAAAATAGGGGCAGTGATTGAGGGAGCTATTGGTGAGGAGGTTTTATCGGGTCGTAGGGCCCACAATGTTGAAGCAAAGAATTTCGTTACTGTCTTGGATGATGGTTTTGGGCTGGGTAAGAAAAAACAAAATAGACGGGGGCCTTCTAGGGTCGAGAAGGCCCCATCTTCTCCTAGGCCTTCTAGGAATGGGGCAAATACACTGAAAGGGAAGAACACAAAGGGTTTTGCAGTTGGGAGACGACGAAGGGAAGGAACAGGGGCAGGTGAGACTGGTAAGAAAACGAGTTCTCGGTGTGCTTTGGAACGCTCTACCGTGATGGGTCCAGTTTCGACCCATCACGAGCCATGAATGTTTTGAGTTTGAACTGCCAAGGGATTGGGAACCCTTGGACAGTGAAGGCACTAAAAGGGCTGGTTTCCCTAAACATTCCCAATCTTGTTTTCTTGAGTGAGACAAGATGTACAGAGGATGAAATGGTGGAGGTTAGACAACAACTAGGGTGGAAGTTTTGTTTTTCTGTGGATTGTAGATTTGTTCCAAGAAGAAAGACTAAAGGCGTCAGTAGGGCAGGTGGGTTGTGTCTGCTCTGGGATGAGGACGTTGCAGTGGAGGTCCAATCTTCGTCAGACAGTCATATTGACGTGGTTGTTGGGGAGAGCTCGGACCCAAAACGGTGGCGATTTACGGGATTTTATGGGCAACCAAAAGTGGAGAATAGACACTTATCCTGGACTTTGTTGAGAACACTTAGGTTGCATGGGAACCTACCTTGGGTGATTGGTGGTGACCTAAATGAGATTATGTCTACAGCTGATAAGGAAGGTGGTGTGGTTCGGCATATTAGACAGATATTGGGACTTGTAGAGGCACTGGATTTCTGTCAACTATCGGATGTGAAATTTGTTGGACCTAAATTTACCTGGCAGGGTATTAGGAGTGGACATTTGATTAAGATATGACTGGATAGGTTTGTGGCATGCCAACGATGGAAAGATTGGTTTGGGGCTTCTCGAGTGGTTCATCTCCACCCGAGCACGTCAGACTATTTTCCCATATTACTTGAAATCTGGGCGGTCACGCAACGACGAAGAAAACAAAAGAAAAGATTCCGGTTTGAAGAATTTTGGCTGAAAGAGGAAGAGTGTAAAAAAGTGGAGTCTGGTTGGGAGAAGGGCATAGGTCCTAATCCGTTTTTAAAAATTTGCAACAAACTTGATTTGACCAGGAAAGCTCTTGAGGAATGGAGTTTTAACCAGTTTGGGAGTTTGAAGAGGAATATTGAAGACATAAGGGCTCAGTTGGCGGTATTCTATGATACCACGCAAATTATTCCAATAGAAGAACTCAAAGTTGAGTTGGAAGCCAAGTTGAATAATCTGTTACATCAAGAGCTACTATTTTGGAGGCAACGTGCTAAAGTTTTTTGGTTGCAAGATGGTGATGCTAATACCAAGTTCTTTCACCAACGAGCTTCAAACAGGAAGAAGAAAAATTATTTGCATGGATTATTTGATGATTATGGTGCATGGCACACGGATGACGAGAATTTGGAAAGGATTGTTCTAGAATATTTCCATGGCCTCTTTACTTCGTCGCGACCTTTCGACTTCCATGCAGTTTTGGACATCATTTCTCCAGTGATTTCTGAGGACGCTAATGCTCTTTTGGTTGGCCAAATTTCGGAAGATGAAGTCTTTCGAGCTCTTAAGCAGATGCACCCGTCGAAAGCACCTGGGCCTGACGGGTTTTCACCATGCTTTTATAAACACTTCTGGGGTTTGGTGGGGAAAGATGTTGTGGAAGCCATTCGATGCTTTCTATTCTCAGAAGAGCTACTGAAGTCTGTTAATAGTACATATGTGACGCTAATTCCAAAAGTAAAGAAAGTGCAGTATGTTAATCAACTCCGACCCATTAGTTTATGCAATGTTTTGTATAAACTAGGGTCAAAAGTTCTTGCTAATCGGATTAAGCCTCTGATGGACTCAGTAGTTTCACCGTTTCAAAGCGCATTCGTGCCGGGTCTACTAATTTCAGATAATTCTCTCATTGCTTATGAGATTGCTCACTTTCTTAAGAAGAGACGAAGGGGAAAGAAGGGTTTTTGCGCCCTTAAGCTAGACATGAGTAAAGCATACGACAAGGTAGAGTGGAATTTCCTTGAAGGGGTTATGTTGAAGATGGGGTTCTGTAGTATTTGGGTGAAGTGGATAATGGGTTGTGTGAAATCTGTCTCCTACTTGTTTTTGGTTAATGGAGTGCCTCGTGGTTGTTTGTGGCCGGAAAGGGGGATTAGGCAGGGGGGACTCCATCTCCCCCTATCTGTTTCTCTTTTGTGCAGAGGTTCTGTCTCGACTTATCTCTTTTGAGGAGGATCAAGGTAGGTTAAATGGTGTTAAAATCTGTACCGCAGCCCCGAGTATTAGCCACCTCTTCTTCGCCGATGACTCATTTATCTTTTGTAAAGCGGAAAGTGATCAGGTCCAAGCTGTTAAAGATGTACTTCGGAGGTACGAGGCTGTGTCGGGTCAGGAGGTTAATCTACAGAAGAGTGCAATTTCGTTCAGTCGGAATGTACCTCTTCATGAGCAATTTTTGCTTGCAGAATGCTTGGGGGTTCAGAGAGTCGACAAACATGATAAATATTTGGGCTTACCTTTGGAGTTGAGTTATTCAAAAGAGGAGGCCTTCGGCTATTTAATTGAGAGAGTTCAGAAACGGACTAGTAGATGGAGAGAGAAATTACTAAGTGCAGCAGGGAAGGAAATCTTGATTAAAGCCGTGGCTCAGGCAATCCCATCTTATGTGATGAACTGCTTTGAACTACCAAAACAATTATGTCATGAAATGCACCGGCTCATGGCGCAATTTTGGTGGGGTGATTCGGAAAACTCAAGCAAACTGCATTGGCTTTCGTGGGAGAGGATGTGTGACTCCAAGAAATTAGGAGGACTTGGGTTCCGTAACATGCATGATTTTAACCTTGCCCTACTGGCCAAGCAAGGGTGGAGACTGTTACAACGACCTAATTCTTTGTTGGCACGTTTATTAAAAGCGAAATAATTCCCAGACACTGGATTCATGAAAGCTACGGTGGAGGCAGGAGACTCTTTTACGTGGCGAAGCATAATTTCAGGTCGCAATGTTCTTGAGCAAGGACTACGATATCAAGTTGGTAATGGAATGCAGATTTCAGTGTGGGAGGATAGGTGGATGCCCATGCCTTACTGTTTCAAACCGTATACTAAACCTCCAGAGGGGCTTGACGGGCTAGTAGTTGCAGACTTAATTGATCAGGGTGAGCATGTATGGTTTTTGCCTTTGCTTCAGGAAATGTTTACTCTGGATGAGGTTTGCATGATTGCTAGTATTCCCCTCAGTATCAGGCCGGCGGAGGATCGTTTAATATGGCACTATGACCGCAGAGGCACTTATAATGTTAAAAGCGGATACTTTGTTTGGCGTGAAACTGCTAGACGAGGAGCTACTTCGTCTTCGTCGAGTAACTTGGTGGGAGGGCAGTTGGGTATTTATTGGAGCTTGATTTGGAAGGCCAAGATTCCTGCAAAGGTAAAGATGTTTGTCTGGAGGCTAATGAGAGGAATTCTACCTACGAGAACCGCATTGGCAGATAGGAGGGTGGCTATCCATGATTGCAGGTGTGTCTTTTGTGGTTTACATTTTGAAACTAGGTTGCATTTATCTAAAAATTGTGAGGCTATCAGATTGTTTTGGCATAATGGGCCACTTCACTTAAGTGCTATGGATCACCCAGCCACTAATTTCTCTGAGTGGGTATGGACTATGATGGATGAATTGGATAGTGAGAAACGGTGCCTATTTTTTATGTCCTTGTGGACCCTCTGGAGTGAGAGGAACAAGGTGGTCTGGCAGGAGGCAGTGTTTGATCCCATATTTGCTACTAAATGGATGGTTAAGTACTTGGTGGATTTTCAGCGTTGCCATTGTAAACCTAGTGTGAAGAAGAAACGGTTGCCTACCAAGTGGGAGTGTCCACCGCGAGGGCGCCTCAAAATCAATGTTGATGGGGCCTTTCGTGTGGTGGATGGTAATGGTGGTATTGGGGTAGTGGCTAGAAACGATGAAGGTGTGGGAGTCGCCGCTATAGCAAGGCCCATTGTACATGCTCACTCAGCATTTAATATGGAAGTTGACGCATCTAGAGCGGGTCTGTTACTTGGTATTTACCAAGGTTGGTAGGACGTAGACATTGAAAGCGACTCTATCCTTTTAATTACTGCCCTGAAGAATGAGGAGGAGGATTTGTCTGTGGTGGGTTGAGTCTTGGATGATTGCAGAGCTTACATGTCCGCTTTCCAATCTGTTCAAGTTCGACACATTTACAGAGAAGCAAATGGTGTTGCAGATAGATTAGCACACCTTGCTAGTGTGGGTTTGCTTGATGCTGTATGGTTAGAGGAGACTCCTGCTATTATTCAGGATGTACTCTATAAGGATATTAGTGGTTTGTATTCTGAGGCTAGGGGTTCCGGTTTTATGTCCCCCCCCCGATGCCTAATTCACTATTAATAAATGGAACCGGGCGTGGGGCTGAGCCTCCCAGCTAGGCTGGGTTCCAAACCCTTTTCAAAAAAAACTCAAATTCGTTCGAATGACATTTGTGGATGGTAGTCATTCGATGTTGAGCCGGTATTCGAAAACAACTTCCGTGCGCTTAGCTTTTCAAGTGCTTCTCTTTTTTTCCCATCAAAATAATTAATGATTTGCATCATTAAAATATCTTCTTCTCTATCTCTTTCTCGTCAATCCTCTTTCATCTTCTCCCTTATTGCTTTTGTCTTTTCCGCCTTTGCATTATCTTCTGTCAATTGATCCATGCAAGCTAATAACTTATCTTCAAATGCTTTCTTCTCCTTTTCTTAGTCCTTGATTTGCTTTCTTCTTGCGGCATTTCTTTCCATCGGCCTAGGATTTGGACCCACGGGACTCCTTATGAGTTAGGGTACTACATTGATGATGGTATTTACCCTAAGTAGGCGACGCTGGTGCAATCTATTAGACAACCTGAGAATGAACAGGAGGAGTATTTTTCCACAAAACAAGAGGCATACCGCAACGATGTTGAAAGGGCATTTGGAATTCTACAAACACGATTTGCAATAGTTAAGCAACCTGCAAGAGGTTGGGATAAGGATTCATTATCGATAATCATGTTGGCTTGCATAATACTTCATAACATGATTGTGGAGGATGAGCAAGATGACTACTATAATAATGAGTTCGATGATGATAAACCAAACCCAGATAGGTCAAGGAGAGCTTGAGCAAGAATATATAATGGCCCAAATTTACCTCTTAATTCAAGAACCGGGCAAATTACAATGGCTGAGTACATGTCTCGTTACCGGATGGTACACTCTCATATTAGAAATAGTAATCTACGAAAAGATCTTGTCAAACATGTTTGGTTAAGAAGAGGATGATGAGGACAAGGCTACGGGTATGACAATTACATTGTCATCCTAATAATAATTGACAATTCATTGTCATGTCATAGTGCTCGGGTCTTAGTTTATTTTTATTTTTTATTAATGTGTGACTTGTTTTTATTTGCTTTAACTTTTATTGTGTGACTTATTTGGTTTCAATTGTAATGAATAAAAGTTTACTTTAATTCTACTTTAATTTCGCCATTTATTTCATAATTGAAATATTACAAAAACTTCATTAACATGATATAAAATAAATAAATTAAAAATTACATGCACTTAAAAGAAACTTATTTTTTTGAAATGTAAAAGAAACTAATTTATATTAACTCAAATTCGTTCGAATGACATTTGTGGATGGTAGTCATTCGATGTTGAGCCGGTATTCGAAAACAACTTCCGTGCGCTTAGCTTTTCAAGTGCTTCTCTTTTTTTCCCATCAAAATAATTAATGATTTGCATCATTAAAATATCTTCCTCTCTATCTCTTTCTCGTCAATCCTCTTTCATCTTCTCCCTTATTGCTTTTGTCTTTTCCGCCTTTGCATTATCTTCTGTCAATTGATCCATGCGAGCTACTAACTTATCTTCAAATGCTTTCTTCTCCTTTTCTTAGTCCTTGATTTGCTTTCTTCTTGCGGCATTTCTTTCCATCGGCCTAGGATTTGGACCCCTAGATGAAGTAGGTATTGAATTACTATAGATAGGATCATCATCATCTTCTAAGGACACAGGGTGGTTTCTTCGCATTGGGGGTGGACCAAAATGTTCTTGTGAGGGTTTGTCAAATATCACCCAACCTTTGCACAAATCGTAGCAACTATGAAAATTGAACGATTTTCCGTTCATGTCTTCCCTATACATATCCTCGGTGAGGTGTTGCTATAACAATATTTTCAACAATAATAAATAAGAATAATAATTCGTGAAATGATATTGAAGAACAATACATAAAAATTATATATGAAAGAAATCTCACTTGATCTATGTGATTTGCTCCACTATGAAGCCTCCTCTCAGAACGTGTGACACAAGAATGGCACTTATTCATGTATGAAATGAGAAATTTTTGCCATCGAGACTTACAAATTTCATCTGATCTTGCAATTGGAGGATTGCCATTGAATCCATCAATTAATTTTCGCTCCACTTGTTTCCCAAATGCCATCTCCCTTTTGGCCACTACCCTACATAGAATTTTCGGAGACTTTCATATATGCAACACAAAGAGCTGCATATTCTTTTCTTGTCCAATTCACACCTTTGAGAGAAGGAGTGGACATGCTTCAAATAAGTAGAAGAGGTAAAAGAGAAGGTAGAAAGTGTGAGAAATTAGGAAGATAGAATGTATGTATATACAAGTAAATTGGGAAAAAAATGACCTTTTTTTTTCTTGGTAACACAAATGTTTAAGTTAAGAATACATATTAAAAAAAAAACTGAACAGTGGTTAGTTAGCCGCATGGATGTATAATTATGGTCCTTAATTAGATACTGTTGGATTACAACGGTTCTTTATTATGGGTCATTGGATCTTTTTTTTTTTTGAAATGCATACAGACCATGCATTGCATCAGAACCAATTAATTGAGATTAGTTTTTTGTAGGTCCCACAAAAGCTAAAGGGCTAGCCATAAGGCTATTTTCAGCCCTCTCCACCCCCCTCTTCACCTATAGCACTTTGGACCTCCTCTTGTTGGACCATATTTTAGCAAAAATGGATAGAGGTCTCCATTTAGCCCTCTTATTGGAGATGGCCTAAGATATACCCTTGATTCACTTCGTAGGTCACTACATGTAACGATTGCTCTCTAAAAAAAGGACACAAGACCTTTGTGGAGTCATAATTTACTTATGTAGTTGTGTCCCAAAACTATGAAAATTGCATTGTCTTTCATATTATTTTATTACCTTTAATTCATTTCCTTTTCTTTCTAGGAAATCAAGCATTGAGGAGAAAAATGATTAAATAAGGCTTGAATTATGAAGAAGTAAAGCTAGGAGGATAAGACATGAAAATAAGGTGAAAAATGCAAATCGGATTTTCCAGTGAACTTTTTCGGAAGATATTTTCCAGCGAGCTGCCACTCATGGAGAATCCTTTGTCCAGACAAGGAAGACCATGGTTGTGGGAATCTCCCACCATTTGAAATTCAAAAAATTTCCAACACCTTGTCCTTTCATCACCTTGCAAATTTGGGATCATTTGGGGGACAACAGTGTAAGAGCATCTCTTGCACATCTTGGGACTAAAAGGGACATAGCTTATCAAAGAGAGACCAAAGACCTTATCTCTATCATTTTTGACTCCATTCATCTTCATCTCACCAAGACATCTCATTTCCACCTCCATAACCACAATTTCCACTACCACACTCATCTTCTCACCAATTCCATAACCCTTCATCACCACAAATCATTACTAGCTACTCTTATTTTGACCATTCTCACATCATCAAAAGCTTGGAGCAAGGAGAAGGAGACATCCACCACATCAAAAGCTTGGATACCCATCTCCACCACCACTTTTGGCATCACCAAAAATCACTCTTACATACTCGTTAAATCTTCATTCTCGGCGTATCTTAGAATGTTGAAATTTGTCTATCTAGTTATGAGTGAGTAGTGAATTTGTTGGGGCTAAGGTTGAAAGCCCTAGCCAATCTTGTATGATATTGATGTGAATGCTATGTTTGATGCAATTTTTCATTACCACCTTCACATGCTAAATAAAAAAGTGAATGCTTATATTTGAATTTGACTATATTAAGCAAAATGCATTTGTCATCTCATGATTAGTGTTTCGAGATTAGTCACCTCTAGACATTAAGATCATGAAAGCACATCATGTGTGAATGTGAGGGTAGTGAGTTACAATCACATAGACTGAGGATTGGTTTGCTTGGTTGGTTATCTAAACTCTAATCTTTAAGCATCTAGGAACAATGAATTGAAACTTACCAGGTAATATGATTTGTTCTTAGGTAGTTACTTCTAAACTTACCCGGTTTGAATTGATAAAATCAAAGGAATTTAGGCCTTAGTACTCTTACCCAGATGCTAACAGGGTAATTGGGTATTTGGAATTGCATCACTTGTAGTTTGAGCATCAATGCATGCAAAGGAGGCTATGGTGGATAACCTAAGCTCTAACTCTCATCCATTTGATGACAACTTATTTAGCTTAGTGTACTTAGATGAGCATTTGCAAGCATAATTAGCTATAATGAGCCACGCTCATGATACAGCCAGCGGTACCAACTACCGCCAACTGTGTGACCCACAGAAACACAGCCAAACAGGCTACCGCCGGAGCCCCGGCTCACCCCCAGATCACCGCTGACGCGCCGCCACCCGCCGCGCCAAGTTAGCATCAGAATCTCCAGAAGCTGGGAACTGAAGCACATCAGTCCCGCATCAAAAACATAGAAGAGCTCAGCCTCTTCCCCACCTATAAAAGGTTCTCTCCTCTCTCCTCATTAATTACGCATTTACTACTTATCTACTGTTATTCTATCAACATAAATACATTGACTAACTTAGGCATTGAAGAAGAGAAGACCGCCCAGCGCGGTCTGCCTCTGACGCCGCTTTGTATTTCACTTGACAGGTAGCGGAAGCTCTGAGAACATTGCAAGTAGCGGTCCACCCATCGGACTAGCGTTAACAAAGATTAAGCTACTGCTCAATCTTAAATATTAACATTGGTGCCGTCTGTAGGAACCCTTGAACAAAATGCCATCCCACCATGATTAATGCGAGCGGAGGAAATGCTGAGGAGCAAGAGGATCAATCTGCTAACTCCCATCCCACCAACCCCGCAGCTAACGTTAACCCAGCGATTAACGTTAACCGAGCACTATTCGACACTCCAGTCAACCTCAGCGTGAAACCCAAGGGCTCATCCCAGGTCCCACTGACCCAGACTGCAGCGGAGGCACGGCCAAGCAGCAGTCGCCTACCAGGTCGGGATCTCGCTGTTATGTATGAGCTGACATTGGCGGACCTCCACAAGGTGAATAGAGAGCGCGAACAAGAGCGCAAAGAGAAGGCCGAGGCCCAAAAGCACGTGGCCACGCTCATGTCAAAATTCGACGAGCTGAAAAAGGTGCTGGAGGCAAACACTAACCCAGCGCAGAGCGAGCAATCGAGGAGCACCAGACGTAGTCGACCCAATACCAGTGGATTGGTACCAGTACCAATCATGCAAATGCAGGTACCGCCGAACCACCAGAACTATTGGGAATGGCCCCACCTCCCCTACCCCGCCTAATGATTGAACAGGAAGCGGAGTCACAGCCGCATGCCGACCTATTGGCAGCTAAGGCCAGGACCGAGGGCAATCCGCCTGTCCCCAGGCGGGAGCTGGTTCAGCGGAATCTCCAGGCAGGGCACGCTGGTGACACAACCACCTTATTCCTAGAGAGAATGCAGCAATTAGAGCAAAGGCTAATCCGGGCAGAGGCAGGCCCCCTAGCGCCAATCCCAAATCCTCTTTTTGCGTCTAGACCAGGACCATTTACCTCCAGGATCTTTCAAGCCGTCAGACCAGCATATGCAAAGACACCAAAGATGTCACATTACAACGGCATGACCGACCCCTTGGTTCACATGGACACCTTCAAGAAGGTCACTAACAACAAGGGATTTGATGACGCCACCCTCTGCCATTTGTTCAACAAAACATTGGATAGTGAGGCGATGAGTTGGTTCTTTGAGTGCCCACCGGGATCCATCGACTCATTCCAGGCACTATCAAATGATTTCCTCTCTCGGTTCATCCTCCTAGCCGCCGGGCATCACAACACAAGTCAATTGTGCAAAGTCAAACAGGGCGCCGAGGAGGCGTTGAAGGCATTTGTCACCAGGTGGCGAGCGGTAGCATCTCAGTGCCGCAATCTTGACAAAACAATGGCGTTGGCAGCCTTCAAGCAAGGACTCCTCAAGGGGCCATTTCTCTACCACCTCAATTACAATCACCCAAATGTCATGTATGACCACGTCATGGGCGAAGCAGTCATCCATGCACAAGCAGAATTCATCACATATGGAGAAACCCCACCATCGCCGCCAACGCCGGCAAAGTCCGCTCAACCCTCCTCGAGCCAGCAGGAAACTGTTAACAAAACCTCTGTTACGCCGCCAACTGATAAGAAGAGAGAGTGGCAACAGGGCAACTACCAGAGCAAGCGGCAGAATGACCAACATTACAACAAGGGCAACCGCTCATCCCATGGGGATAACCGCAACAAACCGACGAAGTCCTCTCAGCGGTACACGGTGTTTACAATCCTCACAGCCTCATATGAGGAGATATACGACCAGTGCAAGGACCAGATTCCGCCACCACCCACAAGAAAGTACCCAAGAGTAGGAAAACCAAGGAACACGGGCAAGTGGTGCAAATACCACGAGGACAACGGTCACAACACCAACAATTACAATGCTCTCAAAACAGCTATTGAGACTTTGTACCATGATGGCAAGATGGAGCAATTCAAGGTACACCAACCACCACCAGTGGTCGCCATCATTCAGCCCATGGGCCTCATCAACACCATCAACGGCAGTGCTCCAATCACCAACATGTCTCATAGGGCAAGAAAGCGATATGCACGCGCTAACCACCTCAAGGAAGTTTGCAACATCCGCTATGAGAGATCTGCTAAACTTCCAAGATCTGGCTGGGAACCCATCACCTTCTAGGAGGAGGAAGAGCGCGGAGTACATCTGCCCCACGACGATCCATTCTTGATCGACGTCATACTCAACAAATGGTAGGTGGGAAGAGTCCTTGTTGACAACGGATCCGCTGTCAATGTCATCTTCAATGGCTGCTACAACCAACTCTAGCGGAACAAAAAGTTCCTCCAGGACCACGAGCCGCTGCTCAGCTTCTCTAGTGACGTCACACAACCGTTGGATTCTGACTACATGCGACTAGTTATTGGCACTAGTCCATGTACGGCGGAGTTCATCGTGGTCGATTGCTTCAGTTCATATAACGCCATCATCGGTCGACCAACACTTAACAAGCTCAAGTGCATCATAGCCAAGTACATGCTTCTCATGAAGTTCCCCACACCCAACGGGACAAGATGTGTGAAAGGAAGCCAACAGCTGGCACGAGAATGTTACTCAACAACGGTCGCACGATCAGCACGCCGCCATGAGATCCTAACAGTAGGAAACCATATACCAGAGGCCAATACCTTTAAAGACCCTAGGGATGACGAGAAGAAATATGTCAAAAAGGAACCTGTCAACCCAGAAACATCCTTGAGAGTTGTCAGCATCTCTGACGAACACCCTGAGCGGAAAGTCCGCATCGGCGCCCAACTAGACCTAGAGGTAGCTGCTGAACTCACCCAGTTTCTAAGTGAAAATGCCGCTGCCTTTGCGTGGTCCTACCTTGACATGCTAGGGATCTCTCCTGAGATCATCACAAAAAAGTTGAGCATCAAACCATCCTTCTATCCTGACAAGCAGCGGCGAAGGGCCTTTGATGAAGAGAGGTACCGGGCAATAGGAGAGGAAGTTGCCAAACTCCAGAACATCGGGTTCATCCGCTAAGTCAATTACCCTCAATGGATTTCCAACCTAGTCATGGTCAAGAAATCTAGCGGAAAGTGGCGGATGTGTGTCGACTTCAAGGGCCTCAACAAGGCATGCCCCAAGGACAGCTTCCTGCTACCCCGTATAGATCAGTTGGTCGATGCAACCGCTGGTCACGAGCTACTCAGCATGATGGATGCCTTCTCCGGCTACAATCAGATCAAGATGCACCCCAGGGACCAAGAGTGCACCGCCTTCACCACCGACAAGGGCCTATACTGTTACAATGTCATGCCCTTCGGTTTGAAGAACGCTGGTGCAACCTATCAGCGGTTGATGAATGCCATGTTTGTTGAACACCTCGGCAAGATAATAGAGGTCTACGTGGACGACATGTTGGTAAAAAGCATCAAGGCCAGCGGACACGTGGCAAACCTCATAATCATATTTGCCATTCTCTTGGCTTATGGTATGCGCCTCAACCCAGAAAAATGTTTCTTTGGCGTCACTGCCAACAAATTTTTGGGCTACATAGTCAGCGAACTGGGCATAGAGGCCAATCCTGACAAGGTGCATGCCATCCTCAACATGAAGGCCCCAGAGTGGAAGGTACACGTTCAGAGCCTCCAGGGAAAGCTAACCGCTCTCTCTCGATTTATCTCCAGACTCACCGACAGATGTCTCCCATTTTTCAAAGTGCTGAAAAACACACACAAGAAAGTAATTGACTGGACCCCAGAGTGTGAGGCGGCATTCTAGAGCTTGAAGGAATACATGGCAGCAGTTCCACTTCTTTCCATTCCGGTACTGGGTGAGACACTATACATTTACCTAGCGGTATCCCTATCAGCGGTAAGCTGCGCCATCGTGCGACTAGAGGGCCAGGAGGAGCTCCCGGTATTCTACGCCGGTAGGGGCATGAATGGGATGGAGACGAGATATCCCCCTCTGGAGAGGCTCGATCTCGCACTCATTGTCGCCGCTAGGCGCCTCCGCCAATACTTTCAGGCTCACACAATTCATGTCCTAAAAAACCAACCGCTGAGGCAAATAATGCAGAACCCTGAGCACTCCGGGCGCCTCAGCAAGTGGGCCATCGAGCTCAGCGAGTTCGACATTGACTACAAGCCAAGGATCGCCATGAAAGGCCAGGCAGTGGCAGATTTCATCACTGAACTCACTGAGCGTCAGGATGAACCCTACCTAGGGGCACAAGAGGCCAACACAGAAATGGTAACCACTGGGGAACCAGCCCCCCAGAAGCAGTCAGACTGGAACCTCCACATAGACGGCTCCACCTACGCCAAGGCCTGCAGCGCTGGAGTTATCTCAACGGGACCAGGGGGACTAAACGTGAAATACGCGTTAAAATTTAATTTCAAAGCCTCAAACAACATGGCGGAGTATGAAGCGCTCATTGCCGACTTACTCATCGCCATCCATTCAGGAGCCGACAGTGTCAACATATTCAGCGACTATCAACTAGTCCTTAACCAGGTCAACAACAGCTTCCAGGCCAAAGACCAGCAGTTAGCAGCATACTTGGGGTAAATCAAGACACTACTCAAAAAATTCAAATTTCACACCATCACACAGATTCCTAGGGAAAAGAATGCCAAGGCTGATTCACTGGCAAGACTAGCAACCGCTCAACCACACCAAAGTCCAGCGGACACAAGGGTGGAGTGCCTTGACAAGCCAAGCATCACCAAAACCCTGGCGGAAATCTTCAACATTAAGGTCAATCCCAGCTAGATGGATGAAATCATAGAGTATAAGCGTAATGGAACACTACCCACCATCAAGGTTGAAGCAAGGCAGCTTAAGCGGAGGGCAACCCGCTATAACATCTAGAATGGCAAGCTTTACCGCTAGGGGTTCACCCATCCCAACCTCCGGTGTATGACCCCAGAAGAGGGAAAGGCAGTTCTGGCAATGATACACGCTGGGGAATGTGGAAACCACTCGGGCGCCAGGTCTTTGGCCAATCGCACAATGCGACAAGGTTACTTTTGGCCTATGCTCAGCAACGACGCCAGGAAGGTCTCCAGGTCCTGCCATAAGTGTCAACAATACGCTAACCTTCCCCATTCCCCGGCAGAGCCCCTATTGATCATAATTGGCCCATGGATCCACTCCATGTGGGGCCTAGACTTGCTTGGAAAACTCCTAACCACCAAGGGCCAATTCAAGTACATCATCGTCGCCATCGACTACAACAATAAGTGGATAGAGGCGGAGCCGCTAACGGCCATAACTACCGCCAAGGTAACCCACTTCCTCTAGAAGAACATCTACTGCCGCTACGGCGTCCCCCACACAATCATCACAGACAACAGTACACAGTTCAACAACAAGGAACTCATATCTTTCACCGCCAACCTAAGCACCAAGTTGAGTTTTGCATCTGTCGCTCACCCCCAAACCAACGGCCAAGTCGAAGCAGCAAACAAGATAATCAAGAAGCTGCTAAAAAAGAAGCTCGACGACGCCAAGGGATTATGGGCGGAGAAACTCCCGGAGTTACTTTGGGCTATCAGGACTACCCCCACTTCCGCCACCGGTGAAACACCATTCTGCATGATGTTAGGCACTGAAGCCTTCCTACCAGTTGAGGTCACCCAACCTACCGCTAGGTCGAGGGCTACTGCTCCGAGAACAACAGCGAAGGCGTCAACCTCGCCAAGAACCTCCTCGAAGAAGGACGCCACCAGGCCCATTTGCATAACTTGCAAAACAAGCAGCAGGTATCACGTTTCTACAATGCCAGAGTCAAAGCCCGCAACCTCCAACTGGGGGACTGGGTAATGAAGGAAGTCATTTCACCGCCAACGGCACTCCGCCCAACTTGGGAAGGACCATACAAAATAGTAGAAGTAGTTAGCCCCGGCACCTTCTACTTAAAGGACAAGGATGGCGTCACAACGACCCACCCTTGGAATACCGAGCACCTTTGGTATTACTACAAATAGTGATGCCGCTACCCAAGAGCATCTTGACTTAGCTAAATTTTTGTTCAATATTTAGCTAAGAGAAGTTACCCAACGGGTACAAACCCCACTTTTGTAAACGTTGACCTATCAGCTATCAATGAAACGAGGAATTATTCAAACCATTGTCTCCAAGTCCAAGCACAAAAGAGTTAACTGGCAACGCCAACAATATTCAGCGGACCACGTCCGCTACATCGTGCACTTGGAACAATTTTAATTCCTTTAATGTTTCGTTGATTAGTAAAAGCACAAGTCAAAACTCTAGTGGTAAAACAACATTCAAACAACAGTCATCGAAAGGAACCCCACACTTCGAATATTTCAAAAGTAAAATACTTCATATATTTAGGGTCGGGACTCCCGGCCCAAAAGTAGTCATTACAAAGATAAACAAGCCTCAGCGGCATTACAAAAACTACGGAGTATTCATCACTAATTCTCGAGAGCAGCGGCAACCTCTTCACCCTCCAGCGGTAGGGGTGGCCCAGCCAGGCGGCTTATCTGATCAGATCCAGGAGCGGTAGGGCTCGGCGTCACCATGGTGCCATCCCGTCGGGTATTGGCGGCCATGAAGTTAGCACGGGAGATGTCGGATTGAGTGGGAGGTGGAGTCTGCTGAGAATGGTCCGCCAGACGTTCACCACTCTCTCATCAGCTCAGGTAGGAATAGCACTGCTCGCGGGCTCCAGCTGACCAGAGGACCCTGCGGGTTAGGACGCTTTCACCCAGTCGATGGCGCCCTTCTGCTTCAGCATGTCCAAGTTGGCAGCAGCACTAGCCTTCGCCGCCTCCATCATGGCTCGCTTATATTCCGCAGATTGTTTCAACGCCTCCACGGCGGCAGCCTTAGAGCGGCTCTTCTCAGCCTCCACCTGGGCAACCTCGCCCTCCAACCTTTTCACCTCCGCAGATTTGGCGGCAGACTCCTGCTGAAGAATCTCAACTTTCTTGGCCTTTGCCGCCACTTGATCCTTCAACAGAGCTATGTCCTGTTCTAGTTTCGAGATGTGGTCGTTCCGTTCGAGGTCCCGCTCAAAGGCGACATTCAGCTTGCCGTGGGCATCCATCGCATCACACACCGCCTTGGTCAGGCGCTGCTCAACGTCCGCCAGCTTATCTTTGGCCTTTTACAACTCCCTCTCGAGGCCTTTGATTTCCTCCTTCAGCTGTCGCTCAACCCGAGGCTGGTTTGACGCATCAAGGAACAGCTCATGCAGCCCGACGGACAGATGGCCAAACGCCGAGCTGAACGGCGACTGTTGCACAGCGGTCGGGCGGATGGTCCCATCCAACCCGCCAAATCCTTGCCGCTCACAGAGATGGAAGAGAAACTCCCACTCAGGGTCGGTCAGGAATTCAGCATACGCGCCAAAGGAGTCCAGACCGCTCGCCTGTTCCTCCCCAACAGCAGGCACAGTCACCGTCAACGGGGCCTGCTTTGCCCTCTTCTGCTGGCTGGCCCCGATGGTCTCTGCCTCATCTTCCTCATCTTCTTCATCGCCGCCTCTTCTGAAAAGCAGCCCGAATGGTACCAGCGGCGACAGGCCTCTGCTGCCTCACTTGCATCTGCGGCTCCAGCCCCGCAATAGTCACTAGTTCCTTGGAGGGCACCACCCTCTCCTTCTGGGGGCCACGCAGGGTGGCAGGCGCTCTCTCCCTCGGCTGCACAGGCACAGCAGGGGCCTTGCTCCCGCTGACTGCCCCTTGGGCGGCACCAACTCCCGCCTGAATAACGGGCGAACCGTCAGCGCCTAGATGTGAGTGGTGCGGCATCTATAGCACCAATGGGGCTTCGGACTGGCTTACCGCCAGTGTTTGCGGATCGACCGTCGTCTGCTGAGCCGCCAGCCCCGCTGCGTACATACTCTCCAGAAAGTCATTAATCTTTGTGCGGTCCATCGCTTTGGCAAACGCATCGCGGCTCGCTTTGTTACCCGGTGGAGAATCTACACGAAAGGCAACAGGTTAGCCTGGGGAAAACTGAACCAAGGCACAGATCAGCGAAAGTTACTTACCAAAGGCGCGAGTCAACTGTTGATCGACCAACAGCTCCCAACCGGTGAGAAGACGGAGGTTGAGCAAGTTACGATTCCGTCAACAACCTCTAATCCTGGCCACGCGACACTCTTCCTCACGCATCAAGTTATATTGCAAGCCCGCTGCACATAAAAAAAAAACGAAGAGATGGTTAGAGCAAAATAGTTGTGACAACTAAAGCTAGCAATTCGGATCAGCGGCAGACGCTAGCGACAACCTCGGATAGGCTGGAACTCTGACTTAATCCTGAAGGTCGGCTCCCCCTCGTTCGACCCAACTTGATATTCCCATCCCGCGGTGGCAACACAAAAGATCCCCCGCCAAGGAGACATGGAATCTTTCAAATTCTCGATTAACTTGGGCGCCCCCTGGCGGCGGCTCAAGTTCACCTACCTGCTGCAACCTTGGCGCTTCACGTATACCAATTCGTAGAAGTGCAACACCTCCACCACGGTTAGACCCTCGCAACCGGAAAGGCGCCATAGCGAGTTGAGCGCCATCAGCAACCGCCACATATTAGGGCAAATCTGCCCAAGGGTGAGGCCAAACTCACAAACCAAAATTTGGAGATTTGGCAGTAGCGGGAATGTCACAACCTGGAGAAAGATCGCCTCGTGCACGGCAGCATGCCCCGCTGGCAGCATCGACGCTCTCTCATCCTTCAGCGGCGAATGCAGCTTCACTACGCCTGGCAGCCGGAACACCCGCTTCAATCGGTTCACTACGGCAACAATTATCGGTTCTCCCGCCTCGTCAACAGGCGTACTGTCGCGGAGAACCCATGCTAACTCAATTTCCTCCCCGGTCTCCCCCCATCAGCGGAGCCGCTAGCAACGCTGTTACTCCTTAACCTCTCCTCACGCCTATTGCGGACGACCACATCCTCCCCTGCCCTAGAACTCTCCGGACATCCGGCACGACCCATTGCTACTTCCCAAGGTATGGTCTGTAGAGGCTCGATCTCTAGCGGTTCGGACAGTGAGGTTCCTGCATGGGTAGACGGACACAACGAGTCAAAAAATATCCTATCCGCCACGCTGAGCGATACGTCAGACCCGGAATCCTCACTGCTCGAGATCTCTATGACACTAGCCATCACAAACCCTAAAACCCAAAACCAGTCAGTTCACACAAGATCTAAGCTATCCCTATAGCCAACAACGTCAAGAACACCCATTCCCAGAAAACCTAGAAAATGCCAAAACAAGAACAAAACACATCCACACTCAAACCCAGATTCGACCACCTAGCAGGGCAATAAACCTCAACCTTCTATCAAACACCTAAAACCTACCCCAACACAATTCTAGACCCCTACATACACCTGGGAATGGCAGAAATCACTCCAAATACCAAAACGAGAAACTGGCAAAAGCAAACAAAAAACCCAATAAAACAAGGACAATATTCATATTACCAACCTCAAAGACGCAAACTCTGATGCGCTTGAGGATGCTCGCTTTCGATTCAGGAAATCTTCGTTCTCCAATGATCTATACCCTCACAAAATTACATAATTTTCTTCTCGAATATCATAGCAAAGCTTGAAGACGATGGTTTCAGTTCGAAGTGCAAAGTGTTAAAACACTATGTTTCCCTCTCTTTTATGTCAACGTCAAAACAATCTAAGCCGTCTGCTTATAAACAACATCGCACGACCACCGTACACGTACCCCACGATCTCACTTACTCTTCAGATTAACCGAGGCATCACCTCGGTTACAAAATCCATGATTACTCGCATTAATGGAGAGGAGACGTGCGTGCTACAGAGACGTTATTCCACACGCTAACCCAATACATGTCGGCCACGTGTCGAACGCCGTCAGACGAAGCGTCCAGCCGAAGCAACCATCGAAGAGGCAGGTCACAACTCATCGGACAGTCTCCACTAAGCGCAACTCCGCTAGCAAAACTTCTCCCTTTTCATCTTGCAAGTGAGGCAGTCTCCGCTAAGCTCAACTCCACTAGCGGAACTTCTCCCATTTCATCTTGCAAGTGAGGCAGTCTCCGCTAAGCTCAACTCTACTAGCGGAACTTTTGCCATTTCATCTTGCAAGTGAGGCAATCTCCACTAAGCGCAACTCCGCTAGCGGAACTTCTCCCTTTTCATCTTGCAAGTAAGGCAGTCTCCGCTAAGCTCAACTCTACTAGCGGAACTTCTCCCATTTCATCTTGCAACGGAGCGCAACTCCGCTCACTAGACCACCACCAAGTTGGTCCCAGCGACACTGCTTGCCGCTTACTATCAGCAGAGGGACTTCAGCCAAAGGCGATTCCCGAGGATACGGCTCGTCTTGACGATGACAGCTACGCGACGTTACAGTCAGGATACATCCCTCCTGCACACGGGGACACGTCAACAGTCTACGACAGCCCTGATCAGGCACGTTGACCCCCGCCACTCGAGTACCAAAGTTTGAGCTCGCTACCCAACACCCTCTGCTCAGTGCAGCTCCCCTCAACAAACAATATACCACCCAATGGAGGTTTATCTTAGCCGGGGAGTGGGGGACTCCCTGGGGGGCCTAGCAGGGGCCCACCCAAAAGGATACAAAGCATTTGCTCAGTAAGTCCATGGTTGACAACGCACTGAAGCTAATTATGCTTTTGCAAGTCTAGTGGAAGTAACGCTTCAAACCGCTAGGCAACTCCCCAACCAAGATTGCCTTCATTGACTGGGGACTTGGGGGACTTGTACTTACATGAGCATTTGCAAGCATAATTAGCTATAATGAGCCACGCTTATGATACAGCCAGTGGTACCAACTACCGCCAACTGTGTGACCTACGGAAACACAGCCAAACAGGCTACCGTCGGAGCCCCGGCTCACCCCCAGATCACCGCTGACGCACCGCCACGCGCCGAGCCAAGTTAGCATCAGAAGCTCCAGAAGCTGGGAACTGAAGCACATCAGTCCCACATCGAAAACATGGAAGAGCTCGGCCTCTTCCCCACATATAAAAGGTTCTCTCCTCTCTCCTCATTAATTACGCATTTACTACTTACCTACTGTTATTCTGTCAACATAAATACATTGACTAACTTAGGCATCGGAGAAGAGAAGACTGCCCAGCGCGGTCTCCCTCTGACGCCGCTTTGTATTTCACTTGACAGGTAGCGGAAGCTCTGAGAACATTGTAAGTAGTGGTTCGCCCATCGGACTAGCGTTAACAAAGATTAAGCTACCGCTCAATCTTAAATATTAAAACTTAGCTTAGCTTACTTTACTTTCTCTAGTTGTTTCAATTTGAATCAAAACTATTCCCAACATCAAATCAAATCACTACACACCATCTTGCACATACTCAACATGAACTTGGGTTCACTTGTGAGCCTTTGTTTGTGATTGTACATTTGCATATTATTTCTAGTTTTCCTCTATGTTTTCTCTAGCTAGGAAAGGATTTACCAATCCTCGTGGATTTGACATCCTTACTTAATCTCCTATTCTATAACTTGTACCTCTTGTAGTTAGCGGTGCCTCTGATGCTAACAACCCTCATCCTAAGATTTGCAAATCTTAGACACCAGAACTCTCATCTACACTCTAATACTACTCTACTAACCAAGGCATCAGAGGATCTTTAACTGGCACGGTTACACCACACCATTGTCACCCTTGATAGGTTTTGTTTGTCTTACAGGTTCTAGTAGATGATCAAGGTGGTCACGTCAATCTGATTCGGAGGATTTGTGGACCTTGATCTTGAACTGGTCACTAATTCATTGACAATAGTTTTGGATGTCAACAACTAGAAAGTGACATTGATTGTGCCACACTTGCCTAGTTAGTAGCTTGATGTTAGACATAGTTTTCCTCAACAAGGATGAGCGCATGCTTTGCTTTTCGAAATAGGATTTAGTGTTTTTAGATGGAGAGTAAGTGAAATATCATGGTTAATTTTGTTTTGGTCAGGGTCATGCATTTTTTTTCACCGTTTCATTCAAGGATTCTGCCTCGTTTGCTTTGATGCTCTTTATCTTCATTTTCCATATATGCGTTTAAGCTTCTCAGTTTATCAATCACCTCTACGAGTAGTAGCTCCAAGATTTAGAACAATCTACTAGTAGCCTCGTCCACTCATTTGCTAAGGTACACACAGATTAATCATTTTGAGACTCAAATATTGCAAGATTTAGAGACGTATTGACGGATTCTCAAGACTTGTTCAAGGGTGCCTTTGTCCATCAAGTCATAGTTTTTAGTGCCTTCGATGCAGAAATATTGGCGATCATTGAGGTCTTATATGTTACTTCAGCTAGAGGCTGGACTTGTGTTTGGCTTGAAACAGATTCCACTCGAGTAGTTAATTATTTCAAGTCGTGTAATTTTAACTCTGTAGAGGTTGGTTTTAATGGTCTACAGTTGACACGATCTATTCACTTTTGACCTCTCTTATTTTTCATGAAGGAAATTCCTTAGACGACAAGTTGGCTAATCATGGTGCTACAAATGAAGACTCTATTAGGTGGGAATTGTTGCCTTAATTCATCGCTGGCTTATATGGGCGTGATCTCTCCTCTGTTTTACAACACAGGTTTTCAAAGCTTGCTGATTTTTCATATGTGTATGTACTACTTGCAGTTTAAATCTAGTTGTGTACTCTGCATGTTGTTTCTTATGAGGCCTAAGGTCCATTTTACTTTCTACTTTTTGTTTGCTCCTTATGTGAGGCTTTTGGCTGGCTTAGTATCTCTTGCTATTTGTACCTTTTTCATCCATTTTATAAATTCAAGCAAGAAAAAGCTCTTGTCTTGCTTCAAAAAAAAAAAATAGTATTGGACTATTGGCAGTAACGAGTGGTATTTGCTTAGCTTAGTATCTGATAGAGAAACTTGTTTTTTTTTTTGAATCAAATTCACAACGATTGTCATTATCTCAGGCCAGAGTGGCAACGCTACAGACCTTTCCACTACATAGTTTGCAAATAGGAAATAATGGCACATACATGGCACCGCTTATTTAACATCAAATGCTCACTTATTCAAAGTGAGCCTATGAACTATGAATAAAGCATAGTAAATTGGCTAAGTCTAAACAAAGAAAAAACTTAAATTTTCTCCTTGCCCTTAATGCTAAGTCTAGGAGGTTTTGTAAGATAGGCATAGCAGAGTTCCTGCGTTTTAGTCACCTTCTTTGTCTTAGGCGAGTTCTTGTTTTCGGATCCCAAAGGTCTTCCTCTCTTCTTCTTTGGAGCAGCATGCTCAGCCAGATGCTTCTTGGGTACCTAAATGCTACCTGGTGCCTCAATCATTCCCAGCGAATTAGCCGAGAACCTAGTAGTGAATTATGGCATCTTCACTTGGCAGGTGGTATAGTAGGATCAAGTTGCTAAAAGAGCTCAGAAAGGAGAATCTTCAATTTTTTTTTTAGAGGAGTAAGGGGAAGGGGGTCTGCTTCTCTTGTTTCCATCCTCCAATGGTAAAGATTCAAGTTCAGTTTGTTTCTCCGAGCTTGATGGATCAATAGGAACAATTGCCAGAGAATTATCAGGGATAGCATTGTTGCTTTGTCCACGACGCAATATAGGTTTACGACCACTGCTACTCTCCTTTCCAAAGAGATTCTTCCCACTGTCGGTAGAATAGAGGTCTGCAGGCCTTGAAACTTGAAGGTTCCATCAAGGTTCTAAAAAATACTAGGCGCTAGTCGGGCAGTGACCCAGGGACTAGCGTCTAGGGGCCTAGGCGGTTTTTTTTTTTTTTTAATTTTTAAATTATTTTAATGACATATAATAATATAAATGACAATATTTAAAGTCTAAAAATTAATTATAAATATAAAAATAGTCAAAATATAGAATAAATTAGGGTTTATGACCGCCTAGGCTCCGCCTAGTAGCCCAGCGCCTAAGGGAAACGCCTAGGCCAAAATCGGAGCAGTTCCTTACCACCTAGCGCCTAGGCGCCGCCTAGGCCGTTTTTTAGAACATTGGGTTCCATTAACAAACTGATGTGTTGTGAGGCTAATAGAAAGGCTTGAAATTTCCAATCTTTTTTTTCCCCTGGATTAGGCCTTGGTGTAACCTAAGCAATATTTGCAGAACCCGCACATCTATCATTCTCATTCTCATGTAAGATCAAATGGCACACATTACACTTCCCCACCAGATTTTTGAAGAAGTATGAAATCTCAGCCTCCACCCTAGGTGCTAACTTTAGTTATGTAGAAAAAAGGGTTTTGATATTTCATGAGAAACCCTAACGCTTACCTTGCCAAGATTCGCGAACAACTTTTCATCATATTCAATATATTCTCCAGCCACCGCAGAAATGTCAGGGAAGTTATTCGGTACCTCGAACAATGGTGGAATGTTGGAGATATGAACCCAGAAGAAGAGTGAGTTCAGATCCAAAGAGTTGAGCGGTGCTACTCCATCATATTCCTACAGCACAATGGGTGATTGATTGAAACGTCAAGGTCCTCCCTTCAGTACCTTGTTGCGGTCACGTAACAGATCAAAAGCCAGAATGAAACAATTGTTGTCCCTTTCCTATATCTTGAAACTACAATCAAGGACCCATACACACTTGAAGAAGCATCTGAGATCGTTCAGAGTTGTTAGCTTGGAAGCCAGAAGTCGTGCCACAAGGTAGGATTGTGTCGCACACCTCTGTGCTCCTCAATCTTCCGCGAGATATTGACGACGTTGGAGCCAGCTAAGGCCAAGGAGGTAGCGAAGGAAGCCGTTACATCATCTATCAATGACATGGTGAAATTGGAGATGTGAGGTCGGCGTAGATTGACGCTGTTTTAGGGTTTTGGTGCGACGCAAGCAGAGCAGCGCGTTAGGATTTATAAAAATAAAAAATAAAAAAATAAAAAAAATAAAAATAAAAAAATAAAAAATCTCATAATTGACTAGGGATTCATAATGCAATTGATAAATTGTTCAAAAAAAAAAAAAAAAAATGACATATCCATGTATATTTTGCTTATGAACAAAGAAAGAAACATATTCACCAAAAAAGAAGAAGAAGAAGGATGGCACAAGGATTTAGTTCTTTTCCCTGTTTAAAAGTGCTTGCCTTCAAGTCTTCAACAGATAATAAAGCACTGAGATTATTAATTAATTAAAATTAGAATGTACTTTATCCATCCATCCATCAACTCCTTTAATTACCATCAAAAGCTAAAAGATTAAGATGGAAACAAAAGCTAAGCATCAATATTTGAATGACAGAATATAGTGGGACTTGCGTTTGGTCCCCCATATTTATCTTGAAATTTGAAATTGTTTACTAAACCCTAACCTTTTTTTGAGTAAGAATTTTTATTGCTAACAAAGTTCAAGGGAGGAGATGAGATATTGTCCCATCGTAATTTATATATTCTCATAAGAGTTGAAGGAGAAACTTCCAAATTAAACAGATAAGGGATGCAACTAATCTTACCTTATATATTTGTAAGGTGATGACTGATTAAGTGTAGGATAGCACCACAGATTGGAAACTTGACTTTCATAGTTTCATATATAGGAAAAAAAAGAACATGAATCACCATTAATTGACCAAATATATATGCTTGAATTTTGAACTTGGCCTAACTCAAAATTCAAGTCAATATGGACATGCTATGACTTGTCCTTAACACGTTATTCATCATCATATTTCAAAATTACCAATTAAAGAACAATTTAAAACATAATTAAATTCAGTTTCAATTTAAAAGTTCAAATCATAATTTAAAAATTATATAAAATATAGTATATATGATCAATTATAATGTCTTCAATACAATTTCAAACTTATTTTTAACGAATGTATAATGTAGCAGCCGAAATGTGACAGAACTGAAACTAATATTGAGAATAACTTATTCATATCTATCATGAGTAATGACCGTTCAGAATGGAAGATCATATTTGCACATCTTTTTAGTTTTTTGTACATGAAAGCCCAAAAATAGAAGAAAATCTGGCAACATGGATAATGCAATAAGATGCCTAATTGATTTATTAAACCTTTCACATATAGTCTTAATGTCTTATAGATATAGTGATGTGATCATAATTTCCAAAATATTATCATATAGATTAGAATAAATTGGCACATTTGAGATTAAGGGAGGGTGTATTCATTTAAGAGTCCACAAGATTTTTTTTGTATTTTGAAAGTCTATAAGTATTCAATTGAGATTTTAAATAATCCTTTAGAATCTTGATGTATTCAATTAAGATTTAAAATTATCCATTCAAATATGCAGATATTCAAAAATATACGGATTTTTAAGGATTTCATTAAATGTTGGATTTTGGAGGATTTTATAGTGCTTTTTATACATATCAAAACTCAAAAACAATCCAACCACTTTCCAAGAGATTTTGATGGATTCTTTCTCACTCAAAAAATGAAGAAGCTCTCCACCAAAAAAAAAAAAAAGAAGAAGGAGAAGCAGCTCTCAATAGGTGACACTCATCCATTTTGTCTTCCCACTATCCTCCTCTGCCTCTGCCTCGGCTCTCATCTAATAATTTTTTTTTATCAATATAACTCTGGAAGCCTTAATCCTTCTAGCTAATTAAGCTCACTTTCAATGGTATTGTTAAGATGATACATACACACATTTTTTTTTTTTTAATCAAACCCGAAGCTGGGTGCCGATATATATACATATATTCATCTAAAACCAGAATAGGCCGTTACATACACACATGTTTCTTTTGTAAATTAGATATGAAATAAATTATGTCATTAGTTTACTACTTTATTTTTTGTGTAAGATTTTGTTGATTAGTTTTCTCTTATTATTCATATATCATTATACACAACATAAAGAATGGTAGATTGCCACATATATACATATACACACACACGCACATTTTTGTCATTGATATAGCATTATAATTGGATCCATACATCCATTGCTTTTAAAGAAGAAGAAGAAGAAAAATTAATCTACCAAAAACATCATAAGGACTTGTAAAATCTAAACAAATATTAGTAATCAATCCATTAGAATCAATCAGAGTCCATATAGAATTTAAACAATCCGTGGATTAAGTAAATCTATGAATTATAAAAACTCAAATAAAATCTTTTAAAATCTGAATTGAATACACCCCTAAATGACGAAAAGGTGAGCACCTTTCCCTTCCATGGTTTGGTTGATTTCTTGGAACATGGGTTTCTTTCAACACACACACTCCCCACACCCATGCACACATAGAATCCCATACCTCTCTCTCTCTCTCTCTCTCTCTCTCTCTCTATAGAAAGAAACCCCATTTTCGTCACCATTTTCAGAGTCACAGACACACGCAGAGACCCCATTCTATTTTGGACTCTTGTTTTTTTTCCATTGGGTCGCTCGCATTTTCTTGAACATTTCTTGTGCTCTGTTCTTCTCGAGCCCTGTTCTCTTTTGCCCATAAAGAGAAACAAAGCGGCCAAGTTTCTTTGTTGCTTTCTGTCAAACTTCTGTGCAAACCCCATCGCGCGTGTGACCATCAGCGAAAGACCCACAAAGCCTCAACCTTTTTTCAGGTTATTCCTCCTTTTAGGGTTTTGCGTTGGATTTCGTTTCTGGGTGCAGCGATTTGTTCTTGCTCAAATCCATTCCCCCAAAACCCTCTTTTCTGAGGGTGAAGACCAAAACCCACAAAGCAATTCTCACCTGGGTCTCTCTTCTTTCTCCTACTCCAAAATTGCTTTTAGGGTTTCGTCCCAATTCCGCTACTGTGCTCAGAACCACCGCCTCTCATGGGCAGCAATGTCGAATTCGAAGGCTACCCATTTCACTACTCCCACCCAGAATCTCATTTCATTTAGGCATTTCGTCGAACACCTGGTCTGCACTTGAGCTCGAATTGGATTTCTCACATGGGTTGTGTCCATGGCAAGTGTTGCGGTCGTTTTCCCAAGTCCTCCGACGGCGATCCCCGGGAATTCAGAGACTCCGGACCCTACAGCGCTCAGAGGAAGCAGCACATACTCACAGAGAGGTCATTGGAGTTGGTCCCCGTTCCTTCACACAGCTTCAATTTGGAGTACACTGTCCTAACGCAGAGGGGTTACTATCCCGACTCGCCGGATAAGGATAATCAGGACAGTTTCTGTGTTAAAACACAGCTTCAAGGTAACCCAAATATCCATTTCTTTGGTGTGTTTGATGGGCATGGTCAATTTGGTACCCAGTGTGCTAATCTTGTTAAGGATAGACTGGTAGAGGTATTAGCAGATGATCCCACATTGCCTGATGACCCTGTGGAAGCTTATAATTCTGCTTTTTTAACCACGAATAGCGAGCTGCATAGTAGTGTAATTGATGATACTATGAGTGGTACCACGGCGATTACTGTGCTTGTGGTTGGGAATACGCTGTATGTTGCGAATGTGGGTGATTCGAGAGCAGTGATTGCAGTGAAAGATGGTAATAGGATTATTGCGGAGGATTTGTCTTGTGACCAAACGCCGTTTAGGAAAGATGAGTATGAGAGAGTGAAGCAGTCTGGAGCCAGGGTTTTGAGTGTTGATCAAGTGGAAGGGCTTAAGGATCCAAGCATTCAGAGTTGGGGTGATGAAGAGAGTGAAGGGGGTGATCCTCCAAGGCTGTGGGTTCAAAATGGTATGTATCCTGGGACTGCATTTACAAGGAGCGTTGGTGATAGTACTGCTGAGAAGATTGGTGTTGTTGCAACTCCGGAAGTGTCAATGGTTCAGCTGACTCCCAATCATCTTTTCTTTGTCGTTGCAAGTGATGGGGTTTTTGAGTTCCTCTCAAGCCAAGCTGTTGTTAATATGGTACGTAACTTGACCCATGACATACTGCTTTAAAGATCTACTTCCATCTTCTGTTAAGCATATGAACCAGTGATTAATACAATTCAACTTTTTGTACATTGGTATATCAATTTTTTGATTCACTAGTTGTTATTAAAGTTCTCATTATGCTAAGAAGACCTTAATCACTTGCTACTTCTGGTGGCTTATTGTTAGTTCATGGTATTTAGAGTTCTTATAATTTTGATGGGGTAGATCTGATAGCCCGACATTCTCAATTAACAAGGCAAACAGTTGTTTGTCTGCATTGATGCTCATATAGTTAGCTATCTATATGACAAATTAGGATTCGCTAGCTCCCAAATCCTGACATAATAAATACGGAAAATATGGAAAAGATTGCCATAAAAAAATAAGTGATTATTTAGCATTTTAGATTTGTAGATTTTGGATATGAATATCTTTGTGGATGGCCCTTGAAAAGGCTATCTTGCTGTTGATGATACGACTTTGGTCTTTGAGTCTGATCTCCAGATAAACATGTATTCTAGGTTGTTCATTAATAATTCATCTAATGCTCTGTTGCTATATTTTTATAATAAACATATACCAAAAGCAGCAATTGCTTATATGTTTTCCACTTTTCCCTTTTCAGCATGTGTCAATTGCTTGATCTTTCAATCATGTACGGTTTAAACCTTTCCAGCAGTTAGCATTATTAATTGTGTTTCTTTATCATCGTAGGCCTCACTGAAAGAAATAAAAATTAACAATCTCTTGTCCTTTTACTTTACTCAATCTGCTGCTTTATTACTCTTTGTTTTTTTCCTGCTTACAAATTGGATGCCATTCTTCATACAGGCAGCAAAATATTCAGATCCTCGGGATGCATGTGCTGCCATTGCTGGAGAATCATATAAGTTATGGTTGGAACATGAAAACCGAACAGATGATATAACAATTATCATTGTTCACATCAAAGGCTTGTCTAATGTATGAATTATGTAAACCTTCTTCCAGTTTTAGTTTTTGTTATCTTCCTTTTCCTTTTAATTTGGACTAAATCCAGTATCCTTATTCACTGTGAATCTCTTATGCCCATTATGATACTATGTGGCAAGAACTCATGGCAGTGTGATATGTCTTCCCAAGATGGGCATTGGCTGGTTATATTTACATGTTATATGTTTCAGTAATTACCAGCACTAGTGGTTGAAGAATATTGTTCTTTTTGTTTTGACTACCATAATAAAATTTGACATTTTAATGGTATTATCCTGATCATTTGATTTAGTGGGATTAAACCTCATGTAGGACACATGCCACCATGTCCAAAAGACCAAATTTACAAGTTTAGTTAACTTGCTAGTATCCGTAGCATGAAGAACAATTCATGTTACACATATTGTTTACCTGTTTGTTGCTCCTACACACATGCCACCATGTCCAGAAGCAGTTCAAATTTACAATTTAACTAACGTGATAGTATTAGCTGTAGCATCAAGGGATAGACAAATCATGTTACACTGTTTTCCTGTTTGTTGTTCATACACACATGACACTTGCAGAACCTAATATTAGCTACAGAGGATATTCTTTCCTGACTGCACATGCAGGAGCCAACATCTTGTTTACGAAATTTCTTTTGTGTGTTATAGTCAGCTGGTGGTGCTACAGATGGAACAGATGGGAGCACTAATAGAGCTGCAAGGAGGAGGAGAAAAGGGAATTCTGGGTCATCATTTAACAGCGGTTCGGAAGTTTTCCGTTCAGTGAGAAGTGATTCCTCAGAGATACAGTCTTGTCAGCTTGTGCTTTCGATGAATCGAAACCCAGCTATTGTTGTTCCATCTCCTACATGTCAAAGCCCTAGAAATAGGTAGGTCTGTTAAGCTGGCTTATATCATTTGGTGACTAGTATGCTATCAACTAAGCACCATTTTCTCTCCATATTCTGCAGTGTTTGAACTGAAAGGTGTTGCAGAAGTTGCCACACATCTTCTTGTTATTTTTCTCAAGTGGTACTTCCCTACTTTCTTGATGTTGCCTCTACTCTTTCAATCTCTTGTACAATCACCATCAATCTTGAAGGCACATGGGTTTTATGTTTCTATCTTTTCTGGTCAAATTATTATGGTAGATGTCACTTTGGAGAGCTTTTGTTCCAATTCCTAAATCAACTTTTGCTTATGGCAGGATGCGGGTTAGTGGTGCAATTCAACCAACAACAGAAGCAGTTGGTTCTGCATATACTGTATAATCTTGGACCCTAATCTTTGGGTTCTCTTGCTAATCTCACTAATGACACTGTTTCTGACCATATCATATCGAACTTGGAGGAAAACGTATTCTTCTTGAGCTGTAGCTGTGCATCTGCTAATCCAGAGAGGGAGGAATGGGATTGAAGTAGGAGGATCATCATATATAGGAGGTCTCTTTACACGTATTTGCAGGAGCATATTCCTTGTACTTAATATCGTAGAAGTTTTAGCTTTGGTTGTAACTCTTCATCCTTCAAAACCTTAAAGTGGATGAGTAAGTAATATATCGTCAATCTTGTCTGCACTATCCATTTTATGATTTCCCTTGGGCTTTGAATTGAATTGTCTATGTTGCTAGCTGATTTAGGCAATTATCGATTGATGAGCAATAGTACTAATGCAGTAGTGAGAATGATGCTTCCTGTTTAATTTTGTCGAAGATGAGCAGTTGCAGCAATAATGGGGAGGTATGAAATTGTCATTGAATGTGACCTTATCGTGCTCTTTCCTTCTTCATTTCCTTTTGAAGTGACAGAACCTTGAGTCTGAGAGTGGCTTTGTTGTCTCACCTTTCTTGGCCACCTGAGAGACTTGTCCAAATAATGACTACTTCCTTTTGAAGTGACAGAACCTTTGAGTCTGAGAGTGGCTTTGTTGTCTCACCTTTCTTGGCCACCTGAGAGACTTGTCCAAATAATGACTACTTGGCTACTTGCCCATGACTATTGTAGTGTCACCCAATTATTGAAAAACAAGTTGGAGCTGCTCCTTTTTGGACCATTTCCATGGACTACTCTGTTGGCCAAAGAATAAAAAAGGATAGAGAATTAACAAATAAGCTAGCAATGGTGTATCACAAGATTGAAGGCATACACTATTGCCCGTCTATTGGTGGTTATGCATGCGGTTGTGGAATTATGGGTAACGGATGAAGATGAAGAAATACTCGTTAATTTTTTGTACTTGAGGAGATGAGGATTGAATGGAGTAAACCAAAACCTCAGTTCAAATGATCCAAGGCTAACTTAGAATTCCTAAGATCGGTCTCAACATTTGTTCAAAGACGGTAGTCTGAACCTGAACTATTAAGTAGCAGGCTCTTCATGCACCCAAAACTTTTGATTAGTGCCTAATTGTAAAATAAATGAGCCACACTTCAACTCCACGCTGGTAATAACTCCTTTGCTCCTTCACTGTTCCCTCTCTACTAGAGAGCATATAAAATAGGCAAGGGATCCCAAATTGACATTCATAAAACAAAAATAAAAAATGGAACACACTCCTTAATTGTAAGGCCAAACCGAGGAATAGAATGGGCATTCCATAAGAATAGCATATGTTAAGCAATGTTGATTTCAATCCATTTCATAGAAATAGAACATGAAGGACTAGATTACCAAATGTTCCTCTTTTAATCACTCACTTGAAACAAAATAAAAGTAGAGAGAACATATCCAACCAAAACACTGTAATGTCAAAAACACTAAATTGCCTCATGCATATTGCTACAAGTCAATTGAACAGGAATACTTAAATCTTGTTGAAGGCAACAATGTCACAGCTCTGGATCCACTCATCACACGGCTCAACAGTAAGACGCTCCTCGATGAGAGTATCCACAGACACCAGATCATCGACAATAGTGAGCATGATCTGGAGCTTCTTTATCCCATAACCAACTGGCACCAGTTTTGCTGTATCAATTCAATGGGGATTTAAATATATCAGGAAACATTCGTGTATATGATTTCATTTAGGTAAAGCAAAACAATATATTGATAAAAGGCCATACATGCACCCCAAAAGAGACCCTCCATTTCAATGCTTCTAACAGCCTCTTCAAGCTTCTTCATATCTGTTTCATCATCCCAAGGCTTCACATCCAGAAGAACAGAGGATTTTCCACCTACACAATTTGATTTAAAATTAATATAGTTAAAGATATAATAGCAATCATACAAGAATTGAACAGAATTTTGTACAGAATCTTGGAAGTTAATTTTTTTCAGCACTAAAGAGAATTCACTCTACACTCAGTTTGCACTTAAATTGCAAGTACGGAAGTACTACAACATTAGCACTGGAGTGCAGATTGAATATTAGGTACTGAAATGATGACATCCTATTAAAATAGTCTAGATTACATCTGACTGTATTCTTAAAAAATTAAATAATAAAACAACTATGCCAGTGCCAGTCTACATGAAGGTAATTAGCTTACTCTCTTTCTTCTTGGCGGAAGGTTTCTTAGCTGCCTGAATCTCCTCTGCTGCCTTCTTGTCCTCCTCTGTTTCATCACCGAAGAGATCAAGGTCATCATCATCCTCTGCTGCAGCCTGAACAGGTACAAAAGAAACCATTCTAAGTAAAAGCTTCAAGGATACACCCCCCAGCGCAATCTTGAAACAAACTTGGCAGTTACTCTTGCTTCTGATTTTCATTAGTACGATAGCCCATTGATTTACTACAGTGGGTAAGAAAAATGCTTGGGATTGCAAAACATGTACGATAAAATTCATAATTACTACTCCATTATAACGACCTAAATCCTGACCAAGTAAGTTTTCATAATTCAAAATAAGTTTTCACTACCATAGGAAAGTAAAACGTCATCCAAGTGTAGCAACTGAAATGCAGAACTTCGGTAAATTTCATAATGACTAATTGCAGCCCAATGAACTAAATCTAGAACAAAAAAATGGGGTAACCAACTTAAATCTAATCGGGACAGATTAATTTTCGCTTTGTTTTACAGTTACTGAATCCAAGAAATCAAAGAATGTAAACCAATACCCATTTTTGACTTGTGAAACAAAAATCATATCGAAAATTTGAAAAAGAAAGAAAGCGCAAACCTTTGGTGCCGCGGCGGGAGCAGCAGCTCCTGCTGGAGCAGCTTGGTTGCTTACTCTGACACCAGCAGCTTTACCGGGGAAGCTATATAGCAAACAAACAATCGCAATTACACACTACTTCGACTGAATCGAATTTACCAATGTTTGAATTGAGCAAAGTAAACAGTAACAATTGAAAAGCAATCAAATTTACAATGTTCAGACAGTAACAAATTGAAAAGGCAGACGAACCTTTTGGCGAGCTGGGACGAAACGCAGTCGTACCACTTGCTCACATTGGGGAAGGAACTCGCTGGCTTCTCCAACACGGCTGCGTACACCTTGATGTCATCCTTCGTCAGCTGATCTCTGCGTAGTGAAAAACGTTGATCAGAAAACCGAAAAAGAAGAAGAAGAAGAAATCGAGCGATGAAAATCTGAAGGGAAATCGGAAAGTTACCCGGAGATGTAGGTTTTGCCGGAGAGGTAGGCCTCGAGGGACTTGAGGCCGGCTTCGGTGTAGAGATCTGTGAAGGTGACGGCCATGGTGGTTTAAGCGAGGGAGTGAGAGAGATTCAGTGAAGGGCAAAAGAAAGAGGAGTGAAGGCAGCTGATATGGATCTATATTTATATCACACCACAAACCCTAAATAAGCAGAGACTTTAGGCCAGACTGTTTTTTTTTTTTTTTTTTTGGGGGATCCAATAAGAAGACAAATGGAATATTGGGATATTCTCTTCTTTTTTGAAAAATTTATTCTTTTAAGTTGAAAAAAAAAAAAGATGAAAACAATTGGAACAAGATAGAAAATATTCTCATGCATCATATAACAGTCCTTCTCTGCTAAGGATATCCTTACCTTAGCTTATGGAATGGATTTCCATATTTTAACCACTTTTCGATCGCATATTCACATCTTAATCGTTCAATTTTTAGGTCTTAATGAGTAGGTCATCTCTGCAAATTTTCAGCTAAATTGATTATCGTTAAGGCATTCAAAACTACAATTGACAATTATGAACATAAACGGTTCCCGTTGAACAAATTCGGTTCGTTCATTGCTTTAATCGAGTTCGATACCTTAACGATCATCAATTTGGCTGAAAATTTGCATAAGTCAAAATATGGAAATCCATTCCATAAGCTAAGGTAAGGATATCCTTACCCAAAGAATCACTTGCCCTTCCTCGAAGCACGTTTTACTTCATGACCTTCCATTGTTGACTTCGGCAAATGGTGGAGCTCCGAACGAACCCAACCACGCCATAGTCAAAACACATCGATATCCAGAGTCGAGCCGTTTGGTTCACGAAATGAAGTAGCCTTGTTTCCTCATATGTATGTCAATCTCGACGTTTAGAGACTCGAGTCAGTTATAGCCATAACTGACACGGAGTTCTCACCTTACATACGAGTGGTTTGAAGAAACATAATTCGCAAAGCCGCTACAGAGGTCGCATTGTGGACACACACCTCTTCTCTTTCTTCCTTTATGATAGACTTTCGGCCTCTGTTGAACGTGCACTAACTTGCTAAAGCATTCTCAAAGGGGTCTACACTCTACCAGGTGTACCATAAGGTGACTTTAGTCAAACCTATAAATTCTCTAATCACGTAGCTTCCTTGGCTACCCCAGAGCAACGCTTATTATGGTACCACTCGCCAAAGTCATGCTTAGATTCCAGGACGAAGGCCGATCAAGTAGTGGTGTGCACTCTTCTCCGTGCTTTCGGAGTTTACAATCCTAAGATTCCACAAGCAACGTCAATTAGCAGGTATTAAAACACAGTTAACTTCTCTCACTTCACCTCAGAGTCGAGACTTCAAAGCGGAACTTGATTTTGTCCTGTTCAGTGGATGAAGTAGCTGAAGATTCAATTTTTCAAAACTTGCACCTCAAGCAGAAGGGGTATCAACGAGTTACGCTCGTCATGATCTTCTTGAGGTGATTCGAACTCTTCGGGATTCCTTCCTCAAACGACATTTTAATTTCGAAACAAGAACAACAATCAACACCACTCAGACAACCAAAAGAAACTCACAAGACAATTTCCAGGTCCAAACATCAACTTTTCTTATGGGGACTCAAAGTTTGTCGTTCACATACGTTTTCTTTTTTTACTTTTACCTCATACTGGGCCCACGTAATCTTTGTCGCAGTCTGTGCACTGTGGAGGAGATTTAGGTGGCAATACTCTTTCAAATTTTATAAACAAATAAAAGGATGAACAGTAACTGGACTCGATAAAGATTACAAGACAGACGCAACATCGAGTCCTACCAACAATATTTCAATGAACATGATTCACGTGCATGTGCACAATTTGAAAGTGAATCCATAAACCAATTCAACATAATGTATAAACATATAACAGTTGGACCTGAAAAGAATTTAAGACAAATCACAACAATCGAGTCTGTGGAAGCAATCAAGTAAACTAGACTTGATAGGATATCCAAAGAAGAATCAATTACCAAGTCCAACAACAATAGCTCAATTACCAAGTCCAACAACAATAGCAACAAGCACAATTTTTAACAAACCGGACTGTGTCGAGCTTAGCGAAAATCGTGCGATAAATTATTCATCTATCTCGATAAATGTCAAGGTGCTCGAGGAAATTTTCATACAGTGAAATCCTCAATCTAAGAGTTGGGTAATAAAGTACACAACACGACGAGTTTGTGAGAATTTTCAGGGAATTTTTCGGACACCCGGAGTGTTTATAATGAATTTCCAAAAATTTGGAAATTATGGAAATTCATTTAAATAAAAAGAAACTATTGTGGTGCAATTATAGCCGTTGATCTATCCACTGCTTCATCCTAGCCCTTGATTACGATATAAGTTGGGGCATTTATATTCCTTGATCAGATCAAGGATGGGAATAGTTCCAGAAAACACGAGAGAGAGAGAGAGAGCTGGGAGCTCTGACCCGGACGCCACCGCGACCAGAGAAGGAAACCCCACCAGGGGGACGCCGTCCGGACACCCCACGACGGCGCGCGGCCACCAGCGGCTTCGTCTCGGTGTCTTCTACGTCCCTGTGGTCCCAAATTTTATATGCAGCAACTGGGAACGGAGAATTGACGATCCAAAGCTTGAAGAACCTCCGGCGAGTTTCAACTAATTCCGGCGACTCCGGCCACTGTTTGGGGTGTATTCGGTATGGAAATGCATCCCCTCGTGATGCTCTACATGTTTATGTAATTATTTTTGAAATTGGATCATGTTTTGACAACTTCGTTTCTGGGTTCATCTGATCTTGGTTGCCCCTGAGGATGCAGCGTCTGAAACTTCCACTACGGTTTCCCAAATCCATTTCCTATGGTTACAGAGCCTTCCACGATAAGACGCAGCTGGAGAATGTCGGGCCGCTGGCTTCAATCCTCAAGTCCCGGGCAGTGGTTCGGTTCCGAGGTCCAGATACAGTTAAGTTCCTTCAGGGGCTGTTGACGAATGATGTAAGGAGGTTTGGTGAACCCTTGAGTGAGAAGACCTCAGCATTGGTCACACCCAATTTATCCTCGGCGTCCATACCACCTATGTATGCCGCGCTATTAACGCCTCAGGGAAGATTCTTATATGATTTTGTCTTGTATGGCCTGCCTAGGCCGGATGCCAAGCTTAATAGGGCTGGGTCGGGACCTGGGGCAGACCCAGATGAGCCGTTGGAGGTCTTTGCTGACGTAGATGCTTCAGTCTTGGACGAACTCTTGAGCACCTTAAAGAAGTGAGTTTGTGTTCACTCTACAGCTGTGCTTTCACTTAATTAAACTACTTTTATTCGGGTTTTTTTTCCATGCTTTGTGGTTTGTCATCAGTCTTGATTTGTGTTCACTCTACAAAGCAAAACTTGATTTGTTATACTGTAACCAAAAAAAGTCTGTTAAGAGGGTTTGTCATCAGTCTAATCTCTTCATTGTTAAGTTTTATTGAATTTCGCCTCATCCAATATAGCTTAGAGCTAAATAATGATTACTTTTAGTACTGATTAAGTCATGCCCTATGCTTAGTACTCTAGCTTAAATACTTTAGAAATATGATTCAAGCCAATTCACATCCGTTTGATGCTTCTGATTTGTGAGCCTCATATGCTTCCCTATCTTTTGCAGATACCGTTTGAGGGCTAAGGTGGACATTGAGAATGTGGCAGACGAGTTAGATTGCTGGCAGCGTTATGGGGGAAAGCTATCTGAGAAGGACTCCTCTGTAGAAGAACCAGAAGCTGCTAGTGTTGGCTGGGGTGCTGGTGTTGATCGCTTAGGCATGTCAACTTCACGTGGAGAGCCTTGTGGATGGCAGTGGTTTAAGGATCCGAGATTGGATTGCCTTGGTTTCAGGGGGATCTTCCCGTCTAATACAACACGTGAGCTTTGTAAACCTTGATGCTTTGTAGAGTTGATGTTTTTAAACTTTATAGCATCACAAGCTTGCTTATTGGCTAAGCTACTCTTTTTCCCTTTCATTACAGCACCTTTCGTTGAAGCTGACAAAGAAACAGATGAACAAAACTACCTTCTATGGAGAATAGAAAATGGTGTTGCAGAAGGATCAACCGAGATCCCTAAAGGTACATTTTTCACTTTCTGTTGAGGATGTTCTTGATTTTCCAATAACTGCAAGATCTCTAACTTATTGTGCGAAATGCAAATATACTATCATTCTCAATTTGATTGCTAACTGTTTGGTCCATGTTCTGTGTCTCCTTGACATACTGTACCTGGGATTATTCTTTTGTGTTTGAAATTGTCTAGCTAAGTTCGTCTTAACTACATATCGATATGTTTGCTTGTTACCAGTTTCTGCTTCTACTTCTGTTTGCTATGCAGTCTGAATTTGTTATCATCATGATTAGGTGAGGCAATTCCTCTAGAATATAACCTGGTGGCTCTAAATGCAATTAGCTTTGACAAAGGGTGTTATGTGGGCCAAGAGCTTGTTGCTCGAACACACCACAGAGGGGTCATTCGCAAACGCCTGCTTCCTCTAAAATTTCTCAAGGATAGCGGAGAAGGTAATCAAACTTCCTGTAAAAAATTTCAAATTTTTATTTTGTCCGAATATCCCAGCCCTTACCTGTATATGTTATATGTTCTTCAGAAGCAGAGCAGAAGGTTGCCCCTGGCTCTGAAGTGATTGATAGTGTTTCTGACAAGAAAATTGGTACTGTCACAACTCAACTTGGATGTCGTGGACTTGGTGTCTTGCGTTTGGATGAAGCTTTTAAAGGATCAAGTACGCTAACCATACGAAGCCAGGACGATGTGAAGGTCGAGCCTATTAGACCCAATTGGTGGCCGCCTGAATGGTTGCAAGGACATCAGCGTCGAAGTGCAGCTGCTTAAAATTAGTCGCTTTGTATGGACTTCCTTGATCCTGCAAGTCGTTGTTGTGGTTCTAATACCTTCATTGATTTTGTTGAAAGAAAATAAGGGACATGTTGTCATGTTTCAAGAAAGATGATGTTGTATATTTAAGCTTACTCATCTTTAGAGCTTACAACAATGGAGTTTTGCTGTCGATATGCCACTAGTCAGTTGATTTCAACTCCTTTGTTGACTACACGAGGTTGTTAATGTTCAGTGCTGTTAGTAGTTTGTAAAATGCTAGTTTGAAAACCCTGATTCTCTATTTTTGTATGCAACTTCATATAAAGTGGTATCTGTACATTCTGATCAAACTAAGCCACTACCTTGATAAAAGCATGAAAAATTATCCCACATACAGTAGGAAAAATTTCTCCGTAGCTAGCAGATCACGATTCTATTAGTAATTATTTAAGCACAGTGATGCATACAAATTGGGCCATAGGAGCACCATCATCCACACCGATCCTGGTGCATCTGGCCAATTATGCGATTGCAAACGTTCCCAAGCTTTTTCATCTGGTCCTCATATTCTTTGCATTCAGCAAGTCGGTTTTCGTTCTCGTCAAGCCACCGGCAGGTCTTTGCAACCTCATCCTCATATTTCTTCTTGTCCGCTCGGTTGAGCTTTCTGAGACTAGGAATTTTTTCCTCCATGTCATGTGTATAGTCCATCAATGCAGCCTTAGCCTCCAATTTCTTCTTATTCTCCTCATCTTCAAACCTGTATTTTTCTGCCTCCTTGATCATCCTCGCAATTTCCATCTTAGATAGCCTGCCTTTGTTGTTATTGACGATTGTGATCTTGCTTTTCTTCTTCGTTGATTTGTCCTTGGCAGGGACAACCATAATTCCGTTGGCATCAATGTTAAAGCAAACGTTAAGCTCAGGCACTCCCTTTGGAGCACATTGGATGCCTTTGAGCTCAAATACACCCAACAATCTGTTCTCTTTGGCTATTATTGATTCACCCTCATGCACAGGAAACTCTACACATTGTTGCCCACTTTTGACTGTTGTGAAGACACTCTCTTTCGTGGTGGGGATGGTAGTATTTCTTGGGACTACAACACTCATATGTCCATTATCAATCTCTATACCAAGGGAAAGCGGAGTGACGTCCAACAAGAGTACGTCTTGAACCTTCTCAATATATATTTCCCTCACCGCCCAAAATTGCGGCTTATACAGCGGCACCATATGCCAAAGCTTCATCAGGATTGATGCTCTTGCAAAGCTCTTTGCCATTAAAGAACTCCTGCAATAGCTGTTGTACTTTGGGAATTCTAGTAGATCCACCAATAAGAACAACATCATGAACGCTGCTCTTGTCCATTTCAGCATCCTTCAAACACTTGTCCACAGGCTCCATGCATTTCTTAAAGAGATCCATGTTCAGCTCCTCAAATCTTGCTCTAGTTATTGTGGAGGAAAAGTCAATTCCATCATAAAAAGTATCAATCTCAATAATAGTTTGAGTACTGGAAGAAAGAATTCTCTTCGTTCTCTCACAAGATGTTCTCAATCTCCTCAGTGCTTTGGGATTTTTACTAATGTTCTTTTCGTGTTTTCTCTTGAACTCTTGTACAAAATAGTTCACCATTGTCTTATCAAAATCTTCACCCCCGAGATGAGTATCTCCAGTCGTAGCTTTCACCTCAAAAATTCCCTCTTCAATTTTGAGAAGGGAAACATCAAAAGTTCCACCTCCCAGATCAAAAATAAGAACGTTCTTTCCTCCAACAGTGGTGTATTTTCTATCAAGGCCATAAGCAATTGCAGCAGCTGTAGGCTCGTTAATAATACGTAAAACATTCATACCTGCAATTATCCCAGCATCTTTTGTAGCCTGACGTTGAAAATCATTAAAGTATGCTGGGACTGTTACAACAACATTCTTTACTGTCGATCCAAGATAAGCCTCTGCTATTCCCTCATCTTAACAAGAATCATGGATGATATCTCCTCAGCAGCAAACCGCTTCTCTTCATTATTGTAGTTGACCACAATCATTGGCTTGTTGTCGACACCACGAACTTTGAAAGGCCGAAACTTCATATCACTCTTGACAGAAGCATCGTTGAATCTCCTACCAATCAAGCGCTTTGCATCTAAAAAGAAAAAAAAATTATTAAGAACAAGAAATTACAAAAAGTTGGATAACGCCAGAAGTTAGTTTAGTTACATCAGTTAATGCAGCATGCAGGTATGCGAGGATATCAAAGGTCAATGCATTCACACAATCACACATGGATATTAACATACTACATGAGTACATGCATATCTATCAAATCAATGAACCTACGTTGATTATATTAGTTTACATATAGTACTTAAGAATATGAAGAAACGTACCTACCGATAAAAGTGTTAATGGGGTTCATGGAGGCTTGGTTCTTGGCAGCATCACCAATCAAACGCCCAGTATCCGTAAAATAAGCAACGTAAGAAGGCGTTGTTCTGTTGCCTGGTCATTGGCTATGAATTCAACGTGACCGTGTTGCCAGACGCCAACACACACCAATAGCTGGACCTTCTCCTTTTCCAACCATTGACATTGTACGTATGAAAAAAAAACGCTTAACAAAGAAAAAACGTCTTAAGTTGTGTTATTATGTGTGTGATGGACATGATACAGGAATTAATGAATATATACACAAACACACACGTTGAAAAAGCATGCTTAGTCCAAAGGAATCCTAATCGACATTGGGGCAGGGGTTTTAGGAATGCCTTTTTTTTTTTTTTTTTGAGAATGAAAAAAAAAATTTGATTTACATGTTAATCAACTCCCAATTAACATGCAAGTGTTGAGAATTGGGACACTTTACAAACTTCCAAGTTAATTGGGAGTTTGTAAATTGTCCCAAACTCCCAATTAACTTGGAAGTGTTGAGATGCTTTCTTGGTTCGAATTCTTCATGATTGCAGAAACATTTGAATTCACTTGATTATATGTAATGTACCTCATTGTTTACAGTTATTCATGTTCTTTGGTAAACCGTCCAGCACAAAGCTACTGAAGGTCTCAACTCTCAAATCTCTTGGGGCCACCCCTTAGTCCTCACAGTGACAACTCACACGCACCATACATGAGATCTGTTTTAGCTGGCACAGCTCGTTGCTTCAGCTGGAGAATAATTCCCTGACTTCTTTCAGTCACTCGATCAGGAACTGAAGCCCAGGAATATATGTTTCCGAAGGATTTTGTACTGCCAAGTTTACTGAGATTTTATGCTTAATGCATTTTACTAACCAAACAAACACCAACGGAGGAGCTATAGTACGTGCGGTAGTAGAGTGAAAGACAAAAAGTGACTATGATATATGCTAATCTCGGAAGGTTGTATTATCTGCCTGCTTAATAAAACCAGGACTAGCTAGCCTCTCTCGCTCTCTCGGCCTCTATTCTCGATCTTAACCTACCGTACTCCACTTGTTATCATCTCTCTCTTGACAAAAAGCAGTGCAACAAAGATTTGAATTCACGTACTGGAACTATTTGAAATGGAGACTGGTCGCTATCCTTACTCTATATAGTCCTCTTCCCCTTCTTAAGATCTGATTTGACGCAGTTAGCACAGACGAAGCTCTCTAGAGAAAATTTTTGGCACATAAAACCCATAACTTTTTCCAAATTAATTCACTAAGCTGTGATCAACCTGACTTCACAATATATTTTTCAAAAAACTGTGCTTACTATTCAATTCATGGCTACTGGCTAGAAATCGAAACCAAATATCACCCCCTAAGAAATATCAAGCTACGTACTAAGAACATCAAAATAAACGTACACGTACTAAGAACACCATAACTCATTAAGACTACTTTTATCGTCATCCAATATCCATAAGCAGCCTAGCTACTACATATTCTTTGCAATTATTCGATTGTAAGTGTTTTCGAGCTTTTCCCTCTTATCCTCATATTCTTCACATTCAGCAAGTTGATCCTGATTCTCTTCAAGCCAATGACGAACCTTTCTAACCGCAACTTCAATTTTCTTCTTGTGCCCTCGACTGAGATCTTTGAGCTCATCAGAAGAAACCATGTCCTTAATTGTATGCATATAGTCGACCAATGCAAACTTAGCCTCCATTTTCTTCGTATTCTCCTCGTCTTCTTACTTGTACTTCTCTGCCTCCTGCATCATCCTCTCGATCTCCTCCTTAGATAGGTTGCCTTTGCTGTTATTGGTAATTGTGGTCTTGCTCTTATTCCCTGTCGATTTTTCCTCAGCTGACACAACCAGAATTCCATCGGAATCGATCTCCATGCAAACAGTGATCTGAGGTACTCCCCTAGCAGTAGGTTGGATCCCTTCGAGCCTAAATGTACCCAACAATCTGTTGTCTCGGGCTCTTGGTCTTTCACCCTCGTACACTCTATAATTTATACATGTTTGTCCATCTTGGACGGTTGTAGAAGCTCTTTCTTTCTTGGTGGGAATGGTACTGCTTCTTGGGATCACAACCTTCATCTCTCCGGTAAAACGCTCTGTTCCAAGTGAAAATGGAGTGACATCCGACAAGACCAAGTCCTGTACCTTCTCAATATTGCCTTCACCGCTCAAAATTGCAGCTTGTACGGTGGCACCATATGCAACTGCTTCATCTGGATTGATGCTCTTGCAAAGTTCCTTGCCATTAAAAAAGTCTTGCAATAGTTTTTGTACCTTCGGAATTCTAGTAGAGCCGCCCACAAAACGACATCATCAATAATGCTCTTGTCCATTTTAGCATCTCCCCAATTTCCTGATTTGTAGAAATTTTGTATTCAGCGTTAGAAATAATGTCAAGTAGCTACAAGGGAAGGGAAGAAAATATGTTACTGATTAAAGAAATACAACGAATACACCATGCATTTGTCCAGAGAAAATCTATCAGAGAGAGTTACGAGGTGTGATGTTATCCCTTGTGTATAAAAAATAATCTCAAGGTAACGTTACAGAGCCGTTTCTTATGCTAAAATACACGAAATACAAAATTGTTACAAGATTATCAACAGGTTAGAAATAAATGGACAACTTCTTATCTATCACATTTTGTAACATGTTACAGTGCTCCAACAATGTACTCAATTTATCATCTTCCTTGGTCTCTTTCCCAGCCACCACCAGTTCTCCGCCACCATTTTCTAGTCCCCTATTTACGTCAGGCACGTCCTCTATATCATCGGTTAAGCGTGTCTCATCATCCATAAAAACATCTGTGTTCAGAGTCTCAAGAATTGAACCATTTGGTGATGTCTCAGGAAGAGTCGGATCAGTTTCTTGCAAGGACTGACCTCTCTGAAACATTAGAGGGCTGCGGCAAACTTCAATGACTTCATCCAGAGTCGGCTGATTGAGATGATAAGCTGAAGGTTCACTATCTTCAAGCGTCAACTTACCCAGGTTTCCAAAAGTTGCATTGAGATGAGGGCATTCCAGGATATAAGCTGAAGAGAATGTCCCATTAGCCAAACCCATCAACCGCCAATTGAAGATTCGTCGAAAAATCATAGTCCATTTGGGCACAATGTAGCAGCATGAGTCGTGGCACTCAAGTCGACAACTTCTTTGTAGCATTACATATGCCTCCTTTATAGCAAGTTCAAGTCCCATCATCTTAGAATCCGCAAGGTATCTGATCAAGCCATTTTCAAGTTCAACTTTCAGGCTCTCAATCTCCTTCCTTGCATATGAACATCTGGGCAACCATGAAATAGTATTAGGAAAAGTGGGAAGTCTACAATTCCCCAGAGCTGACATTAGTGGTTCTATTTTTGCTACTGAGCTCCATCCTATGCTTGGCAAGCACCACTTCACCAGCCTGTGTTCTTCACTGTACTCCTCTAGCAAAGCAATTTCAGGGCAAGGGAAACTAGCAGGATTTGCTTCGGCAGTGGCAGCAATTTCCCTCTGTGACTGATCCAAAGCTTCATTGAAGGATAGGATACAGTTGTTTGGACCTACTTCATAATCTTTCATTTTCTCTAGTGCCTCCAATGAGGAATTCCAGTGGGTCAGAATCAATTCATGTGTTTTCACATGATGAAGAATGGGTTGAGGAGGTGATTCACTTGCAAGCCATCTGAGCCCCTCCCTCAGTCGGTTGTCACTATAGAACCCGTCCAATTGCTCTCTTTTCTGGTTTTCAACAAGGGGAACAATCCGAAAGCTGCTTATTCGGGACTTATCCAAGTCATGGAGACTCATATTATCAACTATAATGGAGGAAGGATCTGCAATGTCATTCTTGAATGAACCAGCTAGGATCAGAAGAGGTAAGCAGGAACCATAAGGTACTGACATCAGAAGGTTATGGAGCTGGGCTTTTTGCAATTTCCAAGGGATGCTTTCTGATACAAGAAACAATAGCGCACTCATACCAGATACACACTCAATTAGAATATCACTATTTGCATCCTTAACTACAGACAAACAGCAGGTAAGGTCTGAACCAGATTGGCCTTGAACCCATTTCTTCCATATGGACACGCCAGGAGATGAAATTAAGAGATCTTCATGATCTTTTTTTGAAGGCATGATCTTTGAAAGCAACCAGGGTGCTGCTTCCAGGGCATGGTTCCTCTGCCAGTGTTCATCACCTTCTACATCGTTCATCTGATAACATACAACAACTTTCCAACATAGGCATCTAGCATCCGGGTTTCTTGTGCTTAATGTATCTGCTATTACATCTGAAACATTAAGTCTGGACCAGGACTGGCCGTGCTTTTGATGTCTTTCTCTCAAAATAAGATCAATGTCAAAGTCACCAGACATGCGTGGTTGCTGCAAAATACAGCATTGAAAGATTTTAAAATCATCAATTAGATTTCACAACCAGTAATACATTAATTTCCAATAGGTTAAACTACTCGTAGGTAAAGAACCAAAAGTAAAAAATTGTACATAACAACAAACATGGAAGAATTATAACTAAACAAATTTTCAGGTTGAAAAAAGGAAGAAGGGGGACAATTGAAAACTTGTCCTCTGATTTTTAGCTTTTACAGTACTCCGTAAAGATTGAAAGACCGAAGTGAACTGAAACCTTTTCACCTATACAAGAATGACAAGAGACACTAAAATTGAGGCATCAAAAAAGAAGAAAATCACAATATAGTCTTCTTGTATTATATATATATATATATATATATATATATATATATATATATATATATAAAACAAGAAAACACATTGTCTTGTTAAGCTTCAAATTTTTTTTTTAATTAAATTTTTTTTTGGAGAAGAAGTTAAGCTATTTTCTTAAAATTACAAAGCACACAAAAATTGGCATATCAATGTAGGCAGGTATATTAATTTCAAATTATTTGAAAAGGCTTACATCTCTCTTCAGTTGAATTGGTGGTCCCAGTGATAAAGAACTCAATGCAGCATTTGCTGCCAACTGCTTTTGCTCTCGCAGTTCCCTTAGCTTCATAGAACGCCGCCTCCATAACCTAATGAGAAAAGAAGTGGGGACGTCAAGGGATATAATAACAATATTCTTAACACGCAGAAAAAAGTGAAACAACAAGATAAAGTACCTTAACATCAACTTCAGTTTTGCCTCGGCAATTTCCTCATGTTGATAATCTCCCATAACATCATCATTTTCATTGTCCTGACAAAGATCTGTAGGTTCCTCATTTTCCAAGTTATTAGACACAATTTGGCCTACTGAATATTGCGCATCATAACTATATGTACCAACTGGAGATTGCGGAGATGTTTTTGATCCAATCTGCAATGGCGTTGCTTCCACGCCAAAATGCATGCTTTTCACTGGAGAGCTACTGTAAGGAGCATCTTTGTTGGGCTTCTCATTTAAACCAACTTTATCAGGCTGGGGTTTATATGATGAGAGATCCCACGGGGAAGGAGACAAAAAAGCCATCTGACTATCATCTTCATGGCGTGGACCAAGAATTGGCATGTTAATCACCTGCTGCTTTTGTCTAATACCCTTTGGGGACGGAGCTATTGGTGTTTGAATCATATGCTGCTTTTGTCTGACATCCCTTTGGGGTGAAAAAATTGGTGTTGGAATTATTTTCTGCTTTTGTCTGACATCTTTTGGGGATGAAACGACTTCATAATTAGCCATTTCTTCATCAACTTCATGAATGGAGTTTGCTACTTCTATTGATAGCACATCATGGACAAGACTTCCCCTTTCACCATATGGAGCAGTTTTTGCTCCAAGCTTATTTGGTTTAGTCAGCTGAATTCCTTTTGAAGCTTCCGCAGGCAAGGATACGACTTGACCAGAAGCTAAAACATCCTCGATTATCCTTCTTGATTTTTTCATTTCAACAAGTTTAGAACACTTGGTAGGATATTCCTCATCACCATTTAGAAATGGACCTTCCTTTACCATATATGACTCTTTATTGTAAGACTTCATTTGGAATCCATGATACTCTGAAAGGCTTTCAATTTCCTCTTCCTAATTTCAAGCATCGAAGTGTAAGCATAAGAGAAGTAGAGAAGTTCCTCTTTCTGCAGAGGGTGCAAAATAGAATTCTCATCAAAGAAAATGAAGGTACCTCCATAGCTAGCCACTTGGCAACATCCGCAATAGGAAGACCTTGGTTATTCTGGAGCCCTGCTTGTAGCGAAGCAAGTGCCAGGGTTCTTAACTGGTCAAAACACAAAACGTTGTTAGTTAGATGTACCAAATTTCGATCAGAAAATCTTAATATTTGCGCTAAATCAGAGACCCTATGGTCAAATCTAACTATCTCCCACTTGGTTTCAGATTTTGTTCTCTGGGCTCACATTGAGGGTCATTAGATTCCATACAAGCGAAGGAATGCCGTGAAGGAGGGGAGAGAAGAAAGCACAGTTACCATTGAATACATGTATACATCAAGACATGCAATGAGCGTGCTTCAATTAACCAATACTCAAAGCTCAATCCAAGCTTCCATTGACCAAAGCATTTCATGTGAGTACAGTGTGTTTCATTTGAGACTACTTCCCTACTTTGAATTATAAAACTCCAAGCAAACACACTGTGCTGGCATAAACAAAACGCTTTGAAATTTGAATACTTAAAATCCAAGACAACAATAGAACCCCCCTAGGAAACCTTTTTTCTTTACTATGTAGCCCTGAAAATCTGTACAGGTTTAGTTTTATTTTAATTATCAGACCGTACAGGCTTAGTTGAAAATTAAAATTCACCTGCAAATAACAAAGCCCATAATTCTTCAAATAATAGCTGAAATTCAAAAATTTTCTACGCCCTAGACACACTAAGACACATTGTTCATAGTTTTGTTCACGTCATTTCTCTTGGATATCACATACATAACTAATCACATGCATATATATGTGATGTAAAGGAGCAAATTCTTTAATACTGTTCTTCAATCCTAGAATCACTGCAAATTGTCTACTACTTGCTGCCTTGGCAACTGAATTCATTGCTGATAGATAGAGGCAAGTTTATAATTATTAATTATGAGGTCAGGATCCTAAAGGTAGTTGTAAATTGGAACACAAACCACAAGCAGCAGTTATTCATACCTTTGCAAAATGAGCATGCATTAGGCATGCTTGAAGATAAGTTGCTTTCCTTGCAAGTCGAAAGAAGGCAATAAAATTACCAGTTCTACAAGCTCTGCAAGACGAAATCAATTTAATATTTATATTGCAGTCAAAACCAAAACCAAAAATTATATTCAATAAGAATACCTCGCTACATCACGTGCAAATAGCACCTCTGAAGTTTGTCTTATTTCTGGGGTCATCTTTGCAAGATCAAGTGAGAGCTCTGCAGGTTCAACCTGACAGGAAAACCTTATTTTCATAGATGGCACAAAAATGAAAATCTGTATGACAGTGAAAAATCCAGATGACTCACCATATGCCCAGGATGTTTGTCCAGCTTGAGAAGCGCATAATAACCCCGAAACTCTTTTTCTGTAGGAATGCTTATTCCTTTCTTTCTGTGATCATCATACATTTGGAACAATTCTACTGATGTTTTATTCATCTGCTCAATATTAAGGTGAGCATCAAATCCTTCCGCAAACCCCTCTCCTTTTGAGTATTCACATAATTCATGCATGGCAATTATGTGAAGTCTTATCTGAAATAAAATACGTAATTATCAGCCATATTATTCAATCTTGAGATGATCAAACCGAGCTTTGGATATATCACCAACCAGATGCATATCTTTGAAACAACAATTCAAGGAATAACTTGAGTTGCTGAGATAATTTACTTGAAACAGATGGATGGTTAAAGAGTTTATAAATTAGCAAGATTTGCACTCCACTTTCAGAATTGTACTTCACTTTTAACTACCTAAAAGTGAAGTGCACGTGGTAAACCATGTTGAAGAGAGGTGCTAAAACCTCTCCAAATAAATTGTCCAAACAAAAACCAGATAAGAATATAAAAGTAGTAATATTTAATAAGCGTTCAAATACAGCGTGAAACTAGAAACTGTGACGAATCTGAGAAGACCATAAGCAACAAGAAAAAGAATCATAGAAGTTCTAAACTACCATTTATTCCCACCTAATCATATACCTCATCATATAAACAAACTCTCAAAGTCATGTTCATGATAAATGATGATGTAATTATGTAAATAAAAAAGATAAATAATGCAAACAGGAAAAAAGTTCAGAAGATTCACCATTTGCTCCAACATATTAATAGCCTCTTGGTTAAAAATGTGTTGCATTCTTAGGTCCATTCGGATCGCCCGCATTCTATCCCACAAGAAGTTATATATGCTAAGAAACCTATCGCTATAAGGTGTATCAAGCAACTTGAGCAAATAATCCATTGTCTTCTGCAGGATCGGCATCGGTCTTATCAAGTTTGCATCCCGCTCAGCTGTCCTGTTATACTGTACAAATTCATATTAGCATCTATCATTCTTGATGTTAAAAATGGATTAATTTCTAGGGGACAAAAGGGAATGGCCTCATTCATGTGTAATATATACCTTTTTAACAGCAAGGAACAAGCTGGTTTGATTTCTATCCCCATCCACACGCTCATGCCGATCAAGATCCCCTTTCCTTTCTCGCTCCGCCCTTTCTGAATCTGAAATTAAGGAAAAGTCTTGGTCAGATTGAAGGATTCCACGTCTTATACTCTTTGAGCATAAACGAGGAAAACCAAAAAATAGAAGTTACTAAAAATAAAATGGATAACCCCAATTAGCTTTTCTCTTAGGAAATAAGTTTATAGTAAATAGTATACAAAGACAAGAGGAGATGGCAAGGAATCCATGTACACCGAGAGACAACATGCAAAATCAAAGAAAAATAGTAGATTATTGATCATATAACTGTCTCAAAGTTTCATACAACACTTCCACCATTTCTCTGAATTGTAGTGATGCTAATATATTGTTGATATTTCCTCAACTATGGACCATCAAAATTTTCATAACACTAATATCTAGTATCTTGGATGAAGGGCGTACCTGGACACATATCTGGGCATACACCAATAATGATACCAGACGATTCTACACCTTCACACTCAGATAAGGCATTGCCATCAGTAACATCCCTAGCCAATTGAGTAGAACTATACGCAACTGATCTGTTCCTCTCAACATTAGACTGTTCATTTCTAGTCGCAGAAACCCCCCGCTCTACAATATCAATACCACTTTGTGGACTTTTACTTAATTCAACCTTGAAGCGGGCTAATCGCTTTGCTTTGGCTTGCATTTCTCTGAAAAATTACATCAGGAACAGATTAGAAAATCTCAAACTTTGAGTAAGCATGTAAGAATATAACTAATGCCCCCTAAAATTTACCGTTCAGTACCATCTTGAGTGGCATATGAGTTTCCCTTGAAGACTTGATCATCAGGAAGTAAAGGAGGTGACCTCATTCTTTTGGCAACCGGTATGGTGGTCAAATTGTTTGCAGCAGCTTCAGAAAAAGTATTGTTTGAAGACTGCAAAGACTGTTGATGAACCCGAGAATCACGAGTACTGAAAACTGCACTTGAAGTAGCATTTGACCCAATAGGAGATACAGAAGGCCTGAAAGGGAAGCAGATACCAGGCTCAGTGGCTAACTCAGATCTCTTCTCCCTTGTTTTGGATATGCTAATGCCATTAAGAAAAGTCATATTTTTTTTTTTAAGTGGATCCAATTAGAGTTCTCATTTCACGAACCTGAAGCTAGCTGCTGTAACACCCCTCTTAGTTAATTTCTACATGATTGTATTGACAAAGGCCCTTTTATACAAGAAACAGAAGCTAAGAACTCCTTTACTTTCTCTGCTTGGGCATTTAGAAATACACCTTCTTTGCCCCTTTTTGGCTTCCCAGCAATACAAAAGCTCACCCCCAATGTAACTTAGGAATCTTAGGTATCTCCAAATATTATGTTATTATAAACTTTATAGTCATTCTGACGAAAATAAGAACTGTCATGGATAACTTCATTAAAGGATTGTAGAAGTAGGAACCTAGTTCGTTTAAGGACTTGAACATCATCATAGTTGACCAGAGTTCTTCTACCAGAGTCAAAAGTGCTGACAGAAGGTGATACTCGAGATGGTTCTTGATAAGCCTGCAATCTGGTATGATCAACTATCAACTTCGGCGAACTATTCAGTCCAGAAGAGGAAAATGCATGCCTGTATAGCAAACAACAGCATATTACAACAGAAATCACTACAGATAAAATGGGGGGAGCAGAATAAAGTTAAAACTGTCTATAGATTGAAGCTATGTAGAAATGTGACACAGAAACAGCAACCACGCGAGCAGTATTAATGGAAGAAACATGCGCTTCAGGAAAAACTGTTCAAAATAGAGTTTTATATTTTATGATGATTCCATAACAATGTACAGACACGAAAAGACATAAAAAGATCATTATATTTGAAGATAGTGTAGTCCACATATGATATGATCACATCAAGCCAAAACCAAAGATTTAGTTTCCAAGTACCAACAGAAGATCAAGAGTGTGAAATAATTAGATCGCTTGACACACACAGAAACACAGAGTAGTACTTAGAACCTACCTTTCAACTCCACCAGAATGATCAAAGTCCTCAACAGGATGATGGTTATAGGAGCCTGAGGGAGGTGATTGTGTTCTTGAAGTAACCAAGTGACTGCAGATATTTACAAGAAAATCTGAGCAGCTATTGGATTTAAAAAAAAATGAAAGCATCAAACACAGTTTAACTTAGAACCCACCCTTCAACTCCACCAAAACGATCCAAATCCTCAACAGGATGATAGTTATAAGATGCCGAGGGAGGTGACCGTGTTCTTGGAGGAACTAAGTGACTGCACATATGTAGAAGCAAATCTGAGCGGTGATTGCATTAAGCAAATTAGAGCAGGACCTTTGAAGATGCAACATAGTGTAGCGCAACTATAATGCACTTGAATCAAAGTCTCGACCGAAAAGACACAGTTTCCAAGTACCATACATGGTGGTAGTGTTATGAAAGCACCCAATAGAATATCTCTATGCAGACGATTGATAGTGTAGAAGTCACTAGCTCATTTGAGACTCACAGACAGAGTTGAACATAGATCTCAGAACTTACCCTTCAACTGCACCAACATGATTGAAATCCTCAACAGGCTGATAATTATATAAAATCGAGGCAGGTGATTGCGTTCTTGGAGAAACTACGTGACTGCACTTAGTTGTTGGAACAAGAAAGTTAAAGCAGAACTAAGAAGGCAAAAACTCAAAGATATAGTTCAGGAGTTTATGTTCATGGAAAAGTTTTAAAAGAAGTTGAAAAAGAAAATTCCTCTTCTATTGTGATGTTTAATCATAATTGCCTACATGATCACAAGAAGGTAGAAAGTACATATTATGAATGAACAGACAGAACAAAATTCATCGTTAAAATTCAAACCACTGGGCCAAATCAAAGATTGAAGTCATAATACAGTTGTAGATTCACAGTTAAATAAGCGTAGTGGACAGATGGAGCAAAATACATGGAAAAAATCAGAAAATACAGAGAGAGAAAAAGTAACATATTGCTGTGTCATTAATACTATACAATAGAAAGACCATACCTTCTAGGAACACTTTGAGTGGAATTTCTTATATTTACATCTCTTGATAATAAGGGAGGGGATCTGGTGCCTCGCGTGTCTTGGAATCTGGCAACCTTGGCTGTAACACTAGTTCCAGAATTACGAGAAACAACAAATGATGTGACGGCAGATGGCCTTTGATGAACCTTGGTATCATTATTTTTTAACAAGGGTCTCTGCCCACCATTCCAACTAGGAAGAGATTCAGGGGACCTGGCAGAAAACAATAGTTAACTATACGAGTTATGACAATTACTAAGCATGAAGACCTGAAAATGCAATAGAAAATAAACGTAGATATGGTAACAAAGACCGATAATAAAGTACCTTGACCTCACAAACTATTCCACAGACTGCCTATTAAGGGCCTGGGAATATGATGTAGACAGATACTTATTTATCAGAGTAAAAACAAAAAACATCTAAACAGTGATCTTGAGGTGTTTGATGCTTGAAAAAAAGTGCACAAACAAGGTAGTCAAAAGCCAAAAGGCAATCTTAAGGTGCCTGAGGTGCTAAGTGCCACAAAGGCACTTGCCAAAGTCAAGAAAGATATGTTAATTGATGTCTGTGTCCAAAACTGAAAGCAAAATTAGTATTAATATGTATAAATACAGATGTGATTGCAACTAAAAGCGAATTAACAACCCGAGATTCTAGATCTAATTTCAGAAATCATCCCATAGGACGTTCAATGATTTCTTTTTCCCTTCAAAGTAAAAGATCCCATTTGTCAACGTCTCCTGCTGGCTCACCACTTCAACCAATATATCTCCTTAAATAAAAAATAAAAGCCGAACAACCTTGTACATTAGTAGACCAAACATGTGCACATACACATATAGCCCTTAGGTTCTAATCTACAGGAACCTTAGTAACTACAAATATGAATTGGGCAAATGTCTTGGGTGCTCAGACCTTTTCTCCAGCACAGAAAAATCACAAAATCAGGAGTGCAAGAGACACTCATTGGTTTTCTTTCCTCATCTCACTCTACACCTTTTCTAATACACTGAAAACAATGACCACAAGAGATGAAAGAAATCACATCTAGGAATACATTCCCACAATTCCGAGCATAATTTGGGAAGTTACAACACTAAATTCTCAAAAACAATGTACTCAGGACAGGTATTAACATTGGTTCTTATGCCTACCAAGGAACATCTGTAAACAAGAAAAAATATTGCAGCATCAGATAAACTCTGATCTCCACAAAACAAAACGAATCCGTGGCAGCATTTCGAACGATAGCAATGGCATCAAAAACCATATATACAACATGAAAAAACACAGAACAACTGTATTGACAAAGAGTTGTCTTTACCTTTGCACTCCTGCCAATCGATACGAAGGAGTTCCACCGGGATGAGAACTTTGAAATGCCAAATGCGGTTGCCCTAGAGCTTCAGGTCCACTGTGATTCAAAAGAAAATTGTCAATCTTGCACCCAAACCCAACTAATTACTCTTACACCACAAAAACGCAAACCCCAATGCTCAATCACAACCTAACTCAGCTTCGAAAACTACCCTCTAAACCCAAAAATGCAGTAACTAAACATAGATTCAATAGGCTCTCAATCAGAATCAGAATGAGAATCAACAAGTATCTAATACGGGCGCAAATTCAATATCTGAAATTCTAAAGGAGGAGGAGGAGAAAATACAAAGATTGAGACTTTGAGAGAGGATCGAACCTGGAAGGAGATCGCAGAGGGGCAGAGTAGGGAAAAGGAGGGGTAGTCGGAGAAGGTGAAGGAGGGCGGCGACCGGAAGTGCCGAATTGAACTGGAATGGGTGATTCTCCGGCAGGTCCGGTGGGTCCTGCCTGACTGGAGAAGCTTGAGAACATCTGTTACTTGCTCTGCTCTGCTCTGCTCTTTCTGTTTCAACTTTCTCGAGTCGCAGAAAGAGAGAGAGAGCCAGAAAATATTTGAGCTTTGGAAGCTGTAAAGTTTCAAAAACTCCAAGACGAGGGCTTTAAACGCTGTCGTTTGCTCCGAATTAGGGATTCAAACGAGTCGGGTCGGCGTGGTCTTGGATATGTCGTTGTTTTATCGGGTATTCGATTGTACCCGATAAAAAACCATCTTTAGTTGATAAGAATGGGCAACGATGTGTACACTGTATTATTTTTTAGAGCAACACAAACACACAATTTAGTTTAGTTACTACGCATGATTTAATTTGTTGATAAACTAAACTGTACCGATTTAATCAGGAGGGTGCGGCTATTGTCATCCTACTAACTACTTTATTCACCCTATAAATTTTTGATTTATTAAAATACTAAAATATCCTTATATGAAATTACAATAAGGGACAATATCTTATTAAAAATTACAATTAGTTTTTCTTATGAGTTTTTTCCGTATACCCAGAAAACTCTTGTATTGTGCCCACTAACACCAACAATTCTGTATTCTACTATTCTCTTAGGAAAAGACTAAAAAGGGTAGTCTCTTTAGAGTAATGCACTTGTATCTTATGTTGACCTTTGGGTTTTGGACCTAACTGTCTACCTTAGGAACTTCATTTCGAACTTTTGAAAAAAAACAAAACTAGCTTTCAACATGTCCAAGTTTTTCACCTAACGGTTACTTTAACAGGCGAAATCACTACTGCTTGTCTTAATCTTAAGTTGAAACTAGTTCTGCTAGTGAACAGTAAATCTAAAACTTTGGATTTCTACAGGATGTATGCATAGAACAGATAAACAAACATGGTATATATAGCTTAATTTGATAATTTTGACGAAGTGAGCAATCTGAAGTATTTATTCAAATATAAATACATACTAGACATTCAGAGCCTCATTCTCAGGTAAACAGCAAAAGGCTGTTTAGCTATCCATAAGAATGATTACAGATACTTACTTGAAAGGAAAGCATACTACTTCACACTAGACAGGAAGAGAAGAACACACTGCTACTATGGCTTTCTTACTTCTTGAGAGAAGACTCTTCTACTCAATTTTCTGATGCCTTACAAATAGAACTTAGGCTCCTTATATAGGGAGCGGACTCCAAATTGGAATTCAAAACATAAAAATGTACAGAAAGACTTCATGATTTTCTGCTTTTGTGAGTGCTCCTGATAATGGAGGTCGGATGGGCAAAAGCAGATTCTTCTGGTGAAATGTTTCACCTTCCTTTTCCTTTTCTCCTTTTTGAAAAGCAAAAGTAGCTTTTGGAAAAGTCTACAGTTGTCATTTGGTGTTTTCCTACACCTTTTGTTTTACATATTCTCGTCAGTTTCTGAGTTGTGGCCAAGGATGAAGGAGTCGCTATCCATCTCAGCCATTCTGGCAGTGGTTGCATTATCTTCTACATCTGTATCTACATACAGTTTGTAGTGGTTGTCCTTTTCCAACTTTTCCACCCAGCATAAGCATGCTAAGGTATAGTCGATTTCTCTTTTTGTGAGAGACAGGAAATGGTTACTGCTGATTACTTCAGAATGGTCGTAAGTAGTGATTAGTATCTTCTCTCCTGCTGCCAGGAATGTATTTCTGGTATCTTCTTTAATGATCTTTTTGATGTATTCAAGGGACATGGCTTTCATCCATGGAATGCTTGAATTTGGCTGGCCATTGTAGCCAACACAGGCGGGCTGAAGATATTTCCTTTGAATGATCCTGACATAATGATATGGAGAGATATATACTATTTCTCCGTTTTCTTTTTGAATCCATTCAGGAGGAGTGGATCTGAACTTCAGTCTAAGAGTGCAGTCATTTTTTCTGACATTTTTTACTGTGTTGACGATGATGGGAGCAAGGCCTTTTAGATCATCATTTGTTTTGGTCCATAGATTATGGACAAAGCCATTTTCAACAAGCCAGAACTTGTGTTCTTGAGGATGTTCACTCTGAACATTTACACCATATCTTCCAACATAAGGTCCTGCAATAATGAAGAGGGTTGGAGGAATGCAGTTTTCAGAATTATGGCTTCCAATCAGATTATGGAATTCAAACCAATCTGATTCTTTTAGTGCTATAATAGGGACTTTGGCACTTTCTGGATCTTCAAGATAGTGAATTTTTTTCACTTCTAACAGCACTCTGCTGTATTTGCATTTCCTCATGCTGTGGTCTAGCATTTTCATGGAGTTCTTCAGCTAATGCGAACAAAGCTGGGAACATAATTCCATTGTTTCTTTCCTGAAAGGCAAATAAGAGGTTGTCCAGGATTGCCTTCTAATGGTAAGCTAGCCTCCTGCCAGTTCTGAACACAGGATCAACAAAGGTTCTTAATTCATAATTAAAAACATTTATTACTCCAGTTGGAGTGTGTTTGCTTTTTGGCAAAGCAACAGCCATCAACGGTCTTGATGAGCCTTTACCGTCTGCCGTTTTAGACGGGTTAGCCAATCATTTACCCTGGGATTGATCAGTTGTGGCTAGTCCTTTTGGACTTAGCAAGAATCTTTTGAGGATTTTTTCTTTGGGATCCTCGTTGGTTTCATGTTCTTTCCCAATTCTTCTGCTTCTGGGATTACGACCTTCGTCATCTTCTTTTCGGTAGAACATTGCTATTTCTCTGGTTAGGGCGTCTAGAAGATAGTTCTTGTTTCCTGCAATTAATTCCACTTTATAATCATATTGGTTAAGAAATAATTGCCAGTTTGCTAATCTTCCTCTATCAGCAGCTTTATCAAGTTTAAAATTTTTGAAATTTTTTACTCTGGCACAATCGGTGTGGACAGTAAAGGGTTTTCCAAGAAAAGCTGGAGAATTTAAAATCGTTCTCTTGCACTAGGCCAATAACCTCAATATACAACACTTTTTACACAACGAAAAAAAAAAATATTGTGTGATGATGGAAAGTCAATCATACAACACGATTAAGGACCTTACGTTGTATAAGGCCATAAAAATTTTGAAGTTTTTATGTAGAAGTTGATTGCACAACACTAACAAGAATATTTTGTTGTGTGAATGATAAAAAAAAGAGCGGCAAATTTTCCTCTTAGCTTGACTCAAATTTGGCTCCAAATTAGTACTACATTGTACAACAGAATAGTTATATCTGTTGTATGAGAGTAGCATGGAAAATATCATACAACTGTTTTTTACTTTGTGTTGTCCAAGTGAAAACGATATATTGGGAAGGTTTGGATGTGCAAAAAAATGACACTCATTCCCCACCCCCAATGCGAACAAATTTTGATTGACATGTATGTAATGATACTAAGCTCCTAGCCTCCAACAACCAAATTATTTATTTGTGTTGTCTGAATGAGAAATGTCTATCTCTACCGCCAAAATTGATACTTTGATTGCACATAGGCGGGGAACTTTCCCTCTTTGGTCCCTCAGCTCAAATTTAAAGTGTACATAATCAGACAACATAACTTGATCTATGTGTTGTCTGATCCATGAATACAAAAGAAAAAAGAGCACGTCTTTGACAACTTAATTAGGGCTATTGACTTTGTCTCCAGTCACTTTGACAAAAAAGCCATTTCCAACACTTGCCAAAATAACTTCTCTTTTCTTCGAGCAACTCCTCAAAGCACCTTCTCTTGAAAATGGTCATCTCCTCGAACCATCACCCAAACAGCCGTCACTCATCTCACTCAAACCATCACTCAGTTGAGATTAAGGTTCTATTATCTCGACTCAAATCATCACTCAGTCGAGGTTAGGGTTCCATTTGTGGAATTTGCACACTAGGAAAAAGGAGGAGGTTCTTTAATCTGCTCAAGATTAGGGTTCTTCACTCTCTGGGTTATTCCATTTGTAGGCTTCTTGATATGGGGGTTTTATGGATAATCAATTCTTCACTTCGACAATTCAATCTTGATTAGATCCATTCACTTTACTTTGACATCCATAGTTGGTGAGTTAAATTCGAGATTTTAGATTAGGGTTTCGATTATTTGCCAAAATTTAAGAAATCTGGTGTTTTTGTTTGTGTTTTATCCGAGAGTGGACATTGGGGTTTGCTAAATGATCAAATTAAATAAATTTTGTCGGGGTTGTAAAGGATGGCACTGCTTCGGCTACTGCACGAATGGGTAATCCTTCTCTCATTCTTAATTTTTCTATCTTTTGTGCATAATGGGTAAAACCAAATTGGTTTTTCTTTCTGATTTTGATTTTGGGTTTTCATTCTGATTTTGATTTTGGGGTTTCTTTTTTATTTTGATTTTGGGGGTTCTCACTCTAAGGATGAACACGCACGAGGTGTTCTAGAGCCTTGGGACTCACCATCGTCAGGCTTGTCGTTTTTTCTAAGAGGCTTTCAGGCTCGAGCACTTCCGCCACCGCAACTTGATTGATTAATCAACCCAGAAGCGAGATTTATAGGTTAGGCCCTTGATTCCACTTTTTCATTAATTTCAATACGAACAGGAATCAGTTGATGCAATTTTCTAATTATTAGGGGTTCTAATATTGGGTGCTGGTGAAAGGTAGCTGAATTAGCTGAATCTGAGGGCATAGTCATGTCTTTTTAGATGTAGTATCTGAGGAAACACACAGAGGGCAAGTAGTTTTGATTTGATTGCTCTTGAGTGGTTTTGTTTTTAGTTTGGGATTTTCATCAATTGGGCTTGTGCTTATTTTTTTAATACTATCAAGCAATTGGCAAGGGATTTGTAGTCCGGCATACTAAGTTTACAGAGAATTACAGACTTTACTTCTGCACTCATTTTATCCAAGGGATTGATTCCTGTTCTTTCTCTTCGCTCTTCTCTTTTTGACAAGTTGCACTATATAATGGTGAATTATGAAATTCTATATTGCTATAGCATCTGGGAAGGTTGGGAAGTAATAAAATTTGGCAGATATGTTGGGCTATTTCTAATTTTTTACTTTCAAGTTTATTCAAGTATAATCTCCCAGCAATGTTGTTTCACAACAGACATGATCAATTATCATGTGCAGTTTAGTGATATATCAAGAGATAATGCATTAAAAAAAAAGGTATAATCCATATTTTTCTTTGTTAGCAAAGAAATATGTGCTTCCTATAAAAGAAAATTGATTTAGAGGTTTTGTATGTGTACTGATCATTTATTTTCCTTCTGGTTTGCAGGTTGGAAGTAGTTCTTAAGCTTTAGTGTACCTTGCTTATGGATATGATGATGGCAGTGCTCTATCATACATTCTTCTTACAATGACCAGTTGGTTCATGGCACTTTCTTGGCTTTTTGCTCCCTATTTGTTCAACCCATCTGGGTTTGAGCGGCAGAAATAAGTGTCTTAAGAGGATTCCTATCATTTTAAGGGTTTCAAAAGAATCCCATTTTGGGCAGTTTGGTAATCAAATCTGGGAGTTAACACTGAGTACTAATGGAATTGATATATTTGTCTTAAGCTGAAAGATTGGTGGGCATTTGGGTGGAGTTTGCTTAGTCTACGTTACGTGTAAGTGATCTTCATCTTAGTTGGTGTTTGCTTTTCAACTACCGATCGGTAAACTGCTCTTAATTGCTTCTTTGATTTGCTACTGCGTTTGATTTGTAATCCTATTTTGTAATGACATTCTTATCCCTCAGTTTTTCCTTAAAGCCAATCTAACTGTATGTTTATGTGATACCCCGAACCCAAAACAGTGGGGTTTTATTTTTTATTGTTGTTGTTGTTGTTTTGTTTTAGTATCACTTATCTAGTGCTACTTTAGTCTTTTCTTCTTTTATTATTACTTTGATATAAATGTTTCAGATATGTATACATACATATATATATATATATATGTTTTTCTATATTATATTTTTATCTATATTTAGATATTGATTGGAGGAATTGGGATAAGTGTTTGGCTGGCCAACTAAGGAAAAAAAAAAAAACAGAGGGAACACGGGGGAGAGAAAAGAAAAGAAAGAAGGGAAGGGGAAACAGCGAACAGAGGAGGAGAAAGGGGAGTGAAAAGAAGAAGGGATTTGAGAAAGGGGGAGAGAGAGAAAAGAAGAGGGAATTTAGAAAAAAGAAAAAAGAATGAAGACGGGGGAGAAGGAAAATTAAATGTTTAGGAAACAAGGGTGTGGGAAAGAGAGAGATTCGTAGCTGTGAGAAACCGAGAAAGGAGAAGTGCAAGTATTATCAGGAAGTTTGGGAGAAGAATTTCGAGTTGGGGTGTTGTTGATGTCTTGCGTTTTTGAAAGAGAGAGTTGGAGAGTCTGAGGGCTTTTGTCATAGACTGCAACCTGGGTACTTCCGGTTTTGAGGGAAGTAAAGCAAGAGGGTTTCGATTATTATTCAGAAGTGAAGGGCTTCCTTTTGGGTTGTCTACTGTCTTGATTGTTTTGCCTTACAGTGAGTGCCTCTTCTGATTACAATTTTTCTGCAAATTTGTATTTCTCTATTGGTCTTGTTTGGATTGCTTGGATTTTTAATCATGGTCTTGTGAAATGGTTTCCGTTGTGTATTACTTTTCATAGTGAAGTAAATTATTTCCAGAAACTTGATGCTTTTGTTAAATTGTATAGTGGTCATGTGACTTCCTTATTTGATCTTATTTTTCTCTTGTTATCGATTGCTATGGAAATTAGGGAAGTTCCTATTGCGAAATTGTTCATATTGTTATCTTTGGTTGTTCTTGCTTTTTCTTTTACTTTGGCAAATGTTTTAGACCTATTATCAAGTCCTCTGATACCTAACATGGGGTAAAGTTGGTTAGACTTTCATTTTGTTTAAATGTCAGTTTACCAAATGTGTGTGCTGTTTTATGGAGGGCAATTTATGTTCTGTTATTACTTGGTTGGTCATACTATCGATTTGATTGTTTTGTCAATTGGTTTTGGGTAGTTCAATCGTGTTAGTTTTCCATCTTAGTCTTTGATTTCCTGTTATTGTGACTTCTAGGTTTCTCTTTGAAATTGGTATCCTCGTTGTTATTATGTCTCTTGTTTTCACAATTCCTGAACTTTGGCCTTGGCTTGCCTACTTGATGGACTATGTAAATTAGGTTGAGTTTTATCATTGGTGAAATTCGAGTTCTTAAGTGTGGTTTGATTCCTGAATTTTTGTTTTTGATGAAACTGGGTTACATTGCTATAAGAAATTGACCCTCTTTGTGATTTTTGCAGTGTTCTATTAATGCTCTTTGGTGCTTGGACGAGCTGAGCTTTTGCAAAGGAGGTGAAGAATTTCTGTCTCTATTTTGGTTTTGCTTCTGATTTGGGTTCATAAACAATGCTTATGTAATAGAACCGAAACCCTTTTATGTTCATTGTTGGTGATGCTACATATGCTATTCTTTGATTAAAGTTGCTTTCAACTAAATACATAATTCTCTGAATATATGTGCCATGAAATCTGATGCATTTATAAAACATGACAAGTCTTGCTGTGATGTGATGGATTTTGGGTTTAAGTTGATGTACTGTTGTACTTTTGTAATGGTAATCTGTTTCCTTGGGAACTCATGATGATTGTACTAGAACTTTGAGAGAGTATTCACACTTGTGTTGGGTGAGCAGTTATTGGGTGTTCAAGTAAAAGAGTTAAATGCAAGAGCATTGGAGTTTGGATTCTATGTTTGATCACATTGCTTTTATAGATTGTCAATTGTCTTAATTATATATTCTATCTTCTTGCATGTGTAATGTTTCTGTTTCCTGGTAGGTTGTTGAGGAAATCATATTGCAGAATAAGAAAAAAGACCAACTGGAAGCCCAAGCAAGGGTAGCTGAGCAAAAAATCTAGGGATTGAAATTAAAAGCAGAAGATGTAAGAACTCATTTCTTCTTTCTTCTAAGGCCTACGTTTCTATTTTTGTTTTAGTTTTTTTATTGTATTCTATAAATGTACTTTGCTTTTCAGTTTCTCTGTTAAGACTTTCATCTATGTTTTGCAACCATAATTTGTGAAATGCAGAAAACATAGCTTTACTTGTGAAGGATTCTTTTGTATGGTTGCAGCTTTATAAGCAAAATGTGCTTTTGACTTTGGTTTCTGTTTTTTTTATGATAGACTTTGGTTTATGTTACCGGTTCATATGTTTTTCAATGCTGCATGTACCATCATGTTGTCACATGGAATATTGGAGAAGAGCTCTTATTAGGGATAGCAGCTTTTCTAGCCATTATAAATTTGATAGTATCTTGGAATTGATAAGAGAAACTTCTGCTCAGTATTACAGATCTCTGCCTTTACTGGGCAAGTTTTTCCACCAAAATTATGGAACCTTAATTGTTAAGCTTTCAGGGGTTCCATTAACCAATTAATAAACTCAAATCTGAAATATTATAAATTTAGGTTATAGCTATAGTGCTTTTCATGTAGTGGGAAACAAGTATGGCAGGTCTGGGACACATCTATATATATATATATATATATATATATATATATATATCTCCCAAAGCTATAAAAATTAGTCCCAAGCACCTCGCTTCTTCCCAAAATTAATTACTTGTGGGTTTGGTATTTGGTTTTCTTTGTGGATTGAATGAAGATGGTGATGGTCCTGATGGATATGTACATACAGGTAAATTTTCCTATGTTAAATTCTAATTACCTTTATGGGCTTGTGTTTAGGAGTACATATTAAAGGAGCTGACTATTGTTAGACAGAGTTTTCTTGTTGGCTGTGCTGCTATTGCTGGAGTTGTAAGGAGCTAGCTTGACTGGTGAGTGTTGCTTGACTGCTACTCTTTGCCTTTGTTTTGTTGAATGCATTTGTTGAAGCTGGAATGCATTTGCTGATATTATGAGTTGTTTATTTAGTGGGAGAGGAGAGGCAACAGTCAATATACCCAAGCAGACATAGATATGATGCGAAATGAATGGGCAAAGTATGTCGTGAAGGCGTATGTGTAGGAGCTAAAGGAAAGCATAAGAGGAAGTAGGTTGTTGCTGAAGGAAAGCATCATTTTTGTGCTTCTCTACTGGTACAATATTGATGCACTGTGTGGCATGTTTTGTAACAAATAGTTTGTATTTGTATCAGCTTTTGATGTCCCAAGTAGATGGGCATGCATTTGAATGCTTTTCTTCTCTCAATGTTGGCTTGGATGATTGGGAAATCTTCCCTTTTAAAATTTGAATGCTTTTCTTCAAATAGTATGAGTTGGATTACTCATTTCATAGATTCCAGTGTCTTTTCTTTACAATTAGTCACTGTTCATTAGGTAAAATGGAGCATTATTATCAATGCACAAAATCCAGAAAAGACGATTATCACACAACAGAATTTCTAATGTTAATAATGTTGTCTGAAGTAACAATTTGGATGTTCACACAATGAATCCTTATATAACATGCAACGGTTCTAATAAACATACGTTGTCTTATTTACAATCACACAACTGTAATAACTAGAATACGTTATCTAAAACTAACACACAACAATAAAATTTCCAAAAGTGAAGTGTGAGGATAACTCATACAACAGAGAAAATAAAATGCTGTTGTCTGATTTGCCTTTCATACAATGGCTCGGAAACAACTTTCGTTGTGTGAATGATGCCAATGACATGTGCAGCATGACTGCGCGGCAACTATGGCTGCCATCTGCCGAGAGAAGGCACAACAGTTTTAACCAAATAAGTGTTGACTGTTGATGATTCACACAACGGGTTTCCACCGTTGTGCCATTTTTCATCACACAACGGAGATCGTCCAAATCACACAACGAATTTGGTCCGTTGTTTGTTAGCTTTTTTGGCCTAGTGTTGATAGCCAAAATTTCCTTTTCCCTTGTGGGATAATTTAGTTTTGCAGGGCTGAACTTGCCACTACAAAATTTACAGATCTTTTCAATGTTGGTTCCAGGCGTTTTTGCCAGAACAACACCGGACCAATAATTATCACTCGCATCTGTTTGGAGGATAATTTCATCATTTTCCTCTAGTTGTTGTAGAGGAGGGAGGTTTTTGCAGAGATTTTTTATCTGCTTCACAATTTTCTCATCATCTATAGTGAAGTTCCATTTTCTCTTGGAACTTGTTTTAGGAGATAATATTGCTGTTAATACTGAGATTTTGGGAATGAAATCTCTCCCATAATTTATGACTTCTAAGAATCTCTCTATACTCTTAGCATCAGGAATTCTATCTGGAAACTTCCAGATTTTCTCAACGATGTGAGGTTGGAGTTTTATTACTCCATTTTTAATATTTATTCCTAGGAAATCAACTTCATCGAGGATAAAGAAGATTTTCTTTTCTCCTAGGATAATTCCATGCTGAACTATTAGCTTTACAACCTCATAGAGGTGTTTCATGTGTTCTTCTCTGTTTTTGGAGAAGACCAGGATGTCATCAATATAGACGACACAGAATTCAGCCACATGTTTGAAGATGTTGTCCATCTTTTGTTGGAAGATTGAGGGGGCTTGTTTTAGACCAGAAGGCATTACTAACCATTCGTAATGGCCTTGTGGTGTTCCGAATGCAGTGAGAGGAACACTCTGAGGATGCATTTTGACTTGCCAAAAACCCGACTTTGCATCGAATTTTGAAAAGACTTTAGCTCCTCTGAGCTGGTTGATCAGTACTCTTACTTGAGCAATTTGATAACCGTCTTTGACAGTCTTCTTATTCACATCTCTGTAGTCAATCACCATTCTAGCTTTGCCTCTGAGGTTTTCTGCATGCTTTCTCACGTAAAATGCTGGAGCATGATGAGGGCTAGTGGATGGTTGAATTAATCTCTTGTTCAGGAGATCTTCAATATCTTTTTTGAATTCTTTCTGGTCTTCTTCTTTGTATTGAGGAATAACTTTTACATGACAGATGGCATTCATATCATGTAGTCTTAATTCACAGACCATTGGGTCTTTTTCCCAAAACTTCTGAGGGTCTACATCGATATTCAGCTCGAGTAGTTTCTTGATTTTATCAAGAATGGGAATTTGCTGAGACTCAAGCTTATTCTGGAAGTGCTTGAGGTTATGCTCGTGGATGAAACTAGCTTCTTCATCTGCGCTAGTTGTTTCTTCTTCATCTTCATCTTCAGATGATTCTTCAACAAGTAGTTCTTCTTGTTGTTTGATTTGGATGATGGTTTCAAATTTGGGTTTGTAGGGGGTAAGATCACCACTATTCTGTTGCGATCTCTGATATTGTGTAGTCATTGCTTCTTCATCCTAGATGAATCTTTGTTGGAGAATAAAATCATTTCCGAACAAGAGATCTGATCATTGGCCTTCAGATTGCCAAAGAGTATGGATGATAAATGTTCCTCCACCAATGGTGATATGAACATTTTTAGCTACCTTATTCATGGTTAGGTGGCTTCCGTCAAACTGGACACCATTAGCTATTCATTTCTTATCTTCTTTCCAGAGTTCTTCTAGAATTGCAAATCTTTTTGCAACTGTAAATCCTGATCCATTATCCACAAAGGCATGTAGATGATATTTTTTGTGATCAGAGAATTTGAATCCTATCTCTATGTAGTTGCTGTATCTACTAGTAGAGACGACTTTCGCTTGTTGTAGCTCATTTTCTTGAGCTTGTTCCTTAGGTATAAATGGTTTACATTCTTCTGGAACCTTTTCTGGTATTTCAACCAGTTCAATGGTTGCATCGAGTTTTTCTTCCTCGATGTTTTCTTCCTTTATTTTTGAGGAAGATGGTTCCATAATTTCTTGGAACTTAGTTTCTAATTTTTTCTCCTTTTTCTCAAAGAAATATTCTTCATACTCTTGTTCTACCAATTGGCTGACAATGCCATTTTTGGTCTTTCTTCTTGCTTCTGCTATGAAGTATTCTTTATGATAAGTCTTTTTAGACCTTTCACAGAACATAGGAAGTCCATTCTTTTCGTGACATAAGCAGTAGTCACAAACGAATGTATCAGGGTTCACCTGATAGGAAGATGTTATTGCTTCCATCTTACTTTCTTTCCAGTTTTTGACATGTAGAACATTCATCTATCTAGATTCTAAGTACTCTACTTCAGAATCTATTTCAGAATCAGATTATTCCTCTTCTTCAGACCAGGCAGAGTAGACTGACCTGTCGTCATCTTCATCATCAGAATAGGCTATTTCGTAGCCCTTCATGTTTGCCGTTTCTACTATAGGCTCATATTCTTCAAACAGAGATTTAGTAGATCTTTTACCCTTTTCCGGGCATTCATTGGCATAGTGCCCTTCAGCCTTATTACATAACCAGCACCTGCAAGCTTTCTTGCCTGATTGAGTATTCTGAGTAGGGTTGGGAATCGGAGACCGAGAAACCGATACCGATACCGACCGAACTGTACCGATACCGATCGGCTCGGTTTTGTTTATGGTTTCTGTAGTACCAAACCGAAACCATACCGAGTGCATTGGGCTCGGGTCGGGATCGGATTGGACTTTTTTAATACCGGGATGTTACCGACCTGGCCCATTAACTTGGTCCAAATCGATGTAGGGATGCAGCTCGGGTAGGTGACCTAAACTCCTAAAGTCCTAAAGAAGCCGCATTCAGTCCTTCACTCTCAAAGACTCAAACAACCAAACCTCCTTTGTTCGATTCAGCACCACGATTCCATTGATTGATTTGATTCCATACAAATCGAAGACAAGAACTCAAGAAGTTAAAGCTCCGATTCCAATACCGGCAATACTTCTGCAGCTTTCACGAACTGAAGAAGGCTCTTATTTGAATCATTTGATTATCAATGGGAAAGCTAGGAGTAAGTCTAAGTATTGGGTTTGATTCTTTTGAATTTCAAATGATTATCAGATTATGAGATGCTTGTTAGTATGTGATTATCATGGATGATGGTTGACTGGTTGAGTCGTTGAGAACCATCCACAGATTAACTAAATGCCATTTATCATGTACCTTTAATGAATTTATCATGCATGGCTAATGGCTTACTTGCAAACTTGAGCTTGTTTGAGATCTGTTGGTATCGTTAAAAAGTTGAAGAGGCTTTTGAACATTGAAATTTTTTTTAAGGCTAATAGCCTAATACTCTAAATCTCTAATAGCTGGAGACCTGGAGTTTTAGAGGACATGCCGGGAGGAATTAGTTTAATTATGAATCTATGATTGTCAGATTATAATCAATTTGGGATTAGTTTACAGTTTGCTTGTTTATCAGTTTATGACTTTATGATATTAGTTTACTACTTTACTTGTTTTTCAGATTATAATCTATGATTGTCAGCTTATCAGATTATAATGTATGATGTACTGAATTGTTGTTTTACACTTTTACTTGTTTATCAGTTTATCAATTTATGACTTTATGTGCTCACTGCTCACTAATTATTTTTAATTATTTTTATTCCAGTTTAGAAGAAGTAAGAAGAGAGGTGAAGTAGGCAAAGAAGGAGTAGACCGAGCAGTGTTACCCCTCCCTCAGTCCAGCTTGGCTGTTTCGAGCAGTGGGACCTCTCCCTCAATCGAAGATGCCACTCAATCAGCAGCAGGGGCAGCAACTCCACATTCGTGTGAAAAGGTACATGACGATCCTCGAGCTGATAGGAAACGTAGTTGGGTTTGAGAGCACTTTGAGGAATACACTGATACGAAAGTGATTAAAGTTAAGGGTACAGAAGATATTATACAAGAGTTTAGGAGGGCTAAGTGTATATATTGTCCTAAGGGTGCTGTAGGAGACTATGCTTGTGATTCTTACAAAAATGGGACTCAGGGTATGATTAGGCACATAAACAACTCATGCAAGTATTATCCAGGAAGGAGGGTTGTCGATAAGAATCAGAAACTGCTTGTTGGTGATAAAAGTAAGGGTAATTCATTGAAGGCTGTAGCTTATAATCCTGACGAAGTGATGCAAGCTTGTGTTGAAATGGTTGTAGTTGATGAGCTTCCTTTTAGCTTTGTTGAGAAGCAAGGGTTTAGGAAGTTTTGTTATGTTATGCAGCCTTTGTTTAGGGTCCCCTGTAGGAAAACTTTGGTGAAAGACTTTCTGAAGTTGTATGATAGGACAAAGAAGAAATTGAAATCTGATTTGGCACATTATAGAGTTTGCCTAACTACTGACACTTGGACAAGTGTTCAGAATTTCAATTACATGGTGCTAACAGCACACTTTATAGATGATGAGTGGGTTATGCATAAGAGGATTTTCAATTTTTGCACTATCCATAACCATAGTGGAAATTCGATAGGGATGTTGATTGAGTCTTGTTTGATTTAGTGGGGAATAACCAAGGTTTTAACCATTACAGTAGATAATGCAGCTGCTAATAAGTGTGCTCTTGAGTTTGTTAGGTCCAAACTTAACAAAAGGGAAAACTCGGAATCAATCTTAGGGGAAAAGTTCATGCATGTTAGGTGTACTGCTCATATTTGTAACTTGATTGTTGGAAGTGGGTTGAAAAGGTTGAATAGGGCAGTGCTAGCCATTAGAAATGCTGTAAAGTTTGTTAGGTCTTCGGCATCTAGGCTGGATAGTTTTAAGGCATGTGTAGCAAAGGAACAAGTCCCTTGCAAAGGCTTGGTGGTTATGGATGTTCCCACAAGGTGGAATTCAACATTCTTAATGTTGGAAGCTGCCTTGAAGTTCAAAAAAGCCTTTGGAAGGATGCTAGAGGATGCTGACAGTGGCTTTGCTGCATATTTCAAGGAGCCTGAGGAAGAGTATGATGAGGAAGGGAATGTGGTTCCAGTCAAAGGCAATAGAAATAGAGTTGGGCCACCGACAGATGAAGAATGGGATAAGGCAGAGGTGTTTGTTCAGTTTTTGCGGGTTTTTTATTAAGTTACTTTGAGGGTCAGTGCAAGTAATCATCCTACAATTCATACTACTTTCCATGATGTGTTGTCCATGGAAACTGAGATCAACAAGCTGTTTATTGCTCGTGAATTGCAAACAGGGAGTGAAACTGAGAAAGTGTTGATTGATATGGCAGGACACATAAGTTCTAAATTTCTCAAGTATTATGGCTGCTTCAAGGATCTAAATCCTTTGGTGTTTATGGGGCTTGTTCTTGATCCCAGATTCAAGCTACTTAATATCACCCATTTGTTGAAAAAAGAAGGGTATGATAATGACATTGTGGAAGCAAAAGCCAAGGAGTTAAGGGATGTGTTGATGTCATTGTATGAAGCTTATGCACCAAAGGATGCCACTGTAAAGAAAAAGGAGGTTTTAACCTCAAGTTCACAAATTACAGGAACAAGCAGTGACAGCAGAGGAAGAGCATCAATCTTGAGTGATTGGAGAAAAGTTGTTTCAGAACTTGATGAGCAAGTGGTTGCACATGAAGTGGACAAGTATCTGTTGGACCCTCTTAATACACAAATTTAGGAGAATCAGATTTCCCTATTTTGTTATGGTGGAAGCTGAATGGAGCTAAGTACCCTGTTCTTGCAGCAATAGCCAAAGATGTAATGGCTGTTCAAGTGTCCACAGTTGCATCTGAGGCTGCTTTTAGCACTGGAGGGAGAGTAATCGACAACTTTAGGAGTTCATTAACTCCTAAATCTGTAGAAGTTTTGATATGTTTGCAAAGTTGGTTGAGAGGGAATGATATTAGCTGCATAGAGGATGCTCCAGGCATCAAGGAAACAGAATTCTATGAGAAATGTGAGAAAGGTAAAGTTTTCTGATTTCTACTCAACTGCTTAGTTATTTTTTTTATCATTACATTTTTATGTTTTTCAATTTCTGATATTGTGAAAATCATTGTGTTTGGTGTAGATCATATAAACTCAGTATCTTCAAGTGTTAACTCATGTCCTCCTCCAAAACCAAAGGGAAAGGATGCAATTAAGTGATGAAGTTGTGGAGGTGATTGAAGATGAATCTTAAAATTCTAGTTCTGAAGACTCATAAACAAGTTGACTGTCCTCATTGAGTCATTTCTATAATTTCATGAACTGTCCTCATTTCTCAATCTCAGTTTCAGTTTTAAACTTTTTAATTTTTTATGGTTTCAGCCTTTGTGCAATACTTCTATGAGTTTATTTGGGTTGTAAACTTGTAATAGTATTAGTAAGCCTTTGCTGTAATGCTTAGTTGCTTACTGAATTACTCAGTCATGCCTTGATCAGTTGATTGCTTTCAGTTTACCAGTTTGTTTATGAGTTCATTGCTTACTGTCCTACAGTCTTAAGGGATCACTGGATCAGTTTGTCATGCCTAATGCGTTGATTGCTTATTGTCTTACTTAGTCATGCCTCCAATGCTTAGTTGCTTACTGTCTTTACTTTCTAGTTTCTATCATGATGAAGGACTGCATTGCTTTGAAAGTTGTAAGTTGAAACTTCACAGGATTTTTGAAAGTAGAACTGGTGTACCGAATGGTGCCAAACTAGTTCCGAACCGATCGGTTTCGGGTCTGTTCGGTTTTGATAGGCATTTTGATGAGTACCGAGCCGTACCGAACCGAGTCAAATAATCGGTCTCAGTTTCGGTATACCTTATTTACCGAACCGTACCGAGCCGATCCCAACCCTAATTCTGAGGGTTAACTCGATGATTCTTCTTTTTCTTGAAGAATTTCTTTTTAGGATCTTCATCCTGTTGTTTCTTGTAATTGGAACTCTTTTTGAATTTCCAATCTTTTTTCTTGTTACTCGTTTTGAATTTTTTCGAGTAATATTTTTCTTTTCTTTTTCTATGGGACTTGGATTCATGACATCCCCAGATGGTTGGCATATCCAGTATTCCATAACAGAAATTTTCAACTCCTTTGAGTTGTTTCTTGGCCATCTTATCTCTAAGATTGGCTTTGCACTGTTCTTTCACTAATTGCCTAATTCTGTTGGCAATTCCTCCAACTGAAAATCTTTCAATTGGTTTCTCAGCTATGCTTTCTCTCACAGCTGTTCTCCATGGTTCAGGGAGTTTCTAGTGCAACAGGTTGACTAGATCAGTATTCTCTAGTTCGCCAATTGTACAGTAATATTCTTGAAATTCATTCAAGTATTCTTCAAAATATCTCATGTCACAAATTTTGAGAGCATAGATATTTGATTTGGCCGTTTCTTTAGCCTTCTCACTTAAATTTGAGAGATCTCCACAAAACTTATCATATAGGGGTACTGCAAAATCATACAGAGATTTTGAATTTTTTATTTATTCTAGCCAGTCTTTCCCTCTGGCAGTTTCCTTGAAAGAGAAGTAATATTTTTTAGCTACTCGAGTAAGAGTAGTTTCATAATACACCTGCAGATCTGGTGCTTCAAATTTTCCAAGGGTTAGAGCAGAAGCCATCATCAGGCTATCAACCCATTGGTCGAGAGTTTTTCTCTTGTCTAGAGCTTTGTCTAGATTTAGCCAGATACCATGAGTAGAAATTGGTATTCTGGGTATGTTGTCTTCTGGGACAAATCTTTGAGAATTTCTTTCTCCAGTTTTGCCCGTAGGGGCTTTATGTAAAGGGAGTTTTATTTTTTCTTTCTCTCTTATGATGACTGTTTTGGAATTTTCTCCTTCTTCCATTTCAATATCATGGTAGGGAAGGAGTTTTCTTTCCTTTCCTGGTTTGAAAATTTTCATTTCTTCGATTAGTTTTTCTAATCGTTCAGGATTTTCGCAAGATTCTGCTTCATCATAGAGGTCATAGAGCTTTTGTGCTCTAAGCATATTTACTAGTCTGTTCAGATCAGCTTCTAATTCTTCTTCAGTAATGGGTTCTGTTGGTTCTTCAATAGAGAATTTGGTACCACTAACACTAGCTTCTCTAGTGTTGTAGCTTCTTCTAAGAAGATTGTTGTTTATCCTGACATTTTTAGGACAGACGTCACTTTTCCTGTGATCGTTGAATTTTAGACTGATATCTCCAGTCTTTCTGCTTTCATATATTGCCGCACGCTTTGGCATTTTCTGCTAGTTTTTTCGGACCAGAAAGTCTCCATTCAATAGGAAAATTCACTTCATTCCAAGTAACTTTGTGAATTTGTTGAGAATGGTTCTTCTGACTGGTGAGGAATCCAGTAGTAAGACCTGGAATATTTGATATCCTTGTCTTGGGCTCTATTGTGGTACTCATCAGTTTATAGTATATCCTGTATACTATAGCTAGTTCTTGCATATCTTTTTTCATTGATATGCCATATGTCTTGACCCTCAGTCTTAGATAGTGAGCTGCATCTTTCAAGCTGGTTGAGAAATTTGGGAAGCAGTTGAAATAAGCTACTTGATTGCATAAGGATGCTTCAAGGGTTCCCAGCAGACTAGCTTGAAAATCTGTTAGTCTATTGTCTTGTAAGACGCATAGAACTGAACAGTTTATGCCTTCTCGAGCCAGAAGTTTTATGCCTACTTGGACTACTCCAATATGCATAAATTGATAATTTTTTGTTCTTGCTCGGGCGACTTCTGCAAGAGTGATCATCAGTAGATCGGTTTCTCCTGTTGTAGAGGGGGTTGTAAATTCTAGTAATTTGAAGTGATGGCTATCCATCAAATCAAACGTTCCCCTTTTGTAGATTTGTTTGAAATCTAACTTTGGAAATGAGGAGTTTTTTACCTCATGTTCGATTTCATTGTATTCGAACTCTTCAGCATTCAGGAGTGTACTCCTTTCTTTTTCCCGAAGATGTTCATCATTTTGACATCTCTTGTATCTTTCGGGTTTTCATACCGAAACTAGTTTGACTAGTAGATGGACCAAGAAAAATCATGTTTCAAACAGGATTCTTCTCAGGTTTTTCTAATGGTTTGAATCCATTAGCTTTCTTTGGTTTTACTGTAGGCACTTTTTTGTACTTCAATATGTTTTTCATAGAATCCAGCGTTTTTTGCTGTTCATTGATTTTTCTACTAACACTTGTTAGCTTTTCTTCTTCCGTTTTTGGAAGTTCCTTGATATAATCTATTTTGTTTTCCAATCTTTCTAATTGGTAGATTATAGCAGGTAATTTTTCTAGATGATCTTGACATCTAGATAATTCTTTCAGCACGATCTGATGTTTCTCATCAGAGGATTTTAGTAGAGAATTCAACTTTTCTAATATTAAATCAGACATTGTCCCCATTGGGGATTTCCCTTTTGAGCTCTTTACAAGCTCTGATACCAGTGATTTGCGGATCTAAATAATGCTCAAATAATCAAGAGGTTTTTGTTCCTCTTTAAGAATATATAAGATATTTTCAATATCTTGTTCAATTTTATAAATTCTAGTTTGAATTCTAAAGATGATATCTCAGTAATCGGGAGTTTCTCTATTAAGATTATCTCTAAAGGTTTTCAATTTTCTCAACTTTTCTCTTTCTTTTTTCAATTCTTTGCTTGTATCATTACAGATAGCACGTAACTCAAGTCTGTCTACGATCGGAATTATGAATAGTAAAGCGTACTGTTTACCTTTGAAATAGAGGATAAAAACTGCTGCACTTATATTTAAACAAATAGTTTCATGGGCCCACCACGTTTCATCAAAAGTATTAAATAGTAAATATGCAAAGAAACAATCAGAAGAAAAGGGGTACTGATGGTATAAAAATAGATAAGATGGGTAGGTAGGAAGAAAAGGAGTAAAGACTTGTGTAAAGAGGAACAGAAATAAGTTGTTGGGTTGTATGAGAAGTATTCTGACAGATTCGGAGTGTATGAGCATTAACCCTTTTTCTTATTACCCTCACATAATACGTAGTTAAACTTCATTCTTAATCTTTTCATTCATCGTTAAACCCGGTGAGACTGATTGATTAAGAGACGAGAAGGAAGCTAAAAACAACTGAGAGAGATGCGGGAGAAGCCAAATAGAAAAAGAATTCGAGTTAAACATTGGAAAAGGGTATTTGGAGTATTGCAAATGGGTAAAAAAAATATGTATAGGGTGATAAGAGAATGTAGGGTGAACAAAATAGTTAGTAGGGTGACGATAGCCGCACACTTTAATCAATCATTTAGATTGATTTCAATTTTGCACAAATTCTTATATAATTAATAAGAGAAGGAACAAACGTAAGTAGAGAAAGTAGCTTTCTCACAGTAGCCATACTACGCGGACAAGTTGCTCTGTGACCGGCACGGAACATCAAAGACTTAAAGTTTTTTTTTTTTTTTTTTCTTCGGATATGTAAGAACTTGAAGTTTGATAATGAGAAATTCATGACTCATTCCTAAAAATAATCGATATTACTGGTTTTTTTTTTATAATTCAAAGCATGTAGCTTTCTTTAGATTACGGTAAACGGTCACGATTAAATTGTATAGCATCCATTATAATCACCGGAGCTTAACCAATCCACTGGGGGGGTCTATTGGGGACCTTTTCCAAATTTGAACTCAAACTGTTGACATATAGTACACAACACTAAAACTCTTTCATGAAAATTTTATAAATAAATAAAACCTACAATTGATCCAATGGCCGTCACGTTCGAATAGGGTTTGAAAACTAGGATATCCACAGCCTAACTAGAATTTAGGCATCGAACTGTACGTTCAACTCTTAGATCATGGAATATTATTGGCCGCAAGGAATGCCGATGAAGATGATTACATGGTTTAGTATTTTTTTTGGCCACAAACAGGAACATGTTTGCTACATGATCATGACAAGATGTGGTGTTCCAAATGATACCATGTGATTGGTTTTGCAACACGCTGCCGCGGTCCTTGGCTCCCAATTATTGGAATGTTTGATATAATGGTGATTTCTCGTATGGTATTTGTAGGAGTACAAAAGGCAACTACTTATCATAGTAGGGACTAGAAATGAGGCGCACCATGTGAAAATGAACACAGGATCCTAGAGAAATTTAGAAAAATAGCCTCTTGAATTGATTTATAACCCAATTTTGAAAAAATAGTTGAATTCTGACCTTTTTAAAGTGTCAAAAGACATAAATAATTAAATACCCCACAGTTCATCGTATGGTTTTGTTTGGAACACTTCCGACTACTTTTTTTTTCTTCCTTTTCTTCGACGTACAAGTTCGGTTGAAGAACATCATGATAGGTCGGATCGAAGGAGGATCTGAGCGGCAGAGGGGGTCGAAGTTGCAGGTCTGGTCGCCAGAATCAGAAGGTACCGGTAAATTACTCTTTTCCATAAAGACAATGTATTCAATGATCACTATGATGAATTGAGCATGAAAAAACGAGTCACAGTCACACAAGAAGTAGTGAGCTTACCTCCTAATCTTGCCTTCAAGATCCATTAGGCGTTTAGAAAAAAATGACTAGTATAATTAGTCTGCAATCCGGCCAGAACTTATTCCCAACTGTACGTAGAAGCTAATTAAACACGAATGACGAGGAAGTAGAATATGTAGAACTTGATTCTTAGGGGCGAAATAACGTACGGTACGTTGTGGCCTTAGGCCAGATTATAATCAAGGTTGATCCGGTAAAAAAAAAGGCAGTAAATTAATCATGTATAATTAGACGTCAGCTAGTCGTGCAATATTGCACTGCAAGTTTATCCCTGTAGATTCTACACAGAAACAATCCGTTGATCTATGAAAATCCTGTTTTCTCAGAACGCTGAGGGTATGCTTATAAATTCCAATAGTATAGTGTGCTTAACACATCCCAATTGACGTCAATCGAAGACTACTGGGTTTACCAATTAGTTATTTGCTGTTGATCGTATGACAGCTTTCAAAAGGAGCTTAATTGGAATGCCACGAATGTGCGGGCTGTGGTGGTAGAGATCGATGCAAGGGAGAATAGGATCAAGAGACCAGGATAGAGAACTCAAAATCAATTAGGGAACTAAATAACCAAGAGGTTTAGACCCTTGTTCATCCTGTCACCACCAAAACTTTGCAAGGATGGAATTAATATATTTTTACACAAAAAGGTAGGAAGAGAATATCTACAGCTCATTGAGAAGTGGGGATGGCTAGAGTCACCGACTTATTGACCAACCAGAGAGAGATCGAGTAGAACACCAGAATGTAAACCCCTCACTTTCCTACCAACTCTTCCAAGGATGTAGGAAATCTCCCCCATATGAGTTTATTCTTCATTTCGTCCAAGGGTTTAAGTTTCAACTACTTGAAATTAAGTCCTCCATTCCCCGCGCGCACATACACATTACACACACATATATAAGGCTAGGATATCCCACAATTTGCATGCATCTGTCAACTTGCACAGAAGCCACACATGCAGACTACTTCCCTAAATGCTCCAACTTGTAGCCATCAAAGCATTCAAATTTTCCCTAATCTAAGCAATTAGCGGTGATCAAGTTCAATTTTAATAACCCTTAACAACGGTGAGGCTCTTTATTTTTCTCATGCCCCCTCTTTTTTCTTGCTTCTGATAAAGCAGATGAGAAAGAAAAATGCTCCAGCAAAGATGTGTAGTCTTTATTCTAGATTGTCCTTATACATATGCATACATAGAAAACACATCATTCCATAAGTTTTGATTAACTAAATAGCATACTAATCTTGTCCGGATGTCATTGCTTCGATTGATGTCGTTAACTGAATACAAGATCTTCTAGTCTCTCCAGTCTCCTTATGCTATATCTTAATGGGGCAGAATGTTTTAGCGTATCAACTGTGAGCCTAGGGACCCTGTATTTATATGGTCATATGTCTTAAAGTCCGAACCCATCGAGGATACAATTATAAGACACGACTTTACGTACGACCAAGTAACCTTAATAGCATATCTTCAGGATTACATAAATCCTTTATTTAATTGTTAGGTCTCCAACCAATATATTATATCACATAAATAATATATTGTAACCGAACAATCATTATTATATTCCTAACTATTTAATCATTGACTAATTGATTTCCTTAGTATCATTATAATACACGATATGTCCAATAAAAATATCTTACAAGATGTTGCCTCTAGTCCTAGCAGACTTCCTCTAATTCGGAAGCTTCACCATCTTTATGATGGTTTACCCATTTTGACATTGAAAAACCTTTCTAGCCAACATGGATCTAGGGATGGCAATGGGGAGGGTAGGGTAAGGGGATTAAATTACAATCCCCATACCCGACTTCATTCTTCATCCCCATACCTCCCCAATCCCAGTAATAAGATACTGGAGATTCCCCGTCCCCATCCCAATTGGGGATTAGGTCCCCATACCCGCCTCAATCCCCATTAACAATATTACCAATTTATTATATAAAAATTTATACAAACAATTATGGATTGTAAAATATGAAGTTAAAATTGAACATCAAAATAAAATAAATTTCTTATTTCAATCAAGGAAAATTAACATGTTGATAAAGATCTTTTATTAAAAGAATATTTTTTTTTTAACATATTTATTAACAGAATTTAAATATTGACAAAAAGATGAAGTTTACATAAATATTTATTTATAAATAATATCAAAAATATATATATAACAAATAAACAAATATATATATATGTATTTCGTATAATTCTTATTGGGTGGGTATGGGGATGAGGATCAAAATATCATCCCCGCCCCGTACCCGATTTCAGAATTCGAATACTGGGGATCCCCATCCCCGTTACCCGATTTTTCCCGAATTTCTCCCCATTAGGGTCGAATACCCTATGGGTACCCTACCCGATGGGGATTTTTGCCATCCCTACATGGATCACTCATGTTCTTACGATTAGGCTCACAATTTACTAGTAGTGTGACTAGTTTCAATTCTCAACCATAATGGCAAATGAAATTTTGAAAACTTATTTCCAGAAATAGATGACAGTTAGAAGAATATGTACATAGTATGGAAGTAATTTTTTAGAAGAACATGATATTGATAGATCCTCGATGGATACGGCTCCTCTAAATTTAGGGTCCGTGAAGTTACATGAAGTTAGTAAAATCTAAGCCATTTAACTGATCAAATGAACCGAAATTGTCCATGTCAGCCAAATTAACCTAGGTACCTTTATTTTTGTAACTGCCGTCAAATCTCTTTCCAAACAAAAACAATTTGCCGTCAATCTCCTTGTTTCATGATCGATCTCCTCTATCTCTCATCGTTGTTCAACATTCTCTGTCAGGATATATCTCCTGCTATCAAATGAATTGCTTCCTCTTCTTAATTCTCACGTAGTCAATTTGAATATCAGGATACAAAGACCAGATACAGAGAGCTATAATTTGAATGATTTGGCTGATTTTGATGGCAACCACAGAAACTCAATATGATCAATCGATTCAATATGAAAGGAGTCATCAACTTTGATAAATCACTATATATAAATTACTCATGAGCTATTCTCTTTTAATGGCACAGGAAGCCAACTTACCAAAGCTTTTAATTTCTTATTTTAATTGTTAAGGTTTGGTATCTTAATTCTAATGGAGATTGAGCTGCTCTTCCTTTTACTTCTTTCTGGAAAACGAATGGGAAAATCATTCAATAATAGGACCTGGACTCTATGTTGAGAAAGTAACTTGAGGATTGAACGGCAAATGCCACCATCAGTTATGCCTTGTTGGTTGTGTCAAAAAAAAAAAACTCTTGATGACATGTTTTATCTTGAACCGTTAGATAAATTTAAATGGCTTGAATTTTATTAACTTCATGTAACTTCACGGCTTCTAACTTTAGAGGAGCCGGATCCATCTTCGATCAACCCTCAAATAAAATCACCTTAGCTTATCATAACGTGGTACTCTTACAATATCATCAAATAGATCGATCAATACTTTCAATCTGGTGGACTCACTCAACGCTGACCAAGGTTGGAAATGTTTGCAAAAAACAAACAACAAGAACCTCTACAAGAAAAAACATGTTTAACAACATGCAATTTATGTTGTCAATTACTTTAGACAACATTCAGGCGCATGTTATAGTCGTCAGAGTCGTTAAAAGTTCAACAGACCTTAACATCACCCTTGCACGTTGTCGAAAAGAGGCGAAAAAAATTGTTGTATTTATTCAATAACGCGCTTTGCACGTTGTCATAAATTTTTACAACGTTTCAAGCACGTGTTGTACTACACTCTTGGCATGTTGTCTTTAGTTTTTGACAGCATATATACATGACATGTTGTCATATTACTGATTACATTGTTATAACGTTTCAGTTTGCACCCAATTTGCTAGGTTCTTCTTTCCTGTACCTCTATAAACGTACATTCACCATTACTTAGGCACATTCACATGTCAATATTAGTACACTTTAACCATGTAAAAAAAAACAATACATTTCATTAAAGTTCTGATACATAATTCTTTGCAAAAATTGTATGACAGAGTTCTGAATTCTTCTTGTGCATCTAGTACAGCAGAGCACTTCCAGTTTTCTAGTAAAGCAAAAGCATATCATAAAGAGGTAGGCTAAAGCACATCCTCTGAAAGACAACAAAAATACTAAATTAAGCAGCAGAAATCCTTTCACTAAGCAAACACTCGCAGGGTACAAAAGAGTAAGAAATGGTGGTCCAGAATTTAGATACTTGTCATTGCTTCCAATCTGCAGCGTAAAATAAAGTGAAGTACCACAATTGAATATCAACAGGAAACTTCACCAAGAACTATGGATTGCCATTGAGCAAATACTAAGTGATAACATTAGCTGGCATCGAGTGGAAGTAGTTTTGGTTACATTACTGCAAAAGTGCAAAGTAATAAACAGGATGTACGTACCTCGGGAAGTTTAATATCAGACTGAGACAGAAGATCATGAGCATTTCTGAAGATATCCAACAGCGATCGAACCATCCGGATTCTGCATATGAGTTCAACATAACGATATTGCCTTAAGGAGAAACATTACCCTCTGCACTGTGTCGCAACAAAAAGAGTACACTTCAATTTATACTCTCAGGAAAAGGAGACAGAGCACTATTGCATACTTGGTGTAAAGTAGTAAAGATTTGTCTGCATGCCTTCTTTTCCTCTTAGTATATGATATAACCCGTCTTCTTTTACTAAAAACAATAAAGGTATCAAGCTTATCTGCCAACAGTTAGCAATATAGTTGCTCATAAGCATCAAACATAACAGGGACAAGTAGTCAGAGACTCAGAGTAATATGCAATTAATTTAGACAGTAATAATACCCTCAACGCCTTTATAATCTCTAGATGGACATGTATTAAGAAAGTTTTCTGCAATATTTTGCATTGTGCATTCTAGCCTGCCACCAGGAACACTACAATACAAGGAAAGTCATTACGAGCCGGGCTAACATTATTCATGTGTGCAAGTCCTGTTTCTTTCATAGTGCAGTCTGTAATGATTAGCATACCATGTACTCATGCACCCGCTAAAAAGAATTTAAAAGAAAAAAAAAATTGTAGGTAGATTGAGTCTACCGAGAGGTTTTATCTTTGGAGGATCTGCCGTCAAGTATTATTGACACAAGACATAAAAATTAATTGTGAAAACAGCAGTTAAAGGTTTTAAGAAGTACCGGCTGTGTGGATTTCCAAAATTGTCTACAAATGATATTGCCTTATTAACATTTAACACCATACCAGGTAAGCTCTCTGTATTCTTACTTGAACCCACCAACTCCGTGGAAGGTAAGTCTACAAACAAAATGTTTGTATTGGCAGGGAACTCTGCCTGCAAACTTGAACATAGAAAAGCATGGTTAATGTTGGACTATATATAGAACTGAAAATTTAAATTACCTAGTAAAAGTCATGGTGCCAAAGAATAAGAGAAAAGAATAAGATACGTTGATAAACAACTTTGGTGCTTTAAGTTAGAATATGTCTTGCATTTATGGTTACATGAATTACACAAAATCACAATTTTGTCACGAGGTTTGCAGTAATTAAAGGTCTAGATTCATGGACCAATTGATCGTTTGAGAATTAAGAAACAATATTGAACTGTCAACTCTGCCTCATTCTAAATATGTTGAACTTATCAAGTCAAGTATCATGTATTTGCACCAAGTTTTGCATTTCGTGACCTACTGAATCCACATTAAGGACGATTTCAGAACATTAGGGAGCATCACTATTCTTAATAATTTAAAGGCTGTATGAAATGAGCCGGGAAAGAGAGACACGTGCTTCACTGAATAACAACATTGGATATTGTAAAGAAAAAAAAACATACATAGTCTAAGTTGGCATGCTACTACATTGGTCTTATACAAATTTCAAGGATAAAGGATATCAAATCAGACCACATACTATAAGTTATGTACGAATTTTTAATAAGAGATAATTACATTCCTATTACGAGAATGAGGTCCATCTGCTATCCCAAATTTATCAAACTATGTATTCAATGCAAAACAAACCATATGCCCACATTCCATCCAGATTTTTCTTCTCGATTAGAACATTAATTCCTTCTGTAGCCCCCCAGTTCCTCTTACAGGAAGCAAACCCCAGTTTCTATTACATGCAAAGGTTAAAGTGAGAAACAATAAAAGAGCAAAAAAAAAAAAAAGATATTCTAAGTGCACAAGGAGCTACCAGTTTCCATAACATTAAATGAACACCGTGGCAAATTTGCACCTTCCCATGACATGTGGAACTTCCTAAAGTTATAATTCGTTTGAAAAGACGAATAAGTATGGACAAAATGCCTTCAGTCTTGAGATGGTCAAGTTTTACAGTCACAGAAGCAATAACATCGCTCATTTTACCAATCGTTGTCTCAAAAATACTATACTTACATGTTTTATCCATGTGTGCGCATTACATGTGTACATGCAATCCAGGAGCGCATATTGCATAATAATAGGTTCAGTATAGATACATATTTTCATCAGTTCATTTTAAAAATCTGCAAACAAGAAACATAACTGTGAAATTAGAAAATAAATTAACATCACATTATACTGGGAAAGGTATGGCGGATCAAAGAAGCGAGCAAAAGAACAAGTACAAAGAGTCTGGAGGGAATAAAACACAAAAACACAGTTTGCAACTCTCTCAGGCTAGTAACAATCGAAAGGGCTAGCTAATTAAACAAGCTCAGAGGGTTTTCTCTTTCTCATTGATGTTATGAAGCGTACTATATCCCTGTACCCAATGCATCAGTCTCGCACCCAGAATAAATGGCTTCATGCCATTAGAAAAAACAGTTCCCTTCCAAGAATCAGGTAACCATCGAAGTCCAAACAAGTTGGTTTTCTGATTCTTCCCTAATTGAAACACTTTGAACCTGGTGGTCTCTAGTTCCTCCTCATATTGCCGGAGTTCGCCTTTTAGGGATGCCGAAAATCTGTCCACCGAAGTCTTGAGATCACCCAAAGTCTTGAGATCACGCCGGCGGTGCGTTAAGTGAAATCTCAAAATGTCAATTTTCATGTTCAAACTCCTTATTCCTTTGTAGAAACTTGAGTAGTGATCTTGAGTAGTGATTGCTCATCTCCTGCAACGTCACCTCGTTCAAGTTCTCAGCTTCCAGTAAAGCTAATTTTTTTGAATTGAAGGCTTTAATATTCTCCAGTTGTGTGCCGGCCAAATCCGCCAGCACAGAAATATCAATAGCCTCATCAAATAATTTTTCTGTGGAGTGGAGTGAAGGTATTAAGTAGTGTTGACACTTTTCTATTCCCTCCGATTCTGTCTTCATCGTTGTCATCCACAGAAAACAGAAGAACAAAATGCCTTCAGGGTTGAGCTCATCATAAAGATTGAAAAGGTGAGCTTTTAGAGTCTCCACAGCCTCAATTTCTCTTGATCAAGTTCATCAGATTCGGAAACACGAAACTTTTCCATCCCCTTCACAAATTTGATTTCTTCTAACTCAACGTAGTTGTCGACAACGACCTTCCGTTCAACTGTTTTCAAATACTTAACCGGCACCTCCAAAAGCTCAGAATATTGGTCACCTTAATTTCCAGGATTTTCATGATGGTCAACACCACCGGAACGAGTCGTATTCTTGTCTTTCTTCTCCATTAATTGTTGATCGATGTTACTTGAATACAATCAACCCTTATATATATATATATTTGAACACCATCCAGAATAGAATCCTTGTCTATGTAAACCTAGGAGTTTTAGTTCAAATAACAAGGCGAAAGGCGAAAGAGGTTGATCTTGTTCCTACTTCTTCTTGAAGGCCAGGTAAACCCCAATCACTATCGGTCCAAGCCCAATTCAACTCCCCAAATTCTTTTATTTAATTTAGTGTATATGTACGTGTGTCAAATGTGAAACCTTCAATTATTAGATTGGCATTATAAACCGTAGAGTTGTAAATAAGTTTGCTTGTGCTATTCAAAAAAAAAAAAAAAAAAGGTTTGTTTGTGACTTTAATAGAAATTGTTGCCGAATTACTCTTATTTAGATTGTGGAGACAGCATTAAGAGAGGTTTGCTCACCTAAGAGACAGTTTTTAAGCGATTGTAAGACTGTAAAAAACAAATGCACAATTTTATGTTGTTATAATTTCAGCTTTACAATTTAATTCATGTGGTTGAGATGTATCTGTCTCTCACAGTCTTTAAGTGAGCAAACATGCGCATGAAGATCAAGAATGTAGACGGATCTCTACAATCTCCAGATATGGAAATTAATAGTTGCCTTTGTACAATGATAGTCTTTACTCTATAGAACTACTCATCTTCAAGCGTCTGATTTGATGAGAATTTATGTGTTCCTCTCCAATGCAAACAATATTACACAAACTTATTTCAGAGTTGAGTTGTCGAATTATTTATTTTCACTGGCCACTCGTACACTTTCATACTTACATGACACATGTCCAGGTCTCATTGGATAGTTGGCACCATAAAAGAAATGACTTAATCATAATTTGCGATAGTCGGTGAGCTGTGACTTGTTGCAAATACCGTGGAGATCATGAGTTTAAATCTCACTAACATCAGAGGTGGGGTGGGGAGTTAACACTGTCAGTTCTTAAAACACCCCAACGTTACACTATCGTATAAAAAAAAAATAAAAAAAACCGATTCAGGAGGGTGTTTGGGCCTTTTGGGTCGAGTTGTTCTGGACCCGCATTAGAAGCTGTTGTATACTTTTTCAAAAGGATACAAAAACTGCCCTCAGTTCTTAAACACCCCAACGGAATCAAAATTCTCCGGGCAGATCTCTCCCGCCTCTGAAGAAAATGGCTACGAGTGAACAGGTATATGCATATTGGGTTTCCGTTTTTACCTTCTCCTTGTTGTTATCCATATAGAAATAGGAGAAAGATGGATTTTAAGACCTTCTTCTACTTGGCCTGGGCTCCTTATTCTATACGCTTGTTTATAATAAACGGCTTCTTTGGAGCTATAGATTGTCCATTGTTTTCAATTAATAGAAAATTAAAACGGTCTGGTATATTGTAATCAACTTTACATGTATACATATGTCTAATTCCAGACTCAAATAACTCCTCTTTAGTTCTATTTCTAGAAGGATGATGTTATTGCACCATTTCTTCTTATCTAAACCGTTGAGTTAGAATATTGCAAAATGACATATAGCTTATAGTGTATGGATTATGGGGCTTTACTGCATGCAGGTTATGAAGCCGGACAAAGAGTATCATTTGAGTACCATAGGACACCGAAGAGTCTAGCTCAGTTGAAAGAGGGATGATCTCAAGTGAAACATACTTCATTTTTGAGGCACCGAGTGGAAATGGAATAGAGGTGAGATTTTTTTTCAAATGATGTCAGTCTCAATAGTTTTAAGGTTTCTACTTCACTTGTCTTGGAAGGTTACCTTGATTTTTTATTATTAGTAACTGTTATTATCATTATTATAATTTTGGCTTGAGAATCATTTGATCGCGACTTTGTCATCAATCTGGTATGGTATTACAAGAAAACACATTCAACTGTGAATTGTGAACTATGTCAAATAAGGGTTAAAAAAATTGATACGTTGACTTGTGCTGTCCGGTTTGTGAACCAAGGTTCTGATACGACTAGCAATATCTTTAAGCACTAGGAATTCAACCTTCAAACACTTGGCATTGGTGGCATAGGTGCTGAGTTTGCAGATATATTTTGAAGAGCTTTTGCCTCCTGTGTCTTCCTGCACATGTTACAAATAAGTAAGACAATTGATTCTTCAAGCTGACGTAGTTTCCGTTATCTGTATGACTGTATACCATACTCTTAACTGAAAACTTTTGGTGCTTCAGACTAGGGATTAACCATTTGAAGGGTAGGCTGCTTGGATCACCTGGTACTCTTATGGCACGTCAAATTGGAAAAAAAAATGTTGAATGGGAAAGATCCAAAGGTTTGCAATTGGATTCACCATTGTTATTTATTTATTTATTTATTTATTTGCAAATTCATTTAAGAATTCAGCATGTCTGGATGTTTTCTGAAGTGTACCTTAGCATTATATTGTTTAGTTATTACTCGTATTGGTAATTGATGGGCTTTGGCTTATTTATTTATTTCTTTTATGAATTGCACTAGATTGCTAATGGTCCAGAAGTCCTGAGCAAGTTCGTTGGTGAAACTGAATAAAAATAAAAAATAAAAGTTAGGGATCTATTTTGCTGATGCTGAGTTTGATCAAGGGCTTCGTGGTAAGATCAATATATCTCTCCAGTGCACTTCTATATTAGTTTTTCCATAATCTTTAATGTTGTCATTTCATTTACTCTCCAGGAGATGGAAATGAATTGCATGTCATAATCTTTGATGAAGTCGATGCTATTTGCAAGGTACAAAGTCTTTCTTACTCAATATTAAGATTCATTATGCATGAGTAGATAGATGGTGGCATCAATTTGCTGCTCATGGCGACAAAATTGACCATACTCCTCCCTCCCTCCCTACCGTGTTCCACTTGGAACTTGAATATAGTGACAGTGATGCTGCTCTGCATCTGTCAACTGTATTTATATTAGAAATTAAGGCGGCATTAAGAAAATTATGTCCAATAGTCACTGATGAGTTTGGGATCCTCCCTAGTTGCATAGCTCTCTAAGTGTGGAGTTTATATCATGTTTGCAGCTGCTCATACAAACAACCATAGTGGTGCATAATTGAGAGGTGTTGGTAATGGTGCAGTATCATTTACTTGAATAGACAACTGAGTTTGGATGATCTTACCAAGCCAGTGGATGAAGAAGGTATTAAGGTTACCATGGACGATTTTCTATGTGCACTCCATGAAATTGTACCTGCATTTGGTGCGTTCACAGATGACCTTGAAAGATGCAGTTATGGCTTTAGTTACTTATGGACTACTGACCTTTTCAGTAACTGCATAAACTGATAGGTTTAGATAGGTTAATTCACACCAGCTTGTTAAGTTATAGAAGAAATCTTGTTTTGGTATTTGTTTCATTTATCTTAATTTTGTTTTGTGCTCTTATCTTTAACTTAATTTATAGACTTAATGGCATGGTGGATTGTGGGGAGCAACATAAGCATATCTATCAAAGGGCTATCCTACTTGTGGAGCAAGTTAAAATCAAGTGGCAGAAGCCCGCTTGTTACATGTCTTCTGGAAGGTCCTATTGGCAGGTAAGCAATCCTTTGGTTATTCCAGTTTAATGTTCATTTTGTTGTTGCAAGTTTTCTGACAGTTACTTATCATCTTGGACAGTGGTAAATCTTCACTAGCAGCTACTGTTGGCATCGACAGTGATTTCCCCTATGTTAAGATTGTAAGCACATGTCACATTTATTTGATATCATATCTCTAAGCGTGTCAAGAATCTGCTGTTGCTGTTGGTTTACTGAAAATCCTTGTGTTTCTACACACTTGTGAATGGGTGAAGCTGTATTGATATGGCTGCTTGTAATTTCTATTTTTCTTTTCTAATTATCCGATAGGTTTTTGAAGATGCATACAAGTCACCATTGAGCTTTATTATCCTGGAGTATATTGAAAGGTAAGGTGGTCTACTTTAATTGATTTTTTTTTTTTACTCATCTTGGCTACTTTCCCGGCACTGATGTCTTGTTAATATGTTATCTTTGCTGCGCAGGTTACTAGAGTATATTGCTATTGGTCCGAGGTTTTCAAATTTGATATCTGAAACACCTATGCTCCTTCTCAAGTGTACTCCCTTCCAAAAAGGTTCATTTCCCCTTTCCTTTCTTTATTGACATTCAGAGACCAGTGGATTTAGAATGTATTGGCTGAATCTATGAGAAACCTTCTATCTGTAAACATGATTATAGTTTGGGGTTTGTGTTTCTTTCTCTTACTGACATCTCAGACTTATGTGAATGTGAATAATCTTTCTTTCTAATATTTTTTTTCTTTTCTCTCACTGCAGGGGAAAAAGCTTCTCGGTTTTGGTACAACAAGTGAATTGGGCTTCTTAGACTCGAGAATTAGAGAAAAATTAAGTGCATTTTTCTTGAGTTTAGAGTAATAGCTTTTTTCTTAAGAATTGGGCTTCTTAGATTCGAGAATTGGTACAACAACAGACCCTGTACTTATCAGTTAGGCCTGTTCAATATTTTCTAAAGAAACTATTACAAAGAGAAAGGCAGGGTACGATGGGTGAAAGAACTCCTCCTGAGTTTACTAGTAGTGTTTTGGTGCTATTTAGAATGCTATAGAAATCTTCTAGACTCCCACTTAGCAGTGTTGGTAACCTTTGCCACTGATCACTGTGGTATTTGTAGCTCTTATCTTCTATTACAAAAGGTGTTTCTATTGAGATCATTCAAGTTCTTTGCTTTTGAAGATTTTTGATTCGGCCTATTCAATTAGAAAATACAATCGAGTCTATTTCAGTGTTATTGAAGTACCAAATTGAAAGCTATGAAATGGAAGGCAATCAAAATTACACAAATTTCAATCAGAATATGCATACTGGCTTTCAAACTCACCAAACTCAACACAAATCAAAATATCCATATTAGCTTTCACGACAATCTCAGAAGCATCTCAGATTAACCCCAATCTCAATTAGAATTTACAAATTTAGACAACAATTTCAGACTTGGCACCAATCTCAATCAGAGAGTTCACAACAATCTCACCTCAATGAGAATTCACAAACTTACGCGAACACAAATCTCAGAATTAACACTAATCTCAATCAGAATTCACGGATTTAAACCATGGGGCAATATAGACACAAACCCAGTTGGCGCTTTGCAGGTGTCAAAGGCCTTAGAGCCTTGACCGAATAAAACGCCGTGGCGCAGCAGGTGGCTGGGCTTCCGGCGCAGGCTGGTTGGCAGCTTCTGAGTCTGGCTGGTTAGCCACTGGCTGCTCGCCTTCGTTCTGCTCGTTTTCTTGCGGATTGGGTTGCGTTGGTAGTGACTCGAGCTCCACCTCGCTCTCCCGTGGTTGTCCAGCCACCCTCCCTATTCCCACTAGCCTTCCGAGTAGGCCAGCAGCGCCTCCGAGGAATCGTCTTAGAAATCCAGGACTGCTGTCTCTCACCGGGGCTTCAATTGGGCCGCTTCCGACCATTCCACCGTCGTTGCTGACTGCTGCACGGCCAGTGAAGGCGCCAGTAACGTTGCTGACAAGTCCAGCGAGCCCTTCCGTGACCACTCTCGTCGTTGCTTGTAATCCGGTACCTCCGGCCGGTACTGGTGCTGCTACCGCCGAAAAGCTTAAGCATACCACAAAAAGCTAAGCATTTGAACATATTCGGGCACCACATATAAACGCCCCACAAAACAGCTCGTACAGCGATGACGACCAAACCATATTTGACAAGCGGTTGAAGAATGGGGTACCAAAAGCTCTTAGACTGGGCGTCGGAGACGTTGGCCGGGGAAACATGTGCCACGCGATGTGCAACGCGCTCTCGGGTGACGTAATTAAGCGTCTGGCTCACTGAGACGAGAGTCGTCCACGGTGAAATTCACCTCGGAGTTGTTGGTTATGATTAGGAATTACCAGGATGGAGCGTCGGGAGGCGTGAATTGGTCTCCAAGAGGCGGAGGTCGGCGAAGGTGAGTCGCTCAGGCACCACGTGGTCAGGAGAGAAAAGAACGAGTGGGGGTCCGGTACGCCGTCGTTCTCATATATAAACACCGTCGCGATCCGTGGAAGCCAGAGTGGACTTGCGCTGTCCATCATGTTCTCCAAGATCCCCGGGTCACTGGAGCCGATCGCTGCCACCTCCGGTTGCTGCGCCGTCGCTGGAGGAGACTGCGGCAATGAAGATGCAGGCGACGGCTGACCGGAGAAGGCGTGGTTTCCAGTGTAAGACTAAAATGGACTTTATCATTAGTTTACATCGAGTCATCAACAACTTACCAATTTACGCAGAATAAGTAATTGGAGAATCTTGAGACTTTAATCTGATATTTTATTTATGGTGTATCCACGTAAATTATGGAGAAATCTAATATGACATGGTTATTAAGTTAACCTAAAATGATATGCAATTACAATAGAGATTTGGACTTGAATTGTTTCCTTTATGGGAGGTTACAGAATATCCAATTCTCTATATAAAGCTTGGGTCCCTGCACTCTCTCATATGCTCTCGGTAATACAGTCTCTTGCCCCATACAAAGAATACCAAATATTGAGATGCAGTGCAGAAGACTTAGGCTTGGATTGAGTGACCATTCAGTTTAAAGGTTCATGATCCATTTCTAATTTATTTCTTGTTCTTATTTTTATACAATTATATCTGTATTCCTTGTGAAGCGATTTAATAGTTTTTTCTGTTTAAGTTTACATGTGGTATCAGAGCCACCTTCACAAAATATAGATCATTGTCGATATTCATTTTTACAGTAACAAGAAAATGGTTTTTACATAACCCTAGCCTGGAAACTAACTACAAATTGAGTTTGTCATTATATATATATTCTTTTTAATTTTAATGTGTATTTCTTCTTTTGATGCGAGGAAACCAAAAACTGGTTCGACTCTATTTCTGCACAACGAACCAAAGAAGTAGATGATCTGGCCTATAATTGGATATAGAGTTGAACCAGATGAAACCCAATGCTATCCCCGTGGACTGTGACGGAAACAAACTAATGTCAAGGGGACAGTGTGATCGAAATCTTATGCGGGATCTGACAACGATGATGAGTCGAAACGTCATGCAATCCCAAATTCAGAAAGCTGGAAGAATGAACAGATAAGCAAATTTATATTGCTTTTGTTTTGAAGTCTTATACTCTTTAAAATGCCGATATTGAGATATTCTGCACAGTTTATTATTGTCAAGCTTGGTTTTGGATTGTGGTTCCTCAATCTGTGCATATAGATTTATTGAATTAACTGATGATCAAGGGTATGAGTCTATCTTTGAGATCAGCAAATGACTATTTGCAATTGGAAAACCATTTGTCCTTGATCAAGAACACAATTGAGAACATGTGTTCTTACGGTTGTTTCTTTGTTTCTTGCATTTGCACATACTAAATGATTTTTTAGCATGGAAAGAATGAAATGTGTTTTTAAAAATATGCTACTGATTACTTCACATTATGAATATATATCAGTGAAAGCCTAGATTTTTTTTTTTTATTCTCCTTATCAGATAATTATTAAGGCTAAGTATCCTAATTTGGTTTCTGACCGATTGAAAATATTTATATGCTGTGTATTTGATTGTTATTGATGCAATCGTATCTTGCAATTAAAGCAGCTTGTTTAATATAAACATTAGTTTTGTATCAATATTGATATATGGATTGTTGATGCTTTTGATTATTACTGAGAACAGTAGTAACTAATTGGTTGATTGAGATTTTGGCCTAAGTTCAATCCTACATTATTTTGAAGAACGCAGGAGTTATATATGTATCAATCGTACATAAGGCCATGTCCTTGTTTTGGCAAGGCTTATGACTATGGATCTTTTAATATAGTATATTCATGCCAATACTCGCATATTTGCATTTTACACTTTCTGACAAACAGTACGAATTGATCATCTTAATCTGGGCAAACAGCCATTGTGTATTTGCAATTGCATAGGGATTGCTTCTTTTACACATGAATATTCTATTCAGGTATTATATGTTGTTTATAAGCATGATTGCAAATGTGTATGACTGAATAGATGGACTAATTGATAGCTTGGTAATTGAGGAAGTAATGTCTTATCAAGAACGCATTATAAGAAAGACCAAATCTAGGTCTTGTTTTCTTGAAACTGGGGCTGCTGAAATTACTAATTTTTGGGACTTCATTGAATTTTGTCTTGTACATGATTATATCGGGGGTTGGGACATAAATAAATTGTCAATCAAAATTATAAGATCATTGACATGTTCTTACCCACTACAAATTTGAATTCTTCATGTATTTACCGAGGATCATTGTGGAACTTGCAATCCAACGTACATTTGAATATGCATGAGTAAAATATATATCTTCTGGTTATTTATTCTCCTGTTAGAGGTAATTACATGATAAAGTTTGCATGTCAGGCTTCCTTTCTATGATGTAGTTGTAAGGAAACTTGGATCTCTCTTGGTTTCCTTCATAGTGTCTTGAAAAATTGATTGTGGAGGTTCTCCCTGTTGATTAATTGTTATATTACAAAACGAAGAAACCACATTTCCTCAAGACTAATGACGATATTTTTTTTACCATCAAGAGTATGTTTTTAGACATTTAAAAGGATTTCTGAAAATTCTTTTGTGCAATGTTGAGTTCTGCTATACGTGAAACTGCAAATGGCAGTGGATGTACTTTTATAGAGGATGACTGCATAACAGGCACTTGGACTATTTATGATAAATAGTATTACTGTTTGCAGAAACTTGGCCGAACTATTCTATTTTGTTGTTGGTAAAAATATTTGTTATTTTATACAGTGAGCATGATTGTAAGTTACATGCATGATTACTAGAAACTAGTATAGTTGTTTTTGCTTGCTTCAAAATTGCCGGCTATTTGAGTGAAGTGTATGTCACCCAAGTGCTAGTTAATAGGATTCCACTGGAAATACAGAACATGAAGGAATGATCCCCAATGAAGATCATGATATTTTGAGAACCAATGTGAAGGGTTTGCTACCATGAAATGAACATGCCGAATATGTTTCCATGGCAAGCTGTGATGCATATGTATGCATATTCCCCTTATATGTATTGTTTTGTTTTTGGTCAGGCTATGTACGTACGTATTCATATACATACATTCAGGGGTTATATTGCATATGTGTTTTTTTTTTTTTTACTCTTTACATGCTCTCAGCTGAAAATAAAACCAAAGTCTGGTTAACGCTTGTCTCTATCTTATACTTAAAAGTTTATAATTTATGACTTATTTGGCCAACAAATGGGTACAAATGCTAGGCTCATGAAGTTTATAATATGTCATATGAATGTATCTGTTATTGGATACACATCTGTTATTGTGCGGTGCACAAGTTGGGCTTACGAAGTTCAGATGATTATGCATCAGTTTCCTTCAATGCATATCCTCTGGTTTTTCCTTCTAAGAATTGTTATAAGCTGAAGGATTCATATGACTAATCATATGAATGAGTTTATTGTCGTGGAATTATATTTTAAGGCTATTTTTGATGTATGATGTGAAGTCCTTTTAACGAATTTATATCATGAACTTGGATAAAGATATGTTCTATTCATTTTCCGCTGTGTAATAAATCAAGTTTAGCATAAAAGTGTTAATGTCTGATTTTGAATTATCTTGCAAAGGAGAACTTGACTACTCTATGTTGTTAGTCAATATCTTCTTAGACTAAGTGATATATTTTGAAAGAAAAGTGTTTTGATAAGTTTTCCTTGAAATTAGACTGTAAAGATTTCTGGATGCTATGAAGGTTATATCTATGCATCTGCTGAACATGATTTGAGACAATTAAGGTATGTTTTCAAGAACTCTTGAAAATTTTTATCATTGATTATCAAGTGATTGCTTAAAGTGTATCAGGGATGCACCCTGAATATTTTAAAACTAGGATATATATTCTGTGATGATCATATAATAACTACAGTGAATATGTTATCTCTAGTGCTCTTGTATGATCTGGAATATCTTGCATATGTTGATAATCATCGTGTACAATTTGCTGGTGTAAAATTAAATAACAAGAAAATATCTCCCAAAATAAGTCTTGTTAAATTTTACCGTAAGCACAGTTGGTGTCTTTCATCAAGCCTTGTGCTCGACGAAACTTCGGGAACCAACTTTGATCTTAGATCTTTGGGGTGTCTTAGTGGTACATGTTGCACACAGCAAACCGCCACTAGGATCTCTCATTGATTTTAAAGGTTATAAGATCAAGAAACTTGTGTTGTGCATTTTAATTTCATGACTGTATCTCCCAAAGGAGGTTCAAACTTTACATGCCTTTAACTTGCACATACAGCACATCACAAAATTGATACAAATGCATTTGGTTTGCCTAGATCTTTTCCTCTTGCCATTAAAGGTGTTGACTGATCTTAGCAAAATAGCATTTTTATCCATTTTGGTTTTGTGAATAAGAAACTTCAGAATGTCATGTCTTCTTGCCACACAGGTGTTGCTTGACATTGTCTAAAGGGGCTTACTACGGTACATCTTGTTTGATGTGATCACTATATTTATATTGTTTGCTAAGTTGTCTGTTATTTTTCCATTGCCTGTGAGACTAGCAAACTACAGAAACGTTAAAGTTGGCATGGATGTTGAAATTATCAGTATGGTTTAAGTTGAGCACGGCAATTTACAATAGCAAATTTTCCAAGTACTTGGAGTGTGAACCTATTTGTTTGAATCGTTCACATGTTTAATGTGATGCTTAGTGGTATTCAATATATCTGGTATATGCTGATATTTTTTTTTTGTCAAGAAAATTGCTGTCATGTTTTGACAAGGTTGTGGTATATTTTTCAAGGTATAAACATGGTTTAAGTTCCTTAGTTACTTGATCTAAACGCAAATTGCAATAAGGAGCATGTTTATATTATGATACTTGATTTGCCTATTGACATGAAAATTTCAAATAGCATCACCACCTTTTATCCTAACGAGCATTTGGCTACAGAGTTCCCTTGTTTATGTGTCTTATTGTCTGTACAAAAGTTTTGTTTTTAGACAACAATTTTTTTTTTTTCCACAGGGGAAAGTATTTGACATATGTGTGTCGTTTACTGTAAAAGAATTGTGTGGCTTATCACTTGATTGCTTAAAATCTACTACTTGGTAATTTATGGTTTCACCATTTTTCATGGTCATATGGATGCTCGGATTTGATAAGGGACAGTGGGAGTAAGGATTTACTTTCACAAGTTAAGTTTTCATGAGAAAAGATATTCCTGATTCTTTTATCAAAAAAAAAAAAAAAATTCCATTAAAGTTTTGACATTATTTAATAGCCTATGAAGTTTTCCCAATCTCATAGATTTTGGACAAGTTAAATTTTCTTATTTAGATATTGCTATTAAGTAAGGATAAATCAAGAAATTGGTGGTCTGTTTTATGATCCATTTTCACTGAATAAAGATTGTTTTCATGTTCTTTAGTGGAAGTTCTAAATTTCCTTGGTTTAGTGGGAGTACTTTCTTTCTTATTGACCTACAGTTCTTCCTTTAGCAACTGTTTTTGTTAAGTTGCCGATTATCTTGAAAGTGCATTCCCAGATTTATTGGATTAAGTTTTTCCATGGACTCGAGTTCTTATGCCAGAAGGTTTTGGTTATTATCCACAGATTATGAATATTCAAAGTCTTTTCTTTGTTCATGTTGTCTTTGAATTTTTAAGGCAACGTTAAGGTTAGAACTCTCTGATGAGATAATTCATAATCTCAGCTGGAGCTATTAACTTCTTCTGATTGATGATTTTCTTGTTGAGATTTGGTTTGGGATATCTGCTCTATGATGCAGTTTTCTACCAAGGATTTCATGATTAAAATTCCATGGTATTATGTTTATTTCTAGCTGCAGCAGTGTTGTTTTCTGCTAAAGCATTATGTGCTTTGAAATATAAATAGCTATTTGATTTTAGTTGTTCTCGTATTGCAGAGGCAACATATGGAATCTATCAAGATGGTAAGGAACACATACAACTGAGTTTCATTGGAAACTTGTGTTTCCTTGAGGTTTTATCATTCAAAACCATTAAGAGGACCAAGTACAAGGCATAAAGTTTTGATACATGGAGGAGCCTTTGTACATTACGGATATATCTTTTGTTTGGTAACTCATGTAGATTACAGTTGCAACATTAGTAGTTATGAAGGTCTTGTGTTCTGTTGAACATAAAGCTCCTCCTTGGCTCTATGTTGTGGTTGTTCTTTGACAGAGTTTTGAAATAGATTTTAAAAATCATGATTCTCTTGTGCGCACTAAAGAATTGATTACTATATCTGATCACAATGGTATTCTTGTTGAGTAAACTTATGATAGTCCAAGTGGGAGAATGTAAGACTAAAATGGACTTTATCATTAGTTTACATCGAGTCATCAACAACTTACCAATTTACGCAGAATAAGTAATTGGAGAATCTTGAGACTTTAATCTGATATTTTATTTATGGTGTATCCACGTAAATTATGGAGAAATCTAATATGACATGGTTATTAAGTTAACCTAAAATGATATGCAATTACAATAGAGATTTGGACTTGAATTGTTTCCTTTATGGGAGGTTACAGAATATCCAATTCTCTATATAAAGCTTGGGTCCCTGCACTCTCTCATATGCTCTCGGTAATACAGTCTCTTGCCCCATACAAAGAATACCAAATATTGAGATGCAGTGCAGAAGACTTAGGCTTGGATTGAGTGACCATTCAGTTTAAAGGTTCATGATCCATTTCTAATTTATTTCTTGTTCTTATTTTTATACAATTATATCTGTATTCCTTGTGAAGCGATTTAATAGTTTTTTCTGTTTAAGTTTACATCCAGAACCGGCAAAGATGGCAAGAGAGAGCGGATTCACCTCAGAGAAACTTCCGAAGCCGCCGATCTCTGGCGGGACAAGGTAGTCGACTTTTCCCGTGGCCGGAAGCGACGGCGGCCCTGAGGCTTGCATGAGTACCACGGCGTCGTTTGGCATGATCAGAAAGGCCGTCGAGCTTCGTGAGGTAGAGGCGGAGGCGGCGGAGGAGGAGGGGGCTGCGGAAGCGGAGGAGGAGGAGGAGGAGGAGACGGCGGAGGTGGTGACGATGAGAAGACGAATCAAGAATGGAGATTCTTTGAGAATTGGAGCCATTTTTGCTTGGGGAGAATCTTGGTTTTCTGGAGGGAATTGGAGTGAGGTACTGAGGTAGAAGAAGAAGGAGCCGAGTCGGTTTTAACTAACTTTTAAGTGCCAATTTCGATAGCCACCAACAAACTTTTAGCGGGAAATTGAACCGCACGTGATATGCACGAAACTCTAACAGAACAACGACTTCTAATTTTTTTTCCTTCCGTTATAATAAAAAATTATTATTATTATTATTTTTTTTTTAGGTTTGGACGATAGTAGTAACTACACACACACCCTAATACAGTGTATCCCAGCGTAGCCGGACTAATCACTGCACCGCAGACGCACTCAGAACAACGACTTCTAATTTTTTTTCCTTCCGTTATAATAAAAAATTTTTTTTTTTTTTTGAGGTTTGGACGACAGTAATAACTACACACACCTTCATACAGTGTATCCCAGCGTAACCGGACTAATCACTGCACCACAGACTCACGAACCTTTAGTGTTTAATCAACCTAGGTCCCTCAAATCTGCTGGCCACGAGGTGGAGATGAGATTCGAACGCTAGACCTGGGGGTTCCAAATTAGGCCGCTCGACCAACACACCACACCACGTAGTTAATAAAAAATTATTATATGCATAGATAGTGCAAGTAATCTTAGTTTTGATATTTGTAGTTAACGTTTTTTTTAATAAAAAAATATACTTAATATTCTCTAATTATTTATTCCTATTCATATAAGTGCATGTCGGTGCTTTAAATCTCTTATATATATTTTTTTCTTATTTTTAAAAAAGGATCAAAGGGTTTCACTCCTTCCCCCATGGTGACTTGAACTCATGACTTCGTACATAGGTAGTGGGTGCTCTAACCACTGAGCTAACACCACTTCGTCTAATCTCTTCTATATAATAATACGAGCAAATTCATTATGTTAGATATCAAAATGAAAAAATTTATATGCATCGCTAGAGTAAGTGACCCAACATCTAATATGTGATTTTGGCCCTGATATATGTCGTCAACCTTTCACCAAAATAATAAAAAACTATATCTGATGTTGCACACTTGTCCATTTCTGTTGATGCAAGTGCAAGGTCAGGTGTTGCGAATCCATTCCCTAGCAGCACAATTTTGCAAATTAAGAAATTGTCCCTATCAAAATTCTATATAGCATAACCAAATTCTTTTCTGCATCGACAATATTGTAAGTGAACTTACACTTAATATACAATCGTAGCCTTAACACTTGTGAGTTGCGAATTGTGATTATATCCAATTGTTCGCTTCTGTCGGTGCATGTCAGTGTTTTGCATCCCTTCTGTATAATAACATACTTTTTTTTTTTTTTTTTTTTTAAAAAAAAAAAAACCCCACCCCATTCCCACCCTTGATGGGGCTCGAACTCTTGACCTCTTATATATGAGACCAAAGCCTTACCACCCCACCAAACACACACACCCCAAAAGACAGAATTCTGTATAATAACATACTTAAACAAGTTCGTTACGTCACATATCAAATTTTCTATTTATAACAACACAATTTCTGCAAATTAAGAAAATTAGGGTTCGCTTATTTTTATAAATTAAAAAGCCCAAGCCATATTTTCTTAAATTATCTGACTTATGAATTGCAAGGCTATTTTGATCTTTCACTATCCGGGGTTTCTTCTCTTGACGACTTCTCTGTTCTTCATCATCATCAATTCATCGTCACCAAAAAGAAAAAAAAAACCTACAACTCTCTCAAGTCTCAACACCACAGATATAAGGCATCGATTTGATTTGGGGAAAAAAAAAATTACAAGGAGATTCATCAATCACGGATGTAGATTAACCCTAATTTTTTTTTTTTGGTTCTTTCTTCCTAAATCGGATTAGTGGATTACACTAAGCTCTGTTGATAGCGGCGATGGTTTATGCGGATCGAAATCTGATGAAAAATCGAAGTTTGGGAATAAATATTTGATTTTTAATTTTTTTGGGGTGGTTTTGAAGATGCTTAAGCTTCTATATAAATGGGAAGGGTTACTTGGGGAGGTAGAGGTATAACCAGAAGAGACCACACGTGACTGACCTGTTCTGTTAAGACGCCTTTTTTTGTTTTTTTTTCTCTTTTGGCAATAGTTAGACGCCTAAATCTGGATTTGGGTACAAAATGCCTACTGAATTTGGGTTGGTCTTAGAAGATGAGACCACTTTTTTTTTTTTTTTTTTTTTTTTTGAGAAGAAGAAGATTTTTTTTTTTGAGAGTTTGAGAAGAAGAAGATGAGACCACTTGATTTGGCCTTTGGGGACGGTTTTATTTTAGGTTGGCGTATTTCACACCAAAAGAGACAGAGGTTGAAGGCTTCGTAGTAGTTCATCCACATAATTTAGTATTATACAAAAGTAGTTACAATATAGGAGACTGGGCTGCTTACATCTTATCAAAGTAACTGTGACAATAACAATTTGCATATCCTCCATCGTCCTAACATAGAAAGCATAATTTACTAGGTACTTCGCTGTATTGCTGAATGATTACCAACTTTTATCTTATTAATCATAAACAGTTGAAAGCGAAATCATCATTTCAAGTAAATGTCATCTAATAATGAGTCCATACCAACGTACGTTTAATATGTGTAACAGGCTAACAGCTACCAAATTTCTTTTCTATTTAGTTCAGCTCACCCATCATGATTTAGAAGTAAGATACACGCACAAATTTCCCTTAAACGTACCATTACAAGAGGAGCAAGTGTGATTTTGTTATATTCAAATTCTCTAGCTTGAGCTCAAGTTAAAGAAATTATAATTGGGACGGTTACATTTTCATGACTGAAAAATTATCATTCGGTACATCAGACAAATTGTTTATGCCTTTTTGTCTATCACCTTTAACCGTATCCTCAAAAAAGCAAATTTCGTGGCAAATGCTCTTGCTTCCTTAGATCATACCTTCAATGAACTTATGTCTTGGGATGGTCAGCTTCCTCCTAGTGCCAGATCGGCCCTGAACTTCGATTCTTTTTGTGCAGATGCCCTAGAGGAGTTTTGTAAGTCTTCTCGTATAGGGAAAAAAAAAATTTAAAAATTTTCTACAACTGCCAGTTGTACACCGCCACATGTCATACATGCATGACACCTGTCCAGGTCCTCATTGGATTGTTGGCACCTTGGCATCATAAAGGAAAGGAAAGTACGAAGGCAAAAGCAGAGATGAGCAGGTGTTTGGGCCCTTTTGGGCCGGGTTGTTCTGTAAAAGGCTTGACATTCAAAGCTCCTCCTTCTGTGTTAAACAAACACCCCAAACGGAATCAACTCTCCCGCCTCTGAACTTTGAAGAAATGGCTCCGGCGACGATGATCGTCACCAACACTCCGGCCGCCGATCTTTCTCTCACCTACTTCTCACCGATCGATCTCCAGACCTTCGCCATTCCCGGCACCAAGCTCAACCCAGCTCTAATCGCCGACTCGTTCGTACTCTCATTCTGATATCCTTTCGGTTTCTACGCTTTTCTGATTTATATTCAATGTCTTTGTTTTCTTCATAGCGATCGGTTTATCACTTGATTCCGAAGCTTTTTGATTATGCTTGTACTCGGTTATGGAAATCGTTGCTATTTTGGTTAAGCATTTGTAAAATTGAACATGTTGATATACCGGAGCCGCTTGATTTTGATGTTTTGGTGGCCTTAACTGAAAGAAACTCCTCACCAGAGCATACAGAAGAGTTACATTGCGCTGAATGCGATCCAACGACGGAATGCTAGGGTTTCTAGCGGTGACTTATTATCTGTGAGCAGGTTAGTCACTGATTCGTTCAACTTTACGAGCTGTGGTAACTAAATTTTGATGGTTTTTATATCAGTTTGTAATTTTGTTGTGGTCATTCTGTTAGGTTTACTCCGCCTGATGATTTCAACCTGACTGTGCTCACTCTGGAATTGGAGTTGGTGAAAAAGGGGACTAAGAGTGAACAGGGATTTCCGTTTTGTACCTTCTTTTGGTTATCCATATAGAAATAGGAGAAAGATGGATTTTTAAGAGCTTGTCGGCTGTATTTTTAGATTGATGCTGTTGCCTTGTGGAGCCAACTTAAAAATAGGTTTATCAACCAGGTAGCTACGACCTTCTACTTGGCTACTTATTTTTTACGCATGTTTATGTTGACCGGCTTCTTTGGAACTATAGATTGTTCAATGTTTGCAATTAGTAGAAGATTAAAACGGACTAGTATATTGGAATCAAGAGTGTATACATATGTTTAATTCCAGACTTAAATCAATAAGCAAGTAATGAAACAACTGTTATATTTCTAGAAGGATTATGACAGATAGCTTATAGTTTATGCAATATGTGGCTTTACTGTATGCAGGTTATGGCAGCTGGACAAAGAGTGTCATTTCAGTACCATGGGACTATTTACATTTTTACAGTCAATCAAGCTGTAAGATCTGAAGAGTCTAGCTCTGTCGAAAGAGGGATGATCTCGAATGAAACATACTTCATTTTTGAGGCACCGAGTGGAAATGGAATAAAGTGAGATTGTTTTCAAATGATATCAGCCTCAGTATTTTTAAGGTTTCTACTCCACTTGTCTTAGAAGGTTACCTTGATTTTTATTATTAGTAATTATTATTATCATTATCATTATTGTTATTATTATTTTGGCTTGAGAATCATGTGATTACGACTTTGTCATCAATTTGGTATGATAATACAAGAAAACACATTCAACTTTGAATTGTAAACTGTATCAAATAAGGGTTGAAAAATTGATACATTGACTTGTGTTGTCCAGATTGTGAACCAACGTTCTGATAAGACTACCAATATCTTTAAGCACAAGGAATTCAATCTTCAAACACTTGGCATTGGTGGCTTCGGTGCTGAGTTTGCAGATACATTTCGAAGAGCTTTTGCCTCCCGTATCTTCCCTGCACATGTTACAAATAAGTAAGACAATTGATTCTTCAAGCTGACGTAGTTTCCGTTATCTGTATGACTGTATACCATACTCTGAACTGAAAATTTTTGGTGCTCTAGACTAGGGCTTAAGCATGTGAAGAGTATGCTGCTTTATGGACCACCTGGTACTGTATACCAGTGCACTTCTATATTAGTTTTTTTTTTTTTCATAATCTCTCCTGTTGTCATTTCCTTTCCTCTCCAGGAGATGAAAGTGAATTGCATGTCATAATCTCTGATGAAATCAGTGCTATTTGTAAGGCCCAAAGTCTTTCTTACTCAATATCAAGATTCATTATGCATGAGTAGATCAATGGTGCATCAATTTCTTGCTCATGGAGACAAAATTGACCCTACTCCCCCCCTCCTCTTCCTCTGCCCCTCTTCTCCTGTACATAGATTTGTTGTGGAGGGGTACCATGGTATGTTTATAATTTTTTATGTTAATGTACTGATATTTAAATATGTAATTTCTTCTGGAACATTGGACCGGGAAATGATAATGTCACTAATGCACGTTCCACAATGAACTTGAATACAGTGACAGCGATGCTGCTCTGCATTTGTCAACTGTATTCATATTAGCCATTAAGGCGGCATTATGAAAATTATGTCCAGTAGTCACTGATGAGTTTAGACTTGACATCACCTGGGGATCCTCCATAGTTAAATAGCTTTCTAAGTGTAGGAATTGATATTACTAGCAAAAAAATCACATGTATTTATATATGTTGGATTTAATAGCTTTTGGTTAGACGTTTAAGTTATTGCACTATATAACATGTGCTTTATTTCGCACATACAGTGAAGAGGATAAACTAGAGATGGCACAGGAGTTCATGATAGTATTGCAAACCAGTTAGTTACACAGGTTGGTTGATTTTTCAATTTGGATTGCAGTCTTGCAAAAATGAAAAGAAAAAAGAAGAAGAAGATTCTAGGCCATTATTGTCTCTTGTTCCTGAGCTATGTCATCAGTGTGACTGAAAGACTACTTGCTTGAGCAGAACTGGAAGGTGTTGTTAAAAGTGCAGTATCATTTGCTTTGAATAGACAACTAAGTTTGGATGATCTTACCAAGCCATATCTTACCAAACCAGTAGATGAAGCGAGTATTAAGGTTACTAGGGATGATTTTCTACATGCACTCCATGATATTGTACCTGCAGTTGGAGCCTCCGCTGATGACCTTGAAAGATGCAGGTACGGCTTTAGATACTTATGGACCACTGAGCTTTTCAGTAACCGGGTAAACTGATAGGTTAATATATTTATTTCACACCAGCTTGTTAAGTTATAGAAGAAATCTTGTTTTGGTACTTGTTCCCTTTATCTTAATTTTGTTTTGTGCTCTTATAGTCTTATCTTTATCTTAATTTATAGACTTCATGGCATGGTGTATTATGGGGATTGACATAAGCATATCTATCAAAGAGCCATCCTTCTTGTGGAGCAAGTTAAATCAAGTGACAGAAGCCCACTTGTTACATGCCTTCTGGAAAGTCCTAGTGGCAGGTAAGCAATCCTGTGTTTATTCCTATTTAATGTTCGTTTTGTTGTTGCGAGTGTTCTGACTGTTACGTATCTTGGACAGTGGTAAATCTTCACTAGCAGCAACTGTTGGCATCTACAGTGATTTCCCCTTTGTTAAGATTGTAAGCTCATGTCAAATTTATTTCATCTCATATCCCTATGCTTGTCAAGAATTTGCTGGGGCTTTAAAATATATCTTCTTTTTATGCCTGCCACAATTTTTTATTGAAATTTTCTGTTTTGATATATCTCGGCTGAGGCAATGATTGGTCTTCATGAGAGCACTAAATGGGCGCAAATCGCAAAGGTTTGTTGGTCTTCTCAAGGGGTTCTGAGAAAACTAGCATTTTGGAAAGTGCTAATTACTGCTCAAGTCTAGAGATGTCATTTTGTGTCTCTAATATTGTAATCCAACAGCAACCTATAGGATGATCTGTTGGTTTACTGAAAATCCTTGTGTTTTTACACACTTGTGAATAGGTGAAGTTGTATTGATATGGTTGCTTTCAATTTTTTTTTTTTCTGTTCTAATTATCCGATAGGTTTTTGAAGATGCATACAAATCACAATATTGCTCAATAATCCTGGATAATGTTGAAAGGTCTGGTCTACTTTAATTAATTTTTATTTATTCATCTTGGCTACTCGCTCCCCCACTGATGTCTCGTGGATGTGTTATCTTTGTTGTGCAGGTTACTAGAGTATATTGCTATTGGTCCGAGGTTTTCAAATTTGACATCTAAAATAGTGATGCTCCTTCTCAAGCGCACTCCAAAGGTTCTTCATTTCCCCCTTCTTTATTGACATAGAGACCACTGTATTTAGAATCTATTGGCTGAATCCATGGGAAACCTTCTATTTGTAAACATGATTATAGTTTGGGTCCTTTGGGATTTGTGTTTCTTTCTCTCACTGACATCTCAGACTTTTGTTAATGCGTATAATCTTTCTTTCCAATATTTTGTTTTCTTCCTATTCTGCAGGGGACAAAGCTTCTGGTAGTGAATTGGGCTTCTTAGACTCAATTGATTTTGTGATACCTTCTCTGTCACTTACAATGTTCCCACATTAAAGACAAAGGATGCAAAGAAGGTAACCGCATATTGTTGGTTCCGTTTTGGTATTCTTTTTTGGCTTTTAAAGTTCAAACCTATTGTATCCAAGTTGAATAGATCTTGTCTCTCGGATATGATTCTATAGCCGTTTGTGTTTCAAAGTAGGCTGATAACACTAGTGCAAGCAATCTGCCATATCACTGGAGCTTTTCTTCAATAAGAATTATGGTGATGTGTTAAATTCTTTTACAATTGGATTGTTTCATTATATATGGTGTTGTCACTAGTAACGAGATGTCTGGTTATTCTCCTAATAGCCACTCTTGTATTTCCGAGTTGTCTCATTATGGGCAACATATGCTGTAAATTGTTATTTCAACTGTGTAAATTTATAATATTTTTGCTTGTTTTCTCCTTATAGGTACTAGAACAGTTAAATATCTTTGCTGATGAAGACATAGATGCAGCTGCAGAGGCCCTAAATGATGTAATCTAGGATGAGGTATATATCAATCATATTATTCATTTATATGCTTTGCTGCTTCTGTACTGAACCCTAGCTTTTTTGCATGCTGGTTATGACCTCAGGATTTTCCATCTCTGGCCCAGAAGGAATATTATTAGTGTTGAGTTGAGAACAGCACTAGTAGTACTATGTCCTTATACTACACATAACATGTGCAGCAGCATGGAAGAGCAAAAGATCCTCCTTTCAAGTGTATGGAATATTCGACATCTTCGATGCATTGGTTGAGATTGTATTCCTTACTATATTAGCATACTGGTAGTCTGGTACTCGCAATACTTGTTGTTTGCTGCAGTTTGATTTGGCAATTTATATCATTTCACCCCCAGCAGCACTGTTCAAGATTCGATGGGAAAAATATGTGCATGCACATTTAAACTTTACCAAAGCATGTAATATGTATGATATTCTTTACCATTTCACTGATTAGTTAAACAGATTATATTATCCGTGGCCATGCGGTTTTTGAATAAAGTTGGGAACCAACCAACGGGCAGTTCACATGCCTTTAAAAATATAGATCGATCTACACTATGAATCTGACAACTTTTCTTTTCTTTTCTTTCTTCGTCCTTTTTGTGTTCACATGCACTCTATAAACTGTGCCCTAGAGCTATTATTGACATGATTGTTTAGCATCTCTGATTGTCAAATTGTTTGAGATGAAAGTGGTCTTATATGAAGCATTGAAATACAGAAGCATATTGAGGGCTAGTTTGGGATTGCTGTGACTTTTTAAAAAAAGTGCTGCTGCTGTGTTGTGAGAATAATTAGCTGTGAATTAAAACAGTTTCGTGTTTGATAAATAATATTTTAAAACAACTGCAGAATGTGTTTTGATCTACAACAGCTTCTAAAAGCAACCTCTGAGCTGCTTTTAAAATCTGCTGTCAGTGGCCTATAACTTTCAATTAAAGTTGCTTTTTATTTATTTACCAAACACAATAAAATCTAAAATTTTGAACAAAAACTGATTTTTTTTTAAAAGCGAAGCAATCCCAAACGGGGTCTGAGTAACATGTCATGTAGAAATCTTGACAGAAGCATATATATTGAATAACATCTCAGTAAAATGTGGAAAGGTATATTATGCGGACCAGAGAATTACCCTAATAGCAGTAAAAAGGCAGCTGTCAGCTAAAATATACAGTGGAACACTCCTTATCTTGCCCTGATGCACCACCGAACGAGCCTAATCTGGCAAGGCCTACTAGGGCTGGAAATGCGCAAGTTGGGGCCGTTGCTGGTAGTGTAATTAGCGTCGAGGGTGGAGGGTGGATGCCGAGAGTGAAAGATGAGAGGCAATAAACTCCTGCTGCTGCAGTATGTGCTTGTGCTCCAGCTCGAAACCAAGGTCTAATATTCATGGTGAGTCCTTAAAAATGCAAAAGGTGCTGTTTGCAGCTTTCTAGTTTGAAGGAACCGATCATATCCCATTTCCATGTGGTGCAGCTTCTAAGTTCTAGTTGTTTGTTCCATTTCTTGACTGGTGCAAGCAGCACATGGAAGCCATCTGAGGTCCCAATTGATGAATATTAGATTTAAGCACAAAAATTCTGAGGGATAGTGCTAAAATAGGAAAATTAGCACTTAGACTGAGGTCGTACCACAAGTACTGTGAACAGAGCCGTCTCAAAAGTTTTGGAGGCCCTCTGCGAAATAGAAAATATGGGTATGACCCTCTTTATGTGATTATACATGAATATATCATTGAAAATTTTTGTTATGTACAAACAAATATAAATACATAATTAATTACTTTAGTTTTTTTTTTTGGCCCTCCTATCTTATATTATTATTCCACTTCTTTAAAAACAAAAAAATTTAAAGAGAAAGAGGACTAAAGCTTGTTAACAAAAATCCATTTACAGACAAAATTACAATTGAATTATGAATTATTAACGAAGATAAATACAATACTATCCAAAAGACATAAATAAATGAAACAAGGATCAAGGATAAATGTAATATCTACCGGAACATACCTACCGGAACAAGAAAATGGAGGCAGAAAAAGGGCCCAAAAAAAGAAGAAATAAAAAGCAAATCACTTGCAATAACGAAAAGGGGCCCAAAAAAAAACTTTTTACAGCTGCAATGAGAATTGAACTTGTACTACTAAGTTGGAAAGAGAGCTAATTGCCAACTAAACTACAAAAATTTCAAGTAGTGAGGGGCCTTTCATACAAAGAAATATATATAGGGCCCCAAAATTTGGGGGCCCTGTTCTATCGCACACTTTGCACAGCCTCTAAGCCGGCTCTGACTGTGAAGGTCATTAAAATTTCTCATTAAAAAATACAAGGACCATACACTTTATAGACACTTCATTACTCAGTTATTCAAAAAAAAAAACTCATCAATTCCAAATCTATTAAAAAGCAAAAATAATCAATTTCATGAAAATTTTCTTTTACCAATTTGTAACCCTCCTAAATTTACACTTTTGACAGGTACAAACCACACGAAGCCAAAATGGCAAATGAAACCTCTAGGCTGTAACCAAAAAAAAAAAACAAAAAACTCCAGGCGAAATCTTTCAAAGTTCAAAAGCGTCGCGTTACTCCCCGACTCGTGTAATAATATAAAATTATTCTATATATGATAGTGCAAGTACCTATTAGGTGAGCTTTATTTTGTAATATTTTTAATTAATATAATAACAAAAGATACACTTGATATGTTATTTAACCGTTTATTTTCGTTGGTATAAATACATGTCGGAGGTTTAAATATCTTTCCTGTAATAATAGACTCGAGCAAATTCATTGTGTTAGATATCAAAACGAAATTTTTTTATGGATCGACAGTGCAAGTGACCCAACACCTAATATATGGCTTCGTTGTGATATTTATCGTCAACCTTTCACCAAAATTATAAAATACTGCATTTGATGTTATGTACTCGTCCATTTATATTGATGCAAGTGCAATGTCAAGTGCTCTGAATCCATTCCATTCCCTTATCACCATTCTTTTTATAGCAACACAATTTCTACAAATGGGTTTGGATTTGAAAAGACTCCGAGGACTATGAAATTCAGTGGTTTTTTGGTTTTGTTCTTCTTTTTACTTTTGTCCAATCACAATTTTTCTTTCTTTTTGTTTTTCTTGATTATATCTAAAAATGGGGGTATTTTGGTCATTTAATGAAGGTTTTTGGATCTGTTGGGTACTGGGAGAGCAACCAAAATGATGAGAGTATGAGGCGCATGTCGTTTGCTTGGGATGTTAAGGTTTGATATTAACGGGAAAGTAAGGGTCGCTTTTTGAAGATCGGAAACCGAGAAATTACCGGAATTGGAATGAACTGGCCGATAGGTTATTGGAACCGAATTGAGCTATTTTCTGACCCAAAAAAAAAAAAAGTTTTCCACTGAAAGCACTTCAAATCCTGATCTAGATCGCTTTGATCTTGATTTGTGTTAAAGATTGCGGGGAAAAAAAAATCTTTACTACAATTATTGATAAAGAATAAAAAATTCTTGTTTTAAGCATTAAAATTTATTATTATTATTAATTTTATTTTTTTTTGAATCAAAGAGGAAATTTCATTGAAAGACCTCAACTGAGGTATCTACAATCAGTGTTTATAACATCAATGATGCAGCTAGGAACAAAATCTAACTATACCATGCTATGCTGAGCCTCAAAGCCTATGCCTGCAAGTCTGTGTGCAACCATATTGCATGAACAAGGTGCAAAAGTGATTTACACAGATGATATCTGTCTCGCAGCAAACTTAATGTCATCAATGAGACCCCCATTAGCTAGCAATGAATGGTCTAGACATGTAGCTTCCGAGATAGCTTCGGTACAATCACTCTCCACTATAACATGTTGTATTTGTAACTTGTTCAAGAGATCGAATCCGACCCTAATAGCATGCAGTTCACATTGCTTAGGAGATGCAGTGTGTGCAATCGGACTGGCAAATGCAGCAACAAATTGACCTGAAGCATTTCGGAGAACCCTACCTACGCCTCCTTTGGATTGATCTGATAAGAATGCAGCATCCACATTCAATTTGAATGCACCATTTTCTGCCGGTTTCCACCTTTGGTTTAAACGCTTTGGGGCTTGTGTAGGAGCGGTTCTAGCTTTCTGAAACTCCTCCAGCCATGCAAAGCTACTTAAGGTGATGTCTTGAGCTGACTGCTTTGTACCAGACCATAGCATGCTGTTACGATTCTTCCAGAGGGCCCATATAATCATTAGAAGCTGAGCAAATAATGTTGGTGTCATGGTAGAGGCTCTTTCCAACATCCACTCTTTGAAGTGTACATTAGGAAGTATCATATGGCGTAGATTGAAAGGTGCTGCAGCAAGGATGCTACGAGCCACAGGGTAGTGACAGAAAATATGTCCAACATCTTCAACGGTGTGAGCACAGATCATGCACTGAAGGGGACCTTCATACCCTTTGGTAAGCAGTCTATCCTGAGTAGGAAAGAGATTGTTACAGGCCCTCCAAGCACATATACTGACTTTGCCGGGGACCTTTTCCTTCCAAAGGCTTTTCCATAAACTGTGGTAAGGGTCTCCATTAGACGTAGAGACAAGGACATGTGTCATGACACGCATTCTGGCAATCCAATAGGCAGACTTGATAGAGTAGTAGCCTCTCTTCTCCGGGCCCCAAATGAGTCTATCCGTTGTCGAGTGTCGACTAAGAGGAATGCAAAGAACTCTCTTTGCCACCTTTTGTAGAAGGATGCTATGAACTGCAGCTGTACGCCATTGTCTAGTACTTTCATCAATTAGGTCGGCAACCTTGTGTAGAGTAGTATTGGGAGGTCTGCTGATCAATATTGGGTTTGGAATAGGAATCCAGCGATCCCACCAAATGTCAACCTGCTTTTCGTCCCCAATCTTCCATTGAATACCAGCATGAAGAACCGGTCTACCTTGTAGGATACTCCTCTAAGAGAATGAGGGTGAATCACCTACTTCCGCTTCCCAAAAAGAGCAATGAGGAAAATACTTTGCTTTATACAACCTAGCAATAAGTGAGCGAGGATTGGAGACAATTCTCCATCCTTGTTTAGCAAGCATTGCAATATTATACGCATAGAGGTTTTTGAATCCCATACCTCCTTCATGTTTGGTGAGACAAAGCTTTTCCCAACTTCTCCAGTGTATCTTTTTCTTCTCATCCATGTCACCCCAGAAAAAAGAAGCACATAACTGGTGGATGTCATCACACATGCTTTTTGGGAGAAGGTAGCAATTCATGGCATAAAGAGGCATTGCTTGAGCCGCAGCTTTAATAAGTATTTCTTTGCCTGCACAACTAAGAATTTTGGATTTCCGATTAACTAGCTTCTTCGTCAACCTCTCTTTAATATATGAAAACTTGGCAGACTTGGATTTGCCAACCCTCAATGGTGAACCAAGATACTAATCATGCTCATCAACCCGCTGAACTTGGAGGATATCAACCAAAGTGTTCTGAGTGGCTATATCAACATTCCTGCTAAAGACGACACTGCTCTTCTGAAAGTTAACCTTCTGACTTGAGGCTTTCTCATATATGTCCAAGATTTGTTTAAAAGCTAAACATTCAGGGGTAGTAGCTGAGCCAAAGAGCAAACTATCATCGGCAAAAAAGAGATGGTGTAGTGTAGGAGCCTGTGGGCACATGGTGAGTCCTGTGATCAAATTACATTGCACCGCTTGAGTGATGAGTGCATAAAGACCCTCTGCACAGAGAATAAATAAGTATGGTGACAGTGGATCACCCTATCTGATTCCCCGAGTAGGCAAAATAGGAGTAGTAGGCTCTCCTTGAATCAAAATAGAGTAATTGACTCTTGTGACATTATTCATAACCATATTTACCTATGCAGGATGAAACCCTAGCTTTGTCAATATGGCTTGAAAGTATTGCCATTCAAGCCTATCATAAGCCTTGCTAATATCCAATTTGAGAGAGAAAAAACCTGTTTCCTGATGACGAAGCATATGCATAAAGTGTGCAGCTTCATTGGCGACCAAAGTGTTGTCAGAAATAATTCTCCCTGGCACATACACACTTTGCAAAAGGGACACAATATCAGGGAGCCAGTGTTTGAGCCTATTAGCAATAACCTTAGAGTAGAGTCTGCAAATAACATTACTTAAAGCAATTGGCCTAAAGTGAGCCGCCTCTGTAGGATTCTTAATTTTTGGTATTAGACAAAGAAAAGTGTAGTTTGTGTTATGATCAATTTCCCCAGTGTCCAGAAAACTACGCACAGCTAAACAAAGATCAACACCCACAATATGCCATTATTTCTGAAAAAAGAAAGGAGACATACCATCCGGACCCGGACTTTTGGAAGGATGCATTTCGAAGAGTGCAATCTTGATTTCTGTATCAGAGTATGGTTGTAGGAGGCTATCATTCATCTCAGAAGTAACCCGTACCAGTGTTGCATCTAGGATTGTGACTAGTGCATCATGGTCCGTATTTTCAATGGAGAAAATGCCTTCAACATAGTTCAACAGTAGTCTTTGAATATCTGTCTGTTCAGCTTGCCATTGACCTTGCTCATCTTTGAGCCCCCGAATAAGGTTTTTACTACGTCTATTACTGGCTCTTTTATGAAAATAGGCCGAGTTGCGATCGCTATCTTTCAGCCATATAGCGCTGGTCCTTTGCCGCCAATATTGTTCTTGCTGGGTTAAAATTTGGCTATGGCGAACATGCAAGAGCCTTTGCTCTTCATACTGCTCCGGGGAGAAAGGCAATCTCATAATATCATTTAACTTCTCTTGAATGGTGCGCAACTCAGCCTTCTGGTTTTGAAATTCCGTGAGATGCCACTGTTGCAGCTTGTGGCCGGTGCCTTTAATTTTAGAGGTTAATTGGAGCAATGCATTCCCAGTAGAGGGCGTAGCCCATGACTGTTGAATGATCTCAGTACAGGTGGATTGCCCATGCCAACATTCTTCAAAACGAAACAACTTGCTAACTCTCTTGTACTTCAACTTTTCAGAACTGACCACAATTAAAAGTGGAGTATGATCAGACTCACTAGGATTAAGAGTGATTACTCTGCCAAAAGGAAACTGAGACCTCCATGATGGAGATTGAAAGCCCCGATCAAGCCTCTCTTTGGTAAAATTTATTAATAGGATTACTATAAGGTTATTAATGTAGCTCGAGGTCAAGGTTTTATGTTTCTCTAATGCAATCTTACTACTGTATAATGTACAATATAGTTTTAAAGAAAGTGGTTAGTTAACTCGAAGTCATAATGTTGTGATGATGATCATGATTAATAAGTCATATATCCCAACAAGAAAAATAGAGATTAGAGGCTGAAGATGATGACAAGTTTCAAATAAGAGAGCTGATAATTCGTCATGAAATGACTTAAAATGATCGATGATGGTTACAGTTTGAAAATATTATGTGATAATGATTTTTTTTAATCAATGAATTAACTTTATGGAAATAGCTTAGTGTAGCTGATTATAATCGAAGTGTAAAACATCCAGAATGCACTCTAGAGCATTATCAAACCAAAATGATATGTGACTATCCTTAAAAGCTAAACTACTTAGACGATGTGCTACTCCGTTACATGTTCTAGGACCAAAACTTATTTGCAAACCTATGATGGTGTGCATAGCTACCTTTATGTCATCAATAATTCTAGCATTAGCCAACAGTTCCTGACATGGATTAGCAATATCAGTAGTTGCTTCCAGGCAATCAGTTTCAACAACTATTGCTTGCACCTCAAAGACTTAAGCAAATTAATGCAATCCCTCTTTAGTGGGAAGAAGCTCTACTTGTTTGGTTGTAGCTACATGCATGTTGAATAAGCAGAGCAAATGCTGCCTTATACAGTCCATTGCCGTCACGAAGTACGTACCCCGCCCAGGCCGCCATTAGTCTGGTTTGGCGAAAAACTATCATCCACGTTTACCTCTACTAACTCTAAGAAGCCAGCTGATGTCTCTTCCTATTACTTGTTGTTGGTTTGTGCATTGGTTGTTTGGCCTTCCAGAATTCATCCAATCATGAAAAGTGAACTGCAAACAATGGCAATGGGAGTAACCATTCCAATAACTTATTGTTTTCATTCTTCCAAATTGCCCATAGTATCATTAATAGCTTTTCAAAGACATCTTGCTAGCTTGAGGTTAACAACATGATAAGCATCCATTCTTTAAAATTGTTGTTTGGCAGTAAGCTGTTATGCAACTCAAAAGAAGGTGATGAAAGTATAGTATGAGCAGTGTGACACTTACAGAAGATGTTAGCACCATTTTAGTATTGTTAGGGAAAATCAAGCAATTGGTGTCCCCTATGTAACCTTTTTTGAGCTGTGTTTGTACCCAATTTTGGTAAATCGGCCCATAAAATATTTGGCCGATAGATGAGGAAAATATGGTGCTTTTACAGATTATATCTCAATAAATTTCATATTTATGAGATTTTATTAGATATTAACTTTTGGAGAAGAAATGAGAAGGGAAGGAAATAATTAATGCAGAGACTTTATTGAGTTTGAAGGCGTTAGAGAGAATATTGCAGGTTTAAGAACAAATCAATATAATGGCGCCGCAAGAAGAATGCAATTATGGTGCGATTAAGAAATTTATTACGCCTAATTGTATTTTCTTTCCTAAATGTTATGTTTGTAATAGTATAATTAGGAGGCATTTAGCTCATTGTAGGAGGTTCTGCACCACACAAACAAATCAATATACAACTTTTACTCTCAAACTTTTCTCTTAGGTACTCTACCTTCAATTCAACTTTCATAATTTGTTTTTCATTTCTAGTTTTCTATTTCAATTCAGTACTTTATATTCAAGCACCTTACTTTCTTGTTCATTTATTTATATGCACTTTACTTTTCGCACTTAGGAGTAGTTCGTAACGTAGAATTATCATCCATTGATCTCTTTCAGCCAGTCCGGATTGGATTGATGCGATTCGCTGTTCACCCACACATCATCTCACAACGTTTTAACAACTGAATCCACTTCACCTTCGTCTTCACCGTGATTTGGATTTTGAGGCAAACATCTTTTGGCACGCCCAGTGGGATACGAATGTATTAGGTGTTTTCACAAATGAGTTTCTGCGAGCCGAATCTAAACGGATCAAGTTCAATATATGGTGTTAATGGGAGATACAGCTATGCTGCGTACAAAAGTTTTGTTGACTTCAATAACCACGCCGCATGGAATTTACAAACACCCAAAACACAACCCCAATATGGTTGCAGTTTTGATAAGGAGGTTGATTTTTCTCTAGATGGTAAGCCCAAATTTGATCTCGACATTGAGCCTATTAATGATATATATGAAGAAGATGAGCCAATTCATGGCTTTGATCTACTTAGAGGGCTGAAGCACCATCAAGAGGTTGATTATTTAAGTGAGGAGGTTGTACACTTTGACATGGTTGTCAATAATAAAGCCGACTTCGAAAAATCACAATTAGCTAAATTTGAAGTAGAAGCCGAAGTTGGTAATTCAAGTACATATGAAGAGGTTGAAAATTCGGCCTACATAATAGCCAGAGAACAAGAACCTACTACATGGGGTTTAAGTTTAATGCTTCACAGCCTCCAGAGGCTTGAACCAAAGGCCGAAAACAAAGAAGTTTCCAAGTTTGCGATAAAGCATCGTTGGCCGCCTCCATAACGGCCATAATATATATATATATATATATATATATTTTCTTTAGAATCTGCAAAAAAAGAAGACGACACAGGAAAGAGGCAAGAGAGTGTGCTTGGAAAGAATGCTTGTGTTTTAACCCATATACACAAGCAATATTCGTTATCGGCTTCATTTTGGCCGAGTGCCTAATTGTTTAAGGAGCTTCATTAAAGTTGCTAAGTATTTACTGGTGGTCATGAGATGTAAGTTTGGGTGGATTATGTGGTCTAGTAATTAAAGGGCCATTTAATTTAAATGACCAGAAAAGATGCATTTTCAGATTCTAATTATACCAATTTCCTCACCATATCATCAGTGAAGGTTTAAGGCCATGAAGACCAAATTTATATTTTTGGTTAGAAGCTTTAAATGGGTTGGGGCTTATATAGATGCTACAAACGATGCTCCTTCTATCATAATTCATTATGCATGACATCGGTTGAGAAGATTTTCAAGTTTAATTTGCATACATTTCCTTAACCACTCGGCGACTTTCGCCGAGGCTAAGGAAATGGGGGGGGCTATGTTTGTACCCAATTTTGGTAAATCGGCCCATACAATATTTGGTCGATAGATGAGGAAAATATGGTGCTTTTACAGATTATATCTCAATAAATTTCATATTTATGAGATTTTATTAGATATTAACTTTTGGAGAAGAAATGAGAAGGGAAGGAAATAACGGCGATAATTATTCTTTGGAATAATTAATGCAGAGACTTTATTGAGTTTGAAGGCGTTAGAGAGAATATTGCAGGTTTAAGAACAAATCAATATAATGGCGCCGCAAGAAGAATGCAATTATGGTGCGATTAAGAAATTTATTACGCCTAATTATATTTTCTTTCCTAAATGTTATATTTGTAATAGTATAAATATGAGGCATTTAGCTCATTGTAGGAGGTCCCGGACCAACACAACTCAAAATCAATACATCAAATTCTCTACAATATCAATCTTTTCATTCTTTCTCTAGCCTACTTTAATTTTTATCGCTTTCTTTACCTTCTGCACTTTATCTTTCCTGCAATTTACTCTTCAGTCTCTTTAAATTTCATGCAATTTAATTAATTCACATTTAGATTCTTGTTCTTTCACTTTTCGCACTTTACTTTCTGCAACCTACATCAAAAAATCATAAAGAAAAGCAACATCGGTGAAGACGCCGAAAGTCCTCGCAACAAAGGCAAGAGAACCTAGCGGCTGAGACGGTTCCTTCCTCGGCCCACAGTCACTTGAAAGAAGTCAGATCAAGCGCAAATCTTATCAAAACCTCGCTTGGCCATTGGCCGCGAGTTGGCACGCCTACGTATCAAGAAGGACAATTGGACTTTAAATCCCTCGGCTACTAATTTGAGCCGAGACGATTTTGAGGCAAACAAGCTGTTTAGGTAGTAAATCATTGTATCGTATGTTTTAACAATTTGTTAGGAGCCTAAAGCTCAAATATTCATTCTCATAAAATCAAATCAACTACGACATAAAAAAAAAGCAACTACTACTTAAAAAAAAAAAATCATTGTAATTAGGGGGTTTTAAATTCCTCCAAAATCAAAGTGGTAATAGGAATGTGCTACTATGGAAATCCAACAAGAGGGAACAATAACAAAAGAAAAATAAAGAGAAAAAGAAGTAAAAATGGGTCGGGCCTGACAAGTATAAAAAACGATTGTTTTAGGAAACTTTAGCCCACCCTTTGTTTGCATTCATCTCTTCCTCTGTCTCTAACAATTTTCCTTCCATTTCTCTCTCTGCAACTTACAAACCGAAAATGGCAACTCGCCCAGAATTCACCAATTCTCAAAAATTGATGATCTTTCCTATAAGCTAAGCCAAATTCTTGCAAAAGCTGACTCCAAAGTCAGTGGCCTCCTTCAAGAAAATGGTGAGGCTTCCCCTGAAGTTCTCCAAAAGCTTCGTCAAGCCCAGAGATCGATCAAAGATCTCATCTTGGAGTGCAAAAACCCCATTCCCAATGCTGAGAGCGTTCTACAAACCCTTTTGCATTTCTGGAAACTTTATCAGTCAGTTTCTGGAATCTTGAAGGTGACAACAACAATGATGACTCTTCTGGCGACCCTTCCCTGCGGCGGCATCGTCGGCACCGACGTCATCAGCTTCTAACCAGCCCAACTCGCTAAGGAAGCCAAGGAGCTTCTTGGTGATCTCACCCAGATTCTGACATCGATGGCCACAAAGAGAAAACAACAGGTTCAAGCTTGCACAGTATCATCTCAATAGTGACTATGGAACTCGGTTAATATTGCCTAATTGATCGAGCATCGTCCACCTCTTTAGTGGGAAGGAGCTCTACTTGTTTGGCTGTAGCTACATGTTGAATAGGCAGAGCAAATGTTGCCTAAATAGTCCATTGCCATCACGGAGTACCCCGCCTAGGTTGCCATAAGTCTTGTTTGGCAAAAAGCTGTCATCTACGTCTATCTCCACTGATTCTCAGAAGCCGGCTGTCATCTCTTCCTCTTGCTATCATTTTGTGCACTAACTGTTTGGCCTTCTAGAATTCATCCAGTCATGAAAAGTGAACTGAAAACAATGGCGATGGGAGTTTGGAATGTACCATTCCATAACTTATTGTTTTCGTTCTTCCAAATTGCCCATAGTATCATTAATAGCTTTTCAAAGACATCTTGCTGGAGGTTAACAACATGATCAAGCATCCATTCTTTGAAATTGATGTTTGGCAGTAAGCTGTTATGCATATCAAAAGGAGGTGATGAAAGTATAGTATGAGCAATGGGACACTTAGAAAAGGTGTCAACACCATTTTCAATAATGTCAGGGCAAATCAAGCAATTAGTGTTTCCTATGTAATCTTTTTTTTATCAATTTGGCTTTTTAGACAGTAAATCATTGTATCGTATGTTCTAACAATCCGTTAGGAGCCTAAAGCTCAAATATTCATACTTATAAAATCAAATCAACTACGACATAAAAAAAATAAAATCAATTCAACTACTACATAAAAAAAATTCATTGTAATTGGGGGAATTCGAGTTTCTCTAAAATCAAAGTCGTAATGGGAATGCGCTACTGCGGAAATCTAACAAGAGAGACCAATAACAAAAGAAAAATAAAGAGAAAAAGAAGTAAAAATGGGCCGGTGCTTTTTCGGCCTGACAAGTATAAAAAATGATTGTTTTAGGAAACTTTAGCCCAACCTTTGTTTTTCTTCGTCTTCTTCCTCCGTCTCTATCAATTTTCCCTCCATTTCTCTACCATTCAAAAACCAAAAATGGCAACTCGCCCAGAATTCACCAATTCTAAAAAAATTGATGATATTTCCTATAGGCTAAGCCACATTGTTGTAGAAGCTAATTCCAAAGTCAGTGACCTCCTTCAAAGAAAATGGTGCCACCTCTTCAACTTTCATCACACTCACGCCTGGAGGCGACAGCATGCCTGCAAGGCTAAGATAATTTTCATGTTCAAACTCCTTATTCCTTCGTAGATACTTGAGTAGTGATTGCCCATCTTCTAAAATGTCACCTCGTTCAAGTTCTCAGCTTCCAGTAAACCTAACTTTTTTGAATTGTAGGCTTTAATCTTCTCAAGTTGTGTGCTTGCCAAGTCCACCAGCACAGAAATATCAATATCCTCCTCCTCAAATAATTCAACTATAGACTGGATTAAAGATGTTAAATACTGTTGACACTTTTTTTCTGCTACCTCCCAGTTTTATCTCCTCCTTGTTGTCAGCCACCCTTTTTGTATAATCATCATTGTTAGGAATTACAGCCACACAATAAAAAAAAAGAATGAAACGTCTTTAGGGATGAACGCATTATGAAGATTGAATAGTCAAGCCTTTAGGGTCTCCACGACCTTCAATATCTCTTGATCAAGTTCATCATTGAACATGTGTAGATTGTTTCATGGAACTGGTAGGTACGGTTGAAAATAAACTGTTGGATCATAAGTGGAGTCTAAATTTCAAACCATAGAAAAGAAAGAACGAAAAAGTGGAGTCTAGGGATGGGCGTCTCATTACTCATTACTTTATATCTGGGAGTTTGATTGTATCAGTGTTTGCTTTATTGACATGATTGTTCTACCGGATTGTAGAGTTTTGAATGTTCTACCATTTTGTAGAGTAGACTGCGATCAACTTCTTAAACTAGCTAATACAGTGATTTCAGAAATAACGAAATAGATTATGGAATTGGAACTGGTGGAACTTGCGGGTACCGCAAGCGAGGTGGCAGAGGCATTTTGCGCATCTCTGTAAGAAACTGTAAGGTGCTACGTCCAACATAAACAGGATCTTGACGAGTCCCCGATCGTCGAACAAAACCAGGAGCAACAAACTGGTCTTCTAAAGTATTATGAGGACCACGATCTGCTACCTGGTTGACGTAGGTGTAGGCTTCGTTGGCTCTTTGTTCATCCTTGAAGAGGACGAGGTGAATGTGGATATCCAACCTCACTACAACAAACTGATGCGCTTGAAGATTGTCTCGTGTCGCCTCACCATTAGGCCTGATAGAAAAAAATAAAAATTAGTTTTTTAGCAAATGACATGGCCCTTTTTATATAAAGGCCTACATGATTATATAAAGGTTTAGGAAACACGAAAGTTTTCCATCCCCTTCACAAATTTGATTTCTTCTAATTCAACTTGACCTTCCATTCAACTGCTTTAAAATACTCGACTAGCACTTCCAAAGGCTCAGAATATTAGTCATGATAACTCCCATGATTTTCATGATGATCAACATCACCAAAACGAGTTGTATTCTTGTCTTTCTTCTCCATTATTGATTGATGCTACGTGAATACAATCAACTGTCTATGAAGACCATCACAAAATAAAAATCATTGTCTATGTAAACCTAGGAGTTTTAGTTCAATCTCAACTAGGAGTACTTTTATCACCTTTGTTTTTCTTTTTTCTTTTTCTTTAAAGGACATAAAACTAGGAGTTCAATCCATAAGAATTTGTAAACGAGACTATTAGATTACATTGGTGTTAACTTTTTTTTTTTTTTTGAGAAATTTTATATTTCAAAACGCTCTGTGATAAGAACTGTCGTGGCTCTTTGCAACTTTTCTGAGTGGAAATATTGCTTGTTTCGCCATGATGGTCTTCCAATACTCAGATTATTGAGAATGCTTATGGTTGAGCTGACCCGTTCTCTCAAAACTTTGAAGTGACAGAGACAAGAAAATCTTCAAGGACCTACATACGTCAATTTCCTCATCTCTGAAATCACCTCGAAATTGGGTCGTGAGTATTGCCTCATTGAATGAGCACCATTCACCTCCACATCCGACGGCAGAGGAGGCACATCAAATTCTGAACATACAAACTTTTAGTTTCCTCTAATATTTCAACTGAACAAATAAGACTTCACAATTCGAAACGGAACTGTTTGTATGGTAAGAAAAGTATAACACACGATCATGGTTCTAAGAGAGTGAGAGATTGATGTAGGGATTTGATATTGAGAACAACCATGAAAATGTGTTTAGAACGATGAGTATTGTGCGCCTTTGAACTGATGAAACTATTAATATCTAGCAAACTAAATTGTCACAACACAATTGAGCAAACTAAATTGATCAAGTCATTAAATTGTTTATTTAATCAATAAAAAAAACAGAACAAGGAATTCCAAGTATAGAATATGGTTAAGATGTTTATTTTGGCAGGACGAGTACAAGGAGAACCAAAGTAACTTCACTTTATCTTGTCCCATGAGAACTAGGAATCTTATATATACAATCTAGTTAGGATGAAGATGTAATATTTAGGGGGAGGAGGGCGAAATTTTTTTTTTTATCAAAGGGAACTTCATTAATAATGAAAAGATTACAACGGGTTGTGGAGCAATAATCTGTAACAGTACACCGACATGGCAACCATGACAGGATAATTGACCCAACTAGACTTCGCACTTGAAATCCATCCTGACAGACTGATGAAGCCAATAAGGCCCAGACTCCAAACAAAGCAAAGGCTGACTAATGTTTAACGCCTCTTTTGCTAACCGGTGGGCAACTTTATTGCCTTCCCGTTTCACAAAATGACAACTGCAAAAAGGAAAAGACTTGATTAAAGACTTAACTTCATCGATGATGTGACCTTCCAAACTTAAATCATCCGAATTATCATGCAAAGTATTGATGATAGAGAGAGCATCACCTTCAACCTCAAGGTTGGAGAAGCCCACATGCGCTGCAAACCGGAGTCCATGTAAAAGAGCTAAAGCTTCTACTGACCTGGGAGGAAGATTACCCAGTTGTGGAACTACAAGAGCACCCTTCAACCTCCCAAGGTGGTCCCTGAACACCACTCCCAGCCCACACACTCCTTTCTTCACATCACAAGCCCCATCAAAATTCATTTTCAGATTTCCCAATCTTGGCACGGCCCATGCAACATGATCTGGACACCCATTTATTTTGACATTGTTAATTGATCTTCCAACACTCATAAATTGAATCTGCCACTCACCAGCCAGTCTAGTGATGTCAATAGGCTCCAGCGTGTTTTCTCCACGTCTAGACAAATTTTGATTTTTCCACAGCCACCATGCAACATAGCAGAAATATGCAAATTCGTTTTTGGTTGTAGTGGCCGCAACATGGTGTACAAGGTCAGTAAAAGAAGGTTCCTGCCAGATTTTGTACACTCCACATAGGAATGTCTTCTTCCAAACCTTTTTTGCTCTCGGACACTCCCATAGTACGTGCAACACTGACTCCATCGGATCCCTACATTGCCAACAACAAGAATCTTCTAGAATCTTCCTACGCTTCAAACTGGCCGCACATGGTAAGAAATCATGCATTGCTCTCCACATAAACACCCTAATTTTATGCGGTGTATTAAGGCTCCATAGTCTCCCCCAAACATTCTTGCTTCCATTTGAACTAGAGCATGCATCCCGGTCATCTTTATCAGCTTGCATATTCTTTGCTACCCAGTATCCTGTCTTCACACTATATACCCCATTTTTGGTGTAATGCCAAACCAATTTGTCTGGGGTGCTTCTGAGACACAATGGCATGCTAAGAATCATCTCAGCTTCATGCTGTAGGAACCTATTACTGATCAAAGGGACATTCCAAGAGCCTGTATCAGTAAACAACGATTTGACCTTTTGCTCCCCAAAGAAACACACAGGACTCACCACCTTGAAATGAATTGGCGAAGGCAGCCATCTATCCGAGACAATACTCACCCTTTTCCCATCACCAATTCTCCACCTTGTTCCCCTGTCAAGCACCTGTCTTCCCCAAAGGAGACCCCGCCAAATAGCTGAAGGAGTGCAACCTAAACTGGCATTTAAAAACATGTATTCGGAAAATACTTAGCTTGGAGAAGTGAACTAACCAAAGAGTGCTTTCCCTAGAAAATCCGCCAAACCCTTTTTGCCAACATAGCTTGATTGAAAGCTTTTAGATCCCGAAAACCAAGTCCACCCTCTTCCTTCCTCCTACACAATTTATCCCAACTACACCAATGGATTCCTCTTGTGTCACCGCCTTTCCCCCACCAGAACCTACTTACTTTAGATTGGAATTTTTTGCAAACCCCCACAGGCAATTGGAAAACACTCATAGAATAAGTGGGAATAGCTTGAGCCACTGCTTTGATTAGCACAAGTTTACCCGCTTTTGAGAGGAACTTCCCTTGCCAACCCTGTAAATGAACATCCAATCTCTCATTCAGTTTCTTGAAAACATCTGTTTTATTTCTCCCAATTGTAGTTGGTAACCCCAAATACTTCTCATGAAAATCAACAACCGGGACATCAAGGATAGCTATCACAGCATTCTTCACATCTTCAGCAACGTTGGGTCCAAAAGAGAGAGCGGACTTTTGAAAATTAATACGTTGACCTGCAGCACTTTCATAAAGTAGAAGGCATTGTTTTAGTGCAACACATTCTTGTACCGATGCATTGACGAATAGAAGACTATCGTCTGTAAATAGTAGGTGAGAAATCGAAGGTGCTGTAGGCGCCACTCTAACTCCATTAATAAAAGCCATATCATCAGCATGTTGAAGTAGGCCAGACAAACCTTCTGATACACAGAGGAAAAGATAAGGAGATAATGGGTCTCCTTGCCGTATTCCTCTAGATGGTCTTAAGAAACCAACAGGTTGTCCTTTCCAAAGTATTGAGAAGGAGACAGAAACAACACACCTCATGATTAGATTTACCCACTCTTCCCCGAACCCTAGCTTCAGCATGACAGCTCTCAAAAAATTCCACTCTACTCGGTCATAAGCTTTACTTATGTCCAATTTGAGAACCATCTTGGGTGATCTCATATTCTGCTGTGTTCGGATGGTATGAACCGTTTCAAAAGCTGCAATCACATTATCTTGAATATTTTGACCCGGAACAAAAGCACTCTGAGTGCAGGAAATAATATCCGGTAGATGCTTCTTGAGCCTATTAGCAATGGTCTTCGATATAAGCTTGTATACAATGGAGCACAAGCTAATAGGTCTAAACTCGGTCACCAGCTTGGGATTGGAGCATTTCGGAATAAGAGAAATTAAAGTGTGGTTAAACTCGCCAAAATCGTTACCATCATTCAACACCCCTAGACAAAAATCACACACCGAATCGCCCACAACATGCCAATAAGTTTTAAAAAATAAGGCCGACATCCCATCGAAACCCGGTGATTTTTGAGCTGCCATATGCTTCAGGGAAAGTTCAACTTCCCATCTTTCAAATTTCCTCATCAAACTGGCATTGACCTCCGCAGAAACGCGCTGAGGGATTTTGTCAAGCACCAAATCCATATTGTTACAGCCCACCGTGGTATATAACTTCGTGAAGAAAGAGAGAAAAGCATTTTGTACTTCATGCAACTCCTCACACCACACACCATTCTCATCAGTTATGCCTACCACGTCCTTTTGCGTAAGCATGGAAGAATTTGGTGTTTTTGTCACCCTCCTGTAGCCAATCAATTCTGGACTTTTGCTTCCACATACTTTTCTCCATCTTGGCATACTTTTCCAGTTCTGTTTTAATCACAGCACGTTGTTTTCTATCATGATCACTTTGCACATCAATTAGAAACTACTGTAGAGGGGCTTTAAGTTCGGCAATTTTTCTAGGGACATGCTCGATGACCGTTTTATTCCAAAAAGATAACTCCTCGGCACATTTAGTGATTTTACCCAAGAGGTTGTTGTCCACCATAGATTGATTCTCCCACACCTCCTTCACAATATCCCCACACCTCTGCTCCTTAACCCAAAAATTCTCAAACATAAAACGTCTCTTTTCCCCCAACTTTCCTATGTAGACCAGTCCCTTCCAAATCAAAAACTAAAGGCAAGTGATCACTCGCTCCCACCTCCACATGGAACTCATGAGCTCGAGGGAATTCATCAGCAGCCATAGTATTCATAAATCCCCGATCCAGTCTTTCATGTACTGTTCCGTTACTCCACGTGAACATCGGACCGGAGAATTCCATCTCCTGCAAGGAACAACCCGAATGAAGTTATCCATTTGAACAGCTGGTCACAATCTGCCTCCACATTTCTCCTCACATTTAAGGATCTCATTGAAATCTCCAAACATGAACCATGCAACATGAGGATATAAATGTGAGAGACGTCGGGGCGCTTCCCATGAATGACGCCTCTCTCCAGTTTCCGGACTACCATAAAACCCAGTCAATCTCACCTGCTTGCCTTCAATCAGAGCTAACACATCAATGAAGCCTGTTGTAGCATCAATTACAGAAACATTCATATTATCCTTCCAAAAGAAAACCAGACCACCACCTTGCTTCCCAGTTCGTTCCACAGCTCTACAGTTAGCATAACCCAGTTTACTACATACCCTTTCCATCACTTGCTTCTTCTTCTTTGTCTCCATAAGGAATACAAAGTCAGGATCTTGGACCCTTAATAATTTCTTAAGAGCATTGAATGTGGACGGGTTCCCAAGCCCGCGCACATTCCAGCTGATCAGACTCATTGGTCGTGGTGGGTCCGAACCTCGGATCCCACCACTGTAGTCCCCAACGCAGGACTCGAAGCAGCAAATCTGTAAAGCAGAAAATGCAGAAATGCAGAAAATCTGTAATGTAAAGCAGAGAATGCAGAAATGCAGAAAAACTGTAATGCAGAAACGCAGAAATGCAGAACTGCAGCAAAACTGTAACATAAATGCAGCAATGCATTAATGCAGTAAAACAGAAATGCAGTAAAACTGTAACATAAATGTAGTAATGCAGTAAAGCAGAAATGCAGTAAAGCAGAGAATGCAGAATGTAGGAACTTGTTAAAGTCCCACATAGAAGAAAGTTTTAAGGTTTATAGCCTTTATAAGACTCCATCCTTCCAAACAAGTGGATGGATGACAAGTTAAGATGTGAGCTTTGGGGGCTTTGATGGGCTTTTCCTATTGGATTTCCCATAAAAATATACATATATATAAAAGTCAAAGATGGCCTTAGGCCTTAGGGCTCGGTTTGATTAAATTTATTTTTATTTTTTTTATCTAACACAGAAATGCAGCAAAAACTCAGTGCAAACTACAAATGTAGAAAATCATATACATGTACAATTATCGGTCCGGATCGGTTCTAATCGGTTCTGCAAATACTGAAACCGAGACCGAACCGGAAGACATTTTAATTGGTTCGGTTTAGCCCGAACTAAGGATTTCTATTTTCAAAACCGACCCGAATGGTCGGTTTCGGTCCGGATCGACTCGGTTTCTCGGTCTCTCGGGTCAAACCGCCCATCCCTAATTCAACCTGTGACTGCTGAGCTTTAAGAAATTCACTATGCCATCCATCATGGAATGAATGTGGTGAAAAGTACAATTTTTAATTTTACGAATAAAAGATTTTTAGTTTTTAGATACCTGGTTTCGATGACGCTGCCCATCACCACTCGCTTAATGTACAGTAATCAATGCGAAAAGCCCATCTAGTCGATTTCGCGTCCATGTTCATTTCCCCGGTATCTAAATAAATCTTTCCCAACTGAGGAAACACCCATCTCCATCTCCATCGGTGATCCTTTGTGTGTTGAGTGTGAAGGACTTACTGTAGCTAGGACAGTTGTGATGGCTGCACCAGGTTCAGTTCAGAAGGCCGAGGAAGAGTGGCAGGCTATTCTCTCCCCTGAACAGTTCAGGATTCTACGCCAGAAAGGGACAGAGTAATTCCTATTTCCTTCCCTTTCTGCTTTCTTCACTACAACATACTATATCATGGTTGATTTAGTCCATATCTTTAATGGGTTCTCTCCCTTTTGGTGTTTTATGATCACTCTGAATCATTGCAGTGAAGTTGTAAATGTTTTGTCTCTTTAATTTTGTGGTCTGTGTATTTGTGCCTTTAGACTATGCTTTTCTTATTTTTGTCTGAAAAGGGTAAAACCTTCAATTCAATGCATAGAATTTGCAACTGAATATTGCTTCTTAGTATATGTCACCCATAAAACTATACCATAAGGGATCAATTGGCAGAAGCCTATGATGGGTTTGTTATGTTTGGCGTTTAACTGGATAATTAACAGGTTTAGTTAACAACGTTATTAAGTTGTAGAAGTTAAAGTTTTGGCCTTTACATCTTTTAGAAGAAATTATAAAGTCTAATCTGTTGTTACCTACAAAGCCTAGCATTCTAATGATCAATTGGGTCAACCCTGTGATGGGTTTTCTCACTATGATCTGTAATTAGATCTTAGATTAAAGAGCTAATAATGCAATTAGCATATTAAAATGTCATCTAATTCTTTGATCATAATGTGAGGATTTTTAGTTTTGGGACATATGCATGAAAGGTGTTTGATAAAATGCACAGGCCAAAATTCACTGGGGAATATGACAAGGTTTTCGAAGAAGGGGTTTATACTTGTGCTGGTTGTGGAACACCACTTTACAAGTCTTCAACCAAGTTTAACTCTGGATGTGGTTGGCCTGCATTCTATGAGGGTTTGCCTGGAGCCATTAATCGTTCTGTAAGTTTCTGATGCTGCTAAAGATGGTGCTGTTTCTGTGATTGCATTTAATGCATTTTATTGAGGTTTAATTGAAACAAAACTACTGTGTTTCAGCCGGATCCGGATGGCAGGAGAACTGAGATTACCTGTGCAGCTTGTGGTGGTCACTTGGGACATGTTTTCAAATGGGAGGGGACCAAGGTGCCAACAGATGAACGCCACTGTGTCAACAGCGTTTCGATTAAGCTCGTTCCAGAAAATTCTGCGTCATGAATTGAAGTCTTCTGGGCTATCATCATTTCAGCTGCATTTGTACTCTTGAATCTTAGTGTAGTGTTTTGTGTTCTATGATGACCAAGGTTGGCAGCGATTGTTAGAGTGACGAATGATGTATGGTTATAAGTTTCGAGTACGTGCCAATAAAAGCTCGTAGTTTTAGTTTCCTGTTTCATGGCTTGGTTTGATTCATGGCCGGCCATTCCTACCATGCAAGGTGTGTTTGTTTATCCATCAGAGTACCTCTCTATTAAGTAGAGAAACAGAAGTAGGCCGCTTGCTCGATCATCCAACTGCAAGACCAAACAACTTAAGAAGTGTACCAACAGTAGTAGTACGAGTTCCCATCCCTTGTTTCACCTTCAACTCACGGTTGATCCATGTTGTACTTTTGAAAGACAAGGCCAATATTTGGTTATTATTCATCGGCGGTATTGATGGCTTGCTTGATTACCACTCCTCTTGTCAGTATTGCTGAGGAGAAGCACATTTAATCTGCAGAGTGTGCCATTTACGTTATCTTCCCCATCTTTCCGAGCACACAAGAAGAAGATATTTTCTTTTGGCTTCCATCAAAAAGCTTCATTTTTATTCAGGACTTCACAACCTTAGCATTTAACCTCCACTACTGCAAAAACACTAGAAATCAGTGCAAGGATAGGCATACTTTTGATAGGTCAACTTTTTCATTTGACAATGTGTCAAAAACTCTAGCAGTAGCAGATGAGATCAATCACATAGATATGTTGCTTTCACAAAAGAAGAACCAATAATCACATCCAAAAGTGGTATAATGAAACATTTAGCTGCAGATAGAAGAAACTAATTATTTTCTTGTTAGAGCAGTAAAAGACTGGCAGTATTTTAATGCTAAGAATTTACTAATCACCCAAACAAGACAACTATAAGCAGATTATGAAGGTGTTTGATCGGGCTATCATTACATCTTAATATTGTTCAGATGTAAATGCTTGAACAAAAAAACAAATGATTGCCAAAATCAAATGCAAGCAATTATTCACTCAGCTATGAATGTAAATTCAAATGCAAATTAGATAACAGGAAATTAATAAATCTATCAAAGGATTCAACAACACTTACACAGATTTAGAGCGCAGTAGCACCAACTAGTTTTCCGAGTATGGTACTGGTACATGTAGAAAATTTCCTCTTATGATCCCGCTTGCCAGTGTATTCAAGGTGGCGAATAGTGAGCATACAGTACTCTTATGTCCAAAGATTCGAAGTTAATTTCATATTCAAATGTTATGAGAATAACATTCCCCTTGTTTCTGCCATGAAATGCAATCTCCTCAAACTGAGGCAGAGACATATGTTGAGAGCCAGGAATAGTTTCCGTTGTGAATAGGTAGAAGAATTTATGCAAAACAAGGCCAATTTTTTGACCCCCTAGATGGACAAATTGATAATAAAGTGGAGTGGAAGTGTTGGGATCATCACTCAAAAAGCTACAAAGCAAATCTGGGACCTGTGGCAATTGCAGAGGTTGGTTCAGGGCTTGCAACGAGAAATGAGGAAGACCTTTATGGGGTGATTATGTGCTACGGGATTAAAGGTGAACATTAGACAATTGTTATTATTACCATGCTTATGCTCGAGAGCGAAAGGGTAACATCACTAACATGCAAGTAAGAAAGGGAATACGCAGATTCCCAAAGATGGTGGGGTTGATGACCGTGCTTTCTCCGGTTGGGTGACATCAATGGTTGAGATTACTTAGTAAGTGATGAGTCACTTACACCGCCGGTGTATAAAAGAATTTTCGCAATACAAGTGATGTCAAATTGGCTTAAAAACATCTTCAAAAGGTGATTCGTAGAATGACCCGTTTGGATTGTGGACCTATAAGAGTTAACTATTAATGTTGATTAATCACAAACAATCTAAACGAACAAGTCAAGGAGATGGTGCAGTGGACATTGATTAGTGGTCGATTACTTAATTGAACTATAGACTTTTCTTGTGTTGAAATTATCAAAGAAAAGACTTATTGTGGAGCGTAGAAGAGAAAAAGAAAGAATCATGACCTGGTCATTGAAAAGTTGTACGACATTTTAATCAATTATATCAGAAATGTATTTTTTTTATACTAATTCCATTTAATCTCCCTAACCTTTATACAATTATACCTTAGGGTTTTTGATCCAAAACACTAAAATTAATCAAAATTATCCCACTTTGCCCCAACAATAGATTTTTATTCCCATATTTAAACTAAAATGACTATTCTGCCCTCAACCTGATTAAACAACTACTATCATGCCACTCAACATCGATCTCTCTCTCCTCCCTCTCTCTCTTTCTGCAAAATCACGACTTCTTCTTCTCTCTCTCTCGCCGTCCCTGTTAGCTCATGCGACACTCATGGACTGCAGTTTCCGAGCTCGAACTGTCTTCTTCTCAAACTTGGGTCTCAAACCTGAACGAAATCATATTCGGACCATCATACACTCCTCACTATACTTGTCCAGTTTCCGCTTCAAAGATAAACGCGCCGCCATGGTCACCGGAGGCTTATCTTCAATTTCGTTTCTCCATTTGATTTTGCTATCGACACCGAGAGAGGCTTCTCCTCACTCGATTCGATGTTGCAGTGAGCGTTGGGTCACTCCGATCCCGATCAATTGAGAAGATTCTGCTGTCGACATCGACGGAGGCTTCTCCTTGCTCGTTTCGATGTTGCATTGAGCTTTGGGTCGCTCTGATCCAGATCAATTGGAAAAAGCAGCGAAAGAGGTGCAGGGATTGAACCCTTCCGACATGAACAAGCAGCGACTCGAGATAAAGCAGCTCATGGAGGAGCTCAAAACATCGTCCGCCGAAGATGAGGAGATTACTGCACATTTACAGGTGGGCCCGACCAGCTAAATCGGTTCCAGCTCTCTCTCTCTCTCTCTATATATATATATATGTATATGTATATTTTTTTTTGGGGAAAAAAAGCTCTATATATATTTGTTATAAATTTGATTGAAGTAACAAAACTCTAGTAGCTATTTCAATTTAAGCTGCATTGCTTTCTATTTTTTTGGTTTTACTGCCCCTACCTTTATTGCCTCCCAATAAACTTTTATGCTACATTTACTTACTTGGAATGGAGACTAATCATGAATCGGAGACAACTGGAATAGGAGAAGAAAGCAATCAGTATTGATCCCGGAGGAGTTGATTCATAAACTCATCTCTCCCCTACATAATCAAATTCCTGAGTATTCAGGAATCGATTTCTTATAAAGAGGTGAGACCTACATCCATTCCGATTCATTCATGTGTTAGTAAACGCATGAATATTTTTATCCGGAATCATTCCGATTCCTTTATGTGTTAGTAAACGCATGAATACTTTTACCCCGTAATCATTCCCTCCCATTCCAAGTAAGTAAACATGCCCTTATTGTCCTCTAATAAAACAATTTGAATTGATGCAATCTCCTCATTTTCGATCTTAATCAAATTTTTATTTGTCCAATTTTAGAGAAATTAGTCTCCATTCTCCCTTATAAATCTTTATTGTCCCCCAATAAAATAAACTTTTATTGAGGGGCAATATAAGTTTATTGGGGGTAATAAATATTTATAAAGGGGCAATAAAAATCTCCGGTGACTTATAAGATCTTCATCGACCTCTTTGGGGCCTCCGGTAAGGTTTTCAGAAAAATTTGGCAGCCTATGACCGGACTCTGGCGAAGTCTCCTATGGGTTCTCTCTCTTCCACACACACACACACACACTCTCTCTCTCTCTCTCTCTCTCTCTCTCTCTCTCTCTATAACAAAGGAGTGAGAACATAATAGTCTAAAAAAAAAACAAAAAACATAATTGGGTATTAGGGAAGGCCTTATTAGAGTTTTTATGGGTAAGTGGGAAAAAAGAAAGTGAGTGGTGTAAAAGAGAAAAAAGTCCCAAAAAATAAAAAAATAATAATAATTCAACCCCTCCAGAAAACAGCAAATAAACCAAGGGTGCGGCTATTGCCACCCTACAATTTTCTTAGTTCACCCTACAGACATTTGAATTATTGAAAGACTATATTACTCAACTGCAAAATGACTAATAAGTACACTAATTTTCTAAAATACAAATCTGTAGGGAAAATGAAATACACAACTAATTAATTACATACAAAGACTACTTAATTTCTCATTAGATAACATCAATCTTCAACTTCTCCACCCAAATTAAAATTTATTACTATTTTTTTGTCTTTTTGTTGCCTCCTTGGCATTAATTCGTTATTCAGTTCACAAAATTATTAGTGTTAATTTCATCAAAATTTTTGCAATACCCTTTGTGAACACTGAAAATATAAATTTAAAACACAAAAAAACAAAAATCAATCCCTTCTTCATTGCTCATAGTTGTTAACTTGCTAATCTTTTGACATGGGTTGAAATAGACGAATATTGAAACTGAAAGAAAAAATTTAAAAAAAAAAAAGGAAGTAAATCAGATTATGATTTCATTAGGAAACTTTAATATATTTTAGTTTTTTTGTATTGGTATAAATTAAATGAGAGATTTTCGTTAATTAATTAATTTATTTAGATATGTCATATAAGGATATTTCCGGAAACAGAAATGGGTTAGATAAGTAAACTTAACAATTAAAATTAATATGTTGGGTGTAATGAGCATGTAGGGTGAACAAAGAAAATGGTAGGGTGGCAATAGCCGCACCCATAAACCAATAAACAAATATTCTAGGTACTGTTGGAAGAGTTATAGAATAAACCAATGAGTGTTTCTATTAAGACCTCCAAATCTGCTCACTTGACCTCACTCTATTATCAATTATTAAATGACATATATAACCTAATATAAAATGACTATTAAGGACAATAATTATACCAAAAAAATATTATATTTATTTTATGTAGACTTTCCAATTCAATAATATTATATTGTATTCTTTATTATTTTCCTTATTTTCATTTTCCAATTTCACTACATACTCATTAAAGTTTTCATATATATTTAATAAGAAATAAAAATATGAGTAAGCTCATGTGATAGAAAAATCTATGTTATATATGTTAAACGCATATTGGTGAGGGAAAACAAAATAAATCCTATTATGATTTTTGACCTAAATCTAAGTTTATCCATTATATTTGCTATAAATAAAAAAAGAAGAAGAAAAAAGAGCTAGCAATTAAAAAAAAACTAAAAAATATTTAAATAATTAATCATGAGGTACAAAAAAAAGAGAGAAAAAATAAACATTAAAAAAATGATTTCTTCAAATTTTTTTTTTTGCACTGCTAAAATAGAAAAAAAAATTAAAAAAAAAACACAGAATAGTTCATGTTATTTTCTTATGAATTAGAAATTAATTCTTGAAACTCAATACCTTTGTGTTTGATTTTTGTTTTTTATTGGAAAAAAGATTTATGCATGTTGTTTGATTAAGAAATGTATATGCAGTCATGAGTTCGAGTCACCATGGGGGCAGGAGTGAAACTCTTTGATCCTCTTTTTAAAAAAGAAAAGAAAAAAAAGAAATATATATGCAGTTAAGATTTATAGAGTAATTAAATCATTGAAATGACTAAGTTTTTTTGTTTTAAAGATAACAATTTGTTTGCAAATTATATGAGTGAGGTTATTTGAGGAACTTTAGTGAGGTGAGTAAATTTAGTATTTGGAAATGTGTAAAAAACATAGAGGTCAAATGAGTAAATTTGAAGGTTCCAATAGCAAAACTCTAAACCAATAAAGCAGATTACCTTAGGACGCGGTTGGATTGGGTGATTTCAATATGGAGATTTGGATTTCAGCCTTCCAGATCCAATAGTCCCCACCATCTTAATTTGGACGTAAACAACTGGGCAATTGTAGGACGAATCTTCCACAAGATATTGATGAATTCTTGGTTAGAAAAAGCCTTCTCGATCCAATAGTCCCCACCATCTTAATTTGGATGTAAACAACTGGGAAATTGTAGGAAAAATCTTCCACAAGATATTGATTAATTCTTGGTCAAAAAAAGCTGACCGAGACACTTGGCAATAATACAATTTTTATTTTTACAATTAAGCTTCTTAACACACTCTCGTTCCACCATTTTTTCTGTGTACCTTTCTCGATCAGCAAGTGGGGGACCGTTTTGGCTCTTATAAATACAGCCGAGAGACTTTATAGTCTTCACAAGCATTTCAAGTTCTTTCATTATTCTCAACTGTGCTGAAAGGTGATCACTCCAATTTTCTCTAAATTTTCATTTTCAGGTACTGGCTTTCTTGTTCCCTTTCTCCTTTTTTTGTTTGTTTAGTTTCTCCTACTTTTTATGCGTCTATGCAGGGAAATTCTAGTGTAGTGGTGGGTATCTCATACCTGCATTTACAAAAGTGAGAACAAATTTTGTTGTCAAAGTTGTAATTTGAGTCCTACTTTGTGTAATCTTAGTTCTAATAATGGTAATTACATCTCTTACGACATTTTACAAGTTTTTGAACAAATTCGTTGTCAATGTTGTAATCTTAGTTCTAATATTGGTAATTACACCTCTTACGACATTTTTACAAGCTTTTGAACAAATTCGTTGTCAATGTTGTAATTTTTGTTTAACTATATGTAAATAGTGTAAATGAATATGGTAACTTTTGTTCTCAATGTTGTAATTTTGGTTCAAATACTTGTAAATTTTTGTTCAAATAGTTGTAAATGAGGGTATCTCATACCCACCAGTAGCTTGTCTCGTCTATGCATATGGTTTTTATATTTTCTCAACTTATTGCTTTTGGGATTTCAGTGACAGTTTGACAGATAATGGGTGGAAAGAGAGAGTTAATCCGCAGGTCGTGGATGTCACTTAAGGACCTTTGCAGGCGTGAAGCAGACTGGAACTCATATAAGGTCGCTTGCGAGGAAGATGCAGATTTGAAATCCTTTGACGCCGACGTCCAAAGCCGAACCACAAAGGTTATCAGCACCCTTCAGAATGGAGGTGTTTCAACTGATTATGTGAGTGATGCCATAGCATATGTGACAGAATTTAACAAGCAGACTGTGGACGCAATCAGGGTGTGCAGAGAAGATATAACGAGTGGTGCGTGGAAGAATAAGAAGAAGAAGATTAAGAGTGAAGAAAGCTTTAAGGTGGTGGTGGAGGAGTACGTCGACAACAGCCAGGAGATGCTGGATTTCTGCTCTGTATTGGACAAGTTCCTGAAATCGGCTCGCAACAACCATTTTGAGATTGAACAAGTAATTCAACAGTGCGAGATGGAGACTGATCTCGAGGGAGGAAATAAGTACGTGAGGATTTCGAGGAAATTGAAGAGTCTCAAGGCTAGTGCACACCATTACGATTCTGCAAACAGATTATTAGAAAAGATTCAAAGCTTGCAGGCCAAGAATCAAGGGCTGATCGATAAACTGAAAATTGAATATGAGAAGTTGGCAAACAAGCGGAAGAGCGTTCGCGCTTGGAAGAAGGCGGTGAATATGATATTCATCACCACAGTGGCTGCCCAAGTTATTTCTGCAGTCGCGTTGCTAGCTATGGTTAATCCAGCTGCTTCTGCAGCTATTGCTGTTACCATTGCCCCAGTAATTGGTGGACATCATTGGGCTCTTGGTTTGCTGGCAGAATATGAAAAAAGTTTGAATGATGACAAAGTGATACTGCAAACAATGCATGATGCAAGTGTGTTTTGCATCAAGGAGTTGGGTGACGTAAAGTTTCTCATCGATAAGGTTGTAAATGAGATCGATGCTGTCTTGTTTCACGATTGTCATGCTGATTCTGCCATGGAGGAGGGACAAGTGGAAAACGCTATCAAGAATATTAAGAGTAAGCTGGACATGTTTCTCAAGAAAATTGAGATATTGGAGGAAAAAGGAGAGACTTGCAGCTCTGAGGTATTGAAATCAAGGGATAAGGTTGTGAGGAGCATGAAAGCATAGATAGCAGGCAGCTCTGGCTGGTATGAAAAAATGCTTTTGATATTTTGGTAATAAAACTGGAGAAGCTTTTCCATCATGCATGGTCAAACTTTTAAGATTGTATGATCGATAATACGGACTGGTGAAATGAATTCATATATATATATATATTTTATTCTATGTTTTTATATATGTATATTGGCCAAGTAGTGAAGTGCGGTATGCCTGTATCTAGACTGCGAGAGTTCTGTCTTTTTTGGTTTTTAAAGCTTTAAACAGTGAATAAGTCATCGACAAAATGTGGATCTCTTTCTAAATTAGTAAATTTCAATATGTTCTTTATTTATGGGTGTTCATCGGCCATGATTGACTTTGCCATTTTTATTTTATTTCTAGAAGTTTTTTTTTTTTTGGAAAATCATCCAAAAAGTACATGATTTTTGGCTCATTCTAAACTTTGATACCTCAAGTTTCAAATAGATCAGAATGGTAAATTCGTCGATTTAAGTATTCTATAATAGAAACAAGGGATATCCAACAGTCGGATTCCCGTAAATCGACAACCGAAACTCCACACTTTGGAAAATCACAATCAATACCAAACTTCCTCCGATTTCCACTAAAGTCATCTCTACAAGTACTACACGCTACAATCAACCAAACTAACCAAATTAGGAGGCCAGAATCAGCCCCCATGCGCCATCAACATTGCCAATTTCTTCCTCTCATCAAGCCCAGCAAATTCCATAACTACAACAAAGTGACCCCGACCCAACAATAGTACTCGGAGCTGTTAGCCCAGTTACGAAGGCTGTCAGTTGCCATATTTTGAAGGGTAGTTTCATCCTTTCACCATTCTTGTTCTCCAAAGTTTCTAAGTAGATCCAGAAACCATATTTGCAGCAAAGCCCAATGTGATTTCAGAAAACCCAGTCAAGGCAGAGTAAAATAGAAAGCAACTTTGTATGTATTTGTGGCAATCGTAATTTATAGACTCAAATCGGAGAAGAAGACGAAAGGCTCAAAAAGATTGGATTTTGATTCCAATATCTGAAACCCAATACGTCACCGCCACCACCCACTTTGATTCTTTTCAAAGCCAAATCATTCATCATAACCAAACCCAAATTCAAAATTAAAATCCAGTTCCATGAGGAACCCATTTCCAAGAGTCCCTTTAAATCAAGGGGGACCATGTTCTCAACTCACAATTAGAGTTGAAATTTAATTAACCAGTGAAGGCTGGAGAAAAGGGTGTATAGTTTTACACTAGCAATGGTACCCGCGCTTTGCTGCGGGATTTGTTGTTGCTAACAATTTACAATAATGTATGATAAAACTGAATAAGACTTGTTTTTTTATCAAAGTGATAAAACACCATATATCACACATTTAATAGGAATAGTGCAGCAAACAGTAATGCTAAATGTAAGAGACAGTTTCCTGCCTCCAAAATTGTTTTGAGTTTACAAAGCCTTTAGCCTGATTCTTCTTTAGAAGAGTTGCTAACATTACCAATATCTTCCACTTCAGCAACCCTGGACTCCTTCACCTCAAGCCTTCCCTAATCTCATCCAGCTTTCCTGCCATAAGTCTCACATGCTGTTTCAAACTCAATATCTGTGCTTCCAAGGAATTCGAAAAAGTTTGTCCAATGTTTTCAAAACTCAACACCCTTAACTGAATTTTCACCTCGTAATATAGGTTTTTTCCCACTCCCCAAATTTTTGAACCTCTGCATGAGTACACATGATTCAGTTAACAATAGCCATAGAGCAAACTTCCCCAAAAATTGAACGAAATTTTGAACCAAAGAATTTGACCCCTCCAGGAGTTATATAAGAAGTCATAAATAGCTTTTGCATGAAACCAACATTTCTACAAATAGATGAGCATATAGATACACTAAGAATCGCAAAATAGCAAGAACAACAATCAAGCTCTATGCTCCGGAGAATTCAACACACCCAATAACAAAGAACAAAACTTCATGCAGACAAACAGATCAAATAGTGTACATAATTACATAGCCATATTAATAAGAAATGGCCAACAATTAGATCAAGAACTGATCTTTCAATGCAAACATTGACACCCACATTGAAACAGATCGATCAAATGGCACAAACAAATCAAACAAAATACTATGTTCACACTAACAATACTTCAATTCACAACACATAACCAAATTGAGAGTGGAATACCTTCAATGGCATCCCTGAGGGGTCTTGAAATGGAGCCCAATATCCTTCCAGAATCGGTTGCCTCTCTTTCCAAGTATATATGCTTAAATTTCTTCCCTTACGTCTTCTGCAGGTGCTCACAATCTGAAGATCCCCCATAAGATGGACCTCTGGAAAGCCAGATTAAGAAAACATGAAAATTAAATAAAGAAGATGGAAGCAGAGTTTTTTTTTTTTTTTGTATTGTTTTTCATCTTAAATGCATTAGAGATGTTATATTATTGACCAAAGTTGCCATCCATGTGACACATTTCTTTGTTTGGATAGAAATAGAACCGGTCAAGTAATGCAATTCTGAATAGTTGATTGTAAAAGCCTCAAATCCCTTCTTACCTGATTTACATGCATACACATATACAAAATTAAAAAAAAAAATTTAAAAAACTTAAGCTTAGCAACCTAAAATTATCCAATTGCTGCTATTTGGATTACTTATTGTATATTGAAATCTTTTCCTTTTTTGTGTTCCATCAAATTTCTCAGCTACCAAACAACAGAGTAATAACCTTAGAAGTTAGAATTAATAGGCAAGGTGTGAAAAAAAAATCAAAATTAAAATTAAAATTAAAATTCTCCTCATCTTATATCTGAAAATGGTTATGCGAACTACAAAGATAGCTAAGTTTGAAATCTAACTGATTCTTTTACAGTTTGGCAAATCATGGCCATTTGCTCGGAGATACTCAATTTCGCAAAAGGCCTTCCCCTAACTGCTCTCTCACCTTTTAATTTCGACTTGTTTGGCACTGGATGCCTTTAACTCTTTAGTCTTTCACTGTTTTCTTAACTTTTGTTAGTCTTTTAGAAGAGATTGTATCTAGTTGTTTTAGACTTGTTTGTCCTCTTCACTTCTCAATTTTCCATGCAAAATTCTACTAAATAATTCACAATCATAAACAGGGTGGCAGCTATCTGTAACATTCCATTGCCTACTACTCCTTGTTCAGATAAACTGATTTGGCACTATACAAAAGAGGGAGTTTATACGGTGAAGAGTGGTTACCAGCTTGCTCAGAATTTGAGGGTTAGAGGTGATGGTCAGGAGGGAAGCTCTTCTAATCATTTAGATTTGGTTTGGTAGGTTGTGTGGAAATTAAAAATCCCTGAAGGAGTAAGAGTATTTATTTGGAGAGTGCTTCATGAAATCTTGCCAACAACATTTTCACTCCATCATCGACATCTTCTTGCTTCTTCAGTTTGTTCTAGGTGCCAGGGAGAGGAGGAGACTATTCTACATGCCCTTTGGTCTTGTCCAAAGGCTAAGGAGGTTTGGAAGACTACTCCTTTCAAGAGTGCAGTGGGTAGTGGACAGTTTGGGACCTTCACAGACCTGTTTCAATATGCAGCATGCATCAATTCTTACTTTACATGAATTGGGTTTAGTGGTGCTAATATGTAGAAGGATTTGGCAGGCTCGAAATGATGTGATTTTCAACTACAAGCTGGTCAATCCTCACTTTCTGTATGCTCAAGTTCTACAATTGCAACAACAATTTTTGGAGCAACGTCTCCAAGCTTGCTACCCTGCTAATAGAACTACTGCTCAGGTTAGATGGACTTGACCTTCTTTTCCTTTTCAGAAACTGAATGTGGATGGTGCTGTGGACGATGTACTTGGCTTAAGAGGATTAGGTGCAGTCCTCCATAATGAAATAGTGATTTAATGATTGCGGTTTCAAAAGGGATAAGGGGTGGTTTTTCTGTCAAAGCTACAGAACTATATGCAGCAGTCTTGGGCATTCAGACTATTATCCAAGCAGGTTTTCAATCGACACAATTAATTCTGGAAATGAATGCTTTGGGAGTGATTAATGATTTGAACACAACAGATTCTGTTTGGTTGGTTGAAGGCTATTTGGTTGATGAAGTGCGAAATCTCTTCCACTTATTCTCTTCAGTTATATGTACATATATCTCTAGGAGATGTAATCAGACAACACATACTTTAGCTAAAAATGCGTTTTTATTTCCTGCATTTCAAGTTTGGGTTGAGGAGGAGCCACAATGGCTCTCCCGTGTACTTATTTCTGATGTAACTATCTAAATTGCTCAGTCCCTTGGCGTCTAACTGTTGATTGGGTTAGTTGTTGTACCATTCTCTCCTCTATGCAGATTCGATTTTCACATATTTATCGAGAAGGGAATCAAGTGGCTGACTGCTTAGCTAACTATGGGGTGGATAATGAGAGGTATTATTGGTGGGACTCTTGCCCCTCCTTGTGCTTCGGTAGCCTTTGTTCATTATCTGCAAGGTTTACCGAATTTCCGTATTAGCTAATTATGTGGTGCTTGATAGACTTCATGAAAAGGTGTACTTGGGTTATGGTGGTTTTTACTGCATGATTGCTGATGACCTATAGGCGTGTTCCATATATGTGGTTGCCGCGTGGTCACATATTTATATTATGCATGGTTACTGCATGTCCTTCTTCTATCCTTCAGTTTGTAACTACTGCTTAGTGCTCACTTTGAGTACTTTACTTCATTTTATTCTCAGAGAGGTTTTGGTTCATGTCCCCTCTCTCTTCTTGTGTTTTCTTTTCTTTTATTAATATCATAAAATACAGGGATGAGCGGTGGGTTCCCGGTTGCGATGACTCCCTTTCTTTCAAGATTGTGGGTGGGTGCCAGTCACCCCAAATCGGCTATCGCAGAGAAACTAATATCGCCTAATCCTCTATTTAATTTAAAAAAAAATATTTATATATATATATATAATAAAAAAAAAAAACTAAAAATCTGTATGCAATTCTTATTTCTCACGCGGCAAAGTTTCCCTCCAAAAAAAAAAAAAAAACAAAAGGAAAGAACACCACTCCACCTCTTGATACCGGTGTTAAGCTCAGCTCTTTCGTTGGACTTGGTTTTAGTGCTGCTACCAATGAGTACAAGGTACTTAACACTAGCTGTTCGCGTCGGGCGCAGATGTACACCATTGGAACAGGAGTGTGGAGAGACATTGGAAAGCCTCCTTATGGCGCTGTGCGATCACCATTCAATGCTTTTCTACATGGAGCTCTTCATTGGGCTACGCAGCATTGGACTGGTGATGAATTTATGCATTCATTCAACTTCGAAACAGAAAAGTTTGAAACAATACCCCCACCTAGCCACTTTGCCCCAAAAGATAAACTTAAAGAGTGGTTGACCTTGGGAGTGTTAGAAGGTTGTCTCCTGTTATGTGTGTTTGATGATGATTCTAGCAAATTTGAAATGTGGATTATGAGAGATTATGGTGTCCAAGACTCTTGGACGAAGATTTTTGTTATTGAAAACTTGTACCCAAGAAGATATCAACCTGAAGAGTATGGACCAATTATGTTTTTGAGTAATGGTGAAATTCTAATGTCCTATGGTGTTGGTGCTGTGGTTTGTTATAACCCAGAAACAAAGAGTTTCAGGAAAACTAGTATTGCTCCGACTGAGTCAGAATTTGTTGCAGTTGCCTACAGTCCATCATTTGTTTCACTCTACGATATTGCAAAAGGAGAGGAGGTGGAAAGGTACAAAAGCATACATTACAAACATGCATAAGTTTTACTACAATTCTCTGTTATACATAATAATTGTGTTGATTCCTAAGTTTTCTACAGTATAAACCAAGTAGTAGTAGTCAACTTATTGTTGCGTTTCTTCCAACTTCCAACATATTATAGGAATACTGATAACAGTTCTTGCAGAACTTTGTGGGACTCAACAAAACATAAATACTCTGTCAATGATTAATAAGTTATCAACAAGGTTTTCAGGCTCCTTCACACGAGCTTACAAAAGACTGGACAAGATAAATAAGTATGATTTATTAGTACAAATATCTAGATATTTCTTAAAAGTTGCTTGTCACTTGTTGGTGTAGATGATTAGCCAAACCTAAAACTTCTGTCAAATATTGGGTTTTATTCAGTTTTCATTTTTTACATTAAAGATGAGTTCTTCCCATGACGATAAGATAGTAACAGATTTTCTTTGGTTAAATATGAGAACAGCTTACTCTTTATTAGTACAGTATCTTTCTGTGCAAGTGAGTTTTGCTGAACTACAGGACATTACATAAATAACCTGACTTTGGTAATACTATGGTAATACTCGAACACTTCTTGAAGTGGGACTCAAGAATTTTGACTCAGTGACACCTCAGGCTGCAATTGTGATAGATTCTGAGTTTGTACAAGGTACAACTCATTTTATCATGCTTACTAGTAACTACTATATCATATGATATGCAGGATAAGAAACAATGAGAATTTCAACAAGCTGTTTAGTGAAGGGAGTAGTAGTGCTGCTGGTTCTGGAACGTCAGCTCACCAGTGCACAAATCTAAACCCAGGCTCTTGCCCACCTGGTGTTGAAGAGGCTCTCCCTAAACCTATTATTACAACTTCCTCTGCAACTGTAAGCTGTCTAATTTATTTTCTTGTGCCAGTGTTTGGTTGGGAGTGTTTTCCTGAAAGTATCTGATTAATTATTGTTGTTACCATCTCCTTTTGCTGAATGATATTTTTTCGCATCATTTCCCTAGAGCAATGAGCAAGTGGATTTTGCTCTGAGGATTGGGAGTAAGTGCGCTATATGTGGTGGGCAATTGGGTTATGTTTTCAGAGGAAAAGGGTTCGCAATGTGTCAAAAATGTTTTGATGCTAGTTCCTCTTGAGAAATCTTCAGTTCCTTTTTGTAAGGCAGCAAAAGGCTTCTTTTTGGTACTTACATCCCTCACTGTAACTCTATCTCTACAGAGCTGGTGATGATGAACTTTTGTTGTGTTTAGATTTATTATTTTGCAAGTACTTGTTGACTATGCATTTCCCTATTTTACAAGTCCTTTAGCTAAAATATTCCAATGGCTTCATTTACATGAACATTAAGTGTATTATAAAGTTTATGATCCTGAACTGTACTCTAAAGTATTATGCAAAAGTTTACAAGTCTTTGCGACCTTTTTGTTGTGCTTCTTGGGTTATTTCCTTAATACTAAATGTGGCTATTTTTATTTCAGCCTACTATAATTTCAATATGGCATTGAATTGAAGGTCTTATAGCAATGTTATTGGGTACTGTTGAATCAATGTTGTTGCTCTGAAATGCATCCTTCTAATAGGAAATTGTCATTATTGGTAATGGATCTTATTGCCTGCTGGGGGTTTGATTGGAATTGTAGTTAAAAGTGGTGATGCCATGAATACCCTGCAGGTTAAAACTTATAAGCCGTCATTACTGATATGTGCTGCCTCTACTCTGTTCTGGTTTGCATCATTTGCTGATAAGTGTCTAGTCGTTTCCTCCACAGACATGGATCATCTATTGGCTACAACTGCTCGGTTTTAGTTGTTTTTAAAGTTCTAAGTTCTAACTAAAAGTTGGCACTTGTTTATTCAATAAATTTAGTCCACCGCTGAAAAATAAACTCTGTGTGTGTGTGTCTAGAATGGGTAATATTGAATTTTTGTTGAATTAGCAATGTGTTTTCTGGTTTAAACTTTGGAAATCTTGGTCAAATATTGTAAGTGTCAGCCTATACTGACAACAATTTTGCTTGGTAACCATTTCGGTTCTTCTTTGTTAGGTAACCATTCCATTGTTTTTGGTTTTCAACTTTTCATTATCTGCTTGACGGATATTGGGAAATACATGAAAGAAATGAGGGGTAAAAATAAAAAACAGAAGTGAGGAAGAAATGGGAAGTACTTGCAAAATCGTGAAATTGGTATCATCCACGGGACAACGTTGTATTGCGTTTGAAATTGTTCTCAGCCTTTGATACCAATTACAATCTTCAACTATGTTACGCATGGATCTGGATTTGTTGCAAGAAAAGCAATCGATTAGATTATGCTTTTTACTATGATTGGTTGCTGATAATGAATATCTATAGATGATCTTATTATCAAGATAAAACAAAATAGCATGTACGTTGTAAACCAATAAAGCAAAGCAAATAGGCTTTCCCATAGCTAAAACATAATACACCACTAGTTTTTAGTAAGAATCAAATTTAAAACTAAAACCGAATAATGTTGTAAATATTTGTGGATAATCATGTAAATAGATGTTGAGTAATAGGTGCCTATCCCTATAGATTGGTGATTGATAGGTTGTAATTGTAGGAGTGATTGGATTGTAATTAAGCATTACCCTTTCGTGTACACCATGTAGTCCTATATAAGGCTCCTTATGGTGAGATGAATAATACACACATTCTATTCTCTGTGTCCAAACTCTTTCTCTCAAAATTTTTTCTGTTTTACAACAAATAAAAATTTGTATGAAAAAGATTGAATATTCTATTTAAAAAAAAAACTAAATAGAATTGAAAAAAGTAATGCTAGGTGAAGTTCAGTTTACCAGCAAAGAAGAGCTGGCAGGAAATTTTGTTTGATCTATACAAACAATTTTCCCAATCGACACAAAAAATAAATAGTAAATTACCACCAACTACACTTTTTATCCAATATTTACCATTAACAGGCCTTTTTTTTTATATTTCCCTTGCGGTACTGTTCATGACCCATGTGCAAGGCCCATATCCCGTGCGGCCATTGTCCTACCAATTTTTTGAATTGTTCTGTTAATGAGAAATTACAAAAATAACCTTAACTGATTTCTAATGGTAGTACTGACTCTCAGTAATGTACCGACTCTCAATAGTGTACTGACCCTCAGTAGCACTCAACAATAAATATATTTCAAAGATCGCATTATCTACCAAGTTAAACAGGTAGAAAAAGTAAATGTAAATTTTCCATGTATGCTGCTTCACATAATGCTGCTTCGATTAATTTGTGTATATGATAAATGCAAATAGAGTATTGACCCTCAGTAGTGTACTGACCCTCAGTAGTACTAATCTCATAAGAAACTAACAAACACAAAACCAAAGCTACTGACCCTCAATACAAAAGCACAAGTCTAAAACTATGATTCCACAGCAAGACTATAGACACTGATTCCACAAAAACAATAGATATTGCATCCTTTGGATACCCAGCTTGATCTGTAGTTTCAGCTCCTCAGATGTAACACCAAGTATTGACCCTGCAGAAATTAGAAATTATGACTAATTGACTAACGAAACAAATTCACAAAAAGAAACAAATTCAAAACCGATCTTCCAAATGTGATAACCCTCAATACAAAACTGATAATCAGACTATAGCTACTGACCTGCAAACGAAATGTTGCTGAGTCCTGTAGAAATAACAAACAAATTAAGATCCAATAAGAAAGTACCATAAATACAGAACTAAAGCTATTGACCTGCAATATACAAAACTGATAATCAAACTATGGCTACTGACCTGCAAACAAAATGTTGCTGAGTCTTGCAGAAATAACAAACAAATTAAGATCAGTACAGCTCCACCAAATTGCAAAAGCCTCAGAATTTCTCAACCAAAATTTCTCAGCTAAAGCTACTAAGCATAATCGAATTTCGACAGTGTTGAATGCATAATCAGACTATAGCTACTGACCTTCAAGACTATAGTTACTGACCTGCCGGTGTCGAGCCCTTGCTTCGCCGCCGGGGTCGCTTGCTTGGTTCTCCGCCTGGATCGCGTCCTTGCTTCGCCGCCAGGTTGAGCCCTTGCTTCGCCATCAGGGTCGTGGCCATGCTTCTCCGCTGGGGTCTCACACTTGGTTCGCCGTTTGGGTTGCGCGCTTGGTTCTCCGCCGGGGTCGCGCGCTTGGTTCGCCGCCGGGGTCGTTCGCTTGGTTCGCTGCCGGGGTCATTCCTTGGTTCACCGCCGGGGTCGTGCGCTTGGTTCACCGCCAGGTCGCGCACTTGCTTAGCCTCTAGGTCGCGCCTTGCTTCACCGCTGGGTCGCGTCCTTGCTTTGCCGCCAGGTCGCGGTAGCGCCCTTGCTTCGCCGGAGCCCTAGATGTTTTGATTTTCAGACGGTTTAGATTTTGGGGTCGTTTTGATTTTGGGAGAAATGGTTTATATTAGTCAGTGGCATGTTTCGTAATTTCTTAATATTTGAGTGTTCTTTCTTTATGATGGGCTAATGGTTGTTGACCGCATGAGCTTCATGTTTTGGAGTCTGCTGTTGGTAAATAATAGTGTGATATTGTAGTTATTGGTCATTAACTCAAAAATAAAAAGAGAAAAAAAAGAAATCCAAAAAATAAGTCACTTATCACACTCAAATGAGATTTTGGCGCCAAGGTTTCCCTCCAAAACACCATTTCAAAAGAAGAAAAGAAAAGAAGAGAGAATTGGAATAAGCAACAAATCATGACAGTTTCTTACTATACATTCTTCAAAGATCTAAAACCCACTAAACCCAAATCGATGCTCTCTGCTCTAGCCAGAGTTCCACTTCTTGTATTCCACTAAATCACTAGCTACCTACTTTCCCGAAAGAAGGTTTCTTTCTCTGGAAACACCATGAATCCAAGGAAAAGACAAACAGTGATCAGAAGCATCAGAGCAAAAGGAGAACAACGGCAGCCCACAGGTCCTTGCCGAATCCGGCAACTTCCATCGGCTTTAGTCATGGAAATTCTCTCCAGGCTCACTCCCAACACTCTCATCAACTGCAGGTGCGTTTGCAAATCATGGCTTTTTGTGATTTCCCACCCTCATTTTAATCGTCTTCTCCATTCAAGATCCCCAATTGGCATCTTGATCCAGACATTTCCTCATCCCATCAGATGGAAAGGGAGGATACTAGAGTTCACCCAGATAGTAGAATGTGCTGCTCCTGATTTGCAGCTAGAGAAGATGAGTTTTCGTCCCAAAGTTAGCATACCGCTTATCGGTGACAAAGAGGGTTTCATTACGAAATATGGTTTGTTAAACTCCTGCAATGGTTTGCTTTGCTTGTCTGGACCGAAAAGAAATGATATCTTGTATGTGTGTAATCCAATTTTGGGTGAGTTCATCACCACAGCACCTCTTAAAAATGGTATAGACTACCTCGCTTTTAATGGACTTGGTTTTAGTGCTGCTACCAATGAGTACAAAGTGTTAAAGACTTGCCAGGCGAATCAGGCTCAGATATACACCATTGGTACTGGAGTTTGGAGAGACATTGGACAGGCTCCTTTTGGCATTGTGCGGTTTCCGTTTAATGCTTTTCTACATGGAGCTCTTCATTGGGCTACCCAGTATTGGTCGGGTTATGAGTTTATGCATTCCTTCAACTTTGAAACAGAAAAGTTTCAAACAATACCCCCACCTAGCCACTTTGCACCGAAAAGGAAACTTAAAGAGCGGGTAACCTTGGGAGTGCTGGGAGGTTGTCTCCTCTTATGTGCCTTTGAAGATGACAGTAGCAAATTTGATATGTGGGTTATGAAGGATTATGGTGTCCAAGAGTCTTGGACAAAGTTTCTTGTTATTGAAAACTTGAGCCCCACAAGAAGTTTGACACGTGCAGACTATGAACCAATTATGTTCTTGAGTAACGGTGAAATCTTAATGTCGTATGGTGCTTCTGCTGTGGTTTTGTTATAATCCAGAAACAAAGAGTTTCAAGGAAACTAGTATTGGTCCGATTGGGTTAGGATTTGTCGCTACGTCTTATAGTCCATCCTTTGTTTCACTCTACTATATTTCAAAAGGAGAGGAGGTGGAAAGGTACTCTATCATAGATTACAAATATACATGAATAAGTTTAGCAACAGTTTTTTTTGGAACTTATACACTGTTGAATAAGTAGCTTGCTTTTTTTGGTGAATAAGTAGCTTGCTAAATTGTCTATGTTTACATTAGAAAGTAAGAGGTAGCAGTTATCTTGTTAGTATAGTATATCTGTTTCTGCTCCTTGCTGGCCTTTAAAGGATTACAGAGCCTTTATGTTTTATTTATTGTTGAATTAATTAACAAATTGGTGCTGTTGAAAACAATCCTTGAACAAAAAATAAAATACACTGTCAATTGTTAACACTTTTTCAACAAAACAAGTGTTAGCAGGCTCCTTCACATGATCTTAGAAAAGGACTGAACAAGTATGATCCTTATGGTTTACTAGTACAAATAAAATATTTAGTTATTCAGAAAAGTTGCCTGTCACTTGCTAATGCAATGATCAAGGGTGGGGATGTAAGGGATTAGCCTACGCTTAAACCAGAACTTTTGTTAATGTTGGGTTTGTTCAGTTTTCATTGTTTACATTATAGATGAGTTTTCTTTTTGCCATGAAGATTAAGTAGTAACATATTTTCTTTGGTTATATATGATATCAGCTTACTTTTTACCAGCTAACAAATGAACCTGAGTTTTGTACTTTAAATTTTGTTTTTATCAGCTTGCTTACTACTACATGATATGCAGTGTAAGAGACAATGAGAACTTCAATAAGCTGTTTCATAAAGGAAGTAGTAGTTCTGCTTGTTCTGTGAGGCCACCCCATAAGTCCACAAAACTCAACCCAGGGAATTGCCAGCCTGTTGTTCAAGAGGGTCTCCCTAGGCCTAGAATCATAGCTTCCTCTGTTGCTGTAAGTTGTGTTGGTTCCTTTATCTACCTATTTTCTTGCGCTCATGTTTGTTTGAGAGTGTATTCTTGAATCTATCTGATTATTGTTGTTTCTGGGATGCCACCCCATAAGTCCTCAAAACTCAACCCAGGCTATTGTTCCCCTGCTGTTCAAGAGGGCCTCCCTAGCTCTAGAGCCAAAACTTGCTCTGTAAGTGTAAGTTCTCTAAGTTTATTTGTCTGTGTAGTTTCTTGAGCCCATGTTTGGTTGTTTGTGTTTCTTAATCTTTTTTATATTGTTTTACCTTCTCCAGTTGCTGAACAATACTATACTGTTTTGTTTTCTTGATTGTCCATGAACAGCTGGGTTTCACTTTGAGGATTGGGAGTGAATGTGCTATATGTGGTGGGCAATTGGGCTATGTATTCAGAGGTAAAGGATTCGCAATGTGTCAAAAATGTTTTGACTCAAGTTCCTCCTAAGAACTTTTCATTTCCTTGTTGTAAGGCCGTAGCCACTCTCTGCTTGTTTCTCAACTCTCTTTCTATAGAGCAAAAATGCAGGGGTGATGACCTTTTGTTATTCCTAGTTACTTGAATTCGCAAGTACTGAATATGAAACTTTCCATTTAAAAGTCTGTATTAGATCTAGTATTCCAAAATGGCTTTATTTACATGAACACGAGTGTACCTAAAGTCCATGTAAAAGTATATTTGAGCAGGTGCCTTTGGGGTTATTTTGTGAATCTAAATGCTGTTAATCTTACTGATGTGTGTACATTTTTCCACTGAAACTAGTTTGTGCTGGTTTCTTGTTTCATGGCCTAGTCTGACCCTGATGCTTGAATAGTCTTAAGGGTTTCCAACCTACCAAATATACTAGCAACAAGGGATTGTTTATGGTCATGCTTATGAATCCTCCAAGTAGTTCTTACTATCCCATATTGATAAGAGTGATGGTTTGTATGCTTGGTAATGAAGCATTGCCAGCTAATTGGTTACCTCAGCTATTTCCAGAAGCTTCAAATAAGGGACATGTGTCAGCAATTTAGTAAAGGAGTCACTCATGGTTAGTATAAATACCGATGTACTGTAGTTGGTTCTTTAAGCAAGAAGATTAGACTTGTGCAATTACAGAAACCATCAAATACCAGTAAATTTTTTCCTCTGTTCTTCGTGTTCTTCATCTTTACAATCCCCATTCTTAAACATTTAGCAGTAGTTATTAGTAAGTGCTGCTTCTACTCCCTACTGGTTTGATAAATTAACATCTGGCTCATCACTTTTCCCTACCACTGCTTATTTTTCAGTTTTCTGTAACGCATTGGATTTTACAGTGTGATCGATTAACCAATGTGTATTCTGGTTCATATATTATCCTTTACAACTCCAGATCAATCACTGTAAATTTCGACCTATACCAACAACAATATCGTTTTTTCTCTTCCCCTCTTTGGTAACCATTTCGTTTTTGTTTTTTAGTTTGCATTATCTGCATAGCTCTAACCATGGTTAAATTAGTTGTACAAGCTAAAAATCTATCAAACTGCAGTCCAAACTCCAGACAATTACTATACTCATGACAAGCAGTAAGCTAATCTCGTATGACCAAAGAGGTTATCTCACCATTTACTTTTCAATTCTTATGTAAAGAATGCAATTTAAACAACCCCAATATTAGCAAGAGTTCCAGTTTGAAATTAGGCTATTCACCACCACCATTGATCATAGCATTAGCAAGTGACTAGCTTCATTCCAAGAGTTTAGACAAGATCGTACAATGAAACAATGGAAATTACTATCATGAAATTTGCGATCACATATATAGGAGAAGCTTGTGATAGGTTCATAATTTCATACATTTTTATACCCTTAAATGTAGGATTCTAGACTTAGAACTTGTCATATTTGAGTCATTTACTTTGTCTTTGTGTTTTGTAGGTTAAATTGGAGAAAAGAAGGATTTGGAGCTTAAGTCAAACGCAGGATTGAAAGGATGCTGGCCATTCTGATCTTCCAGAATTGTCTCTGTTTTTCTTCAACTTCAAAGATTAAACTGTACCTTCTCAGAATGAATTAGCAGGCAAGCCTTATACCATTGGAAAGATACGGATGTTAGCTTTCTGAGGAATTTTACGGAAGTGGATTCGCATTCTTGTGGAGGAAGTTATGATGATTTAAGTGAACCTAGTTCGGGAAGGCAGATTCTGACGGATTTTGCATATATTTTCGGAATCTGACTTGTGAGGCCCAAGTCCGTTGATCTTAGCACCCGAATAGAATAAGACTGAACGTGTTTGACATATTTGGAGTAATTACTTGCATTGACTATAGTAACCTTGCGTTTTCTTTGGAGAGAAGAAAGCAATTCCAAGTTGGACTAGAAGACCCAAGAAGCCCAAGTCAAATAGGAATTAAAAAGAGATATACAAGGAGAAACCTAGGCCGTTTTTGAGAGACACAAGGTGTGGCCTGGAGAGCAGATTGAGAGGCAACAAGAGCAAGAGGAGTCACCTCCATCTTTATTCCTCCTTCACTATATTTTTCTTAGTTATTGTTATCGTTTCTTTTTGCTAAACTTCTAAGCTAGGGCTGAGATGAAGCCCCTAGTATGACTATTCTATTTGTTTAGTTGGTTTGTTATTGAATTTCTGGATTTCTATGTTAAACTCTTAATCACCGTTTCAATAGAACTTTTATTCAAAATCTTTGCTCGGGATCAATAAGACCTAGGTTTTGTTTATGAGTTATTTGGTTGGAGAACATGATGCTTGATCAAAGAGTAGATGTTTTCTAGGGTGCCTAAAGATAATTCAATCTTGTGATTACAGAGTTGTGAATTGAGAATACAAGTGCTTGATCATAGTCGATATTCTTGTTTGCATGATTTCCTAGTTCTTTTGTGCCTAATGGAGTTGAACATGTTTGCTTGAACCTGATCATTAAGTGAAGTAAATTATAGTTTGGCTACTTGAGTTCTATATGGGATCAATAAGTTAGAATTCATAAGTTAGAAGAACTTTGGCATATGTCTGGGATCAATAAGGCTTATGTACGGGAATCATTAGCATAAAATCTAGGGAATTCAATGGTTGTCAGCTAGCAATAGAGTAGAAGTACTAGGTGGTGGATTCAAAGTCTTAGCATTCAACTCTCATATTCATCTCTTAATTCTTTTGTTTCTATTCTTAGTTGTTTAGTTATAATTTCAATCATCACAATCTTCCCAAATGTTTGTTTATTTTTGTGTTCAATTGGTTATTTGAGTTAGAATCAATTTGAGTTTCAATCCTTGTTGGAACGACCTCGTGCTTGCACTAACTATACTACAATCGATTCGTGCACTTGCGAGTAATCATTTAAAACACAACAAGTTTTTGGCGCCGTCGACGGGGATTGGAATTTATTTTGATTTTAATTTAGTTACCAATTCGTTAATCGTAGAGTTTTGTTTTAGATTTACAATTTTTTTTTTTTCTGTTTGTTTTACTAAACAATTTCTATTCATGGCCTTTCCAGCTTACTATTCCGAGCAAGCATATAACAACACCTATTCAAGGCTTGGTGACAATCCATGCTCATGGGATGTACCTTCATGGCCACAAGAAGAACCTTATTCCTACAGTTTGCAATGGAGACATTGCAGTGACTTCTCATGGTTCAGCACTGAAAGTTACGAAGCTACACAATGGCCAAGCCAAGCTGGCAACATTCCATCATCCTATGAAATCTTGATCGAGCCAAAGCAGCCATCACTTGAGGAGACATTACAAGAACTGATGCAAATTAATGTATTTAATCAACAAATGCTTCAAGACATTCAACAGACTTGCCCATCTATGCTTATTGAGCCAAAGAAGCCAACCCTTGAGGAAACCATGCAACAACTCTCACAAAATCAGATGGAGTTCCAAAAGGCTAATGTTCATATGCTTCAGGCTATTTATGAGACAAACAAAGAGCAAAAAGTAATTGCTGAAGCCATAGCCAAGTTGGAGGTACAGGTCGGTAACATTGCAGCTGCTTTGAATAAAGCAGAGGAAGGGCGAGTTCCGAGTCAACCAATTGCTCATCCAATGGAAGATGATGAAATCAGGATAGCAATTCAGCAAGATCCAACATTTGCACAAGGTTTGAAGGATTTATGCACCAACAAAAGAAGATTAGTCTATCAAGAGAATGTCTTCCATTTAAAAGCAGTATATTTGAAGAATGATGCAAGACAAAGTAATAGACCTTCTCACTGGAAGAAGCTAAAAAGGAGGAAGCTGCGAATCATTGTTCAACGTGAATGGAAGATTGGAAATTCACATGTGAGTAGGTTGTTTGCTGCTGGAATATCAAGGAAGCTGCTGTTTTGGATCTATCAAGTGACATTGATGGAAGAAACAAGTCCAAGCTCGAACAAATATGGAGGTGTCTTTAGCAACAGAAAGAAGAACAGATTTGCATGCCCTCGTGTCACATCTGCTACCTTCATACCAGGGACGTTTCCTTACTCTTTTCTTCTCTTTTAGTAGTTCTTTTTCATCCATTAGTTGTTTTGGTCGTGTTCTGTCCCCTTACTGTTATTGCTGCACTGCTGTTTTATACTCGGGGATTGCAGTATGCACTTCAATCCTGCGACTGATTTGTTCTTCACATTGCGGACAATGCTCAATTTAAGTTTGGGGGTGGGATTTCGTATTTTTTTAATTTTCTTAGGTCAGTGTTCTATGTTCTGTTTTACCTTATACAAAAAAAAAAAAAACAAAACAAAAAGATAATAATAATAAATAAATAAATTTGTGTTTTTCATTGGGTTTTTAGTTTTGTTGGTTAGTCCAAGTCTTAGGGTTCTTCCAAACACTATGATGAGCATGAACTTCTAACGGATAATATTATGGTCTTAAGATGATAGCAAGCATGTATTGATTCATGATTTTAAGTAATTGTTAATAGATTTTTATGACTATTGTGCTCAGCTTATCTTGCATTGATGGTTAGATTGGTGTAATGATTGAAATTTGATTGATGCATGCTAGAATGAGCTAAACTTGATTTTACCCTTGTGAGAATTTGAGCTTATATATGTGCTTTTCTTTTCTGAGTGAATTAGAATAGATCATACTATTTTCTTGACGTGGATTTTGCATGATCTCATCTTTTATTCATCTTGGTTGAGACTCGGATTTGACGTGCGTATTATATAAGGACAAATGCTAGAACTTGCCCCAAAGCCTCTCAAAGCGTATGGTTGAATTGCATGATGGATGGGAAAGGATAAAGGCACTAGGATTAACCACCATAGCCAAATAAAGCCTGTGTTCCTTTAATGCACACAAGTTGTGCAACCCCCTAGATTAACCCCTTTGAGCCTTCATTTAGCATTTTTTTTTCATCACCCACATAATCCTTAACCGTGAGCCTAGTATAGTTTTTCCTTTACCCTTATTCTAAAGATTTAGTGGAGCTATATTCATGAGATGTTTTCGTTCAAGGTGATTGTTGTAAAGAGCAAGTGTGGGGGAATCATATTCATGATCCAAAGAAAAGAAAAAAGATTTATTGCCGATATAAAAAATAAAAAAAATAAAAAAACAAAAAAAGCACAAGAAAAAAAAAAGAAACAAAGAAGAAGAAGATGCAAGTATTCGGCATTAAAAAAAAAAATACAAAGTTCGGATATGATCCACCAAGTGAAAAGGAGTTCGTTTGGAAGTGAAGGCCCAACATGAAGAATCCGGTCCTTGTCCTACTTCACCAATATTTTGACATTATACCTTGAGGACTTCAAAGACTTTGCATCTCTACTTCATTACAATGCTCCACTAGGTTTTAGAATATTTGTGATGCCCTATTCTTTCTTTCTTTAAACCTTAACCCTTGGCCCCATTGCAACCCTAAATAAAGACCTCTTTGATCTTTGAAGTTGTGCATTCGATTTGTGGAGACTTGTGCAAAGGGGTGAGCATATGGTGTCACTGGCCTTTCATCCGAGTTTTGGCATTCCTTTCATGAGATCATAACTAAAAAAAAATATTTTCAGAAAAAGCTTTTCTTTCTTGTTATCATATGTGAGCTATTTGTTTGCCTTTATAGATCATTCCCCTCACATATAACTTGAGTGAAAATATAAGCTTATGCTACAGTCAGAAAATCATGAGAGAAAAGAAATTGAGTGCACCCTTGTGAGAAATTGAGTTGACATTTGTTCAAAACATGAGAAGGTTGAGTTTCTTTTGTTGCATTGGTTTGATTGTCCTTGCACTAAATTTTGAGCATGATGGTTATCAAAATAGATTAGCTTTTAAGTGAAGTTGTGAATTTGATATTGTGATTGCTTGAATCTTGACTGACCAGACTTGTGGGCAATATAAGTTCTCTGAAATGTTTGGAAGACATTAGGTCTGTGCTTTGAGTCATTTATTTTTCTTTTCTTGTTTGCTCGAGGACTAGCAAAATCTAAGTTTGGGGGTATTTGATAGGTTCATAATTTCATACATTTTTATACCCTTAAATGTAGGATTCTAGACTTAGAACTTGTCATATTTGAGTCATTTACTTTGTCTTTGTGTTTTGTAGGTTAAATTGGAGAAAAGAAGGATTTGGAGCTTAAGTCAAACGCAGGATTGAAAGGATGCTGGCCATTCTGATCTTCCAGAATTGTCTCTGTTTTGCTTCAACTTCAAAGATTAAACTGTACCTTCTCAGAAGGAATTAGCAGGCAATCCTTATACCATTGGAAAGATACGGATGTTAGCTTTCTGAGGAATTTTACGGAAGTGGATTCGCATTCTTGTGGAGGAAGTTATGATGATTTAAGTGAACCTAGTTCGGGAAGGCAGATTCTGACGGATTTTGCATATATTTTCGGAATCTGACTTGTGAGGCCCAAGTCCGTTGATCTTAGCACCCGAATAGAATAAGACTGAACGTGTTTGACATATTTGGAGTAATTACTTGCATTGACTATAGTAACCTTGCGTTTTCTTTGGAGAGAAGAAAGCAATTCCAAGTTGGACTAGAAGACCCAAGAAGCCCAAGTCAAATAGGAATTAAAAAGAGATATACAAGGAGAAACCTAGGCCGTTTTTGAGAGACACAAGGTGTGGCCTGGAGAGCAGATTGAGAGGCAACAAGAGCAAGAGGAGTCACCTCCATCTTTATTCCTCCTTCACTATATTTTTCTTAGTTATTGTTATCGTTTCTTTTTGCTAAACTTCTAAGCTAGGGCTGAGATGAAGCCCCTAGTATGACTATTCTATTTGTTTAGTTGGTTTGTTATTGAGTTTCTGGATTTCTATGTTAAACTCTTAATCACCGTTTCAATAGAACTTTTATTCAAAATCTTTGCTCGGGATCAATAAGACCTAGGTTTTGTTTATGAGTTATTTGGTTGGAGAACATGATGCTTGATCAAAGAGTAGATGTTTTCTAGGGTGCCTAAAGATAATTCAATCTTGTGATTACAGAGTTGTGAATTGAGAATACAAGTGCTTGATCATAGTCGATATTCTTGTTTGCATGATTTCCTAGTTCTTTTGTGCCTAATGGAGTTGAACATGTTTGCTTGAACCTGATCATTAAGTGAAGTAAATTATAGTTTGGCTACTTGAGTTCTATATGGGATCAATAAGTTAGAATTCATAAGTTAGAAGAACTTTGGCATATGTCTGGGATCAATAAGGCTTATGTACGGGAATCATTAGCATAAAATCTAGGGAATTCAATGGTTGTCAGCTAGCAATAGAGTAGAAGTACTAGGTGGTGGATTCAAAGTCTTAGCATTCAACTCTCATATTCATCTCTTAATTCTTTTGTTTCTATTCTTAGTTGTTTAGTTATAATTTCAATCATCACAATCTTCCCAAATGTTTGTTTATTTTTGTGTTCAATTGGTTATTTGAGTTAGAATCAATTTGAGTTTCAATCCTTGTTGGAACGACCTCGTGCTTGCACTAACTATACTACAATCGATTCGTGCACTTGCGAGTAATCATTTAAAACACAACAGCTTGCCTTCCAAAAAAGCCGTTCTTTCTCATGTTTTCGTCTGAGATTGTATAGGTAACCAAATACCTAGCTAGCTAGTTGCAGACCTGCAACCTTATGAATGAATTGAAGTGGTCTTTTGGCTTTCATCAACGTTCTTAATTACAATTTTCTCCTACAGCTTTCATCAAGTGGTCAACCTTCCCGGTCTACTGACCGTTGAAATGTGGCTTCCGGTTGACTGCCACGTGGCGAAAGTTCAACACTATTCCCCAAGTTTGTTGTATCTTGATAAGACATCCTCCCACCGCGTTTGTTAGTTTATTTATTTCTACTTCTTCAAAATTTGAAACCCCCTTCGCTTCAGAGGAAGGAGGACCAATGCAGAAGAGAAGATATTTGCTCGGAGTCTGAGTTCGCTCTACCGCTCAGGCAGGTCTATCGCCGTCAGCTTGCAGCTGCTCACTCACCCGCCACGTCAGCACTACTTCTGTTACTCCACCCGGCGTTGCTGCTCGAACAACCCTCCTCAACTTCTCATCTCCGATGACCAAGCACCTCTCCTCCGGTACTCCCTCTCACCCATTCCACCTCATTGTCTATAAACTACATGTAAAGTTCAAACCTTTATTGAAGTAGAAGCAAAAAGTCCATAAATTTTGGACTCGATATTTGAATTTGTGATAGAGTTTTGGTACTAAAGTTAGGTTCTTGATGAAATTGCAGATGATTATGGGTCCCCCCTTTCAAGGGTTTTGGGAAGTAGGAGACCATGTAAAAAGTTGCAGCAAAGATTATGACGTATATGTACAGCAGATGTTTGAAAAGATTCAGGTAGATTTGAATGACAGTCTTGTGAAATATGCATTTGAAATGTTTGATTCTATGAAAGATGAGGGGCTGGCCGACGAAGCCAATAAGATTTTCAAGCCTTTCCTTCAGATAGAGAGCCGAGTGCCGGCCGTGGCGGTTTTCACTTACATGATTGATGGCTTGCTCAATACCGGCCAGACCAACATGGCTCTCAACGTTTACAGGTACATGTTAGCCACTGGAGTCACTCCCAGCAGCTACACGTACAATTTACTCATCGTGGGACTTACGGTTGCAGCTCAATCGGACACTAATATGCTTGGTGTTGCCAAGAAATGTTTTGTGGAAATGTTGGATAAGGGCAGGAAGCCCAATTTTGATGTTTGCTGTAGGGTGTTTGAAGGCATTGCCTGTGTGGACAGTCAGGGGGTTCCTTGAGTTCATAAAGACTAAGGTGTTTGTGCCTGAATGTGTTAATTTTGAGAAAGAAAACCTGGAGGATGTGATCAAGGCAATGAAGTTGCATCATTACCTTGAGAAGACAGCTGATGAGGACATGCAAAGAGTCTTACATGACTGGCGCATCCAAGGCACCCAGAAACAGGCAGACAACATGTACAAGGCTTTACTTGATGATGGAAATAGACACGAGGCGTGGATGCTCTTTCAGAAGTAGTACCATGAGTCGAGTGTGCACCACATGGTTGTCCTGTATACCTGTGTTATTGAAACCTTCATCAATGCTGGCAAGACCAAAGGGTGCTCTGGAGGTGTACCAGCGCATGTTGGATGATGGGTATTCCCCGTGCTCCTACACTTACTCAATTTTGATCAAGGCACTTGCTGCTGACCCCGGCTTCTTCAAAGATGCAAAGAAATACTTTCTTGAGATGATGGAGAAAGGAATGCGGCCCAATGCTGCTATCTACACTGCAGTGTTAGAGAGGTTTGCGAGGCAGGAGGACAATGCAGCTGGGGAGGAAGGAGAAAAAAGTTTGTGAAGGTGATGATGGGCAAGGGGTTTGTGCCTTACGTCGAGGATGTAAGGAAGGTTCTAAGGGGGAAACCAGCACCTGTAGTTACAATGGTCATGGACATCATCTCTTCCAAGTATAAAGACGGATGGGTTATCAATGTTTGCACTCTCAACAGCTAATGTTAGGATTAGGGTTCAGATAGGGAGCTAATGATAGTAGAAAATCATCTAGGCTGGTTTCAAAATGGATTTTGTGCTGTTCTATGATTGCAAATCTTCAGAAATTAATGACTATGATTGTGAATCTTGACATTGAAATAGTTTGTGGTAATGAATTCCTTTACTCTGATGTTCTGCATGTTTAGGTACATCAGGTATCCTGCTTTCAATAGGTTGTTGGTATGAAGAAGAAACTGATGCAAATATCAAATTGTACAAGTTGGTATACTTGCAATACAAAACACTGCCTCTCCTTTGGTATATCCAAAAGAAGAAACGATCTGAACTTGATGGAAATTAAATGACATTTTACTGATTTTAGTCATGCTTGATCCACAGTTCAGAAATTCAAAATGAGAGATTGAGGGAAAGCAAATAGTTTCAGGACATATTGTGTTTCTGATCATGGTTTTGTTTCATAACTTCATGCAATGGTTAGTCTGGAACACATTTAAATGATTCTTCATAGTGTGCAATCCAAATGAGGTCTTCTCTGAGATATCTTAGATCATATATCAATTTTTTCTTTTGGCTGAATTTTCTTTCTTTTCATTTTTCATCCGTACTTCAGAGCTAAGGAGTTCCCCAATGTATCAATGGTTAGATGCAGGTACCTAGCAAGGATACTTCAGTTACTTGTATAAGGGTTGTTGTAATGCCAGAGCATCTCCTTCAGCAAACAATACAGAAAACAGATGTTTCTCTTTTTCTAGCCAGTAATTACTTTGGATCTACAGACCATAATCCAACTGCAATTACTTGCTTAACTAGGAAGTTTGGTGATGAAAATAGCATAACAGCTGCAGCTGCTACTTCTGCTGCTATGTAAATGTGTTCAGATCATTATTTTCTGATAGAAGAATTTGAGGCTGATCACCCATTTATGTTTCATTGTTTCTCATCGGGGAAGACAAGACACTACGGGAAACACGTCGTTGTGGCAACAGGCAATCTCCTTGCTGGATGATTATTCTTTAGTTTACGTTAACTGTAGTGTGTGTTCTCAATATATTTATAAATACTGACCTCGAAGACGATCAAGAATGGACTTAAAGTCGATAACTATCACCCTATCATTTGTGCTCTCTCATAATATCAGTAGTTCTCAAAGTCCTTCTATATCCATGCCTTTCTTGATCACAACCTTCAAGTTATTCTTCATTTGTTTTTTTGTAAGTTTCTTTTCCTATACCTCCTTTGATGTTGGATTTGATTATTGGGTTTTTGATTTAGATTTTATGAACTGTGCTTCTCTTTTGATTTTCACATATGAAACCACAGATGATTATATATTTTCGAACAAACCTGTTGCATATAGAGAAAAGAAGAGGAAGCAACACAGAGGATTCGTCTGTGTGATATAGAAGTACAGCATTTTAGCATGCGTTAGATGTGCAGTCAAGCTGCAAATTGCTACTCATGTAACTCACTCGATGATATGCCATGTCATTTTCTGTGAAAGGAAAAAGCATCATTTTCATGACCAAGAAGTAACTAAGGGGCAAGCAGGTTTGAATTAAAACCCTCAAACAGAATTTGATACTGTGATTAAGATAACAAGAGAACTATGAAAAGAATATTTTCATTCCAGAAATAGATCATTTTAGATTTGGTATAAAAGTTCATTTGGATGAGATATTAGAAAAAACTAAATGATCATATTTTACATTACTAGGGTGTAATCAATACTTGAGTTGAGTTATAATCAACATAATCACTTCAGTTGAGTTATAATCAACATAGTCAATTTGTTCTAATACAATCCAGAGGAGGGAAATGGATATAATTTCTTTGTATAGCTCTGCACATTTGCTTGTACGATAGATGTCGATCTCATGTACTCGTTTTTCATTATGTGAGAGTTACTGCAATTCTATTAATATAATTATGTTTAGTCTCTGTATTATGACCATTTTTTCGTTTTAGTCCCTGACATTCTCAATTAATCTGAAAAGTCTCTAACGTCAAAATTTCCGTCTGATTGGTCATTCCCGCGTCAAATTAGGAGTTGGCCTTAGGTGAAATGTCTAATATACCCCTATGTTATTTCTTTTTCCTTTTTAATTTCTTTTTTTCCTTTTTTTTCTTGTTTTTTCTTTAGTTGGCCTTAGGTGAAATGTCCAATATACCCCTTTGTTATTTCTTTTTCCTTTTTAATTTCTTTTTCTCCTTTTTTTTCTTTTTAATTTCTTTTTTGCTTTTTCTTCTTTTTTCTTGTTCCTTTTTAAATTTTTTCCTTTTTTTTTTTTTTTTCTTTTTTTCCTTTTTAATTTCTTTTTTGCTTTTTTTTTTCTTGTTCCTTTTTAATTTCTTTTTTTTTTCTTTTCGTTTTGCCGACTTTCTCTTTCCTCAACCCACCAATCCCATTCCGATCAAACTTCACAACCTATCTGTTTCTCTCCCCAAATTGAAACCAAGCCCAGCAAAGACCTAGCTTGGCGGTGCAGAGATGGACATCGAGCAAAAGCAAGAGGCTAGGAGCTGATCGATCACTTCTTCACCTTCTCTGAAGCCATCTCCCTCTGTTGGGATCCGCCCTCGCCTCCATTGTCGCCGACGCCATCTCCCAAACACAAGCAGATCCCAATCAGCTCAGAAATTCGCCGCTAAACCACTCCCCTCTTGTTTTCATAGCCTACTTCTCTCTCCCACTCAAATCTCACTTTCTCTCTCCACATCAAGCCTCAATTTGGAAATTTTTCACTGAAAACTACCATTTTTTAAGACCTTGAGGTTTTTGGGTCTTGCTCAAAATGGTGATTTAGATTTTGGGTCTGATTGAAATGATGGTTTTTGATGGCCAAGTTGACCAAAACCAGAAGTGAAGAAGAAGAATAGTGATGGAAAAGAAAAATGGCCGCCAGCGTGGAGAACAATAATTGGGGTTTCAGGTCAATCTGGATTGGTTCGCCGACGTGGTGCTATTGATGCAGCAGGATATGATGGTCATTAAAAAGGAAAAAAAAAAAAAAAAGGGCTACCGGCGTGGAGAACAAGAATTGGGGTTTCGGGTCGATCTGGATTGGTTCGCCGACGTGGCGCTACCGATGCAGCAAGATACAATGGTCATTAAAAAGGAAAAAAAAGAAATTAAAAAGAAAAAATGAATAATAAAAAGGAAAAAGAAAAAGAAAAAAAGGAAAAAAAAGATATTAAAGAGGAAAAAAAAGAAATTAAAAAGGAAAAAGAAATAGCAGAGGGGTATATTGGACATTTCACTTAAGACCAACTCCTAATTTGACGCGGGAGGGACCAATCAGACGGAAATTTTGACGTTAGGGACTTTTCAGATTAATTGAGAATGTCAGGGACTAAAACGAAAAAAAGGTCATAGTACAGGGACTAAACATAATTTAATCATTCTGTTTAATTACTAATTAGTGAATCAAAAGTAGTTATATGGTTACAAAAATTAACAGGCATATTGTATAATAGGATTCATCTCATGCATAGGTTACCACAGATGAATTGTATGTAGAAATTTCTTAGTGTATTTGTTTTTTTTTTTTTTGTAATTAATGTATTATTATTTTATTTTTCTGGAAATGGGGCCAATACGGTTGCCCTCAAGTTTTGATCATTAATGAAATCGCATAATACATTTTTTGGTTGGTTGGGGGGGGATTTTGCCTAAACCCCAAAATACAATCAACATAAAGAGAACATTCCGAGATAACAACATGAGTCTTACCTAAATATATGCTTCTAACAAGCACCAATTAGCGAAGAATGCACAGTTGGTTACTCTATTCGGTTTACAGTTGCGGCGACACACCAGAAAGATATTACTCATGTTGAGCCATAATTTACTAATATTATCAGCTTCCCACTATGTTGCCATTGGAAAAACAATCTGGCAACACTTACTTTCATCCTACCATTGGGAGGTTGCGACCATTTGACGAAGTAAGAAACTCGCCGCCTAACCAGAGCAGACAAGGCACACAAGATGTGCAGTCCGGGACAAAACCCACGTTGCCTTACCATAATAGGGTAGGGACTTATTACCAACGTTAAGCCACATTTAAATAAATAAATAAAAAACCAACATAAATAAAAAACAATAAAAACATAACCAGCTCCTATCCATCTACATCGTGCTAAGGCCACATTTGGCAACACTTACTTTCATCCTACCATTGGGAGGTTGCGACCATTTGACGAAGTAAGAAACTCGCCGCCTAACCAGAGCAGACAAGACACACAAGATGTGCAGTCCGGGACAAAGCCCACGTTGCCTTACCACAATAGGGTAGGGACTTATTACCAGCGTTAAGCCACATTTAAATATAAAAAAAAACACCAACATAAATAAAAAACAATAAAAACATAATCAGCCCAATCTAGGCCAAATGTCTTTGTCCAGTCAGCTCCTATCCATCTACATTGTGCTAAGGCCACGTTTGGCAACCAAGATAGGAATGGATTAGGATACATAAATGGATTAGATTGGAGAAGAAATCCTTAACCTTATACTTCATTTGTTACACTAGATTTTGAATTGGATTGGAACTCTATCCATTTAGAAGAAGAAGAAAAAAAAACAGAGACGAAGCAAAGGAGATTGCATCTAGTCGTTAATGGAGCATGAGCTTAAGCTTCGCATCGGCAACCGGAGATGGCCGGAGAAGAAAAACACAACTATAATAAGCTGTAATGGAGGTTGGGGATGGCTGAAAATTTCCCGGAGATCGCCGATTTTTAGCCGAAGAACTCTTGGTGGAAACAAAAATTGCAGAGATCGAATTCACAATCGACCAATCATTCTGAGGTTCCTTATGAGGACGTGATGATATTTTAGGAACCAATAGTTAAGATGCAAGAGGAGGAAGACGTCGCCTGACTTGGCTGCAGATGTCTGGGTTTCGCCGGATATGGCCGGAATTCACTGGAATTGGTCGACCATAGGGGTAAGAGTGAAATCATTTGATCATCTTTAATTGTATAAGAATTAACTAAAAAAATAAAAAATAAAATGGAATTGGTCGACAAAGATGTGATGAAGATGAAGGCTAGTAGTTGTTATTGGCGTGTATATGTTTCACGATAAGGTCGGTGTCTGTCAAATTTTATATCTACTTCTTATTCCACCTGTTCAACAAGATTAGATATCCTACTCTGATAGGAATTGAAATTTCCAATCTATAGAAATCCAGATTGCCAAACAGATGAAACAGTTAGACATGAAATTTTTAATCCTTATCAGGCAGCTTAACCAAGCAAACAAACGCGGCCTAAGCCTAATAGCCGCTAGGAAAATTGGCCCGGGTTCGACCATTTTCTTTCATTTCTCAAGTTCAAGTCCAAGTCCGTTGATGTACTCAACTCCCTCGCCCACAAGGCATTTTTCCCTGGTGGTGTATCGTGTTTGAATTTCATTAACGGTCTTTGGGTCGACTAGTCACACCCACTAGAGTAATTCCACAAACAGTGTGAGTTTTACATGACCGCTCTGAATGAAGTGGATTTCAAAACCAATAATCTGGGACATCTGATAATTGAAGCAAATTCATGGGTCCAAAAAGAGACAAACGGCTTCATCGATAGTTGCTCAGTCGTTTCTATATCTCCTTCCTCGACGCTCCCCCTAAAAAATTTCAAATCTTCACACCCACCCGGAGCAACAGCAACAAGCCCAACTCAACCCGACATTCAACCCCTCCAAAATCTCGCCGAACCTAACCCAACCCAGAACTAGCCGGTAAATCTCACTCCCGGACTACGACCCCTCACAAAGACCTCCGCACACCAATACACTCAGATAAACTTAGAAAGGTTTAGAGACGGCGTACCTGTTCACTCCTCCGATTGAAACACAGAGACAACGGTGCTCACAATACGACAATTTAGACAGCTTCACGAAAAACTCTGAGCTCTCCACACACCAACGACCCCAAATTCACCTAGTTATTGTCTCAATCTCCAACACGAACAAAGGAACAGTAACCATCTCCATATTTCTCCTCTGTCCTTATATAAGGACTTTGAGAACACCACGACCATTGAACGTGCATGGACGATGACCCCAGATCTCACCACGTGTCCGACATCCCTGAACGTTATAGAAGTCATGCGCCGTCGCCTCGGCTCCTCACCACTATGCCATTATTACACATTACGGACTCCAGTACACTGGTCTTCCAGCACACGAACACCAATAGGATCACCACACGTGTCACCAAGGCATAGCTTATGCCCTAAAAGACGCATGCAACCCCAACCACCGATTCGCGATAGCGACACAACGTTGAATGCCAACACGACCTACTCACCCCAGCCAAGACTTCTCTTTAGTGGGGACTTGGAGGACTAGGGGTAATGGTTGTACGGAAGCCACGTGGCATAAACTAGCCTTGCATTTCCGATACTTTCACCAACGATAAACCCAAGAGAACTCTTAACCGGGGACTTGGGGGACTTGTTGGTATACATATACCTCCTAGGCACAAGTATCGGAAGCGCAAGACTCGTATCGCTGATATACCAGCAAGATAAGCTCCCAGCCAAGGGTTCCGATACTCCTCAGGCAATATCGGGATCCCGAGGGTCCCACATCGAAAGAAACGGAACCAAGCTCCCACAAACCTTCTACATTGAGGTCATCTCCAACAACCTAAAGAGGTAACTGTTGACTACTGCTTTCCATTATCATTATCTTATCTGATACTGACTTAGGCATCGGAGCGTTGAAGGCCGGCACACCTGGTCTTCCCTCTGACCTTCGTCTATTTTGTAGATAAGCAAGACCGATAGCGATAGTAACGGATCGATACAACCCGTGTTCAGTTGGATCAGACACCCCTCGAGACAACTGAAACAGATTAATTATGAAAAGTCTGTTTGAAATGTAGTATAATATTTTGATAAGTTCAATTCATGAATAAATCTAGACACAAAATTGGACCAAAATAAAGTGATACAGACCTAGAATAGTAGAATGTCAATTCATACATTCCCAGTTATTTTTCTTATCATATCTAAATTTATCCAAGTGTAATGGATAATTGTACAATCAATTCATGCTGCGAGTTTACAGTGAAATGAAAGGAATTTAACTAAGCATAGAGCTCCAATTTAGTTAACCTGAGCGTTGGTATAGCAATCAATGGAGTCACCTTCTTAGTCACAAACCTGAATTTGTTCGAAAGGTCAACCTTTGTATCCTCAAGCAACCTCCACTCGAATGAGTGCAAGAATGAAGCCAACAAATAGATTAACATCCTCCCCGCCAAGGGAATCCCAGCACAGATTCTTCTCCAAGAACCAAATGGAAGATACTGAAACTTATTGCCCAAGTAATCAAAGCAGTTGTTGGGGTCGGTGTTTGGGAACCTCCCAGGTCTAAATTCCAAGGGATTGTCCCAAACACTAGGTTCTCAATGAATGGACCAAACATTCAGAAAAACCCTGGAACCAAGGTTCGAAAAATCGCTAGGCGCTAGTCGGGCGGTGGCCAGGGGACTAGCGCCGAGACGCCTAGGCTGGTGACTAGGCGACGCCTAGGCGGTTTTGTATTTTTTTAATTTTTAATTTAATTTTATAATATATAATTATATAACTAAGAATATTTAGACTTAAAAGGGGAAAATAATTGTTAAATTGTCAAATAATTAATTGAAACAAGGACATCTCATGCCTAGAGGCTAGACCTTTAATTAAACATGGCAGCACATGAATTCAAATTGTTTTCTTCACATCACACGTGCATACTTATCCATTTCTCTTGCCTTCGCAGCCACACACTGAGGAAGGCCACATCGATCATCGTCTCTTATTCTCTCTCGCGAATAAACCGAGAAATATTTTCAAACCAAAATCATCTTACGACGTCCAGCAATATCTCCTCCTACCTCTGCGATCCAACATGGACTTGGCTATGAAGCTTCACTACATCAAAGGGATCTACTTTTTCAAAAGTGATGCAGTTAAGGGGCTTACGGTGAATGACTTAAAGAAGCCTATGTTCCAACTGCTCCAACTATACTTCGCCGTCTCTGGGAGAATCCGGAGATCCAAAACAAGCCGGCCTTTCCTCGTGTGTAACGACGGTAGTGTAAGAACTGTGGAGGCATGTTGTGACGAAGCCATTGATGAATGGTTGGCCATGGCTGTGGAGGATGATTCTATATTTGATGGCCTGGCTTATAATCAAGCACTTGGTGATCCTGATCTTGGTTTCTCTCCTTTGGTCTTTGTACAGGTAAAATCACTAGCTCATTACTCTGGTCAATTATGGAAATGGCCTCCACCAGTTTCAGAATTTCGCCTTCTTCCACTAACGATATTCGCTTGTTCGCGCCTCCACCATCAGAAATAGCATGCTCAACATGTATGGCCGACTAGTCCACTGTGCTTGCCTTGAATTCTGCCGTACTTCGCCGTGAAATCCGCCTAGCCCAACCGCCTAGCTTGTTCCGCCCAGCCGCCTAGGTGCCCGCCCAGCCGCCTAGGTGCCTGCCCAGGCCGCCTAGGCCCCCGCCCAGATCCAGAACGCCCAGAGGCACCGATTACCTATTAGGCGAGTCGGAGAGCCGCCGCCCAGCGCCTAGGCGGCCGAGTTTTAGAACACTGCCTGGAACCTTTAGGAATGTGATAGCCACCAACGGTGGTGGATTGGCTTGGACAGCGCGGTGGTAGAAGGCTCCTCGGCTTGGACAACCACCAATTTCGGCAAATGAAAGTCCTTAACTAAGTGGTTCATCACCACAATTTCTGCTAGTTCTTCTAGCTTGGACTTTTCTCATTTCATCTGGATGCTGTAAAAGCTCAGACATTACCTATTCTACTGTTATAGCTGTGGTGTCGGTTCCTCCCACCACAATGTCCTGTAGAATTTTGTGAATACTAGTGCACATGAGTTTAGTGAACTAGAAACAAAAACCTCATCGGCATTTTCACAGAGTATTGAGGGAAAAAAAAGGTTTCATATCATGTACGCGCATAAATGAAGAATTAATTGAAGTATTAGAAGTATGAAAATAGTTTAATTAAAGTCTTTTTTTTGTTATAGATTTAACTTCAGTGATTTTTTAAGTAGCAGAATGAACTTCCAATTGTTTTTCTACATAAAATTTTTATTTTTTTTATTTTTAAGTACGTGATATGCTCCTAACAAAATTGCTTCCATCAATAGATGTTCCTCAAGAAAACCTACCAAATTAACTGTTCCTCAAGTTATATGGAACTAAAAGCGACAAAAAGAAAAAGAAAATAAGTAACTAGAAGCAATTTGTAGATAGCGCACCATGAGCAAGGCCTTCATTTGTTGTATCATAAGCATTGTTGCACTATCTTGATGATTATTATTTTCCAAGAGGAACTGCAGAAAGCCCTTCTCTTCATGGTTTTGTGGCACTCGCTCATTTTGAACCTTATTCATTTGCGCTTCTATGGTCGAATATAAATTTTTTTTTCCGTTACTGACAAAAGCTTCTTTGCTTGACTCCCAATTCCCTGTATATCGAACCTTGCTAGCGCAGGGAAAAAGTCTGAGACGTTTGGTTTCTCAAGTAACTCGATCATTTCTTCCACCACCTTTCTAAACTCGATCGGATCCAACATCAGATTTCTTCTCTCCTTGTAGAGTCCCACCCCATAACATGGTTGTGTTGATAGTTATGGATAATGCAAATTGCCCCAAATCAATTGGGGTCCGAATTTTGTCACTAATAAAAAATGTGACTAATTGACTTCACAACCTCTTCCTTTCTCAGAGCATAGCAACCGTCAAGGTTGGTTTTGCTTAGCATTTGACTCATGAGCACCTTGCGCATCCTCCTCGAATCTAGACCATAGGTTCAAAGACTATATCAGATCCTCCATATGAGAGAATTCGTGCTGCGACTGTAAGGTCTCGGTAGGCAAATATTGTGTCTTAGTCATGAACCACTTCTTTCACAAGCGATAGTGAGCTGACCATAATGGCCAGTTTGGTACTGAGTTGGAGCTTGTAAATCGGGCCATAAACCCGTGACAAGTCTGTGAACTGGTGGTGAAGGCTGGTACTTGGAAACAGAAGGTAACCGAGTAGTGGAACACCATTTGGGCCTGGCAGCAATGGAGCTTGTTCCGGGTTCCTTGAGTGCTTCTTCCAAGTCCGGAGGAACTAGAAACTGACAGTTTCCATGATGATTAGGAAGATGGTGACAGCTTCTTTGAGATTTTCATGTTTCTCACTGCTAGCATCCCACATTGATGACCTCATATGGCACAATTGTTGGTACTAAGCTGGTTAGAGAATGAAGTTGGAGATTTTTGTTGGCTTCTTTGGTCAATTTATATGAACCCACAAGGTTGACTGATTCGTCGTTAAGTATATAACAATACACAATTGTGGTGAAAGTTTCAAAAAAAAAAAAACACAATTGTGGTGAAGGCAACTGTTGATGTCTAAGATTTAGCGGTGGCTAAACCTTGGTTAACGTTGTTCATGTGGGCGGACCGCTACTCGTGATATTCTCAAAGTTTCCGCTATCTGTCAAATGAAATATAAAGGGCGTCAGAGGGAGACTGCGTTGGGCGGTCTTCTCTTCTCTGATGCCTAAGTTAGTCAATGTATTTGTATTGACAGAACAACAGTAGATAAGTAGTAAATGCGTAATTAATGAGGAGAGAGGAGAAAACCTTTTATAGGTGGGGAAGAGGCTGACCTCTTCCATGTTTTCGATGTGGGACTGATGTGCTTCAATTCCCAGCTTCTGGAGCTTCTGATGCTATCTTGGAGTGGCGCATGGTGGCGCGTCAGCTATAATCTGGGGGTGAGCCGGTGCTCAGGTGGTAGCCTGCTCGGCTGTGTTTCTTTAGGTCACTCCGTTGGCGGGAGTTGGTACCGCTGGCGGTAGCATGAGCGTGGCTCATTATAGCTAATTATGCTTGGCAAATGCTCATATAAGTACAAGTCCCCCAAGTCCCCAGTCAAGGAGGGCAATCTTGGTTGGGGAGTTGCCTAGCGGTTTGAAGCGTTACTTTCGCTAGACTTGCAAAAGCATAATTAGTGTAAGTGCATTGTCAACCATGGACTTACTGAGCAAACTCTTTATACCCTTTCAGGTAGGCCCATGCTAGGCCCTCCAGGGAGTCCTCCACTCCCTGGCTAAGATTGATCTCCTTTTGGTCGGTGTATTGTTTGTTGAGGGGAGCTGCGCTGAGCAGAGGGTGTTGGGTAGCGAGCCCAATCTTTGATACCCTAGTGGCGGGGGTCAACGTGCCTGATCAGGGCCTTCATTGACTGTTGACATGTCCCAGTGTCCCGGAGGGAAGTAACATGACTGTAACGCCACGTGGCGGTCGTTGTCAGGCCCTCCGTTGATAGTAAGCGGCAAGAAGTGTCGTGGGGACCTGCTTGGTTGCAGCGGAGACTGTTGCTTTCAGGATGAAATGGGAGAATCCCGCTAGCGGTGTTGCACTTAGCGGAGACTATCTCACTTGCAAGATAAAAGGGAGAAGTCCCGCTAGCGAAGTTGCGCTTCGCGGAGACTGTCTCACTTGGCAGATGAAAGGGAGAAGTTCCGCTAGCGGAGTTGCGCTTAGTGGAGACTATCTCGCTTGCCAGATGAAAGGGAGAAGTCCTACTAGCGGAGTTGCGCTTAGCGGAGACTATCTCGCTTGCCAGAAGAAAGGGAGAAGTCCCGCTAACGGAGTTGCGCTTAGCGGAGACTGTCTCGCTTGCAAGATGAAAGGGAGAAGTCCTGCTAGCGGAGTTGCGCTTAGCGGAGACTGTCTTGCTTGCAAGATGAAAGGGAGAAGTCCCGCTAGTGGAGTTGCGCTTAGAAGAGACTGTCTTGCTTGCCAGATGAAAGGGAGAAGTTCTGCTAGCGGAGTTGCGCTTAGCGGAGACTGTCTCCCTTGCCAGATGAAAGGGAGAAGTTCCGCAAGCGGAGTTGAGCTTAGAGGAGACTGTCTCACTTGCTACATGAAAGGGAGAAGTTCCGCTAGCGGAGACTGTCTCGCTTGACGGTTGGTATGCCTGCTTTGTGGAAGGTTACTTCGGATAGACGCTTCGTCTGACAGCTGCTTACACGTGGCGGTCATGCATTGGGTTGGCGTGTTTGCGTACGCCTGCTTATCACGCTCTTCTCTTCGCCATTAATGCGAGTAATTATTTTTTTTGTAACTGAGGTGACGCTTCGATTAAATCGGATAGTGGGTGAGATTGTGGGACACGCGTACGGTGCTCGGTTGATGTCGTTTTTTAGCAGACAGCCCGGATTTGTTTGATGTTGACATAAAAGAGAGGGAAACCACAGTGGGTTTGACATCTTCTACACTTCAAATCCTAAGTAGTTGTGTTCAAGCTTTTTTGTTGTTTGAGATTTCGAGGGTTTCGTTCTGCAAATCGAACGAAATCGTTGCTGTCGACGAAAAGGTTCGTTGGAGTGAAGAAAGACATCCCCATCTGCATCAGAGATAGTGTTTTTCAGGTTGGTGATCTGAGCCTCGTGTTTACTTTGTTGTTTCTGTCAGTTTCTGCTTCTGCCATTTGAGGTGACTTTTGTCATCCCCCAGTGTGTTTAAGGGTCTAGAATGATTTTGGGGATGGGGTTAAGTGTTTGTGGCAAAGAGTTTGAGGTTTATAGCTTCTAGATGGTCGAATATGGGTTTTGAGGGTGTGCATTGTGTTCTTGTTTTGGTATTTTCTAGGTTTTCTGGGTATGGCTGTCCTTGATGTTCTTGGCTAAAATTTGACATAAGGTTAGCTTAGATCCTGTTGGAACTGACTGACTTAAGTTTTAGGGTTTGTGATGGCTAACGTCGTAGAGATCTTAAGCGGTGAGGATTTCGGGTCTGACGTGTCGCTCAGTGGTTCGGATAGGATATTTATTGACTCGTTGCGTCCGTCTACTATTGCAGGAACCTCACTGTCAGAGTCGATAGACATCGAACCTTTACAAACTATACCTTGGGAAGTAGCGATGGGTCGTGGGCGTCTAGAGAGTTCTAGGGTAAGGGAGGATGCTGCTGCTCGCAATAGGCGTGAGGATAGGCTGGTGAGCAATAGCGCCGCTAGTGGTTCCGCTAATGGGGGAGAGGCTGGCTGGGAAGAGATAGAGTTAGCTTGGGTCCTCCGCGACGATACATCAGTTGACGAGGTGGGAGGGCCGATGACCGCGGCCGTCGTGAATCGATTGAAGCAGGTGTTTTGCCTTCCTGGCGTAGTGAAGCTGCGTCCGCCGACGAGGGATGAGAGGGTGTCGATTCTGCCAACTGGGTACGCCGCCTTTCACGAGGCCATTTTCCGGCAAGGGGTCTTGTTTTTGCTACTGCCAAATCTCCAAATCCTGGACTGCGAGTTCGATCTTGCTTTTGGGTAAATTTGCCTCAACATGTGGCTGTTGTTGATGGCGCTGAACTCATTGTGGTGTTTATCTGGCTGCGAAGGACCAGTCATGGCAGAGGTACTTCATTTCTAAGAACTCGTCTACATGAGGCGTCAGGGGTGTAGCGGGCAGGTGAACCTGACCCGTTGCCAGGGGGCTCCCAAGTTGATCGAGAATCTGAAAGATTCCGTGTCCCCCTGGCTGGCTACCTTCTGCGTTGCGACCACGGGGTGGGAGTATGATGCTAGGGTAAATGAACAGGCGCCGACGTTTAGGATTAAGTCGGAGTTCTAACCAATCCGAGGTTGTTGCCAATCCCCGCTGACCAAACTTGGCGGTTTTGCCTGTGATATGCCTTTCTTTTTTCTTTGCTTGTCTTTGTGCATCGGGCTTGCGCTTTAACTTGACGGGTGAGGAACAGTGCCGCGTAGCAAGGATTAAAGGTTGTTGGCAGAACCGCAATCTTCTCGACCTTCGCCTATTCACCGGTTGGGAGCTGTTGGTCGATCTTCAGTTGACGCGCTCCCTTGGTAAGTATCTCTCGCCAACTTGTGGTTTGAACTCTTTGCCCCATACTGACTGGCGCTGTGCTTGTTTAGATTCACGGTCGAGTAACAAAGCGAGTCGCGACGCGTTTGACAAGGCCATAGACGGCGCGAAAATATAGAATTTCCTGGAGCACATGTCTGCCGCTAGGTTGGCCGCTCAGCAGACCGTCGTCGATCCATAAACCTTGGTGGTGGGCCAGTCAGAGACTCCGGTGCTGATGTTGATGCCGCACCACTCTCATCTTAGCGCCGGCGGTCCACCCGTGGTGCAGGTAGAAACTGGAGCAAATCTCGTGGCTGCAGGCTGGAGCAGGGCACAGGCCCCCCCCCTTGAGAAAAGGGAGAGAGTGCCGGCCAACAGTCGTGGGCCCCAGAAGGAGAGGGTGGTGTCGGGGAGGGAACCCGTTACCACTGCGGGGTTGGAGCCTCAAAGGTCGCCGATGCTTGTTGTCGAGGGTACCGCCTAAGGTGCCGTCCTTCAGAAGAGGCGTCAGAATGACATCGATGACAACGAAGAGGCAGTCGACGCGGTACCGATCGGGGTGCACCAGTAGAGGTAGAAGAAGGCTAGGCAGACGCTGCCGACAATGACTATTGCTGCCGCTAGGGAAGGGCCAAGTAGAGGGCTGGATTCTTTTGGCGCTTACGCCGAATTCCTGACGGATCCAGAGCGGGCGTTCCTCTTTCACCTCCATGAGCGGCTAGGGTTTGGCGGATTGGACGGGACCGTCCTCTCGACCACTTTTTAACAATCGCCATTCAGCTCGGCATTTGGGCATCTGTCCGTTGGGCTGCATGAGTTGTTTCTGGCAGCCCAAGACAAGCTGGCGGAGACCGAGAGGCATCTGACCAAGGAGGAGTGCGATACTTTGGATGCCCGCAGCAAGCTAAGTGTTTCCATTGAGTGGGACCTTGAGCGGAACAACCGCGTATCCCAGCTGAAGCAAGACATTGCCCTACTGAAGGACCAGCTAGTGGCGAAGGCTAAGAAGGTTGAGATTTTTCAGCGGGTGTCCGCCACCAAATCTGCGAAGCTGAAGAAGTTGGATGGGTGAGGTTGCCCGACTGGGAACGAAGAAGAGTCATGCAGAGGTCGCCGTCGTGGAGGCCTATAAGAAATCTGCGGCATTTAAGCAAGCTCTGACTGAGGCGGCTAAAATCGGTGCCGCCGCCAACCTGGAGCTGCTGAACAAGCAGGGCGCCATCGATTGGGTGAAAGCATTCGGGCTGATTGGGCCATCAGGTCAACAAGGACCTGCAAGCGGTGTGGCTCCTACTCAAACTGAGGGTGCCTGCTCAGGCAGTGGTGAGAGCGGTGAGTGTCCAGTGGATGACTCTTAGCGGACTCCGCCCCCAACCCAATCAGAAATTTCTCGTGCTGACTTCATTGCGGCTCACACCCGAGTGGATGGCACCGTGGTTATGCCGAGCCCTACAGCTCCTGGGTCCGATCAGACGAGCCACTTGGCCTAGCGACAGCCGCCGGTGGATGGTGAAAAAGTCTCTGTTGCGCCCAACAATCCATGAAGATCATTCGAGCCCTGTGGCCTTGCATGTGTGTTTTTTTTTTGTAATGCTGCTAAGGCTTCTTTTTTGTAACTTTGACAATAGTTTTGGGCAGGGAGTCCCGACCCTAGATTTATGAAGTAATGCTATTTGCCTTCGAAATTTTACCAAGTGCGGGATTGTTTCTAATGATATGATTATGTTGTGTGTATGTTTGTATACTGCTGGAATTTTGACTTTGCTTTTGTTAATCAATGAAACATTAAAGGAATTAAAATTGTTCCCAGTGCACAATGTAGAAGACGTGGTCCGCCGAATGTTGTTGGCGTTACTAGTTAACTTGTGCTGGACTTGGTGACAATGGTTTGAATAATTCCTCTTTTCATTAATAGCTGACATATTAGCGTTTATAAAAGCGGGGTTGTACCCGTTGGGTAGTTTACCTTAGCTAAATATTGAACAAAAATTTAGCTAAGTCAAGATGCTCTTGGGTAGCGGCATGATTATTTGTAATAATTCCGAAGATGTTCGGTATTCCAAGGGTGGGTCGTTGTGATGCCATCCTTGTCCATTAAGTAGAAGGTGTCGGGGCTAACAACTTCCACTATTTTGTATGGTCCTTCCCAAGTTGGGCGGAGTGCCGTTGGTGGAGGGATGACCTCCTTCATGACCCAGTCCCCCAGTTGGAGGTTCTGGGCTTTGACTCTAGCATTGTAGAAGCGCGACACCCGCTGTTTGTTTTGCAAGTTGTGCAAGTGGGTCTGATGGCGTTTCTCCTTAAGGAGATCCTTGTCGAGGTTGACACATTCGCCGTTGGTCTCAGGGCAGTAACCCTCAACCCTAGAGATAGGTTGGGTGACCTTTCTGGGTAGTACGGCTTTAGTTCCGAACATCATACAGAATGGTGTTTCACCGGTGGCGGAAGTGGGGGTAGTCCTGATGGCCCACAGAACTTCCGAGAGCTTCTCCGCCCATAAACCCTTAGCGTCGTTGAGCTTCTTTTTTAGTAGCTTTTTGATTATCTTGTTTGCTACTTCGACTTGGCCGTTGGTTTAGGGATGAGCGACAGATGCAAAACTCATCTTGGTGCCCAGGTTAGCAGTGAAAGATTTGAGTTCCTTGTTGTTGAACTGTGTGCCGTTGTTTGTGATGATTGTGTGGGGGATGCCGTAGCGGTAGTAGATGTTATTCCAGAGGAAGTGAGTTACCTTGGCGGTAGTTATTGCTGTTAGCAGTTCCGCATCTATCCATTTGCTGTTGTAGTCGATGGCAACACTGATGTATTTGAACTGGCCCTTGGCGGTTAGGAATTTTCCAAGCAAGTCCAGGCTCCACACGGAGTGAATCCATGGGCCGATGATTATTGAAAGGGGCTCCGCCGGGGCGTGGGGGAGGTCAGCGTACTGTTAACATTTGTGGCACGACCTGGAAACCTTCTTGGCATCGTCTCTGAGCGTGGCCCAGAAGTAGCCCTGTCGCATTGTTCGATTGGCCACGGATCTGGCGCCGGAGTGGTTTCCACATTCCCCAGCGTGTATCATTGCTAGAACAACCTTTCCCTCCTTTGGGGTGAGACACCAAAGGTTAGGATGGGTGAAACCCTGGCGGTAAAGCTTGCGCTACCATGCTTCGACCTTATCTGCTAGCAGTGTCCCCTTAAGCTTGTATTCGATGATTTCATCCATCCAGCTGGGATTGACCTCAATATTAAAAATCTCCGCTAGGGTTTTGGTGATGCTTGGCTTGTCAAGGCATTCCACCCTTGTGTCCGCTGGACTTTGGTGTGGTTGAGCGGTTGCCAATCTTGCCAGCAAATCGGCCTCGACGTTCTTTTCCCTGTGGATCTGTGTGATGGTGTGAAATTTGAATTTTTTTAGAAGTGTCTTGACGTACCCCAAGTATGCCGCTCACTGTTGGTCCTTGGCCTGGTTAACGACTAGCTGGGAGTCGCTGAATATGTTGACACTGTCAGCCCCTGAGTCGATGGCGAGAAGTAAGCCTGCAATGAGCGCTTCATACTCCGCCATGTTGTTTAAGGCTGTGAAATTGAATTTTAATGCGTATTCCACGTTCAGTCCCTTTGGGCCTGTCAAGATAACTCCGACGCAGCAGGCCTTGGCTCAAGAGGAACCGTCCACATGTAGGTTCCAGTATGATTGTTGCTCGGGCGCTGGTTCCCAAGCGGTTATCATTTCAGTGTTGGCTTCTGTCCTTAGGCTGGGTTCATCACGATGAAATCTGCCACCGCTTGGCCTTTAATAGCGATTCTTGGCTTGTAATCAATGTCAAACTCGCGAAGCTCGATGGCCCACTTGCTGAGGTGCCCGAAGTGCTTAGGGTTCTGCATTACTTGCCTTATCGGCGGGTTTGTTAAGACATGAATTGTGTGGGCCTGGAAGTACTGGCGGAGGCTTCTAGCGGGGACAATGTGTGCGAGACTGATCTGCTCTAGGGGGTATATCTTGTTTCCGCCCCGTTCATGCCTCTGCTGGCGTAGAATATCGGGAACTCCTCCTGGCCTTCTCGTCGTACAATGGCGCAGCTTACCGCTGATGGGGATACCGTAGGTATATGTACAGTATCTCACCCTGTACAGGAATGGAAAGAAGGGGAACTGCTACCAAGTATTCCTTCAAACTCTGGCATAGTCTAGGGTCCAGTTAATTTCTTTCTTGTGGGTCCTCTTCAAAACTTTGAAAAGTGGGAGGCATCTGTCAGTGAGTCTGGAGATGAACCGAGAAAGGGCGGTTAGCTTGCCCTGGAGGCTCTGAACGTGTACCTTCCACTCCGGTGACCTCATGTTGAGGATGGCTTGCACATTGTCAGGGTTAGCCTCTATGCCTCGTTCACTGACGATGTATCCTAAGAATTTGCTGGCGGTGACGCCAAAGAAATATTTTTCGGGATTGAGGCGCATACCATAGGCCAAGAGGATGGCAAACTATAATGCGTAGGTTTGCCACGTGTCCGCTGGCTTTGATGCTTTTGACCAACATGTCCTCCACGTAAACCTCTATTATCTTGCCAAGTTGCTCCGCGAACATGGCGTTCATCAACCGCTGGTAGGTTGGCCTAGCGTTCTTCAAATCGAAAGGCATGACATTGTAACAGTATAGGTCCTTGTCAGTTGTGAAAGTGGTGCACTCTTGGTTGCCGGGGTGAATCTTGATTTGATTGTATCTTGAGAAGGCGTCCATCATGCTGAGCAACTCATGTCCCATTGTAGCGTCAACCAGTTCGTCGATGCGGGGTAGTGGGAAATTATCCTTGGGGCATGCCTTATTAAGACCCTTGAAGTCTACACACATCGGCCACTTTCTGCTGGGTTTCTTGACCCTGACCAGGTTGGAAATCCACTGAGAGAAATTGACTTGGTGGATGAACCCAATGCCTTGAAGCTTGGCGACCTCTTCCCCTATTGCACGGTATCTCTCTTCGTCGAAGGCCCTTAGCCCTGCTTGACCAGATAGAAGGATGGTTTAATGCTCAACTTGTGCGTGATGATCTCAGGGGAGATGCCTGACATGTCAGCGTAGGACCATGCAAAGACGACGGCATTGTCACGTAGAAATTGAATGAGTTATGCCGCTATCTGACTTGACTCATAAACTCTCGCAAGCGTACGAATCGTTGTCAAGTAAGGGAAGTATTTCAACCTTGATTATCGTACCTCAGGGATTAGGTGTTGGACCTAATCGAGGTAATTGGCGCTAGAATCACTCAAATGCATACAATGAAAAATAAAAATAAAATAAAGTAAAATAATATTCACAAGGCACCAAGCCTCGACAATGCTCGGCTTAGCTCACATAAATTTAATCAAAGCCACTAACTTGTAGGCCAAATGAGTTATGCACAATGGAATGTAGAATTTTGTTTGGGAGTTTTGAATTGAGAATTAACTAAATTAAATGCAAACTAAAATAAAAGCAAACAACTAATTATCAAGCAAGAAATTAAATTTGGATTTTCAAATTAATGGGAACATGGGAGTGTCGGGTGATTCACACCAACTATCTTGCAATTATCGACGCCAATTTCACAAATGCATGCATTTCCTATATGTGTCGAGTCCCGTATCTAGTACAGGTTAAGGCTACTAAACCAATTATCCTTTCGGTGTATTGATTATGCCGGTTAAGGCCACAATCAACTCTCTAATTTGGGCGTTACGCCAGTTAAGGCCGCAATATCCAAAATTAGAGGCCTAGAGAGCAAGATAATAGAGACGCAAGCAAGCTTAGCTACAATTAAGCTAGCTAATGGTTACCACACTTAAATCCTAGATGCAACAAGACCAATAAGTTGTCAATTTATCAATCTACTCATCACAATTGCCCACAACATAATTTCAAAGGGTGACAAAGCCTAGAGACATGCTTCTAAGGACCAATAAATTTGGATTTAAAGCATACACAATGGAAATTGCATTTATTAAAATTAAAGCATCAATATTTATACAAGATGAGTTAGGGCTTCACAACCCTAACTCCCAATTTAAACTACTCACTACCCATACAAGAATTCATCAACAAAAGTACACAAAAATTATGAACTAGGTAATAAGGACGAGAGGGGAGAGTTAGCTTGGTCACTCCTAGCTATGGGCTAGTATGAACCAAGAATTTCTTCACCCAACTACCCAAAAAAATAAGATGTGTGCTCTTGATGATGATTTCCTTGAGGCCTTGAGTGTCCAATCCCAAAAGATGAAATTAAAAATGAAGAAGGGAAAAGGAGAGAGTGTGAGGTGACGTGGGTGGTGGACGAGAAAATGGGAAAGATGGATCTGGGGGTGGTTGCGGCACTGTTGGAGAAGAGAAAGGATTTGGGGGTGTGCGGCTACTGCAGGGTTGGTCAAAATAGAGAATGATGGGATATATATATATATATATATATATATATATATATATATATATATATGGAGAGAGTGGTGAGAATGGGTGGCTGCTGCTTTCGTAACTAAGAGGAAATGATGGGATAGGGGCTGCCATGTGGTAGCATGGGAGTGGGCAAGGGGAAAGAGAGGGATGGCCTTGCACTCTAGCACGTGGTAGCCTTCAATTAACAAGCAAGCAATTAAGGTTTAATTGCAACATGGGGCATTTGGCTGAGCATGATTAATTAATTGATCTCTTAATAATTAATTAATATAAGGGTTAATTAATCAAATAATTATTTAATACAACTTTTTCTTTGCTTCAATTTTCTTCTTCTTTTGCTTTTTCCGAGCTCAAACCAATGATTTTCACATATTTGCTTGGGGCATTGACTCCTTACCATTGTTGACTTTTTGTCGATCACTCCAATTAGCTCTATTTTTGCGCAACTTCTTCCGAAATCCATAACTCCACTTATTTACTACAACATAAATAAAAATGGATTAATTACATAATAATTAGTTTGAGGATTAGCTTAATTATAGTGTTTTAGATATAATTACATGCATATAAATGCATGTAATCACTATCTCTGGGGCTAGTTGAGCGCCTATGCAGACCGTCCGCTCAGGGTGCTCGTCAGAGATGCTGATAACCCTCAAGGATGTCTCTGGGTTGACAGGTTCCTTTTTTACATATTTCTCCTCGTCATCCCTAGGGTCCTCAAAAATATTTGTCACCGGTGCATGGTTTCCTATTGTTAGGATTTCATGGCGGCGTGTCGACCGTGCCACAGTTGTTGAATAACATTCTCGTGCCAGTTGTTGACTTCCTTTCACACAGCCTGTCCCGTTGGGTGTGGGGAACTTCATGAAAAGCATGTATTTGGCTATGATGCACTTTAGCTTGTTAAGCGCTGGTCGACCGATGATGGCATTATATGAATTGAACCAGTCAACGACGATGAACTCTGTATGTATCTCTGCTGTGCATGGACTAGCATCGATAACTAGTTGCATGTAGTTAGAACTGAGTGGTTGCGTGACGTCACCGAAGAAGCTGAGCAGTGGCTCATGATCTTGGAGTAATTTTCTATTCCGCTAGAGTTGGTTGTAGCAACCATTGAAGATGACATTGAAAGTGGATCTGCTATCAACAAGGACCCTTCCCACGGACCATTTATCGAGCATGGTGTCGATCAAGAATGGGTCGTCATGGGGCAGATGCACTCCGCGCTCTTCTTCCTCTGAGAAGGTAATGGGTTCCCAACCAGACCTTGGGAGTTTAGCGGATCTCTCATAGCGGATGTTGCAAATTTCTTTGGGGTGGTTAGCGCGTGCATAGCGCATTCTTGCCCTATGAGACATGTCGGTGATCTGAGCACTGCCATTGATGGTATTGATGCGGCGCATGGGTTCGATGTTGGCGACCACAGGTGGCGGTTGGTGCACCTTGAATTGTTCCATCTTACCGTCACGGTACAAAGTCTCAATAGTTGTTTTGAAAGCATTGCAATTGTTGGTGTTGTGACCGCTGTCCTCATGGTATTTACACCACTTGCCAGTGTTTCTTGGTTTTCCCACTCTTGGGTACTTTCTTGGGAGTGGCGGTGGGATCTGGTCTTTGCACTGGTCGTATATCTCTTTATACGAGGTTGTGAGGACTGTAAACACCGCGTATCGTTGGGAGGACTCCGTTTGTTTGTTACCGTTATCCCCATGGGATGAGCGGTTGTACTTGTGGTAATGTTAGTCCTTTTGCCGCTTGCTCTGGTAGCTGCCCTGTTGCCATTCTCTCTTCTTATTAGTTGGCGGCGTAGCAGAGTTTTTGTTAGCGGTCTCCTGATGGCTAGAGGAGGGCTGAGTAGACTTTGCTGGTGTTGGCGGTGATGGTGGGGTTTCTCCATATGTGATGAACTCTACCTGTGAATGGATGACGGCTTCGCTCATGACATGGTCATACGCAGCATTTGGATGGTTGTAATTGAGATGAGAGAGAAATGGTCCCTTTAGGAGTCCTTGCTTGAAGGCTGCCAATGCCATTGTTTTATCAAGGTAGCGGCACTGAGATACCGCCGCTCGCCACCTGGTGACAAATGCCTTCAATGTTTCCTCTGCGCCCTGCTTGACGTTGAACAGTTGAGTTGTGTTGTGATGTCCAGCGGCCAACAGGATGAACCGAGAAAGGAAAGTGTTTGATAGTGCATGGAATGAGTCAATGGATCCTGGTGGGCATTCAAAGAACCAGCTCATTGCCTCACTATCTAGCATTTCGCAGAACAAGTGGCAGAGTGTGGCGTCATCAAATCCCTTATTGTTAGTGGCTTTTTTGAAGGTGTCCATATGGACGAATGGGTCAGTCATGCCGCCGTAATGTGGCATCTTTGGCGTTTTTGCATGTGTTGGCTGGATGGCATGTAGGATCCTAGCGATGAATGGGCCTGGTCTAGATGCAAAGAGCAGATTTGGAATTAGCGCTGGGGCTCCTATCTCCGCCTGGATTAGCCTTTGCTCTAATTGTTGCATCCTTTCCAGGATTTGGGAGGTTGCATCGCCAACAGGCCCCGCTTGGAGGTTTCGCTGCTCCCGCTCCCGCTTGGGGGCAGGCTGATTACCCTTACTTCTAGCCCTGGTCGAGAAGCGGTTGGTGTGTGGCCGCTTCCTGTTCTAGCATTAGTCGGGGCAGGGGAGGTGGTCCCATTCCTAGTAACTCGGGTGGGTTCAGCGGTACCTGCATCTGTATGATTGGTTCAGGTACCAATCTGTAGGTACTGGGTCGACTACGTCTGGTGCTCTGCTATTGCTCGCTTTGCGCTAGGTTAGAGTTTGCCTCCAGCGCCTTCTTTAGTTAATCGAATTTTGACATCAGCATGGCCACTTGCTTTTAGGCCTCGACCTTTTCTCTGCTCTCTTGCTCGCACTCCCTATTTTCCTTGTGGAGGTCCGCCAATGCCAGCTCATACATAGAGGCGAGATCCTGGCCTGGTGGTCGACTGCTGCCTGGTCGGGCCTCTGCTGTAATCTGAGTTAGCAGGACCTGGGATAAGCCCTGGGGTTCCACGCTAGGGTTGACCGGAGTGTTGAATAATGCGTGGTTAACTTTAGTCGCGGGGTTGGTGGGATGAGGATTGGCGGACTGATCTACTTGGCCCTCAGCGTTTCCCCCGCTACCGTTAGTCATGGTGATTGTTGTGGTGGGATGGCCTTTTATTCAAGGATTCCCACAGACGGCGCCAATGTTTTTCTGTAAGTACATCAAGATTTTCTGTCTTCATTATGTATTGATGTTCATTTGTATACAAAGTGCATATGATTAAGTAGCAACCGAGATTGATTTTCAACCCACTCACTCTGAATTCATGGTCATCACGTGGTCTGGAATATATACATTTTCACATTCTCTCACTCAAAAAAACATAAAATGAAAAACAAGAAGGAAAAAAAAAATAAAGAAGCCAAAAAAAGAAGAAGTCAACTCTCAGATTCTCCTGCAATAATATGTTTAAGACATAAAACAGAAAAGATATTAAAACTATTGACACGTTTACTTACTTGGAATGAAAAATAATCATGAATTGGAAACAACTGGAATGAGAGAAAAAAAGAATCGGTATTGATTTCGGAGGAGTTGATTCCTTAACCCATCTCCCCCCTTCGTAATCAAATTCTTGAGTATTCAGGAATCGATTCCTTATAAGGAGGTGAGACCTACACCCATTCTAATTCCTTCATGTACGTGTTAGTAAACACATGCCGGGAGTGTGCTTATTTTTTGAGCTAATATTATATTATGTTCAAAACTAATTTTTCAAATTTCAAGTGATGCTAAACTGAACACATTTAAATCAATGATGCAATCACTATTATGATTGACAATTAATGTGACAGTCAAAAATGGATCTAAATCATCTTTATTCCTCTTTAATTAGCGTTGGCGGAATTTTAAATGCATTTCACATTAGGTATATATATATTTTTTGATTTCAATGAGGAATACCTAAATATGTTCTACGCCTTATCATCATTCAACTTGCAAATAGGATGACATATCTTTTTTTTATCATCATTCAACTTGCAAATAGGATGACATATCTTTTTTTTTTTTTTTTGAGAGTAAGAGTCAACCATTTTATTAATAATAAACATAAGAAAAATTACAACTTATAGATGTAGAAACTACATCAAAATATAAAATACCAAGAGAAATACTAGATGCAACAAAGCATCGGAAATAAAACCTAGCAAGGATACGAAGGGGTGCAATTAAGCATTTGATGAGGCACTAGACACAATTCGGGCTATGTAAAACGGTACCAATAGTATGGTCGACCATACTTCCATGCAAAGATATATGTCGAATAGAGGGTAACCTTCTATCAAGGTAACCGCCTGTAGTGTGACCGATCTTACCTACTCCACGCAAAATAATGCGCTGAATAGAGAGCAATCTTCTACCTAAGTAACCAAAGAAGTAATTCCAACCAGATAAATTTAGGGCCCAAAAAAGTCTCCCAGATCCCAAATGAGAACCGTAACAGCTTTGGCCTCATTCACTAGCTGCCAAGCCCCAAGAAGGAAGATCTAGCCTAAAGCCCTACTTGAGCAACCCAACAGAATAGAGGTCCAGGCCTGCTAGGGTCTACTTTGGGCATCCAAAGCCTCTCTAGGCACCAACCTTGATCGCGGCTCCAACAACTGCTCCACCGCCCGTCGTAGGAGAAAGCACAACCCGGTCCCACCCGCCTTCATCAGATGTAGTGCAGGTCCAGCCCAAAGCCCAAGCGCTGCTCCACTCCGATCGTCGCTCCAACGCACTGGGAAACTGGATCGAAAACTGGCCCCTCACAAGCCCCTCACTCGCCACCAGTCCACGGCCTCACACCGTCGACTTGAGCCGTACCCGAGATGGCAGAAGACGTCAGACTCTCGAGGCCGTTCTGATCCGAGAAGGCAACGTAGCCATTGCTACTCCCCATTGAACAGAGATACGATAGAATGGGTCTGAAGGGAAGAGATTGCCACAGGCCAAAATTGAGCCACCAATTTCGGCCACAGCGCTACCAGATCTGAACCACTTTCCTCCGATTTTAGTTGAGATCAAATTGGACGAAGAGGTCGAACTCTCGGTGCCATCCCAGTCCAGGTATGCACCGCAACCGCTTACCTCCTCAGAAAAGAACTGGCATGATCAAATAGCGTCTGAGAAAAAGAGGTCGTCGCTGGCAAGATTGCGAACCACAACCTATCAAGCAACATGGTATGAGCCATGCGCCAAGGTATCGGCGTTGAGAACGATGCCGGAATTTTGCTCCATCATTGATGGAGTAAGGTACATAAAGGCCAAGAGCAGCGCTCTCCCAACCCTAGCAGAGCGCCGCTAGGTATTTTCATTCCAATAGGATGACATATCTAAATAGGCTAGTTCGTTTATTGAGTCTGAACAAAAATTCAACAAGTCAATCCATACAGGTTCATATTCGAATCTTAAATTAGGGTTTAGGTAAGGTTTCAGGCTAAGCTCAACACTATTATTATATACGGCGTTGGATTTCCTTCGTATTATTTCAGAGGCAATTCATTATGCACCCAATTCCTAAAAAATCTAATGGAAAAAACCCACATATTATTTCTTTTCAATCTACACCCAATTATTGCCAACTATGATAAAATATTAGATTTCGTTTTTTAAAGAATTACACAAATTGTCATAATTTAAATTTGACAAACATAAGTCAGCTAGCAAGATTAACGACATTTTTAAATACTTTAATTGTAAATTTTTTTATTGGTCCCATTATTATCGTAGTTTCATTAAGAGTTTTTGTCTATTTACCCCAATTTTAGGGATTTATTTTTCCACTTACCCCATTAAGTTTTTTGAATTCCCTCTTACCCAAAGTTTTTTTTTTTTTGAGACTATTTTACCCTCAACCCTCTGTTACATAGAGAGAGAGAGAGAGAGAGAGAGAGAGAGAGTGGAAGAGCGAGAAACCATGGATACTTCATCGAAGCCCGGTCACCGGCTGCAACCCACCAGACTTTTCTGAAAACCTCGCCCGAGATCCCCAAAGAGGTTGTCAGGGATTTCATAGGTCGCCAAAAAGGTTTATTGCCCTCAAATAGATCTTTATTGCCCCCTAATAGACCTCTATTTCCCCCAATAGACGTCTATTGCCCCCCAATAGAACTTTCGGTCGCCAGAATAGAAACTAATCTTTCTAAAATTAGACAAATAAAACTTTGATTAAAGAAAAAAAACCAAGGAGATTACATCAATTCAAAATATTTATTGCCCCCCAATAGACCTCTATTGCCTTGTAACACCCTGACCCTGGGTAGTGAGGAGTGCTCGGAGAAGAGAAACAAGACTGATGAGAGGACTTAGAAGTATGGGTTCTGGAAACGCATCAATGAGATGAGTTTTCCCGAAGCGAGAGGAAGCTTCTCCTCTTCTCGTTGTGTCTTCTCCCCCTCTAGAACTTCCCCCTCTCTCCTTTTCTTTCTCTCTTTTTCTTTTTGCCTCCCAAAGACTCTCGACCCTTCCCTTTCTCTCTAGATTTGCTGTGTCAACAAGAAAATGATAGCATGTGTAAGCTTAGAGACCTACATATATTTGTTATTTGAAAATCTAATTCATTTAAATTTCCTTGAATACTCATTGATAAAATCAATAGTAGTCAATTTCTTCATTTACTAGAAATAACTAATTTATGTTCGAATGTTTTATTCACTTCTCAAATCTATTGAGATAATAAGAAAGTATTTATTCTATTTTCTCGTGGTCTCATAATCTTTCTTATACAAAAAAGATATTATTTGTTAATAATTTCTTATCACTAAACAATAATATAATAAGCAAATAAAATTAATTATTTCTAGAATGTCTCGGGTATTACAAATCCACCCTCTTAAAAAAATTTCGTCCTCGTAATTTATAATTGCCTCAAAACATCAACTCTGTATTATCTCAAAAGAACGCATCTCTTTAGACGTCAAATACTAAAGGCTTCACTTTAGAGTTTGTAATATCCGAATTAAAAAGCATGTCACCAAGCTGGTGGCAGATTTTTAGCCAATTGATTTCAGATACCACTCGCTAGCCATTTCTTACATGGTATGATGCACTTTCTAAGAAAGTAGGAGAATGATTTAAAACCGTGGAAGACACAAAACTCAATATTCTTCTTCTGTAGTATGTAGATTTCAATTAGTATCTCTCTCAGTAACATCCCATTCTCATTGTTGTCCTAGTCAAACTGAGAAACGGAACGCCTACTGTATAACAGTACAGCACTCACTATAATTATTTCCCAATTAGTTTAGTTCCAGTACGAGCAATTGACTATTATAAAAGATACTGCCACAATATCAGAATATAATCCCAAACAGTCAAACTATTATACATGAAATTTATGAGATGATGCACTTATATATAGATCTAAGAGTAGATATAAGAAATTAACTGGACTTTCCTGGTCTTCTCACAAATAGAAAGTTAAGAACATTACAATTTACTGTGGAAGCGTCATGATTCATGACACTGGAACAGAATGCATTCCAGGTATGACACCAAAAAATATATTCAGGAATGAAAAGATATGGATATGAATATAGTGTTTTCAATATCAGTACTTGAGCAAAGTTCAAATTTAATAGATTATTCCACACGTATTGCAATTCAAGTTGACCATACCTGGTCTTCATATCGATAAAGCCACAAACATTTGACCATACCTGGTCTTGCAATTCAAACTGAATATTGCTATTCATAAGGTAGATCCATTTTCATCATCAAATTTTATTCCTTTTCCTTTTTCTCCCGGTTAGGCCTTATACCTCTTGAATTAAGGCCATCGAGAACACCCCGTACTGAGCAGAACCTCAGATTAAGGCCACCGAGGACACCCCGTACTAAGCGGAATTCCCAATTGGGTTTTGGGTTTTTCACCCTAGGGAGGCACAATCCCTACTTAATTATCCGCTCTAATCCATGAGCCCCAATCAGGTTTAGGGTCTTTCACCCAAGGGAACTCGATCCCTCCTTAATTATATCCCAGGCCTAACCGGTTTCAATCCAAATATTTACTTGCATTCAGATCACATAAGCCATCCATGATCTTTGATTTTTCTTTCAATAACAGATCATTATGATTTGAAAATAACAAACACAACTATAGCCCTGAACAGGTCATACATACAGAATATATATACATATATATAATGCAAAACATTTATATAAGTTAACTGATTATTTAGAAGAAGTAATTTACCTCAATGTATTACCTGCATTCCGGAGATTATTGCATCCTTCCCAGGCTTCGTTGACGAGATATATGTATAATTACATATACAAATACATAGCAAAAAAAGAATTATATACATCTATATAAACAAATAAATAAACGAGGGAAATAAAGAAAACCTTCCAAAATCAAGTATGGAGGCTAGTTTAAGTCCATGTGCATCTTTTACTTCTGCACAACTTCTCTATAATTGTATTGGTGGCATCTAAATGTCCTTTTGGTAAGTCTCTGCTGGATCACATGAATGCACCCATACGAATAAACTTCTTTGGAAAGTTGCTTCATCAACAAAGAGATCATACAAACAACAGAGGTGTTAAACTAAGACAATGTCTTTCCACACAAGGACAGAATAATTAAACTCAAAACTAAAGTAACGAAGAATCTCTATGAATTTTAGCAAGCTTCTTCTCTGGAATTATCTTGATACCAATCAAAATCGAGCAAATCATATTGCTATTGCCTATTGACTCTCCTGAGAACTATTGTTACTTCATCTTGGTGCTTGATGAAAATTACCATGCTTGGTGAATAAGTGATCCAATTCAATCCAAAACTAAAATGCCGACATGCACAATTAGGATAAAACCCATAGAATACTTGTCTGCACTCTTCTCTGATCTATTTGACTCCATCTTTTTCCATATGGAAGCTTAGCTACTTTTCCACAACGCACATTTGTCAATATAAGAAATAGATGTATAAATAATATTTGATCAAGAACATCAGTAAAGCTGAAATATGGGGAAAATCACAATGTTACAGCTCTGCAAGTGCTCCACACCATACCCACTATAGCAGCAAGTAACGCAAAATCGTTATCATTCTTCTAATTATCTTAACACGTGCACAGACATGTATGTAAGTAACTATATAAGCATTCATACCTATAAATAATATATATAGAAGCTCTAAGAGCAAAACTAGGGATGTATATATTCTCCTACTTGTTGAAATGACTGTGATCAATACGTATTAAAAGTGGTTGATTCTAATTTGCATATCATCAATGCTTTTATGGATTTCAGAAAACAGGTCGCAAAGACTGATCTGCCTTTAAAATAAGAACTAGACAGCACCAGAATTAAGTCCTATAATTATAGAATTAGAACGTCAAATAGGAAAAGGTAGAGAAGACATACCATTTTCATTGGGATGGGAAGTCTTGTAGTAGCTAGCCTGAGCAGAATCAGGAAAAAAAATCTATATACTTCCTTCTAAGTTCATGACAACCAAATCTGATTGCTCTTAATAAATCCTAGAGGGAAGATAATAAGCGAAGATAGATAAATGATAAATTGGAATAAAATTTGGAAGTCAAGGCCCCAATTTAAGCAAACCAAAACACGGCTAAAATTCCACGATCAGATCCGATCTCAATCACAATTCCAAACTTGCATGTAGTTATCCTAAACCCAATTGCCCAAAACCTCCAAACAAAATAAAAAGAACGAACCAAAACCCATCAATCATTGATCTAAACGACACAGGATTCCCAACAATTCAATCCCAAATTGCATCGCAACACAGAAACAAAAACCTAAGATTCAGAAACATACTTGAATCACTTAGGACTGCCAAATCACAAATCAGAAAGCGTCGTGGTCCGAGGTGTGAACCCATGCTCTGATACCATTTTGTAACACCCTGACCCTGGGTAGTGAGGAGTGCTCGGAGAAGAGAAACAAGACTGATGAGAGGAGTTAGAAGCATGGGTTCTGGCGACGCATCAATGAGATGAGTTTTCCCGAAGCGAGAGGAAGCTTCTCCTCTTCATCCCCCTCTCTCCTTTTCTCTCTCTTTTTCTTTTTGCCTCCCCGAAGACTCTCGACCTTTCCCCTTCTCACTGGATTTGCTACGTGTCAATAAGAAAATAATAGCATGCGTAAGCTTAAAGCATTTTTAGCCGACTCTCTATTTTAGCTCATTAGTTACTAGCCTTCCTGCACGCGCGATGCGCGTGCGGAAGGGCCGCGCTCGCGCGTGCGTATTGTCCTTCCTCTTTTGTTACGCATATTTGAAATATTACTCATGAGTGCAATATAATTTCTGTGTTGCATATTACCTAACTCTTACCCCATACAGATATTATAAAATATTGTATATGTGTTTAGCAATCCAGCAGTAAAAAACATAAATGGTTGGAACAAATATGTCTTTAGCAATCCATTATACAGAAATATGCGCTGGTATATACAAATATATATAATTTTAATGGTTGGAACCCAGTTTACTTATTATTGAAATTGGTTAACTACCACAAAATAAAAACATATTTAAAGGAAAAGAAGCAGAGCTTAAGAGTTCTTTTTGTTCCACTCTTTCAAAATAAGCTGACTGAGATAATAATGTACTTTTTACTGATTTTCCCATGCACCAACCACATGAAAAATACGGAAACATGCCTCCTATGGCCCTCGTCTCTTTAGAACTTTTTCTTTTGTTGAGGGCGACGATTTGGTACCATTCCTACAAATAGAAAGAATTACACAAAGTTACAGGGTTATAATCCAAAAAAATTCAATCAAATATGTACATTTCTAATCAATAAAAATGTCAAAATACCTATGAAGACGATCTATCATTTGTGTTTGAATGAAGCAAAACTTCTTTAAATACGACATTCGTCGTAAATACGCCATCTTCACCAACTATTGATCCTTTTTTAACCAGAACTTTTGTGGTTGACTCCGATACTCCTCTCGACAATGCCACATATAATTGTCCATGACTAAAAACATGATCTGGGAGGTAAACACCTACATGTGGGATAGTCTGGCCTTGAGATTTGTTTATGGTCAAACAGAAGCTCAGTTTGACTGGAAATTGCTTTCTTGTTAGTTGAAATGGGAGCCCAGCACTTTCTGCACTTTTCAAAGGAATTCTAGGTAGAAAAACTCTGTTACTTGGGCTAGTTTCCACCACGGGTCGCTTTTCTTGAGCTATTGCGCGTCGTCATGCCAAGTATGCTTGACGTTGTGAAGAACTCATTGACTCTCGCCATTGTCGGTGCCAAGCACGCACATGTTCCATTTGGTCCATGAGTCGTTGGCGTTTGTTTCTACAAAAAATAATAAATCTCTTTAGTTTTTTTTTTTTCAAATGATTTTTGGTATAATAAATTTTTCCATTCTATACATCGCAACCAGTTTGCATTTAAGAGTTGCTATATATTTTTATTTTATATTTTATTTTGATCAGAGTCTTTTCTTTTACTTTAGTTATCTTAGGAAAAAATCTCTATTTTTTTATGAGTTATAAAAGAGAATAAATAGTCACGTCAAAAAAAAAAAAAAAAAAAAGGAAAGAAGAAGAGGTAAATCCTTCCCATCCACCGGTAGGAATACATATTTTTTTATTTTCTTTTTATCTTTGTTTCCGCACGTGTTCATCCATATGTTTTCATGGTCTGTTTTCTTTGTTCTCACCATCACTTGTTTGTAAGCCCCTAGTCTTCCACGTTTGATAAGGCCCTATTGATTCCCTTCACCTAATCATGAAATATTCCCTTCATTTCCCTTTGGGTTCGATTTGGTTGATCTAACCAACCATGATTTCTGTTTTCTTATTTTCTCTCCCACCATGAATTCAACCCGACCCTCTTTCTTGTATGTACCCACCTCGTCCCCTCCCCCACGATCACCCATCGAAACTCTGCTATGCTTCCTCCTTCATTGAAAGTGGCATTAAATCCAGGTTGCTGCTGAATCTGGAATTTCAGACCCAACAACAATTGTATGGTCATTTCGGGGACTTGACTGACCACCACCACCACCTGACTTTGTCCTCCTCCGCCGCCAACGGCAACATCGACCGCGTCCTGTTCCAAGACCTCGTCGAGATCATCCCTCTTGTCCAGTCCCCCATTTACGCGGCGCGGTTCAGTCACCTACAGCAAGACACCTTATCCAAGAAAGTAAGATTGATTTTTTGTTTGTAACTTGTGAATTTTGAGCGTGTGTACTTGTTGGCTAATTTGGAATAACATGCTAAAAATTTGGCTTTGTCAGACAACACTTTGCGAATCCCAAATTGCTTTTACAAATTTGTTTAATCATGTAGCCATTGGACTAAAATGTTCTACATTGGCAGTAAAATTAAAACGAAGTATATTGGAAGAAAAGGCAGAACCAATAAAGCATGTCATTATCAAAGCTTACAATAGAGTACATGATCAAAAATAGAAGAAATATATCTAAATGCTATCTTCTGTATGAGTAAGCATTGACCGAGAAGGTACGGGTTCCTCTTTCTCTGTTATGTGATCTGATTACTTTGTTATCCACCACTTTAATAAAACTTTCTATAGTAGTAGTACAATAAAATGAATAAGGCCAATATGATTAACCTGCATGTGCAGATGAGTGTCCCTCCTTATGTAATTGAGTAGTAATGCAAATTGAAGTGGAACTGATGTGATTCACTATTTGCACCCGTGTCGAAGCCAAAGCCAATCATTCATCTAAATAACCTGAAACAACAATATATAGTTAGTAGGAAAAACAGCAAAAAGAAACCTCCTGAACCTTAAGGAAGTAATGATGTAAGAAGAATAATTTAGTTCGATCCTTTTTTCTTTTCTTTTTTCCCCTTTAGTTTGTTTCTTTGTTACCTGCCATCAAAATTGGATCTGAACCGTTATGATTCACCTCCATAACCCGTCAAGAAGCCAAAGCCAATTATTCATTTAAAGAATCTGTGTAGAAAGAACAGTCTATAATCAGTAGCAGAAAGATAAAAAAGAAAGTAGACATAGTTTGGGATGAGGAATGAGAAAATTCACCTCATCCTTACTTGTGGGAATTTGGGAATTCGCCTGTCTTTAGAAAGTCAATCACAATAACCTGCGCACTAAAAACTGGTCAGCTATTGAATAACATTAGATATGCATTGAAATTTATTTATATTTCTATTTTGTATGCAGAAGGTGTGCAACACGTTAAAAAAAAGGGCTGGACATTGGTCGAAAGATTACCAAAAGATGGAAGCTTCAAAATTGGCCTTGTGGTTTTCTTTGTGACTCGCCTCCAAAATCAGTGAAGAACCTCTGTAAAAAGAACAATATAGTTAGTAGCAAAAACAAATAAAGACGTGCTAGCAGCAGTGAAAAAGGTCTTCATAGATATAGTTGGTACCTTCAAATGGTTGTGTTTGCAGTGAGAAGGAGGATGAACGTAATTACTTAAATTTGGGCATAAAGAAATGAATTGTGGCAACTGGCATGTAGTTAATTGTGGATATTTGTAATCCATTTGTACTTGCAGTTGGAACTGCAACCTGCAGTTGAGACTTGGACGTGGTCATAAATCAAGGAACATGTATGCTCTTTCTGTTTTTTTTTTTTTTTTTTTTTTGGGGATTTGGACGTGGGAATCGCTGATTGATTTTGTTATTATCTGCTTTTTTTTTTTTTCTTTCCTTAATGGCTTAATACATGGCTTATCTATTCAGAACGTGGCCAAGGTTTGACACTTTGACCTATTTTCTAGCATATGTCTGATATCTTTCTTTCAAACATTATCTAAATCCATACGTTTGGTTTACTTGTATGCCCTTGAAAGAATAATATTTTAAGTTTAAGCAATTTAATAAACAAAGGGCAATTGCTGGGATTTTAGAAAATTTAACCTTAAGCCTTATTGGCTTAATTAATACTGATTTTAGAGAGCATGTTTAGTTTTTTCTATATTTTAGCAGCTACACCAGACTCCTAAGTGGCTCTCTATTATAACTTTTAGCTATCTCGCTCCTAAATATAGAGAGCGAGATGAGACTCTCTATAATTTATAACATTCATTTTGAGTTATTTTATGTAATTTTTAAATACATTTAAACTATTTAACATTCCTTTAAAAAATAATATTAATTCAAAACTCACTACAATAGAGAGCGCTGATGCAGAAGTAATTCTAAAGTGGCTAGCCAAAATGAATTTTTAGCTACTTTGACTAAAATTTGACTAAGAAATAGCTAACATTGTTAAAGATGCTCTTAGAGCAAGTTCACCCGTTGGGTCACCAGGTCACCAGGGCAGGAAACTATTCACTGCCACTGGATCTTTGCTTCCACCCGTTGGGTAAGGGTCACCAGTAAGTTACTGTTCATCGATTATTTTATTATTATTATTATTTTTTTTTAAAAATGAGAAATGTATGATGTAAATAAATAGTATTGATAAACAATTTGAAAATACAACCAAAGAAAATTTTATTGGTAGACAAATTATATGTCCACCGACACTTTTTTTTTTTTTTTAACTCCACCGACACTTTTATCACATGCACACCACCGACAAGTTTTTTGAAATGAGTGAGTGATAACCCACCGACACTTTTATGTGTGAAAATTTTCAATAAATAGACATGATGTTTTCACTACATACACACACCATCCGAGCTTAACAAACCTTCACCATTTTCATATCTCTAGCATCACATATTTCCTAAATTTCCCTCCTTTCAATGAACAATTTGTGGGATCAAATTCGACGGTCTCAGGATGAAGATGATGAAGAGATGATGGCCACCAATGCCATTGTCATCACTGCAGTCGCAGTAGAATCTGGAAACCAACACCGAGGGTGCGGTTCTCATCCAGGTCGTGCACCAAATGAGGAACGACTTAAAGAAGAAAGGGGCAAAGGTATGTTGGCCGACTACTTTGTCAACCGGCCAGTGTTCAAAGATTGTGAGTTCTGAACACGTTACAGGATGAGTCTCAATCTCTTCAAGCGTATATCTACTGAGCTTTGCCAGTATGATCGTTACTTTGTTCAAAGGTCAGATGCTTCCGGCAAAGTCGGACTGTTTCCGGAGCAGAAGATGACAGCTACTTTGCGAATGCTTGCTTACGGTGCAGGGGCAGATCAATGTGCTGAGTATTGTCGGATGGCGAAATCCACCTCCGTCGTAACCCTTCAGCAATTTACACGAGGAATTGTTGATCTTTACTCAGCAGAATACCTCCGCGCTCCTACTACTGTCGACCTCAGACGACTTCTTGCTAAAGGTGAGAGGAGAGGTTTTCCAGGAATGATTGGGAGCATCGACTGTATGCATTAGCAATAGAAGAATTGTCCGACAGGTTGGGCTGGAGAATATAGTGGTAGGAAACAAATCCCCACTATCATCCTGGAAGCAGTCGCATCTTACGACACCTGGATTTGGCACGCAGTCTTTGGAATGCCCGGGGCATGCAACGACCTGAACTTCTTGGCAAAGTCTCCGTTGTTTGATGAGCTTACCGCCGGTAGAGCACCTCTGATCCAATTCCAAGTTAACAACAGAGCTCACAGTTTAGGGTACTATCTCGCCGACGGTATTTATCCTCGATGGGCGACTTTCTTGAAAACTGTTCGAAATCCGACACGCCCCAAGGAAATTGAGTTTGCAAAGGTTCAAGAGGGGTATAGGAAGGATGTAGAAAGATGTTTTGGTATATTACAGTCACGGTTTGGTATTGTTAGAGGAGCTGCTCATGGGTGGCATAAAGAGGACCTTCGATACATCATGTTGACGTGTATTATATTACACAACATGATTGTCGAAAATGAATGACCTGAAGACAGCGATGATGAGGAGGATAACAATATGAGGCCCAGGATTGCTGAGGTATGGGAGGGACCAACCGGTAGAGACTTTGATCCTGTTGGTAAAGATGCTCATCATATGAACGGATTCATGGACCGCTACCAACAAATTAGATCTGAGCACAGTCACTCCAACCTTCAGGAAGACCTCATTCAACACTTTTGGGAATTTTTCAAGGCAATAAGAGTATCTAGATCTGCTATTTGTGTGTGTTTTCATTTAGTTTTATGTTTTTAATTATGTTTGTGTGGTTTCTACTTTAGTTTTTATGTTTTTAATTATGTTTGTGCGGTTTCATTTAGCTTTTCATTTGTAAGGGTATTATTCAAATAAATTTTCATTTCATCAATCTAATATTACATAAGTGAAAAACCAAGCATTGGAATCATAACAATACAATTATTTAAAATATATAACTCCCTAGTTTTCCTAATCCTCATCTTCATTAGGAATCCAATTTGTGTTTGTGGAGTCATCCATATGGTTGGGGTTGGTGGATTCGCCTGAAGAGAAAGGTGGGGAAGGGACTCCACCGGTGAATGGTGGTTGTGGATAGCCACCAGTGAATGGTGTTTGTGGGAAGCCACCGGTAAATGTTGGTTGTGGAAAACCACAGGGGAAATGAGATTGTGGATAATACCCACCGGGGAATGGTGGTTGTGGATAGCCACCGGGGAAAGGAGGTTGTGGATAATATCCACCGGGGAATGGTGGTTGTGGGATGTTAGATCCACGGGTTGCATCTGCAGCTTCTTTCTCCGCAATTTTTTGTTGTTTTCTTTGCCAGTAATTCTTTTTGGTTGGCGTCATCTTACTTGTGTCCATCTCCATAATACGCTATTCCCTCTCTTGAATATCCAATTGCAAGCGTATATAATCTCGTTGTTGTTGGTCACGGAGATGTCGAGCATATTCCTCATCACGTTTCTCCTTGGCAGACAGCATTGATGTTTGGTTGGTTGCTATAGTCTCCACAGCGGCTGTCAGAGGACTGGAATCATTCGGTGCTTTCTTTCCTTTCCGAATAGCTTCTTTGGCAGCCTTCTTTCCTTGAGGCCTCACCGAAGGATTGGGAGTTGCATCGGCGTTTACCTCATCTGCATCTATGTCCAACTGGACATGAGAATCAGGAACGGATTGTTGTGTGTGCATCCGTTCAGTTCCTCCCCTGGAGGTTTCTCCCACTGAAGAGGAATGGCTTGCAATGTCATTAAATTGTTGAAACCCCTTAACAATCTCGTAACATTCTAAATTAATGAAATCACCTTTTTTTGGTTTTCCTTTCGATTTGGTCATCCCAGCTCTCCACAAATCTTGTGCTTGATGTAGCTATGTTAATTTAAACAAAAAAATATAAATCTATTAGTATAAATATAAACGAGGTACAATGTATCAACTAATTAAATCCACCAACATCACCTACTAACTTTAAGTATAAGGTGAGTATAATGTATAATTAAAATAAATTTAAGTCTAAAGTTTGATTATGAAGTACTAATTTGAAGTATAATTATCAACTAAATTTAATATATCTACTAACAATTTAAAGTATAATTATCAATAACATATTTCAACTAATAATTTAAAGTAAGATGTATCAACTAATTAAATTTTAATATCCACTAAAAGAATCATAAAAATTAATATTGGTGTTACACTACAAATTCATACCTCATCAATCATATTCGCACCACTCTTGTACCAACTTTTCGCTTGCCTTAATGCACAATGCCAAGCATAAAGTTCGACTTTCAAGGTTTTCCACCTCCCTTGAAAAGCTTGCAATGATCGGACATATCCATCCCAATGTTCTGTATAGTGTTGGCGTACCTCTATCCATAGATCATATTTTCTTCATTCCGTACCCTTTGCCGGATATTTGCTAACATCCCTCCAAGACTTGCATAATTGAATGTCTTCATTAGTCTGCCAACGTGTCCCGTCAATACTTGGATCTGATACAGGTTGGACAATCGTATTGCCTCGTACGTTCATATTAGAATCAAAAAATTTCGGAAGATGAAAGCTATGAGGAGAAGGAACAAAAAATTTTGAGGAAGAAAGATGATTTTTTTTGGTGTGAGAAGTAAAATTAGAGGTGAGGTATTTATAGGAAATTGTGGGTATATTTTTATTGTTACCGTTGTAATCTAACGGTTAGTTTTTTTTAATTTTTTTTAACCTCTTGTACCAGATTTATAGCCGTCAGATCCCTTTAATTATCAAAATCAACGGTCCAGATCTGTGGACCGTTTCATTCAAACTGCAAAGTAGCCCAACGGCTATACGCCACATCGCACCCCCACGCCATTACACGACAAAACCCTGGCGGCTACGCGCCCTGCTATCGCCTGCTGTCTTGTCGCTGCTAGAAGACACACGGTTGGCCTTCAGTTCTTCGGCTACGCGCGTCTCCCCTCTCCTCTTCTTCTTGGGCCAGCGTGGCAGCCTGGGTCAAGGCCTCAGTCACCATGGTGCCCGAGATGGTGCCCTGGGCCTCCCACTGTGGTCTTGCCCTAGATCCGGTGGAAGGATGAACAGTGGAAAATCCTTGCCCCCAAGCCTCCTTTTGACGTGGTGCTCGGGCATAAGGTTGCCCGGTGAACTTGCTCTTAGAGACCTACATATATTTGTTATTTGAAAATCGAATTCATTTAAATTTCCTTGAATACTCATTGATAAAATCAATAGTAATCAATTTCTTCATTTACTAGAAATAACTCATTTATGTTCGATTCTTTTACGGTGCGTTTGGATGAGAAAATTATAAAAATCCATAGGAATTTATAAATGATGGAATCTTTAACTCCATCAATCTAAAATTCCATTAATTGCAATTTCTATTGTTTGGTTACATCTATTTAGGATTTGAAATGTGTAATAAATTAAGAAAGTCTAAAACAAATAAAAAGATAAAATAGAAAAAAGTTTTGTTTTGGAAATATAAATTGAATACTGCAAAGGAATTCGTAAATGACACATATTTTGGTGAAAATGGAAGTGAGGAATTTAAATAACGAATTCCTTCGTTTTTTTCCACATAGAAATTTAAAATTTCCAATCTGATAATGCCAAACGAGGGAATTGGCTTTTAAGAATTATGAAATCCTCACGTTCAATTAAATTCCATCATTTTTTCCCTTATCCAAACACACTTATTCACTTCTCAAATCTATTGAGATAATAAGAAAGTATTTATTCTATTTTCTCGTGGTCTCATAATCTTTCTTATGCAAGAAAGATATTATTTGTTAATAATTTCTTATCACTAAACAATAATATAATATGCAAATAAAATTAATTATTTCTAGAATGTCTCGAGTATTACATGCCTCCCAATAGAACATTTTCTTTTTCATTTTTCTTTCATTCTGCACCCATTTAAAAAAAAAAAAAAAAACTAAACTGATTTGGGCACCTAGAAAATGCTCTGGGCACCCACGTCTCTTCTGTTCTCCACCGGTTGTAGACGGTCCGTAATCTTCGGCATCATTGATGACTGGAGATCTCACTCCTCATCCAACGGTGGGAAATTAAGATCAAATTCTAGGGTTCTTCGACCTCAACCACCGAGAACGACGAGTTCCAATTGCTATGAAGGGCTAGGTGGCGAGTTCCAATCGAATTTATCCTTCAGCTCCGATGTGTTCCAATCGGATTTATCCTCCAGCTCCGAAGCTTCCATGGCATAGAGAGAGAGAGAGAGAGAGAGAGAGAGAGAGAGAGAGAGGGTGAGGCTGGTGAGAGTGAGACAAGATGCTGACATATCATCATAATACAAAATAAGAGAGCAGATGAGGCTGGATTTCAAATCGGTATGGCGACTGGAGTTGGGTAGCCAGAGATTGAGCTCTGAAGCCGGAGAGAAGCTCACAATAGTCTGAGCGTGATGGAGAGAGAAAGGGACAATGAAATTCTGTAATTTATTAATTGTGTGTAGGATAGAAAGGTAAATTCAAGGCTAAATGAGTGAGTGAGAATATTATTCTGTTAATGAGGTGAGGGAGAATGTTGTCTCTAAAAAATGGGCTATGGGTCAAGGCCCTTTCATTAAATTCATCATGATTGCTAGAATTATGGAGTTTTTCTTTATATAATTTCTATATTTACTTTTCGGTAATTTAAATTTTCTATTTTAAAGGTAACTTTCTGTTTTACTTGGAATATAACTTAAAGGTAGAGGTTTAAAATTTTACCCCAACTAATATATTGTTTTTTTTTTTTTTTAATTACAACCTGAAGATTAGACATATGTTTAGCTACCCTGAATTCTAGAAATTTTCATGTCAACCTATTTATTAGAATCATTTTTCACATCAACCTCTATCTTAGGTATTCTATCATTGCAAGTTGACCATGTATATTAGGTTGAAAGTCTCTATATTATACCTATATGCATATACCTATATAATAAGGTACCTGATCATTAAAACACTTTTTCTAGTTAATTTGATTTCAAGTATGTATCTAATATATATGAGCTTTATTTTTTATTTCTTTTTGTATGACAACTCTATATTAGAATCAATTTTTATTTTTTATTTATTTTTTTGGTATCATATACCTCTTTGTTAAGTTTTCTACTATATTATACCTATAATCGTAGAAGATACGATCCTTTTTTAGCTTGAAGGTTTATGGTATTTAAGCCTCACTTGGATATAACTATTCAGCAGGTAAACTAAAAATATAGTAGTTGAGAGTGAAAAGCTATCATGAGATCAATATGACAATATACCTAAATAAAAGTTGTACATACTAGTACATACTGCCACAAGATTTCATACCATCATCAAGGCCCGCAAAGCCGCCAAAGTTCTACGTCATGGGCCGGGTCCAGCACTCACCATGACGGTACTCAAACTAGGCAACAATTTGGGTGACGAAGGCCTCGGGCCTACCCAGTAGGACTCTTCGAAGTACACACCAAACCCTGCTATAACTACAAAGGAATGGGTTGCATCCCACATCAAACAAATGGGAAACACCTGTCCCATGCTCAAGTATATAAGTTAAACTCAACCACCTTCAAAGGGGTAATAACTTCTCCTTCATTATTGTTACTCTGTCAAATTAGCAATAGAACCTGAATTCAGCATCAGAGAGGCATAAACATTCCGGTACGGTTTTATACCTCTGACGTTGTGTGTTCATTTTGACAGGGTCCCTGAGTTATCTTGGTACCCACTAAAGGGTATAGCATTCTGCCTGACGTACTTGAAGAAGTCACCAGAAACATTGGCACTGTTTGTGGGAATCAGTAGCACTACCTACTCTATACCATGGCTGAGCAAGAAGAGTGTACATACCTCCAACAATATGGAGTATTTACTACATCACCAAGCATAAGTAACACCCTCTTTGGGACACCCACAAGCCATGGTGAGGCCCAACCGAGACATGCATCTTGTAGCCTTATGTTCAAGCTACGCTACGGTATCCGGAAGTCGCAAATCCGTCGCCGGGAAGCCACCTTCCCGGCCTTGCAAAGTTACCCTCACAACTAGGCTTTCTACACTAGAATAGTTGTTGCTTGTCCCACATTGAAAACCATGTAAAGGAGAAGCATTCCTTCACCTATAAAAGGAATGCCTCCTCCCACTTAAACACCATTCAACATAACTCCATTACATCTCTTGTAATCATGTTAGGCCGCAAGGCTCGACACACTAGTACACATTCAAGTGGACGTAGTTTCCCGCTAAGGCGGGAGACGAACCACTATACATCTCGTGTCACACTCTCTCTCTCCCTCTCTAAAGCTAACTAGAGGTCACGCTCAATCTCTAACGTTAACATTGGCGCCGTCTGTGGGAAGCCAACACAAAGGCTTCGTCACCTACCACGAACTTTGACCCGAAAGTGTCGAGTCAACGCTCGTTCAACATCAAATCAACGCCCGGTGGAGCCGGTCAACGCCCATAGGGTCCGGTCAACGCTGAACTATTCAAAAAAAAATTTTTTGGGATCTTCTCTGGACACCCAGAGATTTACTCTGGACACCCATCACCATTCTTCAAACATCATCAGCGCCAGCGACATCACCGTCAACGACACATCCCTGCTGAACTGTGCACCGCTGGTCTTCATCGCCGGGATTCACCGCTGGTCTTTACCCCTAGTTTTCACCGCTCCACCGCTGGCCAAGCCCAACTTCCTCCGCTCCGCTAAGCACCGCCTGCAAGCTCTACTGCTACCGCCAGTAGGCCATCCTCCGCCGGAAACGGATTGCTAGCCAACCTCTGACGGAAAATCTTCCGCCACACTGTACAATCTTTGGTGCACCATCTGCAGAGCAGTCCACCGGCCATCTCCCGCTAGCAAATCCCAGCGGCAAAACTTCGGCGGCAAACTTCACCGGCAAAGCTTTCTCCGCCAAGCCCCCCGCTGAGTTCCGAGTCTCTGCCAAACTCCGAGCCTCCGCCGACCTCTGAGTGTCCGCCGAACATCAATCTTCCGCTAAGATCAAGTGTCCAATCACCGCTGTCTCCGCCGACCTCCAAGTGAGGACCAGCTCTGCTCCGCCAACCCGCAACGCAACAGCCTCCTCTGGCATACGCCGCTGGCATCAGTCGGCGGACACCACTGGCCACCACTTCCAGCGCTAGCCTCCGTCAGCTGCAGCAATCACCGGAACTACCAGCGGCAGCCAGCCCCGCTAGCCTCAGCGGCTCCGCTCGTATCCATCAGCGGAATCTCCCTTCCGCTAGGCAAGCTTCTGAGCTTCAATCTCCGTCAGCGGCCATGCTCCTTCAGCGGCATAAATATCCGGCAGCGGTAACTCTACTCCGCTAAGCATCACAGCTGGGAAATCTCCACCGCCAACTATGGCCAACTTACCGCCGAGCTCCTCCGCCGGCCAGGTTCCGTTGAGCAACTCCACTGAACAACTGTACACCGCCGAACTTCTTCAGCGGCACCGCCGATCTCGGTCAGCGGTAACACCGGCCATGTTCCGCTGGTCTCCACCTCTGGATTTCACCGCTGAACATCCCCCACGAGCTTCTCCGCCGGACTTCAACACTAGGCTTCACCGCTGGGCAACCCCGTAACTTCAATCTGCCAATCACCTAGCACTACTTTGGGCACCCATTCAATCTTGTAGTCCCTCCTTGCTGCTGGTTCCGCGGCCTTATGATTTTGATCTCTGGGTGCAGCTTATCACCTAAACATTGGTCAAAGCCTTGGATGCAGCTCAAAGTTTTCTTTCTGGAAAACTGGAGAACAGATAAGTTTTCTTCGGTGCAGAGCTAAAGCATATACATATGCCTATCACATGCCTATTATAATCGTCTAAAGCATATATATTATATTCCCATTGTTTGCTACACGTCCACAACCAAACACATATAATATATTCTCATTGCTTGCAAAAGTTGGTGGTTTACTATATTCAACACGTGATCAACTTAAATGCCATAACCCTTGCATACACATGCCATGCATTCAAAAATCGGTAGCTTGTGGTGTACATGCATGTGTCTACGTGTTATAGGCCCAACTGTTAGGTATGCCAGTGATAAGTCCATGTCTCCATGAGACCATGACAAATGCATATCCAATGATATTCACACCATACAACTATGCTTGTAGGCCTAACCACATGACTATTAAATAAAATTTGTCATCTGCACATCTAGTTTTTTGGTAATTACAAAGCTGACAAGGGCTCATGCTTTTGACCTTATAGCTAATGGGCACGAACTCATACACACACATATATTTAGGTTGTTGCATGCATATATCAAAGTGATTATCTCACTTATGCCATTTGACTAATGCATTTACATATATATGATGCCGTCGCGGCTATGTTCAATCCTTACCCATAAGGAATTCCGTTCCTCACACATTTGACACTCAAAATGGATATATATGCAACTTATTTATCATCAACTATTACTTGCTATACACATATGCCATGCTAGCTATGCCATGCTTCTTATATCGATCTCAAACGATCTCTAAGCATGCCTACAAAAATATAAAATAGCATCCACATTACAAGTATGTGCTAGACACATATGCCATGCTCCTATTTAATTGCAACCCAATTAAATAAACATGGGACATAAACAAAATATTATTACTTGCTCTACGTGTTTATCATTTTTCATACAGATACAAACTTTACGAGTCTATGTTCTACGACCAACCGCCAGGCGGTAAGGCAACGCCTCATAAGGACAATGACCGCTACGCGGCATTGCAGTCAAGCTTTTCTCCTTCGAGAAAACAGCAAGGGACTAGTTAACACAGCCCACGGCAGCCATTGATCCGGCAGTTAACCCCGACGCTTGGGTATCTAAGATTGGGCTCGCTACCCAACACCCTCTGCTCCGCGCAGCTCCCCTCATCAAACAATTTTTCGACCATCCGGAGGTCTATAGCCAGGAGTGGGGGACTCCTCGCAGGGCCTAGCAGGGGCCCACCCGAAAGGGCAAAAGCGTTCGCTCCAACCAATTCTAGATGGACGACGCACTCGCACTAATTATGCTCGATATACGGCACAAAGCTACGCTTTGGTATCAACCCGCGAGCACACCTTCCTTGACTGGGAACTTCGGGGACTGGTACATACAGCCCAGCATAATTAGCAACGGTCACGCTCATGCCTCAGGGCATCACCTTCGAGCTACCCGTTAAAGCCTCAGCGGCATCCTCGAGCTCTCACGCTCGTGCCTCAGCGACACCCACGAGCTTTCGCTCACGAGCTTCCCGCTCATGCCTTCCCGGCACCCACGAGCTGCCGCTCACGAGCTTCCCGCTCATGCCTTCCCGGCACCCCGAGCTTCCGCTCATGCCTCCCCGGCAACCCACGAGCTTCCGCTCATGCCTCCTCGGCAACCCACGAGCCTCCGCTCATGCCTTCCCGGCACCCCCGAGCTTCCGCTCATGCCTTCCCGGCACCCCCGAGCTTCCGCTCATGCCTTCCCGGCACCCACGAGCTTTCGCTCACGAGCTTCCCGCTCATGCCTTCTCGGCACCCCGAGCTTCAGCTCACGCCTTCCCGGCACCCACGAGCTGCCGCTCACGAGCCTCCGCTCATGCCTTCCCGGCACCCCGAGCTTCCGCTCATGCCTTCCCGGCACCCACGAGCTTCCGCTCACGAGCTTCCCGCTCATGCCTTCCCGGCACCCCGAGCTTCCGCTCATGCCTCCCCGGCAACCCACGAGCTTCCGCTCACGAGCTTCCCGCTCATGCCTTCCCGGCACCCCGAGCTTCCGCTCATGCCTCCCCGGCAACCCACGAGCCTCCGCTCATGCCTTCCCGGCACCCCGAGCTTCCGCTCATGCCTTCCCGGCACCCACGAGCTTCCCGCTCATGCCTTCTCGGCACCCCGAGCTTCCGCTCACGCCTTCCCGGCACCCACGAGCTGCCGCTCACGAGCCTCCGCTCATGCCTTCCCGGCACCCACGAGCTTTCGCTCACGAGCTTCCCGCTCATGCCTTCCCGGCACCCCGAGCTTCCGCTCATGCCTTCCCGGCACCCACGAGCTTCCGCTCACGAGCTTCCCGCTCATGCCTTCCCGGCACCCCGAGCTTCCGCTCATGCCTTCCCGGCACCCACGAGCTTCCGCTCACGAGCTTCCCGCTCATGCCTTCCCGGCACCCCGAGCTTCCGCTCATGCCTCCCCGGCAACCCACGAGCCTCCGCTCATGCCTTCCCGGCACCCCGAGCTTCCGCTCATGCCTTCCCGGCACCCACGAGCTTCCCGCTCATGCCTTCTCGGCACCCCGAGCTTCCGCTCACGCCTTCCCGGCACCCACGAGCTGCCGCTCACGAGCTTCCCGCTCATGCCTTCCCGGCACCCCGAGCTTCCTCTCATGCCTCCCCGGCAACCCACGAGCTGCCGCTCACGAGCTTCCCGCTCATGCCTTCCCGGCACCCCGAGCTTCCGCTCATGCCTCCCCGGCAACCCACGAGCCTCCGCTCATGCCTCCCTGGCAACCCACGAGCTTCCGCTCATGCCTTCCCGGCAACCCCGAGTTTCCCGCTCACAAGCTTTCCGCTCATGCCTTCCCGGCAATCCTCGAGCTATACGCTCATGTCTACTTGACACACCACACGTTAATGGAACATTGAATTCTTCTACCATTTGTCACTTACGACAAATTGAATTCTTTTCGCGTTCCATTAATACGAGCGACAACCAAACAAACACAAACGTTCAAGCATTCAACACTCACGAATTACAAACGCTTACCTCCGCAACGCTCATACAACTTACATTTATGCAATCCATATGCTCACACGACCATACGCGTTCTCGAGTTTGTACGTCATAAGCGATCGTACTCGGCGCCATTCGGGTGTATACATCAACATGTATCATGCACCCCGTACGTTCGTATATGCCAACGCATATAATTGCAACTCACATTTGTTGCCCAATGCAACGAGAATCCTACATATGCCTGTTTTTTTTTTTTTTTTGCAGGTTCACGAGTCCCTTCTTGCTTACGGAGTTCGGGGACTTGTAGGGGCTCCGTGCCGCCCGGTTACTTATGCTTGATAACTTCGTGGTTATAACTCCCCAACCAAGAAGCTCCTCTTACTTGGGGACTTCGGGGACTTGTACATACCTCCAACAATATGGAGTATTTACTACATCACCAAGCATAAGTAACACCCTCTTTGGGACACCCACAAGCCATGGTGAGGCCCAACCGAGACATGCATCTTGTAGCCTTATGTTCAAGCTACGCTACGGTATCCGGAAGTCGCAAATCCGTCGCCGGGAAGCCACCTTCCCGGCCTTGCAAAGTTACCCTCACAACTAGGCTTTCTACACTAGAATAGTTGTTGCTTGTCCCACATTGAAAACCATGTAAAGGAGAAGCATTCCTTCACCTATAAAAGGAATGCCTCCTCCCACTTAAACACCATTCAACATAACTCCATTACATCTCTTGTAATCATGTTAGGCCGCAAGGCTCGACACACTAGTACACATTCAAGTGGACGTAGTTTCCCGCTAAGGCGGGAGACGAACCACTATACATCTCGTGTCACTCTCTCTCTCTCCCTCTCTAAAGCTAACTAGAGGTCACACTCAATCTCTAACGTTAACAAAGAGGCAGCAAGCGCGAGTAGAAGTGTCGTCAGGGAATTGGTTTTTAGTCCCGGCACCTTCTCTTTCGAGACATCGAACACTGGAATTAAAACTCATGGACAGGGAGCCTTGGACCCGGTGGCTGGCACCAACTCCTCACCAGTCCGGGATCCTCTAGCCCCAGTTTCATAAATGAAAGCCATGAGCGTGGAGATCACAGCCTTCCATGAACATAGTCAGATCGACTGGGAATATCAAAGAATTAATTGAGAGATTAACCTCCTCTCGCAGTAGAGGTTGCAGGAGTTGGAGGATGAGAACACGGCAATGGCTCGCTCACTAGACAGACGACACCAAAAGAATGAGGCCCTTACTCAGGCAGTCACCAAGGCCGCAACCTTTTGTAGCAGGGACAACAATGGCCCTGGTGACTATAGCCGTATGAACCCTCGGAGCAGGATCTTCCAGAATAAATACCGTTGGCCAGAGACTAATACACCTGCCAATCTAGCTGCACCAGGAGAATTTGAGGGACTTGCCGCCCCTTCCCCGCCAATGTTGGAACAGGCAGAACATCCGATAACTGACCCCAACACGGCGCTCCTTATACAAATGAGCTATTCCTTGGCAACCCTACAAGCGAGGGTGGAAGCAAGCGAGAATCGAGAATCATGGCACCCTGTAACCACCTTTGAGGATTGACTGAGACCTTTCACACCAGCGGTCCAGAACACCGTCTGTACAAACGCCACCAAACCATTTAAGATCGACTACATTGGAGTGGGAGACCCGTATCAACATTTGCAGGCCTTCAGTTCACAAACAAGTGCCAAGGGGTACATGGACGAGGTTTGCTGCAACATGTTCCAGGAAACACTGTCTGGGGAGGCTTTGAGTTAGTTCAACCCCTAATAGGTTCTGCAGCTGGTGTCTGCTGATAGGTCATCTGCCTCTTACAGGACTCGCCCTGCGTAACTTGCCCTCCCCTTTCCCTAGGAGCCTCTCAAATCCAACATCTCACTCTCATGCATCTTGGCCTCCTGCTCATGGACCATAGCACTAGCAAAGATAAGTGCCTTTGTAGGCAGCATAAGGGGGTACACAATCTCCTTGATCTCATGCTTTAGTCTCCGCAGAAACTTCTTGGCCAGGGACGCTACATCCACTTGCGGGACGAACCGATAAAACTGGGAGAACTGTGCCTCATAGCCTCTGACGCTCATATTCCCCTGAACTAGAGTAATGAACTCAAGCTCTAACTGCTCCCTCACTGCAGCCGGAAAGTATGTGTCCCGGAAGAGTTCCACAAAACTCTCCCAAGTCAAGGTGGACACATCTACAGCCCTCTGTGTACCACTCCACCACACTCGTGCCTCACCCTGGAGAAGATACGCAGCTATCTTCCTCTTCTCGATCTCAGTACAGATGGCCATCTCGAAGTACGTCTCCATGTTCTTGATCCACTGATCGGCCAACATGTGGTCCGTACCTCCCTGGAATAGGGTCGCTCCCAACCTAGGAACCTCCTTAGCCAGTCTAGCTAAACAAATGGCCTCGCCTACATCAACGGTAGGTGGAACAGGCACCACATACGGTATCTCCACCTCCTCCTCATAGAACTCCTCCACAAAAGGGACCTTGCCTCTACCCTTAGCTCTGCCCCTTCCTTAGGGCCTACCTCAGCCCCGAGCTCTGCCTCTTGGAGGATCCATCACCTGAGAAGCAGCAACACTTGGTGACTACTTGTATAAAACTTAAACACATGTATAACTTAAATACAATACCACATTAACCAAGACACTAACACAAGGAGGGCACACAAAGCTCTTATGACTACCTAACATTCTAGACGACACCTAACACCCCTACATACCCAATAACTATATCAATACCGAAGAGTATAGGATGGAGATCCGCTACAAACGCTCGAGTAGTACTGACTATCACGAAATATGTATCTTACGCTCTAATACCAAACTGCCACGTCCCGAATTTTGAATAAAGGAATTCAAATCCGAAACGCAAAAACTTAACAAGCACAAGAAAACACTTGGAAGATTTTTCATTTCCAAAAATAATTTACAATTTATCAATTAATTTTGAATAATAAGTAAATCCGTTCATAAATGAATCACATGAGATTTACTCGCCTCTAAATCCCGTTGCGTCTTCTCTTACTACAAAGATAAGGTATCGAATACGCTCCTTCAATCACCTAAGTAATATACGTCACAACTTAGTATACGAATCAAAAGCGATTAAGTTTCGAACCCCCATTTGAACTAAAACCCTGAAAGTAATGCCAATCGAGGCGAGACTTCATCCAAGACCATTCAAGGTCTCCGGAATACTTATACGATTAATATATCAAAGATACAAGTCGATTGAATGGTCGGATCCTCATAGATTTTAAACCGATCGAATCGAAAACGCTAAAACCCTAACATGCTCATACATACGTTCTCCAAAAATTAAGTATTATATATCAAAATGCTCATATCGACCAGTAGATCGTAATCAGGGACAGAAACTGTCCCTGAAGTTGCCGGAAAATGCCACCACAAATAGTGGCAGAGCTGCCGCCGACGTCCAAATTGGGCGGTAAGACCTATGCCAAAATCTTCCTCTCAACATGTACATCAACATTCATAACTAGCACAAAGTCTGAATCAAAGCCATTTGGCCAAAATTTACCTCGAAAGATTTGAAATCTGATAAACCTTAGAATCCCAATCTTCAAAATTCGATCTCCACAAGTTGAATCGTTGCAAGCCACCTTAGGAGAGAGCTTCTACGTCCTCTGGACTCCAAAATCCCCCAACAATCGCCTTCTGAGGTGGCCAAAAACGTGAGTTCTGATGAGGTCCCTGATTGCAGGGCCACCTCCTCTGCTACGCTGTCCACGGCTCGACCCAAGTGATGAAACTTACCCAGACTTGGAGATGGGAGTGAAACGAAGAGAATGGAACAAGTGACACTCTAATTGGTGGCCGGAGGAGGAAGAAAACTCCAAACAAAAATCAGTCCCCGATTGCGGCTCGGGAGAGAAGAGAGAGAAATAGTTTCCGAAAATGGAAACTTTAGGTTTTTTGATTTTTTTTTCTGAATTTTTCCTATTTAACCAAAATGGAAACTTTTTCTGATGGCCATAACTTCTTCATACTAACACTGATTTTCATGTTTTGCATATGCACGAACTGGTATCGACGCGCTCTATGACTTTCGTGAAGGAAGTTTTCACAAAATCTAACGTATAAAAAGATAACCCTTGAATTGAAGCATTCCGAGCGAATAATTGTCCAAAATACTTCTATTTCATCCTCGGACTACGTACCCATACCCATAACTCTGGAAAATCTTCATAAAATAATAACGAATTTCTGGGGTATTACATTACTTATCTCTCTCGGTCTCTTAATCAGAGGAGGAAACTTTGGGATTCCGATGACCATTGAAAAGAAGAACAAATCGCTATCCAACTTGGTAACACTATCTTTAAAGGAGGGATGGAGTGAGCAAGAGAGAGACAAGGCTTCGGGTATTCAATAAAAGGGTTTGCTTCCCATTGAATCATTCAATTTCTTCCTCTTGCTGGTGAATTAAACATCACCTGCATGGAATTGGTATGAAAAGTGTTGGGCTCTCTCAATATAATCACTGTTAATGTTTAAGATTTGAGCGGTAGCCCAAGTCTTAGTTAACGCTGGTCCGATGGGCGGACCGTTACTTGTAACGTTCTCAGAGCTTCCGCTACCTGTCAATTGAAACAAAGTGGAGTCAGAGGGAGACCGCGTTGGGCGGTCTTCTCTTCTCCGATGCCTAAGTTAGTTAATGTATTTATGTTGACAGGATAACAGTAGGTAAGTAGTAAATGCGTAATTAATAAGGAGAGAGGAGAGAATCTTTTATAGGTGGGGGAGAGGCCGAGCTCTTCCATGTTTTCAATGTGGGACTGATATGCTTCAGTTCCCAACTTCTGGAGCTTCTGATGCTATCTTGGAGCGGAGCGTGGCGCGTCAGCTGTGATCTGGGGTGAGCCGAGGCTCAGGTGGTATCCTGCTTGGCTATGTTTCCGTAGGTGACTCCATTGGCGGGAGTTAGTACCGCTGGCGGCATCGTGTGCGTGGCTCATTATAGCTAATTATGCTTGCGAATGCTTATGTAAGGACAATCACTGATCTTTATAAAATTGTTACTGTCTATGTTTGTTATGCATGATGAACGCGATTTATTAAGTTATGCCTTTATATATTTACTTTATTCCAGATTTATACACCTTTATGCATGATATCAATGGTTTGGTTTTATTGGAATTTGAAATCTATTTAAATCTTCTGTGAGTCTTACTGTGAGGTATTTGAAAGATGAGAAAGCGAGTTTGATAAAATTGCAGAATTTAATTGAACGTAAAGAAAGATTTGAGCCTTAATGAATTTAATCCGGTTAGGCCCAGGAAAAATAATTAAGTAGGGATTGCGCTTCCCTTGGGTCAAAGACCCTAAACCTGATTGGAGCTCGTGGATTGAGCAGATAATTAAGTAGGGATTGTGCCTCCCTAGGGTGAAAGACCCAAAACCCAATCGGGAATCCGCTTTGTACTAGTTGTAATTATTAAAATACATCCTAAAAATAAAAACATTCTCACTTTGAGAGTTTAAGGACGTTCTTTCTTGATGCTCCCTCTCTCTCTCTCTCTATATATATATATATATATCTCTCTCTCTCTCTCTCTCTCTATATATATGTATATAAAATAACATTAGTCTCTCTTTTATAAGTTATGGACTTCGGTTTATATTAATTACTAACCATACGGACAAAGCAAGGCCTTCAGTTGTTACATATATACTTACATGTAACTATGTAAGAAATGATAGCTACACTTTCTCCATGATTATGAATTTATGATGCTCAAAGAGAAACAGCAGAAAGCCTTCGTTTCATGTCTATTTGGTACCACTACTTTACATAGATGTCAAAAGAAGAAATGAGAATCCATCGAGTTATAATAACAAGCTTGTTTGTAAGCCTCTCCATTCCTCGTGGAAGTTGCCATAATGTTTTTGTACTTACATGAGCATTTGCCAAGCATAATTAGCTATAAGGAGGCACGCTCATGCTACCGCCAGCGGTAAAAACCCCCACCAACGGAGTGACCTAAGGAAGGACAGCTAAGCAGGCTACCGCCTGAGCCCCGGCTCACCCCCAGATCACGGCCGACGCGCCGCCACTCGCAGTGTCAAGATAGCATCAGAAGCTCCAGAAGATGGGAACTGAAGCATATCAGTCCCACATCGAAAACATGGAAGAGATAAGACTTTTCCCCACCTTTAAAAGGTTCTCTCCTCTCTCTTCATTAATTACGCATTCACTACTTACCTACTGTTATTCTGTCAACATAAATACATTGACTAACTTAGGCATCAAAGAAGAGAAGACCGCCCAGCGCGGTCTCCCTCTGACGCCTTTTTGTATTTTACTTAACAGGTAACGGAAGCTCTGAGAGCATTGCAAGTAGCGGTCCGCCCATCGGAACTGCATTAATAAAGACTTAGGCCACCACTCAATCTTAAACATTAACATTGGCGCTGTCTGTGGGAACCCATAAACAAAATGCCATCCCACCACAATAATCACCATGACTAACGGTAGCGGCGGAAACGCTGAAGAGCAAGCAGATCAATCCGCCAACCCCCATCCCACCAACCCCGCGGCTAATATTAACCCAGCGGTTAACGTTAACTGAGCACTATTTAGCACTCAGGTCAACCCTAGCGTGGAACCCCAGGGCTCATTCCAGGTCCCGCTGACCCAAACTACAGCTGAGGCACGACCGGGCAGCAATAGCCCACCAGGCCAGGATCTCGCCGCTATGTATGAGCTGGCGTTGGCAGAGCTCCACAAGGCAAATAAGGAGCGCGAACAAGAGCGTAGAGAGAAGGCCGAGGCCCAAAAGTAGGTGGCCACGCTGATGTCAAAATTCGTCGAACTGAAAAAGGCGCTGGAGGCAAATGCTAACCCAATGCAGAGCGAGCAATCGCGGAGCACCAGACATAGTCGACCCAACACCGACGAATTGGTACCCGTACCAATCATACATATGCAAGTACCGCCGAATCCACCAGAACTACTAGGAATGGGCCCACCTCCCCTACCCCACCTAATGATGGAACAGGAGGCGGAGTCACAGCCGCACACCAACCGCTCGGCGGCTAGAGCTAGAACTGAGGGTAATCCACCTGTCCCCAGGAGGGGGCTGATTTAGCGGAATCTCCAGGCAGGGCCCACTGGCGACACAACCGCCCTAATCCTTGAGAGGATGCAGTAATTAGAGCAAAGGCCTATCCGGGTGGAGGCAGGCCCCAGCGCTAACCCCAAATATGCTCTTTGCATCCAGACCAGGACCATTCACCACTAGGATCTTACAAGCCATGAGACTGGCATATGCAAAAACACCAAAGATGTCACATTACAGCGGTATGACTGACCCCTTCGTCCACATGGACACCTTAAAAAAGTCACTAACAACAAGGGATTTGATGACGCCACCCTCTGCCACTTGTTCAGTGAAACGTTGGATAATGAGGCAATGAGTTGGTTCTTTGAATGCCCACCAGGATCCATCGACTCATTTCACGCGCTATCAAACGCTTTCCTTTCCCGGTTCATCCTATTAGCCGCCGGCCATCACAACACAACTCAGTTGTTCAACGTCAAGCAGGGCGCAGAGGAAACATTGAAGGCATTCGTCACTAGATGGCGAGTGACAGCATCTCATTGCCGCTATCTTGACAAAATAATGGCATTGGCAGCCTTCAAGCAAGGACTCCTCAAAGGGTCATTTCTCTATCACCTCAATTACAATCACCCAAATGCCACGTATGACCACGTCATGGGCGAGACAGTCATCTATGCACAGGCAGAATTCATCACATATAGGGAAACCCCACCATCACCGCCAACACTGGCAAAGTCCGCTCAACCCTCCTCCAGCCATCAGGAGACCGCTAACAAAACCTCTGCTACGCCGCCAACTGATAAGAAGAGAGAGTGGCAACAAGGAAACTACCAGAGCAAGCGACAAAAGGACTAGCATTACCATAAGGGCAACCGCTCATCCCATGGGGATAACAGTAAAAAACCGATGGAGTCCTCTCAGCGGTACGTAATATTCACAGTCCTCACAGCCTCGTATGAAGAGATATACGACTAGTGCAAGGACCAGATTCCGCCACCACCCCCAAGAAAGTACCCAAGGGTGGGGAAGCCCAGGAACAACGGCAAGTGGTACAAATACCACGAGGACAGCCGTCACAACACCAACAATTGCAATGCTCTCAAAACTACTATTGAGACTTCGTACCGTAATGGTAAGATGGAACAGTTCAAGGTGCGCCAACCACCACCTGTGGTCACCAACATCAAACCTGTGCGCCACATCAACACCATCGACGGCGGTGCTCCAATTACCAACATGTCTCATAGGGCAAGAAAGCGCTATGCACGCTCTAACCACCCTAAAGAAGTTTGCAACATCCGCTATGAAAGATCTGCTAAACTTCTAAGGTCTGGTTGGAACCCATCACCTTCTCGGAGGAGGAGGAGCGCAGAGTACATCTGCCCCACGACGATCCATTCTTGATTGAAGCCATACTCGACAAATGGTCAGTAGGAAGGGTCCTTGTTCACAGCTGATCCGCTGTCAATGTCATCTTTAATGGCTGCTACAACCAACTCCAGCGGAATAGAAAATTGCTCCAGGATCATGAGCCGCTGCTCAGTTTCTCCGGTGACGTCATTATTGGTGCTAGTCCATGCACAGCGGAGATACATACAAAGTTCATCGTCGTCAACTACTTCAGTTCATATAATGCCATTATTGGTTGACCGGCACTCAATAAACTTAAGTGCATCATAGTTGGATGCATGCTTCTCATGAAGTTCCCTACATCCAGCGGAACGGTCTGTGTGAAAGGAAGTCAACAACTGGCACGGGAATGTTACTCAACAACGGTGGCACGGTTGATATGCCGCCATGAGATCCTAATAGTAGTAAACCATCTACTAGCAACGACGTAGGGCTTTCGATGAAGGGAGATATCGTGCAATAGGGGAAGAGGTCACCAAGTTGCAGGGCATCAGGTTCATCCGCTAGGTCAATTATCCCCAGTGGATTCCAACCTGGTCATGGTCAAGAAACCTAGAGGAAAGTGGCGAATGTGTGTCGACTTCAAGGGTCTTAACAAGGCATGTCCCAAAGATAGCTTCCCGCTACCCTTCATTGATCAACTGGTCGATGCAACCGCTGGACACTAGTTGCTCAGCATGATGGACGCCTTCTCCGGCTATAATCAGATCAAGATGCACCCCGGCGACCAGGAATGCACCACCTTCACCACCGACAAGGGCCTATACTATTACAATGTCATGCCTTTCGGTTTGAAGAATGCTGGTGCAACTTATCAGCGGTTGATGAACGCCATGTTCTCTGAGCATATCTGCAAAATCATAGAGGTATACGTGGATTAACATGACCCACCCCGAATTCCACCCTGGAATCCGAAGTGGCCCTGCGGGACCCACCTTTAAAGGAGATTTACCAAAAATTTCGGCATAACCTCCCTTAAAAATGGATAACCCAAATTCCTGCGGAAAACCAAAATTCACTTCTAATAAATCCAACCACAACACCTGGAGCCATCCTGCTCCCAAATTCAACCAATCCCATCTCAAAGCTAACAACATCATACATAATCTCCGAAAGGTACAAGTTACTACAATCACCAAAGTTAGGTCATAGACCTCAAATATAATTCATACAAGTTTGGGTCACATATCCCTTAGTAATCAGAGCATTCTAGGAATATAAGTTTAACATAGAGTACAGTAGGCTAAATAAATAACCTACAAAATATGATGACGGAAGCGGATGCGATCACTATGGCTCACTTCAGAACGCCGAGCAGCAACACTGAAAACTGGGCATTTGAAACCGAAGGGCCCAGGGAAAAGTATATAAAAACGTTAGCGTGAGTGGACAAAAATAAAAGATTTTTAAACCAAATGGATTTTATACTTTCCCATATTTATTTCTTTAAAATTCCCGATGCATGCAATGATTAACAAAAATAAAATAAGAGGAGTTCCGCTCTTGAAAGCCGACTAGCCCCGCTAGTCAAAAACGAATAAAAGAAAAGGTTGAAACTCCGATACTCAAAGAAATAGAACCAGCCCCGCTGGCTAAAATAAATCGGACTAGCCCCGCTAGTCGAAAATAGTATAAAGAGTAGGGGAAGACGATAGCCATATGAGTGAGCCACCCAGGCTCGGGTGATAGCCTCCCAGGCCAAAATACTCCCATTACTCCCGTAATATACCCTTCCGCCACTAAGTGTAGCGATAGGATACTGGGCTTCAGAATTACTGTCACAGAGACAGTAATCAGCGCCACAAAGGCGGAGGGCTTCGGTGATCCCATCACCTCGCCACAAAGGCGAAAGATCAATGCTAGCAATGATAGTAGTCACCCTAAGTATGGCATAAGAAACCCGAAAACCAAGTAAAACTACAAATACATAAAGCTTCCCCATATCCCGTAAAAGAATTTCCCATGACGTGTCCCACACGCCAAGATAATCTAAAGTTCGAAATAAATAGGAGATAAATAAGTATAAAGATTTACTCCATCGAAATCTCATTAAAAATCACGAATCACCGAATATAAATAAAATGTAAATAGTATAAATCCGGAAATCCCATCGGAGATAAATAAATAAAGGAAAATAAGCATAATCCAATGACGTGACCCCGCACGCCATAAAACCTTCAAATATTCAAATAACCAAACCTTTCCTGAAATTAACCATATACTCAGGAAATTAATACTATAAACAAATTATAAGCTCGGAACCAATTAAATAAATGCATGCATCATTCTTTAAAAAATAAAAGTCCACTCACAATATATGCTCAATCCTGACGTCGCTCGGTATTTTCCTCGTATGGAGACTCCTCTCGTCCTGTACGAATAACATTCATAAATATATATAATTCACAGGACGGAATTTTAACTTTACGATACTTATAATTGGAAATTCAAAACATCCCCCTTCCTAAAATCCGACTCCTCAACACTCTACAACATCCATCCTTAATACTCCAACATTAATCTTTCATCGATGTAATATTTAAAGTGAACTCGAAAGGAATTCGGCAATCGAATTCGCGAAAATCAATAATTAATCAATTAAACTCAATTCGTAATTCCTCCGATTTCCACCAAACTTCATGCATTACATTCTACAATCATTATAGGGTATATGGGATTAAAACTACAATTAAATCGCAGCACCACGTGGCAGCGCGTGGGGTCCATGCGCCGGCGACCACTACCTCCGATGACCACCAAATTCCGGCACTAGCATCTACACAACAGGCCCAACAATTTTCCCAACTACAACATAATCCAATTTTACCTCAGAGTGGCCGAATCAAACCGGTGAAGAAATGCCCCGAAACCTCAAGAACCCTAGAAATGAGAAATCGTTAATTCGACCTCTACAATGCAAATTGGAAAGAACTACCATAGGGGAAATGATCTCCATCAAAAACCGAACCTTCGATGCTAACCTGGTGGTCGGAGGTGGCCGGAATGGCCGGAAATCGGCGAAATCCCAAAACTGCAACCGGAGCAATTCTTGCTTCGATCCGGACTTTCACGGCCAAAACTCCAAAATCCTAGGTCACTAGTGTCAAGAGCGGGTTGAGGCGCTCTTGTGGTGACCGGTTGCACGCCGGTTGGTGGCCGGAAAGTGAAGAATCGAAGGGAAAAGGAGAACCCGAAGGAAAAGGGAGAAGAGTCGGGGGAGAGGAGAGAGAAAGAGGGGTGGGTTTCCGGTTTTGGAAACCTACCCGGGTAACTTTCTATATTTATCCAAATTTTATCATGAATAGTAACTTCCGTATTTCACTCATAACTTTTGCATACGAACTCCAATTTTTACGTACCATATATGCACGCGCTCGGTTTAACGTCCTCTACAACTTTCATGAAGGAAATTTTCTCAAATTATTAACTCATAAAAAGTCAATTTTTAACCACCCCCTAAACGTTAAAATTATAACCGCGAACAGTAACCATAAAGAATTTCATGTAACTCAGTAAAAAAGGTATATCAGATATGGGGTGTAACATGGATGACATGTTAGTCAAAAGCATCAAGGCCAGCGGACACGTGGCAAATCTCAGAATCATATTCTCCATTCTCTTGGCTTATGGTATGCACCTCAACCCAGAAAAATGTTTCTTTAGTGTCACCGCTAGCAAATTTCTGGGTTACATCGCCAGCGAACGGGGCATAGAGGCCAATCCTGACAAGGTGTAAGCCATCCTCAACATGAAGGCTCCAGAATGGAAGGTACACATTCAGAGCCTCTAAGGCAAGCTAACCGCCCTTTCTCGGTTCATCTCCAGACTCACCGTCAGATGTCTCCCATTTTTCAAAGTGCTGAAAAACACACACAAGAAAGTAATTGAATGGACCCTAGAGTGTGAGGCGGCATTCTAGAGCTTGAAGGAATACTTGGCATCAGTCCCACTTCTTTCCATTCCTATACAAGGGGAAGTACTGTACATATACCTGGCGGTATCACCATCAGCAGCAAGCTGGGCCATTATACGACGAGAGGGCCAGGAGGAGCTCCCAGTTTTCTACGCTGGCAGAGGCATGAACGGGGTAGAGACAAGGTATCGCCCCCCTGGAGCAGCTCGCTCTCGCACTCATTGTCTTCGCTAGACGCCTCCGCCAATACTTCCAGGCCCACACCATTCATGTCTTAACAAACCAACCGCTGAAACAGGTAATGCAAAACCCTGAGCACTCTGGGCGCCTTAGCAGGTGGGTCATCGAGCTCAGCGAGTTCGATATTGACTACAAGCCACAGATAGCCATGAAAGGCCAGGCAGTAGCAGATTTCATCGTTGAGCTCACACAACGTTAGGATGAACCCAACCTAGGGGCAAAAAAGACCAGCATAGAAATTATAACTGCTGAGGAACCAGCACCCTAGCAACGGTCGGACTGGAACCTCCATGTGGACGGCTCCGCTTGTGCAAGGCCTGCCGCGCCGGAGTCATCTTGACAGGACCAGAAGGACTAAACGTGGAATACGCGTTAAAGTTCAATTTCAAAGCCTCCAACAACATGGCAGAGTATGAAGCGCTCATTGCCGGCTTACTCCTCGCCATCGACTCGGGGGCTGACAATGTCAACATATTCAGCTACTCCTAGCTAGTCGTTAACCAGGTCAATGACAGCTTCCAAGCTAAGGACCAGCAGTTGGCGGCATACTTGGGGTACATCAGGGCACTCTTCAAAAAATTAAAATTTCACACCATCACACAAATCCCCAGGGAAAAGATCGCCAAGGTTGACTCACTGGCAAGATTAGCAACCGCCCAACCACACCAAAGTCCAGCGGACACAAGGGTGGAATGCTTTGACAAGCCAAGCATCACCTAAACCCTGGTGGAGATCTTCAACATTGAGGTCAATCTCAGCTGGATGGATGAAATCATAGAGTACAAGTGCAATGGAACGCTGCCCGATGACAAGATTGAGGCAAGGCAACTAAAACGGAGACCAACCCGCTATAATATCCACAATGGTAAACTCTACCGCCAAGGATTCACCCATCCAAACCTCTGATGTCTGACCCTAGAGGAGGGAAAGGTCGTCCTTGCAATGATACACGCCGGGGAATGTGGAAACCACTCCGGCGCCAGATCCCTAGCCATCGTACAATGCGACAGGGCTACTTTTGGCCCACGCTCGGTGACGACGCCAGGAAGGTCTCCAAGTCCTACCATAAGTGTCAACAATACGCTGACCTTCCCCATGCCCCGGCGGAGCCCCTGATGATCATCATTGGCCCATGGATCCAATCCATGTGGGGCCTGGACTTGCTTGGGAAATTCCTAACCGCCAAGGGCCAGTTCATGTACATCATCGTCGCCATCGACTACAATAGTAAGTGGATAGAGGTAGAACCGCTAACGGCCATAACTACCGCCAAGGTAACTCACTTCCTCTGGAAGAACATCTACTGCCGCTACGGCGTTCCCCACACAATCATCACAGACAACGGCACACATTTCAACAATAAGGAACTCATATCTTTCACCGCTAATCTGGGCACCAAGATGAGTTTTGCATCTGTCGCTCACCCCCAAACCAACGGCCAAGTCGAAGCAGCAAACAAGATAATCAAGAAATTGCTAAAAAAGAAGCTCGACGACGCCAAAGGTTTATGGGCGGAGAAACTCCTGGAAGTGCTGTGGGCCATCAGGACTACCCCAACTTCCGCCACTGGTGAAACACAGTTCTGCATGATGTTCGAAACTGAAGCCGTCCTACCTATTGAGGTCACCCAACCTACAGCTTGGGTCGAGGGCTACTGCTTTAAGACAAACGGTAAAGGCATCAGCCTCGACAAAGACCTCCTCGAGGAGAAACGACACAAAGCCCATTTGCACAACTTGCAAAACAAGCAATGGGTATCACATTTCTACAACGCCAGAGTCAAAGCCTGGAACTTCCAACTGGGGGACTAGGTAATGAAGGAAGTCATTCCACCGCCAACGGCGCTCCGCCCAACTTGGGAAGGACCATACAAAATAGTAGAAGTCGTTAGCCCCGACACCTTCTACTTAATGGACAAGGATGGCGTTACAACGACCCACCCTTAGAATACCGAACACCTTCGGTATTACTACAAATAGTCATGTCGCTACCCAAGAGCATCTTAACTTAGCTAAATTTTTGTTCAATATTTAGCTAATGGAAGCTACCTAACGGGTACAACCCCGCTTTTGTAAATGTTGATCTGTCAACTATGAATGAAACGAGGAATTATTCAAACCATTGTCTCCAAGTCCAAAGCACAAGAGTTAACTGGCAACGCCAACAATATTCGGCGGACCACGTCCGCTACATCGTGCACTTGGAACAATTTTAATTCCTTTAATGTTTCGTTGATTAGCAAAAGTACAAGTCAAAACTCTGGCGGTAAAACAATGATCATCGAAAAGAATCCCACACTTAGAACATTTCAAAGGCAAATACTTCATATATTTAGGGTCGGGACTACCTGCCCAAAAATATTGTCAAGTTACAAAAATGCCTTAGTGGTACTACAAAAAAAAAAAAAAAAGCAAAGCAGGAGCAAGGCCACAGGGCTCAGATAAACTCAGGAATTGTTCGGGGTAGCGGCGACCTCTTCATTGTTCACCGGCGCCTCGTCTGATCAGATCCAGGAGCGGTGGGGCTCGGTGTCACCATGGTGCCATCCGCTCCAGTGTGGGCGACCATGAGGTCAGCACGGGAGACTTCGGATTAGGTATGAAGTAGAGTCCACTGAGAATCATCCGTCGGACGCTCACCACTCTCGCCACTACTTGAGTGGGCACCCTCGGCTAGAGCGGCGACCTTCGTGAGGCTCCTCTCAGCTTCCAGCCGGGCAACCTCTTCCTCTAGCCTCTTCACCTCAGCAGATTTAGCAGCAGAATCCCGCTGAAGGATCTCAACTTTCTTAGCCTTAGCCGCCACTTGATCCTTCAGCAGGGCTATATCTTGCTCTAGCTACGAGACATGGTCGTTCCGCTCGAGGTCCCACTCAATGGCGACAGCAAGCTTGCCGCGGGCATCCATAGCATCGCATTCTGCCTTGGTCAGGCGCTGCTTAACATCGGCCAGCTTGTCTTTGGCCTCCTGCAACTCCCCCTCGAGACCTTTGATTTCCTGCCTCAGCTGCCACTCAACCCGAGGCTGGTTTGACTCGGCGAGGAATAGCTCATGCAACCCGACAGACAGGTGGCCAAACGCCGAGCTGAATGGCGACTGTTGAATAGTGGTCGAGCGGATGGTCCCATCCAACCAGCCAAATCCTAGCCGCTCACAGAGGTGGAACAAGAACTCCCGCTCGGGATCCGTAAAAAATTCAGCATAGGAGGAAAACGAGTCCAGTCCACCTTGCGGCACCTCCCCCGCAACAACCACCGACACCGACTGCGAAGCCTACTTAGCTTTCTTCTGTTGGCGGGCCCCAATGGTCTCCACATCATCTGCCTCATCGGCATCGTTATGCCGCCACTTCCTTTGGAGAACCGCTCGTGTAGTACCAACGGCGACAGGCCTCGACTTTGCATGCGGCTCCAACCTCGCAATAGAAACTGGTTCCTTTGAGGGCGCCACCCTTTCCTTCTGGGGCCCATGCCGATTGGCGGGTGTTCTCTCCTTCGACTGCACAGAAGCAGTAGGGGCCTAGCTCCCTCCAGCAGCCCCTTGCCAACCACCCTCGACTGACACTATTGTCTGATCGGCGGAGGTAAGATGCCAGTGGTGAGGCATTGGCATTACTGTCGCAGTCTCCGACTGACTCGCCGCCAACGTCTTGGGATTGAAGGCGGATTGCTGAGCTGCCAGCCCGGCGGCATACATGCTCTCCAAGAAGTTGTTAATCTCCGCACTATCCATGGCCTTCTCAAACGCCTCGCGACTGGCTTTGTTACGCGGCGGTGTATCTAAGTGGGAACAACGCTAGTCAGCATAGGACAACTTAACAAGAACCAGTCAGTAGGAGATACTTACCAATGGCGCGTGTCAGCTTAAGGTCCACTAACAGCTCCCACCCGGTGAGCAAGTGCAGATCGAGCAGGTTGAGATTCTGCCAACAACCCTTTATCTTCGCCACGCAGAACTGTTGCTCGGGCGTTAAATTAAAACGCAGACCCGCTGCACAGCAAACGAAGTTGTGATTAGAAAAAAGATGTAAAATATAGGCATGACACAAACATTTACCGCCAACTTTGGTTAGCGGAGGCTAGCGACAACCTCGGATTAGTTGGGACTCCGACTTAATCCTAAATGTCGGCACCCCGTCATTCACCCCTGTGTCGTACTCCCACCCCGACGTTGCAACATAGAAGGTCGCTCGCCAAGGAGACATCGAATCCTTCAAATTCTCTATCAACATGAATGCCCCCTAGCGGCGAGTAAGGTTTACCTGTCCACTACAGCCCTGGCGCTTCATGTACACCAGTTCATAGAAATGCAACACCTCAGCCACTGTTGGACCCTCACAGCCCTACAGGCCATAGCGAGTTTAGCGTAGCAGCAATCGCCACATATTGGGGCAAATTTTCCCAAAGGTGACGCCCTGGCGGAAGATGGCCTAGTGAATAGCAGAAAGGTGACGCCCTGGCGGAAGATGGCCTAGTGAATAGCTGCACACCCTGCTAGTAAAATAGAAGCCTTCTCATCAACGGTTGGCGGGCGCAACTTCACCACAACAGGAAGGCCGAAGACCCGCTTCACACGGTTGACCGCAGCCGCTGTCATTGGTCCTCCCGCCTCATCAACTGCAGTGCCGTCAAGGAGAACCCAAGCTGACTCTACCTCTTCCCCGCCAGCCCCTCCCCCACCAATAGAACCGCTAGCGGCACTATTGCTCCCTAGACTCTCCTCACACCTTTTGCGGGCGGCAACATCCTCCCTTGCCCTAGAACTTTCGGAACGACCCATTGCAACTTCCCAATGTATGGTCTGTAGCGGCTCGATGTCTAGCGGTTCAGACAATGAGGTTCCTGCAGGGGCAGACGGACGCAATGAGTCAATAAACATCCTATCCGCCACACTGAGCGACACGTCAGAACCGGAATCCTCACTGCTCGAGATCTCTACGACTCTAGCCATCACAAACCCTAAAACCCAAGTCAGTTAGTTCCAAAACCGATCTAAACTATCCCCATGTCAATTGTCATCCAAGAACATCAAGAACAGTTACCCAGATATAACCAAAACAAGAACACAGCCTCGTACACCCAACCCAGATTCGACCATCTAGCAAATCCCTAAACCCCAACTCTTTCTCCTACCTAAACCCCATCCCCAAAATCATTCTAGACCCTCAGATACACCGGGGAAGGGGCAGAAACACAAAAAAAAAAAAAGCCCTCAAAATCACAAACCTTGAAACTGAGAAAAAGCAATAAAACAGAGAAACTCGGATCACTAACCTATGGGTATAGGAGATCTGGAGCATTGGGAATGTATGTCTTCACTTCCAGGGATCTTTCCTTCACCGAACGACACTGTCACTCGACTTGAAGAGGATACTCCTCGAATATCAGAGAACGAAGCTTGAAGACGACGAGGAGTTGAGTTTGAAGTGAAGATGATGTCAAAACCACTGTGGTTTCCCTCTCTTTTATGTCAACATCAAACCAATCTAGGTCGTCCGCTGAAAAACAATATCGCACGACAGCCGTACACGTGCCCCACGATCGCTCTTACTCTCCGGATTAACAGCATTAATGGTGAAGACGCGGGCGTGCTGCGGGGACGTTATTCCACATGCTATCCCAATACATGTTGGCCACGTGTCGGACACCGTCAGACGAAGCGTCTAGCCGAAATAACCATCAAAAGTCACCAATCCTCGAAAGTCTCCACTAAGTACCACACCGCTAGTGGAACTTCTCTCCATCTTGCAAGAGGAAATCTCCCCTAAGTGCCACACCGCTAGCGGAGCTTCTCCCTTCATCTTGCAAGCGGAAGTCTCTGCTAAGGGCCACACTGCTAGTGGAACTTCTCTCAAACTTGCAAGCAGAAGTCTCCGCTAAGAGCCACACCGCTAGCGGAACCTCCATCTTACAAGCGGAAGTCTCCGCTAAGCGTCACACCGCTAGTAGAACCTCCATCTTGCAAGCGCAGGTCTCCTCTAAGTGTCATAGCACTAGTGGAACCTCACCCTCTTCACCTTACAAGCAAGGTAGTCTCCGCTGAGCGCAACATCGCTCACTGGTTTACCACCAAGCAGGTCCCCGCGACACCGCTTGCCGCTTACTATCAGCGGAGGGATTTCCGCCAACAGCTATTCCCGAGGCAACGCCTCGTCCTGACGATGACCACCACGAGGCGTTACAGTCAGGCAACGTCCCTCAGGGACACGGGGACAAGTCAACAGTCTACGACGACCCTGATCAGGCACGTTGACCCCCGCCACTCTGGTACTAAAGATTGGGCTCGCTACCCAACACCCTCTGCTCAGTGCAGCTGCCCTCAACAAACAATATGCCAACCAAACAGAGGTCTATCTTAGCCGGGGAGTGGGGAACTCTCTAGGGGGCCCACCCGAAAGGGTACAAAGCGTTTGCTCAGTAAGTCCATGGTTGACAATGCACTGACGCTAATTATGTTGTTGCAAGTCTAGCAGAAGTAACGCTTCGAACCGCTAGGCAACTCCCCAACCAAGATTGCCCTCCTTGACTCGGGACTTGGGGGACTTGTACTTACATGAGCATTTGCCAAGAATAATTAGCTATAATGAGTCATGCTCATGCTACCGTCAGCGGTACCAACCCCCACCAGCAAAGTGACCTACGGAAGCACAGCCAAGCCAAGCAGGCTACCGCCTGAGCCCTGGCTCACCCCCCAGATCACCGCCAAAGCTCCACCACGCGCCGCGTCAAGATAGCATCGAAAGCTGGGAACTGAAGCATATCAGTCCCACATCGAAAACATGGAAGAGATCAGCCTCTTCCCCACCTATAAAAGGTTATCTCCTCTCTCCTCATTAATTAGGCATTCACTACTTACCTACTGTTATTCTGTCAACATAAATAAATTGACTAACTTAGGCATCGAAGAAGAGAAGACTGCCCAGCGCGGTCTCCCTCTTACGCCACTTTGTATTTTCCTTGACAGGTAACGAAAGCTTGGAGAGCATTGCAAGTAGTGGTCCGCCCATCGGACCTGCGTTAACAAAGACTTGGGCCACCGCTCAATCTTAAACATTAACAGTTTTCATCTTTGTCATTGTTGGTGGCCCACTATGATGGTCGCACTCTAAGTGTTTGATAAAATGTCTGAATGTAGTACGTACGTATATACTGTGGAGTAACTATGCTTATGTTGAGAATATGATTAATTTCATTTTACCCCCCTAAGGTTTGGGGGTGTCATCATGTTACCCCCTCTATTCTCAATTTTGAATTTTTACCCCCTAAGCTTTCTAATTTCAGTCAACTGTGGCCAATTTCTCAGATTCCGTCCAATTTAAACGTTAACTCTGATCTTCGGGCCCACTTTAAGGGCTAAAAGGGTCAATTCAAGATATTAAAAAAAAAAAAAAAAAAAAACAGATTCGACCGCGCTCTCTCTCTCTCTCTCTCACCGCCTCACCACCACCATGGCCCCGACCAAGACGACGACATTCTCCCCGAAGGCGACCTTTCCTCCTCCCCTCAAGATGACGAGGAAGAAGATGACGTCGTTGACAAGGATGACATCGACGACTTCTTCCTCCACCTCCGATTCCTTCCCCATCGCCATAGCCACCGCTCCTCCCGCCGTCACCATCGCGCTCCTTGCTCCGCTTGCCACCACCTCGCCTGCGACGACCACGATTGAGTACGACCCAGTTCAGATACTAATGCTCTCACTCTCTCCCCTAGTTCAGATCGATTTTGATTCCACCTTCCAGAGTTCCAGGCTCCAGCTACTGAGCCACCTCCCTATTCAGAGTTTCAGTCCGCCTGAGCTACCTCCTTGCTCCTTGAACTCTTGAAGGCTTCAAATCTTCAATCCCTGAATCTCATATTCTCAGGTAAACACCGTATACCCAATACCCATGCTGAATTGTTGTCTTGCTGATGATGTTTGAATCGTGAATTTGTGATGTTTGGTGTTTAGAGTGAGGTCGTAATTGGGAATTAGGAATGGCTGAATGGGTTGATGAATGATGACTTGATGTTGATAATTGGGAATGGGTAATGGGTTGATGTCGATAATTAGGAATGGGTTGATGTTGAATACTTGAATTGTTGATAATTGGGAATGGGTTGAATCAGTTGATATGGTGTTTGATCTTTGGTGTCCAGATTCCACATAATTGGGATTTAGTTAGAATAATTTGACATAGGTAACCACGATTTATGATTTTGCAGATCAAGGACAAGCTGGCGGAGTTGGCCGAGGAGGTATGTAGAACAGTAAAAGAGATAAGGATGCTCATATTCCTTTGGTAGTGCAGTTTGAGGCATTTCAAACAGGTTTTTGTGGATTTTGGGAGGTGGGTTTGATTTGAAATTTTGATTGGAGGTGATTTCAGGTGGTGGATGTTGAGGAATTGGACACGGAGTACTTTGTTTTTGATGGAGAGAGACGGATCCAAACCGAATATGAGAACGCAGTCGCTGGTGGGATGAACGGAGGAGCCGTGACGATCAACGAGATCATTGACGAAGTAGCTTACGTCACAGTTTGAATCGGAGGTGGGTCTTTGGGGCTGCCCATCGGAGGTGAGAGAGAGAAGAAGAAGTGGGTTAAGGAAGAAGAAAACTTTTTTTTTCCTTTAATTTTTTTTCTGTCTTAAAATGACCCTTTTAGCCCTTAAAGTGGGCCTCAAGGTCAGAGTTAACGTCTAATTTGGAAGGAATCTGAGAAATTGGGCACAGTTGATTGAAATTAGAAAGCTTCAAAATTTAGAATAGAGGGGGTGACATGATGACACCCCCAAACCTTAGGGGGGGTAAACTGAAATTAATCCTTGAGAATATATACATCCCACGTGAGAAAAATTAGACCTTGTCTATGAGTTTATAAGAGTTTGGGCCACTTCATCCATTGCCAATTGGTTTTGGATGTCAATTCTAGATTACTTTATCATGTTATTAGAGAGGGTTATCTCACGTGTGCATGCCTCACCGCCACACGGGCTCTACGTCACCTAAAGTTGTCCATGTGTATGGCTTGAAAATTCGTCATACATGCGGGGGCGTGTTGAGAATATATACATCTCACATGGGAAAAATGAGACCTTGCTTATGAGTTTATAAGGGTTTGGGCCACTCCATCCATTGTCAATTGGTTTTGAATGTGTATCCCAGATTTCTTTACCAACTTATCCATAGATAAGTTTTTTGACCCCCAACCAGATTAGTCTGTTCATAGCTAGCTACCGATTGAACTATCAAATTGTTTTCTGAAGCAACTAGAGTCACCTCTAATCAACTAATGTTACTGATCGATCTTGTAACTTGTTGCATAGTCTTCTGAGTACATGGATGGCTACTTGACCAAGGCTACTTGGGCTAGTTTTTATTTCAATTTTAATTATTATTAATATAATAATAATAATAATAATAATAATAATAATAATAATAATAATAACAACAGAACCTGCACTCAAGATGTGCATCATCTAACAAAGCATGTTGTCTGAATAAGATTTTATGAAAAATCACAACACATATCATGAGTGATATACTAGAGAAATTAACCACAAAATAAACATCCGTACATGCGTTCTCCATTTATTTTTACACTATATATCAAAGCACACAACAATTAAGAATTAGGGAACAGTTGGACCAGAAACAGCTATAGCCAAGTGCTTGTTGCATCACCTGCATGCATGATTAACATTGGCATTAAGGAAATTGATTTTAAGCATAGAGCTCCAAATTGGATAACCTGGGTGTTGGTACAACAATAAGTGGAGCCTTTTTCTTTGTCACAATCCCAAATTTGTCTGAAAGGTCAACCGTTGCGTCATTAGGCAATGTCCACTCAAACGAATGCAAAAATGAAGCTAACACATAGAGTAGCATCCTATCTGCTAAGGGAATCCCAGGACATATTCTTCTCCCCGAACCAAATGGAAGATAGTGAAACTTATTACCCTGGTACCCAAAGCTGTTGCTTGTATCAGTGTTTAGGAACCTTGGGGGTCTAAATTCCAAGGGATCGTCCCAGACACTTGAATCTCTGTGTATGGCCCAAGCATTGAGAAAAACAATGGAACCTTTAGGTATGTAATAGCCACCAATGGTGGTGGATTGGCTTGAACACCGAGGCGCTAGAAGTGGTACTACAGGGTGCAAACGAAATGTCTCCTTGATCACTGCATCTAAATAATGTAATTTTGGCAAATGAAACTCTTCAACTAAGTTGTTTATCCCCACAATTTCTGTTAGTTCTTCTTGGACTTTTCTCATTTCATTCGGATGTTGCATCAGCTCAGACATTGCCCATTCCATTATTCTTGATGTGGTGTCGTTTCCTCCCACCACAATGTCCTATGGAATTTTGTAAATATGAGTGCACATCTATTTAGTGAACTAGAAACAAAAGTTTAATGGCATGGGCATTTTGAGATGAATACTTCTATTTATATCTCTTAGATTGACATTTAGACAATTTTTAATTCTGTAATACCTTCTGAAAAAATAGATGAAAAAGAAAAAACAGTCAATATGCTTCTACATGGGAAAGTCTCTTAACATTCACCGTACTCTTTCTATTTTTCTCACCTTTATCTTCATCGTTGCACAATTGCAATTTTCCCACCATCTATTCTCTCCTCCCAACCTCTATCCCAAATGACCAAATCCATAATTTCCACTCTCTTTCCTCTCTCACTGCTAGTTACTGTTGTAATTAATAATGCGTGTTTTTTGTTTTTTATTGAAAATTTCAAGTAATCAATTGATCATATTTATTAGTAGACCTTTAAATGGACCGGATTTGGAGTGGATAGACCTAAATCTGAATCCGTTTAGTAACAAAAAATTTCAACCCGACCCAATCTGATAATTCAGCAGATCGTTGATAGCTCAATCCAAATCTATATCCGGTGGATTAACGGATACCCGATCTGCTAATCCAATCCATTTATAATAACAAATATTTTCAAATTTTAAATAGTAATATTAATTTTTATTATGATATAAAATATTAAAATAAAATGAAGAGTATCACAAAAAAATTGACATAACCAAAATATTCCTTAGAATGAGAAACTAAGGTAACCAAAATACTAAATTTTCAAAGTAATACTTCATGATGAACGTCTTTTAGATGTCTGCAAAAGTTTTTTTTTTAATTAAATTTTTTTTATAATATACATATATTTATTATTTAATATTTAAAACAATAGGTATTCTTAATATTTGATATTTAATATTTTCATAAATAATATTATAGATACAAAAATAATATTTAATTATTATAAACGGACCGGATTATTAACGAATCAGATAAATTTAAATCCGTGTTTAATTCGTTAAACAAACGGATTAATGGATCTAGATCATTAATGGATCAAATTTTCAATTCAAACTCATCTAATAACCACGGATCGGAGAGGATACAGATCAAAATCTGGTCCATTTACAGGTCTATTTATAAGATGATAGTTTATCATGGTAGAATGTGCCATTGATAGGTAAAGTACCAACGACGTACTTTGTTGCTTAGAATAGGGATTTATTATGCAATTTTGCAGAGGCAAAGAGAAAGAGAAACACGGAGATGGAGAGAGAATTAAGTATACAGATGAGCTTGGATAGAGTTTTGCCTATTTTTAAAATTTATTAATTAATTAATCTTTCCCATAATAGCCTTTATAAAGAGTATTATGGGAAAGATTTTTTTTTTATTGAAAGAGGTCTAACTGGTAATTTATGAAGAAAAAAAATTGAGGAAAAAAAAAGTTTCACGCGTAGGTTTTTACTTTTAGATGAATCATAAGTATGTACGTTCACAAGAAAATAAAATATGCAAGTATTAGAAGAGTTAGTGATGATGTCTCACAAAAATAGTTTAACGTAGTTTTAGTGCCTTTTGAAGTAACATAAATAACTTGTAATTTTTTTTTTTTTTTACTGTTAATACTCACTCCTAGCAAAATTGCTTCTAAGAAAATTGTTCCTTAAGAAAACCACTTCAACTACTGAAGTAATACCTTTGATCAAAAAAAAAAAAACTACTGAAGTAATACCAAACTGTCCCTTAAATTATATGAAAATAAAAGCAACAAAAAGAAATAGAAATTATTTTTAGGGTGCGGCTATTGTCATTCTATCATTTTCTTTATTCACCCTACGTTTTAATTTCAATTATTAAATTTACTTATTTAACCTATTTCCCTTTCCAACAATATCCTTATATGACATATCCAATTAAAAAATAAATGATTTTAACGAAAATATCTCATTTAATTTATACTCATAAAAAGATTAAAATTTATTAAAATTTCCTAATAAAATCATAATCTGATTTACTCTCTTTTTTTTAATTTTTTCTTTCAATTTCAACATCCTCTATTTCAATCCATCTAAAAAGATTAGTAAATTTACAACTATGATCAATGAAGAAGAGATTGATTTTTTTTCTTTGTATTTTAAATTTTTACTTTTGGTGTTCACAAAGAATATTGCAAAGATTTTGATGAGGTTAAAATAATGGTTTTGTGAATTGAATAACGAATTAACAATGAAGAAGAACCAAAAAAACAAAAAGATAGTAATAAATTCAAATTTGGGTGGAGAAGATAAAGATTAATGTTATTCAATGTGAAATTAAGTAGTCTTTATATTTAATTAATTACTTATATATTTATTTTTTCTTAAATATTGGATTTTAGGGAATTAGTGTACTTATCAATTATTTTGCACTTGGGTAATATAGTCTTTCAATAATTCAAATGTTTGTAGGGTGAACTAAGAAAATGATAAGGTGGCAATAACCGCACCCTTATTTTTATCAGAAAAAGAAATTGTGGAACTTGAAATACTTTGTAGATAACGTACCGAGAGCAAGGCCTTCACTTGTTTCATTGTAAGTGATGTTGCACTATCTTGATTTATAGTATTTTCCAAGAGGAGCTGCAGAAAGCCCTTCCCTTCATCTTTTTTTGGTACTCCCTCATTTTGATCCTTATTCATCTGAGTTTCTATGATCGAATCGAGCATGTTTTCAGTTACTGACAAAAGCTTCTTTGCTCGGCTCCTAATTCCCTGTATATCAAACCTAGCAAGCACAGGGAAAAAGTCCGAGACGTTTCCTCTCTGAAGTAACCAGAGGGTTTCCGCCGCTACCTTTCTAAACTCAGATCCAACATCAAATGCCTTCTCTTCTTGTAGAGTCCCACCCCATAACATGCGCAAGAATGTGTTGAAGGTTGTGGACATTGCAAATTGCCCAAAATCAATTGGGGTCCCAATTTTTTCATTATAAACATGCCTAATTGACTTCACAACCTCTTGTTTTCTCAGAGCATAACAATCATCAAGGTTGGTTTTACATAGCATTTGACTCACGAGCATCTTGCGCATCTTCCTCCACTTTGGAACGTCAGTCCCAAAGATTATATCGGATCCTCCATTTGAGAGAATTCGTTGTGCCACTGTAAGGTCGCGGTTGAAAAATATTGTGTCTTTGTCACGAACCACTTCTTTCACTAACGATGGTGAGCTGACCACAATGCCTAGTTTGGTACCAAGCTGGATCCTGTAAATTGGGCCATAAACCCTTGACAAGTCTGTCAACAGATGGTGATGGTTGGTACCGAAAAATGGAAGGTAACCGAGTAGTGGAACACCACGAGGGCCAGGCAGCAATGAACCTTGTTTCGGGTTCCTCGAGTGCTTATTCCAAGTCTGGAGGAACCAGAAACCAACAGCTGTCATGATGACGATGAAGATGGTGAGACCTGCTTTGAGATCTCCATGTTTCTCATTGCTAGCATCCCACATTGATGACCACATTATGGCACAAGTGTTGGTACTAAGCAGGTTAGAGAATGAAGTTGGAGATTTTCGTGGGGTTCTTCAATCAATTTATAAGAACCCACTAATAAAGTAATTTGGGGTCCACATCCAAAACCAATTAGCAATTGATAGAGTGGCCCAAACACTTATACACCCATTTGTAAGGTCCCCAATTTTCCATATGAGATTCATACTCTCAACATGCCCCCGCACATGTGGCGAATTGTCAAGCCATACACGCGAACAACTTATATTGGGTGACGTGGCGCCTGTGTGGCTGTAACACATACACACGTGGGATAACCCGCTCTGATACCATGATAAAGTAATCTGGAGTTTACATCCAAAACTAATTGGCAATGGATGGAGTGGTCCAAACTCTTATAAACTCATATGTAAAGTCTCTAATTTCCCATGTGAGATGTATACTCTAAACATCCAGAGGGTTGATTGATTTGTCGTTAAGTATATAACAATACACTGGGTTACTTACGGTGAAGGCAACCTCTTTTGTCTTCATTATGTATTGATGTTCATTTGTATACAAGCAAATATGATTAATTAGCCGACTTAGATTGATTTTCAGCCCACTCACTCTAAATTCAAGGGTCATCTAGCTCAAGTGGTCAGGAATCTATATCTTCACCTTCTCTCACTCAGGAAAAAAAAATGAATAACAAGAAGAAGAAAAAAATTAAAAGAAGAACTCAACTCTCAGTTTTTCTGTCAATAATATGTTCAAGAGGCAAAATAGAAAAGATATTAAAACTATAGGCATTGAAATCATAGAGTTAAAATAGAATTTTTAAATGCTTAATTGCTTTAGGGGTGTGCCTATTTTTTGAGCTAGTATTACCATATGTTCAAACTAATTTTTCAAAGTGATGCTAAACTAACCACATTTAAATCAAATGATGCAGTCACTGTCTCACAGATTGACAGTTAATGTGATAGGTAAACATTGATGTAAATCATCTTAATTCTTCTTTAGTTAGCATTGCTAGATGTTTAAATACATTTAATATTAGGTATGTAATTTGATTTGAAGGAGGGATACCTAAATATCTTCTGCTTATCATTATTCAACTTGCAACTAGAATGACATATCTAAATAAGCCCGTTCGTTTATTGAGTCCGAACAAAAATTCAACAAGCCAATCCATGTAGGTTCATAGTGTCCCTGAAATTAGAGTTTAGGTAAGGCTTCATGCTAGGCTTAACACTATAATTTATATACAGCGTTGGATTTCCTTTTTATTGTTTTATATATAGTGCCGGTAATTTTGCAATGTATGCAACCCATGCCAACCTCTTGGTCCCAGCTAACTTTCCATTTTGAACCAGAGGAGCAACCTTCTCTGAAAGATGGTCGTGCCAGGTGTCAACGTAAAGGTTACCAGTTCTTCAATTCCAAAACATTTAACAGTGTTTCTTAAACAAGACATCTTAATGGTCATTTTCACTCATCATGGATGCAATTCAAATCTAAAGACTTTCAACACGCAGACATTTTTCTCAGTACATGCTAACTCGCACACTGATCTTGACCATTACCAATGTTGGTAGCTATTGCGTAAGCAGCTGCCCTAACAAGCCGTCAAATCATTATTGCATCTTCGGTGCGGTACCCACATGATTGACTGATTTTGCCGTTGAGTATATAACAATACACTAGGATACTTGTGGTGAAGGCAATCTTTTCTGTCTTTATTACGTATTGATGTTCGTTCGTATACAAAGTGCATATGATAATATGATTAATTAGCCAACCTAGATTGATTTTCAACCCACTCACTCTGAATTCAAGGGTCATCTAGCTCAAGTGGCCTAGAATCTATATCTTCACCTTCTCTCACTCAGAAAAAGAAAATGAATAACAAGAAGAAGAAGAAAAAAGATGACAAAAAAACAAGAAGTTAACTCTTAAATTCTCCTTCAATAATATGTTCAAGATGCAAAATAGAAAAGATATTAAAATTGTATGTTCCCATACAGGTAGTTCGTTTATTGAGTCTGAACAAAAACTCAACAAATCCGTCCATACAAGTTCATATTCGTATATATCTTAAATTAGGGTTCAGGCAAGACTTCATGCTAAGCTTAACACTATAATTATATACGGCGTTGGATTTCCTTTGTATTATTTTACAGTGCAGTTAATTTTGAAACGTATGCAACCCATGCCAACCTCTTGGTCCCAGCTGACTTTCCATTTTGAAAGCTCCAGCGGAACAACCTTCTTTGTCGGTGAACACTTCTTTGAAAGATGGTCGTGTGCCTAATGTCAACATATAGGTTACTAGCTCTTCAATTCCTAAACATTTAACATTGTTTCTTAAACAAGACATCTTAATGACCTCTTCACTCGTCATAAAAAAATCTCTTGGTGCAATTCAAATCTAAAGACTATCAAAATGGAGACATTTTTCTCAGTAGATGCTAGCCCGCACACTGATCTTGGCTGTTGACAATGTTGGTAGCTGTTAGGTAAGCAGTTTCCCTAACAAGCCATCAAATCATTATTCAATCGCCGGCCGGAATAATAATCAATTTATCAATCATTAATTATTCACTATAACGTATGTGAGCATGTCACGCCCTGATTTTTAAACAAAATTAAAAATCAGATATAATCCCATAATTATACATGCGTGAATGGTTCGAACATCAAACAAAACAGCTAAGGAAATTTTCCTTTAAACAAAGGCAACCAACTATGTCTCAAACCCACAATGTGAATACAGACTCGTTCTTTAGAGTCACATATTACATTACACAGAGTTTACAAATTAAATTGCATTAATAAAATAATAAAGTAACCGCTCCTCAGAACTTACTACACAGCGGAAGTCTTAACAACAGTAAAGCCATAGAATTAGCTTCCTACCCGATTAACTGCTACAAGGTCTCAGCTTCAACCACGATTTTCCTGACCTGCAGGACTAACCCCTACACCATCAAATAGTGTATCGGGTTGCTACACAACAATTCAAGTAATCTTACGAAATCTTGTATGAGTAAATTCAAAACCACAAAGCAGAAACACATTCTTAAGTCACCTCAACCTAAACAACAATAAGCACAACTCACAACTACAACCATAAGTTTCATAACCTTCCATATCATGCTTACGTAAGTCAACTCGTGACTAAAACCATGTTAATGTTTAAGATTTAGCGGTGGCTAAATCTTGAGTAACGCTGGTCCGGTGGGCGAACTGCTACTTGTGATGTTCTCAGAGCTTCCGCTACCTGTCAAGTAAAATACAAAGGGTGTCAGAGGGAGACCGCATTGGGTTGTCTTCTCTTCTCTGATACCTAAGTTAGTTAATGTATTTGTGTTGACAGAATAACAGTAGGTAAGTAGTAAATGCGTAATTAATGAGGAGAAATGAGAGAACCTTTTATAGGTGGGGAGGAGGCTGACCTCTTCCATGTTTTCGATGTGGGACTGATATGCTTCAGTTCCCAAATTCTAGAGCTTCTGATGCTATCTTGGCGCGGCGTGTGGCGTTGCGTCAGCGGTGAGCCGGGCCTCAGGCAGTAGCCTGCTTGGCTGTGTTTCCGTAGGTCACTCCGTTGGTGAGAGTTGGTACCGCTGGCGGTAGCATGAGCGTGGCTCATTATAGCTAATCATGCTATGGAAAATGCTCATATAAGTACAAGTCCCCCAAGTCCCCGGTCAAGGAGGGCAATCTTGGTTGGGGAGTTGCCTAGCGGTTTGAAGCGTTACTTCAGCTAGACTTACAAAAGCATAATTAGCGTCAGCGCGTTGTCAACCATGGACTTACTGAGCAAACGCTTTATACCCTTTGGGTGGGGCCCTGCTAGGCCCCCCAGGGAATCCCCCACTCCCCGGCTAAGATAGACCTCCGTTTGGTCGGTGTATTGTTTGTTGAGGGGAGCTGCATTGAGCAGAGGGTATTGGGTAGCGAGCCCAATCTTTGATACCCAAGTGGTGGGGGTCAACGTACCTGATCAGGACCGTCGCAGACTGTTGGCTTGTCACCGTGTCCCGGAGGGACGTCTCTTGACTGTAGCACCGCGTGGCAGTCGTTGTCAGAATGAGGTGTTACCTCGGGAATCGCCACTGGCGGAAGTCCCTCTGCTGATAGTAAGCTGAAAGAAGTGTTGCGGGGACCTGTCTAGTTGAAGCTCCGCGAGCGGTGTTGCGCTCAGCGGATACTGTCGCTTGCAAGATGAAAGGGAGAAGTTCCGCTAGCGGAGTTGCTCTTAACGGAGACTGTCTCGCCTGCAAGATGAAGGGAGAAGTTCCGCTAGCGGAGTTACGCTTAACGGAGATTGTCTCACTTACAAGATGAAGGGAGAAGTCCTGCTAGCGGTGTTGCGCTTAGCGGAGACTGTCTCGCTTCCAAGATGAAGGGAGAAGTCTTGCTAGCGGTGTTACGCTTAGCGGAGATTGTCTCGCTTGCAAGATGAATGGAGAAGTTCCGCTAGTGGAGTTACGCTTACCGGAGATTGTCTCGCTTGCAAGATGAAGGGAGAAGTTCCGCTAGCAGAGTTGCGCTTAGCGGAGACTGTCTCGCTTGCCGGTTGGTGTACTTGCCTTGTAGATAGTTACTTCGGATAGACGCTTCGTCTGACTGTGCCCGACACGTGGCCATTGTGCATTGATTTAGCGTGTGGGATAACGTCTCCTCAGCACGCTAGCATCTTCACCATTAATGAGAGTAATTATGGATTTTGTAACCGAGTCGACCCCTCGGTTAATCCGGGGAGTAAGTGCGATTATGGGGCACGTGTACGGCTGTCTTGTGATGTCATTTTTTAGTAGACGGCTTAGATTTTTTTTATGGTTACATAAAAGAGAGGGAAACCGAGTGTTTCAACACTTTGCACTTTGAACCAATATCATCGTCTTCAAGCTTTGCTCTAAGATCCGAGAAGAAGGCTATGTGATTTGTTGTGAGATTACTGATCTTTGGAGGACGAAGACCTCTTGAAGTGAAGATGAGCATCATCAAGCGAGCCAGCGTTCCCATCTTTCAGGTTGGTAGTTTGAACTTTGTCCCTGTTTTATTGGTTTTTTTTGTTTTTTGTTTTGCTTCTGTCAGTTTCTGTTTTTGGTATTTAGAGTGATTTATTCCCTTCCCTGGTGTGTTATGAGGGTCTAGAGTGATTTTTGGGGATGGGTTTAGGTGTTTGACAGACAGTTGCGGTTTATGGATTTGCTAGATGGTCGAATCTGGGCTTTGGATGCATACAAACATTGTTCTTGTTTGGTTGTTTATGGGTTTTCTGGGTAATTGTTCTTGGTGTTCTTAGCAAAAGTCTATTATAGGGATAGTGTAGATCATTTTGGAACTGACTGACCTGGGTTTTAGGGTTTTTCCGATGGCTAGCGTCATAGAGATCTCGAGCAGTGAGGATTCTGGGTTTGACGTGTCGATCAGCAGTTCCGATAGGGTTTTTATTGATTCGTTGCGTCCGATAGGGTTCCACCTCTGTGAGCGGCTCAGGTTTGGTGGGCTGGATGGGACCTTTCGCTCAATGGCCATTCAGCAGTCGCCTTTCAGCTGGGCATTTGGGCATCTATTCGTTGGCCTGCACGAGCTCTTCCTGGAGGCGTCAAACCAGCCTCGGGTTGAGCGGTAGTTGAGGGAGGAGATCAAAGGTCTCTAGAGGGAGTTGGTAGAGGCCAAAGACAAGCTACCAGAGGTCTAGTGGCGACTGACCAAGGCAGAGTGTGATGCGCTGGACGCTCGCTGCAAGTTGAATGTCTCCATTGAGCGGGACCTTGAGCGAACGAGCACGAATCCAAGCTGGAGCAAGACATAGCTTTGATGTAGGAGAAGCTGGCGGCCAAGGTTAAGCTGGCGGATGTCCTCCAGCGGGAGTCTGCCGCCTAGTCTGCGGAGGTAAAGAGGTTGGAGGGCGAGGTTGCCCGGTTGGAGGCTGAGAGGAGCCACGCAGAGGCCGCCATCGTGGAGTTGTTCAAGTAGTCCTCGGAGTACAAGCAAGCGGTAAAGGCTGGTGCCGCTGCTAATTTGGACTTGTTGAACAAGAAGGGCACCATTGATTGGGTCAAATCGTCTCAGTCTGCCAGTGTGTCGAGCCAGCCGCCTATGCCAGTGGGTGGGACTAACACTGATCAGACTGGAGGTACACGCTCCGGCAGTGGTGCGAGTGACCATGCCGTGGATGAGTCTCAGCGGACCCCCATGCCTACCCAATCTGAAGTTTCCCGTGCCGAGTTCCTGGCTGCCAACACTTGGGAGGATGGCACTATGGTGACGCCGATCCCTACCGCTCGTGTTTCTGATCAAACAAGTCACCTGGTTAATCCACAACCGCCGGTGGGTGAAGAAAATGTTGCTGCCGCTTCCATCAATCCATGAAGACTGCCAGCCCAGTAGCTTTTTGTAATGCCGCTGAGGCTTTGTTTGTTTTTTTTTTTTTTTAACTTGACAATATTTTTGGGCGGGGAGTGCCGACCCTAAATATACATGAAGTATTACTTTCTGAAATTTCCAAGTGTGCGCTTGTTGTTCTTAGCATAATTGTGTTATGAATGTCCTTGTACCGCTAGAGTTTTGACTTTTCTTTTGCTAATCAACGAAACATTAAAGGAATTAAAATTGTTCTAAGTGCACAGTGTAGCGGACGTGGTCCACTGAATGTTGTTGGCATTGCTAGCTAACTTGTTCGTGGAGAACAATGGTTTGAATAATTCCTAGTTTCATTGATAGCTGAGATCAGTGTTTACAATGGAGGGGTTGTACCTGTTGGGTAGCTTCCCTTAGCTAAATATTGAACAAAAATTTAGCTTAGTCAAGATACTCTTGGGTAGCGGCAAGACTATTTGTAATAATACTGAAGGTGTTCGGTATTCCAAGGGTGGGTCGTTGTGACTGTAACATCCCGTATCTTCACTTACCCGTTTACTAGTCATTTGGACGGTAAACGACAACTACTTTCACTTTTACCGTCGTTTCGATACTTTTAGTGGCCCTAAAATATGACTTTTTGTTCGGGTCAAAATTTGAGAAAATGTTCTTCATGAAAGTTGTAGAGAACGTTAAACCGAGCGCGTGCATATGTGGTTCGTAAAAATCGGAGTTCGCATGCGAAAGTTATACGCGAAAATGTGAAAGTTACTGTTCATGGTAAAAATTATATATATATGGAAAAATTACCGAGGTAGGTTTCCATTTCCGGAAACTCACCCCAGCTCTCTCTCTTCCCCGCGCTCTCCCCCTTCCTCTTCGGGCAGCAGCTTCCTCGCTGCAATTCGACGCCGTCCGGCCGTCCCCTGGCGTGTTCCAAGCCACCACAAACTCGCCTCCTTCCCACCTTCACGCTGGTGCCCTTGATTTGCAACGATTTGGCCGAAAAAGCTCAAATCGACGTGAAGTTCCTTCCGGGTCCAATTTCGATCCTTCAGACGATTCCATCGTTTCCGACCACCTCCGACCGCCAAAGGTGGACAGCAGGGACTCCTCGAGCTGGTGAATGTTTTCCCCAACCCCTCTTGCTGCAATTTCCGGTGTAGAGGTCGAATCGAAGAGGGCATCTGAAAACCATTTCTGGGTTTTCTTCACGGGATTAATCCGGACGTTTAAAGGTAAAATTGAGAGAAGTTGTAGTTGAGAATGTTGTTGGGTCTGTGGTTTTGCAGCTACTGTTGAATTCTGGTGGCCATCGGAGGTGGTGGCAACCAGCGCGTGAGCCCCACGCGCCGCCACTGTGGGTGGCGCGTGGAGGCGTGTAGGACAGTGTTTTAATTCCGGTTTTTAGCCCATTAAATCCTATAAATTGTGTAGAGCTTGTATGTGAAGTTTGGTGATTTTTGGAGAAACTTGGAATTAATTATGAATTTCTGAAGTTTAGGGTTTCGATTATCGAATTACGAGAATCCGACCGTCGGATATCTCACGGTTCTGCCTTGGAACCTTTAAATTAACGAATTGGTATTAGTAGTATAATTTGGGCTAAATCCGAGGAGAATTGGGAGGTGAAATTATGAGGAATTGGTTTTAGGAATTGTATTAAATTATTGAAGAATTATTCACGGAATATAATTGTGTACAGGACGACGTACCGAGCTATTGCTCGATGACGGAACACGAATGCGTGATCGTCGGAATAGTACTGTGAGTGGACTTTTGTTTTAAATAGCGATGCATGCATTTATTTTCTGTTAATGCTCAAAAGTCTGGCGGTAGCCAAACCTTGGTCTAACGCTGGTCCGGCAGGCGGACCGCTACTCTGCTGATCTGAGGATTACTGCTAGCTGCCAAACACAAGACAGGGCGTTAGAGGGAGACCGCGTTGGGCGGTCTTCAACTCTCCGATGCCTAAGTCAGTCAATGCATATAGGCAGCATAACAATAATGAGTAGTAAATGCGTAATTAATGAGGAGAGAGGAGATGACCTTTTATAGGTGAGGAAGAGGATGATCTTCTCCTTGTTTTCGATGTGGGACTGATGTGCTTCAGTTCCCAGTTTCAGTAGCTTCTGATGCTAACTTGACACGGCGCGTGGTGGCGCGTCGACGGTGCTTTGGGGTTGATCCAGGGCTCAGGCGGTAACCCGGCTAGCTGTCTTTACGCCAGTCACTCATGTGGTGGGCGTTGGTACCCCTGGCGGTACAATGAGCGTGGCTCATTATAGCTAATTATGCTTGCAAATGCACATGTATGTACAAGTCCCCCAAATCCCCAGTCAAGGAGGGCAATCTTGGTTGGGGAGTTGATCGGCGGTTTGAAGCGTTTCTCCCGCTAGACTTTGCAGAAGCATAATTAGCGTCAGTGCGTCGTCAACCATGGATTTACTGAGCAAACGCTTTGTGCCCTTTCGGGTGGGCCCCTGCTAGGCCCCCAGGGAGTCCCCCACTCCCCGGCTAAGATGGACCTCCGGATGGTCGCTATTATTGTTTGTTGAGGGGGAGCTGAACGGAGCAGCGCTGCACGGAGCAGAGGGTGTTGGGTTCCGAGCCCAATCTTAGCACCCAAGTGACGGGGGTCAACGTACCTGATCAGGGCTGTCGTAGACTGTTGACTAGTCCCCGTGTCCCGTAGGGACATTCTGACCGTAACTCCGCGTGGCGGCGTTGTCAGAGAGGCGTGGCCTCGGGATCCGCCGCTGGCGGAAGTCCCCCCGCTAGATGTAGCAGGAAGCAGCGTCAAGTAGACGTGCTTGGTGGTATTTTATTGAGCGGTATTGCGCTGAATAAAGTACGCAGCTTGTCAGATGAGAAAGGGGGTCCGCTAGCGGTGTGCTGTGTAGCGGAGGACGCCCCGTTTACCGAATGACGAGAGAAGTTCCGTTGGAGACTTTGATGGTGACAAGAGAAGTTCTGCTGGCGGGGTTTCGCTCAGTGGACTGTCACCTGGGAGATGACAAGTGAGAAAATCTGCTGGCGGGGTTTCGCTCAGCGGAGACTCCACTTGGAGGATGACAAGTGAAGATCCGCTGGCGGGGTTTCGCTCAGCGGAGACTCCGTCACTTGGAGAATGACAAGTGAAGATCCGCTGGCGGGGTTTCGCTCAGCGGAGACTCCATTTGGAGGATGACAAGTGAAGATCCGCTGGCGGGGTTTCGCTCAGCGGAGACTTCCAATGGTTGGGGGTTTTCTTCTCAAGTGGTTACTTCCCTTGGAAGCTAAAGGAGACGACGGTTGACACGTGGCCAACTCCTAGAGGGTTAGCGTCTGGAGGCTTGTCTCCTAAGCCTAGCCGTCTTCTCGTCATTAATGCGAGTAATGATGGATTTCGTAACCGAGGCGACGCCTCGGTTAATCCGGGGAGTTAGTGAAGATGTGGGACACGTGTACGGTTGCTACGTGATGTCGTTTTCTAGCGGACGGCTCAGGATTGCTTGATGTTGACATAAAAGGGGGGGAACTCAGCGAGTTTCGACACTTCTGGAAAATCTTCAAATCTGAGTCGCCTCCTTCGAGCCTTGTTCGTCTGTGAAGTGCGAAGAAGATTCCCCGGTTTGCGTGGAGCTGTCGGACTCGAGAGGACGAAATATCTGTCAGTGAAGACGAGTTGCACGCCACAGCTTCGACGTGAGGTTGGTATTTCGAATCCTTTTCCTGTTTCATTGAATCTGCAATGGTGGTTTCTGGGTTTTGCTACTTCTGTTAATGGTGTGATCTTGCTTCTTTGGTGTTCTTTGAGGGTGTAGAGAGAGATTTGAGGGAGGTTATGGTGTTTGACAGAGAGTTGGGGTTTTGGGTTTTGCTATATGGTCGAATCTGGGTTGAGTGTGCGTTTGTTCTTGTTTTGGTATTTTTCTGGGTAATTGTTCTTGATGTTTTTGCACTAAACGAATATAGGTAAAGGCTAGATCTTGTGTAAACTGATTGGTTTGGGTTTTAGGGTTTGGGATGGCTAGCGTCGTAGAGATTTCGAGTAGTGAGGATTCCGGGTCTGACGTGTCGTTCAGCGCGGCAGATAGGAATTTTATTGACTCGTTGCGTCCGTCTGCCCGTGCAGGAACCTCACTGCCAGAACCGCTAGACATCGAGCCGCTACAAACCATACCCTGGGAAGTAGTAATGGGTCGTGCTTCGCGCCCCGAGAGTTCTAGGGCCAGGGAGGCCGCCGCTGCTCAGAATAGGCGTGAGGAGCGGTTGGCAAGTAATAGCGCTGCCAGTGGCTCCGCTGACGGGGGAGATGCGACAGGGGAGGATACCGAATCGGCATGGGTTCTTCCGGATGGGATTCCTGTTGACGAGGCGGGAGGGCGGATGACTGTTGCCAATGTCGACCGGATAAAGCGGATGTTTCGGTTGCCTGGCGTGGTTAAACTGCGTCCACCGACGGTGGATGAAAAGGCTTCAATTCTTCCCCCGGGGTTTGCCGCTGTGCATGAGGCAATATTCCGCCAGGGAGTGACACTACCGCTCGTGCCCAGTCTTCAGATCTTGGTGTGCGAGTTCGGCCTAGCCTTTGGGCAAGTCTGCCCCAACATGTGGCGATTGATGTTGGCGATGACTTCGCTGTGGCCGTTGTCCGGCTGTGAGGGACCAACCGTGGCGGAGGTGCTGCATTTCTATGAGCTGACGTATGTGAAGCGTCAGGGCTGCGGAGGCCAAGTGAACCTAAGTCGCCGCCAGGGAGCCCCCAAGTTGATAGAGAACCTGAGGGATTCTATGTCATATTGGCGGGACACCTTTTGCGTTGCCACGACGGGGTGGGAATATCAGGCTGAATCCAATGACGGGAAACTGGCGTTTAGGATTAAGTCAGAGTTCCAACCTATCCGAGGTGGTTTGTCGGTCTCCGCTGAATATTGCTGGCGGTTTACGTTGTGCTTAGTCTTGAACCTTGCTAACGTTTATCCTTGTTTTGCAGTGGGCTTGCGCTACAACCTGACTCGTGAAGAAGAGTGTCGTGTGGAGCGCATCAAAGGTTGCTGGCGGAATCGCAATTTGTTGGACTTTCGCCTACTTACCGGTTGGGAGCTGTTGGTCGATCAACGATTGACTCGCGCCGTTGGTAAGAGATCTCCGCTACCTTGTACACTTAGTTAATTTGGCCCTGTGGTTGACTGAGTTGCTTTCTGTTTGTTTAGAGACGCCGCCAGGTAATGCTAGGAGCCGTGACGCCTTTTTCAAAGCCATGGACCGCGCGGAGATTGACAACTTTTTGGAGGCCATGTATGCCTCAGGGGATGCGGCTCAAAAGACAGTGATAGACCCGGTGACGCTGGCGGTGAGCCCATCCGAGGTTCCGGTGGTGCTGCCAATGCCGCTGCACTCCCACCTTGGCGCCGACGGCCTACCCATTGTTCAGACGGGTGCCAATGTGGGGGGTGGAAAGAAGGGGTCTGGCGCCGCGCCGCAGACAGAGAGAGTGCCCAACGTGCGACGTGGGCCACAGAAGGTGGTGCGGCCGGCGGGGGCTGCCGCTACGGTGGGTCAACAGCAAAGGGGGCCAAGGCCTGCGGCCGCTGGACAGACGCGGTTGTTGCGGAAGCGTCGGCAGAATGACTCCGACGAGGAGGATGATGATGATGCTGAGGTTATCGGGGTCCGCCAGCAAAAGAAGGCCCGCTAAGCTCCGCTGAAGGAGCCAGTGGCCGCTGTAGAAGAGGCACCTGCGAGTGACCTGGACTCGTTTGCCGCCTATGCCGAGTTCATGACTGACAATGAACGGGGATTTCTCTACCACCTCTGCGAGATACTGGGGTTTGGTGGTCTGGTGGGGATTTCCCACCCAACGGCGATTGACGGGTCACCCTTCAGTTCAGCTTTTGGTCACCTTTCGGTTGGGCTGCATGAGATGTTCATGGCGGCGCAGAAGCAGCCCGGGGTTGAGCGGCAGCTCAGGGACGAGATCAGCGGTCTCGAGAGGGAGCTGGGGGACGCCAAGGACAGGCTGGCGGATGTGGAGCGGCGCCTGACGAAGGCGGATTGCGACGCTGCGGATGCTCGCGGCAAGTTGGAAGTGGCAATCCGGCGGGACGTGGAACGGAACAACCACATCTCCAGGATGGAACAAGACATGTCTCTGCTGCAGGAGCGGGTGGCCGCTAAGGAGGAAAAGATTGATATCCTGCAGCGGGAGTCTGCCGCCAAGCAAGCAGCGGTGACGAAACTGGAGGCTGAGGTAGCTCGCCTGCGGGACGAAGGGACCCGTGCCGCTGCCGCCGCTGTGGAGAAATTCAAACAGTCGGCGGAGTATAAAAAGGCGATGACTGAATCGGCGAAGGCCGGCACCCTAGCCAACGTGGAGATGCTGAAGTAGAGGGGCGCCATTGACTTTGCGAAGGCGTCCCAGCCACCTGTTCTGCCAGTCCAAAATGATCCGCCGGTGCAAGCTGCGGTTCCTGTCCAGCCTAAAGGTGTTTGGTCGGGAAGCGGGGAAAGTGGTGCACAGCCAGCGGATGGTTCTCAGCAGACTCCTCTGCCTACCCAGTCGGAGGTGTCCCGTGCTGGTTTCCTGGCGGCACACACTCGGCCAGATGGCACCATAGAGACTCCAAGTCCTACCGCCAGAGGGTCTGACCAGACAAGCCGCGCACAACCACAGCCGCCTGCGGAAGGTGGAGATGTTGAAGCCAACCCGAAGAGCTGAGCTCCTACATGTTGTTTTTTTTTTTGTTGGCTGAGTTTCGACATTTTGAAGTAATGAACAACTTTGGGTGGGGAGTCTCAGCCCTGAAATGAAATTTCAAAGTTTGATGTTTGTCATGATATGTTTGTACCGCTAGAGTTTTGACTTAGAGATTTTTCTTTTGTCAAGCAATGAAACATTAAAGGAATTAAAATTGGTCCAAGTGCACAACGTAGCGGACGTGGTCCGCTGACGATTCCTGGCGTTGCCAGTTGCCCTCAGTGCTAGACTTGGTAACAATGGTTTGAATAATTCCTCGTTTCATTGATAGCTGACTGATCAGCGTTTACAAAAGAGGGGTAGTACCCGTTGGGTAGCTTCCCTTAGCTAAATATTGAACAAAAATTTAGCTAAGTCAAGATGCCTTTGGGTAGCGGCATGACTATTTGTAATAATACTGAAGGTGTTCGGTATTCCAAGGGTGGGTCGTTGTGACGCCATCCTTGTCCATTAAGTAGAAGGTGCCTGGGCTAACGACTTCCACAATTTTGTATGGACCTTCCCAAGTTGGGCGAAGCTTTGTTGGCGGTGGAATGACTTCCTTCATTACCCAGTCCCCCAGTTGGAGGTTCCGGGCTTTGACTCTGGCGTTGTAGAAACGCGATACCCGCTGCTTGTTTTGCAGGTTGCATAAGTGGGCCTTGTGTCGCTTTTCCTCCAGGAGGTCCTTGTCCAGGTTGATGCCGTCAGTGTTGGTTTCTGGGCGGTAGCCCTCGACTCTGGCGGTAGGTTGAGTAACCTCAATAGGCAGGACAGCCTCCGTTCCGAACATCATGCAAAAAGGAGTTTCACCAGTTGCGGAAGTTGGGGTTGTTCTGATGGCCCATAGAACTTCCGGGAGTTTCTCCGCCCATAGACCCCTTGCTTTGTCGAGTTTTTTCTTCAGCAGCTTTTTGATTATCTTGTTTGCTGCTTCGACCTGACCGTTGGTCTGGGGGTGGGCGACAGATGCAAAACTCATCTTGGTACCCAAGTTGGCGGTGAAAGAGATGAGCTCCTTGTTGTTGAACTGTGTGCCGTTGTCTGTGATTATTGTGTGTGGGACACCGTAACGGCAGTAGATGTTCTTTCAGAGGAAGTGAATTACCTTGGCGGTAGTTATTGCCGTTAGTGGCTCCGCCTCTATCCACTTGCTGTTGTAGTCGATAGCAACTATGATGTACTTGAACTGGCCCTTGGCGGTTCGAAATTTTCCCATCAGATCCAGGCCCCAAGTTGAGTGAATCCATGGAGCGATGATGACCGATAGTGGTTCCGCCGGTGCATGTGGGAGATCAGCAAATTGTTGGCATTTGTGGCATGATCTCGATATCTGGCGGGCATCATCGCCGAGAGTAGGCCAAAAATAGCCTTGCCGCATTGTGCGATTGGCTAAGGATCTGGCACCTGAGTGGTTTCCGCATTCTCCGCTATGAATTGCCGCCAGAACGACCTTTCCCTCCTCTGGGGTTAGGCAGCGGAGGTTGGGATGGGTGAATCCCTGGCGGTACAGTTTGCCGTTCTGGATGTTGTAGCGGGTTGCCCTCCGCTTGAGTTGTCGCGCCTTAACTTTGTCTTCCGGCAATGTGCCGTTGCGCTTGTACTCAATGACTTCGTCCATCCAGCTGGTATTGACCTCAATGTTGAAGATCTCCGCCAGGGTTTTTGTGATACTTGGCTTGTCAAGACACTCCACTCTTGTGTCCGCTGGACTCTGATGTGGCTGGGCGGTTGCCAGTCTTGCCAGTGAATCAGCCTTGGCGTTCTTTTCCCTGGGGATTTGTGTGATGTTATGAAATTTGAATTTCTTGAGGAGTGTCTTAACGTACCCCAAGTATGCCGCTAACTGTTGGTCTTTGGCCTGGAAGCTGTCATTGACCTGGTTAACGACCAACTGGGAATCACTGAAGATGTTGACACTGTCAGCCCCTGAATCGATGGTGAGAAGTAAGCCGGCAATGAGTGCTTCGTACTCCGCCATATTGTTGGAGGCCTTGAAGTTGAATTTCAATGCGTATTCCACGTTCAGCCCCCCTGGTCCTGTCAGAATGACTCCGGCGCCGCTGGCCTTGGCGCTGGCGGAGCCGTCCACATACAGGTTCCAATCTGACTGTAGTGGAACTGGCTCCTCAGCGGTTACCATTTCCGTCCCGGGCTCAGCCTCCGTGCCGGGATTGGGCTGACGCTCGGTGAGCTCAGCGATGAAGTCCGCTACCGCCTAGCCCTTCATGGCGGTTCTTGGCTTGTAATCTATGTCAAATTCACTGAGCTCGATGGCCCACTTGCTGAGGCGCCCTGAATGTTCAGGGTTCTGCATCACTTGTCTCAGCAGTTGATTAGTTAGCACATGGATTGTGTGTGCTTGAAAATATTGGCGGAGGCGCCTGGCGGCAACGATGAGTGCGAGAGCTAGCTGCTCCAAGGGTGGATATCTTGTTTCTGCTCCGTTCATGCCTCTGCCGGCGTAGAAAACTGGGAGCTCGTCCTGTCCCTCCCGCCGGACAATGGCGCAACTCACCGCTGATACCGATACCGCTAGGTATATGAACAGTGTCTCTCCTTGCACAGGGATAGAGAGTAGTGGGACTGCCGCTAGGTAATCCTTCAAGCCCTGAAACGCTGTCTGACATTCTGGGTTCCAGTTGATGACTTTCTTGTGAGTCGTTTTGAGGAGTTTGAAAAATGGGGCACACCTGTCAGTGAGCCTGGAGATGAATCGAGAAAGGGCGGTTAACTTGCCTTGGAGGCACTGGACATGTACCTTATACTCAGGGTCCGCCAGGTCGAGTATGGCCTGTACCTTGTCCGGGTTAGCCTCGATTCCTCGTTCACTGACGATATAACCCAGAAATTTGCTGGCGGTGACGCCAAAGAAGCATTTTTCTGGGTTGAGGCGCATGCCATAGGCCAGGAGGATGGTAACTATGATCTTGAGGTTTGCCACATGTCCGCTGGCCTTTATACTCTTGACCAACATGTCGTCCACGTAGACTTCGATTATCTTGCCCAAATGTTCAGCGAACATAGCATTCATCAGCCGCTGATAAGTTGCACCGGCGTTCTTCAGACCGAAAGGCATAACATTGTAGCAGTACAGGCCTTTGTCGGTGGTGAAGGTGGTACACTCCTGATCGCTGGGATGCATCTTGATCTGATTGTAGCCGGAGAAAGCGTCCATCATGCTGAGGAGTTCATGCCCGGCGGTTGCGTCAACCAGCTGATCAATGCGTGGTAGAGGGAAACTGTCCTTTGGGCACGCCTTGTTGAGATTTTTGAAGTCGACACACATCCGCCACTTGCCGCTAGGCTTCTTGACCATGACCAGGTTGGAGATCCACTGGGGATAGACTACCTGGCGGATGAATCCCATGCCCTGGAGCTTGGCGACCTCCTCTCCTATGGCGCGGTATTTCTCCTCGTCAAAGGCCCTTCGCTTCTGCTTGATAGGATAGAAGGATGGCTTGATGGTTAGCTTGTGTGTGATGATTTCAGGAGAGATACCTGGCATGTCTGCATATGACCATGCGAAGACGGCGGCGTTGTCCCGTAGGAATTGAGTGAGTTCTGCCGCTACCTCTGGGTCTAGCTGAGCTCCTATGCGGACTGTCCGTTCTGGGTGCTCGTCGGAGATGCTGATGACCTTCAACGATGTTTCCGGATTGACCGGTTCCTTCTTCACATATTTCTTCTCCTCATCCCTAGGATCCTCGAAGATATCTGGTGGCGGTGCCTGATTTCCTACCGTTAGGATTTCATGGCGGCGGGTTGACCGCGCAATGGTGGTTGAGTAGCACTCTCGTGCCAATTGCTGACTTCCCTTGACACAGCCCGTGCCGTTGGGTGTGGGGAACTTCATGAGAAGCATGTATCCGGCGATGATGCATTTGAGCTTGTTGAGTGCCGGCCGTCCTATGATGGCGTTATACGAACTGAAACAATCCACAATTATAAATTCAGTATGTACCTCCGCCATACATGGACTGGAGCCGATGGTTAACCGCATGTAGTCAGAACCCAGCGGTTGAGTGATATCGCCGGAGAAGCTAAGCAATGGCTCATGGTCTTGTAGTAGTTTCTTGTTCCGCTTAAGGTTGTTGTAACAACCGCTGAATATGACATTGACAGCAGATCCGCTATCCACCAGGATTCTTCCCACTGACCATCTGTCGAGAATGGCATCGATCAGAAATGGGTCGTCATGGGGTAGATGTACTCCGCGCTCCTCCTCCTCTGAGAAGGTGATGGGCTCCCAACCAGACTTTGGGAGTTTGGCGGATCTCTCATAGCGGATGTTACAGACTTCCTTTGGGTGATTGGCGCGTGCGTAACGCTTTCTTGCCCTGTGAGACATGTTGGTGATTAGAGCCCCGCCATCGATGGTGTTGATGCGGCCCAGTGGCTCAATGTTGGCAATCACAGGTGGCGGTTGGCGCACCTTGAACTGATCCATCTTGCCGTCACGGTACAGGGTCTCAATGGCCGTTTTGAGAGCGTTGCAACTGTTGGTATTGTGACCGCTGTCCTCGTGGTATTTGCACCACATGCCGGTGTTTCTTGGCTTGCCCTTTTTGGGGAATTTCGGTGAGGGTGGCGGTGGTATCTGATCCTTGCACTGATTGTAAATTTCCTCGTACGAGGCTGTGAGGACCGTGAATACTGCATACCGCTGAGAGGACTCCGTCTGCTTGTTGCGATTATCCCCATGGGATGGGCGGTTGCCCTTGTAGTGGTTGTCTTTCTGCCTCTTGCTTTGATAACTGCCCTGTTGCCACTCCCTCTTCTTGTCAGCTGGCGGTGCAGTGGGGGCTTTGCTGGCGGTCTCCTGATGGCTGGAGGAGGGTTGAGATGACTTTGTTGGTGTTGCTGGTGGCGGTGGGGTTTCTCCATATGTGATAAACTCTGCCTGGGCATGAATGACCGCCTCACTCATAAGGTGATCATACGCCGCATTTGGATGATTGTAGTTGAGGTGATAGAGGAATGGTCCCTTAAGGAGTCCCTGCTTGAAAGCCGCCGAAGCCATTGTTTTGTCGAGATCGCGGCACTGAGATGCTGCCGCCCGTCATCTTGTGACGAATGCCTTCAATGATTCGTCCTCTCCCTGCCGGACGCCAAACAACTGGCTCGTGTTGTGATGACCGGCGGACAACAAGATGAATCGAGAGAGGAAAGCATGAGATAACGCCTGGAATGAGCCGATGGACCCTGGCGGACACTCTAAAAACCAACTCATTGCCTCACTATCCAGCGTTTCGCTGAACAAGTGGCACAGGGTGGCGTCATCAAATCCCTTGTTGTTGGTGACCTTCTTGAACGTGTCCATGTGGACGAAGGGATCGGTCTTACCGCTATAATGTGACATTTTTGGGGTCTTTGCAAACGCTGGTCTGACGGCTTGCAAAATTGTAGCGGTGAATGGTCCTGGCCTGGACGCGAAGAGTGGGTTTGGGGCTGGCGCCGGGGTGCCTGCCTCCGCCAGGATTAGCCTCTGTTCTAACTGCTGCATCCTCTCCAAAATTTGGGCGGTTGCGTTGCCAGCGGGGCCTGCTCGGGCGCTCCGCGGAATTGACCCTCGCCCGGGAATGGGTAGATTGCCCTCAGTCCCTGCTCTAGTCCTCGAGCGGTGGGTGCGCAGCGATGACTCTGCCTCCTGCTCCACCAGTTGGGGGACAGGGGTGGTCCCATTCCTGCCAGCTCAGGTGGGTTTAGCGGTACCTGCATTTGCACAATGGGTCCTATACCAGCGGTAGGCCGGCTGTGTCTGGTGCTGTGTGACTGCTCACTTCGTGCTGGGTTGGCGTTTGCGTCCAGCGCCCGCTTTAGCTCGTCGAAACGTGTCATCAGCGTGGCCACCTGCTCTTGGGCCTCAGCCTTTTCCTTGCGTTCCTGCTCGCGCTCTCTGTTTGCTTTGTGGAGGTCCGCCAGCGCCAGCTCATACAAGGCGGTGAGGTCCTGACCTGGGGGGCGGCAGCTGCTTGGATTTGTTTCACAGTCGGGGTTGACCGGGGTGCTGAATAGTGCGCGGTTGATGCTTACCGCTGGGTGGGCGGGTTGGGGAACGGCGGACTGGTCTGCCTGCTCCTCGACATTTCCCCCGCTACCGTTAGTCATGGTAATTGTGATGGGATGACTTTTTGTTCAAGGTTTCCCACAGACGGCGCCAATGTTAATGCTCAAAAGTCTGGCGGTAGCCAAACCTTGGTCTAACGCTGGTCCGGCAGGCGGACCGCTACTCTGCCGATCTGAGGATTACTGCTAGCTGCCAAACACAAGACAGGGCGTTAGAGGGAGACCGCGTTGGGCGGTCTTCAACTCTCCGATGCCTAAGTCAGTCAATGCATATAGGCAGCATAAAATTAATGAGTAGTAAATGCGTAATTAATGAGGAGAGAGGAGAGGACCTTTTATAGGTGAGGAAGAGGATGATCTTCTCCTTGTTTTCGATGTGGGACTGATGTGCTTCAGTTCCCAGTTTCAGTAGCTTCTGATGCTAACTTGACACGGCGCGTGGTGGCGCGTCGGCGGTGCTTTGGGGTTGATCCGGGGCTCAGGCGGTAACCCGGCTAGCTGTCTTTACGCCAGTCACTCATATGGTGGGCGTTGGTACCCCTGGCGGTACAATGAGCGTGGCTCATTATAGCTAATTATGCTTGCAAATGCACATGTATGTACATTTTCTTAAATAATGCTCTAGTGATTATTCATATTACTTTTTGAGGAAATGAATTAGTTTTCGGAAATTGATTTCGAATTATATCATGGATTTGCTTTCAATAATGAGCTTCAAAGGTTGGTTTTGTTTTATTATATTATTTGATGAATTCCTTATTTCCGAGGTAAATTTCTGGAATTAAGCATATCCCTAATCACCGAGTTAAGCTCCTGGAAGATTTTAAGATGAGTTTCAATGGAGTTGGATATTCTCAATTGTTTATTGACTTTCAATTTTGGCATCGGGAATGCCTAATTAAGGATTTTGGATTTGGTTGGCTTTTTGGAGATTTTGAGAGATTTTTGGAAATGGGATTTACCTATACTAATTTCCGGTTTTGGTTACGGATTTGAGAATATCTGGGCATGTGGGACACGCCGTCGATTTATTTCCATTTCTCACTTATCCATTTTGAGATTGAGAGTAATCTTGGCGTGCGGGTTATGTTGTTAGGTCTCCTCCTCATTGACTTTGTGTTTGTGAGTGGCAGTTGAGGTAGCTTGTTCTCCTCCTCACCTACTTTGTGTTGGTGAGTGGCAGTAGAGGTGATTTATTCTCCTCCTCACGTGGGTGGCAGTCGAGGTTATTTGGTCTCCTCCTCGCACAATCTATGTGTGAGTGGAAGTTGAGGTTATTAGTTCTCCTCCTCGCACAATCTATGTGTGAGTGGCAGTTGAGGGTAGGTAGAGCCTGGAGGCTCCATTGCCCGCATGGTGATATCTCTTCCCCATATCCTATCATTTCTCGACTAGCGGGGCCTAGTCTGATTTCCGTGTAACCTGCGGGGCTGGTCTTATCCTGTTGAGTATCTGAGTTTCGATCTTTCCTCTCGGTCTAGTCGGTTTTTCTTGAGCGGAGCTTCTCGTGATTTGTTTTCTAAATCATTACATGCATCAAGGGTTTTTAAGGAAATAAATGTGGGAAAGTATAAAATCCACTTGGTTTAAAAATTGTTTATTTTTGTCCACTCACGCTAACGTATTTTATGTACTTTCCCCTGGGCCCTTCGGTTTCAAATGCCCAGTTTGCAGGCGAATTGGTTGAGGTCGGGCGTACACGGAGTTGAGGCATAGTCAACAGCATGGCTTCCCCATCTGTCGTTGAATTAGGTTTTCCTCTTATACCTTTCTGTTAGAATTGCTCTGATTTCCTAGGAGATTTATGCTTTTCGAGTTGAGATGTGTGTTTTGTGAATTGGAGACTGATGTTGATTTAGGGAGCAGGGTGGCTCCAGGAGCATAAGGATGAATTGTTTGAGGAGTGTAAATGTTTTCTACAGGTTTGGGTTGCCCATTTTAGGGGAAGTTCCGCCAAATTTTTGGTAGAATTTCTTCTAAGGTGGGCCCCGCAGGGTCACTTTGGATTTCAGGGTGAAATCCGAGGCGGGTCCTGTCAGTTGGTATCAGAGCATTAGGTTGTCAGATTCTGTAGACTTTTTTCTATCCTGTCGCCTTATACGCTTGATGTTACACAGTACCTCCCGAGTGATGGCCCGACTGCAGCGGTTCCCCATCGTTTACTCTTCGGTGCTGATGTACTCATTAAGTGTGTAAGGTACATGTCTAGATGGTGTTTCTTTAGGTGCTATGCCTCTTGTACGCCGACCTCTTAGGGTTTTCGTTGCGTAGCAGATTGTTCGCATGTTTTGCACATTTCCCTGCTGGTGGTAGAGTAAGACTACTCTACGATTTCGAGTTGTGCTACGAGGTATGATTCGAGGAAATGTGGTGGATATTTCTTCCTTGGTGCCAGTAAGTTTGTTGGAGTAGGGTTTAAGGTGCGTGAACGGAGTTCGATTATGTGTTTGAGTGACCGTGATGAGCGACTATAGCTTTGGGTCGTCTCCGAATACCTAGAATCAAAATGGTTTTTGAAGTGGGACTAATAGTAGTAGTGGTTCTGACTTTGAACTGAGTTTCGAGGAATGTGTCACGTATACGTGGTTGATGTTGCGAGCATCATTTTGGAATGATACCTTGCAATTTACAAGGAAAACCGGATTGGAATTTTCCTCTTTGGACACTTTGGTCTGTTGACCTGACCATGACTGGTGGACATAGTTTTGTTCAAGTAAAGGAAATTGATTTTTGGCTCTTTGAGTTATGAATATGTCTTCTTAAGTTTTGGATCGTATTGAGTATGGAGATGGACTGAAGTGAGTTTTGAAGCCGTTTTGTGTTTTAAGTTTAAGTAGACGGGACACTTAAAGTTTTGCAATGGAGTTTGATCTTGGTCAGTAAATAATGGAGAGGATTAGAACCAACTCTTTGTAAAGGATGTTGTACGTGAGTGTGTGTCTTTGGTTATTGATTTTAGGTGAAATGATTTAACGCAATTTCGGGGTTTGATTGTAGTGACATTGTTGGGTATCCATAGTGGTTCAAGTGCAATTACTGTGTGATACGATTGCGATATAAGTTTGAATCATTGAGCTACAAGGAAGGTTTGGTGGTAGTGTCTTTGTGGGGGCTGTGCTACTTGACAGTTTGATATATTTCAAGGGAGAGAGTTCCCTTAGTTGACTCAGAAGTTATTTTAAGGCTTGATCAGAGTTCTAAATTTTTGAGATCGGGTGAGATGTATTGTGACACGTTTGATAACGATATATATTTGTGGTGATTAGTTCGAAATCGGATCCGGGTATCGTTTTGTGTGATGTGATGATGTTATTCGAGGAAAGATCTTATGAATGGTCTTTTGTCGTCTTAGTAAACTGTTTGTTGCTCGGGTTAAATATATTTAACGGATTGTTTTGGAGGAATTTAGTTAAATTTTTTTTTACCTTGGTGCCATTACTGGTGATATAGGGTTAAGATGTTTGAGATATAATTCTCACTTTGACCGATCTTTCTACCGTATGGTAACCCTTGATTGGAAAGAATAGAAAGTTGTGGGTGTGATTGAGTTTCGGTCACCATCACGGATTTATAGGTACGATGACTTGGCAAGATGTTGGAGATGAGTTTGGAAATTATTTGTCTGAACTCGGAATTTGATTGTTGGGTGGTGGGACCACTTTCAGATCTTGGTATCGCTGGAGGTGATACGTGATGTTGGACGGGTGTCCTTCATCTTAAAAACTAGTGTTTTTGTCAGCGGAGGATGAACTATGTAGCGAAAGTTGGAAGTTGGAACCGATTAAAAGCAAAAAAAAAAAGGGAGTATTGAGGTTTTGAAAAGTTTCAGAAATCAAGGACATTCGGATCGTCTTACGACGGGTACAATCGTTTTGTCGCGCATGAGGGTACTATTAAGTGTGATTGGATATCCATTTGGGCGAAATTGTTGAACTTGGGATCAAGAAATGGTCGTAGGGACCCCACGGGGTGTTCATAGTAATTCAAGTGAAAGTACTTTACAATATGGTTATAATCTTAGTTTAAAATCTATAAGTTATGGCGAAGGTTGGTAGTAGTTTCCCTCGCGGGGCGAAGCTAGTCAACAAGTTTAGGGATTCTGGTAGCATTCATTGACGGATTTCTCGATAAGTCTTTTGGGGACTATGAAAGAATTTCTTTCCTATTTGTGGATTACGTCGTTGCTTCAATATCTCTTTTTCTTAATTCACAAATCGATTTTCTTCTCTGCAGTATTTGAGGTGCTCTACGCTCACGTAACACGATGCACTTTTGCTTACTTATCGAACCATTTACAGGTTGCTTCAAACATAAGGTTTTTCAGCCACGAATGGAGGTAAACCGTTCTTCTGGAATGATTGAGTTTGGCGGGGTTGCTATGGAATCGATCAAATTATTATGACTGGCAAGGTTTCAGTTTGAGAATCATTTATTTCAAGTATTGAGTTTCTAATCTAGTTGGTCAACTCTTGGATCAGATTTGGAACATCTACTAGTGTTGTTGGAGACATCGTAGTCCTTAAAGGGGTACATACAAGGTTTGAGAAAATTTTCCCCAATGTCGTATCTGTAATGGAATTGTCATGAGGTTTTGTCAGACGGTTGGAGATGTTTCTACTTGGGGCTTGTGAAGTAGTTATAAGAGAGAGTTTTCCCTAACTGATTAAGAAAGCTATTTTATTTTGGATTGATCGAAATTCGAGTCTAGCATCTAGTAATTCAGATTGTGGTGCTCTCGATAGTGAGAATTACCTGGGTATGAATTAAGATTATCATTTGAGGCAATAGAGATCAACGAGAACGATATGGATTCAACCAGATTTCAGATATATGACTATTAAAAAAATTGTAGCCTCGGCTAAGAACAACTTGAGTGTGATGCATCTTCTTTTGGACTTGAGTCCTCGAGCTGGAGTAGAGTTAGTAGTTATGGTTTTTGCTTGCTCGAGATTTCTGAAGGCATGGTACATGGCGCGCATGGTAGTTAAGCGAGTACTAACTTGTGATAAATAGTAGCAGTTTGATTGGAGACATTGGTAATTAGTAAATCTCTTGTGACACATTTGATTAGAAAAGTTTTTCACATTTTCGTATTTATAAAAATTTTCGAGTGAGGTGATGTATGTGTGGCCAGTAAGGTAACTATCAAATGAGTTTTCCTAGTCGACTCAGAACGTCATCTCATGGCTTGACCAATGATTTAGTCAGGTGTCAGAGTAGCGCGGCGGAAGTGTGGTGGTCCCATAACTTACTTGATTAAGAACTTGGGTTCGTTTGAGGTTAACCTTTATGCGTTGACAACTATGGGACCTTTAAGTGAACAACCTTCGATTAGGAATTTTTTTGCACAAACAAACAAGGAAGGAAATGCTATAAGTTATTTGTTTTGGAATTGTTGATTAGCAATGACCATCTTGTGGTTGTCATACTATTGATGGTGAATGGGTTGGATCTTCACTAAGCAACTTTTATGAGAAAGTTATGAATGCTATAATTTTAACATGGTGGTTTGTGACGTCTATACCATGTGTTATCGGAGCTAGCCATTGAAATGAATTTTCTTTTACACCGGAATTCATGTACTTGCGAGTTTATGATGCTACATGGCTCAACAAGACAAGTGATTCGACTTTGAACGTTGATAATTTTGGATTATAAGTATGTCTTCATTGCTTCTGTTAGTTGTTGACTTGAGGTTGTGAAAAAGAAAGCTTAATTTAAGGGAAGAGTGATAAGTTTCGAGATTGTGGTATTTTTGAATTAAATGGTGTGCATTTTCTGTTCTAACCGGCATGAAATTTCGAGGGCAAAATTTTTATAAGGAGGGGAGAATGTAACATCCCGTATCTTCACTTACCCGTTTACTAGTCATTTGGACGGTAAACGACAACTACTTTCACTTTTACCGTCGTTTCGATACTTTTAGTGGCCCTAAAATATGACTTTTTGTTCGGGTCAAAATTTGAGAAAATGTTCTTCATGAAAGTTGTAGAGAACGTTAAACCGAGCGCGTGCATATGTGGTTCGTAAAAATCGGAGTTCGCATGCGAAAGTTATACGCGAAAATGTGAAAGTTACTGTTCATGGTAAAAATTATATATATATGGAAAAATTACCGAGGTAGGTTTCCATTTTCGGAAACTCACCCCAGCTCTCTCTCTTCCCCGCGCTCTCCCCCTTCCTCTTCGGGCAGCAGCTTCCTCGCTGCAATTCGACGCCGTCCGGCCGTCCCCTGGCGTGTTCCAAGCCACCACAAACTCGCCTCCTTCCCACCTTCACGCTGGTGCCCTTGATTTGCAACGATTTGGCCGAAAAAGCTCAAATCGACGTGAAGTTCCTTCCGGGTCCAATTTCGATCCTTCAGGCGATTCCATCGTTTCCGACCACCTCCGACCGCCAAAGGTGGACAGCAGGGACTCCTCGAGCTGGTGAACGTTTTCCCCAACCCCTCTTGCTGCAATTTCCGGTGTAGAGGTCGAATCGAAGAGGGCATCTGAAAACCATTTCTGGGTTTTCTTCACGGGATTAATCCGGACGTTTAAAGGTAAAATTGAGAGAAGTTGTAGTTGAGAATGTTGTTGGGTCTGTGGTTTTGCAGCTACTGTTGAATTCTGGTGGCCATCGGAGGTGGTGGCAGCCAGCGCGTGAGCCCCACGCGCCACCACTGTGGGTGGCGCGTGGAGGCGTGTAGGACAGTGTTTTAATTCCGGTTTTTAGCCCATTAAATCCTATAAATTGTGTAGAGCTTGTATGTGAAGTTTGGTGATTTTTGGAGAAACTTGGAATTAATTATGAATTTCTGAAGTTTAGGGTTTCGATTATCGAATTACGAGAATCCGACCGTCAGATATCTCACGGTTCTGCCTTGGAACCTTTAAATTAACGAATTGGTATTAGTAGTATAATTTGGGCTAAATCCGAGGAGAATTGGGAGGTGAAATTATGAGGAATTGGTTTTAGGAATTGTATTAAATTATTGAAGAATTATTCACGGAATATAATTGTGTACAGGACGACGTACCGAGCTATTGCTCGATGACGGAACACGAATGCGTGATCGTCGGAATAGTACTGTGAGTGGACTTTTGTTTTAAATAGCGATGCATGCATTTATTTTCTTAAATAATGCTCTAGTGATTATTCATATTACTTTTTGAGGAAATGAATTAGTTTTCGGAAATTGATTTCGAATTATATCATGGATTTGCTTTCAATAATGAGCTTCAAAGGTTGGTTTTGTTTTATTATATTATTTGATGAATTCCTTATTTCCGAGGTAAATTTCTGGAATTAAGCATATCCCTAATCACCGAGTTAAGCTCCTGGAAGATTTTAAGATGAGTTTCAATGGAGTTGGATATTCTCAATTGTTTATTGACTTTCAATTTTGGCATCGGGAATGCCTAATTAAGGATTTTGGATTTGGTTGGCTTTTTGGAGATTTTGAGAGATTTTTGGAAATGGGATTTACCTATACTAATTTCCGGTTTTGGTTACGGATTTGAGAATATCTGGGCGTGTGGGACACGCCGTCGATTTATTTCCATTTCTCACTTATCCATTTTGAGATTGAGAGTAATCTTGGCGTGCGGGGTCACGTCGTTGAATACATGGTTTCTATCTCGTGAGAAATGTGGGGAAGCTACATGGATTTACTGGTTTTCGATGATGTTTCCTCACCATACGAGGGTTATGTTGTTAGGTCTCCTCCTCACTGACTTTGTGTTTGTGAGTGGCAGTTGAGGTAGCTTGTTCTCCTCCTCACCTACTTTGTGTTGGTGAGTGGCAGTAGAGGTGATTTATTCTCCTCCTCACGTGGGTGGCAGTCGAGGTTATTTGGTCTCCTCCTCGCACAATCTATGTGTGAGTGGAAGTTGAGGTTATTAGTTCTCCTCCTCGCACAATCTATGTGTGAGTGGCAGTTGAGGGTAGGTAGAGCCTGGAGGCTCCATTGCCCGCATGGTGATATCTCTTCCCCATATCCTATCATTTCTCGACTAGCGGGGCCTAGTCTGATTTCCGTGTAACCTGCGGGGCTGGTCTTATCCTGTTGAGTATCTGAGTTTCGATCTTTCCTCTCGGTCTAGTCGGTTTTTCTTGAGCGGAGCTTCTCGTGATTTGTTTTCTAAATCATTACATGCATCGAGGGTTTTTAAGGAAATAAATGTGGGAAAGTATAAAATCCACTTGGTTTAAAAATTGTTTATTTTTGTCCACTCACGCTAACGTATTTTATGTACTTTCCCCTGGGCCCTTCGGTTTCAAATGCCCAGTTTGCAGGCGAATTGGTTGAGGTCGGGCGTACACGGAGTTGAGGCATAGTCAACAGCATGGCTTCCGCATCTGTCGTTGAATTAGGTTTTCCTCTTATACCTTTCTGTTAGAATTGCTCTGATTTCCTAGGAGATTTATGCTTTTCGAGTTGAGATATGTGTTTTGTGAATTGGAGACTGATGTTGATTTAGGGAGCAGGGTGGCTCCAGGAGCATAAGGATGAATTGTTTGAGGAGTGTAAATGTTTTCTACAGGTTTGGGTTGCCCATTTTAGGGGAAGTTCCGCCAAATTTTTGGTAGAATTTCTTCTAAGGTGGGCCCCGCAGGGTCACTTTGGTTTTCAGGGTGAAATCCGAGGCGGGTCCTGTCAGTGACGCCATCTTTGTCCATTAATTAGAAGGTGTCGGGGCTGACGACCTCCACAATTTTGTATGGTCCTTCCCAAGTTGGGCGGAGTGTCGTTGGTGGAGGAATGACTTCCTTCATTACCCAATTCCCCAGTTGGAGGTTCTGGGCATTGACTCTGGCGTTGTAGAAACGTGATACCTGTTGCTTGTTTTGTAAATTGATCAAATGGGCCATGTGGCTCTTTTTCTCAAGGAGATCCTTGTCAAGGCTGATGCCCTCACCTTTGGTCTCGGGACAGTAGCCCTCGACCCTAGCGGTAGGTTGGGTGACTTCAATGGGTAGGACGGCTTCCGTTTCGAACATCATACAGAATGGTGTTTCACCAGTAGCAGATGTTGGGGTAGTTCTGATGGCCCACAGAACGTCTGGGAGCTTCTCTGCCCATAAACCCTTGGCGTCGTCGAGCTTCTTTTTAGCAACTTTTTGATTATCTTGTTTGTTGCTTTAACCTGGCCGTTGGTCTGGGGGTGAGCGACAGATGCAAAGCTCATCTTGGTGCCCAGGTTGGCAGTGAAAGAGATGAGCTCTTTGTTATTGAACTGCGTGCCGTTATCTGTGATGATTGTGTGGGGGACGCCGTAGAGGAAATAGATGTTCTTCCAGAGGAAGTGAGTTACCTTGGCGGTAGTTATTGCCGTCAGCAGTTCTGCCTCTATCCACTTGCTATTGTAGTCTATGGCGACAATAATGTATTGGAACTGTCCCCTAGCGGTTGGAAATTTTCCAAGTAGGTCCAGGCCCCACATGGAGTGAATCCATGGGCTGATGATTATTGAGAGAGGTTCTGCGGGGGCATGGGGGAGGTCAGCGTACTACTAACACTTGTGGCAAGATCTGGAAACCTTTCTGGCGTAGTCTTTAAGCGTGGGCGAGAAGTAGCCTTGCCGCTTTTTGTGATTGGCCAGGGATCTGGCGCTGGAGTGGTTTCCACATTCCCCGGCGTGTATCATTCCTCGGACTTTCCCTCCTCTGGGGTCAAACACTGAAGGTTAGGATGGGTGAATCCCTGGTGGTAAAGCTTGCCATTCTGGATGTTATAGAAGGTTGCTCTCCGCTTGAGTTGTCGTGCCTCGACCTTGTCTTCCGGCAGCGTTCCATTGAGCTTGTACACGATGATCTCATCTATCCAGCTGGGGTTGACCTCAATGTTGAAAATCTCCGCTAGGGTTTTTGTGATGCTTGGTTTGTCAAGGCATTCCACCCTTGTGTCCGTTGGGCTTTGGTGTGGTTGAGCGGTTGCCAGTCTTGCCAGTGAATCTGCCTTGGCATTCTTTTCCCTGGGGATCTGTGTGATGGTGTGAAATTTGAATTTTTTGAGAAGCGTCTTGACGTACCCCAAGTATGTCGCTAACTGTTGGTCTTTGGCCTGGAAACTTTCGTTGACCTGGTTAACGACTAGCTGGGAGTCGCTGAATATGTTGACGCTGTCAGCCCCTGAGTCGATGGCGAGGAATAAGGCTACAATGAGCGCTTCCTACTCCGCCATGTTGTTTGAGGCTGTGAAATTGAACATTAACGAGTATTCCACATTCAGTCCCCCTGGTCCTGTCAAGATAACTCTGGCGTCGCAGGCCTTGGAGCAGGCGGAGCCGTCCACATGAAGGTTCCAGTCTAAGTGCTGCTAGGGGTCTGGGTCCTCAGCAGTTATCATTTCTATGTTGGCCTCTACCTTTAGGTTGGGTTTATCCTGACGCTCGGTGAGCTCAGCAATGAAATCTGTTACCGCCTGGCCTTTCATGGGGGTCCTTAGCTTGTAGTCAAGGTTGAACTCGCTGAGCTCGATGGCCTACTTGCTGAGGTGCCTAGAGTGCTCAAAGTTTTGCGTTACTTGCTTCAGCAGTTGGTTTGTTAAGACATGAATTGTGTGGGTTTGGAAATACTGGCGGAGGTGTCTAGCGACGACAATGAGTGCGAGAGCGAGCTGCTCCAGGGGGGTATACCTTGTCTTTGCCCCGTTCATGCCTCTGCCGGCGTAGAACACTGGGATCTCCTTCTGGCCCTCTCGTCGTACAATGGCGCAGCTTACGTCTGATGGGGCTACCGCCAGGTAGATGTATTGTACCTCTCCCTGTACAGGAATGGAAAGAAGTGGGACTGCTACTAAGTACTCCTTCAAGCTCTGTAATGCCGCCTCACAATCTGGGGTCCAGTCAATTACTTTCTTGTGGGTCCTCTTCAGAACCTTGAAAAATGGGAGGCATCTGTCAGTGAGTCTGGAGATGAACCAAGAAAGGGCGGTTAGTTTGCCTTGGAGGCTCTGTACGTGCACCTTCCATTCCAAGGACTTCATGTTGAGGATAGCTTGCAATTTGTCAGGGTTGGCCTCTATGGCCCGTTCACTGACGATGTAGCCCAGAAATTTGCTAGCGGTGACGCCAAAGAAACATTTTTTTAGGTTGAGGCACATACCATAGGCCAAGAGAATGGCGAATATGATTCAGAGGTTTGCCACGTGTCCACTGGCCTTGATGCTTTTGACCAACATGTCGTCCACGTATACCTCTATTATTTTGCCGAGGTGTTCAGTGAACATAGCGTTCATCAGCCGCTGGTATGTTGCCCCAACGTTCTTCAAACCAAAAGGCATGGCATTATAACAGTATAGGCCCTTGTCGGTTGTAAAGGTGGTGCATTCCTGGTGGCCAGGGTGCATCTTGATTTGGTTGTATCCTGAGAAGGCGTCCATCATACTGAGCAACTCATGTCTCGCTGTAGCGTCGACTAGTTGGTCGATGCACGATAACGGGAAGCTATCCTTGGGACATGCCTTATTAAGATCTTTGAAGTCGACACACATCCGCCACTTTCCGCTAGGTTTCTATTCCGCTGGAGTTGGTTGTAGCAGTCATTAAAGATGACATTGACAGTGGATCCGATGTCAACAAGGACCCTTCCCACGGACCATTTATAGAGCATGGTGTCGATCAAGAATGGGTCTTCATGGGGCAGATGCACTCCACGCTCTTCTTCCTCTGAGAAGGTAATGGGTTCCCAACCAGACCTTGGGAGTTTAGCGGATCCCTCATAGCGGATGTTGCAAATTTCTTTGGGGTGGTTAGCGCGTGCATAGCGCTTTCTTGCCCTATGAGACATGTCGGTGATCGGAGCACCGTCATCGATGGTGTTGATGCCGCGCATGGGCTCGATGTTGGCGACCACAGGTGGTGGCTGACGCACCTTGAACTGTTCCAGATTACCATCACGATACAAAGTCTTTATTGCCGTTTTGAGAGCGTTGCAGTTGTTGGTGTTGTAACCGTTGTCCTCGTGGTATTTACACCACTTGCCAGTGTTTCTTGGTTTTTCCACCCTTGGATATTTCCTTGGGGGTGGTGGTGGGATCTAGTCCTTGCACTGGTCGTATATCTCTTCATACGAGGCTGTGAGAACTGTAAACACTGCATACCGCTGGGAGGACTCCGTCTCTTTGTTACGGTTATCCCCATAGGATGAGCGGTTGCCCTTGTGGTAATGCTGGTCCTTTTTCCGCTTACTCTAGTAGTAGCGCTGTTGCCACTCTCTCTTCTTATCAGTTGGCAACGTGCAGAAGTTTTGTTAGCAGTCTCCTGATGGCTGGAGGAGGGCTGAGTGGACTTTGCCAGTGTTGGCGGTGATGGTGGGGTTTCTCCATATGTGATGAATTCTGCCTGTGCGTGGATGACGGCTTCACTCATGACATGGTCATACGCAGCATTTGGATGGTTGTAATTGAGTTGATAAAGAAATGGCCCCTTTAGTAGTTTTTGCTTGAAGGCTACCAATGCCATTGTCTTATCAAGATCGCGGCACTGAGATGCCGTCACTCCCCACCTAGTGACAAATGCCTTCAAAGTTTCTTCTGCGCCCTGCTTGACATTGAACAACTGAGTTGTGTTGTGATGTCCGGTGGCCAACAGGATGAACCGAGAAAGGAAAGCGTTTGATAATGCATGGAATGAATCAATGGATCCTGGTGGGCATTCAAAGAACCAGCTCCTTGCCTCACTACCTAGCGTTTCACTAGACAAGTGGCAGAGGGTGGCTTCATCAAATCCCTTGTTGTTAGTGACTTTTTTAAGGTGTCCATATGGACGAAGGGGTTAGTCATGTCGCCATAATGTGGCAACTTTGGTGTCTTTGCATGTGCTGGTTTGACGGCCTGCAAGATCCTGGCGGTGAATGGCCCTGGCCTAGACGCAAATAGAGGATTTGGGATTGGCGCTGGGGCGCCTGCCTCCTCCCGGATTAGCCTTTGCTCTAATTGTTCCATCCTTTCCAAGATTAGGGCGGTTACGTCACCCGCGGGCCCAACCTAGAGGTTTCGCTGTACCATTTCCCGCCTGGGGGTTGGTCGACTACCCTCAGTTCTAGCCTTGGTTACGGAGCGGTTGGTGTGTGATTGCGACTCCGCTTCCTGTTCTAGCATTTGTTGGGGCAGGGGAAGTGGTGATATTCTCAATAACTCGGGTGGGTTCAGCGGTACCTGCATTTGTATGATTGATGCCGGTACCAATTTGCCGGTGTTATGTTGACTATGTATGGTGTTTTGCAATTGCTCGCTCTGTGTTGGGTTAGCGTTTGCCTCCAGCGCCTTCTTCAGTTCGTCGAATCTTGACATCAGCATGGCCTCTTGCTTTTGGGCTTCGGCCTTTTCTCTGCGCTCTTGTTCACGCTCCTTATTTTCCTTGTGGAGGTCCGCCAATGCCAATTCATACATAGCAGAGAGGTCCTAGCCTTGTGGGCGACTGCTGCCTAATCGGGTCTCCGCTGTTGTTTGAATAAGTGGGACCTAGGGAGTAACATGAGGTTCCAAGCTAGGGTTGACTGGTGTGTTGAATAGTGCACGGTTGACGTTAACCTCTAGGTTAACGCTAGCCACGGGGTTGGTGGGATGGGGGTTGGCGGATTGGTCCGCCTGCTCTTCGGCATTTCCCCCGCTACCGTTAGTCATGGTAATTGTTGTGGTGGGATGGCCTTTTGTTCAAGGATTCCCACATACGGCGCCAATGTTAATGTTTAAGATTTAGCGGTGGCTAAATCTTGAGTAACGCTGGTCCGGTGGGCGGACTGCTACTTATGATGTTCTCAGAGCTTCCGCTACCTGTCAAGTAAAATACAAAGGGCGTCAGAGGGAGACCGTGTTGGGCGGTCTTCTCTTCTCCGATGCCTAAGTTAGTCAATGTATTTGTGTTGACAGAATAATAGTAGGTAAGTAGTAAATGCGTAATTAATGAGGAGAAAGGAGAGAACCTTTTATAGGTGGGGAGGAGGCTGACCTCTTCCATGTTTTTGATGTGGGACTAATATACTTCAGTTCCCAGCTTCTGGAGCTTCTAATGTTATCTTGGTACAGCGCGTAGCTGCCGGTCAGCGGTGATCTGGGGGTGAGTAAAGGCTCAGGCGGTAGACTCCTTGGCTGTGTTTCTGTAGGTCAATCTGTTGGTGAGAGTTGGTACCGTTGGCGGTAGCATGAGCGTGGCTCATTATATCTAATTATGCTTTGGAAAATGCTCATATAAGTTCAAACCACATGCTCAGATTCTCAACCTAGCTTCCAATTAAACAAATTCTAATCAAACAAAACCTCCTCAAGTAATGTTTGAAACCATTTTAACGTACTACGGCGAATTACAAAATCACACTCCTTTCCTCCCCACCGGAAGCCTTTGTCATCAATGTGACATCAAAGGTGAATAATAATGAAATCACCTTCCTATCCTCCCCACAGGGAACACTCATTGCCACTATGGCCCCTCAATTCATTCAAACCCTCAACAGTAAAACCAAGAAGAAAGCAAGGCAATCACAATCAAATAAAGGTAAATCAATTCATAGTAACCCCTGCGTATAATTTTAGTTCAGGATTAGACATATATATATATATATATATTGGTGCAATACACAATATATTGTGTATATATTAGTGCAATTGTTGTGATATGGGCAACATATGATGTATTGAGTTCATTATTGTTGAGAATAGTGAAATTGTGTATTGAGTTGTGATTATAAAATATCATTTGTTGAGGTTGCAAACAATGATTGAAATTGAGTTCATCATTGTTGAGAATAGTGAAATTGTGTATTGAGTTGTGATTATAGAATTTCATTTAAATATATATATATATATATATATATATACAGTCATCCACTCAGGAATACCACTAATACCAACTATAGTCACAGTTAAACAATAAGTCTAAGACAATATGGTAACTTATTCATAACGAATATTGTGAGATTTACTCACCTCTAATCCTGATGCGTCTTCACACGCTAACCAAGACAATCACAAATCACCGCAATCCGCTCAACACAAGTCTGTCAAGTACTTAAATACATACGGTCTCGATTCAGTGCACGAATCACAAAGTAAATAAAATTCGAATCTCCTATTTGAACTAAAATTCAAAAGTAACTCCAATCGAGGCAAAACCTCATCCGAGACCACCCAAAGTCTCCAGAACACTCTTACGATCGATATGTCGAAACTACATGTCCATAGGATGGTCGGATCCTCACGGATCAAAAACCGAACAATTCAAAACTGCTAAAAACTCTAACATGCTCATATGATCTCCAAATGCTACATACCATATATCAAAATTTTCATATCAACTAGTAGATGATATATAAAACCAGAAATTGTCCCTGACATGGCCTGAAATCCGCCATGCACCGCCGACTAAACTTAAAAGCTCAACAATCCAACCATCCAAAATGGAGATAATACTAAGTTACGCAACTTTAATACCTGGAGTTTGAACCAACTCAACCTAGATAGGCCAGAATCAAGCTCACAAGTCGAAATTCACTGTTCACCATGAGTTGACTCTTCTTCAGTGTAAATCGATCAAAACCGACATTATGAATCGAACGAGGAAGCCCCCACAAACCTAACAAGATCGGTTTGAGCCGTTGTCGTCGGAGGAGGAGAAAATTCTGGTCGGGTCCGACTGCCTCTACCTTCGTCGCCTCGATCCGCTGCCATGGGTGAGATTCGATGAAAGCCACCACCATAGGGAGGACTGTGAGGCAAGTCTGAGTTGATCTGGGCAAGTGTCATCGCCAGAGGTGGCCGGAATAGTCGGGTCGAAAAACCGAGTATGGGTCGGGTCAATCGTTCAAAGAGAGAGGATTGAGTTTCTGGTAATTTCTGGAAACTAACGAAAAAGGAAAGTGATTTCCTTTTTAGAAATCCCCTATTTATAGCAAGTTTCCGAAAATAATAGATTTTTCCGCTGACCAAAACATTTTCATACCAACTCCAATTTTTGCGTTCCACATATCCATGAACTCGTATCAACACATTCTATGACTTTTGTGAAGAAAGTTTTCAGAGAAACCTAATGAATAAAAAGTCAACCTTTTGACCCTCGAAAATTAAACGTTTCAAGTAATTATTCGTCCGAAATACTTTTACGTCATCCTCGAACTCGTACCAACAACCACTGAAATAATTCTGAAAAATCCTCAGAAAATAATAACGAATTTTCGGGGCACTACAGAGCATATGCATCGATCCAAACAATTCATCAGAAGATTAATAATAGATGAGATTGATGATCGGCCATTTGAGCTACTGGATGGCGGGTCAGTTATTTTTGTATGTTCATCATTTGTGGTGATCTAACAAAACAATGTTAAAGGGTCATTTGACTTGTTCATGATATGTTATATGGTCCTCATGGTTATTTTGTTAGTTGGTTTGCTTTTTGTTACTTCCTGTTGTGATGGTTCGCTATCATTCAGGATGCATGTTATACTTAGTACACTATTTTTGATTAATTTGTTACTTTTGAATTGCCTTTGCCCCAGGACTAAAAGGCTTAAACTTGCCCATATATAAAGGCTCCTTTCTTCTACAAATTAATTCACCTAAGTTCGTAAGTTCTTTTTTCTCCAACCTTGGAAAATCTAACCCCCGAACAAAACCAAGAAACTGAGAGTTGAAAGCTTATCTTATGCTGGCTGCAGTTGTAGCCATTATGCAATTGCTTTCTAACCCCCGAACAAAACCAAGAAACTGAGAGTTGAAAGCTTATCTTATGCTGGCTGCAGTTGTAGCCATTATGCAATTGCTTAACCACATAAGCCTATGTACTGCAACTGGAATTTTTTCGGGGGAAACAGAAACTGACTCCATAAAGACATCATGCAATGCCACGAGGTTTCCTACTTGTGCTACAACTCTCTCAAAATCTATGCAAGAGAAATTAGTTCCTCGACGAAATTATATGAGACAAACAAAAAATCTCGCATATAATTTTCTACAACAAATACATATGTGTCGCATATTTATATATGCAACAAAAATGAAACCTCGCAGTTATTTTTTGCAACAAAAAGAAGTCTCGCATATAAATTTTTGATCAAACATATACGCCTCGCAGACGGCATATGCAACGTAAACGAAGTCTCATATATTATAAATTGTAACAAACATAAAGTCTCATATATAGCATTTTGTAACACACTTATGTGTCTAGCAAGATGTTATATGCGAGGAACGAATTGTGTCGCTTATTAAAAATGCGACAAACATGCAAGCCCCGCAGATGGAATATGGGACGTAAATTACTACACTAAAAATAGTCTTTTAAGGCCCACCATGTGCGCCTTAAAAAGGCTTTTACGGCACACAAAAACAGGCTGTAAAAGCTCGCGCCGTAAATGATACATGTCTTTTACGGCGCGAGCTTTTATAGCGTGCAAAAAAGCGTCAGAACAATTTAGCATGCCGTAAAAGTGATTCCACAAATGTCATTTAAGTCATTTACGGCCCACATTGCATGCTATAAAAGACCTCCTATTAAAGGCACACACTGTACACCGTAAAAGAGTGACTGAATTCCTAATTAAGGTGCACCCTGCACGCCATAAATGAAGTATTTTCAAACAACAAAAAAACTTCCTTTTGCTCAAATGTCATATTCTTATTACCCTCATTTCATCCATGTTACAAGCCAAGTGTAAAAGAAACACTTCATACAAATTTTATCCAGATGCCACTACATATATCTCTTACACTTAACTCGATAAGATGAGCACAAAATCAAATCTGTAACACTTAACATCACAACAACTGCAGCCATTCATCTATCCATGCTTTCAGCAAAGGGTTGAAGTAAAGTTGGTTGAGTGAATTGTTGAACTAAAGCCATTTTCTCATGTGGTATGTTGTCAAGTTTTACATCATCTGCAAGTGAAGTAAATACATGCATGTGTAAATAATTTTGTGATGAGATTCTTCTCCAGTCCCTGTATTTAACAGAAAGTCCAGGCAAAGAAGAAAACAAAAAACAACCAACAACATCAATTAGAGATATCAAGTACTAGCAAAATCCTTTAGATGATCAAACAATATGGTGTGGGCATTCTTATCCAAAAAAACAATGACATGGTGAATGTGGAAAGAAGATAAACTAAAGAGTTCCTCCAGGAGGTAATTAGTACAAAATCATTTAGATAATATTCATCAATCTTCTATCTCCCTTCTATACTACACTAGATTTCTTTCTTTTCTTTTTCTGGGTTTGTCACCTCCCATACTCTAACATCAAAATGGTGACATTAAAAGTCCAGAAATTGCAATTAATACATCTTTCCTTTCTCTGACATTAATAGAAGGGTACGGAAATATAGAAGAAGATAAGTTCCACACCCAAACAAAAACACTTAATAGTGATTATATATATATATATATATATAGGGAAAAAAAATATAAACAGTACCCAACCTAAGGTCCATTCTGAATTTCTATACCCAAATTTTCGAAACAATCACAATAGTACCTAAAATAGTTTGCCCGACCCAAGATTCATACTTGTCGTCCATGACGGCGTTAACCCACATGCTACGAGCCAAAATTAGATGGGTCTTTGGGTAATTTTCTCACCCAGCCCTTGTTCGTCTCCTCCATCGAAGAGTCCCTTTTCTTTCTCCCTCTCTCCCCCCCCCTCCCCCCTCTCTCAGATCACTTCACGCCGTCGACGGTGGAGGAACAAGCCTTAGCTTTTGAGCTCAAAAAAATCTTCCTTTTCAAGCTTCTTACTTCCATCTCTTTCACACTCTCTCTTCACCATCACAACGCTAAATCTCACTCTCAATCTCCGCCATCACAACCTGATGCTGCCCTCTCTGGTAATGCTATTGGCGCTAACAACCAGCAATTCCGCCACTGAGATCGCTCACCGAGTTCTCTAAACTCTCTCTCTCTCTCTCTCTCTCTCTCTCTCTCTCTCTCGTTGAAAATATAATTTTTTTCCTCCTGATTCTCCATTTGAAACATTCACACTAGATTTCTTTGGGTTGTGATTGAAAAATGGATTTGAGCCTATATTCTTTCCCTAACCTCCCCTAAAGATGCTTGCCTATTATCCTTGGTCTCCTCTGCGTTTGGATTTGCAGATGGCCAAATGGTCATTAGAAGCCATTGACAAGGGATCACAAGGGTAATTAGAGTGTACTGCAACTGGGGGTGGATGTTTGTTTATTATAGCTTTAGTTGGTTCATTGAGGAATGTAGATCACGTGTTTGTGAAAATGCCTTAGAGGGATTGGAAAAATTTATACAGATGAAAATTAGGGAAGAAGAGATAGCTGGGTTATTGAAGTAGGGGAGTAAGGGATGGACTCAATCCCAAGTTGTTTGGGATCGTTTTTTAGCCTCAGACCAGACCGCGATGATGACTAGTTAACAAATGATCAGTTGCTCACCATTTGGATCAGAATGGCTTCATATCTGCTACTGAGCTGCGTCATGTGATGACAAACCTTGGAGAGAAGCTCACTGATGAGGAAGTGGATAAGATGATTCGCGAGGCTAATGTTGATGGTGAATTGGTGGTGGAAAGATAAATTATGAGGAGTTTGTGTGATGATGGCCAAGTGATAACTCACAGCAGATCAAAAAGAAAAGAAAGAAAAAATGAGAATGGTGGAATTTGGAGGGTTGGTTCACAGGTGACATGGTGGGAATGGTGGAGGTAAAGACAGAGGGTTGGTTTTACCCCTTAAAAAATGCCACGTGGCATGATAGTTAACGCCGTCATGGACGGCGGGTACGAAAGTTGGGTCGGGCTGGCTATTTTGGATACCATTGTGATAGTTTCGGAAACTTGGGTATAGAAATTCGGAGTGGTCCTTAGGTTGGGTACTGTTTGTATTTTTTTCCCATATATATATATATATATATATCACTCATCTTATTTGATAGTTGGTTCAAATTCATATAACTACGCAAGACTAGATCTAGAAGAAACCAGAGTAGTTCTTAAGAGTACTGGCATAGGACTAAATATCTAGGTGAAGGACAACTTGGCACACAAACAAAACCTTGTCATGCCTTCACATAAGATTTAAAGCTATTAAATGAATAGGGAAAAACTAGTTGGCAAACGAACAGTTACATTGTAAGTGAACCAAAGGATGCATGAATCAGTTCAGAACTTCAGATATAGATTAGAGATATTAAATGTTAAGGGGAGGAGTTTCCGGCTTACTTTTTTTGGCATGGCCTTCGCATCAGATTTAAAGCTCCAATCTATTCCTTTAAGTGCAGCAGCCTTTTCGAGAGGATCAAAAACCTACATGCATTTGTGAAAGATTACTCACAAAAATAAGAAATTCAAGAAGAAAACTATCTTATTCCATGGACTAACTATTTAACCCTACAGTTGCAAACAAGACGAAGCATTATAAAAACTGATTAAGACAATTCAAAAACGAATTAAATAATCACACAAAACTTCTTGAAAAGAACATCCTGGGACTCCATCAATACCTATGAAGCACGGATACGGCATTTTGGCCTCGTATCCCGTACAAATCCGGGATACGGGTATGATACGCCTTTGGATACGCGTGGATAAGCAGATCCGGATTTAGATACGGTTTGGATACGTCTGTATCTGAATAGGATACAAATTTTTGTAATTAAATAGGATACACGGGGGTAATAGTGACTTTTTACGCTAAAAAAAAACGTAAACATAAAAAACCAAACCCCGTATACAACAAAAAAAAAAAAAAACCCTAGAGAAGCTCTAGCTCTATATCGCCGTTTTCTATGGTTGAGTCTGTCTGGCTGCGCCTCGGCACTGGCAATGGCCTCTGGCCTAGCCTGTGCACAATGTGTGCGGCCGGATGGGTGTTTTGTTCCGTGATCGTATCTCAGGCTCGGAGGTTGGGTTCGGGAGGGGCACTATTTCTTCTCTTTTGGCTGAAAGCAGTGGCTGCGTCGAGGGTGTGGGATTGGATCGGAGTTGGATCGGGGCTGTGCCGGGTCGAAGTGGTGATTGGTGACATTCAGTGGTCAGCGCGTCGGGTTCGATGGCTTGGTGGCGTGGATCGGAGGCTGTTTGGATGGATCGATGGCTTACTAATGGTGTGCTGCTCGGACGTTTGTTTTGATTTTCGATGCAGAGCTTCCCGTAGTTGGCTGGTGTGGGGTGGAGACCGCGACTGGGTCGTGCTGGTGGAGACCGCGATGGGGTCGTGCTAGTGGAGACCGCGACGGAGGAGACCGCGATGGGGTTATGATGGTGGCCCGACGCCAGTGGTGAGGAGGAGGAGTTGGGAGGATGCAGTCGCTGCCATGGAACAGGAGGGATGGATCTGGTCCTCTTGTTGGGCTGGTCTGTTGGGCTTGGATGCGGCCTGTAGGCCCAATCTGGGCTGTAGTTTGGGTTTGGACTCCTTATTGGGGCCCTGCCTTAAGTTTTAATTTATTTAACTGTTTATGGTTTTTAGTTATGTTGCGCTTTATGCGAGCAATAAGTCCCTACATGTGTTGTGTAGGACTAGTCGGGCTTTGTGCCTGTATATGCACTCAAAGTGCCTTGTCTGCTCTAGGTAGGAGGCGAGTTCCTTACTTTGTCAAATGGTCGCTTCCGTCTAGTGGTAGGGTGAAGCTAAGTGTCGTCGGTTTTATCTTCCGGTGGCAACATAGTAGGAAAGCTGTGCTAAAGCCAGTACTTATGCTACGTTGTAATCGTGTTACATATCGAGTTATCTTTCCATTATGTCACCGCTATGTCAAAGAAAATAGAGTCGCCAGTAGAGCGCTCTTTGCTAGTTGGTGCATTGTTGAATACTGTTATTTGGTAGAGACTCATAATATTATTTCAGGATGTTCTCTAGATGCTTCTTGTAATCAGGGGTTTAGGCTTAATGTCCTCCCCTTGTATTCATCAGTTTCATTAATCAAGGCTTAAGGGCAGCCGCACCAGCCCTTTATTCAAAAAACAAAACAAAAAAACCAAACCCAGATCGAGCTCTCTTTAGCTAGTTCCTTGCCCTGAAAAACTCCACAGCCCTCTGCTTTCCTCTCTCCTTTCTTCTCCTCGTAGCCCTCTGCTTCTCTCTCTCTCTCTCTCTCTCTGTCTTATATATCAATCCTTTCTTCTCCTCTTAATCAATCAACATGAGTTCATATTGGAAACCAAATGTTGATGGAAACTGGCATAAACAGATCCTCTCTCGAATATATAAAATAGATCGATAGCAAAGTTCAATCATAACAAGCGAGAGACGAGATCTGGAAACTCAAACTAGCAAAGAAGAAACAGATGAGAGAAGGGGGGGTGGGGACCGTGACTTTTTTGTTTTTGCCTCAGCAGGGATTTGGACAAGTAGGTATACACATGTTGCTTTCTCATAGAAAGCTTAGGCAGAGGATCCACACCCATTGTGATAATGTATAAAATTAAATTGTAAATTGTGAATTGTGTATTTTTCAGGAACCATTGTGTATTTTCATATTTTCTTTTTTGATTTTTTTCTAATTATATATATATATATATATTCGACATATCTTTCACGTATCCGTATCCTATTATTAGACCTGTAAATGGACCGGATTTGGATCGGATCGACCTAAATCCAAATCGGTTTACTTAAAAAAAAATTCGATCCAAACCCGCTCCGTTAACCCGACAGATCGTTGATAGCTCGATCCAAATCTGTATCCGCCGGGTTAACGGATACCCGATCAGCTAATCCGACCCGTTATAATTTCAAATATTTTAAAATTTTAAATAGTAATATTAAATTTATATCATGATACCTCATAAGATATTAATAAAATATTTAAACAACATGAAAAGTATCACCAAAAGTAGAATTACATTATCAACATTCTTAATACTTCTTGGAATCTTGGGTGATAGACTGTCCCTTAGATTTCTGCAAAAAAATTGTATTAGAAATTCTTCATATTTTATATTTTATATTTTTTTAAAAATAATAATATATTAATAAAAAAATAATATTTTATTATTACAAAAACGAGCCGGATCATTAACGAATCGGATCGACCTAGATCCGTATTTGATCCGTTAAATAAACGGGTTAACGGATTCGGATCATTAACAGATCAATGGATCGAAACTTTCGATCCAAATCCGTCCAATAGTCACGGTCTCAAGGATCTGGAGCGGGTCCGGATCAAAATCCAGTCCATTTACAGGTCTACCTATTATATTGAAAATTTACCGTATCCACTTATCCGGATACTCAAACCCGTATCGGTGCTTCTTAGATCAATACTAATACCTAAGATCCACCTCTTCATCCCTGCTCCATCTAAGATCCTTGTATTCCCCCTTCTTTCCACCAAAGAATCATTAGTTTCACCACTCAGTCAATGTAGCTATGTAGAAATAGACAGATTTATCTAAATACTCATCTGAATTGCTTAATAATTTAAAACAGCAAAACATGGTATTGGAGAAACTTCATACTAGAGGTGGAAAAACAGCTTAAAGAGATAATTATATTCAGAGACAACTAGGCTCAAAAGATAATAGTAGAGCAACAAAAATCAAGGACATTGATTGCAATTCGGTTACTAGGTGTTCATATACAAAGTGTCACAGACCAGAAAGGGGGGAAAAGCAACATACATCAGCATAAGCTAAGTGGTATAGAGGAACAGTAGGTTGTGCCAATATCAGCTCCTCATAGCAGAACGCATCTTGCTTGTAGCTAGTTTACAGATAGACTCACTTATCAATTCAAAATAAAGCATAGACAAGTCAACAACTTTTTTCTTTTTTAGACATAAAACATACTTTTGTCAAGGCATTTAAAATATGCCTTACATTTCAAGATATTTATTAAGCCTTGAGCCTTTGCCACAGCTACCCTTCTGTTATGTATTACTTGCATCAGATACAATATGATTGATTTGGCCAAAAGAAAGAGAACAATATATCATCATCGAAGCCTAAAGTTGCTAGTTCAAAGTACATAAGAAGTATAAGCTAAAGAAAGTCAATATTATACCTTTGCAACATCAAGACACTGGCAGTCCATGGCTGCAAGTGCAACCTGCTCATATAGAGTCCATTCTGCATCGAGAAATACAAAAAGGAACTTTAAATTGGAGACATAATAATGACAGGATATAAGCTTATCATGATTGAATATAGCTAGGACTCAAATGAATTTGTCTACTTCCCCCTTCATTACCAATTTCGTCATGTGAAAATCCTTTCATTAACTAGTTAAAACACCAAACAAACCTCTTACTGGCCGTAAATCTTACTTCATCACTAAGCTAAGGTCTTTCAACTCAATCAATTTTTAGTATACTCGGATACCTGGATGTCAAAACACTACAGTTTTCGAACAACATATCAATATGACAAAATCAACTGCAATCTAACACAACTCAATAGAATTTACACAAATTCAAACACACAAAATTGCACACAACCAAACCCGATTCATCATCAAGTAATTCCATTCCATTCCCTAAGCTACCATGATCCATAATCAAACGGCCTAAATTGAACTAACATGAATTCAAATTGCAAATGCTTCACCTAATCAAGCAATTCCAATCCAAACTCAAATTTCAAATCCAGAGCTCAAAACTCATCTTCGGGTCCAAGACTAGATTGTTTACTGAGGTCGTTCAAGATCGACATGCCATACTTCAAAACCTCTCGGAATGCCGCACCTTGAGCTTGCGGACCAAGCACAGGTACTCCCACGCTCCTCCTCCTCCTTCATTATCGACCTGGCTCTCGAGCCTGTTCAATTAGGCCTCCGCCGTTTCTCTCTCCTCGCCAGCTGGTTTTGGATCTCTTCGAATTTTCAGAGATATAAGTTTAGTGCAGACAATAAAGAATGTAGTTCAAATAAGCAATTGGCATAGTTCACAAATCTCACCTTGTTGTGGTCACCAAGAGAGAAATAGAGAGAATGTGTGGGGATGTTTGAGAGTATTTGAAAACTTAGACCTGAGCTACTCAAAAACTATCAGTAAATTATGAATATCAAATGCCCAAAAAGAGAATTGGAATAGCAAAGCGATGCATGTTCATCTCGAATCTCAAAGAAACCCTAAAAAATGAAATCTTATACCCCAATTTAGTATGCAAATGAGGGAGAGATGACAGAGAAATTTACCCACTGCAAGGATGAAGAGGGAGATAGATGGCGAGCTGTGGGTGTGGGAGAAGAGAGAGGTTTTGTTTTTAATGGGAACCTTTATTTCCTTTCACAAAAAAAAAATGTGGGAAGTTTAAGTTGTGGTAAAAAAATTGAGCGGGCAATAGTTTGAGGTATTGTGTCGGAAAAAAAAATTTATCACCCCCATTTACTGCGCACAACTATGCATGCAGTAAATACCTCTTTATAATACTACATTTACGGCGTGCTATCAACGCAAGCCATAAATAACTCAAGCCAAAATCCCATTTACGGTACACTTTTAAAGCACACAGTAAATAACTCTATGTAACACTACATTTACGGCATGCTTTAAATGCACGCAGTAAATGACCAATTTTTATGGCACACATGTATGCACGCCGTAAATTTTAGGAGGTAAAAGCCCAAATTTGTTGTAGTGAATGAAGCGTTGTATATTAAAAATAGTAACAAATATAAAGTCTCGCATATAGTTTTTGGTAACACACTTGTGTGTCTCACAATTTCTTATATGAGAGGAACTGATTGCGTCGCATATTGAGAAAGCAACAACCGTATACTTTCATCGCTTTTGACAATCAGTAAAACACATAAGGCGACAACCCAAAGTCGTCGCAATTTCAATTCAGCGAGAAATTTAGACTTTATATTACAACTTTGGGTTGTCGCCGATGACATTTTCTCTTGTAGTGGAGAGAACCACCCATCGAACTACGTACCGGGATCCACACACTCAACCGCCTATCGCCGCGATCAGAGCCTTGAACACCGCCTCAACGTCTCCATCAAGCTAAACTGGGTAGAGAGACAAACACACTACCACACGAGAAATCTGCAGAAGCATCGCCTTTCCGAGCCACGCCTTCATCTTCTCGCCGCCGTTGCCTGATCTGGAGACCACAAAGTCGCCGCCGCCACCACGCGAATCCTAGTTCGCCCCTCGATGTCTCTCCATAACTACGGAGGCCTCCAACTAATCTCTCAATATGCTACTATTTGGACAATCCAAACAATAAAATTTTAAATGCATATATTTCAACTATACAGTTTTTATATATATTCACTGAAAAAAAAAAAATTTGAAATTCAAATGCAGATCCAAATGTTTCCAATGGGGCCTTGGTGATTTTCATTGATTTCTTCGATCAATTTGTAAGAACCCAAAGGGACGACCCAATCAACCACATTTTGTACGCAGTACTATTTAAACAACATGATGCATTAACCTTTAATAATGTGACCATTAAAATATCAATTGATCTGCCTCTGGCTTTTAGTTAATTTGGTTTTTTTTTTTTTTTGGCAAATAGTTAATTTGGTTTGAATAGGGTATCCCTAAATGTGGTCTGCTAACTGATCTGCCTCTTAGCATTATACATGAAATAGGATGACATATCTAAATGAAGCTAGTTTGTAAATTTTGTTATTTTGGAGCTTCATCAAACACACACTATTTATAAAATTTAGCTTTACTAATGATCAGTTAATTTTCACAATTATATCTGAAGAAAAAAAAAACTGAATAGAAGATCGTCTAGCCACTTACAAGCACAACTAATTTGTTCATACGGCTATTATGTATCTATCTATTTTGCTAATTTTGTACGAGTATAACTAAGAAATTAGATATAGCTCTCATGTAATATCAAAATGCAGGTCAACCTATTAGTTTACCAGTGCGATGTGTGATGATGCATTATCATCCAATTATGTATATGAGGTTCATTTTCCCATCTCTTTCGAGTTTAAAGCTTCATGCTAAGCTTTACACTATGAATCTATGATTATATATGGCGTTGGATTTCCTTTGTCTAAGCTGACTTTTATTCCAAGGGAAGGATCTCTTAACTACCAAAACGCAGACATTGACCTTGACCGTTTCTAGTTTTGGTAGCTGCTGCTTAAAGGCATCTCCAACAGAATACTTATTTCAAAAAAAAAATTGAAATTTAACTAATTTTAGGCTAAGTTTGATCTCTAGCAGACTAACTAAACAAAAGCTAAATTTAACTTTAGCTAAAAGACCTAGCTATATTTAGCTAGAGAGGAGAGAGAATTTAACAAAAAGTTAAATTTAACTTAGAATTTAGGTATTCTGTTGGAGCACAACTCAATATTTAATTAGCTATATTCCAGTTTTAGCTATGAAGATAGCTATCACTGTTGGAGATGCTCTAAGTCGTCGTATCAATCTTGCATCACCCGGTACGGAATACAAATTGATGAATCATTATTTACTATAACGTACGTATGTGAGCATGCACATCGATCCAAAATGCAATTCAGTAATGAAATTAGTAGAATAGTAGGAGATGGCCGCCAATCATTTGGTCTTGTGACAGTCTTCCCTTCATAAGGTTGTCAATGGGTCGTGTCAAATTGGGTTCGTGTCGGGTCAAGGTATTTATCTTGTCGCAAAAGACAAATCCAAACTCAACCCATTTAATAATCGTGTCAAAAATTTAAAACCCAACCTATTTATTAAACGGGTTACCCGTTTCCAACCCGCTTAACCCATTTAATAAATAGGTCATGTAGTGTTAGACAAAATGAGCCATTGTTAATACAACCCCAAATTTGAACTAACAAAAAAAGGAACTATAAAAACAACAAAAATCTCTGTCTTTCTAAATAAAAATTGACTAGCAGTCTACTTGTATAAACGAAACTACGATGCGTTTCTCATCTAGGTAGATTAACCTTAGCATTTCATAAATACAGGCACTACGATGCCTTTCTCTCTGACTCTCTCACGAGAGGATTTTCGTTCGCGGCTGGTTAACCCTAGAGGCGACGCTATACCGGCGACCAGAAAGGATAGGTCTTCCATCTTCTTTGGTCGCTCTTTGAGTGACGGTGATGGTCTTCTTCATCATGCCTTCTTCTTGTTTGGTTTTGGGTTTCCTGCGCTGCTCGAAAGCAATTTTACTCTATGGCTAGCGGTTGTTTTCAGCGGTGGAAGGTTTTTGGTTATAGGGATCTTGGGATCTGGAATTAGGACTCTGGCAAGCTTTGGTGCTCGCAGACTCAGGACGTGTGGCAGTGTGGGTGTGCTTCTCCTTCTCATCTTCTTGGTTGCAGGCCGGATTGGGAATCCTCCATTGTCGGGCTCTCTCACGCCGGGAGCTGGAGGCTATGGTTTAGAGCGGTGTGATGGCGTACGGAGTACCTAGCTGGCGGGACCTGATCTTTTCCTTCTCCTAGAAGCCGTGGATGTTAGTGCCAGCGATATAAGGGTTGCGCAAGTTGTTGTCGATGGAGCTGGTAATGATGGCGGCTTCTGTGTGCCTTTGGTTGGACTTTGGGCTTGGGCTTTATCCAGCTGAGGGTACACTATGGTTTCTTAGAGTAGGGCCTTGGACTCTGTGTGGGTTGGGCTCGATTGGGCCCATAGACTTTTTAAGGTTTTAGTTTTTATTTTAGCTTTGGGTCTCCATCATTTTTCACGAAAGGATGATGGGCCTATATTTTTCTGTTTTTGAGTGGGAAAGATCAACAAGAAACAAGTGGCTTCGTAGGTAGTTTATTGATTTTGGAGTTACTTAGTTTCTTGTTTCTGTACTTAATTCAAAAGGTGGGTGTGCTGAGTAATACGCTTGTGTGAGGGGTGTGCTAGTGTAGTGTGCTCTATGTAATGGCTTTTTCTAACGGTCCTATGGGCAAGCCGTTATTGTACTGCTTGCTGAAATTTATACATGTGTGTCCTTTTCACCTCAAAAAAAAAAAAAAAAAAAACAATACGACCCATTTAACTAAAAAAAAATGCATAAATTGATTAAATTCGCTAGGGAAGTTCTATTCATACCTCCTAAAATGGTATTTGGACCTCCAACAATTTTTGGAAGTTTCTAAATCCAACTTTGCCCTTCTAAAAACTGAACAAAATGAAAGATATAAAAAATCAAATAAAATCAGCACATTATCTTCTCCCTCCTTCTCCCTTCCTCATTCTCTTACAGCCATACATGAGGATTATTGGGCAACTTTGATTAAGGTAGAATGTTAAAGATTGCGAAATGGAATAAAGGAAAAAAAATATAGAGAAGAAGAATTGAGAAAATAATGATCGAAAAGCAATTTCTATTTCCTTTTTTTTTTTTTGAAAGGTATTTCCTATTCTTTTTGTTTCTTTCTAGTTTGGCTTAATTGCTTCACTTCATAGAGTTGACATTACTTGTTATCTTGGTCTCTTTTTATGATTTTTTTTTTTTTGGCTAGAGTAGACTATGTTGCTAGCTTGATTTGGGTGTAGGGAAATTGATTTTGATAATAGTCCCCCTGTGGTATTGTAAATTGCACAATTTATTAAGAAATAGAATGAGGTTCATAAGAGTATCCAAGCTTACAAGGTGAATGGTGTTAAGTCATAGCTATGAACTGAGTTTTATGTGATGAAAAAAAGAAGATATTACTAGTAGATTTGTATTGGAAAAAATTGTGTGGATACAAAAAAAGGGCAAGATTGGAAGTTTTGTGCAAATTTTAGAAAGAGAGATTCAAATACCAATTTAAGAGGTATGAATAGAAGCTCCTAATTCGCTAAGAACTCCATAAGACGAAGAATATAAATAAGGGAGTTTTTATTCATACCTCCAAAATTGGTATTTATACCTCCCTATTTAATAGACCTCCAACTTTCATTTACAAATAGCCAATATGCTATCTACACCTCCTTAATTTTCCCAAAATACCCATTGTCCAATAAAATCAATAAAAGCTTTTTTCCTTTTAGATTCTATTCATACCTCCAAAATTGGTAGATGGACCTCCTTCAATTTTTGAACAATTCACAATCCTATTTTACCTTTTAACAAAAAAGATCAATAATCCTAATTTTGTAGCTCCTAATTTGTTTCTTTCATTCAATAAGTATTTTTTAGTCTTTCTTCCATGAACTTGTGCATGTGACATTGACGAGTTCTATCAAAGCTACCTAGGTACTGTAAAACTGTGATGCCCCGGGAAATTCACAATTATTTTCTGAGGATTTTTCCAGAATTAATTTTATAACTATTGGACGGTTTCGTGGCTCGTGGATGGAGCGGAAGTGTTTCGGGCGAATAATTAATTGAAGAATATGGTTTTAGGGGGGTTGCCAAAGGTTGACTTTTTATTCGTTGGGATTCTCCGAAAACTTCCTTCACGAAAGTTGTAGAGCGCGTCGATACGAGTTCGTGGACATGTGGAACGCGAGAATCGGAGTTCGTATGAGGAAGTTATGGCTATTGGAAAAAGTTTCCATTTTAGTATATAAAGGAAAAATCAGAAAATATATTCATTTCCTCATTTTCCTTTTCCGGAAGCCACTCCCTCTCTCTCTCTTCTCTCTCGTCCGCTCCCTCAGTATCGAAGAAAACCGCCTGACCCGACCCGAACCCGGCCGATCCGACCCGACTTTTCCGGCCAACTGCGGCGGTCTCCGGCCTTGAAACTTGGCCAGCAGGGTCGTCTCCTCCGTCTGGTCGTCCCTCTGGTGTTCTCTTACGGCGATTCTCCGTCTCGGTGGCAGTTCAAGGCGGTGCAAACTGGAGAAATCGGACCCGACCGGAAAACACAGTTCCGACGTCGGCACGGCTTCGATTTTCTTGGGTTGAGTTCAGAACAAGCTCGCTGATCGATCCATGGTGGTTGTTTGGATCGATTCACGTGAAAATTCGATCAACTCAGTTGGGATTACTGTTCACGGCTTGTGAGGTAGTTTTCGATCCCTTAAGCTTGTTTTCTGACTTCGAGCTAGTTATGAGAATTCACAAGCATGCTTAGATGAAGAACTTTGATGTTGGGAGTTTTGTGAAATAATGTGTTTTGGCCGGTGGCGGTGCACCACCGTCTGTGGTGGCGTTCCGGCGGTGTTCCGGCCACTTAAGGAACTGTTTTTGGTATTATATATGTTCTACTCGTTGATACGAGCGTTTCGATATATAATATGCAAATTTTGGAGTTCGTATGGAATTGTTATGATTTTTACAATTTCATACCGATCGATTTTTCTATCCGTGAGGATTTGAGCGTCCGATCGACTTGTGGTTTGGTCACATCGATCGTGGACGTATTCCAGAGACTTCGGGAGGTCTCGGATGTGGTTTTGCCTCGATTGGCGCCACTTTGGGGGATTTTAGTTCAAAACAGGGGTTTCGGACTTAAAATTGGTTATGAATCGTTACTGATTGTGATCATTGGTGATTAGGTGCTTCTAAAGGTGAATTGGACGAGTTGTTGGTGATAGTGTTAGTTCGGTTCTGTATAGAAGACGCAGCGGGATTCTGAGGTGAGTAATCTCACGAAGTTCATATCACGAACGGGTTCACCATACTGTTTTGAGAGTTATTTAGTTAACTGCAAACTATAGATGGTATTAGTGGCACTTTTGAGTAGATGATTACGTGTGTATATATGTATATTATGGGATGTATATATATACATACGTATTCATGTATTAGTAGGTATATGTTTACGTGAAATATATATGTTTTGGGTGGTTTGTGGATTTATGAGAACAATATGCATGAAATGATGCTTTTTATTGTTTTGGGGTGTGGCTTTTGGAAAACAAATGATTTGTGGAAATGATTGATTTCGATTTGTTTTGAAAAGCGTTGAGATTTGAGAAAAGTGTTGAGATTTGGGTATGAAAACAATGGGCATGAATTGATGCTTTTTATTGTTTTGTGTTATGGCTTTTTCGGAAAACAATGATTATGGAAATGTTGATTTCGATTGTTTTCAAAAGCGTTGCGATTTGTGTAACATTTTGGGTCAGATGCGACTCCTTTAATGTTTTGCTCCAAGGGACATTGCGGCCCGAGGATCGAAGGTCTGAGACCTTGGGCAGAATACCAGGTGACCACGTCTTTGGCCGGACGAGTGGTTACGTTTTTCAGTTAGAGCTCTAATCTGTCTGCCATATAGGTAATTCATGGGGTAACGGGAATTGGTTATTTACAACTCATGACATTACGTATTTTTAGGGAACAAGGTGTGAGTTGCTTCCTTATTAATGGTTTTTAAGGGGACAAGGTGTGAGTTGTTTTCCTTATTAACGTTTTGATAGAAATCAAGGTGTGAGTTGCTTTCTATGGTACGATTATGGTACATTTGATAGGAAACAAGGTGTGAGTTGTTTTCTATGTCTTACTGATAGAAATCAAGGAGTGAGTTGCTTTCTATGTTTTACTGATAGAAATCAAGGTGTGAGTTGCTTTCTATGGTACGCTTATGGTACAACTGATAGAATTCAAGGTGTGCGTTGTTTTCTATGTTTTATTGATAGAATTCAAGTGTGGGTTGTTTTCTATGTTTCGTTTTAAAAGGAAACAAGGTGTGAGTTGCTTTCTTTTATTTCGATTTGAAAGGAAATTAAAGTGTGAGTTATTCTCCTTTATTTCGTGTTTTAAGGAATCAAAGCGTGAGTTGTTTTCCTTATTTTTGGCGTGAGTTGTGTGTGGTTTGAGTTACTCATACGGGCTTGCAAAAGCTTACCGGGGTGTTGTGTGGCAACCCGGTGCACCATTCCAACGGTGTAGGGGTTAATCCTGCAGGTTAGGATAATCGAGGTTGAGGCAGCGAGCTAGCAGCTTTACGGTAGGAAGCCAATTTTGTGACTTTACCGTTATTTGGACTTCCGTTGTAGTGAGCTCTGAGGAGCATTACGTTTATCTTGTTGTTGACAATTTAATTCGTAAGCTTGTGTAATATATAACTCTTTGGAGCGAGTGTATATTAACTTTGAGGGTTCAGGGCATCAATAAGTGTGTAAGTTAAAGGGAAAAAGATTCCAGGTATTTTGTATTGATGACTGGACGTTCACGCATATATAATTATGGGGTTATATATATCGATTTTCATGTGTGTAAAATCAGGGGCGTGACAGATTGGTATCAGAGCGTAAGGTGCATATTTGGTGACAATCAATACTCCTCGAGTGATGGCCCGTCTGCAGCGGATCCCCATCTGATGCTCTTCGGTATTGATATAGTCATTGGGTATGCAATGAGTGTTGGAATGTGAGTCTTCAGGGTAGTGTTGGCTCAGTGAATAAGTTGTAGGAGCTTAAGGTAGCTTCTAGGAGTTATAGTCTTTTGAGGAACGAGGACCTTTAGATTTGACTCAAGATTTACGTAGAGGATAGAATTGTATCTTCTGACGTAGTAAGGTGGTTGATTTAGTCATGTTGTTGACTTATACTTGTAGTTGGAAGTTGTACAAGTATTAATCACAGGTTGTTATGCTTCTTAGGTGATGGATTCACAAGGAGGCCGAGCTAGGGGTCGAGGTAGACCCAGAGGCAGGGGTGGAGCCAGAGGTAGGGGCAGGATTCCTCCTCCTGTTGAGGAGATGTTTGAGAATGATATCGAGGCATCGAATGTTGAGCTGCCTGTTCCACCGGTTGTGGAGGTTGCGAATGTTGTAGATCCCACTCGTTTGTCGAAGTTGGCAAAGGAGATTTCGAGGTTGGGAGGAGTTCCATTCCAGGGAGGTACGGATCACATGTTGGCAGATCAATGGATCGAGAACATGAAGACCTACTTCGAGATGGTCGTCTGCGACGACGTTGAGAAGAGGAAGATTGCGGCGTTTATGCTCCAAGGCGATGCACGGGTATGGTGGAGCGGCACACAGAGGGTGATGGATGTGTCCGCCATGACCTGGGACGGTTTTGTGGAACTGTTCAGGAAGAAGTACTTTCCGCCTTCAGTGAGGGAGCAGATGGAAAGGGAATTCATCTCGTTAGTCCAAGGGACTAAGAGTGTGAGGGAGTATGAAGCTGAGTTCTCAAGGTTGTATCGCTTTGTGAGGCAGATGGATGCTGAGAGCTTAGCTATGAAGTTTCAGTGGGGACTGAATGCTTCAATCCGGCGCGATGTCGCTGTTCTGGAGCTGAAGACGGTAGAGCTCATTTTCGTTAAGGCTATGGCCATTGAGCAGGAGAACTTGATTTTCCAGGAGCAGGAGTCGGCTGAGAGGGACTCCCGAAGGAAGGGGAAGGCAACTGCTGAGAGCAATGAAGGGACAGATGCTCAGGGTGGGTTCTGGAAGAGGCGCAGGACTCATCAGCAGGCGCCAGCTAGGGAAGCGGCTGCACCTGCTAGGGCTGCACCTGTTGGGCAGGGAGCACCTCTGAGATGTTACAACTGTAAGGAGATTGGCCATACTGCTAAGGCTTGCACAAAACCGAAGAACTTGGCGTGTTTTACTTGTGGCCAGACAGGGCATTTCTCAAGGGATTGTACCCAGCAGCAGGGTAGGGGACAAGGGAACCAGCAGAGGCAACTGCCTCAGGGGCAGACTAGGGTGTTTGCTATTGATCAACAGAATACCGAGGAAGAAGGTACTTTATCTATTTCTACTTGGGTTGTTAGAACGATGTGTGATAGTTGCATACTTCTTTCCGTATGTTGTGTTGTGATAGGTTTTACTTGTTGATTTTAGTTTGACCTATGAGTGTGGCATGTTGTGATGCATAGGCTTTGGTCGAATTGAATTGAATTGACGGTTTCATTTTCAATTCTTGTAACGTAAGGGTTACATCATCGTTGAGTGGTGCAGATACTGTTGTGATAACAGGATTCTGGACTTTTGTGTGATCTGTGTGTAGTGTTGCAATCACAAGAGTTTTAGTGGGTAGGGTACGAGGACGGGAATTCATGAAATTATTGGGTTACCACCAAGCGGTGTGGTAACGATTCCTATTGTTGTGATACTAGGTGAGGTACCTGTATCCACTATTGATCGAGGAAGTTGTACTTTGAAATGAAGGAATTCTTGCTGAGAATGAAAATTGGATTTGAGCTTGGTTTATGCGTACTTGTGGGATTGGTGCGTGTAAATTTCGGGACGAAATTTCTTTAAGGAGGGTAGAATGTGATGCCCCGGGAAATTCACAATTATTTTCTGAGGATTTTTCCAGAATTAATTTTATAACTATTGGACGGTTTCGTGGCTCGTGGATGGAGCGGAAGTGTTTCGGGCGAATAATTAATTGAAGAATATGGTTTTAGGGGGGTTGCCAAAGGTTGACTTTTTATTCGTTGGGATTCTCCGAAAACTTCCTTCACGAAAGTTGTAGAGCGCGTCGATACGAGTTCGTGGACATGTGGAACGCGAGAATCGGAGTTCGTATGAGGAAGTTATGGCTATTGGAAAAAGTTTCCATTTTAGTATATAAAGGAAAAATCAGAAAATATATTCATTTCCTCATTTTCCTTTTCCGGAAGCCACTCCCTCTCTCTCTCTTCTCTCTCGTCCGCTCCCTCAGTATCGAAGAAAACCGCCTGACCCGACCCGAACCCGGCCGATCCGACCCGACTTTTCCGGCCAACTGCGGCGGTCTCCGGCCTTGAAACTTGGCCAGCAGGGTCGTCTCCTCCGTCTGGTCGTCCCTCTGGTGTTCTCTTACGGCGATTCTCCGTCTCGGTGGCAGTTCAAGGCGGTGCAGACTGGAGAAATCGGACCCGACCGGAAAACACAGTTCCGACGTCGGCACGGCTTCGATTTTCTTGGGTTGAGTTCAGAACAAGCTCGCTGATCGATCCATGGTGGTTGTTTGGGATTACTGTTCACGGCTTGTGAGGTAGTTTTCGATCCCTTAAGCTTGTTTTCTGACTTCGAGCTAGTTATGAGAATTCACAAGCATGCTTAGATGAAGAACTTTGATGTTGGGAGTTTTGTGAAATAATGTGTTTTGGCCGGTGGCGGTGCACCACCGTCTGTGGTGGCGTTCCGGCGGTGTTCCGGCCACTTAAGGAACTGTTTTTGGTATTATATATGTTCTACTCGTTGATACGAGCGTTTCGATATATAATATGCAAATTTTGGAGTTCGTATGGAACTGTTATGATTTTTACAATTTCATACCGATCGATTTTTCTATCCGTGAGGATTTGAGCGTCCGATCGACTTGTGGTTTGGTCACATCGATCGTGGACGTATTCCAGAGACTTCGGGAGGTCTCGGATGTGGTTTTGCCTCGATTGGCGCCACTTTGGGGGATTTTAGTTCAAAACAGGGGTTTCGGACTTAAAATTGGTTATGAATCGTTACTGATTGTGATCATTGGTGATTAGGTGCTTCTAAAGGTGAATTGGACGAGTTGTTGGTGATAGTGTTAGTTCGGTTCTGTATAGAAGACGCAGCGGGATTCTGAGGTGAGTAATCTCACGAAGTTCATATCACGAACGGGTTCACCATACTGTTTTGAGAGTTATTTAGTTAACTGCAAACTATAGATGGTATTAGTGGCACTTTTGAGTAGATGATTACGTGTGTATATATGTATATTATGGGATGTATATATATACATACGTATTCATGTATTAGTAGGTATATGTTTACGTGAAATATATATGTTTTGGGTGGTTTGTGGATTTATGAGAACAATATGCATGAAATGATGCTTTTTATTGTTTTGGGGTGTGGCTTTTGGAAAACAAATGATTTGTGGAAATGATTGATTTCGATTTGTTTTGAAAAGCGTTGAGATTTGAGAAAAGTGTTGAGATTTGGGTATGAAAACAATGGGCATGAATTGATGCTTTTTATTGTTTTGTGTTATGGCTTTTTCGGAAAACAATGATTATGGAAATGTTGATTTCGATTGTTTTCAAAAGCGTTGCGATTTGTGTAACATTTTGGGTCAGATGCGACTCCTTTAATGTTTTGCTCCAAGGGACATTGCGGCCCGAGGATCGAAGGTCTGAGACCTTGGGCAGAATACCAGGTGACCACGTCTTTGGCCGGACGAGTGGTTACGTTTTTCAGTTAGAGCTCTAATCTGTCTGCCATATAGGTAATTCATGGGGTAACGGGAATTGGTTATTTACAACTCATGACATTACGTATTTTTAGGGAACAAGGTGTGAGTTGCTTCCTTATTAATGGTTTTTAAGGGGACAAGGTGTGAGTTGTTTTCCTTATTAACGTTTTGATAGAAATCAAGGTGTGAGTTGCTTTCTATGGTACGATTATGGTACATTTGATAGGAAACAAGGTGTGAGTTGTTTTCTATGTCTTACTGATAGAAATCAAGGAGTGAGTTGCTTTCTATGTTTTACTGATAGAAATCAAGGTGTGAGTTGCTTTCTATGGTACGCTTATGGTACAACTGATAGAATTCAAGGTGTGCGTTGTTTTCTATGTTTTATTGATAGAATTCAAGTGTGGGTTGTTTTCTATGTTTCGTTTTAAAAGGAAACAAGGTGTGAGTTGCTTTCTTTTATTTCGATTTGAAAGGAAATTAAAGTGTGAGTTATTCTCCTTTATTTCGTGTTTTAAGGAATCAAAGCGTGAGTTGTTTTCCTTATTTTTGGCGTGAGTTGTGTGTGGTTTGAGTTACTCATACGGGCTTGCAAAAGCTTACCGGGGTGTTGTGTGGCAACCCGGTGCACCATTCCAACGGTGTAGGGGTTAATCCTGCAGGTTAGGATAATCGAGGTTGAGGCAGCGAGCTAGCAGCTTTACGGTAGGAAGCCAATTTTGTGACTTTACCGTTATTTGGACTTCCGTTGTAGTGAGCTCTGAGGAGCATTACGTTTATCTTGTTGTTGACAATTTAATTCGTAAGCTTGTGTAATATATAACTCTTTGGAGCGAGTGTATATTAACTTTGAGGGTTCAGGGCATCAATAAGTGTGTAAGTTAAAGGGAAAAAGATTCCAGGTATTTTGTATTGATGACTGGACGTTCACGCATATATAATTATGGGGTTATATATATCGATTTTCATGTGTGTAAAATCAGGGGCGTGACAAAAACATATGAATGTGCATAATCATCTTATGATTGTTCAAAGGTCAAGCATAAATCCTCAGATTTCTACTAACTTGGGTTAGTGTTGGCACATGATACACAGGCACGTTAGTATTACTTTTTAATTATTCAAAATCTTGTTGTCCAAAGTATACCATGCTCTCGAGTCTATGAAATTACAGTGAAAGAGAATTGAAGTGTGAACAAAGAAATCCAACAATCATACAGTTAAATAGCACAATAGCACCAACCTTTCAAGCCATACCAAGTTAACCGAAAAGCCTACAATTATAGAAGGTATATATGACAAAAAACTGAGCCCCTCAAAAAGAAGAAACAGAGAGACCTCGTTACCTTTGTGCAATAGGGTCTGAAAGAGAATAGATGTAAAAACTATGGAATGATAATTCTTAGAGTTGAGAATTTCAATAATTGACCTTCTTGTGCATTTGCAAGTCTTTTTCTCTCTGTAATTCCTTGGTAGGACTCCCTTCATTGATTGTTTCTTCCATGATCGAGATAATCATTTACGTGTAATTGAATGCTAGAAAATATGATGCATGACGCAAGTAGGATAAGTATGATACGTATACAATGGTATGGGAACTGCTCTTGTTGAGACAGGCATTAGGATGGAGATTGAAAAACATAGTTGCGTTTCCTTTTGGTTGGTTTCAAGATATTGCTACTCTTTCCACAACCATACTGGGCCTTGCTCTTCAACTGCGATAGTTTCAAGTTCACCTCTAGTTAGCTTACAGTACTAAATTCCAAGCCTCTACACGTCCATATAAGGAAAGCTTGATAGAATCTGACTCACCACGACTGACGTTTGAGAGATAGAGAATAACTGTTGCTAACAACGACTCACTTTGATTTTAGGGTTTATGTTGGAGGAGAAGGGTTTCTTCAAGTTGAAGACTACTGTTGTTCATAGGTAAGAAAGATTTTTTTTTTCTCCCATCTTTTATGTCTTTATTGGTAATTTAACATGAGTTGACAAAGTCAACTATTGCTTAGAAAAAGAGACAGGTCTAAATACCACTTTTGGAGGTATGAATAGAAGCTCCCTATAAATAATTATATTTAATTCATAAATAATTAAATCCAATAATTATAAAGCAAAATATTTCAAATTGTTTAATCCTATGATCAAATACTCCCAATGTCCAAAATTTCAAGAAGAAGTACAGCATAATTGGGTTATACGGGTTCACTTTGTGTTGGAGGGTTAACCCGTGGCCGACCCATTTATTAAATGAGTCATGGCAAGTTCACCCACGGCCGACCCGCTTTTTAATCGTGCGGGTTCAACCCGCTTAATTTTGTACAGGTTTCGAGTCGTGTTATCGGGTAGTGTTGGAATTGACAACCCTAATGACTTCGACTTACTTATAATCGTTTACAAATCACCACCTAATAACTACTTTACTATATTTAATTGTTTTCACAAATTGTAAATTTTATCTTAAGATCAGGTTTTATTTCCTATTTTGTAAATTTTGTTCTTGTAAATAGACTTTTTATTCATATTTTTGCAAGCATTAATGTCCAATATCAAAACAGAAATTGAGTGAAATGTCATGATTTTTCTTATCATTCAGGCAGTTTTATTTGGATGCTCGGTCGGTTGTATCTTTTATTCATCATTTGTGGCAGTCTAACAGAACAATATAAGAAGGGAACATTTGACTCCTGTTTGTGATTTGTTATACTCCTCATGGTTATTCTGTTAGTTAGTTTGCTTTTTGTTAATTCAGGTTTTGATAGATAGCTATCTTTGGGGATTTTGTACTTAGTACACTGTTTTTGGTTAAATTGTAACTTTTCAATTGCCTTTCCACCAAGACTAACAGACTTAAAATTGCCCATATATGAAGGTCCCTTTTTTCTACAATTTCACCAAGTTCTCTAGTTTTTTCTTCCAACCTTTGGAAAATCCAACACCCCCGAACAAAAGCAAGAAACTAGAGAGATGAAAGGTTATCTTATGCTAGTTGTAGTTGTAGCCATTCTGCAATTACTTAACCACATAAGCTTATGTACTACCACTAGATCTTTTTCAGGCGAAACAAAAACCGACTTCATATAAACATCTTGTAATGCCACAAGGTTATGGTTCAAAAGAAAAAAGCAAAAATTGATAAAAGAGTGATGTGTCAATTGTAATAACCGTTAAATTGGAGAAAGAGTCCAGATTTTATGAAATTAAAGTAAATTTAGAGGCTCCTCACTTTAAAAGAGCCGAATCCCTCTAAAAATCTACGCAGGAGAAATCCAAACCAATCCTAAAGTACTAGCTCATACTGCCCTTAACGTGGCTTTTGAATTTTCTAAACAAACTCATGTGACGGTGAAAACGTTTTTAACATTATAAGGTTTGGGTCCTCTGGTGAGACCAGCAATCAAAGCAATCTTTGATTGCGTGAAGCAACTTAATAACGCTATAGAGGAGCTCCAAAATTCTATAGATGAACTAAGCAAAATAGTTCAAGTCTCTAATTCTGGAATTCAAATAAGCAATATTCAAAAATGGGTTAGTGCTGCAATGACAAATGAAAGCACCTGCATGGACGGCTTTGGTGAGATCACTCTAAAGGGGAAAGTGGAGACTGTTTCTTATTGGCACATAGCTAAAGTTGCACAATAAACGAGTAATGCCCTGACACTCATCAATAGTTATTCCGTATCATCTGAAGTTTTCTTGCATTAAACTCTATCCAGCTATTATCTCCTTTGAGAAAATTGTGAGATTTGTGTAATGAATATCCATACTCGAGTAATGTGGTTAAAATTGTAAAAGCAATTAAAATTACCATTTTATTTATTTATCAAGTATTATTTTTCTATTTTAATGTATAAGACAACTAATCCTATTTTAATAAGTTAATTATCGTTGTTCGTTAAAAAAAAAAAAAAACTTCTCTTTATTCAATAATCTTGTTGCTTGTAACCATTTGACTTTTTTTTTTTTTTAGTAAAGATAGATAATATTCATTCAAAAGCTAGAATGACACTTACAATAATTTTCTCTACTCATAATCATCCAAGCAGTTAGGAAAGACCAGTACTATCCACTGTTACATTGAAACTTACTTATTCATCAGTGAGCTTACAAGACTATGACTAGTCCTTTTACAAAAAATTAAAAATTAGCAAGAATCTCACTCAATTGTGGTACTCGAGATCCTATTTAACTAAGTGTAACAACTCTTCATAGAAATAGAATGTAGGCTTCAAAACTCGGTAATAATAATTGAGAGTGACAAAACATCTTCCATAATTAATTGGTCCGGCCCAACTGTAGGTGCAGGCCTAAGATTGCACAGACAAGCCCATACTTAACTTCTTGCAGCCCTAAAGGAAGACCATGCCCATACTAGGTGCAATCCCCGCTCCAAGTAGCTTTGCTAGTCTGTCCACTCAAATCACTAGGCCCGATTCTAAAAAAAAAACAAAATATATATATATATATATATCACTAGGCAATGTCTGAATGAATAAAGTATCTACAATTCTACAATTATATACAGGGTGCGGCTAGAATACGCCCTACGTATGCTGCACCCTCGTCGGACCAGACTCTGTGGTCCTGTCCACATGTTTCGAGAATGAAGGTCACAGAAGTAATTCCCCAGATAAGATAACGACCGTTATCAGTAAAAAATACTCCGTTACGGTAAACAATTGACCACAAGAAGACAGAGCGGAGAAGGAACCACATGTACAAGTGTCCAACCCATTTTCGATTTCTCTGGGTACTGAGAATCAATCCTCTGCTTTCAAGTTTGATTGTTTGAACCTTTATGCAGAATAAATACAGTGGAGAATTGGAGATATAAAGATAGAGAGCTTCAGCCATAGCCAATTCCTCTGTAATCGATCAGCAAATTCTCAAAACCACAAGCCCAGTTTCAAAAGCAATTCTCTCTTTCTGGGTCCAAACAAGGATCGCCATTGAAGCCTTTCGATGTTTGAGATGCTCCAGTGACTCTGCTTTGAAACAAAACTGTGTTGCAAACAAAGGAGGAGACCAAAAAAGGCAAAAGATTCCATTTTTCTTGAAAACCCAGATACATGGGCCGTCCCTAGCAGCCAAAAAGAAGGGTGCCATTTTATTGATTGATGGTGTGGGAGATGTGTCAATTCCAAAATGGGATTTAAGACTCTCTTCAGGAGGCCAAAATTTGGATGCCATAGCATCAGCTAGAGTTAATGGTCTCATGGACTCTCTTGAAGTTGGTCTGGGTTGTGGAAGTGACGCAGCTCTATTTATCTTCATTGCAAAAAGTAGTAAACAAGGACTCAAAGAAACCCATTGACCAAAACATGTGGGAAGTTCAATCGGATTGGTACTCATCGACTCGCCAGCACATCAGGAGGAATTTCCGGTAAAATATTCACTGCTCGCTTTAGTTAAATGAAGGAAGGTTAAATCATCCACAAGCATTGACGTGATGGTGAGGGCACGTTTTTTTTTGTGGTGGCTTTCCCAGGTTCGAGCCACGTATCAGTTGTTTTGTTTGGGTAATTGGGTTTGGCTTTTCGGCAAAGTGTAATTCATTTATTTTTTTATCTGCAAAAAGTGCCATTAATTTGTTTGTTTAACTGATTTCTTTTTCTTTTTTACCAAATTTTGTAAAAATTATAATAAACTAACACTACTTAAACTATACTAAAATGCGTAATTATTATTATAATAAAAAAAGTATGCATGTTAATTTCAATAGTAGAGATGAGCGTTTTAGAGAAGGAAAAAAAAAAAAAAAAAAAAAGACTAAAGAAATAGAGTGTCGCCGGATTAGATTCTGTGCGGCGCAATAGTAGGAAAGTTGCATTATTTGTTATGATGTTTCTCCTTTGTAGAGTTATCTTCTACTATATCTACTAATGTGGTCTAACTTATTTATTAGTTGTATCAAAAAGTATACCTTCCATGAGCAACAATGTTGAAGAAATAGACTTTACCAAAGTCGACTGTTGGATGTTATCGTGATAAGAAGAAAGGATTATGGTCAAAATTTTAGCTATTTTTGTTGTTGTTTGGGTCTCGATCTACTAGGTCAACCATAAATCCTAAATACCACATAAAACTAATATGCTTGTAACCGCTTATTCGCAACTTATTTTTTCGATCTGTCAACTCTGACGATCTCGTGGCTATGATATCAATTAACATAAAAATTTCAGGAAGCTTATCTCCTCATGGTTCAGCTCCCCTTAGAGAAGTAGAAGTGTATAAAGGGTTGACCACTTTATTTAATGTCGAAATGCCTGCGGATCATGTTATTTGTTTTACACAGTACCTATCAATACGCTATAAATAGATGGGTAATGTCAAATTTATTTATTTCCAATTTCGATTATTTGGATCGCACAAAATCCTTATAGGTCAATTAATGTAGTCTAACTTGTTTATTAGTTGTATAAAAAAAAACATACCTTCCATAAGCAACAATGTAGAGGAAATAGAATTCATCAAAATCGACCGTTGAATGTTATCATGATAAAAAGAAATGATTATGGTCTAAATTTCAGCTATTTTTGTCAGTGTTTGGGTTTCGATCTACTGGATCAACCATAAACCTTAAATACCACATAAAACTAATATGTTCATAACCGCTTATTCGCAACTTATTTTTTCGATATGTCAGCTCTCACTCTTTATTGGTTATGAGCTATACCAATTAATGTAAAAGTTTCGGGAAGTTTATCTCCTCGTGCTTCAGCTCCCCTTAGGGAAATAGAAACGTATAAAGGGTTGACCACTTTATAATGTCGAAATGACGGAAGATTGGGTTTATTTTTTTACCTACAGTACCTACTAATATGCTGTAAATAGATGGGTAATGTCAAATTTTATCGATTTCTAATTTCGATTATTTGGATCGCTCAAAATCCTTATAACGTGGTCTACCTTGTTTATTAGTTGTATAAAAAAGTATACCTTCCATGAGCAACAATGTAGAGAAGATAGACTTTACCAAAATCAACCGTTGGATGTTATTGTGATAAGAAAAAAGGATTACGGTCAAAATTTCAGCTAGTTTTGTGGTCCTTTGGGTCTCGATCTAGTAGGTCAACCATAAACTCTAAATACCACATAAAACTAATATGCTCATAAACGCTTATTCGAAACTTATTTTTTCTATCTGTCAGCTCTCACGCTCTAGTGGCTATGAGTTATTTCAGTTAATGTAAAAATTTTGGGAAGTTTATCTCCTCGTGGTTGAGTTTCCCTTAGAGAAATAGAAACATATAAAGGGTTGACCGCTTTATTTAATGTCGAAATGACTGTGGATCTGTTTTTTTTTTTTTTACAAAGTACCTACTAATAGTATAAATAGATGGGTAATGTCAAATTTATCTATTTCCATATTCGATTATTTGGATCGCACAAAATTCTTATATGTGTACTAATGTGATTTAACTCGTTTACCAGTCGTATCAAAAAGTATACCTTCCATGAGCAACAATATGGAGGAAATAGAATTTATCAAAATTGACCGTTAGATGTTATAGTGATAAGAAGAAATGATTATGGTCAAAATTTCAGCTATTTTTGTGGGTGTTTGGGTCTCGATCTACTAGGTCAACCATAAACCCTAAATACCACATAAAATTAATATGTTCATAACCACTCATTCGCAACTTATTTTTTCGATCTGTCAGCTCTCATACACTCTTGGTTATAAGTTATATCAATTAATGCAAAAATTTCGGGAAGTTTATCTCCTCGTGGTTCAGCTCCCCTTAGGAAAATATAAGCGTATAAAGGGTTGACCGCTTTATTAATGTCGAAATGATGGCGGATTGGGTTAATTTTTTTACACAGTACCTATTAATACGCTGTAAATAGATAGGTAATGTCAAATTTATCGTTTTCTAATTTCAATTATTTGGATCGCATAAAATCCGTATATGTCTACTAATGTGGTCTAACTTGTTTATTAGTTATATCAAAAAGTATACCTTCCATCAGCAACAATGTAGAGGAAATAGGCTTTATTAAAATCTACCGTTGGATGCTATTGTGATAAGAAGAAAGGATTATGGGTAAAATTTCAGCTATTTTTGTCGTTGTTTGGGTCTCGATCTAGCTACTAGGTCAACTATAAACCTTAAATATTACATAAAACTAATATGCTCATCACCGCGCATTCGCAACTTATTTTTTTGATCAGTTAGCTCTCACACTCCTGTGGCTAAATCAATTAAAGTAAAAATCGAGGGAAGTTTATCTTCTCGTGGTTCAGCTCTCCTTAGGGAAGTAGAAACGTATATAGGGTTGACCGCTTTATTTAATGTCGAACTGATGGTGGATTGGGTTAATTTTTTTACACAATACCCATTAATACACTATAAATAGATGGGTAATGTCAAATTTATTGATTTGCAATTTCAATTTGTTGGATCGCACAAAATCCTTATATGCCCACTAATGTGGTTGTAGTTTATTAGTTGTATTAAATAGTATACCTTCTATGAGGAACAATATGGAGGAAATAGACTTTATCAAAATCGACTATTGGATGTTATTATGATAAAAAGAAATGATTATGGTCAAAATTTCAACCATTTTCGTTGTTGTTTAAGTCTTGATCTACTAGGTCAATCATAAACCCTAAATACCACATAACACTAATATGCTCATAAATACATGGATTGTCTCAAATTTATCGATTTTCAATTTTGATTATATGGATGGCACAAAATCCTTACATGTCTACTAATGTGGTCTAACTTGTTTATTTATCAACTCTACCCTTCAAAGAGCAAGCCGTCAACAAATACAAGGCTTGAGACATCGACTTTTGGATATGAGAATTAAATTACTTTTAGCTACCTATGCACATAAATTGAGAAGAAAATCATTGCAGTTTTGTTGTTCTTACAGAACTATTAATTTAGCGAAAAAAATATTAACGTTAATAATCAACGTCCATCTACTAGAACAATATACATTTGTTTAAGGAAAACTGAATTTGGAGAGAATTGAGTCGTACTTTCATTGATAATAGGGGCCTCTTTATATAGAGGATTACAAGCATATAGATAGAGTTGTACATGGAAACATAATCGTACATTGATTGGATATCTCCTAAGATTCTCCGAGAATATCTCTAATATAAACCTTATTTCAACTAGAGCAAGTAACCTCGAGTTTAGGCCAGACACATATTCTGGATTTACTTGAACACATATTTATTTTTTATTAATAATCTTTTAGGTCGCTGATGTGGTTCATTTAGCAAAAAAAAAAAAATTTCGATTACTTGAGGTAAGAAACGGTATATTTATTTATTTAATTTTTTCAGAAATAAAAAAAATTAAATGAGCACGATGAGGCTCGAACCTGAGGCGCTCCACTAGTTTAGTTGAAAAACTAATCACTGTACCAACCAATGTCAAGTGTAGCAATTTCAGCTTTAACTTGACCTGAGCTGGGCTACCTTCTTCGACCTCCTTCAAAATCTGGGTTATAGATGATTCTTTCATAATTTTCTATTCAAAATCCGATCTTACCATGCAGTTAATTGGCATAAAACTAAGGGAAAACTCAGTAGCATTACCATCAGTTAACCAGTGAAATCGATAGAACCTTTAATTCAATTATTTGGTATTCGTACCAACATCGATTTGGATGGTGTTCAATTCAAGAATTTGACAAAAGTAAGTTTGTATTGAATATGAGCGAGGAGATGCTTGACTAATCCAAGATCAGTGCCTTTATTATCTGTAATCTGGTCTCACTCCAGATTGAAAGAACCATATCAAAATTGGGTTGTGTAGTATAAAATTGGTTTTTATACTACGGGTATATTTCCAGGTTGAGGTGGATGAGAAAGGAGCAAGTTCAAGTAATAAAGGAAGCAGCAATTGGAATTGTGCTTCGTCGGTGACTAGTGATGAAGGAGGTGGGTATAGAGTCCCTGGGGTAGTTGCTAGATTAATGTGTCTGGATTCGTTGCCAATTTCAACGGTTACTGATTCATCTTCTACCTTATCAATCGCCTTCCCCTTCTAGATTTTGCTCGGAGTTCACTCTTTCAACTTCAAATGAGTTGTGTCAGTTTCTTTCTGCACTTTGCCTCTAAAGTAAATTCAGATAGATGCCCACCATGATATCGCCACAGTTACAGATTTTTTACCCACTACACGTCGTCTGTTGTATATGGTAATTTTGCCCTTCCGTTAACGCCCGTCTAGGGCGCACGCTACAATGGGCGTATTCTAGAATTCTTCAACATATGAATTGAAACTAATGCAATGGGTGTCAATTACCAAAAATGACTAGACCACTAACTAAGCCATGGTGCAGACAAAAAAAGGATTGAAGGTTAAATGTTTGAAGTTGGATAATGGAGCCACTAAATCCATTGACAGCTACAAAAATAACTAAAATTTGTTTTCCAATTGGAAGCGGTGCATATTGTAGTTGTTTCGGTAATTTTGTAAGCCTTGCACCTCTATTGAGTAATGCATGAGTCGCAGCATACTAATTATGGCCATAATCATTTAGTCTAGTGTCATCAGTTAACATGTGTGACTGATAGTAATTACATTCACATTAATGCAGGTAAGAAAGATCAAAAGTTTAAAAAGATGAACAAGTTCCAAAAATAAATGAATAAATAAATTTGTCCTTGCACATAAAAGACTTAATTACTAATATGTGCCATGAAGCGAGTCATAATTGTTTATTAGCATCATGAACTTGCAATTACTTTTTTTTTTTTTTTTAATAAAGAGTTGGTGCAGCTGTCCTCAGATCTTGATTAATAAAATTGTCGAATATAGGGGAACATTGTGCCTAAACCCCTGATTACAATAAGTATCTAAAGAATGTCCTGAAATGATAGTTTCTACCAAATAAATGTATTCAACCAAGCACCAACTAGCCAAGACTGTTTTACTGGTTACTCCATTTGGTTTGACATAGCGGCGACATAATGAAAAGATAATTCGATTACAATAAAGCATAACTACCGCTCTTTACTTGTTACAAATAGTCAATTAATTTGTGTCAAATAAAAAGTGTTAATTTTCGCAATTGCAAGTTCATTGCCGGTGAGCTATGACATGTTGATAAGTTATAATTCCAACATTGTAAATGCCATAGATACGATTCTCACTGGCATGTGTAAGAGTGTGGTGGGCTAAATATTTTTATTTATTTAAAAAAAAACATAAATAAATAAATAAAAAGTTCATGGTGCAAATAGACAATTATGACCAAATTATGAGTCCCTGGTATTTCAATCCACTCTTTTGTATTGTAAATATTGTACATATGTGGCTGTCCACTTAAATACTTATTAATTATGTCCTTATGATGTAAATTATAATTCCTATATGATCGGTTACTTTTATGCCAACAATTTTCCTACTACCGATTTGAATGTCGATTATAGAATAAGGAAGTAGGGTCTCCCGCAGAGGACTTATGGAACTAATTGTAAGACTTTCCAAATTTAGGAGTTGATTGTGAAGTTTGTAAAGACAATTGAAAGTAAATAACAAATAATGAAATTGCTTAAGATTGAGAATCAATAGAGAAGCAGAAGTCAAGGAATGTATCCACCACCAAACAATCAAGTATGCAAACCATGTTTAATCTAGTCTTATTTATCTATGGATGAAGACGCTCAAGTTAACCCAACGCCTGAATTAACTTATTGTTTTTCCTTACTTGTATGTTGGGTGAGAGACGCTCTACACCTAACCTATTTCCTAAAATGCAACCTGTGTTGACGCAACTCTAGATTTAACACAAAGAAATCATTAAGATTAAGAAAAAACGAGACATCACAAGACATCATGAGTACGACGCGTCTCAATTAATCTAGGAACCTAATCACTCGCCTTATAGACAATTTACTACTCTAGAACTTTCAACGGAACCTTCTTAAAAGGAACAGGAAATGATCATTCATAGCAATAGAATCCTAAACATGCAATCTAAGTTGGCCACCAAAGAAAGCACATAAAGAAATCATCAATGTAAAAATAGTAATTAGGTTCTCATCCCTTGAATAAACAAAAACTAATTAAATGTCATAGCATGGCATACAATCATGATTTGGGGCTTCAACATGCCCTAACTACTTAGAATTTAGTTGCACATGGTTTGAATTGGAAGCACAAAAGAATTCATAAGCAAAGTAAAACAGAAAAACCCTAAAAGTCAAGTTGGAAAATTCGTCAGAATGACTGGTCGGGGGATGGCTGATCTGCTTTCTTCTGCTCGGGTTTCTTGCTTGATTCTCGCGCGTAAGAGTCTTTTTGTTAGCTTTTCTAGCCTTTTTATAGTGCTCTTGAGTCCTCCTTCATTCCTTTTTGGTTTGAGAGTCCTTAAAGTGTAGAGAAAATCAACTTCTTAATTCTCTGATTGAATTAGGATTTCTCCACATCAGTTTGTCCAATGAGAATTCGCCATGTCATCATCAATATCTCTGCGAATATCTCCATAATTTGCTGTGATATCTCCATGAATTGGGCTTCTCGATCCATCAAGGTCTTCTGCTTAGTCCAGGACTTCAAGCCTTCTCGATCAATCAAGGTCTTCTGCTTAGTCCAGGACTTCAAGCTTTTCCTTATTTGCGCATCTTTCCTCAATATTATCTTCTTTTTGTATATTTGCTCCGAAAGACCTAATAAACACAAAAGTAAATAAATAAAGAGAAAATAGAATAAACTAACAAAGATTAATATAGGGATTAACCATATACACGTCGCATAAAATGCTCCTATCAAATACCCCCACACTTAAGCTTTGCTAGTCCCTAGCAAACAACTAGAGACTAAGTACCCAAGACACGGACCTATTGTCTTCCAAACTTCTCAGAGAACTTTTGACACCCACATATATGGTCAACAAGATTCAAGCTTACTTGAAATTAAATTCAAAATCAGACTTAAGGGCTAATTTACTTTGATAACCATCATGCTCAAAACATAATACAAAGATAATTAAAACCAATGCAACAAAAGAAAACCCAACATCTTCATGTTTCAAACAAGCTTCAACTTTATTTCTCACAAAGATGCTCTCAATTTCTTTTCTCTCATGATTTTCTGACTTGAATGCACATGATCCTAAATATTGCTACCTGAGAGAGATGATAATATAAGACCACAAAAAGCTCACGTAGATATCATGACAATGAAAGCTTCTTCTGAATATATATAATTTTTTTTTCAAAGATTTCACGAATGATACTAGCATATGACCAAATGAATCCAAGCCATAGGCTCATCTCCATGCACAAATCTCCACAGACCAACTGCCATCCCCAATGATCAAATAGGTCTTTATTTCAAGGTTGTAATGGGGCCAAGGGTTGAGGTTAAAAGAAAGAACGGTATGGGAAATTACAAAGATCCTAAGGAAATTAGCAGAGCGCTATAAACGATATGAGAGATGTAAGAACTTTGATATCTCCTCAAAGCAATCAACATAGAACACATGAAGCAAATAGTTGTAATTTTTTTCCAAGGCCAGACGTCATCTTTTTGGGCCTTTGCTTCATTCTAACTCTCAACAATTACAAAGTAAGATGTATCGAATCCAAGAAAGTATTTGCTTTTTGATTCTTTTGATTTTTCTTTTCTTCAAAAAAGCACTTCCTTCTTCTATTTTTTTTTCTTCTCCGGCTATTCAACACTTTTTTTCTTTTCGATAGCCACTTTTTTTTTTCTTGGATCAATTTACAATGAATTCCCCCACACTTGCTTACTAAAGTACCTTGAACATATGTATCACTCAAAAATTTGCTCCACTAATTCCTTAGGATAGGGTAAAAGACATATCTATACTAGGCTCAAGGTTAAGGAATTTGTGGGTGATGAAAGAAAAGGTTTACTGTAGGCTAAAAAGGGTTATCTAGGGGGTTGTACATCTTGTGTGCATAAAGGGACACAAGTTGATTTGGCTATGGTGGTAATCCTAGTGCCTTTATCCCTTCAAAGGTTCAAGCATTAGATTGGCAAAAAGTTTCGACAGACATGAAAGATGAGTTCTAGCATTCTCTAGTTACATTAAAAGCTGCGGTCAATATGCATAGCCAAGATGAAATGACATGTGAAATCTACTCGTCAAGAAAATAGGATGATCTAAGTTAAAACCACTCAGAAAAGAATAGCACATATACAGGCTCAATAACTCACAAGGGTTAAATCAAGTTTGACTTGTCCTAGCATGCTTCAATCAAGTTTTAGCCATCACATAAGCTCTAACCATCTATTGCACCATAAATCAAGCATAATAATCATAAAAGTCTATTAGCAATTACTTAAGATTATGAATTCAAAATCATGCTTGCAATCATCTTATAACCATATGATTCAAATCGATAGTTCATGCTCATCATAGTGTTGGAAGACTCCTAAAGAGTAAAGACTCAACAAAAACAAAACCTAAATTATTAATTTTTTTTTCAATTTTCAGTTTTTTTTTTTTGGGTGACGACCGGTCGGCAGACTCTGCCAACTGGTCGGTGAGTTTCTGACCCTAAAATAGACAAACAACTACCGGTAGGCAGACTTCACCGACTGGTCGGTGGATTTCGACAAAAACATGAAATTAAAGCCAAAACTCCTAAAACAAAGACTCTAAGCAAACAACAAAGTGTTAAACCTTCCCCCCACACTTGATCTAAACATTGCCCTCAATGTTTGACTATAAAGCACAACAATGAACAAATCAAGCATAAAGAAAAAAATCAAACACAACCAAGAACACACAATGGAGAAAATATAATCAACTAATAGAAATAAAAGAGAAGAGATAGAGAGATCAAATCTGTTTGGCAAACACTTCAGCCACTTCCGACTTTTCCATCATTGGGTTGCCTCCCAAGTAGCGCTTGCTTTAACGTCTGCAGCCAGACGATGCACATCCTTTAATCCGCATAGGTGGGAACTTGGAGGGACACCTCCTCCAAGTCATGCTCCATGAAAGACTCATAATAGGGCTTGAGTCTATGCCCATTCACCTTGAACACCTTTTCCGTGCGAATGCTCTTAATTTCTAATGTACCATGAGGAAACACATTAGTTATAATGAATAGTCCAATCCACCTAGAACGAAGTTTACCTGGGAATAAGCGAAGACGAGATTCAAAAAGAAGGAATTTTTGTCCAACGACAAAAGTTTTCCTCTTGATCATCTTATCATGGAAGGCCTTAACCTTGTCCTTGTAAATCCTACTAGACTCATAAGCATCATTGCGTAGCTCCTCCAACTCATTGAGCTGCAACCTCCTTTTGTCACCAGCCGCTGCCATATCCATATTAAATTGCTTAATCGCCCAATAAGGCCTATGCTCAAGTTCCACCGGAAGGTGACATGGTTTGCCAAACACAAGCCGATATGGAGACATCCCAATAGGGGTCTTGTAAGAAGTTCGGTATGCCCATAAAGCATCATCTAAGCGTGAGCTCCAATCCTTCCGAGTGGGTCCAACAGTCTTCTCAAGTATTTGCTTCACTTGTCGATTAGAAACCTCCACTTGGCCACTTGTTTGAGGATGGCAGGGCGTTGAGACCCTATGTGTGATATTGTACTTCTTCAATAAAGCTTCAAACGATTGATTGCAAAAATGAGTCCCTCCATCGCTGATGATAGCTCTAGGTGTTCCAAATCTCGAAAAGACTTGCTCTTTAAGAAAACTCAAAACAACTTTGGAATCATTAGTCCGGGTGGCCTTTGCTTCCACCCACTCAGAGACATAATCAACAGCTAATAGAATGATAACCATTTGAAGAAGGAAAATGTCCCATGAAATCTATGCCCCTAACATCGAAGATTTCGACAATAAGAATAGGATTTTGAGGCATTTGATCTCTTGGGCCCAAGTTACCTGTACGTTGACAACGATCACATGATACACAAAATGCATGTGCATCCTTAAACAAAGTGGGCCAAAAGAAGCCACTTTCTAATACTTTGAGAGCAGTCTTCTTAGCTCCAAAGTGACCTCCACAAGCATAAGAGTGACAAAAGGTTAATATAGAATGAAATTCAGTTTCTGGTACACACCTTCTAATCACTAAATCCGGGCAATGCTTCCATAGATAGGGGTCATCCCACACATAGTATTTGGCAATCTTCACCAACTTGTCCTTTTGAGCACATGTGAAATCCTCCGGAATTTTCTTGGTGACCAAATAGTTGATGATGTCCACATACCAAGGATCAGAAACTTGCATAGCAAACAACTATTCATCAGGAAAGCTCTCACAAAGAGGAAGAGAATCCTCTTCTGCGTTGGAGCCATGGACAAGTCGGCTAAGGTGGTCAGCTACAACATTCTCGCTTCCCTTCTTGTCTTTTATCTTAAGATCAAACTCTTGGAGTAGAAGCATCCATCTAATCAACCTTGGTTTTGCCTCCTTCTTGTTAAGCAAATACTTTAGAGCTGCATGGTCAGTGAAAATAGTAATTTTTGTTCCAACCAAATAAGACCTAAACTTTTCTAAAGCAAAAACTACAGCAAGAAGTGCTTTTTCTGTGGTAGAATAGTTTAGCTCAGCGTCATTCAAGGTACGAGATGCGTAGTAGATAGCATGAGGAAGCTTATCCACTCTTTGGCCCAAAACAGCCCCAATTGCGTAGTCAGAGGCATCACACAAAAGCTTAAATGGTAGATTCCAATCTGGTGGCATGATGATAGGGGCTTCAGTGAGCATTTTCTTGAGCTTCTCGAATGTAGCCTTGCACTCTTCATCAAAGACAAAGGGCACATCTTTCTGAAGGAGTTTGCACAAGGGTCTTGTGATCTTTGAATGGTTTTTGATAAAGCGCCTATAGAACCCTGCATGACCAAGAAAAGAACGTACCTCTCTCACACAAGTGGGAGGTGGTAAGGAACAAACAAGATCTATTTTTGCTTTATCTACCTCAACGCCATTAGCAGAAACAATATGGCGTAATACTATCCCTTGTTGTACCATGAAGTGGCACTTCTCCCAATTTAAAACAAGATTCGTATCCTCACATCTTTTAAGTACTAAAGATAAATTATGTAAGCATGAATCAAAAGAATTACCGTACAAGGAGAAGTCGTCCATGAAGACTTCTATGATATTCTCAACCATGTCAGAAAATATTGCCATCATGCAACGTTGAAAAGTCGCCGGTGCATTACACAAGCCAAATGGCATCCTACGGTAGGCAAACGTGCCAAAGGGACACGTAAATGTAGTCTTCTCTTGGTCCACGGGATCGATAGCGATCTGATTGTATCCTGAGTAGCCGTCCAAGAAACAATAGTAGGCATGTCCTACGAGTTGCTCCAACATTTGGTCAATGAATGGGAGAGTGAAGTGATCCTTGGGTGTAGCGGTGTTGAGCTTATGGTAATCAATGCAAACTCTCCACCCGGTTTGCACTCTTGTAGGTACCAACTCATTATCCTCATTCTTGACTACGGTGATGCCGGATCTCTTTGGTACCACTTGAACAAGGCTCACCCACTTGCTATCAGAGATTGGATAGATTATCCCCACATCTAGGAGCTTAAGAAATTCCTTCTTCACGACTTCCATCATTAGAGGATTCAATCGTCTTTGAGCTTCCCTTGAAGGTTTTGAATCCTCCTCAAGATGAATGCGATGCATGCACATGGATGGACTAATCCCCTTAATGTCTGCAATGCTCCAAGATATGGCTTTCATGTGCTCTCTAAGAACTCGAACAAGTTTTTCCTCCTCATGTGCCGAAAGGTTAGAAGCAATAATAACCGGCAATGTCTCATTATCTCCCAAATAAGCATACTTGAGATGATCCAGCAATGGTTTAAGCTCTAATTTGGGTGCCTGAATCACAGAAGGTATAAGTTTTGCATCTGAAACTGGAAGGGAAATAAAGTTAGGAGGCATACCTTGTACTTGAGGGCGTGCCTCAAGTGCAGCGACTGTTTCCATGAGCTCATGGTTCCAAACTACATCGTTGGAGACCCTTGGATTGGTGTCTTTCCCCTGCATTTGTCCAGTTGAAGTATCACCTTCGACTGGTTGAAAATCGTTTTGCTCCAATCCCAATCCTAATGTGCTCTTGAGTTTATCCTCCCCCACACTTGCATTAAAGGTATCCTGCACAAGATAATCAAAGGCATCTATGGAAAAACAAGTATGAACATCATTCGGATACCTCATGGCCACAAAGATGTTGAAGCATATAATGTCGCCATCAAATTCCATCGTTAAGGTCCCCTCATAGACATCAATCTTTGTTCGTGTAGTTCTCATGAATGGGCGACCAAGAATGAGAGGAAGGTCGTATGGCATAGGCTCAGGCTCCATTGCCAAGACAAAGAAATCCGCTGGAAAGATCAACTCTCTCACTTGCTGATACGCTAAAAACAAGCGCTCAACTTAACCCTGCAAGATGTAGTCGTTAGCAATATAGAGTAAGCAAGGATCGTTCGATGCCAGAGATTGAGGGTAACCAGCTAATCACAAAGAAAAATAAACAAAAATAAATTAATCTAAACTAATCAAAGAACACCAATCAAACAAAAAGAAACTAACTAAAAGAAAAGAAAACAACCATAGAATAAGGAGAAGAATAGAGGAGGCAACGAAATAAAAGAAGAATAAATGTTTGGGGGTTTTAGGGTTTACGAAAATTAAAGGAAAACAAAGAAAACAATTTCGATTTTTAAGTTGAAAAACAATATGGAGAAGACGTTAGAGACTCGGAAATCCACCACCAATTATTTTCGAACAATGTTAAGTTAACCTAGTTTCAATTACTAAGGTGTGAACAGAAATCAACCAAGAAACAAGTCGGAGCAGATCATGTCCCTTATTAATGTTTCCCTAAGTACTTAGTCTACGTGAACGCACAATAGCTAAGCCTATCAAACATGCAATCAAGGTATAGAACGCTATCCTATCAACAACACATATAGTGTCAACATATTTGAAGCATTAAGATCTCATGGAAACGATTGATTTTAGAGTTGCAGTCTAGTGTGGAACGCCTACCTAGCATGCTCTTCTAGTTGTTTAAAACATCAACTTTTGTTCAAAGCCTTGCATACTTGTGGATTAGAAAACAAAACGATTAGGTGAATTATTTTCTAAACCTAGCTCCAATTACATGCATAAATCCTATGTTCGCGACCATAAAACATACACATGCAAAAGTTTTCAATCAATCAGAGATAAACAACCAATCCACACCACAGCTCAAGAAACTAAGTTTAAACAAACATATGTTCTACATAATTGGGGCTTCAAACCTCGCCCCTAACAAAAATAACTAGCCACACATCATCTTAAATTCAACAATTAAAAACATGAGTATTTGATTACAAGAGGATAAAAACCGTAAAGAGCAGAGTATGAGAGCCACGAATTCACTTTTAGGCAGCCTTAGATGCAGGCAATCCTTCAAGATAGGTCACGGCAGGAGCTTGATGGAGATGGATGATGATGTGCCCGGTTTTCCTTCTTGAAGACTTGGGAATTTTAGACTTTGTGTGCTAGGGTTTGGGAGCAGAAGAGGCGCTGTAGGATGGTGTCTTCTCAACGTGTTATACTGCTCTATATATATAGAATACACAGCCCTAGTTTCTTTTCCCAATTCTGCTTTGAAAGCCTCTCCTAATTGCTTGAGGATCACTCTACTTGGTGCATAATTAAATGATTTTCACGCCTTAATAATCTTCCCAAAATCTTGAGGAATCATTCTAGGACTCTCCTTCATGTTTTCAGCAGCAATAACCTTCCAAAAATGCACCCAAAATTCGTCCACAAAAGATTTCTGCCAAACAGTCCTGTTTCGACTAGGTTTCGATTTCTTACTCTGAAGCTTCCTTCTTGGACAAGGAACGACTTCGTCTTGACAATTTTCTGGATGGTTCTTGACTCCACGTGTTCTATGACATCATATCATCTAGAATGATCGATAACCTTCTGGAAAAACTCCAAGAAAATCGCCGGAAAAGATCTCTCAAAAACCTTCGTGAAAAGCTGACAGTTTCTGCCTTATCGGGAAGCATACTTCGACTTTGATTTCCTACTGGCTCGTTGATGATTTTGACCTGTTCTTTGGCTGTAGTTGAAGTATAGCATCATGTATTCAAGGATCGCTGGCCCTTTCTTCAAAGGTGCATCTGGGAGGGTGCAAGAATTGCTTCTCAAAACCGTTCCCAGAAAGCTGATTCTGAAACTGCAGTTTTCGGCTTTGCAGCAACTGTTTTGCACAATGAATTCCGTGGACTTCCCTTGTAATTTCTGGCCAAATGGTTGATCAAACTTGGTCCTCTGCATCAGTACTTCATGTTTCATGGCTTCGTTGCTCCCTTTCAGCTCTTATTTCTCTTGAATCACTTCACGAACTACCTAAAAAGAAAACAAAGTTAAAACTGACTTTTTAAAGGAAATAGCTAAGAAAAGTGTAAGGGATTTCACACTATATTTGTCACATTTATGCTCCTATCAAATTCCCCCACACTTAGCTTTTGCTAGTCCCTTAGTAAAATCAAAACAAAGAAAATAAAACAAAGACTCAAAAGACTCAAAACAAACTATGCCTTCAACATCGTTGTCTCAGAAATCTCTTACTTTCATCGCATCAAGATTAGCACGTAACCAAGAATCAATCATGAGTAATTCGAGAGTTAATTAAAACATATATTCCACATATAAGCATGTAAGACACGGATGTGACAATGGTGATGGGTGGAGCTTAGCATGTATCCAACAAGTATGATTCAAACCTCACAGGATTCACCACTCTTTCTTCTCTCAGATCAAGGCTAATGCTTAAAAGCTTTTTCACTCAAATATATGTGAGAGATGATAATATTTTCGACAAACAAAAAGCTCACATATATAAAGAAGGAAAGGCTATGTCGAAATTTATATGTAATAATTTTTTTCTTTTTCGATCTCATGAAGGATACCAACTACTTGCCGGACGGACCGAACCATATGCTCAACTCTTGTAACCAATCTCCACAGATCAAAGGCTGCCCATCTTAAGGATCAAAGAGGTCTTACTTCAAGGTTGTAATGGGGCCAAGGTTTAGGGGTTTAAAGAAGCGAAAGGGTAAGGAAAAATCACAAAGTGTTCTAAAAACCTAGTGGAGCTTTCATTGAAGCATTGAGACATCTTCTTCTAGTCACCAAGGCATCTTGCAACGTTGAAGCTTCATTTGTGTCTTTATTGAGGGCCGGGTGTCATTGTGTTGGACCCTTGCTTCATTTTAACATTCCTTTGAACATTTGTGAAATAGGACAAAGACCAAATTCATCGTACTTAGGCCTTCACTTCAAAACAAACTCCTTATCCACATTGGGGGGACTAAAATCCATAAATACTTGCAAAATTTTTTTTTCATTGCCGTACACAGTTTTTTTTTTTTCTTTTTCTTCGGCATACATATTTTCTTCTTTCTCATGGACAAGTCTTTCCCCCACACTTATTCTTTCTCCTCATCTTCATCATCCTTGACGCCACCTTGATCTTGTATGTCTCAAAGTTAAAACTCCACTAAATCTTTAGAACAAGGGTAGGGATATAACTATACTAAGGTTCAAGGGTTAGGATTTTGAGGGTGATGAAAGAAAAAGGTTTAAATGTAGGCTCAAAGGGGTTAAACTAGGAGAGTCCCACGACGGGCACAAATATGGACACAGGCTATTTTTGGCTTTGGTGGAATTTCCTAGGTGCCTTTATCCTTTCCAGAATCAGGGACATGTATTGATAAAAGTTTCGACCAGCACAAGAGCAAGTTCTAGTAATCTCTAGAGTCCGTCAAACTTAATCTGTGGCAAGCAGTCAATCAAAGAGAAAGATAATGAGATCACTAAGCATCGCCAAGAAAATAAGAGTATAATTTTTCAATAAACACTCACAAAGAATGGAAAATAGGCTCAAGTTCTCACAAGGGTTATTATGAATCAAAACTCATCATCAACATGCTCATAATTCTGTACCAAGGTCAACAAAATCTACATCTACTACACAATCATATGCTTTATATATATCGTAATTAACCAAAGAATTCTTTTAACATCATCTCAATATTGTGATCCTCTTTTATCCATAATTTCAGAGATTAAGTTCATCCTAGACAGTTGAAAGGCGACCTAAGACTCGAAAAACAAAACAAAAACTGAAAATAAGAACTAAAGACTCCAAAAGAAAGAAAATAACTAACGAAATTTATTTTTTTTGGATTTTCGAAATTTTTCAATTTTTTTTTTTGGTTTTTTTTTTAATAAGACTCAAATTGGATTCCCTTCCCCCACACTTGAATCATACATTGCCCTCAATGTATGGCAAATTTAATCAAACAATGCATAATAGAAGCATAAAGAGAGGGAATCAAAAAATTTAAAAGAAGAAAGGTGAGAAGGTTGATAGAAAAGCTCCCCCTTGTAGACCTCCCAATGCTCACGACCTTTGGAGATGACAACAAAAGACCCCAACCTCAAGACCATAAGGTCTTGACTTCCTAACGTAAGCTCCATGCGAAGTCTTGTTGCATCGTCGGAAATCTTAAGTTTGTGTCGGCAGCCCATGTTCCAGGACCCATAATGTTTCTAGGCAGCTTCAGATGACGATTATACCGCTTGGAGGTGAAAGTGGACAGTGCGAGCTCTCTGGGCATATGTGGAACACCTTCTAACTCCAAGCGGTTTGAAAGTTATAGCCCTATAAAGTTAGAGAAAAAAAATAAATTTGAACAGAAAACCGGGCAAAGTGACCTTTACCCACTCAAACCTTTATGCCGGGAGCATCACTGGTTCAATGGACGAGATTTTTGGTCTGAAGGTAGTATACATATAGAGCTTTGAATCCATCTAAAGAACTCCTCATTTCATCCACGGAAATATGCCCAGTTTTTCTTTTTCTGTGACACAACTGCACAGTTTTCTGTTTTCCTGAGCGGACCTTGCTGCATTCAAACTGGAACTGGGAACTCATATGAACTCCGAATCCAGTTCTGTAAAAATCGACAGAAACTACACTCAAAGATCTTTCCATCCATTTATGGTACATCTTCTGGTTCCATCTGAGCGAAAAACGGCAGTTGTCTAAAGTAGACGGACTGTATGGTCAGTACTCTGTTTTTACAGAAGGGACACTTTTCACACTTCTCTACAACCCTATGACCTGCACACAAACGAAAAACATAAAAAGGAACTAAATAGAAAACAAAGAAAGCAAAGAAAACATCCTTTGGGTTGCCTCCCAAGAAGCGCTTGGTTTAACGTCCTTCAGCCAGACGTAGTGAATGCTTTTAATCTATGAGAGGCGGTGTGTCATGAAGGTCCTCTTCCTCTACGTTGCTCTCCTTAAAGGCTGCGTAATATGGCTTCAAGCGATGGCCATTCACCTTGAACTCATGGCCTGTTTGCTCACTTCGAATTTGCACAGCTCCGTGGGGAAAAACGTAAGTAACAACAAAAGGACCAACCCATCGTGAGCGAAGCTTACCGGGAAAGAGTTTGAGACGAGAGTGAAACAATAAAACTTTTTGGCCTGCTATGAATGTTTTCCCACGAATCATCTTGGCATGAAAGGCCTTAGTTTTCTCTTTATAAATCCGGGAACTCTCGTACGCATCATTACGTAATTCTTCCAACTCATTCACTTGAAGTTTTCTATGAATTCCAGCGTCATCTAAATCCATATTAAAGCTCTTCACAGCCCACCAAGCTCGATGTTCCAATTCCACGGGTAGATGGCAAGCCTTTCCATACACCAACCTAAAGGGACTCATTCCTATTGGCGTCTTATACGCTGTCCGGTACGCCCACAAGGCATCATCTAGCCTTTGACTCCAATCCTTGCGACTGGGGCTAACTGTTTTCTCCAAAATCTTCTTGATTTCACGATTTGACACTTCTGCTTGTCCACTAGTTTGTGGATGATATGGCGTTGACACCTTGTGTGTCACATTATACTTTCTAAGCAAGGCTTCAATTGATCTATTGCAGAAGTGCGATCCTCCATCACTTATGATTGCTCGAGGCATTCCAAACCTAGAGAAAATATTAGATCGAAGAAAATCTGCAACAACTTTGGAATCATTAGTCCGGGTGGCTTGTGCTTCCACCCATTTTGAGACATAATCCACAGCGAGAAGAATATAAAGAAAACCTTGAGATGAAGGAAAAGGTCCCATAAAATCGATACCCCAAACATCAAAAATTTCAACAACCAAAACATTAGTTAAAGGCATTTGATCTTTAGGTCCTATGTTTCCGGTTCTTTGGCATCTATCACATGTCATACAAAAAGCATAAGCATCCTTAAATAAACTAGGCCAATAAAAACCAGATTCCAACACCTTAAGAGCAGTTTTCTTAGAACCAAAATGACCTCCACAATTTTCAGAATGGCAAAATGTCAAGATATGAGTAAACTCACTTTCAGGCACACAACGTCGAATTATACCATCCGCACAAAATTTCCAAAGATAAGGATCATCCCAAACATATTGCCTAGCATTCTTTTTAAGTTTTGCATGCATAGAGCTTGACAACGTGTTTGGAATTTTTTTAGGGACTAAGAAATTGACTATGTCTGCATACCAAGGTTCACTTACCTCAATTCCGAAGAGTTGTTCATCCGGAAAAGTTTCCACAAGAGGTATGGCGTCCTCACCATGTACAAGGCGGCTCAAATGGTCTGCAACAACATTTTCACTCCCCTTTTTGCCCTTAATTTCGACATCAAATTCTTGTAGAAGGAGAATCCATCGAATTAGCCTCGGTTTCGCTTCCTTCTTTGAGAGTAAATACTTCAAAGCTGCATGATCAGTATAAATAACAACTTTAGTTTGAAGTAAATAAGATCTAAATTTATCCAAAGCAAAAACAACAGCTAATAATTCTTTTTCTGTAGTCGAATAATTCAATTGAGCATTATTCAAAGTTCGAGAGGCGTAGTAGATGGCATAAGGCTTTTTCTCTTTTCTTTGGCCAAGCACTGCGCCTACTGCATAATCAGAAGCATCACACATGAGCTCAAATGGTAAGGACCAATCCGGAGGAAGCATGATAGGAGCAGAGGTCAAAAGCTCCTTTAATTGTTCAAACGCAACTTGGCAGTCCGCATTCCATTCAAACGTCACCTCCTTTTGCAAAAGTCGACATAGGGGTCTTGCAATTTTGGAGAAGTCCTTGATAAAGCGTCTGTAAAATCCTGCATGTCCAAGAAAAGAACGAACCTCTCTCACAGAAGTGGGAGAGGATAAGTAGCGAACAAGATCAACTTTAGCTTTATCTACTTCTATTCCCCTAGAAGAAACAATATGCCCTAGAACAATACCTTGAGCAACCATGAAGTGACATTTTTCCCAATTTAAAACAAGGTTAGTTTCAATGCAACGTTTCAAGATTAATTCTAGGTTTCCTAAGCAATTTTCGAAGCTATCACCAAAACACTAAAATCATCCATGAAAACTTCAATTATTTTCTCAATATAATCAGAAAAAATACTGAGCATGCATCTTTGAAACGTACCTGGGGCATTGCAAAGTCCAAATGGCATTCGACGGTAAGCAAAAGTGCCAAAAGGACAAGTGAAAGTTGTTTTCTCTTGATCCTCTTGAGCTATGCATATTTGATTATAACCAGAATAACCATCAAGGAAACAATAAAAAGAATGACCAGCTAACCTCTCAAGCATTTGATCGATGAAGGGTAAAGGGAAGTGGTCTTTCCTGGTGGTGGCGTTAAGCTTCCTATAATCGATGCAGACTCTATGGCCAGTCACAGTTCTTTGGGGCACAAGTTCATTCTCTTCATTCTTCACGACCGTAATTCCGGATTTCTTTGGCACAACTTGGACTGGTGAGACCCATTTACTGTCTGAAATAGGGTATATGACGCCACAATCGAGTAATTTGATGACTTCCTTTTTCACAACTTCCATCATTGGAGGGTTAAGACGACGTTGAGCCTCTCTAGTTGGTTTGGCACCCTCCTCAAGAAGAATTCGATGCACACAAGTGGTGGGGCTTATTCCCTTGATGTCCGCTAATGTCCATCCAATTGCAGTCTTGTGTTTCTTTAGCACTTTAACAAGTTCTTCTTCTTGAGAAGGCGTCAATTTGGATGAGACTATGACAGGCAATGTTTTGTCATCTCCCAAATAAACATACTTCAAATGATCCGGTAATGGTTTGAGTTCAAGTGTAGGGGCCTGAATCACTGAAGGAAGAGGTTTATTAGTAGATAACTGAATTGACAAAGGAGGAGGATTTTTACCTTCATAACGTAGAGGAGTTTCAATGGAAGAAACGTCCTCAAATATTTGAGGGTCCAACGTTTCCTGAAGTTTCTTCATGGGAATTATGACGCCATCATGGGTGTAACCAACTCCTTGCTCAATGGTTGTGATCAATGTATCTTCTCTTATTGCTTCCAAAACTTTCTGTGCAAGAGTATCAAGTATGTCAATAGAAAAACATGAATCAAATTCAATTGGATACCTCATAGCCTCAAAGATGTTGAATCCTATCACATCTCCATCAAATTCCATGGTTAGAGATCCAGCATAGACGTCAATTTTTGTCCTAGCAGTCCGCATGAAAGGTCTTCCCAACAAAAGTGGCGTTGGGTTTATGGTGGATTCCTCCATGTCCAAGATATAAAAATCCGCGGGAAAGATCAAGTGATTAACCTGCACAAGCACATCTTCCAACAATCCTTTCGGAAAGGCCTTAGATCTATCCGCCAATTGAATAATTACGTTATCAGTTTTAAGTGTACCTAGACCTAAAGATGCATAAACAGAATAAGGCATAACATTTATAGATGCACCTAGATCTAACATGGCATTCTCAAATCTAGTGTTACCAATAACGCAAGGAATGGTGAAGCTTCCAGGATCTTTGCATTTTGGGGGAAGTTTCCTTTGAATAACAGCTGAGACATTCTCATTCACCTTCACAACCTCCTTTTCTCGAATTCTCCTTCTTGTTGTACAAAGTTCCTTCAAAAATTTTGCATATTTGGGCACTTGCCTTATAGCTTCAAGAAGGGGAATGTTGACTTGCACCTTTTTAAAGGTATCCAAAACAACCATGTCGCTTTCTTCTTGTTTGGATTTAGCAAATCTGCGAGGAAAAGGCATAGGAGAAAGGAAAGCATTAGTATTAACCGGAATTGAAGAGTTAGACACTTTACCTTTCATTGGGGATTGCAATGAGCTTTCAATCCTAGATGTAGCAGATGCACTTTTATCCTTTTCTTTTGGCGTCAAGCTTTCCTTTTTCTGCGTTGCAGGATCTTCTTCTTTGTCATTTTTCTGAACAATGACGTCCTCCTCATCCTCTTGGGCAACTTGATTCTTCTTTGACGCCATAAGGGAGTCTAGTGTGGTCCTTCCACTCCTTGTTGTTATAGCTTGTGCTTGCTCAAAGTGAGGATTAGGAATGGTGCCACTTGGGAGCTTACCTTGCTCATGAAATTTTCCCATGAATTCCACTACTTGGCTCATTTGCTTCTTCATCTCTGCCATGTCAGTACCAATGGTATTGATCTGCCTCTCATGATTAGTTTGACCTGCAATCAAAGCTTGAGTAGACTTTGCTAATGCTTTAATCAATTCATCATTAGAGGCAGAGGCATTAGAATTAGAATTTGAAGTATTGAAAGAAGTAGAGTTTAGAGGAGCCTGAGGTTTTGGGAAGAAGCCTGGAGGACGTTGATTGAAGGCTTGAGAAGCTGGTTGGGCGTTGTCATTGTCCTTCCAACGAAAATTGGGGTGATCCCTCCATCCAGGGTTGTAGGTGTTAGAATATGGGTCATTCCTTGGACGTTGGTACCCTTGTTGGAACCCTAGGGCGTTGACACCTTCAAAGTTTCCTCCTTCCATGAGTTGAGGGCATTGGTCAGACATATGCCCTTGCATTGAGCACACTCCACATACCATAACTTGTCCCTTCATTCCCTGAGAAACAATAGAAGTAAGTCTGTTAATTTTATCTTCCAATTGAACCAATGTACTTACCTCATTAACTTTTTCACGTGTATGGGTGGACTTGGAACCGCCATATTGTTGTTGATTCAGAGCTCTATTCTCAATTAAGATCATTCCAGCTGCAGGTTCCTTGTCAACAAACGATCCTCCTGAAGCTGCATCGAGCATATCTCTTTCCAAGTTGGTGAGACCATCATAGAAGCAAGTGAGCAAGGTCTCATTCTTCATGCCATGCTGAGGGCATTGAGTGATGAGAGTCTTGAACCTTTCATAGTACTCTGCATAGGACTCATCTTGCCCTTGTTGAATTCCACTTATCTTCTTCCTAAGCATGATGATACGAGATGTAGGGAAGTATTTTTCCAAAAATGCCTTCATCATGTCTGCCCAAGATGTGATGCGTCCACTTGGCAACTCATAAAGCCATTGCTTTGCCTTGTCAGCCAACGAAAATGGGAAGGCTTTCAACTTCAAGATTTGCTCATCAGCTCCTTGTGGCTTCATGCTTGTGCAAATGAACTGAAACTCCATTAAATGCTGATTGGGATCTTCTATAGAGTGTCCATGGAATGTAGGAAGACGATGAAGTAGCCCAGACTTCAACTCAAAGTCAGCTGTTGCTCCTTCAACTGCATCAGGGTAGGTTATACAAGTGGGGACACCACCTGGTGGAATCACAGAAGTCGAAAGTTGCCTAATGGTGAGAGCCATTGGTGGAGGTGTTGGCGTTGAAACTTGCTCTTGGAAGAGTGATGAGATGTCGTACACTTCTTCTTCTTCTTTTGGTGAAGACGAGCTTGCTTCCTTAAGCTTGTTTTTGCTTCGAATTGTTTTCAGAAGTTCAGGATCAAAAGGAACAAGCTCGCCTTTTGGATTTTTCCTTGTATGCATAAACGAGTTGAAGTGCCTAAAGAACAAACAAGAATGGCGTTAGAACCCTAAGAAGAAAAACGAAAAACAAGGGAAAATAAGTATAAGGGACGAAATTATGAAAGACTAACACAAAACAAATTTTATTTCAACTAGAACTCGTAAATCAAGTTAGAAAAGAAATAGAATTCTAATCGTTAACAAAAACTTTCTCTCTAGTCGTTCGGTAACTCCTTTCCAACACGACCAGGTAGGTAAGGAACGATTTTGGTGGAGACAAAACTCACTTGAAAACACTTCTCGTATCCAGACCAATCCTAGACATCGTGTTGTAATAAGATGCGCCTAGAGGACGTAGAGATAGAGTCAATGTTAAAAACAAGAACTCCAAAACTATTCAAGTATGATTTACAACCTCTAACCGAAACTTGAATTAAACTAAAAATTAAAATTGTGAAAAATAGGTATTTTTCAATCCCCGGCAACGGCGCCAAAAATTGATACGCTAAAAACAAGCGCTCAACTTAACCCTGCAAGATGTAGTCGTTAGCAATATAGAGTAAGCAAGGATCGTTCGATGCCAGAGATTGAGGGTAACCAGCTAATCACAAAGAAAAATAAACAAAAATAAATTAATCTAAACTAATCAAAGAACACCAATCAAACAAAAAGAAACTAACTAAAAGAAAAGAAAACAACCATAGAATAAGGAGAAGAATAGAGGAGGCAACGAAATAAAAGAAGAATAAATGTTTGGGGGTTTTAGGGTTTACGAAAATTAAAGGAAAACAAAGAAAACAATTTCGATTTTTAAGTTGAAAAACAATATGGAGAAGACGTTAGAGACTCGGAAATCCACCACCAATTATTTTCGAACAATGTTAAGTTAACCTAGTTTCAATTACTAAGGTGTGAACAGAAATCAACCAAGAAACAAGTCGGAGCAGATCATGTCCCTTATTAATGTTTCCCTAAGTACTTAGTCTACGTGAACGCACAATAGCTAAGCCTATCAAACATGCAATCAAGGTATAGAACGCTATCCTATCAACAACACATATAGTGTCAACATATTTGAAGCATTAAGATCTCATGGAAACGATTGATTTTAGAGTTGCAGTCTAGTGTGGAACGCCTACCTAGCATGCTCTTCTAGTTGTTTAAAACATCAACTTTTGTTCAAAGCCTTGCATACTTGTGGATTAGAAAACAAAACGATTAGGTGAATTATTTTCTAAACCTAGCTCCAATTACATGCATAAATCCTATGTTCGCGACCATAAAACATACACATGCAAAAGTTTTCAATCAATCAGAGATAAACAACCAATCCACACCACAGCTCAAGAAACTAAGTTTAAACAAACATATGTTCTACATAATTGGGGCTTCAAACCTCGCCCCTAACAACAATAACTAGCCACACATCATCTTAAATTCAACAATTAAAAACATGAGTATTTGATTACAAGAGGATAAAAACCGTAAAGAGCAGAGTATGAGAGCCACGAATTCACTTTTAGGCAGCCTTAGATGCAGGCAATCCTTCAAGATAGGTCACGGCAGGAGCTTGATGGAGATGGATGATGATGTGCCCGGTTTTCCTTCTTGAAGACTTGGGAATTTTAGACTTTGTGTGCTAGGGTTTGGGAGCAGAAGAGGCGCTGTAGGATGGTGTCTTCTCAACGTGTTATACTGCTCTATATATATAGAATACACAGCCCTAGTTTCTTTTCCCAATTCTGCTTTGAAAGCCTCTCCTAATTGCTTGAGGATCACTCTACTTGGTGCATAATTAAATGATTTTCACGCCTTAATAATCTTCCCAAAATCTTGAGGAATCATTCTAGGACTCTCCTTCATGTTTTCAGCAGCAATAACCTTCCAAAAATGCACCCAAAATTCGTCCACAAAAGATTTCTGCCAAACAGTCCTGTTTCGACTAGGTTTCGATTTCTTACTCTGAAGCTTCCTTCTTGGACAAGGAACGACTTCGTCTTGACAAGTTTCTGGATGGTTCTTGACTCCCACGTGTTCTATGACATCATATCATCTAGAATGATCGATAACCTTCTGGAAAAACTCCAAGAAAATCGCCGGAAAAGATCTCTCAAAAACCTTCGTGAAAAGCTGACAGTTTCTGCCTTATCGGGAAGCATACTTCGACTTTGATTTCCTACTGGCTCGTTGATGATTTTGACCTGTTCTTTGGCTGTAGTTGAAGTATAGCATCATGTCTTCAAGGATCGCTGGCCCTTTCTTCAAAGGTGCATCTGGGAGGGTGCAAGAATTGCTTCTCAAAACCGTTCCCAGAAAGCTGATTCTGAAACTGCAGTTTTCGGCTTTGCAGCAACTGTTTTGCACAATGGATTCCGTGGACTTCCCTTGTAATTTCTGGCCAAATGGTTGATCAAACTTGGTCCTCTGCATCAGTACTTCATGTTTCATGGCTTCGTTGCTCCCTTTCAGCTCTTATTTCTCTTGAATCACTTCACGAACTACCTAAAAAGAAAACAAAGTTAAAATTGACTTTTTAAAGGAAATAGCTAAGAAAAGTGTAAGGGATTTCACACTATATTTGTCACATTTATGCTCCTATCACTTGCACCAAGACATCTTCAACTATGCCCTTAGGATAGGCTATAGAACGATCCGCTAGTTGAATGGTGACTTGAGTATCCTTGAGCTCACCTAACTTAAGAGTTTCATACACAGTATAGGGCATTAGATTAATAGAAGCTCCTAAATCAAGTGAAGCTTTTTCAAACCTGTGTTCCCCAATTGTGCAAGGGATGGTGAATCTTCCAGGATCCTTTAACTTAGGAGGCAATTTTCTCAAAAGTACCGCTGAGACTTCCTCACTAAGGGCCACGGTTTCCTTATCTTTATACTTCCTCTTGTTGGTACACAACTCCTTGAGAAACTTAGCGTATTTGGGTACTTGTTTGATGGCATCCAAAAGAGGGATGTTCACTTGGACTTTTCGAAAGGTTTCCAAGATGTCTTTCTCATGTTGCTCCTTCTTTGAGTTCATGAACCTGTGAGGAAAAGGGATACAAGAAGACATAGGGATAGAAGCATCATTGTTAGCCTCAAAAGAATTCAACGAAGGGTTAGGAGTGCCCCGATTTTCGACTTGCTGACTAATTCCTTCGAATGGTCAAAATATGAATTTTCTGTGACGACTGGTCGGCGGGTTTTGCTGACTAGTCGGTGAGCTTCTGACCCCGGAACAGATAACTAGTCGACCGGTCGGTGAGTTTCGCCGACTGGTCGGTGGATTGCCAAATTTTGATTTTTGATATTTTCAGCTTCGTTTTTGGATTTTTTTTTCTTCCTCCAAAGCTTCTTGAGACTTCTCTTTGGCTCTTATTGGTTCCTCCAATTGCTTTCCACTTCTCAAAGTCATGGCATCGAGCTCTGTAACACTCTCACCCTTAGGATTAGGCATAGTTGTGCTTGGAAGAGTGCCGAGAGGCCTATTTTGCATATTACTTGCAAGTTGCCCAACTTGTCTCTCTAAGTTCTTGATTGATTGCCCTTGCTCCTTAAATTGAGCCTTGGTCTCTTGCATAAATGTAGAGGTATGAAGTGCCATCTCCTTGAGCATATCCTCCAATGCTTGAAGCTTGTTGAGGTGGAGCTTGTTGATGTGCTTGTTGTCTAGGGGCTTGGAAACCAGGTGGCGTTTTATAGACACCTTGAGTAGGCCGAACCACATTATCATTGTTGTTCCAACGGAAGTAAGGGTGATCCTTCCATCCAAGATTGTATGTGTTCGAGTAGGGGTCATACTTTTGCCTTGGTTACCCCACAAAGTTTACTTGTTCCTCAGACAAAGTAGACATAGGACACCTATCAGTAGTATGGTCAGAATATGAACAAATAGAGCATACCTGAGGTGATGCCTTAGATCTATTGCTCATGACATTCACTAACATATCGAGTTTTCTCTCCAAGGCTACCATCTAATTTTGCATCCCATTCTTAATGTCAAGCTCATAAACTCCACGACCTCTGGCTTGCTTATCCCTTGTGTGGAACTGTCGATTGTTATCAGCCAAGTCTTCAATGAGATCATATGCTTGCCGGCCAGTCTTATTCATAAATGTCCCTCCACAGGCCGAGTCCACGCTATCCTTATTAATCGTGTCCAAACCATCATAGAAATATTGAACCAAGTCATCCAGAGCAAAATTATGATGGGGCACTTCCTCTGCAGCTCCTTAAATTCCTCCCATGCCTCATATAGAGTATCTCCATCCTTTTGACAGAAATTCTGTATTTCTCTTCTCAGCTTCCTTGTCAGTTGGGCTGGAAAGTACTGCTTAAGGAACTTCTTGACCATTTCATCCCAAGATGTGATAATACCTGTAGGTAGAGAGTATAGCCAACGCTTAGCATTATCTTTTAAAGAAAATGGGAAAAGTAGTAACCTGAGGCCTTCAGGAGGCAGATGCTGAATGGTCTGCAATTTGCATATGTCCAAGAATTCCCTAATGTGAACATTAGGGTCCTCAGATGGGGATCCCATATATTTGGGCAACGAGTTAATCAACTGCACAGGAATGGAATAGGCATGATTGCCGTCCGGTGTATATTCAATGCATGAAGGAGATTCAGAAGTTGTTGGGATGAAGGCATCCTTCAGTGGTCTTACTCCAGCCATCTCAACTTTGGGGGGTTCCTCGAACTGTTCCTCTTCGTCTTCGTGCACCGAATGCGCAGGTGAATGTGAAGGTGTGTACTTCTCTCAGTCCTCCTCTCCTTGCGAAGATGTAGAACCCGCCGTTGGGCCACCAATTGGCAAACACGTTTCCTTCGTTTGCTTCCTATTCGACCTGCAGGTGCGTTCTATCTCAGAATCCAAAGGAATGAGTTTGCCTTGTGAAGTTTTCCGAGTAAGCATACACCTGAAAAGAAAAAAATAAAGATAAAAAAGCTAAAAATAAAAAGAAAGAAAAACAATTAGAACTAAAAAGTACCCAGCGACACGGCGCCAAAAATTGATCGGTTACTTTTATGCCGACAATTTTCCTACTACCGATTTGAATGTCAATTGTAGAATAAGGAAGTAGGGTCTCCCGTAGAGGACTTATCGAACTAATTGTAAGACTTTCTGAATTTAGGAGTTGATTGTGAAGTTTGTAAAGACAATTGAAAGTAAATAACAAATAATGAAATTGCTTAAGATTGAGAATCAATAGAGAAGCAGAAGTCAAGGAATGTATCCACCACCAAACAATCAAGTATGCAAACCATGTTTAACCTAGTCTTATTTATCTATGGATGAAGACGCTCAAGTTTACCCAACGCCTAAATTAACCTATTGTTTTTCCTTACTTGTATGTTGGGTGAGAGACGCTCTACACCTAACATATTTCCTAAAATGCAACCTAGGTTGACGCAACTCTAGATTTAACACAAAGAAATCATTAAGATTAAGAAAAACGAGACATCACAAGACATCATGAGTACGACGCATCTCAATTAATCTAGGAACCTAATCACTCGCCTTATGGACAATTTACTACTCTAGAACTTTCAACGGAACCTTCTTAAAAGGAACAGGCAATGATCATTCATAGCAATAGAATCCTAAACATGCAATCTAAGTTGGCCACCAAAGAAAGCACATAAAGAAATCATCAATGTAAAAATAGTAATTAGGTTCTCATCCCTTGAATAAACAAAAACTAATTAAATGTCATAGCATGGCATACAATCATGATTTGGGGCTTCAACACGCCCTAACTACTTAGAATTTAGTTGCACATAGTTTGAATTGGAAGCACAAAAGAATTCATAAGCAAAGTAAAACAGAAAAACCCTAAAAATCAAGTTGGAAAAGTCGTCAGAACGACTGGTCGGCGGGATCTGCCGACAGGTTGGGGGATGGCTGATCTGCTTTCTTCTGCTCGGGGTTCTTGGCTGATTCTCGAGAATAAGAGTCTTTTTGTTAGCTTTTCTAGCCTTTTTATAGTGCTCTTGAGTCCTCCTTCATTCCTTTTTGGTTTGAGAGTCCTTAAAGTGTAGAGAAAATCAACTTCTTAATTCTCTAATTGAATTAGGATTTCTCCACATCACTTTGTCCAATGAGAATTCGCCATGTCATCATCAATATCTCTGCGAATATCTCCATAATTTGCTGTGATATCTCCATGAATTGGGCTTCTCGATCCATCAAGGTCTTCTGCTTAGTCCAGGACTTCAAGCTTTTCCTTATTTGCGCATCTTTCCTCAGTATTATCTTCTTTTTGTATATTTGCTCCAAAAAACCTAATAAACACAAAAGTAAATGAATAAAGAGAAAATAGAATAAACTAACAAAGATTAATATAGGGATTAACCATATACACGTCGCATAAAATGCTCCTATCACTATATAAGGGGTATAATGAGAATCTCGACTTCTACCTCCTCATATATTCTGTATCAAGAGTTTATAACTTTTTCTTTTTTTTTCATGATTATTATACTCGATCTGCTAGTAGTTTTTTCTATAAATGATCTTTTTCTTGTTTTTTCCAATCGAAATTCTTACTCGGAATTTTCTGTCTATAAGTTAACAGAGGGGATTGAGAGACTATGATTAGAGGAACCTAGTATCTATACCGCTATATATACCCTAGGAATTTGGTGCCAAGTCTAAGCCCAAGGAGGAAAAATGCCAAGAGAAACAATGAATCCGGGGAAAAGAGCAGCCAGTCGTAGCAGCCAAGGGCAAAGAGGAAACTGGAAACCCAAAGGTGCTTTCAATATCCAAGAACTTCCACAAGCTTTAGTAATAGACATTCTATCAAGGCTTTCCATCAAGGCCCTCTACAGTTGCAGATGCGTTTGCGAAGACTGGCTTCATATAATTCATGACCCTCAATTTGCTCGGCTACACCTTCTAAGATCACCCATCAGTATCTTGATCAAGACCTCGTCCCGTGCAAGAGATCAAGGGAAATTTGATTTAATCCATATATCTGGGTCTCCTATGCGAGTCGAGAGAATGAGGTTTGCTCCCAATAATGTTCTACCAGTTTGCCCTGTTTCTGTAGTTAAGTTGATGAACTCATGCAATGGTTTACTTTGTGTATGTGAGTGGATGAGATATGATAGGGTGTATGTGTGCAACCCAATTTTAGGAGAGTACATTAGCATTCCTCTTCCTGATAGGAATAGGCATTACTCGATTGATTTTGTTGCACTTGGTTTTAACACTAGGACCAATGAATACAAGATCGTGCAAACAAATTACTATTCCAACTACGCCCATGAGCCTGAGGCTATGATATACACCATTGGTACAGGAGTTTGGAGAAGTATTGGAAAGCCTCCTAGTGGCTATAGAGGTGGCCCATACCATTCAATTCCTTTCTGCATGGAGCTCTTCATTGGATTCCCGTTTATTACTGTCCTTCTCCATCTATACAATCTTTCGACTTTGAATGCTGCTTTGTATTTTCATTGTGTTTGGAACATTTGTTATATGTGGACATTTTCATTTGGATCAAGACATTTGTTAAATTTGGAAATTTTCATTTAGTTTGGAACGTTTGTTAAATTTGGAACTATTTTTCTAATTTGGAATTCAACTTTGTAACTTCTCTCTTCTGATTTGTCACTTGTTATTTGTTAAATTTGGTTGCAATGTATATCAAGTGATGTATGAAGTTGTTACTTCTGAAAACTGAAGTGATATAAAGTTTATAGGAAATCGGCAGAAGAAAGTGATGTAAAAGTGTAAACTGAGCACAAAAAATCAAGCAATGCTCTGTTTTTGGATTCTGGAAAATTTCCAATTATAAAAAATGGGCCCGAAAAGCATAAGGGATCAGCCCGTGTTCTTTTGATCCGAGCTGTCCCGGTCCTTAAACGTTGAAACCCTCTCGCTCAGCTCGACCCGAATCTTTCAGGGTCGGGCCGGTCTATGAAAAATTTAAAACAGGCCCGACAATGATCAGCCCGTTGTGATTTGTTACGATTCCTTAGTGCAACTTGTTTGCTAGCTAATTACGAGCGATTTTTAAAATTTCAATCACTCACTCATTCTTATTTTGTATTTTTGTTAATTTAGGCAAACTAAGATGATGACTCAGAGACTAAACATCATTAAGAAGCTTAAACCGGGAGATGATTAAATGTTTTGGTTTGACGATGGAGCAGTATTCTAAACCGACCTCATGACTAATAAGACTAGAATCACAATGGAGAAAGCTTGTGACCACGTAACAAAAGATTACAATACAAAGGTGGTCAAAATCAAAGAATAGTTGCAATTTTTTAGGTTTAGACATCACTGGTCTGGTTGACGCGGAAATTGTATTATTTAGAACTGAAAATTATAATACTCGCTGCCAAACACGCTATCTTAACTTTATGTGATTTAGTCGGTGAGCTGTGGTCTGTTGGTTAGCTAGTCTAACCAACACTACACTATGGGGGTCATGGGTTCAAATCTCACTGACATCAAGAGTGAGGTGGGGAGTTATACTGGCGTCCAAAAAAACAAACAACTGAGTTATACTGCCTCTAAAAATCACCTCGGCCTATACAGCAAAGAAATCAAGGAACAAATGTCATTCTCGATGAATAGATTGTGGAGCGTGCCAACACACGGCTAGAAGGCCAAGTGTGCAATTGTAGGTGCAGTAGATGTAGATCTGACTTATCAAGCAATTGTTAGCCGAGGAAGGAACTTATTCTCGGCCGATAGTTCACTGCCTTTGGATCAAGGACTTGATGGCTGAAGGTCGGGTGAATTAGGTGTGGTTGTGAGAGTGTGAATGAATACGAATTGTCTTGTCACAGGGCTTAGGTCAACTGGATCCAAGTAATAACAAGTAACAGTAAAAGTGAACTCGGAACGAATGAAATCTTCAAGATTAATATCTACTATGCGACTACGAACAATAAATAACATGATCAATCAAATAAAGCATAAAGACAATAATGTGCAAATAAGAGGTAACAATAACAAAACTGAAATCTGGAATGGCTGAAAATTATTAACTATTGTTTGAGTGAAATAAAGAAAACAATTCAAAATCAATACTAGGATACAAGGAAAGTAAAGCAACTGAAATTGTAACTAGCACAGCAAACTAACTAATAGACAGACGGAAATTCTACCTAAGCAAAAAGTAAGACGAAAACAAGAAAAGCTTGATGGCTTGAGTTTCTGGAGTTGCGTGTGTGATCTCTTCTATCGATGCTTCTATTTATATTGGATGCTCTGTGACTTGAACTGATCTCTTGACTCTTTGAAGTTGAGTGGAGTTTGGGCTCCTCATGGCTTAATGACTCTATATTGATTTGGCTCCGATGCTTATCTTCGGCTGACTTGATGCTGGACTCCATCTTGATCAGCTTTGATGATCGTCATCAACGGCTGGAACTAATCTTGAAGCAAACTAACTTGGGTTGAACTCTCCTTATCAGCTGAGGTGAACTTCAAGTCAATACTAACTTGATCAAATTTCATCTTTATCACTTATCAACCTTCTCCGTCTGTTGGCTATTGTCTTCCTAAGTTGCTAAGTCCAAGTTGGAAACTGACTAGCATGATTTGAACAACCAGCCGATGGGCTTTCAGATAATAAACCTTCTTTTCAATTGATGACTACCGGCTGGCTGATAACCAACGGCTTAACTTTCGAAACCCTCAATCGGCCTAGTTTTATCCAATTTGTCTTGAACCAAATGAACTGTCCAATTATTCATCGGCCCATTTGTTCATTTGAGTGGTGTACATACATGTGCATTTGCAAGCATAATTAGCTATAATGAGCCACGCTCATTGTACCGCCAGGGGTACCAACGCCCACCATATGAGTGACTAGCGTAAAGACAGCTAGCCGGGTTACCGCTTGAGCCCCGGATCAACCCCAAAGCACCGCCGACGGGCCACCACGCGCCGTGTCAATTTAGCATCAGAAGCTACTGAAACTGGGAACTGAAGCACATCAGTCCCACATCGAAAACAAGGAGAAGATCATCCTCTTCCTCACCTATAAAAGGTCCTCTCCTCTCTCCTCATTAATTACGCATTTACTACTCATTATTGTTATGCTGCCTATATGCATTGACTGACTTAGGCATCGGAGAGTTGAAGACCGCCCAACGCGGTCTCCCTCTAACGCTCTGTCTTGTGTTTGGCAGCTAGCAGTAATCCTCAGAACGGCAGAGTAGCGGTCCGCCTGCCGGACCAGCGTTAGACCAAGGTTTGGCTACCGCCAGACTTTTGAGCATTAACATTGGCGCCGTCTGTGGGAAACCTTGAACAAAAAGTCATCCCATCACAATTACCATGACTAACGGTAGCGGGGGAAATGTCGAGGAGCAGGCAGACCAGTCCGCCGTTCCCCAACCCGCCCACCCAGCGGTAAGCAACAACCGCGCACTATTCAGCACCCCGGTCAACCCTGGCGGTGAAACAAATCCAAGCAGCAGCCGCCCCCTAGGTCAGGACCTCACCGCCTTGTATGAGCTGGCGCTGGCGGACCTCCACAAAGCAAACAGAGAGCGCAAGCAAGAACGCAAGGAAAAGGCTGAGGCCCAAGAGCAGGTGGCCACGCTGATGACACGTTTCGACGAGCTAAGGCGGGCGCTGGACGCAAACGCCAACCTAGCACGAAGTGAGCAGTCACACAGCACCAGACACAGCCGGCCTACCGCTGGTATAGGACCCATTGTGCAAATGCAGGTACCGCTAAACCCACCTGAGCTGGCAGGAATGGGACCACCCCCTGTCCCCCAACTGTTGGAGCAGGAGGCGGAGTCATCGCTGCGCACCCACCCCTCGAGGACTAGAGCAAGGACTGAGGGCAATCTACCCATTCCCGGGTGAGGGTCAGTTCCGCGGAGCGCCCGAGCAGGCCCCGCTGGCAACGCAACCGCCCAAATTTTGGAGAGGATGCAGCAGTTAGAACAGAGGCTAATCCTGGCGGAGGCAGGCACCCCGGCGCCAGCCCCAAACCCACTCTTCGCGTCCAGGCCAGGACCATTCACCGCTACAATTTTGCAAGCCGTTAGACCAGCGTTTGCAAAGACCCCAAAAATGTCACATTATAGCGGTAGGACCGATCCCTTCGTCCACATGGACACGTTCAAGAAGGTCACCAACAACAAGGGATTTGATGACGGCACCCTGTGCCACTTGTTCAGCGAAACGCTGGATAGTGAGGCAATGAGTTGGTTTTTCAAGTGTCCGCCAGGGTCCATCGGCTCATTCCAGGCGTTATCTCATGCTTTCCTCTCTTGATTCATCTTGTTGTCCGCCGGTCATCACAACACGAGCCGGTTGTTTGGCGTCCGGCAGGGAGAGGACGAATCATTGAAGGCATTCGTCACAAGATGGCGGGCGGCAGCATCTCAGTGCCGCGATCTCGACAAAACAATGGCTTCGGCGGCTTTCAAGAAGGGACTCCTCAAGGGACCATTCCTCTATCACCTCAACTACAATCATCCAAACGCGGCGTATGATCACCTTATGAGTGAGGCGGTCATTCATGCCCAGGCAGAGTTTATCACATATGGAGAAACCCCACCGCCACCAGCAACACCAACAAAATCATCTCAACCCTCCTCCAGCCATCAGGAGACCGCCAGCAAGGCCCCCACTGCACCGCTAGCTGACAAGAAGAGGGAGTGGCAACAGGGCAGTTATCAAAGCAAGAGGCAGAAAGACAACCACTACAAGGGCAACCGCCCATCCCATGGGGACAATCGCAACAAGCAGACGGAGTCCTCTCAGAGGTATGCAGTATTCACGGTCCTCACAGCCTCGTACGAGGAAATTTACAATCAGTGCAAGGATCAGATACCACCGCCACCCTCACCGAAATTCCCCAAAAAGGGCAAGCCAAGAAACACCGGCATGTGGTGCAAATACCACGAGGACAGCGGTCACAATACCAACTGTTGCAACGCTCTCAAAACGGCCATTGAGACCCTGTACCATGACGGCAAGATGGATCAATTCAAGGTGCGGATCTGCTGTCAATGTCATATTCAGCAGTTGTTACAACAACCTTAAGCGGAACAAGAAACTACTACAAGACCATGAGCCATTGCTTAGCTTCTCCGGCGATATCACTCAACCGCTGGGTTCTGACTACATGCGGTTAACCATCGGCTCCAGTCCATGTATGGCGGAGGTACATACTGAATTTATAATTGTGGATTGTTTCAGTTCGTATAACGCCATCATAGGACGGCCGGCACTCAACAAGCTCAAATGCATCATCGCCGGATACATGCTTCTCATGAAGTTCCCCACACCCAACGGCACGGGCTGTGTCAAGGGAAGTCAGCAATTGGCACGAGAGTGCTACTCAACCACCATTGCGCGGTCAACCCGCCGCCACGAAATCCTAACGGTAGGAAATCAGGCACCGCCACCACATATCTTCGAGGATCCTAGGCACCGCCACCACATATGTGAAGAAGGAACCGGTCAATCCGGAAACATCGTTGAAGGTCATCAGCATCTCCCACGAGCACCCAGAGCGGACAGTCCGCATAGGAGCTCAGCTAGACCCAGAGGTGGCGGCAGAACTCACTCAATTCCTACGGGACAACGCCGCCGTCTTCGCATGGTCATATGCAGACATGCCAGGTATCTCTCCTGAAATCATCACACACAAGCTAACCATCAAGCCATCCTTCTATCCTATCAAGCAGAAGCGAAGGGCCTTTGACGAGGAGAAATACCGCGCCATAGGAGAGGAGGTCGCCAAGCTCCAGGGCATGGGATTCATCCGCCAGGTAGTCTATCCCCAGTGGATCCCCAACCTGGTCATGGTCAAGAAGCCTAGCGGCAAGTGGCGGATGTGTGTCGACTTCAAAAATCTCAACAAGGCGTGCCCAAAGGACAGTTTCCCTCTACCACGCATTGATCAGCTGGTTGACGCAACAGCCGGGCATGAACTCCTCAGCATGATGGACGCTTTCTCCGGCTACAATCAGATCAAGATGCATCCCAGCGATCAGGAGTGTACCACCTTCACCACCGACAAAGGCCTGTACTGCTACAATGTTATGCCTTTCGGTCTGAAGAACGCCGGTGCAACTTATCAGCGGCTGATGAATGCTATGTTCGCTGAACATTTGGGCAAGATAATCGAAGTCTACGTGGACGACATGTTGGTCAAGAGTATAAAGGCCAGCGGACATGTGGCAAACCTCAAGATCATAGTTACCATCCTCCTGGCCTATGGCATGCGCCTCAACCCAGAAAAATGCTTCTTTGGCGTCACCGCCAGCAAATTTCTGGGTTATATCGTCAGTGAACGAGGAATCGAGGCTAACCCGGACAAGGTACAAGCCATACTCGACCTGGAGGACCCTGAGTATAAGGTACATGTCCAGTGCCTCCAAGGCAAGTTAACCGCCCTTTCTCGATTCATCTCCAGGCTCACTGACAGGTGTGCCCCATTTTTCAAACTCCTCAAAACGACTCACAAGAAAGTCATCAACTGGAACCCAGAATGTCAAACGGCGTTTCAGGGCTTGAAGGATTACCTAGCGGCAGTCCCACTACTCTCTATCCCTGTGCAAGGAGAGACACTGTTCATATACCTAGCGGTATCGATATCAGCGGTGAGTTGCGCCATTGTCCGGCGGGAGGGACAGGAGGAGCTCCCAGTTTTCTACGCCGGCAGAGGCATGAACGGGGCAGAAACAAGATATCCACCCTTGGAGCAGCTAGCTCTCGCACTCATCGTTGCCGCCAGGCGCCTCCGCCAATATTTTCAAGCACACACAATCCATGTGCTAACTAATCAACCGCTGAGACAGGTGATGCAGAACCCTGAACATTCAGGGCGCCTCAGCAAGTGGGCCATCGAGCTCAGTGAATTTGACATAGATTACAAGCCAAGAACCGCCATGAAGGGCCAGGCGGTAGCGGACTTCATCGCTGAGCTCACCGAGCGTCAGCCCAATCCCGGCACGGAGGCTGAGCCCGGGACGGAAATGGTAACCGCTGAGGAGCCAGCTCCCCTACAGTCAGATTGGAACCTGCATGTGGACGGCTCCGCCAGCGCCAAGGCCAGCGGCGCCGGAGTCATTCTGACAGGACCAGGGGGCTAAACGTGGAATACGCATTGAAATTCAACTTCAAGGCCTCCAACAATATGGCGGAGTACGAAGCACTCATTGCCGGCTTACTCCTCGCCATCGATTCAGGGGCTGACAGTGTCAACATCTTCAGTGATTCCCAGTTGGTCGTTAACCAGGTCAATGACAGCTTCCAGGCCAAGGACCAACAGTTAGCGGCATACTTGGGGTACGTTAAGACACTCCTCAAGAAATTCAAATTTCATAACATCACACAAATCCCCAGGGAAAAGAACGCCAAGGCTGATTCACTGGCAAGACTGGCAACCGCCCAGCCACATCAGAGTCCAGCGGACACAAGAGTGGAGTGTCTTGACAAGCCAAGTATCACAAAAACCCTGGCGGAGATCTTCAACATTGAGGTCAATACCAGCTGGATGGACGAAGTCATTGAGTACAAGCGCAACGGCACATTGCCGGAAGACAAAGTTAAGGCGCGACAACTCAAGCGGAGGGCAACCCGCTACAACATCCAGAACGGCAAGCTGTACCGCCAGGGATTCACCCATCCCAACCTCCGCTGCCTAACCCCAGAGGAGGGAAAGGTCGTTCTGGAGGCAATTCATAGCGGAGAATGCGGAAACCACTCAGGCGCCAGATCCTTAGCCAATCGCACAATACGGCAAGGCTATTTTTGGCCTACTCTCGGCGGTGATGCCCGCCAGATGTCGAGATCATGCCACAAATGCCAACAATTTGCTGATCTCCCACATGCACCGGCGGAACCACTATCGGTCATCATCGCTCCATGGATTCACTCAACTTGGGGCCTGGATCTGATGGGAAAATTTCGAACCGCCAAGGGCCAGTTCAAGTACATCATAGTTGCTATCGACTACAACAGCAAGTGGATAGAGGCGGAGCCACTAACGGCAATAACTACCGCCAAGGTAATTCACTTCCTCTGGAAGAACATCTACTGCCGTTACGGTGTCCCACACACAATAATCACAGACAACGGCACACAGTTCAACAACAAGGAGCTCATCTCTTTCACCGCCAACTTGGGTACCAAGATGAGTTTTGCATCTGTCGCCCACCCCCAGACCAACGGTCAGGTCGAAGCAGCAAACAAGATAATCAAAAAGCTGCTGAAGAAAAAACTCGACAAAGCAAGGGGTCTATGGGCGGAGAAACTCCCGGAAGTTCTATGGGCCATCAGAACAACCCCAACTTCCGCAACTGGTGAAACTCCTTTTTGCATGATGTTCGGGACGGAGGCTGTCCTGCCTATTGAGGTTACTCAACCTACCGCCAGAGTCGAGGGCTACCGCCCAGAAACCAACACTGACGGCATCAACCTGGACAAGGACCTCCTGGAGGAAAAGCGACACAAGGCCCACTTATGCAACCTGCAAAACAAGCAGCGGGTATCGAAGCCCGGAACCTCCAACTGGGGGACTGGGTAATGAAGGAAGTCATTCCACCGCCAACAAAGCTTCGCCCAACTTGGGAAGGTCCATACAAAATTGTGGAAGTCGTTAGCCCAGGCACCTTCTACTTAATGGACAAGGATGGCGTCACAACGACCCACCCTTGGAATACCGAACACCTTCGGTATTATTACAAATAGTCATGCCGCTACCCAAAGGCATCTTGACTTAGCTAAATTTTTGTTCAATATTTAGCTAAGGGAAGCTACCCAACGGGTACTACCCCTCTTTTGTAAACGCTGATCAGTCAGCTATCAATGAAACGAGGAATTATTCAAACCATTGTTACCAAGTCTAGCACTGAGGGAAACTGGCAATGCTAGGAATCGTCAGCGGACCACGTCCGCTACGTTGTGCACTTGGACCAATTTTAATTCCTTTAATGTTTCATTGCTTGGCAAAAGAAAAATCTCTAAGTCAAAACTCTAGCGGTACAAACATATCATGACAAACGTCAAACTTTGAAATTTCATTTCAGGGCTGAGACTCCCCACCCAAAGTTGTTCATTACTTCAAAATGTCGAAACTCAACCAACAAAAAAAAAAAAAAAAACCACACATGTAGGAGCTCAGCTCTTCGGGTTGGCTTCAACATCTCCACCTTCCGCAGGCGGCTGTGGTTGTGCGCGGCTTGTTTGGTTAGACCCTCTGGCTGTAGGACTTGGAGTCTCTATGGTGCCATCCGGCCGAGTGTGTGCCGCCAGGAAACCGGCACGGGACACCTCCGACTGGGTAGGCAGAGGAGTCTGCTGAGAACCATCCGCTGGCTGTGCACCACTTTCCCCGCTTCCCGAGCGAACACCTTCAGGCTGGACAGGAACCGCAGCTTGCACCGGCGAAGCATTTTGGACTGGCAGAACAGGTGGCTGGGACGCCTTCGCAAAGTCAATGGCGCCCCTCTGCTTCAGCATCTCCACGTTGGCTAGGGCGCCGGCCTTCGCCGATTCAGTCATCGCCTTTTTGTACTCCGCCGACTGTTTGAATTTCTCCACAGCGGCGGCAGCGGCACGGGTCCCTTCGTCCCGCAGGCGAGCTACCTCAGCCTCCAGTTTCGTCACCGCTGCTTGCTTGGCGACAGACTCCCGCTGCAGGATATCAATCTTTTTCTCCTGCAGCAGAGACATGTCTTGTTCCATCCTGGAGATGTGGTTGTTCCGTTCCACGTCCCGTCGGATTGCCACTTCCAACTTGCCGCGAGCATCCGCGGCGTCGCAATCCGCCTTCGTCAGGCGCCGCTCCACATCTGCCAGCCTGTCCTTGGCGTCCCCCAGCTCCCTCTCGAGACCGCTGATCTCGTCCCTGAGCTGCCGCTCAACCCCGGGCTGCTTCTGCCCTGCCATGAACATCTCATGCAGCCCAACCTAAACCCGTCAATCGCCGTTGGGCGGGAAATCCCCGCCAGACCACCAAACCCCAGTATCTCGCAGAGGTGGTAGAGAAATCCCCGTTCATCGTCAGTCATGAACTCGGTATAGGCGGCAAACGAGTCCAGGTCACTCGCAGGCGCCTCTTCTGCAGTGGCCACTGGCGCCTTCGGCGGAGCTTGGCGGGCCTTCTTTTGCTGGCGGACCCCGATAACCTCAGCATCATCATCATCCTCCTCGTCGGAGTCATCCTGTCGACGCTTCCGCAACAACCGCGTCTGTCCAACGGCCGCAGGCCTTGGCCCCCGTTGCTGTTGACCCACCGTAGCGGTAGCCCTCGCCGGCCGCACCACCTTCTGTGGCCCACGTCACACGTTGGGCACTCTCTCTGTCTGCGGCGCGGCGCCAGACCCCTTCTTTCCACCCCCCACATTGGCACCCGTCTGAACAACGGGTAGGCCGTCGGCGCCAAGGTGGGAGTGCAGCGGCATTGGCAGCACCACCGGAACCTCGGATGGGCTCACCGCCAGCGTCACCGGATCTATCACTGTCCTTTGAGCCGCATCCCCTGAGGCATACATGGCCTCCAAAAAGTTGTCAATCTCCGCGCGGTCCATGGCTTTGGCAAAGGCGTCACGGCTCCTAGCGTTACCTGGCGGCGTCTCTAAACAAACAGAAAGCAACTCAGTCAACCACAGGGCCAAATTAACTAAGTGTACAAGGTAGCGGAGATTTCTTACCAACGGCGCGAGTCAATCGTTGATCGACCAACAGCTCCCAACCGGTAAGTAGGCGAAAGTCCAACAAATTGCGATTCCGCCAGCAACCTTGGATGCGCGCCACACGACACTCTTCTTCACGAGTCAGGTTGTAGCGCAAGCCCACTGCAAAACAAGGATAAACGTTAGCAAGGTTCAAGACTAAGCACAACGTAAACCGCCAGCAATATTCAGCGGAGACTGACAAACCACCTCGGATAGGTTGGAACTCTGACTTAATCCTAAACGCCGGTTCCCCGTCATTGGATTCCTCCTGATATTCCCACCCCGTCGTGGCAACGCAAAAGGTGTCCCGCCAATACGACATAGAATCCCTCAGGTTCTCTATCAACTTGGGGGCTCCCTGGCGGCGACTTAGGTTCACTTGACCTCCGCAGCCCTGACGCTTCACATACGTCAGCTCATAGAAATGCAGCACCTCCGCCACGGTTGGTCCCTCACAGCCGGACAACCGCCACAGCGAAGTCATCGCCAACATCAATCGCCACATGTTGGGGCAGACTTGCCCAAAGGCTAGGCCGAACTCGCACACCAAGATCTGAAGACTGGGCACGAGCGGTAGTGTCACTCCCTGGCGGAATATTGCCTCATGCACAGCGGCAAACCCCGGGCGAAGAATTGAAGCCTTTTCATCCACCGTCGGTGGACGCAGTTTAACCGCGCCGGGCAACCGAAACATCCGCTTTATCCGGTTGACATTGGCAACGGTCATCCGCCCTCTCGCCTCGTCAACAGGAATCCCATCCGGAAGAACCCATGCCGATTCGGTATCCTCCCCTGTCGCATCTCCCCCGTCAGCGGAGCCACTGGCAGCGCTGTTACTTGCCAACCGCTCCTCACGCCTATTCTGAGCAGCGGCGGCCTCCCTGGCCCTAGAACTCTCGGGGCGCGAAGCACGACCCATTACTACTTCCCAGGGTATGGTTTGTAGCGGCTCGATGTCTAGGGGTTCTGGCAGTGAGGTTCCTGCACGGGCAGACGGACGCAACGAGTCAATAAAATTCCTATCCGCCGCGCTGAATGACACGTCAGACCCGGAATCCTCACTGCTCGAAATCTCTACGATGCTAGCCATCCCAAACCCTAAAACCCAAACCGGTCAGTTTACACAAGATCTAGCCTTTACCTATATTCGTTTAGTGCAAAAACATCAAGAACAATTACCCAGAAAAATACCAAAACAAGAACAAATGCACACTCAACCCAGATTCGACCATCTAGCAAAACCCAAAACCCCAACTCTCTGTCAAACACCATAACCTCCCTCAAATCTCTCTCTACACCCTCGGAGAACACCAAAGAAGCAACATCACACCATTAACAGAAGTAGCAAAACCCAGAAACCACCATTGCAGATTCAATGAAACAGGAAAAGGATTCGAAATACCAACCTCACGTCGAAGCTGTGGCGTGCAACTCGTCTTCACTGACAGATATTTCGTCCTCTCGAGTCCGACAGCTCCACGCAAACCGGGGAATCTTCTTCGCAATTCACAGACGAACAAGGCTCGAAGGAGGCGACTTAGATTTGAAGATTTTCCAGAAGTGTCGAAACTCGCTGAGTTCCCCCCCTTTTATGTCAACATCAAGCAATCCTGAGCCGTCCGCTAGAAAACGACATCACGTAGCAACCGTACACGTGTCCCACGTCTTCACTAACTCCCCGGATTAACCGAGGCGTCGCCTCGGTTACGAAATCCATCATTACTCGCATTAATGTCGAGAAGACGGCTAGGCTTAGGAGACAAGCCTCCAGACGCTAACCCTTTAGGAGTTGGCCACGTGTCAACCGTCGTCTCCTTTAGCTTCCAAGGGAAGTAACCACTTGAGAAGAAAACCCCCAACCATTGGAAGTCTCCGCTGAGCGAAACCCCGCCAGCGGATCTTCACTTGTCATCCTCCAAGTGGAGTCTCCGCTAAGCGAACCCCGCCAGCGGATCTTCACTTGTCATCCTCCAAGTGGAATCTCCGCTGAGCGAAACCCCGCCAGCGGATCTTCACTTGTCATTCTCCAAGTGACGGAGTCTCCGCTGAGCGAAACCCCGCCAGCAGATCTTCACTTGTCATCCTCCAAGTAGAGTCTCCGCTGAGCGAAACCCCGCCAACGGATCTTCACGTGTCATTCTCCAAGTGACGGAGTCTCCGCTGAGCGAAACCCCGCCAGCGGTTCTTCACTTGTCATCCTCCAAGTGGAGTCTCCGCTGAGCGAAACTCCGCCAGCGGATCTTCACTGGTCATCCTCCAAGTGGAGTCTCCGCTGAGCGAAACCCCGCCAGCAGATTTTCTCACTTGTCATCTCCCAGGTGATAGTCCACTGAGCGAAACCCCACCAGCGGAACTTCTCTTGTCACCATCGAAGTCTCCAACGGAACTTCTCTCGTCATTCGGTAAACGGGGCGTCCTCCGCTACACAGCACACCGCTAGCGGACCCCCCTTTCTCATCTGACAAGCTGCGTACTTTATTCAGCGCAATACCGCTCAATAAAATACCACCAAGCACGTCTACTTGACGCTGCTTCCTGCTACATCTAGCGGGGGGACTTCCGCCAGCGGCGGATCCCGAGGCCACGCCTCTCTGACAACGCGGCCACGCGGAGTTACGGTCAGAATGTCCCTACGGGACACGGGGACTAGTCAACAGTCTACGACAGCCCTGATCAGGTACGTTGACCCCCGTGACTTGGGTGCTAAGATTGGGCTCGCAACCCAACACCCTCTGCTCCGTGCAGCTCCCCCTCAACAAACAATAATAGCGACCGTCCGTAGGTCCATCTTAGCCGGGGAGTGGGGGACTCCCTGGGGGGCCTAGCAGGGGCCCACCCGAAAAGGCACAAAGCGTTGGCTCAGTAAATCCATGGTTGACGACGCACTGACGCTAATTATGCTTCTGCAAAGTCTAGCGGGAGAAACGCTTCAAACCGCCGATCAACTCCCCAACCAAGATTGCCCTCCTTGACTGGGGATTTGGGGGACTTGTACATACATGTGCATTTGCAAGCATAATTAGCTATAATGAGCCACGCTCATTGTACCGCCAGGGGTACCAACGCCCACCATATGAGTGACTGGCGTAAAGACAGCTAGCCGGGTTACCGCTTGAGCCCCGGATCAACCCCAAAGCACCGCCGACGAGCCACCACGCGCCGTGTCAAGTTAGCATCAGAAGCTACTGAAACTGGGAACTGAAGCACATCAGTCCCACATCGAAAACAAGGAGAAGATCATCCTCTTCCTCACCTATAAAAGGTCCTCTCCTCTCTCCTCATTAATTACGCATTTACTACTCATTATTGTTATGCTACCTATATGCATTGACTGACTTAGGCATCGGAGAGTTGAAGACCGCCCAACGCGGTCTCCCTCTAACGCTCTGTCTTGTGTTTGGCAGCTAGCAGTAATCCTCAGAACGGCAGAGTAGCGGTCCGCCTGCCGGACCAGCGTTAGACCAAGGTTTGGCTACCGCCAGACTTTTGAGCATTAACAAGTGGGTTATTGTAATTCACAACATTCAATAACTATATGCACATTAGCAATGTCTGAGTGGACATGCAAATGTGGGTACAAACAGCTATATCGAAGCCACTAAAACCCCATCAATGTTGATTGCATAGTCATCATCGTCGTCGTCTGGAATTGAATTCATTTTGCCGCCGCTGCCGCCGCCTTCCTGGAACTAGTGCGCACGAAACCTCCATCCACAGATTTGTCTTGATCCAAATAAGCCCAACCATTACTGTTCTACCTCAAGCAAAGCAATCTCGGAGGTCTAGACCATTTATCGCCAGTCTGGCAGCATCCCAAAGGAGCCGAGGCGGCGTCGAAACGCCACCAGAAGAGAGCTAGAGATGTCGCGCTGCCGCAACCTTAGTTTTTCTTGAGAGAGAGAATTTTAGGGTTTTGGAGAAGGGTTTTTTACATCAACAGTGTTTGAACACTTCGAGGACTTTTATAACGATACCTAAACTTTCAAAGTTATCAATGTGATACATGAACTCATTTTTTTCTATCAACGTCATACCTCCGCCCATATTCCGTCACGGTGCCGTTAAATATAAAGCATGTGACTTCCACGTGACTGGATTTTGAAGGATAAAGGCCCAGTTTGGGATTGCTGTGCTGCGAGAAGAAACACTTCTGATGTTGCTGCGAGAAGAAGCAGCTGATGTGTTTGGTAAACTATTTTTAAAAGTGCTGTGTGAACCAAAAGCAATTTCTGAGTGTTTGGTAAATTGTAAGTAAAAAGTGTTTTGGTTTGGTATAATTACCAAAATGGGCATAGATGATAAAAGATGCTACTAAACTACATAACTTTGTTTTATGATTATGTAACTATACCAAATTAAATAATTTCTCATGTATTGTCCTTGTACACTAGTTTAAATTATCAATTCATCACTTTTATCTCAATATGTATATTAATTCTACAAATTATATAAGCAATTTTAGTTTTTTGTAATTTGTTTGCTTATATATTGCTTGGATCAAATAAAAGATTACATTAAACCCTTAAATATTATACAAATGAGTTGAGAATATTACACAAAACATGCCCCCACCATGGTATACGGGAAACATTACACAAAATGTATTAAAGTCAATACAACTTTGCAACTAAATGCTAAGTAGATGCATTCATTAGACTTTGTGCAATTGTATTTCTTAACATCTCCATTTCTTGTCTTCCCGGACCATCTTCTTCATATGCATTGTCTTCCGTCTCTTCATTGTTGTCTTCACTTGAGTAATCTTCACTTTCATCAAAATCATGATCTTGTTGAGCATATCTTCTTATGTAGTTACGAAGAGCCATTGTAGCAATAACTATTTTCACTTGTTTATCATAAGGAAAGCTTGGCATATCACGTAAAATACTCCACTTTTTTTTCCATACCCCAAAAGTGGTCTCAATAACACTCCTAAGTGAAGAATGTGCATGATTAAATATTTCTTTATGACCCGTCGGTTCATCACCTCTACCAAAATGTGGAAGGTGATACCGCTCACCTTTATACGGTCCTAAAAAACCTTTCATTTGTGGGTATCCGGCATCCACCACATAATATTTTCCTGAAATTAAAAGTTATAATGAATGATTGATTATGATATAATTTAGGATTATTATTTGTGCAATGTAGGTAAAAAAAAATTACCATTTGGGGGTTTAGGAAAATTTGATTGAGGATTGCGGAAAGCCGATAAAAATACTCTACTGTCATGGGCACTGCCTTCCCACCCTGCACATGCAAATGTGAATTGCATGTTGAAGTTGCATATAGCCAAAATATTTTGGGTGGGTGTTCCTTTTCGGCCAATGTATGGCACTTGGTCACATGGAGAAATTGAAGCTTGAACATGAACACCATCAATAGCGCCAATACAATCCTACAAATTATTTGTAATAGGTATTAAAAAAAATTTCTAATTAATGTTGCATAACAAAATAGCAACCATTTATGTGTGTGTGTGTGTGTGATGACATATTCAATTTATATAAATGGAGCAAAAAATCAAAGCATATAAATCAAAACATTATACATACCTTAAAATGAGGCATGTATCTTGAGTCATTTAGAATTTCATTTGGGATGCTTGTAAATTCGGGATCTTCTGGCTTTATGAGCACTTTCGCCATATTATACAAAATCTTGAGTATTTTATCAAAATATCTACTAACCGTCTCACCAGAACGTTGAAAACGCTCTTGTGTATTCCTATTGGTTTGACCTTGTCCCAAAATATATAGAGACATAGCTAACATTTCAACGGTACTTATGTTTTTTGAACCCTTCAACATCTTCTCAACATCATTCAATAGCATTAAGAAGCAGTTTTTATCCATCCTAAACTGGTTATAACACCTACTTTCATTCCCCTCTAACACTTCCATTAACCAAATATAACCTATTTGGGAGCTTGTCATACATGGAGTTTTCTGAATGTACTTTTCAAGATAGAGTTGAATAAGACGACCAGTTACACATATAAGTTGGTCTATCTCCTCCTCATCTCCAGAAGCCTCCATACTTCACAAAACAAACCTGCCAATTTATACTTGTTCATCAAATTTCAAAATATAAAATGGCTGTAACAATGAAAGCATAAACATGTAATGGAGCAGGAAGCAAAGAATTCAAAGAAACAAACAGAAAGCAATAATTCAAAGATGCATCAATATCACTTTCAGCTTAGTAAAATAAAGTACCGTACACAATGAACATCACGCAATCTTAGTTCCTGGAAAATCACAAAAATAGAAAGGAGTTCAGCTTAGGTCTAAACAACAAGCAACACACATCTTATTACAAAGTAGGATCAGCCTACTAAATTTTCAGCTTTTTTCTGATTAAGAATCAGAAACTGGAGCTTGAAATCAAGATCTGTCATAATAGAAAACATCTCTCGCTTCTCTTGAGAGTAGAACAACTCTGTTGCAAACCACCATAGCTTGGTACCAGTTTCTGCTCCTGGTAAAGTTGCAACAACTCGCATCACCTCCTGAATACTAGTTCCTTGTTCTGTACTAGTATTACGGACAGATGTAGCTGTACTCCTACTCTCGACTACTTCAACAAGACGATCAATTTGTTTAGACAATTGAGCTGCACCTCCCACCTTTTCTTTCTTCCCCTTTGGCCCTCCCATAACTCCTTTATCTTTTTTTTCTTTATTACACCCAGTTTGGCTCTCCACAGTTTTTCTCTTTTTCCCTCTTGGTTCACCTTGCTGGTCCATCTCCTCATCATCTCCAGAAATGTCATTATGCTCAGAATCCTCCACCACCTCTTCAATATCTATAGTAGCTGAGGGAATCATGACAGAGTGACCTAGGGCTGTGCTACCCCTAAACATGTTATCATAAACAGCCATCATTTCAGGACTAATTCCAACGTCACGAAATTTGCGATACTCTGGATTGATCTACAAAAGAAGAAGATAAGAGAAGATTGTTACTTATAATAATATTGATTACAAAGATTTCCAGCAAATGCAAACAATAAATATATCTCTAATCAAATATATCTCCATCGATAAATTTATTTCTTAAACTTGAATAAGCACAGCTCATAAGCACAGTTCAAAAAATAATATATGATGATTCTCCCTAAATCCATGGATACACACAAAACTCTTCACTACATTTGTAGCCTTACTATACAAACAAAAGCTTGAGCAGAAAGCATTGATTACTCTCTACACACTGCAGAACGTGCCAAAGCAAAACCAAAAATCAATGCTTTAAAGGCTACCCCAAAGCCTCTTTAATCATGGTGGTACCTCACTTTGACTTCAAAAGCAGCTAACAAATGCAATTGATCGACTTTAATCTTGAAGTCAAAGTGAGGGTACCATCATCTCAAAATGCTTTCAATGCTTTCATTTTCGTCTACACATAGATCATTGTTGAAATAAAATAGAGCAACGGTAAACATGTACTGAAGCTGAATAGAATCATCAAGATGATTTATTGTTATCTTAATGCTAGCCAAAAGAAGCATGCATGATAAAATTCCAAAAGGCTTTGCAGACAAGCAAGCAGATCAACAGAAGCTAAATAAACCAAAATTCATACCATCACAAGGCAATTGGAAGGGCCATAACAAAGGGAAAGCCTAGAGTTTAAAATTTTAAATGACCAAAGTATAAACGAGGACTGGTTTTGCACGGATGTAGGGTATAAAAAGAGAGCTGCTTCTTTGTGATTTGGTTTATATATCTACATCTGATACCCTTCTACTTTATATGAACTTTTTCCCTCCTCCAAATATTGTAAATGCATTTGGAACTGAAACTGATCGGTTGGCATTGCTGAAAATCATAGAATATATAACCACTGATCCGTGGCTTCCTGAACTCATGAAATGAGTACTCTTTAATTCACTTCTGAACGTGCCAAAGCAAAACCAAAAATCAATGCTTTAAAGGCTACCCCAAAGCCTCTTTAATCATGTTCTTACTGAATACTAAACGAAATTCAAATAACACTTACTGAGATCAAACCAAAACAACCAAGCAGTCATAAAATCCCAACTCAAATCTCTGCATGCCGGAAATGAATAAAACCAACTACTCCAACTTTTCGAAAAACATAACATGACCAAATCACAACCCAAAAGTCAGGTGCCATTCTTTCATAACAAGAACAACACAAGTATTATTAGTTCAGAGAGCCAAGAGAGAGCCAAAAAAATTAAAACCACAAGCAGAGAAGGAAAAATACACACCTGAATTTTGGATTCCCACCACTCAGCAGGTGCATCAACAGTCTTCCTAGTCGGATCCCATCCAATACCAGTTTCCTTATGCAATAGTGAACTCCACAATTTCCAATCATTTTTAAGTGAATCCCACTTATTTTTCAATTGACTTTTATCATAATCCCTTTTTATCAAAATGTGTACCAGGTCTGTTTCCCTTGGCCACTTCCTTAACAGCTATATCACAAAATATAGCTACTACCTCATCAGGCCATGTGGCTTTTCGTTTTCCAGATCCCTCATTTTCAGTACCGGTGGATTTCGTCTTTCCCATCTAAAGATAACACATGCCTAGTAGTAAACAAACAATTGTTATAAACTACCATATCCAACACCTAACATGATCCTTACACAACAAAGCTGCTGACCACAATAAAGATCTAGATATATACCTAATTTCAAACCATAGGATTCAATGGCCAATTTGTAACTGGAACTAGGGACCAGAATCCCAGGTAGCATCATAAGCCCAGAAAATTATCAAACTATGAAATTGTGGAGGGACTGGAATTGAATTGAAAGAGTGAAAAAAAAAAATTCCCATGTAGCATCATAGAGGCCCAGAAACGAAATCAAACTATGAAAATGTGGAGGGACTGGAGTTGAATTGAAAGAGTGAATCTTACCCTATCTCTGCCTGCGGAAATTTAGTACCCAGAATACTACAAATCGACCAAATATAGAAACAGGGCCACAGCTCTTGTTTCGATCTGTGACTACTTGTTCTGCAGGGGACGTATATAGAGAAAAGTAAGAACTTTAGAGGAGAGAATAAGAAGCGCAGCAAATCGAAGCAGTTTCATCAACATACTATAAATTTGGGGAGAGATGGAGAAGGAGGACTTACAGTGAGTTTGATTCTCTAAATTAATTCATCAGTTTCTGAATCAATTTGCTGTTGAGATCGATCTCTCGAGAGTTGGTACGCTTTCAAGAGCTTGGAGCACAGATCGATCTCTCGAAAGTTGGTACGCTTTGAAGATATTAGAGCACAGATCGATCTTTGAAGATGTTGAAGAACAGATCGATCTTTGAAGATGTTGGAGCACATATCGATCTTGGAAGATATGTTGACGGCAGCCCAGATAGAGAGAGAGAGAGGCGGTGACAGAGCGATCTTGGAGCGCAGAACGATCTCTCAAGAGTTGGTACGCTTTGAAGATGTTGGAGCGCAGATCGATCTCTCCTATGTGTTGACGGCAACCCTGCGTCCCAGCGTGTTAAGAGAGAAAGAGAGAAAACCCTATTGGCAATGTAATTGTTACAAAAGGATGAGGACATTATTCGTCATTTCGTAAATTTCATTAAATAAACACTGTTCACTCCGTGTTTTCCCCAGAATCAGAATCCAAAAGCTACTCCGAAGGTGCTTCTCACTTTTAGCTTCCATGAGAATCAATTTAGCCCAAAAGCAGCTTCTATAAAATTTACCAAACACTATATATTATGCCCAAAAGCATAATCTATCTCAAAAGCAGGTCTAAAATCTATCCCAAACTGGGCCTAAGTAGAGAAACAAAAGTAGGCCACTTGCTCGATCATCCAACTACAAGACCAAACAACTTAAGAAGTGTACCAACAGTAGTAGTACGAGTTCCCATCCCTTGTTTCAACTTCAACTCACGGTTGATCCATGTTGTACTTTTGAAAGACAAGGCCAATATTTGGTTATTATTCATCGGCGGTATTGATGGCTTGCTTGATTACCACTCCTCTTGTCAGTATTGCTGAGGAGAAGCACATTTAATCTGCAGAGTGTGCCATTCACGTTATCTTCCCCATCTTTCCGAGCACACAAGAAGAAGATATTTTCTTTTGGCTTCCATCAAAAAGCTTCATTTTTATTCAGGACTTCACAACCTTAGCATTTAACCTCCACTACTGCAAAAACACTAGAAATCAGTGCAAGGATAGGCATACTTTTGATAGGTCAACTTTTTCATTTGACAATGTATCAAAAACTCGAGCAGTAGCAGATGAGATCAATCACATAGATATGTTGCTTTCACAAAAGAAGAACCAATAATCACATCCAAAAGTGGTATAATGAAACATTTAGCTGCAGATAGAAGAAACTAATTATTTTCTTGTTAGAGCAGTAAAAGACTGGCTGTATTTTAATGCTAAGAATTTACTAATCACCCAAACAAGACAACTATGAGCAGATTATGAAGGTGTTTGATCGGGCTATCATTACATCTTAATATTGTTCAGATGTAAATGCTTGAACAAAAAAACAAATGATTGCCAAAATCAAATGCAAGCAATTATTCACTCAGCTATGAATGTAAATTCAAATGCAAATTAGATAACAGGAAATTAATAAATCTATCAAAGGATTCAACAACACTTAACACAGATTTAGACCGCAGTAGCACCAACTAGTTTTCTGAGTATGGTACTAGTACATGTAGAAAATTTCCTCTTATGATCCCGCTTGCCAGTGTATTCAAGGTGGCGAATAGTGAGCACACAGTACTCTTATGTCCAAAGATTCGAAGTTAATTTCATATTCAAATGTTATGAGAATAACATTCCCCTTGTTTCTGCCATGAAATGCAATCTCCTCAAACTGAGGCAGAGACATAGGTTGAGAGCCAGGAATAGTTTCCGTTGTCTAGGTAGAAGAATTTATGCAAAACAAGGCCAATTTTTTGACCCCCTAGATGGACAAATTTATAATAAAGTGGAGTGGAAGTGTTGGGATCATCACTCAAAAAGCTACAGAGCAAATCTGGGACCTGTGGCAATTGCAGAGGTTGGTTCAGGGCTTGCAACGAGAAATGAGGAAGACCTTTATGTTGGAGGTGAAAGATCCCACATTGGAAAAGTGACAAATAAAATATAACTTATAAGTGGGTGGATCTCACCCAATTGTACCGAGGCCTTTTCTGATTAAAACCCAACACCTATTGGGTGGTTAAGTTGGGACAATATCGGTACCAATGGTGGGCCACGGGCCACGCTTGTCGTTGTTTCCAATCATGGACCTAGTTTGGGTTCATTAAATTGGCCATCGGAAGTTTCCGATTGGATTATTGCCAAGTGTCCGATGTGGGCCTTGGATTGTTATGTGATTGGTCAAGTCTCAAATGTGGGACTTGTGACCCTATTTCCAATATGGAATCGGGTTTGTCAATTAATTCCACGTGCATACCTAGAGCTAGGTTGCACGTGAGGGGGCGTGTTGGAGATGAAAGATCCGACATTGGAAAAGTGACAAATAAAATATAACTTATAAGTGGGTGAATCTCACCCAATTGTACCGAGGCCTTTTGTGATTAAAACCCAACACCTATTGGATGGTTAAGTTGGGACAGTATCGGTACAATGGTGGGCCACAGGCCACACTTGTCGCTATTTAACATGGTCTCAGAGCGGGTCTCTCTCCAATTGCTTCGTCATCATGGACGTGGACATGGGTTCATTCATTAATTGATTCACCAATCTTCTCTCCAATCATGGACCTAGTTTCCAATGTGGGATCTTTCCTCTTCAACACGCCCCCTCACGTGCAACCTAGCTCTAGGTATGCACGTGGAATTAATTGACAAACCCGATTCCACATTGGAAATAGGTCACAAGTCCCACATTTGAGACTTGACCAATCACATAACAATCCAAGGCCCACATCGGACACTTGGCAATAATCCAATTGGAAACTTCCGATGGCCAATTTAATGAACCCAAACTAGGTCCATGATTGGAGAGGAGATTGGTGAATCAATTAATGAATGAACCCATATCCGGGTCAATGATGGCGACGTATTGAAGAGCAACCCGCTTTGATACCATGTTAAACAGTGACAAGCGTGGCCCGTGGCCCACCATTGTACCAAGGCCTTTTGTGATTAAAACCCAACACCTATTGGGTGGTTAAGTTGGGACAGTATCGGTACAATGGTGGGCCACGGGCCACGCTTGTCACTGTTTAACATGGTATCAAAGCGGGTCGCTCTTCAATACGTCGCCATCATGGACCCGGATATGGGTTCATTCATTAATTGATTCACCAATCTCCTCTCCAATCATGGACCTAGTTTGGGTTCATTAAATTGGTCATCGGAAGTTTCCGATTGGATTATTGCCAAGTGTCCGATGTGGGCCTTGGATTGTTATGTGATTGGTCAAGTCTCAAATGTGGGACTTGTGACCCTATTTCCAATGTGGAATCGGGTTTGTCAATTAATTCCACGTGCATACCTAGAGCTAGGTTGCACGTGAAGGGGCGTGTTGAAGAGGAAAGATCCCACATTGGAAAAGTGATAAATAAAATATAACTTATAAGTGGGTGGATCTCACCCAATTGTACCGAGGCCTTTTGTGATTAAAACCCAACACCTATCGGGTGGATAAGTTGGGACAATATCGGTACAATGGTGGGCCACAGGCCACACTTGTCGCTGTTTAACATGGTATCATAGCAGGTCTCTCTCCAATAGCTTCGTCATCATGGACCTGGATATGGGTTCATTCATTAATTGATTCACCAATCTTCTCTCCAATCATGGACCTAGTTTGGGTTCATTAAATTGGCCATCAGAAGTTTCCGATTGGATTATTGCCAAGTGTCCGATGTGGGCCTCGGATTGTTATGTGATTGGGCAAGTCTCAAATGTGGGACTTGTGACCCTATTTCCAATGTGGAATCGAGTTTGTCAATTAATTCCACGTGCATACCTAGAGCTAGGTTGCACGTGAGGGGGCGTGTTGGAGATGAAAGATCTCACATTGGAAAAGTGACAAATAAAATATAACTTATAAGTGGGTGGATCTCACCCAATTGTACCGAGGCCTTTTCTGATTAAAACCCAACACCTATCGGGTGGTTAAGTTGGGACAGTATCGGTACAATGGTGGGCCACAGGCCACACTTGTCGCTATTTAACATGGTATCAGAGCGGGTCTCTCTCCAATTGCTTCGTCAGCATGGACGTGGACATGGGTTCATTCATTAATTGATTCACCAATCTTCTCTCCAATCATGGACCTAGTTTCCAATGTGGGATCTTTCCTCTTCAACACGCCCCCTCACGTGCAACCTAGCTCTAGGTATGCACGTGGAATTAATTGACAAACCCGATTCCACATTGGAAATAGGTCACAAGTCCCACATTTGAGACTTGACCAATCACATAACAATCCAAGGCCCACATCGGACACTTGGCAATAATCCAATTGGAAACTTCCGATGGCCAATTTAATGAACCCAAACTAGGTCCATGATTGGAGAGGAGATTGGTGAATCAATTAATGAATGAACCCATATCCGGGTCAATGATGGCGACGTATTGAAGAGCAACCCGCTTTGATACCATGTTAAACAGTGACAAGCGTGGCCCGTGGCCCACCATTGTACCAAGGCCTTTTGTGATTAAAACCCAACACCTATTGGGTGGTTAAGTTGGGACAGTATCGGTACAATGGTGGGCCACGGGCCACGCTTGTCACTGTTTAACATGGTATCAAAGCGGGTCGCTCTTCAATACGTCGCCATCATGGACCCGGATATGGGTTCATTCATTAATTGATTCACCAATCTCCTCTCCAATCATGGACCTAGTTTGGGTTCATTAAATTGGTCATCGGAAGTTTCCGATTGGATTATTGCCAAGTGTCCGATGTGGGCCTTGGATTGTTATGTGATTGGTCAAGTCTCAAATGTGGGACTTGTGACCCTATTTCCAATGTGGAATCGGGTTTGTCAATTAATTCCACGTGCATACCTAGAGCTAGGTTGCACGTGAAGGGGCGTGTTGAAGAGGAAAGATCCCACATTGGAAAAGTGATAAATAAAATATAACTTATAAGTGGGTGGATCTCACCCAATTGTACCGAGGCCTTTTGTGATTAAAACCCAACACCTATCGGGTGGGTAAGTTGGGACAATATCGGTACAATGGTGGGCCACAGGCCACACTTGTCGCTGTTTAACATGGTATCATAGCAGGTCTCTCTCCAATAGCTTCGTCATCATGGACCTGGATATGGGTTCATTCATTAATTGATTCACCAATCTTCTCTCCAATCATGGACCTAGTTTGGGTTCATTAAATTGGCCATCAGAAGTTTCCGATTGGATTATTGCCAAGTGTCCGATGTGGGCCTCGGATTGTTATGTGATTGGGCAAGTCTCAAATGTGGGACTTGTGACCCTATTTCCAATGTGGAATCGAGTTTGTCAATTAATTCCACGTGCATACCTAGAGCTAGGTTGCACGTGAGGGGGCGTGTTGGAGATGAAAGATCTCACATTGGAAAAGTGACAAATAAAATATAACTTATAAGTGGGTGGATCTCACCCAATTGTACCGAGGCCTTTTCTGATTAAAACCCAACACCTATCGGGTGGTTAAGTTGGGACAATATCGGTACAATGGTGGGTCACTGGCCACGCTTGTCGCTGTTTAACACTTTATGGGGTGATTATGTGCTACGGGATTAAAGGTGAACATTAGACAATTGTTATTATTACCATGCTTATGCTCGAGAGCGAAAGGGTAACATCACTAACATGCAAGTAAGAAAGGGAATACGCAGCTTCCCAAAGATGGTGGGGTTGATGACCGTGCTTTCTCCGGTTGGGTGACATCAATGGTTGAGATTACTTAGTAAGTGATGAGTCACTTGCACCGCCGGTGTATAAAAGAATTTTCGCAATACAAGTGATGTCAAATTGGCTTAAAAACATCTTCAAAAGGTGATTCGTAGAATGACCCGTTTGGATTGTGGACCTATAAGAGTTAGCTATTAATGTTGATTAATCACAAACAATCTAAACGAACAAGTCAAGGAGATGGTGCAGTGGACATTGATTAGTGGTCGATTACTTAATTGAACTATAGACTTTTCTTGTGTTGAAATTATCAAAGAAAAGACTTATTGTGGAGCGTAGAAGAGAAAAGAAAGAATCATGACCTGGTCATTGAAAAGTTGTATGACATTTTAATCGATTATATCAGAAATGTATTTTTTATACTAATTCCATTTAATCTCCCTAACCTTTATACAATTATACACTCCTCACTATACTTGTCCAGTTTCCGCTTCAAAGATAAACGCGCCGCCATGGTCACCGGAGGCTTATCTTCAATTTCGTTTCTCCATTTGATTCTGCTATCGACACCGAGAGAGGCTTCTCCTCACTCGATTCGATGTTGCAGTGAGCGTTGGGTCACTCCGATCCCGATCAATTGAGATGATTTTGCTGTCGACATAGACGGAGGCTTCTCCTTGCTCGTTTCGATGTTGCATTGAGCTTTGGGTCACTCTGATCCAGATCAATTGGAAAAAGCGGCGAAAGAGGTGCAGGGATTGAACCCTTCCGACATGAACAAGCAACGACTCGAGATAAAGCAGCTCATGGAGGAGCTCAAAACATCGTCCGCCGAAGATGAGGAGATTGCTGCACATTTACAGGTGGGCCCGACCAGCTAAATCGGTTCCAGCTCTCTCTCTCTCTCTCTCTCTCTCTCTCTCTCTCTTTATATATATATATATGTATATGTATATGTATATGTATATTTTTTTTTGGGGAAAAAAAGCTCTATATATATTTGTTATAAATTTGATTGAAGTAACAAAACTCTAGTAGCTATTTCAATTTAAGCTGCATTGCTTTCTATTTTTTTGGTTTTACTGCCCCTACCTTTATTGCCTCCCAATAAACTTTTATGCCACATTTACTTACTTGGAATGGAGACTAATCATGAATCGGAGACAACTGGAATAGGAGAAGAAAGCAATCAGTATTGATCCCGGAGGAGTTGATTCATAAACCCATCTCTCCCCTTCGTAATCAAATTCCTGAGTATTCAGGAATCGATTCCTTATAAAGAGGTGGGACCTACATCCATTCCGATTCATTCATGTGTTAGTAAACGCATGAATATTTTTATCCGGAATCATTCAGATTCCTTTATGTGTTAGTAAACGCAGGAATACTTTTACCCCGTAATCATTCCCTCCCATTCCAAGTAAGTAAACATACCCTTATTGTCCTCTAATAAAACAATTTGAATTGATGCAATCTCCTCATTTTTGACCTTAATCAAATTTTTATTTGTCCAATTTTAGAGAAATTAGTCTCCATTCTCCCTTATAAATCTTTATTGTCCCCCAATAAAATAAACTTTTATTGAGGGGCAATATAAGTTTATTGGGGGTAATAAATATTTATAGAGGGGCAATAAAAATCTCCGGTGACTTATAAGATCTTCATCGACCTCTTTGGGGCCTCCGGTAAGGTTTTCAGAAAAATTTGGTAGCCTATGACTGGACTCTGGAGAAGTCTCCTATGGGTTCTCTGTCTTCCACACACATACATACACACACACACACACACACACACACACTCTCTCTCTCTCTCTCTCTCTCTCTCTCTCTCTATAACAAAGGAGTGAGAGCATAATAGTCTAAACAAAAAAACAAAAAACAAAAAACATAATTGGGTATTAGGGAAGGCCTTATTAGAGTTTTTATGGGTAAGTGGGAAAAAAGAAAGTGAGTGGTGTAAAAGAGAAAAAAGTCCCAAAAAATAAAAAAATAATAATAATTCAACCCCTCCAGAAAACAGCAAATAAACCAAGGGTGCGGCTGACAGGACCCGACCCAGGAATCGCCCCACTTACCTGGATACGAGCCTGCAGGGCCCACTTTAAGCGAAATCCTACCGAAAATTCGGCAGAACCTCCCCTAAAAATGGGCTACCCAAAATTTCACAAACCTGGACATGATTTCAACTATAACTTCTACTCAACCTACTATATCGAATTTACAATCCAAGCACATATATTACATTCAGAAAGTTCAAATCCCAATATAATCCTCCGTAAGTAACAACAAACCAAACAACAACATCCATCAAACTTAAAAGAAAGGTTTATCAGAGCAACACTAAACTAAGCCGATATCATACAAGGTAGGTTAAGTAATAACCTACGGACAAAAACGGAAGCGCTGATTCCCAAGTTCTTGAGCCTGGACGCAATCTCGGCTAATCTGAAATCTGGGCATTTGAAAACGAAGGGCCCAGGGGAAAACATATAAAATCCATTAGAGTGAGTGGACAAAACCGAAACTAGAATCAAAACAATTTATGGTATGCTTCCCCATTTCTCTTTTTAACAAAACCATCATGCAGCGAGTCTTTTTTTCCAAGAAACTCATTTGATTACTAGGAAGGACTGCTTCCTAGGCATCTCATGCCATCAGGGAGGGACTGCCACCCGATGACGCATCGGAAGGGACTGCCAACCGGAGTAGGAGGCGGTGATTAGTTAGGACTGCCAACTAGCCACAGGTAGTAGAAGGGACTGCCGACTAACTACCTCAAGTCATCTGGAAGGGACTGCCGACCAGATGACGCATCGGGTGGGACTGCCACCCGAGCTGTAGTCTGGAAGGGACTGCCAACCAGACTATTACCTAGAAGGGTCTGCCAACTAGGTAAGATACGCATGCGCCAAACTGGCCTCCTTGTCAACTGTTTCCTTTTTAATCCTTTTCTTTCCATAAAATCACATTTCAAAACTTAATACCATGCTGCATGCATTATTTAAATAAAAATAAAGGTCCACTCACAAGTGAATCCCGCAGCTAACCCTGCTGCCTGTCTGTGTCCTCCTCGCTCGAGGGCTCAGTACGTCCTGTCACAATAAAATAGGATATAATTAACCATATAATGAGATACTCTCAAAAACAACTCATTCCCCTCGGAATAAGCATCCGTTATTCACAAATGGTTATAAAACGCCCATCCATTAATTTGAGATTAAATTCTATCATTCCTTTACAATCTCAATGCCCTCTAACTCAAACTACTCAACCGATTTTTAATTCGATTCTCAATCGATCAAGGACTTCACTTAATTTAAATCTTCACAAGAACCTTTCGATAACTAAACAAATTTTTAATTCACTTCCTTCATCAAAAATTACCACCAAATTATAATATAAAACCTTTCCAAAAATTTCCAAATTCATTCTTAACCTTCCTTATTTCCACTCACATTTCCATCTCTAAATTTCAACTCCTCTCTAAATTCTCTTTTCCAAAACACAATCTCCACTCCAAACTCCTCCACAAAATAGAACAATTCCACATTCTTTCTTAATTTTTCTCTCCTTTGCAAAATCACAATTTCAACTCTAACAATCTCAAATTCTCTCTACTTCCTAACAAATAATTCATAATAGCCCTTTACCAAGAGTTTTCACCCAACACTACAAACATGACAAATCCATCAACCATGTTCAACATCACAACCAAAGAAAACTCAATATCAAACAAACTTCGAGTTTAACACAAACTCAAAGATTAAATTCAATTCCAATCAACCTATTTATTCCAAAATCAACTTCATAACCCACACAACTATCTCTAAACCTGCAGCAGCCACCAAAAACAAGCAAAAATATCCAGAAAAATCAAACAAGAACCCAAGAATTCGAGAGTTACTGTTCACGGTACTGTTCACAGTCTCAAACACCTTCAAATCTTCCTCCACAGCCCAAAACAAGCTGCAACAAGGTTAGGAACTCATTCAGCAACTCACCAACAACCAAAACCCAAAGAAATTTGACCGAAAATCGCCGGAAAACTGAGATCAAAGCAAAAATCCACTTTTTTCCATTTCTGCAATTTTCCTCATATCTCCAAAACCAAAGGTACCCAAGGTGAAATACTTACATTAGATGCAAGAGGAGGAAGAGAAGATCCTCTAATGGCCGGTGGTGCGGCCGGTGCCGGTGGTTTCACCGGAAAAAGTGGCTCCGGTTTGCAGAAAGAGAAAGAAAAGAAAGAAGAGAAAAGAAAGAAGGAAGAAAGGAAGGGGGGGGGCTGGAATCGGGAAACCGATTTCTCTCTCTTCCTTTTCTGTTTTTATTTCCTCTTTTCCACAATAATAAACTCATCTAAAAAAAATAACCATGCTATGAATAGTACTTTCTATTTTTGATCATAACTTTTCCGTAAAAACTCCGATTTAAACAAACTTCGTGTCCACGAACTCGATTTTGCGTCTTCTACGACAATCTCAAATAAATTTCCTAATTTACTGGACTAAAGAAAAAGTCACTCCTCGGTCAACCACGGTAAAAAGTAATTAATAGGTACGGGGCATTACAATCTCCCCTCCTTATAAAATTTCGTCCTCGAAATTGTACCTGTCAAGGAAAAAGATGTGGATACTGTTGCCTCATTTGATCCTCTGGTTCCCAAGTAGCTTCTTCAATCAGGTGATTCCTCCATAATACCTTAACCAAAGGTATAACCTTACTTCGGAGTACTTGCTCTCGACGATCAAGGATCTGCACTGGTTCTTCTTTATAGGTTAAATCTTCTGTAAGTGTAATGGGTTGAGCTGGTAACACATGTGAAGGATCAGTGATGTACTTGCGAAGCATGGAGACGTGGAATACATCATGTACTTGAGATAGTTGTGGAGGTAAAGCCAAGCGGTAAGCGACAAGACCAATTCGTTCCACAATCTCATAGGGACCCATATACCTTGGACTTAGTTTCCCTCGTTTACCAAACCTTACCACACCCTTCCAAGGAGATAACTTCAGAAATACCCAATCACCAACTTGAAATTCAAGATGCTTCCTATGTTTATCTGCGTAGCTCTTCTGTCTGCTTTGGGCCGTCTTAAGTCTCTCTCTGATCACCTTAACTTTATCTGTTGTGATTTCAATAATCTCAGGACCAATAAGTTGTCTTTCTCCCACTTCATCCCAACACAAGGGGGTCCTACACTGTTTCCCATACAAAGCTTCGTAGGGGGCCATACCAATACTCGAATGGTAACTGTTGTTATATGCAAACTCCATCAAAGCCAAGTGCTTATCCCAACTTCCTTTAAATTGTAGAGAACAAGCCCTCAACATGTCTTCCAAAGTCTGTATAGTCCGCTCAGATTGTCCATCAGTTTGAGGATGGAAAGCAGTGCTAAATTATAATTTTGTTCCCAAACATTTGTGAACCTTCCTCCAAAACTTCGATGTGAATCGGGCATCGCGATCAGAAACAATGGACTTGGGAACACCATGAAGCTTTACAATTTCGTCCACATACAACTTTGCCAGTTTATCCAAACTAAAGGTTTCTTTAACCGCCAGAAAATGAGCTGATTTGGTGAGTCGATCTACAATCACCCAAATACCATCATTACCATCCTGCGTACGAGGTAACTTGTAAATAAAATCCATGGTGAGATGATCCCATTTCCATTCCGGAATTGGCAAAGGTTGCAACAACCCCGACGGTTTTTGCCTTTCCGCTTTCACTTGCTGGCACACTAGACATTTACTCACAAAAGCTGCAATTTCTCTTTTCATGTTTGGCCACCAATAGTACTCTTTAAGAGTCCGATACATTTTTGTACCACCAGGATGCAGGGCATACGCAGAGTTATGAGCTTCATCAAGTATTTCTCGTTTAAGTGGTTCGACGTTAGGAACACAAAGTCTCTTCCCAAACATCAATGTCCCATCTCTTCGAATAGAAAACTCAAGTTGCCAACCACCACGAACACCTTCTTTAATCCCTTCAATTCTTGGATCAAGAGGCTGGTTTTCCCGTATTTTATCAATGAATACTGGTCTCACATGAAAACTAGCCACCAGAGTACCAACCTCATCAACCGATAACTCAACCCCCGTAGACCTCAACTCTGACAATAGGGGTACTCGAGTGGCCCTTAAATATGACAAAGTCACAGATGGGTTCCTACTAAGTGCATCCGCCACCACATTTGCTTTACCGGGGTGGTACTCAATGGTACAATCATAATCTTCAATCAACTCCATCCATCTTCGTTGTCTTAAATTCAAATTCGGTTGTGTAAACACATACTTGAGGCTTTTATGGTCAGTGAAGATCTGACATCTGGCTCCATACAGATAATGCCTCCACAACTTAAGAGCAAGTACAATAGCTGCCAACTCTAAGTCATGTGTGGGATAATTCAACTCATGTGGCTTCAATTGTCTAGAAGCATAAGCAATCACATTACCATGTTGCATTAGAACACAGCCTAAGCCTTGTCTAGAGGCATCACTGTAAATTACATACTCCCCACTATCATCAGGCAAGGATAGAATTGGAGCACTAGTCAGCCGACTCTTAAGTTCTTGAAAGCTCTGCTCACAATTCTCAGACCAAACAAATCTGACACCTTTTCTCGTTAACTTAGTAAGAGGAGCGGCAATTCTAGAAAAGTTTTGCACAAAACGTCGATAGTAACCAGCAAGACCCAAGAAACTACGAATTTCCGTCACATTGGTAGGTCTTTCCCAATTCAACACGGCTTCTATCTTTTGGGGATCCACACTAACACCACCAGCTGTAATGACGTGACCCAAGAATGTTACTTGGTCAAGCCAAAACTTACACTTACTGAATTTAGCATACAATTGGTGTAGCCGTAGAGTCTCCAACACAATATTCAAGTGCTTAACATGTAACTCCTCACTCTTAGAATAAACCAATATGTCGTCAATGAACACAATCACAAAGCGGTCAAGATACGGGCGAAACACCCTGTTCATGAGATCCATGAAAGCAGCGGGTGCATTAGTCAACCCAAAAGGCATAACAAGGAACTCATAATGACCATAACGTGATCGAAAAGCAGTTTTGGCTACATCCTCCTCTTTAATCCGTAACTGATGATAACCAGATCTCAAATCAATCTTTGAGAAAACTTTAGCACCCCTCAACTGGTCAAACAAATCATCAATGCGGGGCAAGGGATATTTATTCCTTATAGTCACCCTGTTTAGTTTCCGGTAATCAATACAAAGCCTCAAAGTACCATCTTTCTTCTTCACAAACAACACAGGTGCACCCCAGGGAGATACACTAGGTCGTATAAATCCCTTATCCGTTAACTCCTGCAACTGTACATACAACTCCTTCAGTTCCGCCGGTGCCATTATATAAGGTGCTTGAGAGATGGGTGTTGTACCTGGAAGTAAATCAATGGTAAAGTCTATCTCTCGCACCGGGGGCAATCCAGGCAATTCTTCTGGAAATACATCTGGATAGTCACCAACAACAGGAATTTGGCTAAGATCCATAACTTCGGTATTTGAATTCACCACATGTGCCAAATAAGCTTGGCAACCCTTACTCAACATCTTCTTAGCAGTTAAAGCTGAGATCATGCAAGATGGGAGAACCTCCCGTTCACCATAAAAGGTGACAACTGGCTTACCCGGACTCCGAAATAATACAGTACTACAAAAGCAATCCACTAAGGCATGATGCATCCGTAGGAAATCCATCCCGAGGATTACATCAAACTCCACTAACTCAAATGGAATCAAGTCCGCCTCTAAGCAAACTCCTTCTACAAACACTCCACAAAAACGATGTACCCATTCAATTCTATGTCTTTCCCCCGATGGTAGAACAACATGCCACTCTCCGAGTAGGAGAGATGGGGGCACATTAGCAAAGAAAGAAAACCTCTTAGACATAAAGGAGTGAGAGGCTCCAGGATCAATCAAAATGAAAGCTGGTTGACCAAAAACAATTAACATACCCATAATGACGTTCGGTGCAGTGCGACCCTCCTGCTGGGTCATAGCATGAAGACGGGCCTGGGTCACTGGACGCCCTCTCTGTCCACGACCCGGTTGTGTGCTGCTCCTGCCTGACAAACTGCCATGAGAACCCGAACTAGTAGCACCCACAGAGGTCTGACCCATACTCTGACCAGTAGTAGTGAAGGCTCCCTGAGTCAACTGAGGGCATTCTCTCCTGTAGTGACCCCACTGGCCACACTGGTAACAAGTCCCCACACCTGCCTGACACGGGCCTGCATGGTGTCTACCACAAGTAGCACACTGGGGATAGTCTCTCGGAATAGCCTGTCTACCAAAGCCTCCACTGGAACTAGCAGTGCCACCCCTGGACTGTCTCCTACCGGTCTGCCCAGGCCTCCTGAAGCGTCCCCTGAAACGCTGACGAGAGCTAGAATCTGAACTGCTCGGTCTACTGCCTGATGACGATGCAGAACCCGAACTAGAGGCAATTCTCTTAGATGGCCCCTGACTGGGACCGCCAATCTCCAAAGGTCGGGAACCGTCCAGATATCTAGCCTCACACCTCATAGCAGCCTCCACAGCTAACTTAAAAGTCGGATAATCATGAGGCGCCAACCAATCCCGATATACAGGTAGAAGGCCATTGATAAACTGATCAACCTTCAACTTTTCTGTCGCCACCAACTCAGGGGCAAACCGAGACAAAGCAATGAAACGCTCCTCATACTGTAACACAGTCATCTCCTCAGTCTGCTTCAACTGCATGAACTCAAATCGGAGACGGTGCTGGGATGCCTGATTATAGTACCGATTTGAGAACTCCGTTTTGAACTCTTCCCAAGTCATGGTAGTTGGGTCATAACCCATATTCCTGGTACCCTGCCACCAAAGCCATGCATCCCCGTCTAGGAGGTCAATAGCCAAAGGAACCCTCCTAGCAGCTGGACAACCCAAGGACTCAAATACTCTCTCCATGCGGGTAATCCAGTCTCCTGCTACGGACTCCGTAGGAGCACTAGAGAAAGTATACGCCCCATGGCGTCTGGCACGCTCCACAGTATAGTCAGTCCTAGGATTGGGGAGTGCCGCTGCAAAACGCTCAAACAACCGCTCAACGGTCCGTAACAACCCACGAGGAACCTGCTCATCATCACCCTCACCAGCGGGTGAATGGTTCCTGCAAGCACGAGATCTGCGTCCGGGTCTCATTCCACCTGAAATTCCCATAACTGAGTTACACCAAGATATTTATACCAACAACAACTATCTTACATACTTGATTGGTACGTCAGCACCGAAGAGTATATGATGGGGAACCGCTGCAGTCGGGCCATCACTCGGGAGGTACTGAATACTATCAAGCATGTAAGACAACTATAAGAAGATATCAGCCACAAAATCTAATAATCTAGTGCTCTGATACCAACTGACAGGACCCGACCCAGGAATCGCCCCACTTACCTGGATACGAGCCTGCGGGGCCCACTTTAAGCGAAATCCTACCGAAAATTCGGCAGAACCTCCCCTAAAAATGGGCTACCCAAAATTTCACAAACCTGGACATGATTTCAACTATAACTTCTACTCAACCTACTATATCGAATTTACAATCCAAGCACATATATTACATCCAGAAAGTTCAAATCCCAATATAATCCTCCGTAAGTAACAACAAACCAAACAACAACATCCATCAAACATAAAAGAAAGGTTTATCAGAGCAACACTAAACTAAGCCGATATCATACAAGGTAGGTTAAGTAATAACCTACGGACAAAAACGGAAGCGCTGATTCCCAAGTTCTTGAGCCTGGACGCAATCTCGGCTAATCTGAAATCTGGGCATTTGAAAACGAAGGGCCCAGGGGAAAACATATAAAATCCATTAGAGTGAGTGGACAAAACCGAAACTAGAATCAAAACAATTTATGGTATGCTTCCCCATTTCTCTTTTTAACAAAACCATCATGCAGCGAGTCTTTTTTTTCCAAGAAACTCATTTGATTACTAGGAAGGACTGCTTCCTAGGCATCTCATGCCATCAGGGAGGGACTGCCACCCGATGACGCATCGGAAGGGACTGCCAACCGGAGTAGGAGGCGGTGATTAGTTAGGACTGCCAACTAGCCACAGGTAGTAGAAGGGACTGCCGACTAACTACCTCAAGTCATCTGGAAGGGACTGCCGACCAGATGACGCATCGGGTGGGACTGCCACCCGAGCTGTAGTCTGGAAGGGACTGCCAACCAGACTATTACCTAGAAGGGTCTGCCAACTAGGTAAGATACGCATGCGCCAAACTGGCCTCCTTGTCAACTGTTTCCTTTTTAATCCTTTTCTTTCCATAAAATCACATTTCAAAACTTAATACCATGCTGCATGCATTATTTAAATAAAAATAAAGGTCCACTCACAAGTGAATCCCGCAGCTAACCCTGCTGCATGTCTGTGTCCTCCTCGCTCGAGGGCTCAGTACGTCCTGTCACAATAAAATAGGATATAATTAACCATATAATGAGATACTCTCAAAAACAACTCATTCCCCTCGGAATAAGCATCCGTTATTCACAAATGGTTATAAAACGCCCATCCATTAATTTGAGATTAAATTCTATCATTCCTTTACAATCTCAATGCCCTCTAACTCAAACTACTCAACCGATTTTTAATTCGATTCTCAATCGATCAAGGACTTCACTTAATTTAAATCTTCACAAGAACCTTTCGATAACTAAACAAATTTTTAATTCACTTCCTTCATCAAAAATTACCACCAAATTATAATATAAAACCTTTCCAAAAATTTCCAAATTCATTCTTAACCTTCCTTATTTCCACTCACATTTCCATCTCTAAATTTCAACTCCTCTCTAAATTCTCTTTTCCAAAACACAATCTCCACTCCAAACTCCTCCACAAAATAGAACAATTCCACATTCTTTCTTAATTTTTCTCTCCTTTGCAAAATCACAATTTCAACTCTAACAATCTCAAATTCTCTCTACTTCCTAACAAATAATTCATAATAGCCCTTTACCAAGAGTTTTCACCCAACACTACAAACATGACAAATCCATCAACCATGTTCAACATCACAACCAAAGAAAACTCAATATCAAACAAACTTCGAGTTTAACACAAACTCAAAGATTAAATTCAATTCCAATCAACCTATTTATTCCAAAATCAACTTCATAACCCACACAACTATCTCTAAACCTGCAGCAGCCACCAAAAACAAGCAAAAATATCCAGAAAAATCAAACAAGAACCCAAGAATTCGAGAGTTACTGTTCACGGTACTGTTCACAGTCTCAAACACCTTCAAATCTTCCTCCACAGCCCAAAACAAGCTGCAACAAGGTTAGGAACTCATTCAGCAACTCACCAACAACCAAAACCCAAAGAAATTTGACCGAAAATCGCCGGAAAACTGAGATCAAAGCAAAAATCCACTTTTTTCCATTTCTGCAATTTTCCTCATATCTCCAAAACCAAAGGTACCCAAGGTGAAATACTTACATTAGATGCAAGAGGAGGAAGAGAAGATCCTCTAATGGCCGGTGGTGCGGCCGGTGCCGGTGGTTTCACCGGAAAAAGTGGCTCCGGTTTGCAGAAAGAGAAAGAAAAGAAAGAAGAGAAAAGAAAGAAGGAAGAAAGGAAAGGGGGGGGGGGGCTGGAATCGGGAAACCGATTTCTCTCTCTTCCTTTTCTGTTTTTATTTCCTCTTTTCCACAATAATAAACTCATCTAAAAAAAATAACCATGCTATGAATAGTACTTTCTATTTTTGATCATAACTTTTCCGTAAAACTCCGATTTAAACAAACTTCGTGTCCACGAACTCGATTTTGCGTCTTCTACGACAATCTCAAATAAATTTCCTAATTTACTGGACTAAAGAAAAAGTCACTCCTCGGTCAACCACGGTAAAAAGTAATTAATAGGTACGGGGCATTACAGCGGCTATTGCCACCCTACAATTTTCTTAGTTCACCCTACAGACATTTGAATTATTGAAAGACTATATTACCCAACTACAAAATGACTAAAAAGTACACTAATTTTCTAAAATACAAATGTGTAGGGAAAACGAAATACACAACTAATAATTAATTACATACAAAGACTACTTAATTTCTCATTAGATAACATCAATCTTCAACTTCTCCACCCAAATTAAAATTTATTACTATTTTTTTGTCTTTTTGTTGCCTCCTTGGCATTAATTCGTTATTCAGTTCACAAAATTATTAGTGTTAATTTTATCAAAATTTTTGCAATACCCTTTGTGAACACTGAAAATATAAATTTAAAACAAAAAAAAAAAAAATCAATCCCTTCTTCATTGCTCATAGTTGTTAACTTGCTAATCTTTTGACATGAGTTGAAATAGACGAACATTGAAACTGAAAGAAAAAATTTTTTTTTAAAAAAAGGAAGTAAATCAGATTATGATTTCATTAGGAAACTTTAATATATTTTAGTTTTTTTTGTATTGGTATAAATTAAATGAGAGATTTTCGTTAATTAATTTATTTATTTAGATATGTCATATAAGGATATTTCCGGAAACAAAAATGGGTTAGATAAGTAAACTTAACAATTAAAATTAATATGTTGGGTGTAATGAGCATGTAGGGTGAACAAAGAAAATGGTAGAGTGGTAATAGCCGCACCCAAAAACCAATAAACAAATATTCTAGGTACTGTTGGAAGAGTTATAGAATAAACCAATGAGTGTTTCTATTAAGACCTCCAAATCTGCTCACTTGACCTCACTCTATTATCAATTATTAAATGACATATATAACCTAATATAAAATGACTATTAAGGACAATAATTATACCAAAAAAATATTATATTTATTTTATGTAGACTTTCCAATTCAATAATATTATATTGTATTCTTTATTATTTTCCTTATTTTCATTTTCCAATTTCACTACATACTCATTAAAGTTTTCATATATATTTAATGAGAAATAAAAATATGAGTAAGCTCATGTGATAGAAAAATCTATGTTATATATGTTAAACGCATATTGGTGAGGGAAAACAAAATAAATCCTATTATGATTTTTGACCTAAATCTAAGTTTATCCATTATATTTGCTATAAATAAAAAAGAAGAAAAAAAAGAGCTAGCAATTAAAAAAAACTAAAAAATATTTAAATAATTAATCATGAGGTACAAAAAAAGAGAAAAAAATAAACATTAAAAAAATGATTTCTTCAATTTTTTTTTTTGCACTGCTAAAATAGAAAAAAAATTTAAAAAAAAACACAGAATAGTTCATGTTATTTTCTTATGAATTAGAAATTAATTCTTGAAACTCAATACCTTTGTGTTTGATTTTTGTTTTTTATTGGAAAAGAGATTTATGCATGTTGTTTGATTAAGAAATGTATATGCAGTCATGAGTTCAAGTCACCATGGGGGCAGGAGTGAAACTCTTTGATCCTCTTTTTAAAAAAGAAAAGAAAAAAAAGAAATGTATATGCAGTTAAGATTTATAGAGTAATTAAATCATTGAAATGACTAAGTTTTTTTGTTTTAAAGATAACAATTTGTTTGCAAATTATATGAGTGAGGTTATTTGAGGAACTTTAGTGAGGTGAGTAAATTTAGTATTTTGTTGTAAATATTAATGTGGCTATTCATGTAATAGCAATTAGTGTTGCGTGATATACGCCAATTAAAATTGATTGGTGATTAACAGAATATAATTAGCGATTGATTGATTGTAATCAGACGAGTGATTGATGTAATCGTTAAATAGTTACCTTTTGTAAACCTAAGGTACTCCTATATAAACCTCATTGTGAGATGAATAGAATCACTCCATTTCTCATACTTCATTCTTGGTGTCTAAACTCTCCCCCTCTCAAATTCTTTTACTATCGTTTTACAACACGTTATCAGCACGAAGCTCTAACCCAAGCCTTAGCCAGAGAAAAAAAAAAAACTCCCTGCTGCAGCATGTTTGCACGCCCCGAAACCTCTTGATCGGGACCTCAGATCAAAATATTTCCTCACCAAAGTTGTTCGTCTCTGCCTCTTCTATCTGTCCTCCAAATTTCAGCCTTATTGGAGTCGTTTTGAGACCTATACACCATTCGAAGTGCGAGCTGTCCAGAAGAGGCGAATAGCTCTTGGATTGGCTGAGAAGACAACCTTCTCAGTTCTGCACATAAAAACTGAAGAGTCATCCGCTCTTCATCAAGTAATGTTTTCCAAATTCTAATTTTAATTCATGTTTTCAAACTTGATTATATGAACAATCACCATGATGCATGAACCCCCAAATTTACTTTATTAATTTATTTGGTTGATACATATATATCTGTCATATATATTTGTTCATGTTTTTGGATTTGATTGACATATACCATGACACATTGACATGTAGGATTCCTATTTAATATTACTATAATGCCAGAAGCGTTTATTCAAATCATTGCCATAATAATGTGCATCATTTCCTGTTAATGCCGTATATTACGCTCATCACCATAATGATTTCATTATTGAATTTATGATATTTATTTACTTCATTACAATTTCTTAATGTTGTACATTAAGTTTATTGCCATAATGATTATGTAATATTTATGGGGTTAATGAAGCGTTAATGACAGAAGTATTTAAGAAAAAAAAAAGGACAGGTTAATGGTGAATATTAAATGAGGCTGAGTCAGAAGCTCAAATCAAGCCCAAAATCACAACAACAAATCAAGCCCAAGTTGCAAGACCAGAACAGAAGCTCATCACATGTTGCCATGACAAAAGTTATGAATCTTCTCAAACTAGGCTCATCCAGTTGGATGCGATGTCTAGGAAAAGTTTAGATGAGGCCGTGTACTTAAGCGAGCCTCGCTCCACCTAAACCTCATCTTTCCTTACCTGGTCGTATTCAATTGGAGTTACCGAAAGGGTTGAATAATAATTTTTCATTCTTTGGCAGACTAGCCTGAGCCCAGCAGGCCCACTCTCCCTCAGCAGGACCTAGCAGCCTAGCAGGTCTCACACACCATTTGACTTACGCATGAAAGCCCGGGTCACAAGCCCGCTGACTAAGCCCGATAGGCTTCACTATCAAACCCACTCCTTTGGTCCAGCAGAATCAAATAAAAGGAAAAATGATTTGATATTGTAAATAGATTCACCATATTTAATATGTGTAATTAATTGCCAGAAGCATTTATTCACATAATTGTGTGATAATTAATCTGTTAAATTAGTATCATGCAATTAATATCTCAATTGATTTGTGATTTTTATTTATCCAAATTTGTGAGATTATTTCAATTTGCTCAATTCAATATTATTGTGTTACTTGTCTAAATTTTCGCACTAGAATATATGTGTAGAAAATGCAGGTACCTAATGAACTAGAAGTTCTAAATGAACCTGTAGTTCATACATATATTGAACTTGTAGTTTCGATAATGCTATTTAAGAAACTTGAAGTTTCCTTTCATAAATTCACCACACATGATAAAACCAGTAGATTTTACATGTCTAATCCGATTTTTCATACCATGTTATAGAACCTGAAGTTCTCATTACTTTCTTATGGATGGTATTACCCAAAGCACTAATATTATTTGTTCCTTTCTTGTAAGAAATGTCAAAATCTCAACATGTTTGACTTTGTTGCTTTGGAGGTCTCCAGAAGAAACTATCTAAAGTGAACTCAAGATGTGAAAATTCATCTGACTACAAAGAAGATAAGATCAACAATCAATGCTAACAATGTCATCATTGAGGCTTTTAATATGAGTGCCATAATTTTCAAAAAGGAAACATATGGAGTAAACACTCCAAGTTGAGTATCCGATGAAGAGGATATACAGACTCCTTGGGTCGCTCTGGAAGAGCACTTTCACCATCAGATGACCATTTTCTTGCTTGAAGCAAGACATGATTGGCAGAATGAAATTAGCCCATATGACCGTCTGCCACTTGGCCAAAGCCCAAGAGGCCATGTAATCAAGCTCCATGTGGCCAAGGCCCATGTGGTAGGAACCATGATGCCATAACTCAGCAAGCCCGAGTTGAAAGGAACATTGGTCTGGCCCGCTACCACCAGAATCAGCATGATCTTTGTTATCGATGTGGAGGAATTGACTGCTGGTCCCGCACCTATTGTGCGATAGCCGAAGCAGTAGATGAGTATTACGCCGGTCGCGGAACTCGAAATACCAACTTTATTGAATGGTAATTTTCTATCGATTCCACACTAGAGATCATGGATTTTCAGGCAATTACCGAACATACTGAGGATTAGAACTCGAAGACATAGGTATAATTGGTCCCTTGTGTCATATCTATTTCATCTTAATGAATGAAACATCTTCGGATTATTTTTGGTGATTTATGTTTTCAATCATTTTGGATTATGAAAATGTGGTTATGTTCGAATGTATTTAATTCAATAAACTTATTTATACATGTGATCCATTGAATTAAATAAATGAATAGACATATTCTGTGGGGAAGTTTGTTGTCTGGTTAAAAGTGTTATTACGCACACCATACTCCCAGATCGGAGATGTTTTCCAAACTTATTGTCTATTCATACCTCTGTGACAACCGTATCAGGGCAATCCAACATGATAGAGGGCTATGGCAAAACCCACAGTATGTTGTCCAATGGTACTGAACCTACCATTAATGAGGCCTAATAATCTCCACGTTTCAGAAGAACGTTATTGAGTATTAAGGATATTCGAACCAACAGTTACCACATTGAAACCATTGAGAAAAATGCGTGGAATATCTTTGCATAACCTCTGAGTGTGCAGTCAGAAGCGTACATTGGAGAAATTGAAATCTGTTAGCTAGAAGCTAACTAATTCAAGCAACTACTTGCTATGGCATGACCTTTTGGGACACCCAGGTCAAAGTATGATGCACTGTATCCTCAACTCATCGCAGGTGCATCCCCTTCTGAATAAGGGTCCTGTATATAATGACACACTATGCCATACTCGTTAAGAATATTTAATACTAGACCATCATATGTAAAGACTAGTACATACACCACCATTTTTCTGCACAGAATGCAAGGGAAATTTGTGGACATATCCAACCACCATGTGGACCAGTTAAATATTAATGGTTTTGGTTGATGTATCGACAAAGTGATCACATGTTACACTATTGTCCACAAGAAAACGCTGCTTTTGCTAAACTCTCACCCAGATCATGAAATTGAGGGTTCACCACTCGGATTATCCCATAAAGTCTATAAGACTTGATAATACCGGAGAGTTTACATCGAAGTCTTTCGATGATTATTGCATATCCTTTGGGATTGAAGCTGAACATTTAGTTCCCTATGTTCACACCCAAGATGGTCTCGCAGATAGAATCTTGGTAATGCGCACCAAGCTTCTAATTTCTGCATGGAACTATGCAATCTTGCATGCAGCTATGTTGGTCCCGTTGAGGCCCGCTGCTACCAACCTTACTCCGAGTTACAGATGGTGACTGGGTACGAACTTGATGTTTCGCACTTACGCGCATTTGGTTATGCAGTCCTCGTGCCAATTGTGCAGTCACAACGTACAAAATTGGGTCCTCAACAAAGGACGGGCATACATGTCGATTATGAATCCCATCTATTATGTGCTCTTTCGAGCCCTTGACAGGCGATCTCTTTACCACTAGATTTGCTAATTGTCACTTTAATGAGACAGTCTTCCCGCTGTTAGGGGGAGATAAGAACGTTACTATTCCTGATGAACGACGTGAATTGACGTGGAATGTCCCTACTATGTCTCATCTTGATCCCCGAACCGCACAATGTGATAATGAAGTGCAAAGAATTCTAGATCTACAGAGTGTAGCCCAAAATATGTCAGATGCTTTCTCTGATCTAGCTAAAGTGACGAGATCATATATACCTGCTGCAAATGTGCCTGCAAGGATAGACGTCCCTGACTCCCTGTAGGATGTGTCGTCCCAGATGGACGAGGTACGACCATGGCGGCTAACCAGTCATATGTCCATGCCCTGAAGTGAGGTAGACCATTAGGTTCGAAGGATTCTTATCCCTAGAAGAGGATAAACTTGGCACAAATGAATCCTTTTAACATCTCAATCTCAAACCGATTCATCTCATGAGATAAATCCGGATTATGGGTCTGTCCTAGAAGAGACGATGTTGGGGGACGCTCCAACATTTCAACCCACTCCCAAGAATAGAGAAATCTTGGTAAATTTAGTGAGATTTGGAATCGGATCGAGATTATCATCGATGATATATTAGTATTTGCGGTGGCCACCAAAATTATAATAAGCGATGATCTCGAACCCTGCTTTGTTGATCAATATTAACGAAGAGACGACTGGCCAAAAAGGAAATAAGCAATCCAGGTCGAATTAGATTCCTTGATAAAGAGAAAGGTGTTTGGACCAGTTGTTCCTACACCTCCCCATGTTAAACCCGTAGAATTTAAATGGGTATTTGTAAGGAAGCGTAATGAGAAAAAACGAGATTGTGATACACAAGGCTCGTCTAGTGGCACAAGAATTTTCTCAACGCCCTGTAATTGATTACGAGGAGGTGTATTCTCCCGTAATGGACGTCATAACGTTCCGCTACCTTATCATTTTGGTAGTTTCTGAAAAACTGAATATGCAGCTTATGAATGTGGTCGTAACTTATCTCTATGGGGATCACGATACAGAGATATACATAAAAGTTCTTGAAGGACTTAATATACCCGATGCAAATAGTTCTAGACCACGGAACACGCTCTCCATTAGTTTTGAGGCATTCACTTTATGGATTGAAACAATCTAGACGGAGGTGGTATAACCGTTAAGTGAATTTTGATCGGGATGGGATATGTGAATAATAAACTATGCCAATGCGTGTTTATTAAGGAAACAAGTTCCGGGTTTGCAATTATAGCGGTCTATGTCTAAGACATGAATTTGATTGATATTCCTGAAGAGATCAAGGAAACCGCAAAGCACCTGAAGTCGGAATTTGAGATGAAAGGCCTTGGGAGAATAGATTATTGTCTTGACCTGAAGCCCGAGGACAAGTGCATATGAAATTTTGGTCCATCAACCAAATTACATCTAGAAGATGTTAAGTTGCTTTAATGAGGATAAAAGCAAGCACACCCATGGTCGTCTGAAGTCTAGAGAGAATCGTATCGTCCTACAGATGATAACGAAGAGATATTGGTGCCAGAAGTCCCATATCTAAGTGTAATAGGCGCATTATTGTACTTGGCTTAATGCCCTAGACAGGACATCTTATTCGATGTGAACTTGTTAGCTAGATATAGCTCTGCGCCAACACGCTGCCACTGGAATGGCATAAAAGACATTTTTCGCTACCTTAGAGGTACGGCGGATATGGGCTTATTCTATCCCTATGCATCAAGGAATGGATCAAACCCCCTTGATCGTCAGAATGATGCTTGCCTTGTTGGATATGCTGATATAGACTATCTATCAGACCCGCACAAGGCACGTTCCCAAACTGGTTATGTCTTTACCATTGGGAATATTGCAATTTCTTGGAGGTCTACGAAATAGACACTTGTTGCTACCTCTTCGAATCATGCTGAGATACTAGCTCTTCACGAAGCAGTATGTGAATGTACATGGCTAAAAGCCGTTACAAAACTTGTTTGAAGCACATGTGGACTGCGTTCCACCACTGATAAACCAACCATTATCTACGAGGATAATGCTGCTTACATAGAGCAGATAAAGACAAGTTTCATCAAAGGAGACAACACCAAACATATTGCACCAAAGTTCTCCTTCAATCAGCAACAACAAGAGCATCAGAAGATTGAAGTTAAGCAGATTTGATCTGAAGACAATCATGCAGACCTCTTTACCAAGTCACTACCAAAGTCTGCATTCCAGAAGCATGTTCATGGTATTGGTCTACGTAAACTATCTGAATTACCTAACATGTAATTTTTAGGGGGAGTCGAAATCAGGGGGAGTATCCTGAAGCATACCCACTTGACCATCGTGTACTCTTTTCGTCCTTCGTCCAGGGTTATTTTGTCCCACTGGGTTTTGTTACCTGGCAAGGTTTTAACGAGGCACATCTTTAGCATGGTCACCCCACTTATACTACATCCTGAAGATGGTTTGATTCGACATATACATGCATTTGCTCATTTTTTCCCTTCGACCACGGGTTTCTCCCACTGGGTTTACCGGGCAAGGTTTTGGTGTAGCAACTCTAATGCATCTCTCTCATAGACATACTATCTACTTATGATGCTGATAAGAAGACTTCACCTATCTCTATTGTGATACGACTACTCCACATTCACTCGCGTTGTGCTCTTTTTCTCCTTCGACCAAGGTTGTTTTTCTCCCACATGGTTTTTATTACTTGGCAAGGTTTTTGACGAGGCAACTTAGAAGCGCATAGCAGGGGCAACACTATTGACATGGAATATCCAAGGAGGAGTGTTGTAAATATTAATGTGGCTATTCATGTAATAGCAATTAGTGTTGCGTGATATACGCCAATTAAAATTGATTGGTGATTAACAAAATATAATTAGCGATTGATTGATTGTAATCAGACAAGTGATTGATGTAATCGTTAAACAGTTACCTTTTGTAAACCTGAGGTACTCCTATATAAACCTCATTGTGAGATGACTAGAATCACTCCATTTCTCATACTTCATTCTTGGTGTCTAAACTCTCCCCCTCTCAAATTCTTTTACTATCGTTTTACAACATATTTGGAAATGTGTAAAAAACATAGAGGTCAAGTGAGTAAATTTGAAGGTTCCAATAGCAAAACTCTAAACCAATAAAGCAGATTACCTTAGGACGCGGTTGGATTGGGTGATTTCAATATGGAGATTTTGATTTCAGCCTTCCAGATCCAATAGTCCCCACCATCTTAATTTGGACGTAAAGAACTGGGCAATTGTAGGACGAATCTTCCACAAGATATTGATGAATTCTTCGTTAGAAAAAGCCTTCTTGATCCAATAGTCCCCACCATCTTAATTTGGATGTAAACAACTGGGCAACTGTAGGACAAATCTTCCACAAGATATTGATTAATTCTTGGTCAAAAAAAGCTGACCGAGACACTTGGCAATAATACAATTTTTATTTTTTCAATTAAGCTTCTTAACACACTACCTTCCTCGATCAGCAAGTGGGGGACCGTTTTGGCTCTTATAAATACAGCCGAGAGACTTTGTAGTCTTCACAAGCATTTCAAGTTCTTTCATTATTCTCAACTGTGCTGAAAGGTGATCACTCCAATTTTCTCTAAATTTTCATTTTCAGGTACTGGCTTTCTTGTTCCCTTTCTCCTTTTTTTGTTTGTTTAGTTTCTCCTACTTTTTATGCGTCTATGCAGGGAAATTCTAGTGTAGTGGTGGGTATCTCATACCTGCATTTACAAAAGTGAGAACAAATTTTGTTGTCAAAGTTGTAATTTGAGTCCTACTTTGTGTAATCTTAGTTCTAATAATGGTAATTACATCTCTTACGACATTTTACAAGTTTTTGAACAAATTCATTGTCAATGTTGTAATCTTAGTTCTAATAATGGTAATTACACCTCTTATGACATTTTTACAAGCTTTTGAACAAATTCGTTGTCAATGTTGTAATTTTTGTTTAACTATATGTAAATAGTGTAAATGAATATGGTAACTTTTTGTTCTCAATGTTGTAATTTTGGTTCAAATACTTGTAAATTTTTGTTCAAATAGTTGTAAATGAGGGTATCTCATACCCACCAGTAACTTGTCTCGTCTATGCATATGGTTTTTATATTTTCTCAACTTATTGCTTTTGGGATTTCAGTGACAGTTTGACAGATAATGGGTGGAAAGAGAGAGTTAATCCGCAGGTCGTGGATGTCACTTAAGGACCTTTGCAGGCGTGAAGCAGACTGGAACTCATATAAGGTCGCTTGCGAGGAAGATGCAGATTTGAAATCCTTTGACGCCGACGTCCAAAGCCGAACCACAAAGGTCATCAGCACCCTTCAGAATGGAGGTGTTTCAACTGATTATGTGAGTGATGCCATAGCATATGTGACAGAATTTAACAAGCAGACTGTGGACGCAATCAGGGTGTGCAGAGAAGATATAACGAGTGGTGCGTGGAAGAATAAGAAGAAGAAGATTAAGAGTGAAGAAAGCTTTAAGGTGGTGGTGGAGGAGTACGTCGACAACAGCCAGGAGATGCTGGATTTCTGCTCTGTATTGGACAAGTTCCTGAAATCGGCTCGCAACAACCATTTTGAGATTGAACAAGTAATTCAACAGTGCGAGATGGAGACTGATCCTGAGGGAGGAAATAAGTACGTGAGGATTTCGAGGAAATTGAAGAGTCTCAAGGCTAGTGCACACCATTACGATTCTGCAAACAGATTACTAGAAAAGATTCAAAGCTTGCAGGCCAAGAATCAAGGGCTGATCGATAAACTGAAAATTGAATATGAGAAGCTGGCAAACAAGCGGAAGAGCGTTCGCGCTTGGAAGAAGGCGGTGAATATGATATTCATCACCACAGTGGCTGCCCAAGTTATTTCTGCAGTCGCGGTGCTAGCTATGGCTAATCCAGCTGCTTCTGCAGCTATTGCTGTTACCATTGCCCCAGTAATTGGTGGACATCAATGGGCTCTTGGTTTGCTGGCAGAATACGAAAAAAGTTTGAATGATGACAAAGTGATACTGCAAACAATGCATGATGCAAGTGTGTTTTGCATCAAGGAGTTGGGCGACGTAAAGTTTCTCATCGATAAGGTTGTAAATGAGATCGATGCTGTGTTGTTTCATGATTGTCATGCTGATTCTGCCATGGAGGAGGGACAAGTGGAAAACGCTATCAAGAATATTAAGAGTAAGCTGGACATGTTTCTCAAGAAAATTGAGATATTGGAGGAAAAAGGAGAGACTTGCAGCTCTGAGGTATTGAAATCAAGGGATAAGGTTGTGAGGAGCATGAAAGCATAGATAGCAGGCAGCTCTGGCTGGATGAAAAAATGCTTTTGATATTTTGGTAATAAAACTGGAGAAGCTTTTCCATCATGCATGGTCAAACTTTTAAGATTGTATGATCGATAATACGGACTGGTGAAATGAATTCATATATATTTTATTCTATGTTTTTATATATGTATATTGGCCAAGTAGTGAAGTGCGGTATGCCTGTATCTAGACTGCGAGAGTTCTGTCTTTTTTGGTTTTTAAAGCTTTAAACAGTGAATAAGTCATCGACAAAATGTGGATCTCTTTCTAAATTAGTAAATTTCAATATGTTCTTTATTTATGGGTGTTCATCGGCCATGATTGACTTTGCCATTTTTATTTTATTTCTAGAAGTTTTTTTTTTTTGGAAAATCATCCAAAAAGTACATGATTTTTGGCTCATTCTAAACTTTGATACCTCAAGTTTCAAATAGATCAGAATGGTAAATTCGTCGATTTAAGTATTCTATAATAGAAACAAAGGATATCCAACAGTCGGATTCCCGTAAATCGACAACCGAAACTCCACACTTTGGAAAATCACAATCAATACCAAACTTCCTCCGATTTCCACTAAAGTCATCTCTACAAGTACTACACGCTACAATCAACCAAACTAACCAAATTAGGAGGCCAGAATCAGCCCCCATGCGCCATCAACATTGCCAATTTCTTCCTCTCATCAAGCCCAGCAAATTCCATAACTACAACAAAGTGACCCCGACCCAACAATAGTACTCGGAGCTGTTAGCCTAGTTACGAAGGCTGTCAGTTGCCATATTTTGAAGGGTAGTTTCATCCTTTCACCATTCTTGTTCTCCAAAGTTTCTAAGTAGATCCAGAAACCATATTTGCAGCAAAGCCCAATGTGATTTCAGAAAACCTAGTCAAGGCAGAGTAAAATAGAAAGCAACTTTGTATGTATTTGCGGCAATCATAATTTATAGACTCAAATCGGAGAAGAAGACGAAAGGCTCAAAAAGATTGGATTTTGATTCCAATATCTGAAACCCAATACGTCACCGCCACCACCCACTTTGATTCTTTTCAAAGCCAAATCATTCATCATAACCAAACCCAAATTCAAAATTAAAATCCAGTTCCATGAGGAACCCATTTCCAAGAGTCCCTTTAAATCAAGGGGGACCATGTTCTCAACTCACAATTAGAGTTGAAATTTAATTAACCAGTGAAGGCTGGAGAAAAAGGTGTATAGTTTTACACTAGCAATGGTACCCACGCTTTGCTGCGGGATTTGTTGTTGCTAACAATTTACAATAATGTATGATAAAACTGAATAAGACTTGTTTTTTTATCAAAGTGATAAAACACCATATATCACACATTTAATAGGAATAGTGCAGCAAACAGTAATGCTAAATGTAAGAGACAGTTTCCTGCCTCCAAACTTGTTTTGAGTTTACAAAGCCTTTAGCCTGATTCTTCTTTAGAAGAGTTGCTAACATTACCAATATCTTCCACTTCAGCAACCCTGGACTCCTTCACCTCAAGCCTTCCCTAATCTCATCCAGCTTTCCTGCCATAAGTCTCACATGCTATTTCAAACTCAATATCTGTGCTTCCAAGGAATTCGAAAAAGTTTGTCCAATGTTTTCAAAACTCAACACCCTTAACTGAATTATCACCTCGTAATATAGGTTTTTTCCCACTCCCCAAATTTTTGAAAACACATGATTCAGTTAACAATAGCCATAGAGCAAACTTCCCCAAAAATTGAACGAAATTTTGAACCAAAGAATTTGACCCCTCCAGGAGTTATATAAGAAGTCATAAATAGCTTTTGCATGAAACCAACATTTCTACAAATAGATGAGCATATAGATACACTAAGAATCGCAAAATAGCAGGAACAACAATCAAGCTCTATGCTCCGAAGAATTCAACACACCCAATAACAAAGAACAAAACTTCATGTAGACAAACAGATCAAACAGTGTACATAATTACATAGCCATATTAATAAGAAATGACCAACAATTAGATCAAGAACTGATCTTTCAATGCAAACATTGACACCCACATTGAAACAGATCGATCAAATGGCACAAACAAATCAAACAAAATACTATGTTCACACTAACAATACTTCAATTCACAACACATAACCAAATTGAGAGTGGAATACCTTCAATGGCATCCCTGAGGGGTCTTGAAATGGAGCCCAATATCCTTCCAGAATCGATTGCCTCTCTTTCCAAGTATATATGCTTAAATTTCTTCCGTTACGTCTTCTGCAGGTGCTCACAATCTGAAGATCCCCCATAAAATGGACCTCTGGAAAGCCAGATTAAGAAAACATGAAAATTAAATAAAGAAGATGGAAGCAGAGTTTTTTTTTTTTGTATTGTTTTTCATCTTAAATGCATTAGAGATGTTATATTGTTGACCAAAGTTGCCATCCATGTGACACATTTCTTTGTTTGGATAGAAATAGAACCGGTCAAGTAATGCAATTCTGAATAGTTGATTGTAAAAGCCTCAAATCCCTTCTTACCTGATTTACATGCATACACATATACAAAATTAAAAAAAAAATTTAAAAAACTTAAGCTTAGCAACCTAAAATTATCCAATTGCTGCTATTTGGATTACTTAATGTATATTGAAATCTTTTCCTTTTTTGTGTTCCATCAAATTTCTCAGCTACCAAACAACAGAGTAATAACCTTAGAAGTTAGAATTAATAGGCAAGGTGTGAAAAAAAAAATCAAAATTAAAATTAAAATTAAAATTCTCCTCATCTTATATCTGAAAATGGTTATGCGAACTACAAAGATAGCTAAGTTTGAAATCTAACTCATTCTTATACAGTTTGGCAAATCATGGCCTTTCGCTCAGAGATGCTCAATTTCACAAAAGGCCTTCCCCTAACTGCTCTCTCACCTTTTAATTTCGACTTGTTTGGCACTGGATGCCTTTAACTCTTTAGTCTTTCACTGTTTTCTTAACTTTTGTTAGTCTTTTAGAAGAGATTGTATCTAGTTGTTTTAGACTTGTTTGTCCTCTTCACTTCTCAATTTTCCATGCAAAATTCTACTAAATAATTCACAATCATAAACAGGGTGGCAGCTATCTGTAACATTCCATTGTCTACTACTCCTTGTTCAGATAAACTGATTTGGCACTATACAAAAGAGGGAGTTTATACGGTGAAAAGTGGTTACCAGCTTGCTCAGAATTTGAGGGTTAAAGGTGATGGTCAGGAGGGAAGCTCTTCTAATCATTTAGATTTGGTTTGGTAGGTTGTGTGGAAATTAAAAATCCCTGAAGGAGTAAGAGTATTTATTTGGAGAGTGCTTCATGAAATCTTGCCAACAGCATTTTCACTCCATCATCGACATCTTCTTGCTTCTTCAGTTTGTTCTAGGTGCCAGGGAGAGGAGGAGACTATTCTACATGCCCTTTGGTCTTGTCCAAAGGCTAAGGAGGTTTGGAAGACTACTCCTTTCAAGAGTGCAGTGGGTAGTGGACAGTTTGGGACCTTCACAGACCTGTTTCAATATGCAGCATGCATCAGTTCTTACTTTACATGAATTGGGTTTAGTGGTGCTAATATGTAGAAGGATTTGGCATGCTCGAAATGATGTGATTTTCAACTACAAGCTGGTCAATCCTCACTTTCTGTATGCTCAAGCTCTACAATTGCAACAACAATTTTTGGAGCAACGTCTCCAAGCTTGCTACCCTGCTAATAGAACTACTGCTCAAGTTAGATGGACTTGACCTTCTTTTCCTTTTCTGAAACTAAATGTGGATGGTGCTGTGGACGATGTACTTGGCTTAACAGGATTAGGTGCAGTCCTCCGTAATGAAATAGTGATTTAATGATTGCGGTTTCAAAAGGGATAAGGGGTGGTTTTTCTGTCAAAGCTACAGAACTATATGCAGCAGTCTTGGGCATTCAGACTATTATCCAAGCAGGTTTTCAATCGACACAATTAATTCTGGAAATGAATGCTTTGGGAGTGATTAATGATTTGAACACAACAGATTCTGTTTGGTTGGTTGAAGGTTATTTGGTTGATGAAGTGCGAAATCTCTTCCACTTATTCTCTTCAGTTATATGTACATATATCTCAAGGAGATGTAATCAGACAACACATACTTTAGCTAAAAATGCGTTTTTATTTCCTACAATGAACGAGGAGCCACAATGGCTCTTCCGTGTACTTATTTCTGATGTAACTATCTAAATTGCTCAGTCCCTTCGCGTCTAACTGTTGATTGGGTTAGTTGTTGTACCATTCTCTCCTCTATGCAGATTCGATTTTCACATATTTATCGAGAAGGGAATCAAGTGGCTGACTGCTTAGCTAACTATGGGGTGGATAATGAGAGGTATTATTGGTGGGACTCTTGCCCCTCCTTGTGCTTCGGTAGCCTTTGTTCATAATCTGCAAGGTTTACCGAATTTCCGTATTAGCTAATTATGTGGTGCTTGATAGACTTCATGAAAAGGTGTACTTGGGTTATGGTGGTTTTTGCTGCATGATTGCTGATGACCTATAGGCGTGTTCCATTTATGTGGTTGCCGTGTGGTCACATATTTATAATATGCATGGTTACTGCATGTCCTTCTTCTATCCTTCAGTTTGTAACTACTGCTTAGTGCTCACTTTGAGTATTTTACTTCATTTTATTCTCAGAGAGGTTTTGGTTCATGTCCCCCTCTCTCTTCTTGTGTTTTCTTTTCTTTTATTAATATCATAAAATACAGGGATGAGCGGTGGGTTCCCGGTTGCGATGACTCCCTTTCTTTCGATAAAAAAAAAATTTATATATATATATATATATAATAAAAAAAAAAACTAAAAATCTGTATGCAATTCTTATTTCTCACGCGGCAAAGTTTCCCTCCAAAAAAAAAAAAAAAAACAAAAGGAAAGAACACACACACAAAATTCCAATAAAGCAATGAATCAATTCCAGCCCTCCATTTATCACAAATCCAAAACCCAGTACCTCTGCTCTCTGCTCTCGCTCTTTGCGCCTTCGCCAAATCCCCTTCCAGACTTGGCAGTTCTGGTATTCCTCTAAAAACCCCATTTCTTTCTCCCCAAACAAAGAAAACACTATGAATCATTCAAAGAAAAGACTTGCCTCAATCAGAAGCAGCAAAGGGCAAAGAGACCAATGGCAGCCCACAGGTCCTTGCAGATTCCGGCAACACCCTCTTCAGCTGCAGGTGCGTTTGCAAATCATGGCTTTTTATGATTTCCGACCCTCATTTCAATCGTCTCCACCATTCAAGATCACCCATGGGAATCTTGATCCAGACCTATCCTCATCGCCATAATTGGAAATCAAGGAAATTAGATTTCACCCAGACACTAGAATGTGCTGGTCCTGATTTGCAGCTAGAGAAAATGAGCTTTCGTCCCAAAATTAGCATACCCCTCATTGGTGACAGAACTGATCCGACTGTGAAACATGGTTTGATAAACTCGTGCAACGGTTTACTCTGTTTGTCTGGACCTCAAAATAATAAACTTTTGTATGTGTGCAATCCCATTTTGGGTGAGTTCATCACCACTCCACCTCTTGATACCGGTGTTAAGCTCAGCTCTTTCGTTGGACTTGGTTTTAGTGCTGCTACCAATGAGTACAAGGTACTTAACACTTGTTGTTCGCGTCGGGCGCAGATGTACACCATTGGAACAGGAGCCTCCTTATGGCGCTGTGCGATCGCCATTCAATGCTTTTCTACATGGAGCTCTTCATTGGGCTACGCAGTATTGGACTGGTGATGAATTTATGCATTCATTCAACTTCGAAACAGAAAAGTTTGAAACAATACCCCCACCTAGCCACCTAGCCCTTAAAGAGTGGTTGACCTTGGGAGTGTTAGAAGGTTGTCTCCTGTTATGTGTGTTTGATGATGATTCTAGCAAATTTGAAATGTGGATTATGAGAGATTATGGTGTCCAAGACTCTTGGACGAAGATTTTTGTTATTGAAAACTTGTACCTAAGAAGATATCAACCTGAAGAGTATGGACCAATTATGTTTTTGAGTAATGGTGAAATTCTAATGTCCTATGGTGTTGGTGCTGTGGTTTGTTATAACCCAGAAACAAAGAGTTTCAGGAAAACTAGTATTGCTCCGACTGAGTCGGAATTTGTTGCAGTTGCCTACAGTCCATCATTTGTTTCACTCTACGATATTGCAAAAGGAGAGGAGGTGGAAAGGTACAAAAGCATACATTACAAACATGCATAAGTTTTACTACAATTCTCTGTTATACATAATAATTGTGTTGATTCCTAAGTTTTCTACAGTATAAACCAAGTAGTAGTAGTCAACTTATTGGTGTGTTTCTTCCAACATATTATAGGAATACTGATAACAGTTCTTGCAGAACTTTGTGGGACTCAACAAAACATAAATACTCTGTCAATGATTAATAAGTTATCAACAAGGTTTTCAGGCTCCTTCACACGAGCTTACAAAAGACTGGACAAGATAAATAAGTATGATTTATTAGTACAAATATCTAGATATTTCTTAAAAGTTGCTTGTCACTTGTTGGTGTAGATGATTAGCCAAACCTAAAACTTCTGTCAAGTATTAATTGGGTTTTATTCAGTTTTCATTTTTTACATTAAAGATGAGTTCTTCCCCTGAAGATAAGATAGTAACAGATTTTCTTTGGTTCAATATGAGAACAGCTTACTCTTTATTAGTACAGTATCTTCCTGTGTAAGTGAGTTTTGCTGAACTACAGGACATTACATAAATAACCTGATTTGGTAATACTACGGTAATACTCGAAAACTTCTTGAAGAATTTTGAGGGATTCAAGAATTTTGACTCAGTGACACCTCAGGCTGCAATTGTGATAGATTTTGAGTTTGTACAACTCATTTTACCATGCTTACTAGTTACTACTATATCATATGATATGCAGGATAAGAAACCATGAGAATTTCAACAAGCTGTTTAATGAAGGGAGACGTAGTGCTGCTGTTTCTGGAACGTCAGCCCACCAGTGCACAAATCTAAACCCAGGCTCTTGCTCACCTGGTGTTGAAGAGGCTTTCCCTAAACCTATTATTACAACTTCCTCTGCAACTGTAAGCTGTCTAATTTATTTTCTTGTGCCAGTGTTTGGTTGGGAGTGTTTTCCTGAAAGTATCTGATTAATTATTGTTGTTACCATCTCCTTTTGCTGAATGATATTTTTTCGCATCATTTCCCTAGAGCAATGAGCAAGTGGATTTTGCTCTGAGGATTGGGAGTAAGTGCGCTATATGTGGTGGGCAATTGGGTTATGTTTTCAGAGGTAAAGGGTTCGCAATGTGTCAAAAATGTTTTGATGCTAGTTCCTCTTGAGAAATCTTCAATTCCTTTTCGTAAGGCAGCAAAAGGCTTCTTTTTGGTACTTACATCCCTCACTGTAACTCTATCTCTACAGAGCTGGTGATGATGAACTTTTGTTATGTTTAGATTTATTATTTTGCAAGTACTTGTTGACTATGCATTTCCCTATTTTACAAGTCCTTTAGCTAAAATATTCCAATGGCTTCATTTACATGAACATTAAGTGTACCATAAAGTTTATGATCCTGAACTGTACTTTAAAGTATTATGCAAAAGTTTACAAGTCTTTGCGACCTTTTTGTTGTGCTTCTTGGATTATTTCCTTAATACTAAATGTGGCTAATTTTTATTTCGGCCTACTATAATTTCAACATGGCATTGTTTTGAAGGTCTTATAGCAATGTTATTGGGTTTACTGTTTGAATCAATGTTATTGCTCTGAAATTCATCCTTCTAATAGGAAATTGTCATTATTGGTAATGGATCTTATGGCCTGCTGGGGGTTTGATTGGAATTGTAGTTAAAAGTGGTGATGCCATGAATCCCCTGCTGGTTAAAACTTATAAGCCGTCATTGCTGATATGTGCTGCCTCTACTCTGTTCTGGTTTGCATCATTTGCTGATAAGTGTCTAGTCGTTTCCTCCACAGACATGGATCATCTATTGGCTACAACTGCTTGGTTTTAGTTGTTTTTAAAGTTCTAAGTTCTAACTAAAGTTGGCACTTGTTTATTCAATAAATTTAGTTCACTGCTGAAAAATAAACTGTGTGTGTCTGGAATGGGTAATGTTGAATTTTTGTTGAATTAGCAATGTGTTTTCTGGTTTAAACTTTGGAAATCTTGGCCAAATATTGTAAATGTCAGCCTAGACTGACAACAATTTTGTTTGGTAACCATTTCTTTTTTTTTAAGAATAAGTAACTTTATGTTCTTCTTTGTTAGGTAACCCTTCCATTGTTTTTGGTTTTCAACTTTTCATTATCTGCTTGACGGATATTGGGAAATACATGAAAGAAATGAGGGGTAAAAATAAAAAAAGAAGTGAGGAAGAAATGGGAAGTACTTGCAAAATCGTGAAATTGGTATCATCAACGGGACAACGTTGTATTGCGTTTGAAATTGTTCTCAGTCTTTGATACCAATTACAATCTTCAACTATGTTACGTATGGATCTGGATTTGTTGCAAGAAAAGCAATCGATTAGATTATGCTTTTTACTATGATTGGTTGCTGATAATGAAGATCTATAGATGATCTTATTATCAAGATAAAACAAAATAGCATGTACGTTGTAAACCAATAAAGCAAAGAAAATAGGTTTTCCCATAACTAAAACATAATACACCACTAGTTTTTAGTAAGAATCAAATTTAAAAATAAAACCGAACAAAAATTTGTATGAAAAAGACTGCATATTCTATTTTAAAAAAAATAAATAGAATTGAAAAAAGTAATGCTAGGAGAAGTTCAGTTTTTTCCCAATCGACATAAAAAATAAAAAGAGAAAAAAAAGAATTCCAAGAAATAAGTCATCCATCACACTCAAATGAGATTTTGGCGCCAAGGTTTCCCTCCAAAACACCATTTCAAAAGAAGAAAAGAAAAGAAAAGAAAGGAGAATTGGAATAAGCAACAAATCATGACAGTTTCTTACTATACATTCTTCAAAGATCTAAAACCCACTAAACCCAAATCGATGCCCATTCTTAAACATTTAGCAGTAGTTATTAGTAAGTGCTGCTTCTACTCCCTACTGGTTTGATAAATTAACATCTGGCTCATCACTTTTCCCTACCATTGCTTATTTTTCAGTTTTCTGTAACGCATGGGATTTTACAGAGTGATCGATTAACCAATTGTGTATTCTGGTTCATATATTATACTTTACAACTCCAGATCAATCACTGTAAATTTCGACCTATACCAACAACAATATCGTTTTTTCTCTTCCCCTCTTTGGTAACCATTTCGTTTTTGTTTTTTAGTTTGCATTATCTGCATAGCTCTAACCATGGTTAAATTAATGGCTCTTGGAGGAGTGCCTCAGGTCAGGCTGGCTATGGTGGTGTGTTTCGGGATTTCAAGGGTACATTTCTTGGTGGCTTTTGTTCTAATCTTGACATTCCAAGTTCAGTGGCAGCTGAGGTAATGGCGGTTATTAAAGCAATTGAGCTAGCTTGGATTCGAGATTGGAAACATGTGTGGTTGGAGGTTGACTCAACTCTAGTTCTTCATTTTCTTAAATCACCCAATTTGGTGCCTTGGCAAATTCGAGTGGAATGGGGTAATTGCTTACACCGCATCTCTCAAATGCAATTCCGGTGCTCTCATATATTTCGGGAAGGGAATCAAGTTACAGATGCTTTTGCAAACTTTGGTCTCACTTCAGATACTATGGTTTGGTGGGACTCGCCCCCGGATTTTGTTGCTTCTTTTTGCAATAGAGATTTTATGGGGCTTCCTAATTTTCGCTTTCGGTAGTTTTTTGCTTGGTTGTTTGGTCAGATGTCTTTCAATTTTCTTACTGGAGGGGTTAGGTTCATGTCCCCCCCTATCTAGTTAGTATTTCTTCTTTCTTCTTTTATTAATAAATTTGGGGGGAATTTTCCTCTCTCATTAAAAAAAAAACCATGGTTAAATTAGTTGTACAAGCTAAAAATCTATCAAACTGCAGTCCAAACTCCAGATAATTACTATACTCATGACAAGCAGTAAGCTAATCTCGTATGACCAAAGAGGTTATCTCACCATTTACTTTTCAATTCTTATGTAAAGAATGCAATTTAAACAGCCCCAATATTAGCAAGAGTTCCGGTTTGAAATTAGGCTATTCACCACCACCATTGATCATAGCATTAGCAAGTGACTAGCTTCATTCCAAGAGTTTAGACAAGATCGTACAATGAAAACAATGGAAATTACTATCATGAAATTTGCGATCACGTATATAGGAGAAGCTTGCCTTCCAAAAAAGCCGTTCTTTCTCATGTTTTCGTCTGAGATTGTATAGGTAACCAAATACCTAGCTAGCTAGTTGCAGACCTGCAACCTTATGAATGAATTGAAGTGGTCTTTTGGCTTTCATCAACGTTCTTAATTACAATTTTCTCCTACAGCTTTCATCAAGTGGTCAACCTTCCCGGTCTACTGACCGTTGAAATGTGGCTTCCGGTTGACTGCCACGTGGCGAAAGTTCAACACTATTCCCCAAGTTTGTTGTATCTTGATAAGACATCCTCCCACCGCGTTTGTTAGTTTATTTATTTCTACTTCTTCAAAATTTGAAACCCCCTTCGCTTCAGAGGAAGGAGGACCAATGCAGAAGAGAAGATATTTGCTCGGAGTCTGAGTTCGCTCTACCGCTCAGGCAGGTCTATCGCCGTCAGCTTGCAGCTGCTCACTCACCCGCCACGTCAGCACTACTTCTGTTACTCCACCCGGCGTTGCTGCTCGAACAACCCTCCTCAACTTCTCATCTCCGATGACCAAGCACCTCTCCTCCGGTACTCCCTCTCACCCATTCCACCTCATTGTCTATAAACTACATGTAAAGTTCAAACCTTTATTGAAGTAGAAGCAAAAAGTCCATAAATTTTGGACTCGATATTTGAATTTGTGATAGAGTTTTGGTACTAAAGTTAGGTTCTTGATGAAATTGCAGATGATTATGGGTCCCCCTTTCAAGGGTTTTGGGAAGTAGGAGACCATGTAAAAAGTTGCAGCAAAGATTATGACGTATATGTACAGCAGATGTTTGAAAAGATTCAGGTAGATTTGAATGACAGTCTTGTGAAATATGCATTTGAAATGTTTGATTCTATGAAAGATGAGGGGCTGGCCGACGAAGCCAATAAGATTTTCAAGCCTTTCCTTCAGATAGAGAGCCGAGTGCCGGCCGTGGCAGTTTTCACTTACATGATTGATGGCTTGCTCAATACCGGCCAGACCAACATGGCTCTCAACGTTTACAGGTACATGTTAGCCACTGGAGTCACTCCCAGCAGCTACACGTACAATTTACTCATCGTGGGACTTACGGTTGCAGCTCAATCGGACACTAATATGCTTGGTGTTGCCAAGAAGTGTTTTGTGGAAATGTTGGATAAGGGCAGGAAGCCCAATTTTGATGTTTACTGTAGGGTGTTTGAAGGCATTGCCTGTGTGGAGAGTCAGGGGGTTCCTTGAGTTGATAAAGACTAAGGTGTTTATGCCTCAATGTGTTAATTTTGAGAAAGAAAACCTGGAGGATGTGATCAAGGCAATGAAGTTGCATCATTATCTTGAGAAGACGGCTGATGAGGACATGCAAAGAGTCTTACATGACTGGCACATCCAAGGCACCCAGAAACAGGCAGACAACATGTACAAGGCTTTACTTGATGATGGAAATAGACACGAGGCGTGGTTGCTCTTTCAGAAGCAGTACCATGAGTCGAGTGTGCACCACATGGTTGTCCTGTATACCTGTGTTATTGAAACCTTCATCAATGCTGGCAAGACCAAAGGGTGCTCTGGAGGTGTAGCAGCGCATGTTGGATGATGGGTATTCCCCGTGCTCCTACACTTACTCAATTTTGATCAAGGCACTTGCTGCTGACCCCAGCTTCTTCGAAGATGCAAAGAAATACTTTCTTGAGATGATGGAGAAAGGAATGCTGCCCAATACTGCTATCTACACTGCAGTGTTAGAGGGGTTTGCGAGGCAGGAGGACAATGCAGCTGGGGAGGAAGGAAAAAAAAGTTTGTGAAGGTGATGATGGGCAAGCGGTTTGTGCCTTACGTCGAGGATGTAAGGAAGGTTCTAAGGGGGAAACCAGCACCTGTAGTTACAATGGTCATGGACATCATCTCTTCCAAGTGTAAAGACTGATGGGTTATCAATGTTTGCACTCTCAACAGCTAATGTTAGGATTAGGGTTCAGATAGGGAGCTAATCTTCAGAATTAATGACTATTTCAATGTAGAAAATCATCTAGGCTGGTTTCAAAATGGATTTTGTGCTGTTCTATGATTGCAAATCTTCAGAAATTAATGACTATGATTGTGAATCTTGACATTGAAATAGTTTGTGGTAATGAATTCCTTTACTTTGATGTTCTGCATGTTTAGGTACATCAGGTATCCTGCTTTCAATAGGTTGTTGGTATGAAGAAGAAACTGATGCAAATATCAAATTGTACAAGTTGGTATACTTGCAATACAAAACACTGCCTCTCCTTTGGTATATCCAAAAGAAGAAACGATCTGAACTTGATGGAAATTAAATGACATTTTACTGATTTTAGTCATGCTTGATCCACAGTTCAGAAATTCAAAATGAGAGATTGAGGGAAAGCAAATAGTTTCAGGACATATTGTGTTTCTGATCATGGTTTTGTTTCATAACTTCATGCAATGGTTAGTCTGGAACACATTTAAATGATTCTTCATAGTGTGCAATCCAAATGAGGTCTTCTCTGAGATATCTTAGATCATATATCAATTTTTTCTTTTGGCTGAATTTTCTTTCTTTTCATTTTTCATCCGTACTTCAGAGCTAAGGAGTTCCCCAATGTATCAATGGTTAGATGCAGGTACCTGGCAAGGATACTTCAGTTACTTGTATAAGGGTTGTTGTAATGCCAGAGCATCTCCTTCAGCAAACAATACAGAAAACAGATGTTTCTCTTTTTCTAGCCAGTAATTACTTTGGATCTACAGACCATAATCCAACTGCAATTACTTGCTTAACTAGGAAGTTTGGTGATGAAAATAGCATAACAGCTGCAGCTGCTACTTCTGCTGCTATGTAAATGTGTTCAGATCATTATTTTCTGATAGAAGAATTTGAGGCTGATCACCCATTTATGTTTCATTGTTTCTCATCGGGGAAGACAAGACACTACGGGAAACACGTCGTTGTGGCAACTGGCAATCTCCTTGCTGGATGATTATTCTTTAGTTTACGTTAACTGTAGTGTGTGTTCTCAATATATTTATAAATACTGACCTCGAAGACGATCAAGAATGGACTTAAAGTCGATAACTATCACCCTATCATTTGTGCTCTCTCATAATATCAGTAGTTCTCAAAGTCCTTCTATATCCATGCCTTTCTTGATCACAACCTTCAAGTTATTCTTCATTTGTTTTTTTGTAAGTTTCTTTTCCTATACCTCCTTTGATGTTGGATTTGATTATTGGGTTTTTGATTTAGATTTTATGAACTGTGCTTCTCTTTTGATTTTCACATATGAAACCACAGATGATTATATATTTTCGAACAAACCTGTTGCATATAGAGAAAAGAAGAGGAAGCAACACAGAGGATTCGTCTGTGTGATATAGAAGTACAGCATTTTAGCATGCGTTAGATGTGCAGTCAAGCTGCAAATTGCTACTCATGTAACTCACTCGATGATATGCCATGTCATTTTCTGTGAAAGGAAAAAGCATCATTTTCATGACCAAGAAGTAACTAAGGGGCAAGCAGGTTTGAATTAAAACCCTCAAACAGAATTTGATACTGTGATTAAGATAACAAGAGAACTATGAAAAGAATATTTTCATTCCAGAAATAGATCATTTTAGATTTGGTATAAAAGTTCATTTGGATGAGATATTAGAAAAAACTAAATGATCATATTTTACATTACTATGGTGTAATCAATACTTGAGTTGAGTTATAATCAACATAATCACTTCAGTTGAGTTATAATCAACATAGTCAATTTGTTCTAATACAATCTAGAGGAGGGAAATGGATATAATTTCTTTGTATAGCTCTGCACATTTGCTTGTACGATAGATGTCGATCTCATGTACTCCTTTTTCATTATGTGAGAGTTACTGCAATTCTATTAATATAATTATGTTTAGTCTTTGTATTATGACCATTTTTTCGTTTTAGTCCCTGACATTCTTAATTAATCTGAAAAGTCTTTAACGTCAAAATTTCCGTCTGATTGGTCATTCCCGCGTCAAATTAGGAGTTGGCCTTAGGTGAAATGTCTAATATACCCCTATGTTATTTCTTTTTCCTTTTTAATTTCTTTTTTTCCTTTTTTTTCTTGTTTTTTTCTTTAGCTGGCCTTAGGTGAAATGTCCAATATACCCCTTTGTTATTTCTTTTTCCTTTTTAATTTCTTTTTCTCCTTTTTTTTTTCTTTTTAATTTATTTTTGCTTTTTCTTCTTTTTTTCTTGTTCCTTTTTAAATTTTTTTCCTTTTTTTTTTTTTTTTTTTCTTGTTCCTTTTTAATTTCTTTTTTTTTTCTTTTCGTTTTGTCTACTTTCTCTTTCCTCAACCCACCAATCCTATTCCGATCAAACTTCACAACCTATCTGTTTCTCTCCCCAAATTGAAACCAAACCCAACAAAGACCTAGCTTGGCGGTGCAGAGATGGACATCGAGCAAAAGCAAGAGGCTAGGAGCTGATCGATCACTTCTTCACCTTCTCTGAAGCCATCTCCCTCTGTTGGGATCCGCCCTCGCCTCCATTGTCGCCGACGCCATCTCCCAAACACAAGCAGATCCCAATCAGCTCAGAAATTCGCCGCTAAACCACTCCCCTCTTGTTTTCATAGCCTACTTCTCTCTCTCCCACTCAAATCTCACTTTCTCTCTCCACATCAAGCCTCAATTTGGAAATTTTTCACTGAAAACTACCATTTTTTAAGACCTTGAGGTTTTTGGGTCTTGCTCAAAATGGTGATTTAGATTTTGGGTCTGATTGAAATGATGGTTTTTGATGGCCAAGTTGACCAAAACCAGAAGTGAAGAAGAAGAATAGTGATGGAAAAGAAAAATGGCCGCCGGCGTGGAGAACAATAATTGGGATTTCAGGTCAATCTGGATTGGTTCGCCGACGTGGCGCTATTGATGCAACAGGATATGATGGTCATTAAAAAGGAAAAAAAAAAAAAAAAGGGCTACCAGCGTGGAGAACAAGAATTGGGGTTTCGGGTCGATCTGGATTGGTTCGCCGACGTGGCGCTACCGATGCAGCAAGATACAATGGTCATTAAAAAGGAAAAAAAAGAAATTAAAAAGAAAAAATGAATAATAAAAAAGGAAAAAGAAAAAAGAAAAAAAGATATTAAAGAGGAAAAAAAAAGAAATTAAAAAGGAAAAAAAAATAGCAGAGGGGTATATTGGACATTTCACCTAAGACCAACTCCTAATTTGACGCGGGAGGGACCAATCAGACGGAAATTTTGACGTTAGGGACTTTTCAAATTAATTGAGAATGTCAGGGACTAAAACGAAAAAAAGGTCATAGTACAGGGACTAAACATAATTTAATCATTCTGTTTAATTACTAATTAGTGAATCAAAAGTAGTTATATGGTTACAAAAATTAACAGGCATATTGTATAATAGGATTCATCTCAATCATAGGTTACCACAGATGAATTGTATGTAGAAATTTCTTAGTGTATTTGTTTTTTTTTTTTGTAATTAATGTATTATTATTTTATTTTTCTGGAAATGGGGCCAATACGGTTGCCCTCAAGTTTTGATCATTAATGAAACCGCATAATACATTTTTTGGTTGGTTGGGGGGGGGGGGGGGGATTTTGCCTAAACCCCAAAATACAATCAACATAAAGAGAACATTCCGAGATAACAACATGAGTCTTACCTAAATATATGCTTCTAACAAGCACCAATTAGCGAAGAATGCACAGTTGGTTACTCTAGATATTACTCATGTTGAGCCATAATTTACTAATATTACTCATGTTGTGACAGGACCCGCCCCGGATTTCACCCTGAAATCCGAAGAGGCCCTGCGGGGCCCACTTTAGAAGAAATTCTACCAAAAATTTGACAGAACTTCCCCTAAAAATGGACAACCCAAAACCTGTAGAAAAACATCCACACTTCTAAATCATCCATCCTTATTCTCCTGGAGCCACCATGCTCCCTATATCACAACATCTCACATCTCTCATTTCATAAACAATTCTGAATTTAAGAATATTAATCTCATAGGTTATCAGAGCAATCTAATATACAGGCGAACAAGAGAATAGAAAGCAAGATAAATGACCGATGCTTTTATAATGCGGAAGCTATGACAGCTATGCCTCAACCCCAAGTACGCTCGACCTCAAGCTAAACTGGCCGGCAAACTGGGCATTTAAAACCGAAGGGCCCAGGGGAAAACATTTAAAATCCGTTAGAGTGAGTGGACGAAAAATAAGTACTTTCAAATGTATAAGTAAAACTTAATGCTTTCCCAAGTAATTCTCTAAAATCTCGCATGCAGTAACAATCTTGAAAACACTCTTAATCATCCTCTTTACTGAAATCTCAATCACGTAACAAGAACATCTTGAAACCTCTTAAAATCTCATCCTCAATCTTTATAAAAACATCATTTTCATGAGGCTCGTTTGATGACTAGAAAGGACTGCTGTCTAGTCATCTCATGCCATCTAGGAGGGACTGCCACCCAGATGACGCATCGGAAGGGACTGCCAACCGGAATAGGAGGCGGTGGATAGAAGGGACTGCCAACTAGCCACAAGTAGTAGACGGGACTGCCGACTAACCACAGGTAGTAGACGGGACTGCCGACTAACTACCTCATGTCATCTGGAAGGGACTGCCAACCAGGTGACGCATCGGATGGGACTGCCAACCGGGCTGTAGTCTGGAAGGGACTGCCAACCGGACTATTACCTAGAAGGGACTGCCAACTAGGTAAGATACGCATGCGCCAAAACTGGCCTCCTTAATAAATTGAATAGCCTCCTCAAGAACTGAAAATAACCTCTTTCAATCACTTGCTTTCGGAAAGAAACTCGATATTACCTCAATAAATCAATAATAATTCACCGAAAGCATAACTCAGTAATAACTCGCTAACTCAATCCTCGATATCTCAATAAATCCTCGAAAGCATAATCACATACTCTATAATTCAATAATTGCTTTCGGAAAGAAAGCTCCATCTAACCCAAGTCTGATAAGTGCGGAATTCAAAACCCAATAAATCTCGATAAATCAATCATGCTCAAATATTTGCTAAATCCCTCGCACTCGTATATCTTCATAAAAACTGATATTCGAAAACAATAATTCTCATAATATTTTTCCGAATCAGTCACTCCCCGAAAATCATTTCCCAACTCAATAACTCATGAATGACTATCTCAAAAATCTACTAAAAGCCCTCGGGAAGGAATTTCAATACTAATCTCGTAATCCATAAATAAATCTCGATAAACTAAATCTCAAATATTCAAAACATAATTAAATCTCAATTGGAAGAAAATAATAATAATACTGCATGCGGAATTAATTTAAAAACAAATGTCCACTCACAGTACTATTTAGGCGACCACACAAACGGTTTCCTTCGTCGAGCAGTAGCTCGGTACGTCGCCCTCAACAATTAAAGAGAAGCTTGGACCCGAATCATGAATAGTAACTCAGAATTTCAAACCTTCGATTCGACCTCCACACTGCAAATCGTGGCTCAAGGCTAGGGGCAACATGATCCTTGGGAAAAACCGCTCCTTCGACGCCGGTTTGGTGGCCGGAGATGGCCGGAATCGCCGGAAATCGACGAAAATCCCAAACTGCTACAGTGAACTTGTTGGCTTCGATTCGTCGTCTATGGTGAATGATAGGGTGCAAGGCATATATAGATAGAAACCTTGTTTCAAGACGAAGAGATGGACACCAATTTCATGGCCATAGGTGGCCGGACGAGGCGGCAGCGACGCCGGAAAGTTACGTCGGCGAGAGGAAGAAAACTGGAAATTTTCGGGGCTTTCCCGAAATGGAAAGTCCAGATTTCTATTTATAGACATGAATTCCACAAAATTACAAAACTGCCACTAACTTAAAACCCTTATAACTTCTTCGTTACTACTCCGATTTTTACGTACCACATATGCACGCGCTCGGTTTAACGTCCTCTACAACTTTCATGAAGGAAATTTTCTCAAATTTTGACCCGAACAAAAAGTCAACTTTTAGGGCCCCCTAAAAGCATTGAAACAACAGTAAAAGTGAAAGTAAAAGTTGTTTACCGTCCAAATGACTAGTAAACCGGTGAATTCGGGTTCGGGACGTCACATGTTGAGCCATAATTTACTAATATTATCAGCTTCCCACTATGTTGCCACTGGAAAAACAATCTGGCAACACTTACTTTCATCCTACCATTGGGAGGTTGCGACCATTTGACGAAGTAAGAAACTCGCCGCCTAACCAGAGCAGACAAGGCACACAAGATGTGCAGTCCGGGACAAAACCCACGTTGCCTTACCATAATAGGGTAGGGACTTATTACCAACGTTAAGCCACATTTAAATAAATAAATAAAAAACCAACATAAATAAAAAACAATAAAAACATAACCAGCTCCTATCCATCTACATCGTGCTAAGGCCACATTTGGCAACACTTACTTTCATCCTACCATTGGGAGGTTGCGACCATTTGACGAAGTAAGAAACTCGCCGCCTAACCAGAGTAGACAAGACACACAAGATGTGCAGTCCGGGACAAAGCCCACGTTGCCTTACCATAATAGGGTAGGTACTTATTACCAGCGTTAAGCCACATTTAAATATAAAAAAAAACACCAACATAAATAAAAAACAATAAAAACATAATCAGCCCAATCTAGGCCAAATGTCTTTGTCCAGTCAGCTCCTATCCATCTACATTGTGCTAAGGCCACGTTTGGCAACCAAGATAGGAATGGATTATGATACATAAATGGATTAGATTGGAGAAGAAATCCTTAACCTTATACTTCATTTGTTACACTAGATTTTGAATTGGATTGGAACTCTATCCATTTAGAAGAAGAAAAAAAAACAGAGATGAAGCAAAGGAGATTGCATCTAGTCGTTAATGGAGCATGAGCTTAAGCTTCGCATCGGCAACCGGAGATGGCCGGAGAAGAAAAACACAACTATAATAAGCTGTAATGGAGGTTGGGGATGGCTGAAAATTTCCCGGAGATCGCCGATTTTTAGCCGAAGAACTCTTGGTGGAAACAAAAATTGCAGAGATCGAATTCACAATCGACCAATCATTCTGAGGTTCCTTATGAGGACGTGATGATATTTTAGGAACCAATAGTTAAGATGCAAGAGGAGGAAGACGTTGCCTGACTTGGCTGCAGATGTCTGGGTTTCGCCGGATATGGCCGGAATTCACTGGAATTGGTCGACCATAGGGGTAAGAGTGAAATCATTTGATCATCTTTAATTGTATAAGAATTAACTAAAAAAATTATAAAAAAATGGAATTGGTCGACAAAGATGTGATGAAGATGAAGGCTAGTAGTTGTTATTGGCGTGTATATGTTTCACGATAAGGTCGGTGTCTGTCAAATTTTATATCCACTTCTTATTCCACCTGTTCAACAAGATTAGATATCCTACTCTGATAGGAATTGAAATTTCCAATCTATAGAAATCCAGATTGCCAAACAGATGAAACAGTTAGACATGAAATTTTTAATCCTTATCAGGCAGCTTAACCAAGCAAACAAACGCGGCCTAAGCCTAATAGCCGCTAGGAAAATTGGCTCGGGTTCGACCATTTTCTTTCATTTCTCAAGTTCAAGTCCAAGTCCGTTGATGTACTCAACTCCCTCGCCCACAAGGCATTTTTCCCTGGTGGTGTATCGTGTTTGAATTTCATTAACGGTCTTTGGGTCGACTAGTCACACCCACTAGAGTAATTCCACAAACAGTGTGAGTTTTACATGACCGCTCTGAATGAAGTGGATTTCAAAACCAATAATCTGGGACATCTGATAATTGAAGCAAATTCATGGGTCCAAAAAGAGACAAACGGCTTCATCGATAGTTGCTCAGTCGTTTCTATATCTCCTTCCTCGACGCTCCCCCTAAAAACTTTCAAATCTTCACACCCACCCGGAGCAACAGCAACAAGCCCAACTCAACCCGACATTCAACCCCTCCAAAATCTCGCCGAACCTAACCCAACCCAGAACTAGCTGGTAAATCTCACTCCCGGACTACGACCCCTCACAAAGACCTCCGCACACCAATACACTCAGATAAACTTAGAAAGGTTTAGAGACGGCGTACCTATTCACTCCTCCGATTGAAACACAGAGACAACGGTGCTCACAATACGACAATTTAGACAGCTTCACGAAAAACTCTGAGCTCTCCACACACCAACGACCCCAAATTCACCTAGTTATTGTCTCAATCTCCAACACGAACAGAGGAACAGTAACCATCTCCATATTTCTCCTCTGTCCTTATATAAGGACCTCGAGAACACCACGACCATTGAACGTGCATGGACGATGACCCCAGATCTCACCACGTGTCCGACATCCCTGAACGTTATAGAAGTCATGCGCCGTCGCCTCGGCTCCTCACCACTATGCCATTATTACACGTTACGGACTCCAGTACACTGGTCTTCCAGCACACGAACACCAATAGGATCACCACACGTGTCACCAAGGCATAACTTATGCTCTAAAAGACGCATGCAACCCCAACCACCGATTCGCGATAGCGACACAACGTTGAATGCCAACACGACCTACTCACCCCAGCCAAGACTTCTCTTTAGTGGGGACTTGGGGGACTAGGGGTAATGGTTGTACGGAAGCCACGTGGCATAAACTAGCCTTGCATTTCCGATACTTTCACCAACGATAAACTCCCCACCCAAGAGAACTCTTAACCGGGGACTTGGGGGACTTGTTGGTATACATATACCTCCTAGGCACAGGTATCGGAAGCGCAAGACTCGTATCGCTGATATACCAGCAAGATAAGCTCCCAGCCGAGGGTTCCGATACTCCTTGGGCGATATCGGGATCCCGAGAGTCCCACATCGAAAGAAACGGAACCAAGCTCCCACAAACCTTCTACATTGAGGTCATCTCCAACAACCTAAAGAGGTAACTGTTTACTACTGCTTTCCATTATCATTATCTTATCTGATACTGACATAGGCATCAGAGCGTTGAAGGCCGGCACACCCGGTCTTCCCTCTGACCTTCGTCTGTTTTGTAGATAAGCAAGACCGATAGTGATAGTAACGGATCGATACAACCCGTGTTCAGTTGGATCAGACACCCCTCGAGACAACTGAAACAGATTAATTATGAAAAGTTTGTTTGAAATGTAGTATAATATTTTGATAAGTTCAATTCATGAATAAATCTAGACACAAAATTGGACCAAAATAAAGTGATACAGACCTAGAATAGTAGAATGTCAATTCATACATTCCCAGTTATTTTTCTTATCATATCTAAATTTATCCAAGTGTAATGGATAATTGTACAATCGATTCATGCTGCGAGTTTACAGTGAAATGAAAGGAATTTAACTAAGCATAGAGCTCCAATTTAGTTAACCTGAGCGTTGGTATAGCAATCAATGGAGTCACCTTCTTAGTCACAAACCTGAATTTGTTCGAAAGGTCAACCTTTGTATCCTCAAGCAACCTCCACTCGAATGAGTGCAAGAATGAAGCCAACAAATAGATTAACATCCTCCCTGCCAAGGGAATCCCAGCACAGATTCTTCTCCAAGAACCAAATGGAAGATACTGAAACTTATTGTCCAAGTAATCAAAGCAGTTGTTGGGGTCGGTGTTTGGGAACCTCCCAGGTCTAAATTCCAAGGGATTGTCCCAAACACTAGGTTCTCAATGAATGGACCAAACATTCAGAAAAACCCTGGAACCTTTAGGAATGTGATAGCCACCAACGGTGGTGGATTGGCTTGGACAGCGCAGTGGTAGAAGGGTCCCCGGCTTGGACAACCACCAATTTCGGCAAATGAAAGTCCTTAACTAAGTGGTTCATCACCACAATTTCTGCTAGTTCTTCTAGCTTGGACTTTTCTCATTTCATCTGGATGCTGCAAAAGCTCAGACATTACCTATTCTACTGTTATAGCTGTGGTGTCGGTTCCTCCCACCACAATGTCCTGTAGAATTTTGTGAATACGAGTGCACATGAGTTTAGTGAACTAGAAACAAAAACCTCATCGGCATTTTCACAGAGTATTGAGGGAAAAAAAAGGTTTCATATCATGTACGCGCATAAATGAAGAATTAATTGAAGTATTAGAAGTGTGAAAATAGTTTAATTAAAGTCTTTTTTTTGTTATAGATTTAACTTCAGTGATTTTTTAAGTAGCAGAATGAACTTCCAATTGTTTTTCTACGTAAAATTTTTATTTTTTTATTTTTTTTATTTTTAAGTACGTGATATGCTCCTAACAAAATTGCTTCCATCAATAGATGTTCCTCAAGAAAACCTACCAAATTAACTGTTCCTCAAGTTATATGGAACTAAAAGCGACAAAAAGAAAAAGAAAATAAGTAACTAGAAGCAATTTGTAGATAGCGCACCATGAGCAAGGCCTTCATTTGTTGTATCATAAGCATTGTTGCACTATCTTGATGATTATTATTTTCCAAGAGGAACTGCAGAAAGCCCTCTGGCACTCGCTCATTTTGAGCCTTATTCATTTGCGCTTCTATGGTCGAATATAAATTTTTTTTTTCCGTTACTGACAGAAGCTTCTTTGCTTGACTCCCAATTCCCTGTATATCGAACCTTGCTAGCGCAAGGAAAAAGTCTGAGACGTTTGGTTTCTCAAGTAACTCGATCATTTCTTCCACCACCTTTCTAAACTCGATCGGATCCAACATCAGATTTCTTCTCTCCTTGTAGAGTCCCACCCCATAACATGGTTGTGTTGATAGTTATGGATAATGCAAATTGCCCCAAATCAATTGGGGTCCGAATTTTGTCACTAATAAAAAATGTGACTAATTGACTTCACAACCTCTTCCTTTCTCAGAGCATAGCAACCGTCAAGGTTGGTTTTGCTTAGCATTTGACTCATGAGCACCTTGCGCATCCTCCTCGAATCTAGACCATAGGTTCAAAGACTATATCAGATCCTCCATATGAGAGAATTCGTGCTGCGACTGTAAGGTCTCGGTAGGCAAATATTGTGTCTTAGTCATGAACCACTTCTTTCACAAGCGATAGTGAGCTGACCATAATGGCCAGTTTGGTACTGAACTGGTGGTGACAAGTATGGCCATAAACCCGTGACAAGTCATGAACCACTTGTAAATCGGGCCATAAACCCGTGACAAGTCTGTGAACTGGTGGTGAAGGCTGGTACTTGGAAACAGAAGGTAACCGAGTAGTGGAACACCATTTGGGCCTGGCGGCAATGGAGCTTGTTCCGGGTTCCTTGAGTGCTTCTTCCAAGTCCGGAGGAACTAGAAACTGACAGTTTCCATGATGATTAGGAAGATGGTGACAGCTTCTTTGAGATTTTCATGTTTCTCACTGCTAGCATCCCACATTGATGACCTCATATGGCACAATTGTTGGTACTAAGCTGGTTAGAGAATGAAGTTGGAGATTTTTGTTGGCTTCTTTGGTCAATTTATAAGAACCCACAAGGTTGACTGATTCGTCGTTAAGTATATAACAATACACAATTGTGGTGAAAGTTTCAAAAAAAAAAAAAAACACAATTGTGGTGAAGGCAACTGTTGATGTCTAAGATTTAGAGGTGGCTAAACCTTGGTTAACGTTGGTCATGTGGGCGGACCGCTACTCGTGATATTCTCAAAGTTTCCGCTATCTGTCAAATGAAATACAAAGGGCGTCAGAGGGAGACTGCGTTGGGCGGTTTTCTCTTCTCTGATGCCTAAGTTAGTCAATGTATTTGTATTGACAGAACAACAGTAGATAAGTAGTAAATGCGTAATTAATGAGGAGAGAGGAGAAAACCTTTTATAGGTGGGGAAGAGGCTGACCTCTTCCATGTTTTCAATGTGGGACTGATGTGCTTCAATTCCCAGCTTCTGGAGCTTCTGATGCTATCTTGGAGCGGCGCATGGCGGCGCGTCAGCTATGATATGGGGGTGAGCCGGTGCTCAGGTGGTAGCCTGCTCGGCTGTGTTTCTTTAGGTCACTCCGTTGGCTGGAGTTGGTACCGCTGGCTGTAGCATGAGCGTGGCTCATTATAGCTAATTATGCTTGGCAAATGCTCATATAAGTACAAGTCCCCCAAGTTCCCAGTCAAGGAGGGCAATCTTGGTTGGGGAGTTGCCTAGCGGTTTGAAGCGTTACTTTTGCTAGACTTGCAAAAGAATAATTAGTGTCAGTGCGTTGTCAACCATGGACTTACTGAGCAAACTCTTTATACCCTTTCGGGTAGGCCCATGCTAGGCCCTCCAGGGAGTCCTCCACTCCCTGGCTAAGATTGATCTCCTTTTGGTCGGTGTATTATTTGTTGAGGGGAGCTGCGCTGAGCAGAAGGTGTTGGGTAGTGAGCCCAATCTTTGATACCCTAGTGGCGGGGGTCAACGTGCCTGATCAGGGCCGTCGTTGACTGTTGACATGTCCCCGTGTCCCGGAGGGAAGTAACATGACTGTAACGCTACGTGGCGGTCGTTGTCAGGCCTCTGCTGATAGTAAGCGGCAAGAAGTGTCATGGGGACCTGCTTGGTTGCAGCAGAGACTGTTGCTTTTAGGATGAAAGGGAGAAGTCCCGCTAGCGAAGTTGCGCTTAGCGGAGACTGTCTCACTTGGCAGATGAAAGGGAGAAGTTCCGCTAGCGGAGTTGTGCTTAGTGGAGACTATCTCGCTTGCCAGATGAAAGGGAGAAGTCCTACTAGCTGAGTTGCGCTTAGCGGAGACTATCTCGCTTGCCAGAAGAAAGGGAGAAGTCCCGCTAGCGGAGTTGCGCTTAGCGGAGACTGTCTCACTTGCAAGATGAAAGGGAGAAGTCCTGCTAGCGGAGTTGCGCTTAGCGGAGACTGTCTTGCTTGCAAGATGAAAGGGAGAAGTCCCGCTAGTGGAGTTGCGCTTAGAAGAGACTGTCTTGCTTTCCAGATGAAAGGGAGAAGTTCTGCTAGCGGAGTTGCGCTTAGCGGAGACTGTCTCCCTTGCCAGATGAAAGGGAGAAGTTCCGCTAGCGGAGTTGAGCTTAGAGGAGACTCACTTGCTACATGAAAGGGAGAAGTTCCGCTAGCGGAGACTGTCTCGCTTGACGGTTGGTATGCCTGCTTTGTGGAAGGTTACTTCAGATAGACACTTTGTCTGACAGCTACTTACACGTGGCGGTCATGCATTGGGTTGGCGTGTTTGCGTACGCCTGCTTATCATGCTCTTCTCTTCGCCATTAATGCGAGTAATTATTGTTTTTGTAACCGAGGTGACGCTTCGATTAATTCGGATAGTGGGTGAGATTGTGGGACACGCGTACGGTGCTCGGTTGATGTCGTTTTTTAGCAGACAGCCCGGATTTGTTTGATGTTGACATAAAAGAGAGGGAAACCACAGTGGGTTTGACATCTTCTACACTTCAAATCCTAAGTAGTTGTGTTCAAGCTTTTTTGTTGTTTGAGATTTCGAGGGTTTCGTTCTGCAAATCGAACGAAATCGTTGCTGTCGACGAAAAGGTCCGTTGGAGTGAAGAAAGGCATCCCCATCCGCATCAGAGATAGTGTTTTCAGGTTGGTGATCTGAGCCTCGTGTTTACTTTGTTGTTTCTGTCAGTTTCTGCTTCTGCCATTTGAGGTGACTTTTGTCATCCCTCAGTGTGTTTGAGGATCTAGAATGATTTTGGGGATGGGGTTAAGTGTTTGTGGCAAAGAGTTTGAGGTTTATAGCTTCTAGATGGTCGAATATGGGTTTTGAGGGTGTGCATTGTGTTCTTGTTTTGGTATTTTCTAGGTTTTCTGGGTATGGCTGTCCTTGATGTTCTTGGCTAAAATTTGACATAAGGTTAGCTTAGATCCTGTTGGAACTGACTGACTTAAGTTTTAGGGTTTGTGATGGCTAACGTCGTAGAGATCTTAAGCGGTGAGGATTTCGGGTCTGACGTGTCGCTCAGTGGTTCGGATAGGATATTTATTGACTCGTTGCATCCGTCTACTATTGCAGGAACCTCACTGTCAGAGTCGATAGACATCGAACCTTTACAAACTATACCTTGGGAAGTAGCGATGGGTCGTGGGCGTCTAGAGAGTTCTAGGGTAAGGGAGGATGCTGCTGCTCGCAATAGGTGTGAGGAGAGGCTGGTGAGCAATAGCGCCGCTAGTGGTTCCGCTGATGGGGGAGAGGCTGGCTGGGTAGAGATAGAGTTAGCTTGGGTCCTCCGCGACGATACCTCATTTGACGAGGTGGGAGGGCCGATGACCGCGGTCGTCGTGAATCGATTGAAGCAGGTGTTTCGCCTTCCTGGCATAGTGAAGCTGCGTCCGCCGACTAGGGATGAGAGGGTGTCGATTCTGCCAGCTGGGTACTCCGCCGTTCACGAGGCCATTTTCCGGCAAGGGGTCTCGTTTTCGCTACTGCCAAATCTCCAAATCCAGGACTGTGAGTTCGATCTTGCTTTTGGGTAAATTTGCCTCAACATGTGGCGGTTGTTGATGGCGCTGAACTCATTGTGGTGTTTATCTGGCTGCGAAGGACCAGTCATGGTAGAGATACTTCATTTCTAAGAACTCGTCTACATGAGGCGTCAGGGGTGTAGCGGACAGGTGAACCTGACCCGTTGCCAGGGGGCTCCCAAGTTGATCGAGAATCTGAAAGATTTCGTGTCCCCCGGGTTGGCTACCTTCTGCGTTGCGACCACGGGGTGGGAGTATGATGCTAGGGTAAATGAGCAGGCGCCGATGTTTAGGATTAAGTCGGAGTTCCAACCAATCCGAGGTTGTCGCCAATCCCCGCTGACCAAACTTGGCGGTTTTGGCTGTGATATGCCTTTCTTTTTTCTTTGCTTGTCTTTGTGCAGCGGGCTTGCGCTTTAACTTGACGGGTGAGGAACAGTGCCGCGTAGCAAGGATTAAAGGTTGTTGGCAGAACCGCAATCTTCTCGACCTTCGCCTATTCACCGGTTGGGAGCTGTTGGTCGATCTTCAGTTGACGCGCTCCCTTGGTAAGTATCTCTCGCCAACTTGTGGTTTGAACTCTTTGCCCCATACTGACTAGCGCTGTGCTTGTTTAGATTCACGGTCGAGTAACAAAGCGAGTCGCGACGCGTTTGACAAGACCATGGACGGCGCGAAAATATAGAATTTCCTGGAGGGCATGTCTGCCCCTAGGTTGGCCGCTCAGCAGACCGTCGTCGATCCATAAACCTTGGTGGTGGGCCAGTCAGAGACTCTGGTGCTGATGTTGATGCGCACCACTCTCATCTTAGCGCCGGCGGTCCGCCCGTGGTGCAGGTAGAAACTGGAGCAGATCGCGTGGCTGCAGGCTGGAGCAGGGCAGAGGCCCCCCCCCCCCCCTTGAGAAAAGGGAGAGAGTGCCGGCCAACCGTCGTGGGCCCCAGAAGGAGAGGGTGGTGTTGGGGAGGGAACCCGTTACCACTGCGGGGTTGGAGCCCCAAAGGTCACCGATGCTTGTTGTCGAGGGTACCGCCTAAGGTGCCTTCCTTCAGAAGAGGAGTCAGAATGACATCGATGACAACGAAGAGGCAGTCGACGCAGTACCGATCGGGGTGCACCAGTAGAGGTAGAAGAAGGCCAGGCAGACGCTGCCGACAATGACTATTGTTGCCGCTAGGGAAGGGCCAAGTAGAGGGCTGGATTCTTTTGGCGCTTACGCCGAATTCCTGACGGATCCAGAGCGGGCGTTCCTCTTTCACCTCTATGAGCGGCTAGGGTTTGGCGGATTGGACGGGACCGTCCTCTCGACCACTTTTTAACAATCGCCATTCAGCTCGGCATTTGGGCATCTGTCCTTTGGGTTGCATGAGTTGTTTCTGGCAGCCCAAGACAAGCTGGCGGAGACCGAGAGGCATCTGACCAAGGAGGAGTGCGATGCTTTGGATGCCCGCAGCAAGCTAAGTGTTTCCATTGAGTGGGACCTTGAGCGGAACAACCGCGTATCCCAGCTGAAGCAAGACATTACCCTGCTGAAGGACCAGCTAGTGGCGAAGGCTAAGAAGGTTGAGATTCTTCAGAGGGAGTCCGCCGCCAAATCTGCGAAGCTGAAGAAGTTGGAGGGTGAGGTTGCCCGACTGGGAACGAAGAAGAGTCATGCAGAGGTGGCCGTCGTGGAGGCCTATAAGAAATCTGCTGCATTTAAGCAAGCTCTGACTGAGGCGGCTAAAATCGGTGCAGCCACCAACCTGGAGCTGCTGAACAAGCAGGGCGCCATCAATTGGGTGAAAGCATTCGGGCCGATTGGGCCATCAGGTCAACAAGGACCTGCAAGCGGTGTGGCTCCTACTCAAACTGAGGGTGCCTACTCAGGTAGTGGTGAGAGCGGTGAGTGTCCAGTGGATGACTCTTAGCGGACTCCGCCCCCAACCCAATCAGAAATTTCTCGTGCTGGCTTCATTGCGGCTCACACCCAAGTGGATGGCACCGTGGTTATGCCGAGCCCTATGGCTCCTGGGTCCGATCAGACGAGCCACTTGGCCTAGCGACAGCCGCCGGTGGATGGTGAAAAAGTCTTTGTTGCGCCCAACAATCCATGAAGATCATTCGAGCCCTGTGGCCTTGCATGTGTTTTTTTTTTGTAATGCCGCTAAGGCTTCTTTTTTGTAACTTTGACAATAGTTTTGGGCAGGGAGTCCCGACCCTAGATTTATGAAGTAATGCTATTTGCCTTCGAAATTTTACCAAGTGCGGGATTGTTTCTAATGATATGATTATGTTGTGTGTATGTTTGTATACCGCTGGAATTTTGACTTTGCTTTTGTTAATCAATGAAACATTAAAGGAATTAAAATTGTTCCAAGTGCACAATGTAGAAGACGTGGTCCGCCGAATGTTGTTGGCGTTACTAGTTAACTTGTGCTGGACTTGGTGACAATGGTTTGAATAATTCCTCTTTTCATTAATAGCTGACATATTAGCGTTTACAAAAGCGGGGTTGTACCCGTTGGGTAGTTTACCTTAGCTAAATATTGAACAAAAATTTAGCTAAGTCAAGATGCTCTTGGGTAGCGGCATGACTATTTGTAATAATACCGAAGGTGTTCGGTATTCCAAGGGTGGGTCGTTGTGATGCCATCCTTGTCCATTAAGTAGAAGGTGTCGGGGCTAACAACTTCCACTATTTTGTATGGTCCTTCCCAAGTTGGGCGGAATGCCGTTGGTGGAGGGATGACCTCCTTCATGACCCAGTCCCCCAGTTGGAGGTTCTGGGCTTTGACTCTAGCATTGTAGAAGCACGACACCCGCTGTTTGTTTTGCAAGTTGTGCGAGTGGGTCTGATGGCGTTTCTCCTTAAGGAGATCCTTGTCGAGGTTGACACATTCGCCCTTGGTCTCGGGGCAGTAATCCTCAACCCTAGCGATAGGTTGGGTGACCTCGCTGGGTAGTACGGCTTCAGTTTCGAACATCATACAGAATGGTGTTTCACCGGTGGCGGAAGTGGGGGTAGTCCTGATGGCCCACAGAACTTCCGAGAGCTTCTCCGCCCATAAACCCTTAGCGTCGTTGAGCTTCTTTTTTAGTAGCTTTTTGATTATCTTGTTTTCTACTTCAACTTGGCCGTTGGTTTAGGGATGAGTGACAGATGCAAAACTCATCTTGGTGCCCAGGTTAGCAGTGAAAGATTTGAGTTCCTTGTTGTTGAACTATGTGCCGTTGTCTGTGATGATTGTGTGGGGGATGCCGTAGCGGTAGTAGATGTTATTCCAGAGGAAGTGAGTTACCTTGGCTGTAGTTATTGCTGTTAGCGGTTCCGCATCTATCCATTTGCTGTTGTAGTCGATGGTAACACTGATGTATTTGAACTGGCCCTTGGCGGTTAGGAATTTTCCAAGCAAGTCCAGGCTCCACACGGAGTGAATCCATGGGCCGATGATTATTGAAAGGGGCTCCGCCGGGGCGTGGGGGAGGTCAGCGTACTGTTAACATTTGTGGCACCTTCTTGGCATCGTCTCTGAGCGTGGGCCAGAAGTAGCCCTGTCGCATTGTTCGATTGGCCACGGATCTGGCGCCGGAGTGGTTTCCACATTCCCCAGCGTGTATCATTGCTAGAACAGACTTTCCCTCCTCTGGGGTGAGACACCAAAGGTTAGGATGGGTGAAACCCTGGCGGTAAAGCTTGCGCTAGCATGCTTCGACCTTATCTGCTAGCAGCGTCCCCTTAAGCTTGTATTCGATGATTTCATTCATCCAGCTGGGATTGACCTCAATATTAAAAATCTCCGCTAGGGTTTTGGTGATGCTTGGCTTGTCAAGGTATTCCACCCTTGTGTCCGCTGGACTTTGGTGTGGTTGAGCGGTTGCCAATCTTGCCAGTAAATCGGCCTCGACGTTCTTTTCCCTGGGGATCTGTGTGATGGTGTGAAATTTGAATTTTTTTAGAAGTGTCTTGACGTACCCCAAGTATGCCGCTCACTGTTGGTCCTTGGCCTGGTTAACGACTAGCTGGGAGTCGCTGAATATGTTGACACTGTCAGCCCTTGAGTCGATGGTGAGAAGTAAGCCTGCAATGAGCGCTTCATACTCCGCCATGTTGTTTGAGGCTGTGAAATTGAATTTTAATGCGTATTCCACGTTCAGTCCCTTTGGGCCTGTCAAGATAACTCCTACGCAGCAGGCCTTGGCTCAAGCGGAACCGTCCACGTGTAGGTTCCAGTATGATTGTTGCTCGGGCGCTGGTTCCCAAGCGGTTATCATTTCAGTGTTGGCTTCTGCCCTTAGGCTGGGTTCATCACGATGAAATCTGCCACCGCATGGCCTTTAATAGCGGTTCTTGGCTTGTAATCAATGTCAAACTCGCGAAGCTCGATGGCCCACTTGCTGAGGTGCCCGAAGTGCTTAGGGTTCTGCATTACTTGCCTCATCGGCGGGTTTGTTAAGACATGAATTGTGTGGGCCTGGAAGTACTGGTGGAGGCTTCTAGCGGGGACAATGTGTGCGAGACTGATCTGCTCCAGGGGGTATATCTTGTTTCCGCCCCATTCATGCCTCTGCTGGCGTAGAATATCGGGAGCTCCTCTTGGCCCTCTCGTCGTACAATGGCGCAGCTTACCGCTGATGGGGATACCGTAGGTATATGTACAGTATCTCACCCTGTACAGGAATGGAAAGAAGGGGAACTGCTACCAAGTATTCCTTCAAACTCTGGAACCCCACCTCATAGTTTAGGGTCCAGTTAATTTCTTTCTTGTGGGTCCTCTTCAAAACTTTGAAAAGTGGGAGGCATCTGTCAGTGATTCTGGAGATAAACTGAGAAAAGGCGGTTAGCTTGCCCTGGAGGCTCTGAACGTGTACCTTCCACTCCGGTGACCTCATGTTGAGGATGGCTTGCACATTGTCAGGGTTAGCCTCTATGCCTCGTTCACTGACGATGTATCCTAAGAATTTGCTGGCGGTGACGCCAAAGAAATATTTTTCGGGATTGAGGCGCATACCATAGGCCAAGAGGATGGCAAACTATAATGCGTAGGTTTGCCACGTGTCCGCTGGCTTTGATGCTTTTGACCAACATGTCCTCCACGTAAACCTCTATTATCTTGCCAAGTTGCTCCGCGAACATGGCGTTCATCAACTGCTGGTAGGTTGGCCTAGCGTTCTTCAAATCGAAAGGCATGACATTGTAACAGTATAGGTCCTTGTCAGTTGTGAAAGTGGTGCACTCTTGGTTGCCGGGGTGCATCTTGATTTGATTGTATCTTGAGAAGGCGTCCATCATGCTGAGCAACTCATGTCCCATTGTAGCGTCAACCAGTTGGTCGATGCGGGGTAGCGAGAAATTATCCTTGGGGCATGCCTTGTTAAGACTCTTGAAGTCTACACACATCCGCCACTTTCTTTTGGGTTTCTTGACCCTGACCAGGTTGGAAATCCATTGAGAGCAATTGACTTGGTGGATGAACCCAATGCCTTGAAGCTTGGCGACCTCTTCCCCTATTGCACGGTATCTCTCTTCGTCGAAGGCCTTAGCCGCTGCTTGACCAGATAGAAGGATGGTTTAATGCTCAACTTGTGCGTGATGATCTCAGGGGAGATGCCTGACATGTCAGCGTAGGACCATGCAAAGACGGCGGCATTGTCATGTAGAAATTGAATGAGTTATGCCGCTATCTGACTTGACTCATAAACTCTCGCAAGCGTACGAATAGTTGTCAAGTAAGGGAAGTATTTCAACCTTGATTATCGTACCTCAGGGATTAGGTGTTGGACCTAATCGAGGTAATTGGCGCTAGAATCACTCAAATGCATACAATGAAAAATAAAAATAAAATAAAGTAAAATAATATTCACAAGGCACCAAGCCTCGGCAATGCTCGGCTTAGCTCACATAAATTTAATCAAAGCCACTAACTTGTAGGCCAAATGAGTTATGCACAATGGAATGTAGAATTTTGTTTGGGAGTTTTGAATTGAGAATTAACTAAATTAAATGCAAACTAAAATAAAAGCAAACAACTAATTATCAAGCAAGAAATTAAATTTGGATTTTCAAATTAATGGGAACATGGGAGTGTCGGGTGATTCACACCAACTATCTTGCAATTATCGACGCCAATTTCACAAATGCATGCATTTCCTATATGTGTCGAGTCCCATATCTAGTACAGGTTAAGGCTACTAAACCAATTATCCTTTCGGTGTATTGATTATGCCGGTTAAGGCCACAATCAACTCTCTAATTTGGGCGTTACGCCGGTTAAGGCCGCAATATCCAAAATTAGAGGCCTAGAGAGCAAGATAATAGAGACGCAAGCAAGCTTAGCTACAATTAAGCTAGCTAATGGTTACCACACTTAAATCCTAGATGCAACAAGACCAATGAGTTGTCAATTTATCAATCTACTCATCACAATTGCCCACAACATAATTTCAAAGGGTGACAAAGCCTAGAGACATGCTTCTAAGGACCAATAAATTTGGATTTAAAGCATACACAATGGAAATTGCATTTATTAAAATTAAAGCATCAATATTTATACAAGATGAGTTAGGGCTTCACAACCCTAACTCCCAATTTAAACTACTCACTACCCATACAAGAATTCATCAACAAAAGTACACAAAAATTATGAACTAGATAATAAGGACGAGAGGGGAGAGTTAGCTTGGTCACTCCTAGCTATGGGCTAGTATGAACCAAGAATTTCTTCACCCAACTACCCAAAAAAATAAGATGTGTGCTCTTGATGATGATTTCCTTGAGGCCTTGAGTGTCCAATCCCAAAAGATGAAATTAAAAATGAAGAAGGGAAAAGGAGAGAGTGTGAGGTGACGTGGGTGGTGGACGAGAAAATGGGAAAGATGGATCTGGGGGTGGTTGCGGCACTGTTGGAGAAGAGAAAGGATTTGGGGGTGTACGGCTACTGCAGGGTTGGTCAAAATAGAGAATGATGGGATATATATATATATATATATATATATATATATATATATATATGGAGAGAGTGGTGAGAATGGGTGGCTGCTGCTTTCGTAACTAAGAGGAAATGATGGGATAGGGGCTGCCATGTGGCAGCATGGGAGTGGGCAAGGGGAAAGAGAGGGATGGCCTTGCACTCTAGCATGTGGTAGCCTTCAATTAACAAGCAAGCAATTAAGGTTTAATTGCAACATGGGGCATTTGGCTGAGCATGATTAATTAATTGATCTCTTAATAATTAATTAATATAAGGGTTAATTAATCAAATAATTATTTAATACAACTTTTTCTTTGCTTCAATTTTCTTCTTCTTTTGCTTTTTCCGAGCTCAAACCAATGATTTTCACATATTTGCTTGGGGCATTGACTCCTTACCATTGTTGACTTTTTGTCGATCACTCCAATTAGCTCTATTTTTGCGCAACTTCTTCCGAAATCCATAACTCCACTTATTTACTACAACATAAATAAAAATGGATTAATTACATAATAATTAGTTTGAGGATTAGCTTAATTCTAGTGTTTTAGATATAATTACATGCATATAAATGCATGTAATCACTATCTCTGGGGCTAGTTGAGCGCCTATGCGGACCATCCGCTCAGGGTGCTCGTCGGAGATGCTGATAACCCTCAAGGATGTCTCTGGGTTGACAGGTTCCTTTTTTACATATTTCTCCTCGTCATCCCTAGGGTCCTCAAAAATATTTGTCACCGGTGCATGGTTTCCTACTGTTAGGATTTCATGGCGGCGTGTCGACCGTGCCACAGTTGTTGAATATATAACATTCTCGTGCCAGTTGTTGACTTCCTTTCACACAGCCTGTCCCGTTGGGTGTGGGGAACTTCATGAAAAGCATGTATCTGGCTATGATGCACTTTAGCTTGTTAAGCGCTGGTCGACCGATGAAGGCATTATATGAATTGAACCAGTCAACGACGATGAACTCTGTATGTATCTCTGCTGTGCATGGACTAGCATCGATAACTAGTTGCATGTAGTTAGAACTGAGTGGTTGCGTGACGTCACCGAAGAAGCTGAGCAGTGGCTCATGATCTTGGAGTAATTTTCTATTCTGCTAGAGTTGGTTGTAGCAACCATTGAAGATGACATTGAAAGTGGATCTGCTGTCAACAAGGACCCTTCCCACAGACCATTTATCGAGCATGGTGTCGATCAAGAATGGGTCGTCATGGGGCAGATGCACTCCGCGCTCTTCTTCCTCTGAGAAGGTAATGGGTTCCCAACCAGACCTTGGGAGTTTAGCGGATCTCTCATAGCGGATGTTGCAAATTTCTTTGGGGTGGTTAGCGCGTGCATAGCGCATTCTTGCCCTATGAGACATGTCGGTGATCTGAGCACTGCCATTTATGGTATTGATGCGGCGCATGGGTTCGATGTTGGCGACCACAGGTGGCGGTTGTTGCACCTTGAATTGTTCCATCTTACCGTCACGGTACAAAGTCTCAATAGTTGTTTTGAAAGCATTGCAATTGTTGGTGTTGTGACCGCTGTCCTCATGGTATTTACACCACTTGCCAGTGTTTCTTGGTTTTCCCACTCTTGGGTACTTTCTTGGGAGTGGCGGTGGGATCTGGTCTTTGCACTGGTCGTATATCTCTTTATACGAGGTTGTGAGGACTGTAAACACCGCGTACCGCTGGGAGGACTCCGTTTGTTTGTTACCGTTATCCCCATGGGATGAGCGGTTGTACTTGTGGTAATGTTAGTCCTTTTGTCGCTTGCTCTGGTAGCTGCCCTGTTGCCATTCTCTCTTCTTATTTGTTGGCGGCGTAGCAGAGTTTTTGTTAGCGGTCTCCTGATGGCTAGAGGAGGGCTGAGTAGACTTTGCTGGTGTTGGCGGTGATGGTGGGGTTTCTCCATATGTGATGAACTCTACCTGTGAATGGATGACGGCTTCGCTCATGACATGGTCATACGCAGCATTTGGATGGTTGTAATTGAGATGAGAGAGAAATGGTCCCTTTAGGAGTCCCTGCTTGAAGGCTGCCAATGCCATTGTTTTATCAAGGTAGCGGCACTGAGATACCGCCACTCGCCACCTGGTGACAAATGCCTTCAATGTTTCCTCTGCGCCCTGCTTGACGTTGAACAGTTGAGTTGTGTTGTGATGTCCAGCGGCCAACAGGATGAACCGAGAAAGGAAAGTGTTTGATAGTGCATGGAATGAGTCAATGGATCCTGGTGGGCATTCAAAGAACCAGCTCATTACCTCACTATCTAGCATTTCGCAGAACAAGTGGCAGAGTGTGGCGTCATCAAATCCCTTGTTGTTAGTGACTTTTTTGAAGGTGTCCATATGGACGAATGGGTCAGTCATGCCGCCGTAATGTGGCATCTTTGGCGTTTTTGCATGTGTTGGCTGGACGGCATGTAGGATCCTAGCGATGAATGGCCTGGTCTGGACGCAAAGAGCAGATTTGGAATTAGCGCTGGGGCTCCTATCTCCTCCTGGATTAGCCTTTGCTCTAATTGTTGCATCCTTTCCAGGATTTGGGAGGTTGCATCGCCAACGGGCCCCGCTTGGAGGTTTCGCTGCGCCCGCTCCCGCTTGGGGGCAGGCTGATTACCCTTACTTCTAGCCCTGGTCGAGAAGCGGTTGGTGTGTGGCCGCTTCCTGTTCTAGCATTAGTCGGGGTAGGGGAGGTGGTCCCATTCCTAGTAACTCGGGTGGGTTCAGCGGTACCTGCATCTGTATGATTGGTGCAGGTACCAATCTGCAGGTACTGGGTCGACTACGTCTGGTGCTCTGCTATTGCTCGCTTTGCGCTGGGTTAGAGTTTGCCTCCAGCGCCTTCTTCAGTTAATCGAATTTTGACATCAGCATGGCCACTTGCTTTTAGGCCTCGACCTTTTCTCTGCTCTCTTGCTCGCACTCCCTATTTTCCTTGTGGAGGTCCGCCAATGCCAACTCATACATAGAGGCGAGATCCTGGCCTGGTGGTCGACTGCTGCCCGGTCGGGCCTCTGCTACAATCTGAGTTAGCAGGACCTGGGATAAGCCCTGGGGTTCCACGCTAGGGTTGACCGGAGTGTTGAATAATGCGTGGTTAACTTTAGTCGCGGGGTTGGTGGGATGAGGATTGGCGGACTGATCTACTTGGCCCTCAGCGTTTCCCCCGCTACCGTTAGTCATGGTGATTGTTGTGGTGGGATGGCCTTTTATTCAAGGATTCCCACAGACGGCACCAATGTTGATGTCTAAGATTTAGCGGTGGCTAACCTTAGTTAACGTTGGTTCGGTGGGCGGAACGCTACTTGTGATGTTCTCAAAGCTTCCGCTATCTGTCAAATGAAATACAAAGGGAGTCAGAGGGAGACCGCGTTGGGCGGTCTTCTCTTCTTCGATGCCTAAATTAGTCAATGTATTTGTATTGACAGAACAACAATAGGTAAGTAGTAAATGCGTAATTAATGAGGAGAGAGGAGAAAACCTTTTATAGGTGGGGAAGAGGCTGACATCTTCCATGGTTTCAATGTGGGACTGATGTGCTTCAATTCCCAGCTTTCTGGAGCTTCTGATGCTATCTTGGCGAGGCATGTGGCGGCGCGTCAACGGTGATCTTGGGGTGAGCCAGTGCTCAAGCGGTAGCCTGCTCGACTGTGTTTCCGTAGGTCACTCCATTGGCGGGAGTTGGTACCGCTGGCGGTAGCATGAACGTGGCTCATTATAGCTAATTATGCTTGGCAAATGCTCATGTAAGTACATCAAGATTTTCTGTCTTCATTATGTATTGATGTTCATTTGTATACAAAGTGCATATGATTAAGTAGCAACCGAGATTGATTTTCAGCCCACTCACTCTGAATTCATGGTCATCACGTGGCCTAGAATATATACATTTTCACATTCTCTCACTCAAAAAAACATAAAATGAAAAACAAGAAGGAAAAAAAAAATAAAGAAGCCAAAAATAGAAGAAGTCAACTCTCAGATTCTCCTGCAATAATATGTTTAAGACATAAAACAGAAAAGATATTAAAACTATTGACATGTTTACTTACTTGGAATGAAAAATAATCATGAATTGGAAACAACTGGAATGAGAGAAAAAAAGGAATCGGTATTGATTTCGGAGGAGTTGATTCCTTAACCCATCTCCCCCCTTCGTAATCAAATTCTTGAGTATTCAGGAATCGATTCCTTATAAGGAGGTGAGACCTACACCCATTCTAATTCCTTCATGTACGTGTTAGTAAACACATGCCGGGATCATTCTGATTCCTTTATGTGTTAGTAAACGTAGGAATAGTTTTGCTCCGTAATCATTCCCTCTCATTTCAAGTAAGTATATGTTCCCACAGCATTCAATTCTCCTAGTTGATTACAGGAATTGAAACCACAATGTCAAAAAGGAAATTTAAGCACTCAATTGTTTCAGGAGTGTGCTTATTTTTTGAGCTAATATTATATTATGTTCAAAACTAATTTTTCAAATTTCAAGTGATGCTAAACTGAACACATTTAAATCAATGATGCAATCACTATTATGATTGACAATTAATGTGACAGTCAAAAATGGATCTAAATCATCTTTATTCCTCTTTAATTAGCGTTGGCGGAATTTTAAATGCATTTCACATTAGGTATATATATATTTTTTGATTTCAATGAGGAATACCTAAATATGTTCTACGCCTTATCATCATTCAACTTGCAAATAGGATGACATATCTTTTTTTTTTTTTTTTTGTGAGAGTAAGAGTCAACCATTTTATTAATAATAAACATAAGAAAAATTACAACTTATAGATGTAGAAACTACATCAAAATATAAAATACCAAGAGAAATACTAGATGCAACAAAGCATCGGAAATAAAACCTAGCAAGGATACGAAGGGGTGCAATTAAGCATTTGATGAGGCACTAGACACAATCCGGGCTATGTAAAACGGTACCAATAGTATGGTCGACCATACTTCCATGCAAAGATATATGTCGAATAGAGGGTAACCTTCTATCAAGGTAACCGCCTGTAGTGTGACCGATCTTACCTACTCCACGCAAAATAATGCGCTGAATAGAGAGCAATCTTCTACCTAAGTAACCAAAGAAGCAATTCCAACCAGATAAATTTAGGGCCCAAAAAAGTCTCCCAGATCCCAAATGAGAACCGTAACAGCTTTGGCCTCATTCACTAGCTGCCAAGCCCCAAGAAGGAAGACCTAGCCTAAAGCCCTACTTGAGCAACCCAACAGAATAGAGGTCCAGGCCTGCTAGGGTCTACTTTGGGCATCCAAAGCCTCTCTAGGCACCAACCTTGATCGCGGCTCCAACAACTGCTCCACCGCCCGTCGTAGGAGAAAGCACAACCCAGTCCCACCCGCCTTCATCAGATGTAGTGCAGGTCCAGCCCAAAGCCCAAGCGCTGCTCCACTCCGATCGTCGCTCCAACGCACTGGGAAACTGGATCGAAAACTGGCCCCTCACAAGCCCCTCACTCGCCACCAGTCCACGGCCTCACACCGTCGACTTGAGCTGTACCCGAGATGGCAGAAGACGTCAGACTCTCGAGGCCGTTTTGATCCGAGAAGGCAACGTAGCCATTGCTACTCCCTATTGAACAGAGATACGATCAGAATGGGTCTGAAGGGAAGAGATTGCCACAGGCCAAAATTGAGCCACCAATTTCGGCCACAGCGCTACCAGATCTGAAACACTTTCCTCCGATTTTAGTTGAGATCAAATTGGATGAAGAGGTCGAACTCTCGGTGCCATCCCAGTCCAGGTATGCACCGCAACCGCTTACCTCCTCAGAAAAGAACTGGCATGATCAAATAGCGTCTGAGAAAAAGAGGTCATCGCCGGCAAGATTGCGAACCACAACCTATCAAGCAACATGGTATGAGCCATGCGCCAAGGTATCGGCGTCGAGAACGATGCCGGAATTTTGCTCCATCATTGATGGAGTAGGGTACATAAAGGCCAAGAGCGGCGCTCTCCCAACCCTAGCAGAGCGCTAGGTATTTTCATTCCAATAGGATGACATATCTAAATAGGCTAGTTCGTTTATTGAGTCTGAACAAAAATTCAACAAGATACAGGTTCATATTCGAATCTTAAATTAGGGTTTAGGTAAGGTTTCAGGCTAAGCTCAACACTATTATTATATACGGCGTTGGATTTCCTTCGTATTATTTCAAAGGCAATTCATTATGCACCCAATTCCTAAAAAATCTAATGGAAAAAACCCACATATTATTTCTTTTCAATCTACACCCAATTATTGCCAACTATGATAAAATATTAGATTTCGTTTTTTAAAGAATTACACAAATTGTCATAATTTAAATCTGACAAACATAAGTCAGCTAGCAAGATTAACGACATTTTTAAATACTTTAATTGTAAATTTTTTTATTGGTCCCATTATTATCGTAGTTTCATTAAGAGTTTTTGTCTATTTACCCCAATTTTAGGGATTTATTTTTCCACTTACCCCATTAAGTTTTTTGAATTCCCTCTTACCCAAAGTTTTTTTTTTTTGAGACTATTTTACCCTCAACCCTCTGTTACATAGAGAGAGAGAGAGAGAGAGAGAGAGTGGAAGAGCGAGAAACCATGGATACTTCACCGAAGCCCGGTCATCGGTAGCCGGATTCCCGTCACTGGCTGCAACCCACCAGACTTTTATGAAAACCTCGCCCGAGATCCCCAAAGAGGTTGTCAGGGATTTCATAGGTCGCCAAAAAGGTTTATTGCCCTCAAATAGATCTTTATTACCCCCTAATAGACCTCTATTTCCCCCAATAGACGTCTATTGCTTCCCAATAGAACTTTCGGTCGCCAGAATAGAAACTAATCTTTCTAAAATTAGACAAATAAAACTTTGATTAAAGAAAAAAAACCAAGGAGATTACATCAATTCAAAATATTTATTGCCCCCCAATAGACCTCTATTGCCTTATAACACCCTGACCCTGGGTAGTGAGGAGTGCTCGGAGAAGAGAAACAAGACTGATGAGAGGACTTAGAAGTATGGGTTCTGGCAACGCATCAATGAGATGAGTTTTCCCGAAGCGAGAGGAAGCTTCTCCTCTTCTCGTTGTGTCTTCTCCCCCTCTAGAACTTCCCCCTCTCTCCTTTTCTTTCTCTCTCTTTCTTTTTGCCTCCCAAAGACTCTCGACCTTTCCCTTTCTCTCTAGATTTGCTGTGTCAACAAGAAAATGATAGCATGTGTAAGCTTAGAGACCTACATATATTTGTTATTTGAAAATCTAATTCATTTAAATTTCCTTGAATACTCATTGATAAAATCAATAGTAGTCAATTTCTTCATTTACTAGAAATAACTAATTTATGTTCGAATGTTTTATTCACTTCTCAAATCTATTGAGATAATAAGAAAGTATTTATTCTATTTTCTCGTGGTCTCATAATCTTTCTTATATGAGAAAGATATTATTTGTTAATAATTTCTTATCACTAAACAATAATATAATACGCAAATAAAATTAATTATTTCTAGAATGTCTCGGGTATTACAAATCCACCCTCTTAAAAAAATTTCGTCCTCGTAATTTATAATTGCCTCAAAACATCAACTCTGTATTATCTCAAAAGAACGCATCTCTTTAGACGTCAAATACTAAAGGCTTCACTTTAGAGTTTGTAATATCCGAATTAAAAAGCATGTCACCAAGCTGGTGGCAGATTTTTAGCCAATTGATTTCAGATACCACTCGCTAGCCATTTCTTACATGGTATGATGCACTTTCTAAGAAAGTAGGAGAATGATTTAAAACCGTGGAAGACACAAAACTCAATATTCTTCTTCTGTAGTATGTAGATTTCAATTAGTATCTCTCTCAGTGCAACTATGTTGCTGAAACAAATGAAAAAGTGCAGCAAAAGTAACATCCCATTCTCATTGTTGTCCTAGTCAAACTGAGAAACGGAACGCCTACTGTATAACAGTACAGCACTCACTATAATTATTTCCCAATTAGTTTAGTTCCAGTACGAGCAATTGACTATTATAAAAGATACTGCCACAATATCAGAATATAATCCCAAACAGTCAAACTATTATACATGAAATTTATGAGATGATGCACTTATATATAGATCTAAGAGTAGATATAAGAAATTAACTGGACTTCCTGGTCTTCTCACAAATAGAAAGTTAAGAACACTACAATTTACTGTGGAAGCGTCATGATTCATGACACCGGAACAGAATGCATTCCAGGTATGACACCAAAAAATATATTCAGGAATGAAAAGATATGGATATGAATATAGTGTTTTCAATATCAGTACTTGAGCAAAGCTCAAATTTAATAGATTATTCCACACGTATTGCAATTCAAGATGACCATACCTGGTCTTCATATCGATAAAGCCACAAACATTTGACCATACCTGGTCTTGCAATTCAAACTGAATATTGCCATTCATAAGGTAGATCCATTTTCATCATCAAATTTTATTCCTTTTCCTTTTTCTCCCGGTTAGGCCCTATACCTCTTGAATTAAGGCCACCGAGAACACCCCGTACTGAGCAGAACCTCAGATTAAGGCCACCGAGGACACCCCGTACTAAGCGGAATTCCCAATTGGGTTTTGGGTTTTGGGTTTTTCACCCTAGGGAGGCACAATCCCTACTTAATTATCCGCTCTAATCCATGAGCCCCAATCAGGTTTAGGGTCTTTCACCCAAGGGAACTCGATCCCTCCTTAATTATATCCCAGGCCTAACCGGTTTCAATCCAAATATTTACTTGCATTCAGATCACATAAGCCATCCATGATCTTTGATTTTTCTTTCAATAACAGATCATTATGATTTGAAAATAACAAACACAACTATAGCCCTGAACAGGTCATACATACAGAATATATATACATTTATATAATGCAAAACATTTATACAAGCTAACTGATTATTTAGAAGAAGTAATTTACCTCAATGTATTACCTGCATTCCGGAGATTATTGCATCCTTCCCAGGCTTCGTTGACGAGATATATGTATAATTACATATACAAATACATAGCAAAAAAAGAATTATATACATCTATATAAACAAATAAATAAACGAGGGAAATAAAGAAAACCTTCCAAAATCAAGTATGGAGGCTAGTTTAAGTCCACGTGCATCTTTTACTTCTGCACAACTTCTCTATAATTTTATTGGTGGCATCTAAATGTCCTTTTGGTAAGTCTCTGCTGGATCACATGAATGCACCCATACGAATAAACTTCTTTGCAAAGTTGCTTCATCAACAAAGAGATCATGCAAACAACAGAGGTGTTAAACTAAGACAATGTCTTTCCACACAAGGACAGAATAATTAAACTCAAAACTAAAGTAACGAAGAATCTCTATGAATTTTAGCAAGCTTCTTCTCTGGAATTATCTTGATACCAATCAAAATCGAGCAAATCATATTGCTATTGCCTATTGACTCTCCTGAGAACTATTGTTACTTCAAGTTGGTGCTTGATGAAAATTACCATGCTTGGTGAATAAGTGATCCAATTCAATCCAAAACTAAAATGCCGACATGCACAATTAGGATAAAACCCATAGAATACTTGTCTGCACTCTTCTCTGATCTATTTGACTCCATCTTTTTCCATATGGAAGCTTAGCTACTTTTCCACAACGCACATTTGTCAATATAAGAAATAGATGTATAAATAATATTTGATCAAGAACATCAGTAAAGCTGAAATATGGGGAAAATCACAATGTTACAGCTCTGCAAGTGCTCCACACCATACCCACTATAGCAGCAAGTAACGCAAAATCGTTATCATTCTTCTAATTATCTTAACACGTGCACAGACATGTATGTAAGTAACTATATAAGCATTCATACCTATAAATAAAATATATAGAAGCTCTAAGAGCAAAACTAGGGATGTATATATTCTCCTACTTGTTGAAATGACTGTGATCAATACGTATTAAAAGTGGTTGATTCTAATTTGCATATCATCAATGCTTTTATGGATTTCAGAAAACAGGTCGCAAAGACTGATCTGCCTTTAAAATAAGAACTAGACAGCACCAGAATTAAGTCCTATAATTATAGAATTAGAACGTCAAATAGGAAAAGGTAGAGAAGACATACCATTTTCATTGGGATGGGAAGTCTTGTAGTAGCTAGCCTGAGCAGAATCAGGAAAAAAAATCTATATACTTCCTTCTAAGTTCATGACAACCAAATCTGATTGCTCTTAATAAATCCTAGAGGGAAGATAATAAGCGAAGATAGATAAATGATAAATTGGAATAAAATTTGGAAGTCAAGGCCCCAATTTAAGCAAACCAAAACACGGCTAAAATTCCACGATCAGATCCGATCTCAATCACAATTCCAAACTTGCATGTAGTTATCCTAAACCCAATTGCCCAAAACCTCCAAACAAAATAAAAAGAACGAACCAAAACCCATCAATCATTGATCTAAACGACACAGGATTCCCAACAATTCAATCCCAAATTGCATCGCAACACAGAAACAAAAACCTAAGATTCAGAAACATACTTGAATCACTTAGGACTGCCAAATCACAAATCAGAAAGCGTCGTGGTCCGAGGTGTGAACCCATGCTCTGATACCATTTTGTAACACCCTGACCCTGGGTAGTGAGGAGTGCTCGGAGAAGAGAAACAAGACTGATGAGAGGAGTTAGAAGCATGGGTTCTGGCGACGCATCAATGAGATGAGTTTTCCCGAAGCGAGAGGAAGCTTCTCCTCTTCATCCCCCTCTCTCCTTTTCTCTCTCTTTTTCTTTTTGCCTCCCCGAAGACTCTCGACCTTTCCCCTTCTCACTGGATTTGCTACGTGTCAATAAGAAAATAATAGCATGCGTAAGCTTAGAGCATTTTTAGCCGACTCTCTATTTTAGCTCATTAGTTATTTTAGAGAGCATGTTTAGTTTTTTCTATATTTTAGCAGCTACACCAAACTCCTAAGTGGCTCTCTATTATAACTTTTAGCTATCTCGCTCCTAAATATAGAGAGCGAGATGAGACTCTCTATAATTTATAACATTCATTTTGAGTTATTTTATGTAATTTTTAAATACATTTAAACTATTTAACATTCCTTTAAAAAATAATATTAATTCAAAACTCACTACAATAGAGAGCGCTGATGCAGAAGTAATTCTAAAGTGGCTAGCCAAAATGACTTTTTAGCTACTTTGACTAAAATTTGACTAAGAAATAGCTAACATTGTTAAAGATGCTCTTAGAGCAAGTTCACCCGTTGGGTCACCAGGTCACCAGGGCAGGAAACTATTCACTGCCACTGGATCTTTGCTTCCACCCGTTGGGTAAGGGTCACCAGGTCACCAGGGCAGGAAACTATTCACTGCCACTGGATCTTTGCTTCCACCCGTTGGGTAAGGGTCACCAGTCAGTTACTGTTCATCGATTATTTTATTATTATTATTTTTTTTTTTGAAAAATGAGAAATGTATGATGTAAATAAATAGTATTGATAAACAATTTGAAAATACAACCAAAGAAAATTTTATTGGTAGACAAATTATATGTCCACCGACACTTTTTTTTTTTTTTTAACTCCACCGACACTTTTATCACATGCACACCACCGACAAGTTTTTTGAAATGAGTGAGTGATAACCCACCGACACTTTTATGTGTGAAAATTTTCAATAAATAGACATGATGTTTTCACTACATACACACACCATCCGAGCTTAACAAACCTTCACCATTTTCATATCTCTAGCATCACATATTTCCTAAATTTCCCTCCTTTCAATGAACAATTTGTGGGATCAAATTCGACGGTTTCAGGATGAAGATGATGAAGAGATGATGGCCACCAATGCCATTGTCATCACTGCAGTCGCAGAAGAATCTGGAAACCAACACCGAGGGCGCGGTTCTCATCCAGGTCGTGCACCAAATGAGGAACGACTTAAAGAAGAAAGGGGCAAAGGTATGTTGGCCGACTACTTTGTCAACCGGCCAGTGTTCAAAGATTGTGAGTTCTGAACACGTTACAAGATGAGTCTCAATCTCTTCAAGCGTATATCTACTGAGCTTTGCCAGTATGATCGTTACTTTGTTCAAAGGTCAGATGCTACCGGCAAAGTTGGACTGTTTCCGGAGCAGAAGATGACAGCTACTTTGCGAATGCTTGCTTACGGTGCAGGGGCAGATCAATGTGCTGAGTATTGTCGGATGGCGAAATCCACCTCCGTCGTAACCCTTCAGCAATTTACACGAGGAATTGTTGATCTTTACTCAGCAGAATACCTCCGCGCTCCTACTACTGTCGACCTCAGACGACTTCTTGCTAAAGGTGAGAGGAGAGGTTTTCCAGGAATGATTGGGAGCATCGACTGTATGCATTAGCAATAGAAGAATTGTCCGACAGGTTGGGCTGGAGAATATAGTGGTAGGAAACAAATCCCCACTATCATCCTGGAAGCAGTCGCATCTTACGACACCTGGATTTGGCACGCAGTCTTTGGAATGCCCGGGGCATGCAACGACCTGAACTTCTTGGCAAAGTCTCCGTTGTTTGATGAGCTTACCGCCGGTAGAGCACCTCTGATCCAATTCTAAGTTAACAATAGAGCTCACAGTTTAGGGTACTATCTCGCCGACGGTATTTATCCTCGATGGGCGACTTTCTTGAAAACTGTTCGAAATCCGACACGCCCCAAGGAAATTGAGTTTGCAAAGGTTCAAGAGGGGTATAGGAAGGATGTAGAAAGATGTTTTGGTATATTACAGTCACGGTTTGGTATTGTTAGAGGAGCTGCTCATGGGTGGCATAAAGAGGACCTTCGATACATCATGTTGACGTGTATTATATTACACAACATGATTGTCGAAAATGAATGACCTGAAGACAGCGATGATGAGGAGGATAACAATATGAGGCCCAGGATTGCTGAGGTATGGGAAGGACCAACCGGTAGAGACTTTGATCCTGTTGGTAAAGATGCTCATCATATGAACGGATTCATGGACCGCTACCAACAAATTAGATCTGAGCACAGTCACTCCAACCTTCAGGAAGACCTCATTCAACACTTTTGGGAATTTTTCAAGGCAATAAGAGTATCTAGATCTGCTATTTGTGTGTGTTTTCATTTAGTTTTATGTTTTTAATTATGTTTGTGTGGTTTCTACTTTAGTTTTTATGTTTTTAATTATGTTTGTGCGGTTTCATTTAGCTTTTCATTTGTAAGGGTATTATTCAAATAAATTTTCATTTCATCAATCCAATATTACATAAGTGAAAAACCAAGCATTGGAATCATAACAATACAATTATTTAAAATATATAACTCCCTAGTTTTCCTAATCCTCATCTTCATTAGGAATCCAATTTGTGTTTGTGGGGTCATCCATATGGTTGGGGTTGGTGGATTCGCCCGAAGAGAAAGGTGGGGAAGAGACTCCACCGGTGAATGGTGGTTGTGGATAGCCACCGGTGAATGGTGTTTGTGGGAAGCCACCGGTAAATGTTGGTTGTGGAAAACCACCGGGGAAATGAGATTGTGGATAATACCCACCGGGGAATGGTGGTTGTGGATAGCCACCGGGGAAAGGAGGTTGTGGATAATATCCACCGGGGAATGGTGGTTGTGGGATGTTAGATCCACGGGTTGCATCTGCAGCTTCTTTCTCCGCAATTTTTTGTTGTTTTCTTTGCCAGTAATTCTTTTTGGTTGGCGTCATCTTACTTGTGTCCATCTCCATAATACGCTATTCCCTCTCTTGAATATCCAATTGCAAGCGTATATAATCTCGTTGTTGTTGGTCACGGAGATGTCGAGCATATTCCTCATCACGTTTCTCCTTGGCAGACAGCATTGATGTTTGGTTGGTTGCTATAGTCTCCACAGCGGCTGTCAGAGGACTGGAATCATTCGGTGCTTTCTTTCCTTTCCGAATAGCTTCTTTGGCAGCCTTCTTTCCTTGAGGCCTCACCGAAGGATTGGGAGTTGCATCGGCGTTTACCTCATCTGCATCTATGTCCAACTGGACATGAGAATCAGGAACGGATTGTTGTGTGTGCATCCGTTCAGTTCCTCCCCTGGAGGTTTCTCCCACTGAAGAGGAATGGCTTGCAATGTCATTAAATTGTTGAAACCCCTTAACAATCTCGTAACATTCTAAATTAATGAAATCACCTTTTTTTGGTTTTCCTTTCGATTTGGTCATCCCAGCTCTCCACAAATCTTGTGCTTGATGTAGCTATGTTAATTTAAACAAAAAAATATAAATCTATTAGTATAAATATAAACGAGGTACAATGTATCAACTAATTAAATCCACCAACATCACCTACTAACTTTAAGTATAAGGTGAGTATAATGTATAATTAAAATAAATTTAAGTCTAAAGTTTGATTATGAAGTACTAATTTGAAGTATAATTATCAACTAAATTTTAATATATCTACTAACAATTTAAAGTATAATTATCAATAACATATTTCAACTAATAATTTAAAGTAAGATGTATCAACTAATTAAATTTTAATATCCACTAAAAGAATCATAAAAATTAATATTGGTGTTACACTACAAATTCATACCTCATCAATCATATTCGCACCACTCTTGTACCAACTTTTCGCTTGCCTTAATGCACAATGCCAAGCATAAAGTTCGACTTTCAAGGTTTTCCACCTCCCTTGAAAAGCTTGCAATGATCGGACATATCCATCCCAATGTTCGGTATAGTGTTGGCGTACCTCTATCCATAGATCATATTTTCTTCATTCCGTACCCTTTGCCGGATATTTGCTAACATCCCTCCAAGACTTGCATAATTGAATGTCTTCATTAGTCTGCCAACGTGTCCCGTCAATACTTGGATCTGATACAGGTTGGACAATCGTATTGCCTCGTACGTTCATATTAGAATCAAAAAATTTCGGAAGATGAAAGCTATGAGGAGAAGGAACAAAAAATTTTGAGGAAGAAAGATGATTTTTTTTGGTGTGAGAAGTAAAATTAGAGGTGAGGTATTTATAGGAAATTGTGGGTATATTTTTTTTGTTACCGTTGTAATCTAACGGTTAGTTTTTTTTAATTTTTTTTTAACCTCTTGTACCAGATTTATAGCCGTCAGATCCCTTTAATTATCAAAATCAACGGTCCAGATCTGTGGACCGTTTCATTCAAACTGCAAAGTAGCCCAACGGCTATACGCCACATCGCACCCCCACGCCATTACACGACAAAACCCTGGCGGCTACGCGCCCTGCTATCGCCTGCTGTCTTGTCGCTGCTAGAAGACACACGGTTGGCCTTCAGTTCTTCGGCTACGCGCGTCTCCCCTCTCCTCTTCTTCTTGGGCCAGCGTGGCAGCCTGGGTCAAGGCCTCAGTCACCATGGTGCCCGAGATGGTGCCCTGGGCCTCCCACTGTGGTCTTGCCCTAGATCCGGTGGAAGGATGAACAGTGGAAAATCCTTGCCCCCAAGCCTCCTTTTGACGTGGTGCTCGGGCATAAGGTTGCCCGGTGAACTTGCTCTTAGAGACCTACATATATTTGTTATTTGAAAATCGAATTCATTTAAATTTCCTTGAATACTCATTGATAAAATCAATAGTAATCAATTTCTTCATTTACTAGAAATAACTCATTTATGTTCGATTCTTTTACGGTGCGTTTGGATGAGAAAATTATAAAAATCCATAGGAATTTATAAATGATGGAATCTTTAACTCCATCAATCTAAAATTCCATTAATTGCAATTTCTATTGTTTGGTTACATCTATTTAGGATTTGAAATGTGTAATAAATTAAGAAAGTCTAAAACAAATAAAAAGATAAAATAGAAAAAAGTTTTGTTTTGGAAATATAAATTGAATACTGCAAAGGAATTCGTAAATGACACATATTTTGGTGAAAATGGAAGTGAGGAATTTAAATAACGAATTCCTTCGTTTTTTTCCACATAGAAATTTAAAATTTCCAATCTGATAATGCCAAACGAGGGAATTGGCTTTTAAGAATTATGAAATCCTCACGTTCAATTAAATTCCATCATTTTTTCCCTTATCCAAACACACTTATTCACTTCTCAAATCTATTGAGATAATAAGAAAGTATTTATTCTATTTTCTCGTGGTCTCATAATCTTTCTTATGCAAGAAAGATATTATTTGTTAATAATTTCTTATCACTAAACAATAATATAATATGCAAATAAAATTAATTATTTCTAGAATGTCTCGAGTATTACATGCCTCCCAATAGAACATTTTCTTTTTCATTTTTCTTTCATTCTGCACCCATTTAAAAAAAAAAAAAAACTAAACTGATTTGGGCACCTAGAAAATGCTCTGGGCACCCACGTCTCTTCTGTTCTCCACCGGTTGTAGACGGTCCGTAATCTTCGGCATCATTGATGACTGGAGATCTCACTCCTCATCCAACGGTGGGAAATTAAGATCAAATTCTAGGGTTCTTCGACCTCAACCACCGAGAACGACGAGTTCCAATTGCTATGAAGGGCTAGGTGGCGAGTTCCAATCGAATTTATCCTTCAGCTCCGATGTGTTCCAATCGGATTTATCCTCCAGCTCCGAAGCTTCCATGGCATAGAGAGAGAGAGAGAGAGAGAGAGAGAGAGAGAGAGAGAGAGAGAGAGAGAGAGAGAGAGAGAGAGAGAGAGAGAGAGAGAGAGAGAGAGAGGGTGAGGCTGGTGAGAGTGAGACAAGATGCTGACATATCATCATAATACAAAATAAGAGAGCAGATGAGGCTGGATTTCAAATCGGTATGGCGACTGGAGTTGGGTAGCCAGAGATTGAGCTCTGAAGCCGGAGAGAAGCTCACAATAATCTGAGCGTGATGGAGAGAGAAAGGGACAATGAAATTCTGTAATTTATTAATTGTGTGTAGGATAGAAAGGTAAATTCTAGGCTAAATGAGTGAGTGAGAATATTATTCTGTTAATGAGGTGAGGGAGAATGTTGTCTCTAAAAAATGGGCTATGGGTCAAGGCCCTTTCATTAAATTCATCATGATTGCTAGAATTATGGAGTTTTTCTTTATATAATTTCTATATTTACTTTTCGGTAATTTAAATTTTCTATTTTAAAGGTAACTTTCTGTTTTACTTGGAATATAACTTAAAGGTAGAGGTTTAAAATTTTAACCCAACTAATATATTGTTTTTTTTTTTTTTAATTACAACCTGAAGATTAGACATATGTTTAGCTACCCTGAATTCTAGAAATTTTCATATCAACCTATTTATTAGAATCATTTTTCACATCAACCTCTATCTTAGGTATTCTATCATTGCAAGTTGACCATGTATATTAGGTTGAAAGTCTCTATATTATACCTATATGCATATACCTATATAATAAGGTACCTGATCATTAAAACACTTTTTCTAGTTAATTTGATTTCAAGTATGTATCTAATATATATGAGCTTTATTTTTTATTTCTTTTTGTATGACAACTCTATATTAGAATCAATTTTTTATTTATTTTTTGGTATCATATACCTCTTTGTTAAGTTTTCTACTATATTATACCTATAATCGTAGAAGATACGATCCTTTTTTAGCTTGAAGGTTTATGGTATTTAAGCCTCACTTGGATATAACTATTCAGCAGGTAAACTAAAAATATAGTAGTTGAGAGTGAAAAGCTATCATGAGATCAATATGACAATATACCTAAATAAAAGTTGTACATACTAGTACATACTGCCACAAGATTTCATACCATCATCAAGGCCCGCAAAGCCGCCAAAGTTCTACGTCATGGGCCGGGTCCAGCACTCACCATGACGGTACTCAAACTAGGCAACAATTTGGGTGACGAAGGCCTCGGGCCTACCCAGTAGGACTCTTCGAAGTACACACCAAACCCTGCTATAACTACAAAGGAATGGGTTGCATCCCACATCAAACAAATGGGAAACACCTGTCCCATGCTCAAGTATATAAGTTAAACTCAACCACCTTCAAAGGGGTAATAACTTCTCCTTCATTATTGTTACTCTGTCAAATTAGCAATAGAACCTGAATTCAGCATCAGAGAGGCATAAACATTCCGGTACGGTTTTATACCTCTGACGTTGTGTGTTCATTTTGACAGGGTCCCTGAGTTATCTTGGTACCCACTAAAGGATATAGCATTCTGCCTGACGTACCTGAAGAAGTCACCAGAAACATTGGCACTGTTTGTGGGAATCAGTAGCACTACCTACTCTATACCATGGCTGAGCAAGAAGAGGCAGCAAGCGCGAGTAGAAGTGTCGTCAGGGAATTGGTTTTTAGTCCCGGCACCTTCTCTTTCGAGACATCGAACACTGGAATTAAAACTCATGGACAGGGAGCCTTGGACCCGGTGGCTGGCACCAACTCCTCACCAGTCCGGGATCCTCTAGAGCCAGTTTCATAAATGAAAGCCATGAGCGTGGAGATCACAGCCTTCCATGAACATAGTCAGATCGATTGGGAATATCAAAGAATTAATTGAGAGATTAACCTCCTCTCGCAGTAGAGGTTGCAGGAGTTGGAGGATGAGAACACGGCACTGGCTCGCTCACTAGACAGACGACACCAAAAGAATGAGGCCCTTACTCAGGCAGTCACCAAGGCCGCAACCTTTTGTAGCAGGGACAACAATGGCCCTGGTGACTATAGCCGTATGAACCCTCGGAGCAGGATCTTCCAGAATAAATACCGTTGGCCAGAGACTAATACACCTGCCAATCTAGCTGCACCAGGAGAATTTGAGGGACTTGCCGCCCCTTCCCCGCCAATGTTGGAACAGGCAGAACATCCGATAACTGACCCCAACACGGCGCTCCTTATACAAATGAGCTATTCCTTGGCAACCCTACAAGTGAGGGTGGAAGCAAGCGAGAATCGAGAATCATGGCACCCTGTAACCACCTTTGAGGATTGACTGAGACCTTTCACACCAGCGGTCCGGAACACCGTCTGTACAAACGCCACCAAACCACTTAAGATCGACTACATTGGAGTGGGAGACCCGTATCAACATTTGCAGGCCTTCAGTTCACAAACAAGTGCCAAGGGGTACATGGACGAGGTTTGCTGCAACATGTTCCAGGAAACACTGTCTGGGGAGGCTTTGAGTTAGTTCAACCCCTAATAGGTTCTGCAGCTGGTGTCTGCTGATAGGTCATCTGCCTCTTACAGGACTCGCCCTGCGTAACTTGCCCTCTCCTTTCCCTAGGAGCCTCTCAAATCCAACATCTCACTCTCATGCATCTTGGCCTCCTGCTCATGGGCCATAGCACTAGCAAAGATAAGTGCCTTTGTAGGCAGCATAAGGGGGTACACAATCTCCTTGATCTCATGCTTTAGTCTCCGCAGAAACTTCTTGGCCAGGGACGCTACATCCACTTGCGGGACGAACCGATAAAACTGGGAGAACTGTGCCTCATAGCCTCTGACGCTCATATTCCCCTGAACTAGAGTAATGAACTCAAGCTCTAACTGCTCCCTCACTGCAGCCGGAAAGTATGTGTCCCGGAAGAGTTCCACAAAACTCTCCCAAGTCAAGGTGGACACATCTACAGCCCTCTGTGTACCACTCCACCACACTCGTGCCTCACCCTGGAGAAGATATGCAGCTATCTTCCTCTTCTCGATCTCAGTACAGATGGCCATCTCGAAGTACGTCTCCATGTTCTTGATCCACTGATCGGCCAACATGTGGTCCGTACCTCCCTGGAATAGGGTCGCTCCCAACCTAGAAACCTCCTTAGCCAGTCTAGCTAAACAAATGGCCTCGCCTACATCAACGGTAGGTGGAACAGGCACCACATACGGTATCTCCACCTCCTCCTCAAAGAACTCCTCCACAAAAGGGACCTTGCCTCTACCCTTAGCTCTACCCCTTCCTTAGGGCCTACCTCAGCCCCGAGCTCTGCCTCTTGGAGGATCCATCACCTGAGAAGCAGCAACACTTGGTTACTACTTGTATAAAACTTAAACACATGTATAACTTAAATACAATACCACATTAACCAAGACACTAACACAAGGAGGGCACACAAAGCTCTTATGACTACCTAACATTCTAGACGACACCTAACACCCCTACATACCCAATAACTATATCAATACCGAAGAGTATAGGATGGAGATCCGCTACAAACGCTCGAGTAGTACTGACTATCACGAAATATGTATCTTACGCTCTAATACCAAACTACCACGTCCCGAATTTTGAATAAAGGAATTCAAATCCGAAACGCAAAAACTTAACAAGCACAAGAAAACACTTGGAAGATTTTTCATTTCCAAAAATAATTTACAATTTATCAATTAATTTTGAATAATAAGTAAATCCGTTCATAAATGAATCACATGAGATTTACTCGCCTCTAAATCCCGTTGCGTCTTGTCTTACTACAAAGATAAGGTATCGAATACGCTCCTTCAATCACCTAAGTAATATACGTCACAACTTAGTATACGAATCAAAAGCGATTAAGTTTCGAACCCCCATTTGAACTAAAACCCTGAAAGTAATGCCAATCGAGGCGAGACTTCATCCAAGACCATTCAAGGTCTCCGGAATACTTATACGATTAATATATCAAAGATACAAGTCGATTGAATGGTCGGATCCTCATAGATTTTAAACCGATCGAATCGAAAACGCTAAAACCCTAACATGCTCATACATACGTTCTCCAAAAATTAAGCATTATATATCAAAATGCTCATATCGACCAGTAGATTGTAATCAGGGACAGAAACTGTCCCTGAAGTTGCCGGAAAATGCCACCACAAATAGTGGCAGAGCTGCCGCCGACGTCCAAATTGGGCTGTAAGACCTATGCCAAAATCTTCCTCTCAACATGTACATCAACATTCATAACTAGCACAAAGTATGAATCAAAGCCATTTGGCCAAAATTTACCTCGAAAGATTTGAAATCTGATAAACCTTAGAATCCCAATCTTCAAAATTCGATCTCCACAAGTTGAATCGTTGCAAGCCACCTTAGGAGAGAGCTTCTACGTCCTCTGGACTCCAAAATCCCCCAACAATCGCCTTCTGAGGTGGCCAAAAACGTGAGTTCTGATGAGGTCCCTGATTGCAGGGCCACCTCCTCTGCTACGCTGTCCACGGCTCGACCCAAGTGATGAAACTTACCCAGACTTGGAGATGGGAGTGAAACGAAGAGAATGGAACAAGTGACACTCTAATTGGTGGCCGGAGGAGGAAGAAAACTCCAAACAAAAATCAGTCCCCGATTGCGGCTCGGGAGAGAAGAGAGAGAAATAGTTTCCGAAAATGGAAACTTTAGGTTTTTTGATTTTTTTTTCTGAATTTTTCCTATTTAACCAAAATGGAAACTTTTTCTGATGGCCATAACTTCTTCATACTAACACTGATTTTCATGTTTTGCATATGCACGAACTGGTATCGACGCGCTCTATGACTTTCGTGAAGGAAGTTTTCACAAAATCTAACGTATAAAAAGATAACCCTTGAATTGAAGCATTCCGAGCGAATAATTGTCCAAAATACTTCTATTTCATCCTCGGACTACGTACCCATACCCATAACTCTGGAAAATCTTCATAAAATAATAACGAATTTCTGGGGTATTACATTACTTATCTCTCTCGGTCTCTTAATCAGAGGAGGAAACTTTGGGATTCCGATGACCATTGAAAAGAAGAACAAATCGCTATCCAACTTGGTAACACTATCTTTAAAGGAGGGATGGAGTGAGCAAGAGAGAGACAAGGCTTCGGGTATTCAATAAAAGGGTTTGCTTCCCATTGAATCATTCAATTTCTTCCTCTTGCTGGTGAATTAAACATCACCTGCATGGAATTGGTATGAAAAGTGTTGGGCTCTCTCAATATAATCACTGTTAATGTTTAAGATTTGAGCGGTAGCCCAAGTCTTAGTTAACGCTGGTCCGATGGGCGGACCGTTACTTGTAACGTTCTCAGAGCTTCCGCTACCTGTCAATTGAAACAAAGTGGAGTCAGAGGGAGACCGCGTTGGGCGGTCTTCTCTTCTCCGATGCCTAAGTTAGTTAATGTATTTATGTTGACAGGATAACAGTAGGTAAGTAGTAAATGCGTAATTAATAAGGAGAGAGGAGAGAATCTTTTATAGGTGGGGAAGAGGCCGAGCTCTTCCATGTTTTCAATGTGGGACTGATATGCTTCAGTTCCCAACTTCTGGAGCTTCTGATGCTATCTTGGAGCGGAGCGTGGCGCGTCAGCTGTGATCTGGGGGTGAGCCGAGGCTCAGGTGGTATCCTGCTTGGCTATGTTTCTGTAGGTGACTCCATTAGCGGGAGTTAGTACCGCTGGCGGCATCGTGTGCGTGGCTCATTATAGCTAATTATGCTTGCGAATGCTTATGTAAGGACAATCACTGATCTTTATAAAATTGTTACTGTCTATGTTTGTTATGCATGATGAACGCGATTTATTAAGTTATGCCTTTATATATTTACTTTATTCCAGATTTATACACCTTTATGCATGATATCAATGGTTTGGTTTTATTGGAATTTGAAATCTACTTAAATCTTCTGTGAGTCTTACTGTGAGGTATTTGAAAGATGAGAAAGCGAGTTTGATAAAATTGCAGAATTTAATTGAACGTAAAGAAAGATTTGAGCCTTAATGAATTTAATCCGGTTAGGCCCAGGAAAAATAATTAAGTAGGGATTGCGCTTCCCTTGGGTCAAAGACCCTAAACCTGATTGGAGCTCGTGGATTGAGCGGATAATTAAGTAGGGATTGTGCCTCCCTAGGGTGAAAGACCCAAAACCCAATCGGGAATCCGCTTTGTACTAGTTGTAATTATTAAAATACATCCTAAAAATAAAAACATTCTCACTTTGAGAGTTTAAGGACGTTCTTTCTTGATGCTCCCTCTCTCTCTCTCTCTCTATATATATATATATATATATATCTCTATATATATATATGTATATAAAATAACATTAGTCTCTCTTTTATAAGTTATGGACTTCGGTTTATATTAATTACTAACCATACGGACAAAGCAAGGCCTTCAGTTGTTACATATATACTTACATGTAACTATGTAAGAAATGATAGCTACACTTTCTCCATGATTATGAATTTATGATGCTCAAAGAGAAACAGCAGAAAGCCTTCGTTTCATGTCTATTTGGTACCACTACTTTACATAGATGTCAAAAGAAGAAATGAGAATCCATCGAGTTATAATAACAAGCTTGTTTGTAAGCCTCTCCATTCCTCGTGGAAGTTGCCATAATGTTTTTGTACTTACATGAGCATTTGCCAAGCATAATTAGCTATAATGAGGCACGCTCATGCTACCACCAGCGGTAAAAACCCCCACCAACGGAGTGACCTAAGGAAGGACAGCCAAGCAGGCTACCGCCTGAGCCCCGGCTCACCCCCAGATCACGGCCGACGCGCCGCCACTCGCAGTGTCAAGATAGCATCAGAAGCTCCAGAAGATGGGAACTAAAGCATATCAGTCCCACATCGAAAACATGGAAGAGATAAGCCTTTTCCCCACCTTTAAAAGGTTCTCTCCTCTCTCTTCATTAATTACGCATTCACTACTTACCTACTGTTATTCTGTCAACATAAATACATTGACTAACTTAGGCATCAAAGAAGAGAAGACCGCCCAGCGCGGTCTCCCTCTGACGCCTTTTTGTATTTTACTTAACAGGTAACGGAAGCTCTGAGAGCATTGCAAGTAGCGGTCCGCCCATCGGAACTGCATTAATAAAGACTTAGGCCACCACTCAATCTTAAACATTAACATTGGCGCTGTCTGTGGGAACCCATAAATAAAATGCCATCCTACCACAATAATCACCATGACTAACGGTAGCGGCGGAAACGCTGAAGAGCAAGCAGATCAATCCGCCAACCCTCATCCCACCAACCCCGCGGCTAATATTAACCCAACGGTTAACGTTAACTGAGCACTATTTAGCACTCAGGTCAACCCTAGCGTGGAACCCCAGGGCTCATCCCAGGTCCCGCTGACCCAAACTACAGCTGAGGCACGACCGGGCAGCAATAGCCCACCAGGCCAGGTTCTCGCCGCTATGTATGAGCTGGCGTTGGCAGAGCTCCACAAGGCAAATAAGGAGCGCGAACAAGAGCATAGAGAGAAGGCCGAGGCCCAAAAGTAGGTGGCCACGCTGATGTCAAAATTCGTCGAACTGAAAAAGGCGCTGGAGGCAAATGCTAACCCAATGCAGAGCGAGCAATCGCGGAGCACCAGACATAGTCGACCCAACACCGACGAATTGGTACCCGTACCAATCATACATATGCAAGTACCGCCGAATCCACCAGAACTACTAGGAATGGGCCCACCTCCCCTACCCCACCTAATGATGGAACAGGAGGCGGAGTCACAGCCGCACACCAACCGCTCGGCGGCTAGAGCTAGAACTGAGGGTAATCCACCTGTCCCCAGGAGGGGGCTGATTTAGCGGAATCTCCAGGCAGGGCCCACTAGCGACACAACCGCCCTAATCCTTGAGAGGATGCAGTAATTAGAGCAAAGGCCTATCCGGGTGGAGGCAGGCGCCCCAGCGCTAACCCCAAATCTGCTCTTTGCATCCAAACCAGGACCATTCACCGCTAGGATCTTACAAGCTATGAGACTGGCATATGCAAAAACACCAAAGATGTCACATTACAGCGGTATGACTGACCCCTTCGTCCACATGGACACCTTAAAAAAGTCACTAACAACAAGGGATTTGATGACGCCACCCTCTGCCACTTGTTCAGTGAAACGTTGGATAATGAGGCAATGAGTTGGTTCTTTGAATGCCCACCAGGATCCATCGACTCATTTCACGCGCTATCAAACGCTTTCCTTTCCCGGTTCATCCTATTAGCCGCCGGCCATCACAACACAACTCAGTTGTTCAACGTCAAGCAGGGCGCAGAGGAAACATTGAAGGCATTCGTCACTAGATGGCGAGTGACAGCATCTCATTGCCGCTATCTTGACAAAATAATGGCATTGGCAGCCTTCAAGCAAGGACTCCTCAAAGGGTCATTTCTCTATCACCTCAATTACAATCACCCAAATGCCACGTATGACCACGTCATGGGCGAGACAGTCATCTATGCACAGGCAGAATTCATCACATATAGGGAAACCCCACCATCACCGCCAACACTGGCAAAGTCCGCTCAACCCTCCTCCAGCCATCAGGAGACCGCTAACAAAACCTCTGCTACGCCGCCAACTGAAGAAGAGAGAGTGGCAACAAGGCAACTACCAGAGCAAGCGACAAAAGGACCAGCATTACCATAAGGGCAACCGCTCATCCCATGGGGATAACCGTAAAAAACCGATGGAGTCCTCTCAGCGGTACGTAATATTCACAGTCCTCACAGCCTCGTATGAAGAGATATACGACTAGTGCAAGGACCAGATTCCGCCACCACCCCCAAGAAAGTACCCAAGGGTGGGGAAGCCCAGGAACAACGGCAAGTGGTACAAATACCACGAGGACAGCCGTCACAACACCAACAATTGCAATGCTCTCAAAACTACTATTGAGACTTTGTACCGTAATGGTAAGATGGAACAGTTCAAGGTGCGCCAACCACCACCTGTGGTCACCAACATCAAACCTGTGCGCCACATCAACACCATCGACGGCGGTGCTCCAATTACCAACATGTCTCATAGGGCAAGAAAGTGCTATGCACACTCTAACCACCCTAAAGAAGTTTGCAACATCCGCTATGAAAGATCTGCTAAACTTCTAAGGTCTGGTTGGAACCCATCACCTTCTCGGAGGAGGAGGAGCGCAGAGTACATCTGCCCCACGACGATCCATTCTTGATCGAAGCCATACTCGACAAATGGTCAGTAGGAAGGGTCCTTGTTCACAGCTGATCCGCTGTCAATGTCATCTTTAATGGCTGCTACAACCAACTCCAGCGGAATAGAAAATTGCTCCAGGATCATGAGCCGCTGCTCAGTTTCTCCGGTGACGTCATTATTGGTGCTAGTCCATGCACAGCGGAGATACATACAAAGTTCATCGTCGTCAACTACTTCAGTTCATATAATGCCATCATTGGTTGACTGGCACTCAATAAACTTAAGTGCATCATAGTTGGATGCATGCTTCTCATGAAGTTCCCTACATCCAGCGGAACGGTCTGTGTGAAAGGAAGTCAACAACTGGCACGGGAATGTTACTCAACAACGGTGGCACGGTTGATATGCCGCCATGAGATCCTAATAGTAGTAAACCATCTACTAGCAGCCAATATCTTCGAGGACCCCAAGGATGAGGAGAAAAAATATGTAAAAAAGGAACCTATCAACCCAGAAACATCATTGAAGGTTATAGGCATCTCCGACGACCACCTTGAGCGGACAGTCCGCATCGGCGCCCAACTAACCCTAGAGGTAACGGCTGAACTCACATAGCTTCTACGTGACAACGCCGCCGTCTTTGCATGGTCCTATGCTGATATGTCGGGCATCTCCCCTGAGATCATCACACACAAGTTGAGTATCAACCCATCCTTCTATCCTGTGAAGCAACGACGTAGGGCTTTCGATGAAGGGAGATATCGTGCAATAGGGGAAGAGGTCGCCAAGTTGCAGGGCATCAGGTTCATCCGCTAGGTCAATTATCCTCAGTGGATTCCAACCTGGTCATGGTCAAGAAACCTAGAGGAAAGTGGCGAATGTGTGTCGACTTCAAGGGTCTTAACAAGGCATGCCCAAAGATAGCTTCCCGCTACCCTTCATTGATCAACTGGTCGATGCAACCGCTGGACACTAGTTGCTCAGCATGATGGACGCCTTCTCCGGCTATAATCAGATCAAGATGCACCCCGGCGACCAGGAATGCACCACCTTCACCACCGACAAGGGCCTATACTATTACAATGTCATGCCTTTCGGTTTGAAGAATGCTGGTGCAACTTATCAGCGGACAGCGGTTGATGAACGCCATGTTCTCTGAGCATATCTGCAAAATCATAGAGGTATACGTGGATTGACAGGACCCACCCTGAATTCCACCCTGGAATCCGAAGTGGCCCTGCGGGACCCACCTTTAAAGGAGATTTACCAAAAATTTCGGCATAACCTCCCTTAAAAATGGATAACCCAAATTCCTGCGGAAAACCAAAATTCACTTCTAATAAATCCAACCACAACACTTGGAGCCATCCTGCTCCCAAATTCAACCAATCCCATCTCAAAGCTAACAACATCATACATAATCTCCGAAAGGTACAAGTTACTACAATCACCAAAGTTAGGTCATAGACCTCAAATATAATTCATACAAGTTTGGGTCACATATCCCTTAGTAATCAGAGCATTCTAGGAATATAAGTTTAACATAGAGTACAGTAGGCTAAATAAATAACCTACAAAATATGATGACGGAAGCGGATGCGGTCAATATGGCTCACTTCAGAACGCCGAGCAGCAACACTGAAAACTGGGCATTTGAAACCGAAGGGCCTAGGGAAAAGTATATAAAAACGTTAGCGTGAGTGGACAAAAATAAAAGATTTTTAAACTAAATGGATTTTATACTTTCCCATATTTATTTCTTTAAAATTCCCGATGCATGCAATGATTAACAAAAATAAAATAAGAGGAGTTCCGCTCTTGAAAGCCGACTAGCCCCGCTAGTCAAAAACGAATAAAAGAAAAGGTTGAAACTCCGATACTCAAAGAAATAGAACCAGCCCCGCTGGCTAAAATAAATCGGACTAGCCCCGCTAGTCGAAAATAGTATAAAGAGTAGGGGAAGACGATAGCCATACGAGTGAGCCACCCAGGCTCGGGTGATAGCCTCCCAGGCCAAAATACTCCCATTACTCCCGTAATATACCCTTCCGCCACTAAGTGTAGCGATAGGATACTGGGCTTCAGAATTACTGTCACAGAGACAGTAATCAGCGCCACAAAGGCGGAGGGCTTCGGTGATCCCATCACCTCGCCACAAAGGCGAAAGATCAATGCTAGCAATGATAGTAGTCACCCTAAGTATGGCATAAGAAACCCGAAAACCAAGTAAAACCACAAATACATAAAGCTTCCCCATATCCCGTAAAAGAATTTCCCATGACGTGTCCCACACGCCAAGATAATCTAAAGTTCGAAATAAATAGGAGATAAATAAGTATAAAGATTTACTCCATCGAAATCTCATTAAAAATCACGAATCACCGAATATAAATAAAATGTAAATAGTATAAATCCGGAAATCCCATCGGAGATAAATAAATAAAGGAAAATAAGCATAATCCAATGACGTGACCCCGCACGCCATAAAACCTTCAAATATTCAAATAACCAAACCTTTCCTGAAATTAACCATATACTCAGGAAATTAATACTATAAACAAATTATAAGCTCGGAACCAATTAAATAAATGCATGCATCATTCTTTGAAAAATAAAAGTCCACTCACAATATATGCTCAATCCTGACGTCGCTCGGTATTTTCCTCGTATGGAGACTCCTCTCGTCCTGTACGAATAACATTCATAAATATATATAATTCACAGGACGGAATTTTAACTTTACGATACTTATAATTGGAAATTCAAAACATCCCCCTTCCTAAAATCCGACTCCTCAACACTCTACAACATCCATCCTTAATACTCCAACATTAATCTTTCATCGATGTAATATTTAAAGTGAACTCGAAAGGAATTCGGCAATCGAATTCACGAAAATCAATAATTAATCAATTAAACTCAATTCGTAATTCCTCCGATTTCCACCAAATTTCATGCATTACATTCTACAATCATTATAGGGTATATGGGATTAAAACTACAATTAAATCGCAGCTCTACGCGCCACCACGCGCCGGCGACCACTACCTCCGATGACCACCAAATTCTGGCACTAGCATCTACACAACAGGCCCAACAATTTTCCCAACTACAACATAATCCAATTTTACCTCAGAGTGGCCGAATCAAACCGGTGAAGAAATGCCCCGAAACCTCAAGAACCCTAGAAATGAGAAATCGTTAATTCGACCTCTACAATGCAAATTGGAAAGAACTACCATAGGGGAAATGATCTCCATCAAAAACCGAACCTTCGATGCTAACCTGGTGGTCGGAGGTGGCCGGAATGGCCGGAAATCGGCGAAATCCCAAAACTGCAACCGGAGCAATTCTTGCTTCGATCCGGACTTTCACGGCCAAAACTCCAAAATCCTAGGTCACTAGTGTCAAGAGCGGGTTGAGGCGCTCTTGTGGTGACCGGTTGCACGCCGGTTGGTGGCCGGAAAGTGAAGAATCGAAGGGAAGAGGAGAACCCGAAGGAAAAGGGAGAAGAGTCGGGGGAGAGGAGAGAGAAAGAGGGGTGGGTTTCCGGTTTTGGAAACCTACCCGGGTAACTTTCTATATTTATCCAAATTTTATCATGAATAGTAACTTCCGTATTTCACTCATAACTTTTGCATACGAACTCCAATTTTTACGTACCATATATGCACGCGCTCGGTTTAACGTCCTCTACAACTTTCATGAAGGAAATTTTCTCAAATTATTAACTCATAAAAAGTCAATTTTTAACCACCCCCTAAACGTTAAAATTATAACCGCGAACAGTAACCATAAAGAATTTCATGTAACTCAGTAAAAAAGGTATATCAGATGTGGGGTGTAACATGGATGACATGTTAGTCAAAAGCATCAAGGCCAGCGGACACGTGGCAAATCTCAGAATCATATTCTCCATTTTCTTGGCTTATGGTATGCACCTCAACCCAGAAAAATGTTTCTTTAGTGTCACCGCTAGCAAATTTCTGGGTTACATCGTCAGCGAACGGGGCATAGAGGCCAATCCTGACAAGGTGTAAGCCATCCTCAACATGAAGGCTCCAGAATGGAAGGTACACATTCAGAGCCTCTAAGGCAAGCTAACCGCCCTTTCTCGGTTCATCTCCAGACTCACCGACAGATGTCTCCCATTTTTCAAAGTGCTGAAAAACACACACAAGAAAGTAATTGAATGGACCCCAGAGTGTGAGGCGGCATTCTAGAGCTTGAAGGAATACTTGGCATCAGTCCCACTTCTTTCCATTCCTATACAAGGGGAAGTACTGTACATATACCTGGCGGTATCACCATCAGCAGCAAGCTGGGCCATTATACGACGAGAGGGCCAGGAGGAGCTCCCAGTTTTCTACGCTGGCAGAGGCATGAACGGGGTAGAGACAAGGTATCGCCCCCCTGGAGCAGCTCGCTCTCGCACTCATTGTCTTCGCTAGACGCCTCCGCCAATACTTCCAGGCCCACACTATTCATGTCTTAACAAACCAACCGCTGAAACAGGTAATACAAAACCCTGAGCACTCTGGGCGCCTTAGCAGGTGGGCCATCGAGCTCAGCGAGTTCGATATTGACTACAAGCCACAGATAGCCATGAAAGGCCAGGCAGTAGCAGATTTCATCGTTGAGCTCACACAACGTCAGGATGAACCCAACCTAGGGGCAAAAAAGACCAGCACAGAAATTATAACTGCTGAGGAACCAGCACCCTAGCAACGGTCGGACTGGAACCTCCATGTGGACGGCTCCGCTTGTGCAAGGCCTGCCGCGCCGGAGTCATCTTGACAGGACCAGAAGGACTAAACGTGGAATACGCGTTAAAGTTCAATTTCAAAGCCTCCAACAACATGGCGGAGTATGAAGCGCTCATTGCCGGCTTACTCCTCGCCATCGACTCGGGGGCTGACAATGTCAACATATTCAGCTACTCCTAGCTAGTCGTTAACCAGGTCAATGACAGCTTCCAAGCTAAGGACCAGCAGTTGGCGGCATACTTGGGGTACATCAGGGCACTCTTCAAAAAATTAAAATTTCACACCATCACACAAATCCCTAGGGAAAAGATCGCCAAGGTTGACTCACTGGCAAGATTAGCAACCGCCCAACCACACCAAAGTCCAGCGGACACAAGGGTGGAATGCTTTGACAAGCCAAGCATCACCTAAACCCTGGTGGAGATCTTCAACATTGAGGTCAATCTCAGCTGGATGGATGAAATCATAGAGTACAAGTGCAATGGAACACTGCCCGATGACAAGATTGAGGCAAGGCAACTAAAACGGAGACCAACCCGCTATAATATCCACAATGGTAAACTCTACCGCCAAGGATTCACCCATCCAAACCTCTGATGTCTGACCCTAGAGGAGGGTAAGGTCGTCCTTACAATGATACACGCCGGGGAATGTGGAAACCACTCCGGCGCCAGATCCCTAGCCATCGTACAATGCGACAGGGCTACTTTTGGCCCACGCTCGGCGACGACGCCAGGAAGGTCTCCAAGTCCTACAATAAGTGTCAACAATACGCTGACCTTCCCCATGCCCCGGCGGAGCCCCTGATGATCATCATTGGCCCATGGATCCAATCCATGTGGGGCCTGGACTTGCTTGGGAAATTCCTAACCGCCAAGGGCCAGTTCATGTACATCATCGTCGCCATCGACTACAACAGTAAGTGGATAGAGGTAGAACCGCTAACGGCCATAACTACAGCCAAGGTAACTCACTTCCTCTGGAAGAACATCTACTGCCGCTACGGCGTTCCCCACACAATCATCACAGACAATGGCACACATTTCAACAATAAGGAACTCATATCTTTCACCGCTAATCTGGGCACCAAGATGAGTTTTGCATCTGTCGCTCACCCCCAAACCAACGGCCAAGTCGAAGCAGCAAACAAGATAATCAAGAAATTGCTAAAAAAGAAGCTCGACGACGCCAAAGGTTTATGGGCGGAGAAACTCCTGGAAGTGCTGTGGGCCATCAGGACTACCCCAACTTCCGCCACTGGTGAAACACAGTTCTGCATGATGTTCGGAACTGAAGCCGTCCTACCTATTGAGGTCACCCAACCTACAGCTTGGGTCGAGGCCTACTGCTCTAAGACAAACGGTAAAGGCATCAGCCTCGACAAAGACCTCCTCGAGGAGAAACGACACAAAGCCCATTTGCACAACTTGCAAAACAAGCAATGGGTATCACGTTTCTACAACGCCAGAGTCAAAGCCTGGAACTTCCAACTGGGGGACTAGGTAATGAAGGAAGTCATTCCACCGCCAACGGCGCTCCGCCCAACTTGGGAAGGACCATACAAAATAGTAGAAGTCGTTAGCCCCGACACCTTCTACTTAATGGACAAGGATGGCGTTACAACGACCCACCCTTAGAATACCGAACACCTTCGGTATTACTACAAATAGTCATGCCGCTACCCAAGAGCATCTTAACTTAGCTAAATTTTTGTTCAATATTTAGCTAAGGGAAGCTACCTAACGGGTACAACCCCGCTTTTGTAAATGTTGATCTGTCAACTATGAATGAAACGAGGAATTATTCAAACCATTGTCTCCAAGTCCAAAGCACAAGAGTTAACTGGCAACGCCAACAATATTCGGCGGACCACGTCCGCTACATCGTGCACTTGGAACAATTTTAATTCCTTTAATGTTTCGTTGATTAGCAAAAGTACAAGTCAAAACTCTGGCGGTAAAACAACGATCATCGAAAAGAATCCCACACTTAGAAAATTTCAAAGGCAAATACTTCATATATTTAGGGTCGGGACTACCTGCCCAAAAATATTGTCAAGTTACAAAAATGCCTTAGTGGTACTACAAAAAAAAAAAAAAGCAAAGCAGGAGCAAGGCCACAGGGCTCAGATAAACTCAGGAATTGTTCGGGGTAGCGGCGACCTCTTCATTGTTCACCGGCGGCTCGTCTGATCAGATCCAGGAGCGGTGGGGCTCGGTGTCACCATGGTGCCATCCGCTCCAGTGTGGGCGACCATGAGGTCAGCACGGGAGACTTCGGATTAGGTATGAAGTAAAGTCCACTGAGAATCATCCGTCGGACGCTCACCACTCTCGCCACTACTTGAGTGGGCACCCTCGGCTAGAGCGGCGACCTCCGTGAGGCTCCTCTCAGCTTCCAGCCGGGCAACCTCTTCCTCTAGCCTCTTCACCTCCGCAGATTTAGCAGCAGAATCCCGCTGAAGGATCTCAACTTTCTTAGCCTTAGCCGCCACTTGATCCTTCAGCAGGGCTATATCTTGCTCTAGCTACGAGACATGGTCGTTCCACTCGAGGTCCCGCTCAATGGCGACAGCAAGCTTGCCGCGGGCATCCATAGCGTCGCATTCTGCCTTGGTCAGGCGCTGCTCAACATCGGCCAGCTTGTCTTTGGCCTCCTGCAACTCCCCCTCGAGACCTTTGATTTCCTGCCTCAGCTGCCACTCAACCCGAGGCTGGTTTGACTCGGCGAGGAATAGCTCATGCAACCCGACAGACAGGTGGCCAAACGCCGAGCTGAATGGCGACTGTTGAATAGTGGTCGAGCGGATGGTCCCATCCAACCAGCCAAATCCTAGCCGCTCACAGAGGTGGAACAAGAACTCCCGCTCGGGATCCGTAAAAAATTCAGCATAGGCGGAAAACGAGTCCAGTCCACCTTGCGGCACCTCCCCCGCAACAACAACCGACACCAACTGCGAAGCCTACTTAGCTTTCTTCTGTTGGCGGGCCCCAATGGTCTCCACATCATCTGCCTCATCGGCATCGTTATGCCGCCACTTCCTTTGGAGAACCGCTCGTGTAGTACCAACGGCGACAGGCCTCGACTTTGCCTGCGGCTCCAACCTCGCAATAGAAACTGGTTCCTTTGAGGGCGCCACCCTTTCCTTCTGGGGCCCATGCCGATTGGCAGGTGCTCTCTCCTTCGACTGCACAGAAGCAGTAGGGGCCTTGCTCCCTCCAGCAGCCCCTTGCCAACCACCCTCGACTGACACTATTGTCTGATCGGCGGAGGTAAGATGCCAGTGGTGAGGCATTGGCATTACTGTCGCAGTCTCCGACTGACTCGCCGCCAACGTCTTGGGATTGAAGGCGGATTGCTGAGCTGCCAGCCCGGCGGCATACATGCTCTCCAAGAAGTTGTTAATCTCCGCACTATCCATGGCCTTCTCAAACGCCTCGCGACTGGCTTTGTTACGCGGCGGTGTATCTAAGAGGGAACAACGCTAGTCAGCATAGGACAACTTAACAAGAACCAGTCGGTAGGAGATACTTACCAATGGCGCGTGTCAGCTTAAGGTCCACTAACAGCTCCCACCCGGTGAGCAAGTGCAGATCGAGCAGGTTGAGATTCTGCCAACAACCCTTTATCTTCGCCACGCAGAATTGTTGCTCGGGAGTTAAATTAAAACGCAGACCCGCTGCACAGCAAACGAAGTTGTGATTAGAAAAAAGATGTAAAATACAGGCATGACACAAACATTTACCGCCAACTTTGGTTAGCGGAGGCTAGCGACAACCTCGGATTAGTTGGGACTCCGACTTAATCCTAAATGTCAGCACCCCGTCATTCACCCCTGTGTCGTACTCCCACCCCGACGTTGCAACACAGAAGGTCGCTCGCCAAGGAGACATCAAATCCTTCAAATTCTCTATCAACATGAATGCCCCCTAGCGGCGAGTAAGGTTTACCTGTCCACTACAGCCCTGGCGCTTCACGTACACCAGTTCATAGAAATGCAACACCTCAGCCACTGTTGGACCCTCACAGCCCTACAGGCCATAGCGAGTTTAGCGTAGCAGCAATCGCCACATATTGGGGCAAATTTGCCCAAAGGTGACGCCCTGGCGGAAGATGGCCTAGTGAATAGCAGAAAGGTGACGCCCTGGCGGAAGATGGCCTAGTGAATAGCTGCACACCCTGCTAGTAAAATAGAAGCCTTCTCATCACCGGTTGGCGGGCGCAACTTCACCACAACAGGAAGGCGGAAGACCCGCTTCACACGGTTGACCGCAGCCGCTGTCATTGGTCCTCCCGCCTCATCAACTGCAGTGCCGTCAAGGAGAACCCAAGCCGACTCTACCTCTTCCCCGCCAGCCCCTCCCCCACCAATAGAACCGCTAGCGGCACTATTGCTCCCTAGACTCTCCTCACACCTTTTGCGGGCGGCAACATCCTCCCTTGCCCTAGAACTTTCGGAACGACCCATTGCAACTTCCCAATGTATGGTCTGTAGCGGCTCGATGTCTAGCGGTTCCGACAGTGAGGTTCCTGCAGGGGCAGACGGACGCAATGAGTCAATAAACATCCTATCCGCCACGCTGAGCGACACGTCAGAACCGGAATCCTCACTGCTCGAGATCTCTACGACTCTAGCCATCACAAACCCTAAAACCCAAGTCAGTTAGTTCCAAAACCGATCTAAACTATTCCCATGTCAATTGTCATCCAAGAACATCAAGAACAGTTACCCAGATATAACCAAAACAAGAACACAGCCTTGTACACCCAACCCAGATTCGACCATCTAGCAAATCCCTAAACCCCAACTCTTTCTCCTACCTAAACCCCATCCCCAAAATCATTCTAGACCCTCAGATACACCGGGGAAGGAGCAGAAACACACAAAAAAAAAAAAAAAGCCCTCAAAATCACAAACCCAGAAACTGAGAAAAAGCAATAAAACAGAGAAACTCGGATCACTAACCTATGGGTATAGGAGATCTGGAGCATTGGGAATGTATGTCTTCACTTCCAGGGATCTTTCCTTCACCGAACGACACTGTCACTCGACTTGAAGAGGATACTCCTCGAATATCAGAGAACGAAGCTTGAAGACGACGAGGAGTTGAGTTTGAAGTGAAGATGATGTCAAAACCACTGTGGTTTCCCTCTCTTTTATGTCAACATCAAACCAATCTAGGTCGTCCGCTGAAAAACAATATCGCACGACAGCCGTACACGTGCCCCACGATCGCTCTTACTCTCCGGATTAACAGCATTAATGGTGAAGACGCGGGCGTGCTGCGGGGACGTTATTCCACATGCTATCCCAATACATGTTGGCCACGTGTCGGACACCGTCAGACGAAGCGTCTAGCCGAAGTAACCATCAAAAGTCACCAATCCTCGAAAGTCTCCACTAAGTACCACACCGCTAGTGGAACTTCTTTCCATCTTGCAAGAGGAAATCTCCCCTAAGCGCCACACCGCTAGCGGAGCTTCTCCCTTCATCTTGCAAGCGGAAGTCTCTGCTAAGGGCCACACTGCTAGTGGAACTTCTCTCAAACTTGCAAGCGGAAGTCTCCGCTAAGAGCCACACCGCTAGCGGAACCTCCATCTTACAAGCGGAAGTCTCCGCTAAGCGTCACACCGCTAGTAGAACCTCCATCTTGCAAGCGCAGGTCTCCTCTAAGTGTCATAGCACTAGTGGAACCTCACCCTCTTCACCTTACAAGCAAGGTAGTCTCCGCTGAGCGCAACATCGCTCACTGGTTTACCACCAAGCAAGTCCCCGCGACACCGCTTGCCGCTTACTATCAGCGGAGGGATTTCCGCCAACAGCTATTCCCGAGGCAATGCCTCGTCCTGACGATGACCACCACGAGGCGTTACAGTCAGGCAACGTCCCTCAGGGACACGGGGACAAGTCAACAGTCTACGACGACCCTGATCAGGCACGTTGACCCCCGCCACTCTGGTACTAAAGATTGGGCTCGCTACCCAACACCCTCTGCTCAGTGCAGCTTCCCTCAACAAACAATATGCCAACCAAACAGAGGTCTATCTTAGCCGGGGAGTGGGGAACTCCCTAGGGGGCCCACCCGAAAGGGTACAAAGCGTTTGCTCAGTAAGTCCATGGTTGACAATGCACTGACGCTAATTATGTTGTTGCAAGTCTAGCAGAAGTAACGCTTCGAACCGCTAGGCAACTCCCCAACCAAGATTGCCCTCCTTGACTCGGGACTTGGGGGACTTGTACTTACATGAGCATTTTCCAAGAATAATTAGCTATAATGAGTCACGCTCATGCTACCGCCAGCGGTACCAACCCCCACCAGCAAAGTGACCTACGGAAGCACAGCCAAGCAGGCTACCGCCTGAGCCCTGGCTCACCCCCCAGATCACCGCCAAAGCGCCACCACGCGCCGCGTCAAGATAGCATCGAAAGCTGGGAACTGAAGCATATCAGTCCCACATCGAAAACATGGAAGAGATCAGCCTCTTCCCCACCTATAAAAGGTTATCTCCTCTCTCCTCATTAATTAGGCATTCACTACTTACCTACTGTTATTCTGTCAACATAAATAAATTGACTAACTTAGGCATCGAAGAAGAGAAGACTGCCCAGCGCGGTCTCCCTCTTACGCCATTTTGTATTTTCCTTGACAGGTAACGGAAGCTTGGAGAGCATTGCAAGTAGTGGTCCGCCCATCGGACCTGCGTTAACAAAGACTTGGGCCACCGCTCAATCTTAAACATTAACAGTTTTCATCTTTGTCATTGTTGGTGGCCCACTATGATGGTCGCACTCTAAGTGTTTGATAAAATGTCTGAATGTAGTACGTACGTATATACTGTGGAGTAACTATGCTTATGTTGAGAATATGATTAATTTCATTTTACCCCCCTAAGGTTTGGGGGTGTCATCATGTTACCCCGTCTATTCTCAATTTTGAATTTTTACCCCCTAAGCTTTCTAATTTCAGTCAACTGTGGCCAATTTCTCAGATTCCGTCCAATTTAAACGTTAACTCTGATCTTCGGGCCCACTTTAAGGGCTAAAAGGGTCAATTCAAGATATTTAAAAAAAAAAAAAAAAAAAAAACAGATTCGACCCCGCTCTCTCTCTCTCTCTCTCTCTCTCACTGCCTCACCACCACCATGGCCCCGACCAAGACGACGACGTTCTCCCCGAAGGCGACCTTTCCTCCTCCCCTCAAGATGACGAGGAAGAAGATGACGTCGTTGACAAGGACGACGTCGACGACTTCTTCCTCCACCTCCGATTCCTTCCCCATCGCCATAGCCACCGCTCCTCCCGCCGTCACCATCGCGCTCCTTGCTCCGCTTGCCACCACCTCGCCTGCGACGACCACGATTGAGTACGACCCAGTTCAGATACTAATGCTCTCACTCTCTCCCCTAGTTCAGATCGATTTTGATTCCACCTTCCAGAGTTCCAGGCTCCAGCTACTGAGCCACCTCCCTATTCAGAGTTTCAGTCCGCCTGAGCTACCTCCTTGCTCCTTGAACTCTTGAAGGCTTCAAATCTTCAATCCCTGAATCTCATATTCTCAGGTAAACACCGTATACCCAATACCCATGCTGAATTGTTGTCTTGCTGATGATGTTTGAATCGTGAATTTGTGATGTTTGGTGTTTAGAGTGAGGTCGTAATTGGGAATTAGGAATGGCTGAATGGGTTGATGAATGATGACTTGATGTTGATAATTGGGAATGGGTAATGGGTTGATGTCGATAATTAGGAATGGGTTGATGTTGAATACTTGAATTGTTGATAATTGGGAATGGGTTGAATCAGTTGATATGGTGTTTGATCTTTGGTGTCCAGATTCCACATAATTGGGATTTAGTTAGAATAATTTGACATAGGTAACCACGATTTATGATTTTGCAGATCAAGGACAAGCTGGCGGAGTTGGCCGAGGAGGTATGTAGAACAGTAAAAGAGATAAGGATGCTCATATTCCTTTGGTAATGCAGTTTGAGGCATTTCAAACAGGTTTTTGTGGATTTTGGGAGGTGGGTTTGATTTGAAATTTTGATTGGAGGTGATTTCAGGTGGTGGATGTTGAGGAATTGGACACGGAGTACTTTGTTTTTTATGGAGAGAGACGGATCCAAACCGAATATGAGAACGCAGTCGCTGGTGGGATGAATGGAGGAGCCGTGACGATCAACGAGATCATTGACGAAGTAGCTTACGTCACAGTTTGAATCGGAGGTGGGTCTTTGGGGCTGCCCATCGGAGGTGAGAGAGAGAAGAAGAAGTGGGTTAAGGAAGAAGAAAACTTTTTTTTTTCCTGTAATTTTTTTTTCTGTCTTAAAATGACCCTTTTAGCCCTTAAAGTGGGCCTCAAGGTCAGAGTTAACGTCTAATTTGGAAGGAATCTGAGAAATTGGGCACAGTTGATTGAAATTAGAAAGCTTCAAAATTTAGAATAGAGGGGGTGACATGATGACACCCCCAAACCTTAGGGGGGTAAACTGAAATTAATCCTTGAGAATATATACATCCCACGTGAGAAAAATTAGACCTTGTCTATGAGTTTATAAGAGTTTGGGCCACTTCATCCATTGCCAATTGGTTTTGGATGTCAATTCCAGATTACTTTATCATGTTATTAGAGAGGGTTATCTCACGTGTGCATGCCTCACCGCCACACGGGCTCTACGTCACCTAAAGTTGTCCATGTGTATGGCTTGAAAATTCGTCATACATGCGGGGGTGTGTTGAGAATATATACATCTCACATGGGAAAAATGAGACCTTGCTTATGAGTTTATAAGGGTTTGGGCCACTCCATCCATTGTCAATTGGTTTTGAATGTGTATCCCAGATTTCTTTACCAACTTATCCATAGATAAGTTTTTTGACCCCCAACCAAATTAGTTTGTTCATAGCTAGCTACCGATTGAACTATCAAATTGTTTTCTGAAGCAACTAGAGTCACCTCTAATCAACTAATGTTACTGATCGATCTTGTAACTTGTTGCATAGTCTTCTGAGTACATGGATGGCTACTTGACCAAGGCTACTTGGGCTAGTTTTTATTTCAATTTTAATTATTATTAATATAATAATAATAATAATAATAATAATAATAATAACAACAGAACCTGCACTCAAGATGTGCATCATCTAACAAAGCATGTTGTCTGAATAAGATTTTATGAAAAATCACAACACATATCATGAGTGATATACTAGAGAAATTAACCACAAAATAAACATCCGTACATGCGTTCTCCATTTATTTTTACACTATATATCAAAGCACACAACAATTAAGAATTAGGGAACAGTTGGACCAGAAACAGCTATAGCCAAGTGCTTGTTGCATCACCAGCATGCATGATTAACATTGGCATTAAGGAAATTGATTTTAAGCATAGAGCTCCAAATTGGATAACCTGGGTGTTGGTACAACAATAAGTGGAGCCTTTTTCTTTGTCACAATCCCAAATTTGTCTGAAAGGTCAACCGTTGCGTCATTAGGCAATGTCCACTCAAACGAATGCAAAAATGAAGCTAACACATAGAGTAGCATCCTATCTGCTAAGGGAATCCCAGGACATATTCTTCTCCCCGAACCAAATGGAAGATAGTGAAACTTATTACCCTGGTACCCAAAGCTGTTGCTTGTATCAGTGTTTAGGAACCTTGGGGGTCTAAATTCCAAGGGATCGTCCCAGACACTTGAATCTCTGTGTATGGCCCAAGCATTGAGAAAAACAATGGAACCTTTAGGTATGTAATAGCCACCAATGGTGGTGGATTGGCTTGAACACCGAGGCGCTAGAAGTGGTACTACAGGGTGCAAACGAAATGTCTCCTTGATCACTGCATCTAAATAATGTAATTTTGGCAAATGAAACTCTTCAACTAAGTTGTTTATCCCCACAATTTCTGTTAGTTCTTCTTGGACTTTTCTCATTTCATTCGGATGTTGCATCAGCTCAGACATTGCCCATTCCATTATTCTTGATGTGGTGTCGTTTCCTCCCACCACAATGTCCTATGGAATTTTGTAAATACAAGTTTGTAAATATGAGTGCACATCTATTTAGTGAACTAGAAACAAAAGTTTAATGGCATGGGCATTTTGAGATGAATACTTCTATTTATATCTCTTAGATTGACATTTAGACAATTTTTAATTCTGTAATACCTTCTGAAAAAATAGATGAAAAAAGAAAAAACAGTCAATATGCTTCTACATGGGAAAGTCTCTTAACATTCACCGTACTCTTTCTATTTTTCTCACCTTTATCTTCATCGTTGCACAATTGCAATTTTCCCACCATCTATTCTCTCCTCCCAACCTCTATCCCAAATGACCAAATCCATAATTTCCACTCTCTTTCCTCTCTCACTGCTAGTTACTGTTGTAATTAATAATGCGTGTTTTTTGTTTTTTATTGAAAATTTCAAGTAATCAATTGATCATATTTATTAGTAGACCTTTAAATGGACCGGATTTGGAGTGGATAGACCTAAATCTGAATCCGTTTAGTAACAAAAAATTTCAACCCGACCCAATCTGATAATTCAGCAGATCGTTGATAGCTCAATCCAAATCTATATCCGGTGGATTAACGGATACCCGATCTGCTAATCCAATCCATTTATAATAACAAATATTTTCAAATTTTAAATAGTAATATTAATTTTTATTATGATATAAAATATTAAAATAAAATGAAGAGTATCACAAAAAAATTGACATAACCAAAATATTCCTTAGAATGAGAAACTAAGGTAACCAAAATACTAAATTTTCAAAGTAATACTTCATGATGAACGTCTTTTAGATGTCTGCAAAAGTTTTTTTTTAATTAAATTTTTTTTATAATATACATATATTTATTATTTAATATTTAAAACAATAGGTATTCTTAATATTTGATATTTAATATTTTCATAAATAATATTATAGATACAAAAATAATATTTAATTATTATAAACGGACCGGATTATTAACGAATCAGATAAATTTAAATCCGTGTTTAATTCGTTAAACAAACGGATTAATGGATCTAGATCATTAATGGATCAAATTTTCAATTCAAACTCATCTAATAACCACGGATCGGAGAGGATACGGATCAAAATCTGGTCCATTTACAGGTCTATTTATAAGATGATAGTTTATCATGGTAGAATGTGCCATTGATAGGTAAAGTACCAACGACGTACTTTGTTGCTTAGAATAGGGATTTATTATGCAATTTTGCAGAGGCAAAGAGAAAGAGAAACACGGAGATGGAGAGAGAATTAAGTATACAGATGAGCTTGGATAGAGTTTTGCCTATTTTTAAAATTTATTAATTAATTAATCTTTCCCATAATAGCCTTTATAAAGAGTATTATGGGAAAGATTTTTTTTTATTGAAAGAGGTCTAACTGGTAATTTATGAAGAAAAAAAATTGAGGAAAAAAAAAATTTCACGCGTAGGTTTTTACTTTTAGATGAATCATAAGTATGTACGTTCACAAGAAAATAAAATATGCAAGTATTAGAAGAGTTAGTGATGATGTCTCACAAAATAGTTTAACGTAGTTTTAGTGCCTTTTGAAGTAACATAAATAACTTGTAATTTTTTTTTTTTTTTTACTGTTAATACTCACTCCTAGCAAAATTGCTTCTAAGAAAATTGTTCCTTAAGAAAACCACTTCAACTACTGAAGTAATACCTTTGATCCAAAAAAAAAAAACTACTGAAGTAATACCAAACTGTCCCTTAAATTATATGAAAATAAAAGCAACAAAAAGAAATAGAAATTATTTTTAGGGTGCGGCTATTGTCATTCTATCATTTTCTTTATTCACCCTACGTTTTAATTTCAATTATTAAATTTACTTATTTAACCTATTTCCCTTTCCAACAATATCCTTATATGACATATCCAATTAAAAAATAAATGATTTTAACGAAAATATCTCATTTAATTTATACTCATAAAAAGATTAAAATTTATTAAAATTTCCTAATAAAATCATAATCTGATTTACTCTCATTTTTTTTAATTTTTTCTTTCAATTTCAACATCCTCTATTTCAATCCATCTAAAAAGATTAGTAAATTTACAACTATGATCAATGAAGAAGAGATTGATTTTTTTTCTTTGTATTTTAAATTTTTACTTTTGGTGTTCACAAAGAATATTGCAAAGATTTTGATGAGGTTAAAAATAATGGTTTTGTGAATTGAATAACGAATTAACAATGAAGAAGAACCAAAAAAACAAAAAGATAGTAATAAATTCAAATTTGGGTGGAGAAGATAAAGATTAATGTTATTCAATGTGAAATTAAGTAGTCTTTATATTTAATTAATTACTTATATATTTATTTTTTCTTAAATATTGGATTTTAGGGAATTAGTGTACTTATCAATTATTTTGCACTTGGGTAATATAGTCTTTCAATAATTCAAATGTTTGTAGGGTGAACTAAGAAAATGATAAGGTGGCAATAACCGCACCCTTATTTTTATCAGAAAAAGAAATTGTGGAACTTGAAATACTTTGTAGATAACGTACCGAGAGCAAGGCCTTCACTTGTTTCATTGTAAGTGATGTTGCACTATCTTGATTTATAGTATTTTCCAAGAGGAGCTGCAGAAAGCCCTTCCCTTCATCTTTTTTTGGTACTCCCTCATTTTGATCCTTATTCATCTGAGTTTCTATGATCGAATCGAGCATGTTTTCAGTTACTGACAAAAGCTTCTTTGCTCGGCTCCTAATTCCCTGTATATCAAACCTAGCAAGCACAGGGAAAAAGTCCGAGACGTTTCCTCTCTGAAGTAACCAGAGGGTTTCCGCCGCTACCTTTCTAAACTCAGATCCAACATCAAATGCCTTCTCTTCTTGTAGAGTCCCACCCCATAACATGCGCAAGAATGTGTTGAAGGTTGCGGACATTGCAAACTGCCCAAAATCAATTGGGGTCCCAATTTTTTCATTATAAACATGCCTAATTGACTTCACAACCTCTTGTTTTCTCAGAGCATAACAATCATCAAGGTTGGTTTTGCATAGCATTTGACTCACGAGCATCTTGCGCATCTTCCTCCACTTTGGAACGTCAGTCCCAAAGATTATATCGGATCCTCCATTTGAGAGAATTCGTTGTGCCACTGTAAGGTCGCGGTTGAAAAATATTGTGTCTTTGTCACGAACCACTTCTTTCACTAACGATGGTGAGCTGACCACAATGCCTAGTTTGGTACCAAGCTGGATCCTGTAAATTGGGCCATAAACCCTTGACAAGTCTGTCAACAGATGGTGATGGTTGGTACCGAAAAATGGAAGGTAACCGAGTAGTGGAACACCACGAGGGCCAGGCAGCAATGAACCTTGTTTCGGGTTCCTCGAGTGCTTATTCCAAGTCTGGAGGAACCAGAAACCAACAGCTGTCATGATGACGATGAAGATGGTGAGACCTGCTTTGAGATCTCCATGTTTCTCATTGCTAGCATCCCACATTGATGACCACATTATGGCACAAGTGTTGGTACTAAGCAGGTTAGAGAATGAAGTTGGAGATTTTCGTGGGGTTCTTCGATCAATTTATAAGAACCCACTAATAAAGTAATTTGGGGTCCACATCCAAAACCAATTAGCAATTGATAGAGTGGCCCAAACACTTATACACCCATTTGTAAGGTCCCCAATTTTCCATATGAGATTCATACTCTCAACATGCCCCCGCACATGTGGCGAATTGTCAAGCCATACACACGAACAACTTATATTGGGTGACGTGGCGCCTGTGTGGCTGTAACACATACACACGTGGGATAACCCGCTCTGATACTATGATAAAGTAATCTGGAGTTTACATCCAAAACTAATTGGCAATGGATGGAGTGGTCCAAACTCTTATAAACTCATATGTAAAGTCTCTAATTTCCCATGTGAGATGTATACTCTAAACATCCAGAGGGTTGATTGATTTGTCGTTAAGTATATAACAATACACTGGGTTACTTACGGTGAAGGCAACCTCTTTTGTCTTCATTATGTATTGATGTTCATTTGTATACAAGCAAATATGATTAATTAGCCGACTTAGATTGATTTTCAGCCCACTCACTCTAAATTCAAGGGTCATCTAGCTCAAGTGGTCAGGAATCTATATCTTCACCTTCTCTCACTCAGGAAAAAAAAAATGAATAACAAGAAGAAGAAAAAAATTAAAAGAAGAACTCAACTCTCAGTTTTTCTGTCAATAATATGTTCAAGAGGCAAAATAGAAAAGATATTAAAACTATAGGAATTGAAATCATAGAGTTAAAATAGAATTTTTAAATGCTTAATTGCTTTAGGGGTGTGCCTATTTTTTGAGCTAGTATTACCATATGTTCAAACTAATTTTTCAAAGTGATGCTAAACTAACCACATTTAAATCAAATGATGCAGTCACTGTCTCACAGATTGACAGTTAATGTGATAGGTAAACATTGATGTAAATCATCTTAATTCTTCTTTAGTTAGCATTGCTAGATGTTTAAATACATTTAATATTAGGTATGTAATTTGATTTGAAGGAGGGATACCTAATTATCTTCTGCTTATCATTATTCAACTTGCAACTAGAATGACATATCTAAATAAGCCCGTTCGTTTATTGAGTCCGAACAAAAATTCAACAAGCCAATCCATGTAGGTTCATAGTGTCCCTGAAATTAGAGTTTAGGTAAGGCTTCATGCTAGGCTTAACACTATAATTTATATACAGCGTTGGATTTCCTTTTTATTGTTTTATATATAGTGCCGGTAATTTTGCAATGTATGCAACCCATGCCAACCTCTTGGTCCCAGCTAACTTTCCATTTTGAACCAGAGGAGCAACCTTCTCGTCGTGCCAGGTGTCAACGTAAAGGTTACCAGTTCTTCAATTCCAAAACATTTAACAGTGTTTCTTAAACAAGACATCTTAATGGTCACTTTCACTCATCATGGATGCAATTCAAATCTAAAGACTGTCAACACGCAGACATTTTTCTCAGTACATGCTAACTCGCACACTGATCTTGACCATTACCAATGTTGGTAGCTATTGCGTAAGCAGCTGTCCTAACAAGCCGTCAAATCATTATTGCATCTTCGGTGCGGTACCCACATGATTGACTGATTTTGCCGTTGAGTATATAACAATACACTAGGATACTTGTGGTGAAGGCAATCTTTTCTGTCTTTATTACGTATTGATGTTCATTCGTATACAAAGTGCATATGATAATATGATTAATTAGCCAACCTAGATTGATTTTCAACCCACTCACTCTGAATTCAAGGGTCATCTAGCTCAAGTGGCCTAGAATCTATATCTTCACCTTCTCTCACTCAGAAAAAGAAAATGAATAACAAGAAGAAGAGATGCAAAATAGAAAAGATATTAAAATTGTATGTTCCCATACAGGTAGTTCGTTTATTGAGTCTGAACAAAAACTCAACAAATCCGTCCATACAAGTTCATATTCGTATATATCTTAAATTAGGGTTCAGGCAAGACTTCATGCTAAGCTTAACACTATAATTATATACGGCGTTGGATTTCCTTTGTATTATTTTACAGTGCAGTTAATTTTGAAACGTATGCAACCCATGCCAACCTCTTGGTCCCAGCTGACTTTCCATTTTGAAAGCTCCAGCGGAACAACCTTCTTTGTCGGTGAACACTTCTTTGAAAGATGGTCGTGTGCCTAATGTCAACATATAGGTTACTAGCTCTTCAATTCCTAAACATTTAACATTGTTTCTTAAACAAGACATCTTAATGACCTCTTCACTCGTCATAAAAAAATCTCTTGGTGCAATTCAAATCTAAAGACTATCAAAATGGAGACATTTTTCTCAGTAGATGCTAGCCCGCACACTGATCTTGACCGTTGCCAATATTGGTAGCTGTTACGTAAGCAGTTTCCCTAACAAGCCATCAAATCATTATTCAATCGCCGGTACGGAATAATAATCAATTTATCAATCATTAATTATTCACTATAACGTATGTGAGCATGTCACGCCCTGATTTTTAAAAAAAATTAAAAATTAGATATAATCCCATAATTATACATGCGTGAATGGTTCGGACATCAAACAAAACAGCTAAGGAAATTTTCCTTTAAACAAAGGCAATCAACTATGTCTCAAACCCACAATGTGAATACAGACTCGTTCTTTAGAGTCACATGTTACATTACACATAGTTTACAAATTAAATTGCGTTAATAAAATAATAAAGTAACCGCTCCTCAGAGCTTACTACACAGCGGAAGTCTTAACAACATTAAAGCCACAAAATTAGATTCCTACCCGATCAACTGCTACAAGGTCTCAGCTTCAACCATTATTTTCCTGACCTGCAGGACTAACCCCTACACCATCGAATAGTGCATCGGGTTGCTACACAACAATTCAGGTAATCTTACGAAAGCTTGTATGAGTAAACTCAAAACCACAAAGCATAAACACATTCTTAAGTCACCTCAACCTAAACAACAATAAGCACAACTCACAACCACAACCATAAGTTTCATAACCTTCCATATCATGCTTACGTAAGTCAATTCGTGACTAAAACCATGTTAATGTTTAAGATTTAGCGGTGGCTAAATCTTGAGTAACGCTGGTCCGGTGGGCGAACTGCTACTTGTGATGTTCTCAGAGCTTCCGCTACCTGTCAAGTAAAATACAAAGGGCGTCAGAGGGAGACCGCGTTGGGTTGTCTTCTCTTCTCCGATGCCTAAGTTAGTCAATGTATTTGTGTTGACAGAATAATAGTAGGTAAGTAGTAAATGCGTAATTAATGAGGAGAAAGGAGACAACCTTTTATAGGTGGGGAGGAGGCTGACCTCTTCCATGTTTTCGATGTGGCACTGATATGCTTCAGTTCCCAACTTCTAGAGCTTCTGATGCTATCTTGGCGCGGCGCGTGGCGATGCGTCAGCGGTGAGCCTGGCCTCAGCCAGTAGCCTGCTTGGCTGTGTTTCCGTAGGTCACTCCGTTGGTAGGAGTTGGTACCGCTGGCGGTAGCATGAGCGTGGCTCATTATAGCTAATCATGCTCTGGCAAATGCACATATAAGTACAAGTCCCCCAAGCCCCCAGTCAAGGAGGGCAATCTTGGTTGGGGAGTTGTCTAGTGGTTTGAAGCGTTACTTCCGCTAGACTTGCAAAAGCATAATTAGCGTCAATGCGTTGTCAACCATGGACTTACTGAGCAAACTCTTTATACCCTTTGGGTGGGGCCCTGCTAGGCCCCTCCAGGGAATCCCCTACTCCTCGGCTAAGATAGACCTCTGTTTGGTCGGTGTATTGTTTGTTGAGGGGAGCTGCGCTGAGCAAAGGGTGTTGGGTAGCGAGCCCAATCTTTGATACCCAAGTGGCGGGGGTCAACGTGCCTGATCAGGGCCATCGCAGACTGTTGGCTTGTCCCCGTGTCCCAGAGGGGCATCTCTTGACTGTAGCGCTGCATGGCAGTCATTGTCAGAATGAGGCGTTGCCTCGGGAATCTCCACTGGCGGAAGTCCCTCTGCTGATAGTAAGCGGAAAGAAGTGTTGTGGGGACCTGTCTAGTTGAAGCTCAGCGAGCGGTATTGCGCTCAGCGGAGACTGTCACTTGCAAGATGAAAGGCAGAAGTTCTGCTAGCAGAGTTGCGCTTAACAGAGACTGTCTCGCTTGCAAGATGAAGGGAGAAGTTCCGCTAGCGGAGTTGCGCTTAACGGAGATTGTCTCGCTTGTAAGATGAAGGGAGAAGTCCTGCTAGCGGTGTTGCGCTTAGCGGAGACTGTCCCGCTTGCCAGATGAAGGGAGAAGTCCCGCTAGCAGTGTTGCGCTTAGCAGAGACTGTCTTGCTTGCAAGATGAATGGAGAAGTTCTGCTAGCAGAGTTGCGCTTAGCGAGACTGTCTCGCTTGCCGGTTGGTGTACCTGCCTTATAGACGGTTACTTCGGATAGACGCTTCGTCTGACTGTGCCCAACATGTGGCCATCGTGCATTGGGTTAGTGTGTGGGATAACGTCTCCTCAGCACGCTAGCATCTTCACCATTAATGCGAGTAATTATGGATTTTGTAACCGAGGCGACCCCTCGGTTAATCCGGGAAGTAAGTGCGATTGTGGGGCACGTGTACGGCTGTCTTATGATGTCATTTTTTAGTAGACGGCTTAGATTTTTTTTATGGTTACATAAAAGAGAGGGAAACCGAGTGGTTCAACACTTTGCACTTTGAACCAATATCGTCGTCTTCAAGCTTTGCTCTGAGATCCGAGAAGAAGGCTGTGTGATTTGTTGTGAGATTACTGATCTTTGGAGGACGGAGACCTCTTGAAGTGAAGACGAGCATCATCAAACGAGCCAGCGTTCCCGTTTTTCAGGTTGGTAGTTTGAACTTTGTCCCTGTTTTATTGGTTTTTTTTGTTTTTTGTTTTGCTTATGTCAGTTTCTGTTTTTGGTATTTGGAGTGATTTATTCCCTTCCCTGGTGTGTTATGAGGGTCTAGAGTGATTTTTGGGGATGGGTTTAGGTGTTTGACAGAGAGTTACGGTTTATGGATTTGCTAGATGGTCGAATCTGGGCTTTGGATGCATACAAACATTGTTCTTGTTTTGGTTGTTTATGGGTTTTTCGGGTAATTGTTCTTGGTGTTCTTAGCACAAGTCTATTATAGGGATAGTGTAGATCGTTTTGGAATTGACTGACCTGGGTTTTAGGGTTTTTCCGATGGCTAGCGTCATAGAGATCTCGAGCAGTGAGGATTTTGGGTCTGACGTGTCGCTCAGCGGTTCCGATAGGGTTTTTATTGATTCGTTGCGTCCGATAGGGTTCTACCTCTGTGAGCGGCTCGGGTTCGGCGGGCTGGATAGGACCTTTCACTCAATGGTCGTTCAGCAATCGCCTTTCAGCTGGGCATTTGGGCATCTATTCGTTAGCCTGCACGAGCTCTTCCTGGAGGCATCAAACCAGCCTCGGGTTGAGCGGCAGTTGAGGGAGGAGATCAAAGGTCTCCAAAGGGAGTTGGAAGAGGCCAAAGACAAGCTACCAGAGGTCGAGTGGCGGCTGACCAAGGCAGAGTGTGACGCACTGGACGCTTGCGGCAAGTTGAACGTCTCCATTGCGCGAGACCTTGAGTGAACGAGCACGTATCCAAGCTGGAGCAAGACATAGCTCTGCTGTAGGAGAAGCTGGCGGCCAAGGTTAAGCTGGCGGATGTCCTCCAGCGGGAGTCTACCGCCCAGTCTGCGGAGGTGAAGAGGTTGGAGGGCGAGGTTGTCCTGTTGGAGGCTGAGAGGAGCCGCGCAGAGGCCGCCATCGTGGAGTTGTTCAAGTAGTCCTCAGAGTACAAGCAAGCGCTGAAGAAGGCGGTAAAGGCTGGTGCCGCTGCTAATTTGGACTTGTTGAACAAGAAGGGCACCATTGACTGGGTCAAATCGTCTCAGTCTGCCAGTGTGTCGAGCCAGCCGCCTATGCCAGTGGGTGGGTCTATCACAGATCAGACTGGAGGTGCACGCTCCGGCAGTGGTGAGAGTGACCATGGTCCGGTGGATGAGTCTCAGCGGACCCCCATGCCTACCCGGTCTGAAGTGTCCCGTGCCGAGTTCCTGGCTGCCAACACTCGGGAGGATGGCACCATGGTGACGCCGAGCCCTACCACTCGTGTTTCTGATTAGACAAGTCGCCTGGTTAATCCACAGCCGCCGATGGGCGAAGAAAATGTTGCTGCCGCTCCCATCAATCCATGAAGACTGCCAGCCCAGTAGCTTTTTGTAATGCCGCTGAGGCTTTGTTTGTTTTTTTTTTTTTTTTTTAACTTGACAATATTTTTGGGTGGGGAGTCCCGACCCTAAATATACATGAAGTATTGCTTTTTGAAATTTCCAAGTGTGCGCTTGTTGTTGTTAGCATAATTGTGTTATGAATGTCCTTGTACCTCTAGAGTTTTGACTTTTCTTTTGTTCTAAAGGAATTAAAATTTTTCTAAGGGCACAATGTAGCAGACGTGGTCCACTGAATGTTGTTGGCGTTGCCAGCTAACTTGTGCATGGAGAACAATGGTTTGAATAATTCCTAGTTTCATTGATAGCTGAGATCAGTGTTTACAAGAGAGGGGTTGTACCTGTTGGGTAGCTTCCCTTAGCTAAATATTGAACAAAAATTTAGCTAAGTTAAGATGATCTTGGGTAGCGGCAAGACTATTTGTAATAATACTGAAGGTGTTCAGTATTCCAAGGGTAGGTCATTGTGACGCCATCTTTGTCCATTAATTAGAAGGTGTCGGGGCTGACGACCTCCACAATTTTGTATGGTCCTTTCCAAGTTGGGCGGAGTGCCGTTGGTGGAGGAATGACTTCCTTCATTACCCAGTCCCCCAGTTGGAGGTTCCAGGCTTTGACTCTGGCGTTGTAGAAACGTGATACCCGTTGCTTGTTTTGCAAATTGCTCAAATGGGCCATGTGGCTCTTTTCCTCAAGGAGATCCTTGTCAAGGCTGATGCCCTCGCCTTTGGTCTCGAGACAGTAGCCCTAGTGGTAGGTTGGGTGACTTCAATGGGTAGGACGGCTTCCGTTCCGAACATCATACAGAATGGTGTTTCACCAGTAGCAGATGTTAGGGTAGTTCTGATGGCCCACAGAACCTCTGGGAGCTTCTCTGCCCATAAACCCTTGGCGTCGTCGAGCTTCTTTCTTAGCAACTTTTTGATTATCTTGTTTGCTGCTTTGACCTGGCCGTTGGTCTGGGGGTGAGTGACAGATGCAAAGCTCATCTTGGTACCCAGGTTGGCGGTGAAAGAGATGAGCTCTTTGTTGTTGAACTGCGTGCCGTTATCTGTGATGATTGTGTGGGGGACGCCGTAGAGGAAATAGATGTTCTTCCAGAGGAAGTGAGTTACCTTGGCGGTAGTTATTGCCGTCAGCAGTTCTGCCTCTATCCACTTGCTATTATAGTCTATGGCGATAATAATGTATTGGAACTGTCCCCTAGCGGTTGGAAAATTTCCAAGTAGGTCCAGGCCCCACATGGAGTGAATCCATGGGCCGATGATTATTGAGAGAGGTTCCACCGGGGCATGGGGGAGGTCAGCGTACTGCTGACACTTGTGGCAAGATCTGGAAACCTTTCTGGCGTAGTCGCTAAGCGTGGGCGAGAAGTAGCCTTGCCGCTTTTTGTGATTGGCCAGGGATCTGGCACCAGAGTGGTTTCCAAATTCCCCGGCGTGTATCATTGTTAGGACGGCCTTTCCCTCCTCTAGGGTCAAACACCGGAGGTTAGGATGGGTGAATCCCTGGCGGTAAAGCTTGCCATTCTGGATGTTATAGCAGGTTGCTCTCCGCTTGAGTTGCCGTGCCTCGACCTTGTCTTCCGGCAGCGTTCCATTGAGCTTGTACACGATGATCTCATCCATCCAGCTGGGGTTGACCTCACTATTGAAAATCTCCGCTAGGGTTTTTGTGATGCTTGGTTTGTCAAGGCATTCCACCCTTGTGTCCGCTGGGCTTTGGTGTGGTTGAGCGGTTGCTAGTCTTGCCTGTGAATCAGCCTTGGCATTCTTTTCCATGGGGATCTGTGTGATGGTGTGAAATTTGAATTTTTTGAGAAGCGTCTTGACATACCCCAAGTATGTCGCTAACTGTTGGTCTTTGGCCTGGAAACTGTCGTTGACCTGGTTAACGACTAGCTGGGAGTCGCTGAATATGTTGAAGCTGTCAGCCCCTGAGTCGATGAAGAGGAATAAGCCTGCAATGAGCGCTTCCTGCTCCGCCATGTTGTTTGAGGCTGTGAAATTGAACTTTAACGCATATTCCACATTCAGTCACCCTGGTCTTGTCAAGATAACTCCGGCGTCGCAGGCCTTAGAGCAGGTGGAGCTGTCCACATGGAGGTTCCAGTCTGACTGCTGGTGGGGGGCTGGGTCCTCAGCGGTTATCATTTCTATGTTAGCCTCTGCCCTTAGGTTGGGTTCATCCTGACGCTCGATGAGCTCAGCGATGAAATCTGTTACCGCCTGGCCTTTCATGGGGGTCCTTGGCTTGTAGTCAAGGTTGAACTCGCTGAGCTAGATGGCCTACTTGCTGAGGCGCCCAGAGTGCTCAGAGTTTTGCATTACTTGCTTCAGCAGTTGGTTTGTTAAGACATGAATTGTGTGGGTTTGGAAATACTGGCGGAGGTGTCTATCGACGACAATGAGTGCGAGAGCGAGCTGCTTCAGGGGGGTATACCTTGTCTCTGCCCCGTTCATGCCTCTGCGGGCGTAGAACACTGGGAGCTCCTTCTGGCCCTCTCATCGTACAATGGCGCAACTTAAGTCTGATGGGGCTACCGCCAGGTAGATGTACTGTACCTCTCCCTGTATAAGAATGGAAAGAAGTGGGACTGCTGCTAAGTACTCCTTCAAGCTCTGCAATGTTGCCTCACAATCTGGGGTCCAGTCAATTACTTTCTTGTGGGTCATCTTCAGAACCTTGAAAAATGGGAGGCATCTGTCAGTGAGTCTGGAGATGAACCAAGAAAGGGCGGTTAGTTTGCCTTGGAGGTTCTGTATGTGCACCTTCCATTCCAGGGACTTCATGTTGAGGATGGCTTGCATTTTGTCAGGGTTGGCCTCTATGGCCCGTTCACTGACAATGTAGCCCAGAAATTTGCTAGCGGTGACACCAAAGAAACTTTTTTTTGGGTTGAGGCACATACCATAGGCCAAGAGAATGGCGAATATGATTCAGAGGTTTGCCACGTGTCCACTGGCCTTGATGCTTTTGACCAACATTTCATCCACGTATACCTTTATTATTTTGCCGAGGTGTTCCATGAACATAGCGTTCATCAGCCGCTGGTATGTTGCCCCAACGTTCTTCAAACCGAAAGGCATGACATTATAACAGTATAGGCCCTTATCGGTTGTAAAGGTGGTGCATTCCTGGTCGCCGGGGTGCATCTTGATTTGGTTGTATCCTGAGAAGGCGTCCATCATACTGAGCAACTCATGTCTCGCTGTAGCGTCGACTAGTTGGTCGATGCGCGGTAACGAGAAGCAATCCTTGGGACATGCCCTATTAAGACCTTTGAAGTCAACACACATCCGCCACTTTCCTCTAGGATTCTTGACCATGACCAAGTTGGAAATCCACTGAGGGTAATTGACTTGGCGGATGAACCTCATGCCCTGAAGCTTGGCGACCTCCTCCCCTATTGTGCGATATCTCTCTTCATAGAAGGCCCTTCACCGCTGCTTGACTGGATAGAAGGATAGCTTTATGCTCAACTTGTGCGTGATGATTTCAGGGGAGATGGCCGGCATATCAGCGTAGGACCATGCAAAGACGGCGGCGTTGTCTCGTAGAAACTGAGTGAGTTCTACAGCTATCTCTGGGGCTAGTTGAGCGCCTATCGGACTGTCTGCTCAGGGTGTTCGTCAGAGATGCTGATGACCTGCAAGGATGTCTCTGGGTTGACAGGCTCTTTTTTTTACATACTTCTCCTCATCATCCCTAGGATTTTCAAAAATATTTGTCACCGGCACATGGTTTCCTATCGTGAGGATCTCATGGCGGCGTGTTGACTGTGCCACAGTTGTCGAATAACATTCTCGTGCCAGTTGCTGACTTCCCTTCACACAGCCTGTCCCGTTAGGTGTAGGGAACTTCATGAGAAGCATGTAGCCACTATGATGCACTTTAGCTTGTTGAGCGCCAGTTGTCCGATGATGGCATTATACAAACTGAAGCAGTGTACAACAATGAACTCTGTATGTATCTCCACTGTGCATGGACTAGCGCCGATAACTAGTTGCATGTAGTTAGAACCGAGTGGTTTCATGACGTCACCGGAGAAGCTGAGCAGTGGCTCATGATCTTGGAGTAATTTTTTATTCCGCTGGAGTTGGTTGTAGCAGTCATTGAAGATGACATTGACAGTGGATCCGATGTCAACAAGGACCCTTCCCACGGACCATTTATCGAGCATGGTGTCGATCAAGAATGGGTCTTCATGGGGCAGATGCACTCCGCGCTCTTCTTCCTCCGAGAAGGTAATGGGTTCCCAACCACACCTTGGGAGTTTAGCTGATCTCTCATGACGGATGTTGCAAATTTCTTTGGGGTGGTTAGCGCGTGCATAGCGCTTTCTTGCCCTATGAGACATGTCAGTGATCTGAGCACTGCCATCGATGGTATTGATGTAGTGCATGGGTTCGATGTTGGCGACCACAGGTGATGGCTGACGCACAATGAACTGTTCCAGCTTACCATCACGATACAAAGTCTCTATTGCCGTTTTGAAAGCGTTGCAGTTGTTGGTGTTGTGACCGTTGTCCTCGTGGTATTTACACCACTTGCCAGTGTTTCTTGGTTTTCCCACCCTTGGGTATTTCCTTGGGGGTGGTGGTGGTATCTAGTCCTTGCACTGGTCGTATATCTCCTCACACGAGGCTGTGAGGACTGTAAACACTGCATACCGCTGGGAGGACTCCGTCTCTTTGTTACGGTTATCCCCATGGGATGAGCGGTTGCCCTTATGGTAATGCTGGTCCTTTTTCCGCTTACTCTGGTAGTAGCCCTGTTGCCACTCTCTCTTCTTATCAGTTGGCAACGTGGCAAAAGTTTTGTTAGCAGTCTCCTGATGGCTGGAGAAGGGCTGCGTGGACTTTGCCGTTGTTGGCGGTGATGGTGGGGATTCTCCATATGTGATGAATTCTGCCTGTGCGTGGATGACGGCTTCACTCATGACATGGTCATATGCAGCATTTGGATGGTTGTAATTGAGATGATAAAGAAATGGCCCCTTTAGTAGTCCTTGCTTGAAGGCTACCAATGCCATTGTCTTATCAAGATCGCGGCACTGAGATGCCGGCACTCCCCACCTAGTGAAAAATGCCTTCAATGTTTCTTCTGCGCCCTGCTTGACGTTGAACAACTGAGTTGTGTTGTGATGTTCGGTGGCCAACAGGATGAACCGAGAAAGGAAAGCGGTTGATAGTGCATGGAATGAGTCGATGGATCCGGGTGGGCATTCAAAGAACCAGCTCCTTGCCTCACTACCTAGCGTTTCGCTGAACAAGTGGCAGAGGGTGGCGTCATCAAATCCCTTGTTGTTAGTGACTTTTTTGAAGGTGTCCATATGGACGAAGGGGTCAGTCATGCTGCCATAATGTGGCATCTTTAGTGTCTTTGCATCTGCTGGTCTGACGGCCTGCAAGATCCTGGCGGTGAATGGCCCTGGCCTAGACGTAAATAGAGGATTTGGGATTGGCGTTGGGGCGCCTGCCTCCGCCCGGATTAGCCTTTGCTCTAATTGTTGCATCCTTTCCAAGATTAGGGCTGTTGCGTCTCCCGCGGGCCCAACCAGGAGGTTTCGCTCTACTATCTCCCGCCTGGGGGTAGGTCGACTACCCTCAGTTCTAGCCCTGGCTGTGGAGCGGTTGGTGTGCGGTTGCGACTCCGCATCTTGTTCTAGCATTTGTTGGGGCAGGGGAAGTGGTCCTATTCTCAGTAACTAGGGTGGGTTCTGATTACACGTATTTCTATGCATGTAATTGTATCTAAAACACGATAAATTAGTTAGTCATCAAGTCAATTATAATGTAATTAATCTATTTTTATTTACTTGTAGAAAATAAGCGGAGTTGCATAAATCGAAAGAAAATGTCGCGAAAATTGAGCAAAATGGAGTTTCTGATAAAAGAACGAAATAGCCGACGCGGGTCAACCGTAGTCAATGCCATCATGGGAGCGGGATCTAATTACCTCCGATAATACATGCGGAAGTGTATGGAGAAGAGTGAGAAGGAACAGAAAGAATTGAGAAGTTTACCAAAGAATTGCATCTTAATTAAATAGGTTAATTAATCACTTGATTAATTAAGCCAAATCAACCAAAGAAGGGAGGCAGCCATGCACGTGATTTGTTTGATTGGTTAGATACAAATCCGGCTTTGACACGTGGCAGAGCACATTCCTTTTCTTTCTTTCACGCTCCCACGTGCATTCTTCTTTTCTCTTTGCTGATAGCCACACATTCAATTAAGCATATATATTGATTCTTCTCCAATCAAACCCCACTCTCTCTCACAGGCCGCACTCCCCATTTTTTCATATAGCATTCACTCCATTACTCTCTCTCTCTCACTCTACACCCAAAACCACCCATCCACACCATTTTCCTCCACACCAAGAACCTCCTCACCAAGATCCATTTATCACCTCACCAAGATCCACCATCACCTCACCAAAATTTCATCAAATCCTCATCAATTTCTCAAAGGGATTTCAAGGAGCTTCAAAGGATCTCATCTACATCAAGACTTGAGATTGGGTATAGTGGGAAGCCATAAATCAAGGCTTGTCATAATTGCTCCATAGCAATTTGTGACTTGTTCTTGTTCCTTTTCACTCTTCTTCACCTTTACCTCTTTAATTGATGAATATTGTTGTTGATTTGTGGATGGGTTGTGAGTAGTCTATTTAGGAAGCTAGGGTTTGAGCCCTAGCATGGATTTAATGTAATAAATATGTTTTGATTTAATGGTTTTCAATTTCGTGATTAGCATATGTTCTATTCTATAATATTTGGCTTAGATGCATGCTTAGGAGCTTGATTAACTCTTGAATGTGTAGATGAGCATGTATAGAACAAATTAGGGGACCTAATCACTTCTCTAATTTATGGCTAGGACACTTGTTTAGAACATGGTTAGCTACAATACCAATTTCTATTGCCGTATTGGCTAGCTTGGGAACCTTGATTCTAGGACTCTTCGCCTTTTGGTGCAATTAGAGGCCCTAACAAGGCTCTAGATTGTCCCAATTGAGTTTCTACGACCCTTGATCTTTAAGGAATCTAATGACCCATGAGTCTTGAAAAGCCTTGGGTACGGTTCTTGATGCCATTATGAATTGAGTAACCATTGTCGGAGCATATTTGTGCATTAAATTTGGCTAGGAGGATACCCTAGTGACCTAATTTCCATATCTTGATTAGTTTCTATTATCTTTATTTTTAATTTTAATTTTAATTTTCAATTGTCAATTTTATTTTCTTCACAATTAAAAAAAATTAAATTTCACAAATCACTTTCATTGTCCACACCATTTGGTTGTGAGCTTCCGCATTTATTTGTGGTTCTTTTGACCCATTTTAGGCTTGGTTGTTCCGAGCCGGGTATGTAAATAGCTTTGTGCTATTTTTAGGTTTTGTTTGTTGAATTGTTGGTGACTTAGTAATCGGCATAACCAAGGATTGAAGTTAGCTTTTCAATCCCTGTGGTACGATAATTTCGGGTTCAAATATTTCCCACTTCTTTGATGACCGTGCTTTATTGCGTGTAAATTGCATTCAAGCACATAAACCAAATGGCACCGTTGCCGGGGATTAAAGTGTAATAGCTTTAATCCCTTGGTTTTCGGTTGTTAGGTCACTTGCATTATTTTCTTAGTTTAGTTAAGTTTTCTTTGTGTGTTTAGCTTTAAAAAAAAAATTGTAATTATTTGTTTTACTTTATTTTGATTAATTCCTAGTTGTGTGTTTGTTTGTTGAGACTTGTGGTTATTTCTATCGAAGTGACGGGCCTTGTATTACTTTGTAGTACATGTAAGACATGAGCATCGATAGCGACCGTCACTTGGCTTGACTTGTTTGCTAGCTTTTCATTAAGTTTCCTAATTAGTCGTTAGTTTCTTGAGTTGTTAGTTTTTCACTTATTCTTAGCTTTGCTTATTTTAGTTTCTTATTTAATTGTTGTCTCACCTTCTCTCATTACCCCTCTTATTTATTGTGAAGCGTGAAATTAAATTCAAAGTGCTTATTTTGTGAATTCTTGAGTACTTACCACGTGGTCATATTTTTGCAAGGTGCATGAGTAGTACTTTACTACCTATCAATTTGAGAAGTGGTCGTACTTTGCAAAGACTTTCTAGACAAAGGTCAAGGAATCGTTCACGAACACCTCCAAGGCCAAGAGTACCTCCAAGAGATTACTCACCGAGTCTGATTAGATTACCAGTTAGAGAGATGGCGGAGAGACCTATTCGAGAGTTTTCTAGACCTTCCATGGTCAAACACGGCATCATGCTTGGTACTTCCGGTTAGAGAGGTGGACTTCGAGATCAAGCCACAACAATTGAGCATCTTGCCTATTTTCGTGGGACATCATCCGAGAAGTCCATCAACCATATGCAAGACTTTGAGGCGATTGTGAGCACTATGTCAAAGGGTGGACTTCCTGAGGGTGAGTTTAAGATGCGGTTGTTTCCTTTCTCACTTAGAGATGATGCAAAGGGATGGTTTTTGAAGCTACAACCGAGGAGTATACGATCATGGGAGGAGTTGACGGACATTTTCTTGGATGCTTACTACCCACCACACAAGACCACTAGCATGAGACATGAGCTCTTACTCTTCACTCAACGTGATCATGAGACCTTTTGGGAGGCATGGGATAGGTACAAGGATATTTGCAATGCATGTCCCCATCATGGCTTGACTAAGTCTATGATGATTAAAGGTTTCTATGGTGGTTTGTTACCACATGAGAGGAGGAGGGTTGATGTTGCCGCACAAGGTTCACTTCATAGTCATGGTCAAACCGAGGCATGGGATATACTTGAGCACTTGGGTCGACAATCGAGGCAATGGGATGATCATGATTCTAGGAGGGAAAGAGTGAGGAAAGATCCATATTATGATACCAAGAGCACTCATGAGACAAGGGTTGCCCAAGAGAGCTCTAGTGCCGATTATAGGAAGCTTGAGAGAAAGCTTGATTTACTTCTTCAAGCTCAAGAGCGTGGTTCATCTACACATCATGTCAAGGCCGCTTCTATGTCTTCTATGTGATTCACCTATACATGCTACTAGTGAATGTCATCTTGCTCCTAATTATCCGGATTTTGTTCAAGAGCAAGTAAAGGCCGTGAATTCTTATGGTGGGCACCCTAGAAATGATCCTTACTCACCTACATACAATCCGGGTTGGAGGAATCACCCTAATTTTTCTTGGAGAGACCAAGGAGGTTCATCTAGTGGGTTTCAAGGTGGAAAGCAAAGCTTTAGAGGTGGCCAAGGTCAAGATTCATCAAATTTCGCTTATTATGACAATGCACACCAAGGCAACACTCAATTTTCACAATATGGTCAACATGGACAACAAGCATACGGGCCCAATTCTCAATGCCAATCCACCTCAAGTCAAGGATTTCATGCTCAAAATGCTCCTCCCGGGTTTACTCAAGGTGGTGGCTATGGTCCTAACAAGTTTCAAGGTGTTCCCATTGCCTCACAACCGGAGGAGAAGAAGAGTGTAAGTGATGATGCTCTTTGTTCTATGTCTCAATGCATTACTATACTATCCTAAGGTTATGGTTTCTTGTCCTTTGAGAACAATGCAAGCAAATATGAGTTGATTGATAGTGGCAAGGAAAAAGCTTTGTTGAGAAAGAAGACTTCTAGGGATGAAGATGTCTCGGACCCTAAATTAGATGGTGAGGCCATGAAGGCTAGGGACCCATCTAAGGCCAATGACACCTCTAGGAAGGTTCTTGATGACATTAGACCCACATCCTATGAGTTTGAGTCATCTACTTCGACCGAAAAAGAGGGGGGAAATAAGGAGGAAGACCTATATGTGCATGGTAGCTCTAGGGATAGGAGTGGTCTGGTCTACTCATCACTAGGCGAGGCCTTGAGGGCTAAGAACCCTAGTGGGACAGTGACTATCCTTAGGGGCACCACCGGGAGTCTCACCTTTGATCCACCTCTTGATTTGAGTACACCGGAACCTCAACTTCCTTACCCTAATGTGCCAATAAAGGAAAATGTGAAGAAGGGTGGGAAGAAGAAAAAAAAAGTTGGCTTGATATCCGAAGTGCATGATATTTTGAAGAAGGTCAATGTCAATATACCTTTGATTGAGCTCCTTCGACAAATGCCGGTTTATGCAAAATTTCTAAAGGACTTGTGCACCCATAAGAGGAAGATAAAGAATGATAAGCGGTTCGAGATTTGTGAGGAGGTTAGTGCTATCTTGCAAAGACGGATTCCCCCAAAACTCAAGGATCCGGGGAGCTTTAATATCTCTTGCACTATTGGTGAGAAAGTCTTTGATAGAGCTTTGATGGACCTTGGTTCAAGTGTTAACATTATTTCTTTTGAGACTTTCCGGAAACTTGACCTTGGACCTATTAAAGCTACTCCTATATTCTTGCAACTTGCGGATCGGAGCATTAAGAGAGCCATGGGTGTTGTTGAAGATGTGTTAATCAAGGTTGATAAGTTCTACTTGCCGGCGGATTTGGTGGTATTAGATATGGATGATGGACCTCATAGTGACAAAGACATACCTATCATTCTTGGTATACCCTTTATGGCAACCGCGGGAATAAAAATTAATGTTCAAAGGGGCACCATCAAAATGAAGGTATTGGGAGAAAAGGTATTACTTAAGAGTCTTAAACCTATATATCCTCCGGAAATAGTGAAGAGTGTGCTCTCTATCAATTTAGTGAAGGGTAATGAAGCCAAGAGTGAGCGGATCTTTGGACCTTTGAATCCTTCCAAGCCTACAATCCGTGCACAAAATCATTTCTCACCTATTTGGGGTTATGACAATGAGCCACCATTGAAGCATGATGATGTAGTTCCTACTTCTACTTTGGAGCCTTCTATCGAGCTTGAAAAGCAAACAACCCCTACTCTTGAGACTTATGAGCAACACAAGAAGAAGAATCTACCATTAAGTGAAGCACAAGAGGAGTCCATCAAGAAGTTAAGGGAGGTTTGTGGAGTTGTCAAGAAGAAGGAAATATCTAAGACGTATGATTGGCCTCCACCTCCAAGCTACAAGCTCGCTTCTTCAATTGCTAGATGTTTTGAAAATGATAATGAGGCTAGCACAATTGTTGTGGGTGGTAAGAAGACATCATTTGAGCCACCTTGAGGGAGAAAAGTGAAGAAGACCAGCTTGGGGTCTTTAAAAACAAGCACTTCTAGGGAGGCAACCCTAGGTGATTTTGAAATTTACTTGTTCATTTTGCATCAATAAGGCTATTTAGCCATCTTTTTGGGAGGATGGGAGGTGTCCGGAGTTGGAAATGTGAAGGAGAATTAATTTGGTAGTGAGCAGTTTCTATCAAGAATATTCGGTTGAATTTGGGCAGTTATAGCTTCCAATCCATATAGTAATTTGAGATGAATTTTTCTCGACCTATTATCCTATATGTCTGCTCACGGTTGCCCAAATTTCAGTCCCTTTGAGTCTCTAGAACTCAAGTTACCTAGTGGTCAATGAAAGTAGGTCAGAACAGAGATTGCTACTATAGAGTGACTTTGGGAAGCTGCAACCTCTACATATTAAGTTATTTGGAGTTCAAATTGTCCAGACATGTATCTTCACATGTCCTCTATATGCTAGTTCAACAGTTTTTCATTTGAACCTCTCTAGCTTCAGATATGGTGTTCCAAGCAACAGGGGCCAGAAACAGGGGACAGCAGAAACTGCATAACACAACAGTGAGTTTGGAGGCCAACGATTTTTGACTCAAAATTGATTTTTCAGTGAAATTTTAACAGAAGATATCTCCATGAGTCTAATTTCATTTAGTTAGTCTCACCCTCTTTGAGCCTCTGGAGCTTCAGATATTGCAGTTTTGGTTACTGAGGGTCAGCAGAAAACTTCATGACAGATTGGCAAGTTTGACCAGCTTTGGTTTCCATCTCAGTTGGAGATAGGTGGCTTACTTTACATGGATAGAAAGATATCTGAGTCTACTTTCCATTCCAAGTGGTCTCACTTATTTATCTCTTTCTGAGTTTGAGAAATGGGCATTTGAAGATATAAAGGTCATTGCTGGAAGTTTTCTACACTCACTAGTTTGTGTTCACTCGGATTGATTGGACTTCTTTGCACTTTCATTTCATCTTTGGAGGCCATTGTAGGGCTGTTTTGAGGTGTGTTGGAGGTGGCAAAGCCTATGATTTTAATGGAGGACTCTTTTCCTTATTCTTTGAAGTGGTTGTTGTTTGACTCATTGCTCTTTGGACACTATATTTCTCAAAGGAGTAGATCTTTCATGAGCACCTAGAGCTAGCTTGGAGCATACGTTAAGGAAGTCAAGGCTCTGTGCCTTGAGGTTGGTATCTCATATTGGGCTTCTCCGAAGGTCGTGAGCAATAGAGGTGTCGACAAAGGGGGTTTCCGTAACTTTACTCCGCATTTAGATTTTTATTTTCGTAGTTAATTTTTGTGCTTTCGCCCGGACTTCACTCTCATGCCTAACTCCGACACGGATTTAGCTTTCGAGCTCACTTTACAACATTGAGGACAATGTTGGTTTTAAGTGTGGGGGTGAGGGCTCGGGCGCCTATGGAAAAAAAACATTAGATTAGCTTTATGTAATTATATTTTAGTGGTTAATGCCTTTTCCAACCCCAATGACGAGACATGGACTTAACTTGTTATGATTGTGGATAGATTAAGCATGATCTAGGACTTTAAATTTGTTTTGTGATTGAGTGTATATGTGATCTATGCTTGATTATATGTGTGCACATAGCCTATGTTAGGTTCGTTCATCATAGTTAGAGAAACATATAGATTATTTGATTAACTTGCATGCCTTATTTGTGAGCTTTTGAGCCTAATATCCATAGTGTATGCATTGTTCATTCACTTTTTCTTCATGTGTGTACAATTTCATGACATTGTGTATCTAGAACTTGCTTGAGACCTCTCGAAGCTATTTTTGGCTTATGACGGGATAGAAAGGATTGAGGCAATTAGGCTTAATACCACCATGGCCAAAGAAGCATGTGCCCAAAAATATTTATCACTAGATTGCCACTTTGAGTCTATGTATATATTTTGTTCATTACCACCACAAATTCCTACCTAGCCTATACACTTTTATCCTACCCTTCCATGATAGTTGATGAAGCGATTCGAGAGAATGACTTTATGTTTGAGTGCTTCAAAAGAAAAGAAAAAAAAGTCAAAAGTGTGAGGTTATGTGCAAAAGAATAAGTGTGGGGATGAGTGATATTTGTATAGAAAGTTTTGAAAAAGTTCAAAAAAAAAAGAAAAAAAAGAAGAAGTTCAAGAGAAAAATAGAAAAAGGTGATTGAAAAAAAATTAGCTAGTATTATTTTTGTTTATTACGTAGTATAGTGTGGGTTGTACATTGAGTGAGTGAGTTATCATTTGAAAACAAAGTCATATGTCTCTACAAGAGAGAGTTGCTTCACCGATTTCTATGGACTTTGTATTTCCTTATCCTTCATTTCTATTAACCACTTACCCTTAGTCCCATTACAACTAAATAAAAGACCTCTTAATCTTGAAAGTTGTGAGCTACCTAGCGGAGATGAGATCAAAGAGCAAGCATATAGCGGCGCGTGTTGTGAAATTGCTTTTGAGTGAAATACATATAGCCTCTAAACACTTGAGTAGTAATATTTAGTGAACCTATGTGAGTTTAGTGAGTTATGTTGGGTCTTCTATATGTCTATTTGATTATAGTGGATTGATTTGACACATGGTCAACGCATGCATATACTTGAGCATCTATTACACGTGCATCTTAATTGCCTTACAAATTCAAAAATCTTATGTTGTGCTTACGTCTACTTCATGGTCATGTACATAATTAGCTCTCCAAGGATTATGGTTGGAAAAGCTAATCCTACACTTCCTTTATGTTTATGAGTTATTAGATTTTCGGATTATATTTCATTTAGTTTGCTTGAGGACAAGCAAAGTTCAAGTGTGGGGGTGTGATTACACGTATTTCTATGCATGTAATTGTATCTAAAACACGATAAATTAGTTAGTTATCAAGTCAATTATAATGTAATTAATCCATTTTTATTTACTTGTAGAAAATAAGCAGAGTTGCGTAAATCGAAAGAAAATGTCGCAAAAATTGAGCAAAATGGAGTTTCTGATAAAAGGACGAAATAGCCGACGCGGGTCAACCGTAGTCAATGCCATCATGGGAGCGGGATTTAATTACCTCCAATAATACATGCGGAAGTGCATGGAGAAGAGTGAGAAGGAACAGAAAGAATTGAGAAGTTTACCAAAGAATTGCATCTTAATTAAATAGGTTAATTAATCAAGTGATTAATTGCTTAATTAATCACTTGATTAATTAAGCCTAATCAACCAAAGAAGGGAGGCAGCCATGCATGTGATTTGTCTGATTGGTTAGATACCAATCCGGCTTTGGCACGTGGCAGAGCACATTCCTTTTCTTTCTTTCACTCTCCCACGTGCATTCTTCTTTTCTCTTTGCTGAGAGCCAAACATTCAATTAAGCATATATATTGATTCTTCTCCAATCAAACCCGACTCTCTCTCACAGGCCGCACTCCCCATTTTTTCATATAGCATTCACTCCATTACTCTCTCTCTCTCACTCTACACCCAAAACCACCCATCCACATCATTTTCCTCCACCCCAAGAACCTCCTCACCAAGATCCATTTATCACCTCACCAAGATCCACCATCACTTCACCAAGATCCATTTTCCTCCTCATCAAGATTCACCTCACCAAAATTTCATCAAATCCTCATCAATTTCTCAAAGGGATTTCAAGGAGCTTCAAGGGATCTCATCTACATCAAGACTTGAGATTGGGTATAATGGGAAGCCATAAATAAAGGCTTGTCATAATTGCTCCATAGCAATTTGTGACTTGTTCTTGTTACTTTTCAATCTTCTTCACCTTTACCTCTTTAATTGATGAATATTGTTGTTGATTTGTGGATGGGTTGTGAGTAGTCTATTTAAGAAGCTAGGGTTTGAGCCCTAGCATGGATTTAATGTAATAAATATGTTTTGATTTAATGATTTTCAATTTCGTGATTAGCATATGTTCTATTCTATAATATTTGGCTTAGATGCATGCTTAGGAGCTTGATTAATTAACTCTTGAATGTGTAGATGAGCATGTCTAGAACAAATTAGGGGACCTAATCACTTCTCTAATTTATGGCTAGGACACTTGTTTAGAACATGGTTAGCTACAATACCAATTTCGATTGCCGTATTGGCTAGCTTGGGAACCTTGATTCTAGGACTCTTCGCCTTTTGGTGCAATTAGAGGCCCTAACAAGGCTCTAGATTGTCCCAATTGAGTTTCTACGACCCTTGATCCGGAGTAGGAATACCCTTTAAGGAATCTAATGACCCATGAGCCTTGAAAAGCCTTAGGTACGGTTCTTGATGCCATTATGAATTGAGTGACCATTGTCGGAGCATATTTGTGCATTAAATTTGGCTAGGAGGATACCCTAGTGACCTAATTTCCATATCTTGATTAGTTTCTATTATCTTTATTTTTAATTTTAATTTTAATTTCAATTGTCAATTTTATTTTCTTCACAACTAAAAAAAATCGATTTTCACAAATCACTTTCATTGTCCACACCATTTGGTTGTGAGCTTCCGCATTTATTTGTGGTTCTCTTGACCCATTTTAGGCTTGGTTGTTCCGAGCCGGGTATGTAAATAGCTTTGTGCTATTTTTAGGTTTTGTTTGTTGAACTGTTGGTGACTTAGTAATCGGCATAACCATGGATTGAAGTTAGCTTTTCAATCCCCGTGGTACGATAATTTCGGGTTCAAATATTTCCCACTTCTTTGATGACCGTGCCCTTATTATGCGTAAGTTGCATTCAAGCACATAAATCAGGTTCAGCGGTACCTGCATCTGTTCGATTGATGCCGGTACCAATTCGCCGGTGTTATGTCGACTATGTCTGGTGCTTTGCGATTGCTCGCTCTGTGTTGGATTAGTGTTTGCCTCCAGCGCCTTCTTCAGTTCGTCGAATCTTGACATCAGCGTGGCCACTTGCTTTTGGGCTTCGGCCTTTTCTCTCCGCTCTTGTTCGCGCTCCCTATTTTCCTTGTGAAGGTCTGCCAATGCCAACTCATACATAGCAGCGAGGTCCTGGCCTTGTGGGCGACTGCTGCCTAATCGAGTCTCCGCTGTTGTTTGAATCAGTGGGACTTGGGGAGTAACCTGAGGTTCCAAGCTAGGGTTGACTGGTGTGTTGAATAGTGCACGGTTGACGTTAACCGCTGGGTTAACGCTAGCCACGGGGTTGGTGGGATGGGGGTTGGCGGATTGGTCCACCTGCTCTTCGGCGTTTCCCCCGCTACCGTTAGTCATGGTAATTGTTGTGGTGGGATGGCCTTTTGTTCAAGGATTCCCACATACGGCGCCAATATTAATGTTTAAGATTTAGCGGTGGCTAAATCTTGAGTAACGCTGGTCCGGTGGGCGGACTGCTACTTATGATGTTCTCAGAGCTTCCACTACCTGTCAAGTAAAATATAAAGGGCGTCAGAGGGACACCGCGTTGGGCGGTCTTCTCTTCTCCGATGCCTAAGTTAGTCAATGTATTTGTGTTGACAGAATAATAGTAGGTAAGTAGTAAATGCGTAATTAATAAGGAGAAAGGAGAGAACCTTTTATAGGTGGGGAGGAGGCTGACCTCTTCCATGTTTTCGATATGGGACTGATATACTTCAGTTCCCAGCTTCTGGAGCTTCTAATGCTATCTTGGTGCGGCGCGTGGCGGCCGGTCAGTGGTGATCTGGGGGTGAGCCGAGGTTCAGGCGGTAGCCTCCTTGGCTGTGTTTCTGTAGGTCACTCCGTTGGTGAGAGTTGGTACCGTTAGCGGTAGCATGAGCGTGGCTCATTATATCTAATTATGCTTTGGCAAATGCTTATATAAGTACAAACCACACGCTCAGATTCTCAACCTAGCTTCCAATTAAACAAATTCCAATCAAACAAAACCTCCTCAAGTAATGTTTGAAACCATTTTAACGCACTACGGCGAATCACAAAATCACACTCCTTTCCTCCCTACCAGAAGCCTTTGTCATCAATGTGACATCAAAGGTGAATAACAATGAAATCACCTTCCTATCCTCCCCACAGGGAACACTCATTGCCAATATGGCCCCTCAATTCATTCAAACCCTCAATAGTAAAACCAAGAAGAAAGCAAGGCAATCACAATCAAATAAAGGTAAATCAATTCATAGTAACCCCTGCGTATAATTTTAGTTCGGGATTAGACATATATATATATTGGTGCAATACACAATATATTGTGTATATATTGGTGCAATTGTTGTGATATGGGCAGCATATGATGTATTGAGTTCATTATTGTTGAGAATAGTGAAATTGTGTGTTGAGTTGTGATTATAGAATATCATTTGTTGAGGTTGCAAACAATGATTGAAATTGAGTTCATCATTGTTGAGAATAGTGAAATTGTGAATTGAGTTGTGATTATAGAATTTCATTTATATATATATATATATATATATAGACGTAGTCATCCACTCAGGAATGCCACTAATACCAACTATAGTCACAGTTAAACAATAACTCTAAGACAATATGGTAACTTATTCATAACGAATATTGTGAGATTTACTCACCTCTAATCCTGATGCGTCTTCACACGCTAACCAAGACAAGCACAAATCACCGCAATCTGCTCAACACAAGTCTGTCAAGTACCTAAACACATACGGTCTCGATTCAGTGCACGAATCACAAAGTAAATAAAATTCCAATCTCCTATTTGAACTAAAATTCGAAAGTAACGCCAATCGAGGAGATACCTCATCCGAGACCACCCAAAATCTCCAGAACACTCTTACAATCGATATGTCGAAACTACATGTCCATCGGATGGTCGGATCCTCACGAATCAAAAACCGAACAATTCAAAACTGCTAAAAACTCTAACATGCTCATACGATCTCCAAATGCTACATACCATATATCAAACCTTTCATATCAACTAGTAGATGATATATAAAACCAGAAACTGTCCCTGACATGGCTGGAAATCCGCCATGCACCGCCGATTAAACTTAAAACCACAACAATCCAACCATCCAAAATGGAGATAATACCAAGTTGAGCAACTTTAATACCTGGAGTTTGAACCAACTTGACCTAGATAGGCCAGAATCAAACTCACAAGCCGAAATTCACTGTTCACCATGAGTTGACTCTTCTTCGGTGTAAATCGATCAAAACCGACATTATGAATCGAACGAGGAACCCCCACGACCTAACAAGACCGGTTTGAGCCGCTATAGTCGCTGGAGGAGAAAATTCTGGTCGGGTCCGACTGCCTCTGTGAAGACCCAAAATTCTCAGTTAAATATTTCGTAATTCGATATTTGTTCAATTATATGATATATGAATTTTGGGCATGTTTCGTATGTTGTTGTATGAGAAATTTGGTTTCGAATGAGTTTATTTTCGAAACAAATGTTATTTAGGGGGGGTCACTAAAATTGACTTTTTGTACGTATGGAATTTGGGAAAACTTCCTTCACGAAAGCAAGAATCGGAGTTCGTGCATATGCAGAATGCAAGAATCGGAGTTCGTATGAACAAGTTATCGCATTTGGAAATGTTTCCATTTTGGGTATATATATATAAATGGAAAGTTTCCAAATTTAGGGTTTCCATTTCTGTCGGCCGCACCGTTCACTTTCTCTCTCCTCTCCCCGAGCCGAAAACAGAGCATTTCTTCTTCGGCGTCATTCTCACTCCTCCGGCCACCAATCCTCACAAAACTTCTTCCCTTAGCTTCGCCTGGACCTTGTGCAGCTGCCAGTGGCAGCTTTGCGCCGCGGAACGACCTGTAGCGGCGGCGGGAAGCTTGTTTTGGTTTTGATCCGATTTGAGGTCGACGGCGATATCTCAAGTTACCAGCCACCAAAACTCGAGTTTCTTGGCTTGTTGAACTCGCCTCAACCTCCTGATCAAGATCCAAGAAAGACTGCACCTGAAGTGAAGGTTTTCTCGTTCGTCGGAGCATCATCGGTTTCTGGAAAAATTCCAGCCACACACGACTGTTTTGGTAATTTTCGACCACTTCCACTCATTTTCTGACTTCGTGCTAGTTATGAAAGTTTCTCAGATTTATGAAACGAAGAGGTGTAGCCTACCCCCGACGCCGTTGGCGGTGGTCGGCGGCAACCCTGCCTCTAATTCCGACTACCATTTCCGGCCACTTCCGGCCACCTCAAGGGCATTTTCTGCCCATTTTTGTGTTCTCCATGTCGATACGATCATTTCAACATACAACACTTAAATTTTGGAGATCGTATGATTTAGTTATGAATTTTACGATTTTGTTCAATTTCTATCGTTCGATTTCTAATCTGTGAAGATCGGACCATCTGTTAGACTTGTAGTTTGTTATAATGATCGTAGGACTGCCCTGAAGACCTTGTGTGGTCACAGGTGAAGATCCGATCGTTGGATCTTCATATAAGTGCGTTTTTGAATTGTACGCTAAGTTAATTATCGTATTTGGTTAGGTGATTGACGGTTTAAGTTGGTGGATGATTAGAAACCGTATTTTAAGCTGTTGAGAAGACGCAGCAGGATTGGAGGTGAGTAAATCTCACATGGTTCATTTACGAACCGAATTTTCTTATTGCACAATTAATTGCTATGCATGAAAAATGGTTTTAAGGAATGAGTTTTTAAGTACATAAAAAATGAATTTCTTGGTTTTTACTCCGTGTGAACTATAGTTGGTATTAGTGGTCATTCCTGAGTGGATGATTACGTATATATATATTTACGTGATTTTATACGGAATGGTGTGACATTGAAATATGTGGTTTTTTGATGATTTCGTTTTTATACTTGAATGAAGGATTTATTTGCCATGATTATATTGATAATTGGTATTGTTGTGAGTATGATTTGGGTGGAGACGTGATATTGTGAAACGGGTAGGATTCTGTTTATATGTTGTTCTGTGGACTAAAATGTCCAAAGTTCGATGGTTATAATAACCAGAGTGTTTTGTTCTGAGGGCAGCAATGTCCAAAGTTCGACGGTTATCATTGTTATAAACGAAGTATTTTGTTCTGCGGGTAGAAATGCCCAAAGTTCGACGGTTATAGTATTAACTGATGTATATCGGATGCTTACACTTGGGCCAAGGTGACAAGTAACGATTCAGATAGAGCTCTAGTCTGTTGTGGGAGTACGGTCATGGTGGTAACTAGGTTATTGCATTGTGAGTACTTTGTGCCACGTGAGTTGGGTTGGTGATTAAATTGATGGGGTTGTTGTGTGTGTTCGGATTGTTGGATTGTTTTACTTGAATTAAAAGAATTGTGATTTATTAAATCAATCGTTCATTTCTTATTTACTCACGAGCTTTGCAAAAAGCTTATCGGGTTTTGTGTTGTTGCAATCCCGGTACACTATTCAAACGGTGTAGCGGATAATCCTGCAGGTCAGGATAATCAGGGTGGAGAGCGAGCTGAGTAGGGCAGCAAGGTTGACGTCAGCACTTGGTCTATTTTGGTGTGTTTTATAGACTCTTTTGAGCGTAACTTTTATTTATGGTGGTATTGTAATATTTGACTCGAGAGATAGTTTGCTACGAGGTTTGTATTACGGTTTGCGAGACGCTGGTTAAGAAAAAATTCAGGACGTTATTTGTATTGGTTATTATTCATGTTTCGGATTTGAATTTGTTATTCAAAATTCGGGGCGTGACAGCCTCTACCTTCGTCGCCTCGATCCGCTGCCATGGGTGAGATTCGATGCAAGCCACCACCATAGGGAGGACTGCGAGGCAAGTCTGAGTTGATCTGGGTGAGTGTCGTCGCCAGAGGTGGCCAGAATAGTCGGGTCGAAAAACCGAGTATGGGTCGGGTCAATCGTTCAAAGAGAGAGGATTGAGTTTCTGGTAATTTCTGGAAACTAACGAAAAAGGAAAGTGATTTCCTTTTTCAAAAATCCCCTATTTATAGCAAGTTTCCGAAAATAGTAAATTTTTCCGCTGACCATAACATTCTCATACCAACTCCAAGTTTTGCGTTCCACATATCCACGAACTCGTATCAACACACTCTACGACTTTCGTGAAGAAAGTTTTCAGAGAAACCTAATGAATAAAAAGTCAACCTTTTGACCCTCGAAAATTAAATGTTTCGAGTAATTATTCGTCCGAAATACTGCTACCTCATCCTTGAACTCGTACCAACAACCACTGAAATAATTCTGAAAAACCCTCAGAAAATAATAACGAATTTTCGGGGCACTATAGAGCATATGCATCGATCCAAACAATTCATCAGAAGATTAATAAGAGATGAGACTGATGATCGGCCATTTGAGCTACTGGATGGCGGGTCGGTTATTTTTGTATGTTCCTCATTTGTGGTGATCTAACAAAACAATGTTAAAGGGTCATTTGAATTGTTCATGATATGTTATATGGTCCTCATGGTTATTTTGTTAGTTGGTTTGCTTTTTGTTACTTCCTGTTGTGATGGTTCGCTATCATTCAGGATGCATGTTGTACTTAGTACACTATTTTTGATTAATTTGTTACTTTTGAATTGCCTTTGCCCCATGACAAAAAGGCTTAAACTTGCCCATATATAAAGGCTCCTTTCTTCTACAAATTAATTCACCTAAGTTCTTAAGTTCTTTTTTCTCCAACCTTGGAAAATCTAACCCCCGAACAAAACCAAGAAACTGAGAGTTGAAAGCTTATCTTATGCTGGCTGCAGTTGTAGCCATCATACAATTGATTAACCACATAAGCCTATGTACTGCAACTGGAACTTTTTCAGGGGAAACAGAAACTGACTCCATAAAGACATCATGCAATGCCACGAGGTTTCCTACTTGTGCTACAACTCTCTCAAAATCTATGCAAGAGAAATTAGTTCCTCGACAAAATTATATGAGACAAACAAAAAATCTCGCGTATAATTTTCTACAACAAATACATATGTGTCGCATATTTATATATGCAACAAAAATGAAACCTCGCAGTTATTTTTTGCAACAAAAAGAAGTCTCTCATATAAATTTTTGATCAAACATATAAGCCTCGCAGACGGCATATGCAACGTAAACAAAGTCTCATATATTATAAATTGTAACAAACATAAAGTCTCATATATAGCATTTTGTAACACACTTATATGTCTAGCAAGATGTTATATGTGAGGAACGAGTGTCGCTTATTAAAAATGCGACAAACATGCAAGCCCCGCAGATGGAATATGCGACGTAAATTACTACACTAAAAGTAGTCTTTTAAGGCCCACCATGTGCGCCGTAAAAAGGCTTTTACGGCACACAAAAACAGGCTGTAAAAGCTCACGCCGTAAAAGATACATGTCTTTTACGGCGCGAGCTTTTATAGCGTGCAAAAAAGCGTCAGAACAATTTAGCATGCCATAAAAGTGATTCCACAAATGTCATTTAAGTCATTTACGGTCCACATTGCATGCTATAAAAGACCTCCTATTAAAGGCACACACTGTACGCCCTAAAAGAGTGACTGAATTTCTAATTAAGGTGCACCCTGCACGCCGTAAATGAAGTATTTTCAAACAAAAAAAAAACTTCTTATTACCCTCATTTCATCCATGTAACAAGCCAAGTGTAAAAGAAACACTTCATACAAATTTTATCCAGATGCCACTACATATATCTCTTACACTTAACTTGATAAGATGAGCACAAAATCAAATCTGTAACACTTAATATCACAACAACTGCAGCCATTCATCTATCCATGCTTTCAGCAAAGGGTTGAAGTAAAGTTGGTCGAGTGAATTGTTGAACTAAAGCCATCTTCTCATGTGGTATGTTGTCAAGTTTTACATCATCTGCAAGTGAAGCAAATACATGCATGAGTAAATAATTTTGTGATGAGATTCTTCTCCAGTCCCTGTATTTAACAGAAAGTCCAGGCAAAGAAGAAAACAGAAAACAACCAACAACATCAATTAGAGATATCAAGTACTAGCAAAATCCTTCAGATGATCAAACAATATGGTGTGGGCATTCTTATCCAAAAAAACAATGACATGGTGAATGTGGAAAGAAGATAAACTAAAGAGTTCCTCCAGGAGGTAATTAGTACAAAATCATTTAGATAATATTCATCAATCTTCTATCTCCCTTCTATACAACACTAGATTTCTTTCTTTTCTTTTTCTGGGTTTGTCACCTCCCATACTCTAATATCAAAATGGTGACATTAAAAGTCCAGAAATTGCAATTAATACATCTTTCCTTTCTCTGACATTAATAGAAGGGTACGGAAATATAGAAGAAGATAAGTTCCACACCCAAACAAAAACACTTAATAGTGATTATATATATATATATAGGGGAAAAAATATAAACAGTACCCAACCTAAGGTCCATTCTGAATTTCTATACCCAAATTTTCGAAACTATCACAATAGTACCTAAAATAGTTAGCCCGACCCAAGATTCATACTTGTCGTCCATGATGGCGTTAACCCGCGTGCTACGCGCCAAAATTAGATGGGTATTTGGGTAATTTTCTCACCCAGCCCTTGTTCGTCTCCTCCATCGAAGAGTCCCTTTTCTTTCTCCCTCTCTCTCCTCCCCCCCCCTTCTCCCCTCTCTCAGATCACTTCACGTCGTCGATGGTGGAGGAACAAGCCTTAGCTTTTGAGCTCAAAAAAATCTTCCTTTAGAAGCTTCTTCCTTCCATCTCTTTCACACTCTCTCTTCACCATCACAACGCTAAATCTCACTCTCAATCTCCGCCATCACCGCCTGATGCAGCCCGCTCTGGTAATGCTATTGGCGCTAACAACCAGCAATTCCGCCACCGAGATCGCTCACTGAGTTCTCTAAACTCTCTCTCTCTCTCTCTCTCTCTCTCTCTCTCTCGCGTTGAAATTAGAATTTTTTTCCTCCTGATTCTCCATTTGAAACATTCACACTAGATTTCTTTGGGTTGTGATTGAAAAATGTATTTGAGCCTATATTCTTTCCCTAACCTCCCCTAAAGATGCTTGCCTATTATCCTTGGTCTCCTCTGCGTTTGGATTTGCAGATGGCCAAATGGTCATTAGAAGCCATTGACAAGGGATCACAGGGGTAATTAGAGTGTACTGTAACTGGGGTGGATGTTTGTTTATTATAGCTTTAGTTGGTTCATTGAGGAATGTAGATCACGTGTTTGTGAAAATGCCTGAGAGGGATTGGAAAATTTTATACAGATGAAAATTAGGGAAGAAGAGATAGCTGGGTTATTGAAATAGGGGAGTAAGTGATGGACTCAATCCCAAGTTGTTTGGGAGCGTTTTTTAGCCTCAGACCAGACCGCGATGATGACTAGTTAACAAATGATCAGTTGCTCACCATTTGGATCAGAATGGCTTCATATCTGCTACTGAGCTGCGTCATGTGATGACAAACCTTGGGGAGAAGCTCACTGATGAGGAAGTGGATGAGATGATTCGCGAGGCTGATGTTGATGGTGAATTGGTGGTGGAAAGATAAATTATGAGGAGTTTGTGTGATGATGGCCAAGTGATAACTCACAGCAGATCAAAAAGAAAAGAAAGAAAAAAATGAGAATGGTGGACTTTGGAGGGTTGGTTCACAGGTGACATGGTGGGAATGGTTGAGGTAAAGACAGAGGGTCGGTTTTACCCCTTAAAAAATGCTACGTGGCATGATAGTTAACGCCGTCATGGACGGCGGGTACGAAAGTTGGGTCGGGCTGGCTATTTTGGGTACCATTGTGATAGTTTCGGAAACTTGGGTATAGAAATTCGGAGTGGTCCTTAGGTTGGGTACTGTTTGTATTTTTTTCTCATATATATATATATATATATATATATATATATCACTCATCTTATTTGATAGTTGGTTCAAATTCATATAACTACGCAAGACTAGATCTAGAAGAAACCAGAGTAGTTCTTAAGAGTACTGGCATAGGACTACATATCTAGGTGAAGGACAACTTGGCACACAAACAAAACCTTGCCATGCCTTCACATAAGATTTAAAGCTATTAAATGAATAGGGAAAAACTGGTTGGCAAACGAACAGTTACGTTGTAAGTGAACCAAAGGATGCATGAATCAGTTCAGAACTTCAGATATAGATTAGAGCTATTAAATGTTAAGGGGAGGAGTTTCCGGCTTACTTTTTTTGGCATGGCCTTCGCATCAGATTTAAAGCTCCAATCTATTCCTTTAAGTGCAGCAGCCTTTTCGAGAGGATCAAAAACCTACATGCATTTGTGAAAGATTACTCACAAAAATAAGAAATTCAAGAAGAAAACTATCTTATTCCATGGACTAACTTTTTAACCCTACAGTTGCAAACAAGACGAAGCATTATAAAAACTGATTAACACAATTCAAAAACAAATTAAATAATCACACAAAACTTCTTGAAAAGAACATCCTGGGACTCCATCAATACCTATGAAGCACGGATACGGCATTTTTTTCTCGTATCCCATACAAATCCGGGATACGGGTATGATACGCCTTTGGATACGCGCGGATAAGCGGATCCGGATTTAGATACGGTTTGGATACGTCTGTATCTGAATAGGATACGAATTTTTGTAATTAAATTGGATACGCGGGGGTAATAGTGACTTTTTATGCTAAAAAAAAACATAAACATAAAAAACCAAACCTCGTATACAACTAAAAAAAAAAAAACCCTAGAGAAGCTCTCGCTCTATATCGCTGTTTTCTATGGTTGAGTCTGTCCGGCTGCGCCTCGGCACTGGCAATGGCCTCTGGCCTAGCCTGTGCACAATGTGTGCGGCCGGATGGGTGTTTTGTTCCGTGATCGTATCTCAGGCTCGGAGGTTGGGTTCAGGAGGGGCACTATTTCTTCTCTTTTGGCTGAAAGCAGTGGCTGCGTCGAGGGTGTGGGATTGGATCAGAGTTGGATCGGGGCTGTGCCGGGTCGAAGTGGTGATTGGTGGCATTCAGTGGTCAGCGCGTCGGGTTCGATGGCTTGGTGGCGTGGATCGAAGGCTGTTTGGATGGATGGATGGCTTACTGATGGTGTGCTGCTCGGACGTTCATTTTGATTTTCGATGCAGAGCTTCCCGTAGTTGGCTGGTGTGGGATGGAGACAGCGACGGGGTCGTGTTGGTGGAGACCGCGACGGGGTTGTGATGGTGGCCCGATGCCAGAGGTGGGGAGGCGGAGTTGGGAGGATGCAGTCGCTGCCATGGAACAGGAGGGATGGATCTGGTCCTCTTGCTGGGCTGGTCTGTTGGGCTTGGATGCGGCCTGTAGGCCTAATCTGGGCTGTAGTTTGGGTTTGGACTCCCTATTGGGGCCCTGCCTTAAGTTTTAATTTATTTAACTGTTTATGGTTTTTAGTTATGTTGCGCTTTATGCGAGCAATAAGTCCCTACATGTGTTGTGTAGGACTAGTCGGTCTTTGTGCCTGTATGTGCACTCAAAGTGCCTTGTCTGCTCTAGGTAGGAGGCGAGTTCCTTGCTTTGTCAAATGGTCGCTTCTGCCTAGTGGTAGGGTGAAGCGAAGTGTCGTCGGTTTTATCTTCCGGCGGCAACATAGTAGGAAAGCTGTGCTAAAGTGGGTACTTATACTACGTTGTAATCGTGTTACATATCGAGTTATCTTTCCGTTATGTCACTGCTATGTCAAAGCAAATAGAGTCGCCAGTAGAGCGCTCTTTGCTAGTTGGTGCATTGTTGAATACTATTATTTGGTAGAGACTCATGATATTATTTCAGGATGTTCTCTAGATGCTTCTTGTAATCAGGGGTTTAGGCTTAATGTCCCCCCCTTGTATTCATCAGTTTCATTAATCAAGGCTTGAGGGCAGCCGCACCAGCCCTTTATTCAAAAAAAAAAAAAAAATCAAACCCAGATCGAGCTCTCTTTAGCTAGTTCCTTGCCCTGAAAAACTCCACAGCCCTCTGCTTTCCTCTCTCCTTTCTTCTCCTCATAGCCCTCTGCTTCTCTCTCTCTATCTCACTCTCTTATATATCAATCCTTTCTTCTCCTCTTAATCAATCAACATGAGCTCATATTGGAAACCAAATGTTGATGGAAACTGGGATAAACAGATCCTCTCTCGAATATATAAAATAGATCGATAGCAAAGTTCAAGCATTTTTTTTTTGGGAGATTTCAAGCATAACAAGGGAGAGACGAGATCTGGAAACTCAAACTAGCAAAGAAGAAACAGATGAGAGAAGGGGGGGGGACCGTGACTTTTTTGTTTTTGCCTCAGCAGGGATTTGGACAAGTAGGTATACACATGTTGCTTTCTCATAGAAAGCTTAGGCAAAGGATCCACACCCATTGTGATAATGTATAAAATTAAATTGTAAATTGTGAATTGTGTATTTTTCAGGAACCATGGTGTATTTTTTCATATTTTCTTTTTTGATTTTTTTTCTAATTATATATATATATATATATATATATATATATTCGACGTATCTTTCACGTATCCGTATCCTATTATTAGACCTGTAAATTGACCGGATTTGGATCGGATCGACCTAAATCCAAATCCGTTTACTTAAAAAAAATAAAAATTGATCCAAACCCGCTCCGTTAACCCGACGGATCGTTGATAGCTCGATCCAAATCCGTATCCGCCGGGTTAACGGATACCCAATCCGCTAATCCGACCCGTTATAATTTCAAATATTTTAAAACTTTAAATAGTAATATTAAATTTATATCATGATACCTCATAAGATATTAATAAAATATTTAAACAACATGAAAAGTATCACCAAAAATAGAATTACATTATCAACATTCTTAATACTTCTTGGAATCTTGGGTGATAGACTGTCCCTTAAATTTCTGCAAAAAAATTGTATTAGAAATTCTTCATATTTTATATTTTATATTTTATATTTTATATTTTATATTTTTTTAAAATAATAATATATTAATAAAAAAATAATATTTTATTATTACAAAAACGAGCTGGATTATTAACGGATCGGATCGACCTAGATCTGTATTTGATCCGTTAAATAAACGGGTTAACGGATTCGGATCATTAACAGATCAACGGATCAAAACTTTCGATCCAAATCAGTCCAATAGTCACGGTCTCAAGGATCTGGAGCAGGTCCGGATCAAAATCCGATCCATTTACAGGTCTACCTATTATATTGAAAATTTACCGTATCCACGTATCCGGATACTCATACCCGTATCGGTGCTTCTTAGATCAATACTAATACCTAAGATCCACCTCTTCATCCCTGCTCCATCTAAGATCCTTGTATTCCCCCTTCTTTCCACCAAAGAATCATTAGTTTCACCACTCAGTCAATGTAGCTATGTAGAAATAGACAGATTTATCTAAATACTCATCTGAATTGCTTAATAATTTAAAACAGCAAAACATGGTATTGGAGAAACTTCATACTAGAGGTGGAAAAATAGCTTAAAGAGATAATTACATTCAGAGACAACTAGGATCAGAAGATAATAGTAGAGCAACAAAAATCAAGGACATTGATTGCAATTCGGTTACTGGGTGTTCATATACAAAGTGTCACAGAGCAATTGTAATTCTTGACCAGAAAGGGGGGAAAAGCAACATACATCTACATAAGCTAAGTGGTATAGGGGAACAGTAGGTTGTGCCAATATCAGCTCCTCATAGCAGAACGCATCTTGCTTGTAGCTAGTTTACAGATAGACTCACTTATCAATTCAAAATAAAGCATAGACAAGTCAACAACTTTCTTCTTTTTTAGACATAAAACATACTTTTGTCAAGGCATTTAATATATGCCTTACATTTCAAGATATTTATTAAGCCTTGAGCCTTTGCCACAGCTACCCTTCTGTTATGTATTACTTGCATCAGATACAATACGATTGATTTGGCCAAAAGAGAGAACAATACATCATCATCGAAGCCTAAAGTTGCTAGTTCAAAGTACATAAGAAGTATAAGCTAAAGAAAATCAATATTATACCTTTGCAACATCAAGACACTGGCAGTCCATGGCTGCAAGTGCAACCTGCTCATATAGAGTCCATTCTGCATCGAGAACTACAAAAAGGAACTTTAAATTGGAGACATAATAATGACAGGATATAAACTTATCATGATTGAATATAGCTAGGACTCAAATGAATTTGTCTACTTCCCCCTTCATTACCAATTTCGTCATGTGAAAATCCTTTCATTAACTAGTTAAAACACAAATCAAACCTCTTACTGGCCGTAAATCTTACTTCATCACTAAGCTAAGGTCTTTCAACTCAATCAATTTGTAGTATACTCGGATCACTGGCGGATCCATTCATAGACTAGGACGGGCTTGAGCCCGTCCGAGATTTTAAAGCCCAAAAAAAAAATTAGATGTATGCTTTTTTTTTTTTTTTTATAAATTGGGGTTTGTCCAGACAATAGAAGCCCAGTGACTCTCTCGGTCTCTCCCGGGTCCCGACTCCACTCATCGAGACATCGACTACGGACTCTCACTCAGTCACTCTCTCCCACTTCCTCCTCCTCTCGCTGCCTGCAGCTCAGCCGGCTCTCCCGACTCCACTAGTCCACTTATCGACTACGGATCTACGGTCTATTGGAAGTTTCGAACTGGTCAACTGGAGAATCGATCGTCTCTCACAGTCTCACTCTCTCCCACTTCCTCCTCCTCTCGCCACCTGTGGCTCAGCTGGCTCTCCCGACTCCACTAGTCCACTCATCGACTACAGATCTACGGCCTATTCGAAGTTTCGAACTGGTCAACTGGAGAATCGATCGTCTCTCACAGTCTCACTCTCTCCCACTTCCTCCTCCTCTCGCCGCATGTGGCTCAGCCGGTTCTCCCTTCTCCACTTCTCTCAGAGTCAGAGAGTCAGAGATCAACTGATGAACTGATCAAGGAGCTGCTTTGTTTAATTTTGTAAGTTCAATTTTGTTTAATACTTTAATTGAATCAATCCAATTTGGGGCAATTTATAGGGTTAAGGATTGGCTGGATTGATGTGCAATTCAATTTCGTAGGTTGTATTGGATATTTGGATTGAAGTTTTCGTGGATTGAAGAATGAAGGTTGCAGACTGGAAATGAGGAAATCAGGTAGGCTGTGGGCTGATTCGGTGACTTGAAGATTTGCACCTTTTCTACTTCAAGATTCGCTGCTTTCTTGGGGTTTCTTTGTTTTAATTTCTTGTTCATGTGTGCATCTATGTATGATCTTGTGCTGTTGTGTAGGATGGAAGTACTTGTGGACTCCATTATTAGAGTAGCTACAATCTAATGCTTATTGCTTTCCAAGATACTTTTTTCTTATCTTTTCATTGTGCATATAAAATTGTGGCTTTTGTTTTTGTTAAGAAATCCAGCCCGTCCAAGGTTCCAATCCTGGGTCCGCCACTGACTCGGATACCTAGATGTCAAAACACTACAGTTTTCGAACAGCATATCAATATGACAAAATCAACAGCAATCTAACACAACTCAATAGAATTTACACAAATTCAAACACACAAAATTGCACACAACCTAACCCGATTCATCATCAAGTAATGCCATTCCATTCCCTAAGCTACCATGATCCATAATCAAACGGCCTAAATTGAACTAACATGAATTCAAATTGCAAATGCTTCACCTAATCAAGCAATTCCAATCCAAACTCAAATTTCAAATCCAGAGCTCAAAACTCATCTTCGGGTCCAAGACTAGATTGTTTACTGAGGTCATTCAAGATCGACATGTCGTACTTTAAAACCTCTCGGAACGCCGCACCTTGAGCTTGCGGACCAAGCACAAGTACTCCCACGCTCCTCCTCCTCCTTCATTATCGACCTGGCTCTCAAGCCTGTTCAATTGGGCCTCTGCCGTTTCTCTCTCCTCACCAGCTGGTTTTGGATCTCTTCGAATTTTCAGAGATATAAGTTTAGTGCAGACAATAAAGAATGTAGTTCAAATCAGCAATTGACATAGTTCACAAATCTCACCTTGCTGTGGTCACCAAGAGAGAAATAGAGAGAAGGTGTGGGGATGTTCGAGAGTATTTGAAAACTTAGACCTGAGCTGCTCAAAACCAGCAGTAAATTATGAATATCAAAAGCCCAAAAAGAGAAATTGGAATAGCAAAGCGATGCATGTTCATCTCGAATCTCAAAGAAACCCTAAAAAATGAAATCTAATACCCTAATTTAGTATGCAGATGAGGGAGAGATGACAGAGAAATTTACCCACTGCAAGGATGAAGAGGGAGATAGATGGCGAGCTGTGGGTGTGGGAGAAGAGAGAGGTTTTGTTTTTAATGGGAACCTTTATTTCCTTTCACACAAAAAAAATGCGGGAAGTTTAAGTTGTTGTAAAAAATTGAGCGGGCAATAGTTTGAGGTATTGTGTCGGAAAAAAAAAAATTCCTCACTCCCATTTACGGCGCACAACTATGCATGCAGTAAATACCTCTTTATAATACTACATTATTTACGGCGTGCTATCAATGCAAGCTATAAATAACTCAAGACAAAATCCCATTTATGGTACACTTTTAAAGCACGCAGTAAATAACTCTATGTAACACTACATTTATGGCATGCTTTAAATGCACGCCGTAAATGATCAATTTTTACCGCACACATGTATGCACACCGTAAATTTTAGGAGGTAAAAGCCCAACTTTGTTGTAGTGAATGAAGCGTTGTATATTAAAAATAGTAACAAATATAAAGTCTCGCATATAGTTTTTGGTAACACACTTGTGTGTCTCACAATTTCTTATATGCGAGGAATTGATTGTGTCGCATATTGAAAATGCGACAACCGTATACTTTCGTCGCTTTTGACAATCAGTAAAACACATAAGGCGACAACCCAAAGTCGTCGCATTTTCAATTTAGCGAGAAATTTAGACTTTATACTACAACTTTGGGTTGTCGCCGATGACATTTTCTCTTGTAGTGAAGAGAACCACCCATCGAACTACGTACCGGGATCCACACACTCAACCACCTATCGCCGCGATCAGAGCCTTGAACACCGCCTCAACGTCTCCATCAAGCTAAACTGGGTCGAGAGACAAACACACTACCACACGAGAAACCTGCAAAAGCATCGCCTCTCCGAGCCACGCCGTCATCTTCTCGCCGCCGTTGCCTGATCTGGAGACCACAAAGTCGCCGCCGCCACCACGCGAATCCTAGTTCGCCCCTCGATGTCTCTCCATAACTACGGAGGCCTCCAACTTATCTCTCAATATGCTACTATTTGGACAATCCAAACAATAAAATTTTAAATGCATATATTTCAACTATACAGTTTTTATATATATTCACTGAAAAAAAAAGATTTGAAATTCAAATGCAGATCCAAATGTTTCCAAATGGGACCTTGGTGATTTTCATTGATTTCTTCGATCAATTTGTAAGAACCCAAAGGGACGACCCAATCAACCACATTTTGTACGCAGTACTATTTAAACAACATGATGCATTAACCTTTAATAATGTGACCATTAAAATATCAACTGATCTACCTCTGGTTAATT